>NC_071392.1:119113589-120313589 GCF_022682495.2 Desmodus rotundus
AGAAAAAGATGCATATAATCCTACATTGCCTGGATGTTTTTTTACTACAACTTTTTCCTGTCAGTTTTCTGAGTTTGTTTTTTTTAAACACCAAGCGTTCCAATCCTCAAGAGATGCAAATGTATACATTAAAAATAGAATGATGTTCCTTAGCAATAATAAACAGCCAGAAAAAACTAAACTACTCCCTTCCTCCATTCCTCCCATGCTTCCCACATCCCTTACCAAAAAACTAAATAAGTAAAATCCTCTTATTCTTATGGAAGTTACTAATCAAAGGTGATTCAAAAGGGTGCCATGAATATAATGTTAACTATCAGCAAGGATAAAAAGTGGATAGAGGAAAAAAAGAGAATTTGCTTTGTTTTTGTTTTAATTCAGATGTCAGGGGAACTTTACAATGTGTTCACTATAGTATCTACAGTTAATCATGTTAAGAATAGCCCTGTGGATTAAATATTTGATAGGGAATATATTTTAGTAGTAATTTCAATTAACTCTGCCCTCATATGTTTTAGTTGCAAAGCCACGAGTCACAGCATAAAACAATTTGGGCCTGAACAGAATGGGTACGTGAGGAGCAGTCCAAAGGACTGATCGAAGAGATGACTTACAATTATGTCTACGAGCGTGCACACTACAAATCCATGTTGTTTGGTAGGCAAAGCGTTATAATACTGGGAGGGCGGGGGATGTACCAAGTTTTAACATACGGTGAGATTTCCTAAATTGTTTTGATTACTTTTATTAAGCTTTAAAAGGTAATCTTAAATTTGAGCTTACTCAAGTTCTTTAAAAAAATTGTTAAGGCCAGAGCAGTGATATATTAAAAATCTCAGTAATGACTCCAAAACATTAAATCTTTTTTAAAGCTCTATCCCATGAAAAACATCTTCAAGATCTTAGACAAAAAGAACAGTTCCATTCTGTAAAAGGCTGTCACGATTTTAAGCATTTTGGAGTCAGGTGGAAAGTGACCGTGGGGGTGGGGAGCGGTACAGCACGACAGTATCAGTCCAAGACAACATTCTATTTGCAGTACTAGTAGAATCATAGTATTTCACAGATTAGCATATTTTAATTCAGAGGACTGCTGGGATGTTCTCAAACATGTATGCTAACAAAAATGAAAACACATCTATGTTTCCACACACAACAAGAAATCTTAATGGTTGCTTTTTTCAACAGTATGGACAATCACTCGGCTACATCAAACACTGAGAGAAATAAACAAGATTATTTTCCAACATTTAAATTGGAGTTCTTGTTTCATTTTAACAAACCACCAAGCAAATACTCATGTAATATCACTGCTTTTAAATATCATAAAAAAAAATACATGTGAACTTGTAGAATTTTACTGTTTTCCACAAGTTTGGAAAAAACATGCATGGAGAAGGTTCTCTGAAGAAACCTTATTTATGCTGTCACAGGCCAGACCATAGTTATTTATAAAAAAAAAATCACTGTTTTTAATAAGACCATTAAGAAAAAATGGTTGCCTAGGAATAAGCCAAGTAAAGAAAGCTAGGTGGACCGATATCTACGAGGCAGTTCAGATTGGAAGTTAACAGCTGAGGGTATTTAGCATTTAGAAGATTTTTATATTAAGAAACCATTCTATAAAATAACACTCTAGGCTATTCTAAAAATAAACCATCATCTATCTGTCTATCACAGATGAGTGATGCTTTTGTTAAAAGATTTAAATAAAAATCAACGGAGATTAAGAATAAAGTAGAAGAGTTTTTAATGAATCTAATTATGAGTGAATGTTAACACCTGTAAAAATTAGAAACAGATATGTTACTGAAAAATAAAGAGCTATTTATACTGAGATGAAGGAAATATTTCAAAGACAATATAATTAAAAATTGACCAACATTTCTCTAAAGGCAACTACCCTAATTCTAGCCATATGAGGGGTAGACATGGATTTTAAAAATGTTTAAATTGCATGTTAAATCAAAAATTACTTTAGCGAAGATGTGAAATTAATGGACTAGCTGCAGGCTCACTGCAGTGCTTTCATTCCAGGAACATCTACTACCTTTGTTTCCCATGTTGATGTAAGTTAATACTTTGATATGTCACCTATAAATTTATCTTAAATTCAACAAATTAATACCTTATTCTAACTCTAAAAAGTATAAGAGAACATGTAGCTATGAAGAATTAAGAGAAAAAGGACTGCAAGGTTCAACTTCTAGACTAAAAGGAAGATGCCAGAAGGAGCAAAATATAAAAGAGAATATGAATAATAAAATTTTACATTATTTATAATAAAATATTAGTAATGGAAGGGACCTAAGAAATTTATAGTTCAACCCTTCATTTGAAAGACGAGGAAGCTGAAGTCTGAAAGTCAAGTGACGAGATCACAAGATTTTTAGCTTAGGTACTACAACTGCTTGGGTAGACTACCTCTGAAAACTTGACCCAGTAGAATTAGTTTTATTACCCATTTCAGCTTTTCAATGCTTTCACAATTACTTTGCTTTCCTATTATTCTTTATATTAATATTCCAATAATTTACAACATTTCATGATTTAAGATTCCTTGTACATTTGTTCTATCATTTGACAATAGAAAATTGAGACAAAGTTTCATAAGTATTTCTATTAAAAATTAAGTTTCATTTAAAAAGCGCCACCAACTTTAAAAAAAAGTGTCACTTTAAGCTGGCATATGGGGGGAAAAGGCCTCTAGCCATATGCATGGGATTTTATGTAGCTATTTACTCTATTCCATGAAAAACATACTTACCATGGCAGCCCCTGCATCACACGGTACATGTGTACACGATACAGAGCACCTACTTAAAGAAACACACTCACCAACACATACTGTAAACTTTTGCAAGTATTACAAGGGGAAAAACTTGATTCTTACTGTAAGTAGACTTCTTGCCAATCTTTTTAAAAAGGCATTTTAGACTGATTTGCTGCGTTTGGTTACATTTTCAATGAAGTGGGGACATAATGTATAGGTTGGCTTAATTTAACCTGTGTTGACAATAGTCTTACTTTAAAAATATATGCCCAAAGGACTCATTATGATTTTTCTTGATCAAATGCCCCTTTAAGTAAAATTTAGTTGATTTCACATGTTACAAATTTCACATACCAGGACCCACAAATAAGCTTTCAATGTATCTGTGCACAATCGCTCAATTTATACTGAAGAACAATGCCATGATGCATAACCCCTACACTAAATAGATGATCTTTTCCTAAGTCATAAAGTGAGACTATTGTCAAGATAAGCCAACACAATGATCAACCATAATGTAATTTAAGTTTAATTACTGAGTATTTACAATATATTCTTGGAATAAGAAACGTAATAGGTGCAAAAGACAGCTGAAGTGGGTTTGTCAGTTTTTTCTTTTTTTATAATGGTGGCTAAAAGAATGAGCTAACAGTGGCTGCTTGCATTTTTCACATTTAACAAGTATTCAATGACCACAAAGGGAAATAAAATCTTTTAAGAGTGCTAATCTATGTTTTGTTCCTAGACTCCTGCCTAAACCCTTGTTCACATGCAGCCCAAGTGTGCTCAAAGGCAAAACTCTGAAGGAAAAGAATCCTTTCAGCAAATAAGTATCTTCCAAATAAGAGGAAAAGAATCAACTTTTTTTTCTAAATATGAAAACAATCCCAAAATAATAAATCATTGTGAGCAAGCAGATTTAGATTTAATAGCTACTCCAAAGGCCTTCAGGAGAGATCCTGGTCTATCAACACCATTGTTGAAAAAAATCCAAGAGAAATGACATCAGTTTTGATAGAAGTTACAATGCAGCCATTAAGAGACAGCTGCCGTGAAATAATTTTTAAAAGTAATTACTCACTTAAAGGTGGCTATATACGCCTCTAAATGTATTCATACCACACAAGGATCAAAAAACAGAAAGAAAAACCCTTGCAACTGGTTACTAATTAGTTTACAAAAGTTAAGAGAAAATGTATACCTACCCATCAAGAACATTTACATATCATTAAAACCTATTTCATGATGACAATATTGCAACATACTTACTATTAGTCTTTTAAAAATTCCATTACACACATCGTCTGCATCTGAAGTGGTTACTTCCTTGCTTTTTTGGTACTAAAATGTTATTAATCTAAAGTTCTGTTTTCCTTATTTGATCAAAACAAGTTCATTTTACTTTTAATGTTTCAAAATATAAATCAGTTGCTTTTGAAAGAAGTCTGCTAAAGAAACTGGAAACTAGATGAAGAAAACATACCTTTGGTTCTAAAAAGCACCCTTTGAAGTAGCGATACTGAACTGATACTCCTCTACTGAGAACAATGGTTGCTTTCCATAACATGCTGTGTGGGAAAAAAAATTAAAGCAGCAGCATCAATATCAAAGTAAAATGCATAAAGACTATATATAATTCACAAAACCATTCAAGAAAGGTCTATGACCCATACCACTTATCTATTCCTACACAAAATTTTATTTTAGGTTTAATCTGTACCAGGTGCTGGGAACACATTGATGAATGAGGCACAGCGAGCCCCATCTTCAAGGAGATTGCTTTCTTGTGTGGGTAGACAAACAAATAACCGAGCAACATACATAACAAGGGCTATTTGACCTTTCTGATGTGACAGGAAATTTTGGAGGAGGCTTTTGAATAGGAGGCCTCAGTGAGGAAGAATTGCCTGAGCTGAGACCTAAATGATGAGAAGGAACAAGACATACAACAGCTAGAAGTATTCCAAACAGAAAAAGAAAGTAGAGCAGAAGTGGAAGCCAGAGTCAGACATCACTATTGGCCAGACAGTGTCTGCATCACTATTCCAAAACTTTAACTCAACAGTGAGAAAATTCACTACAATTCATGATTAGAACTGATTTTTAGCTTCAAATCATAGACCAGTAGAACCATCGGTATAACCTGGGAGCGTGATAGAAATGCAAAGTCTCAGGCCACACCTAGGCCTATTTAATTAGAAACTTGGGTGGGGCCCAACAACCTGTAATTTAACAAGTGACTCCATGACAAAGACTTAAGTTTGAGAATCTCCGTCACAGACCATTACTCAAACATTAATTCTGCATGAACAGTTCAGTGAATACATGACAGCTCCAAATGTTCTTCCGTGACACCAGATGGCTAGCACTGCTCCCCACCTGGATCTGCCAAGACAGGCTTTAGAGCATTATCCTCACGCTGCCTCAACTGTGGTTCCTAAGAAATATCCACAACCAGCTGTCATCCATGGTCCTACCTTTAGTAATCAGATTAATCTGGTGGTAACAAAATACACATACCTTGCCTCCACCCCGGGGCGGGGGGACTCTTAATTTCATAGGTCTGGGGTGGAGACTGGTCATATGGAGTTTTATAAAACTTCCTACGCATTGGATGTATATGATTGGTTTTGAATCACTGATGTAACACAGGGATAGCAAATGCTTGGCCTATGTGCCCCTACTAGTTCTCCTTCAGAGGCCTCAGAATCATTTTCAACACAGGAGTTCAGGCAAACTCTACCAAGTATAAGGTGAAATGTATTTCCCATCTCTGCTACAGTACACTGAAATGCCAAAGAAACTCATTTCTAAAACACAAAGCTGGTGTCCAAAGGCAAATGATGCTTGCCTTTTATATCATCTACTTCCTTTCTGCTTGTGCATTATCTGCCATATATTAATCAATGTACATCAGCAATGTGAAAGTGGCTGGTCCCATTAAGTTGTTAAGTGTTACCTCGTTCTGCCCACATCACTTTGACGAAGCTGGATGAAACGGACTCAACAGAGGTGACAGGGCAGCTCAAAAGTTCAGAGCAGAGGGGTTTTAGGAACAAGTTCAGAAAGATAAGAGATTTCACTTCATAGGAGTGGCTGATCCAAAAATCAAGGAAAAAATAGCCACTTAAAAGGAATAAACATCTCATTCCTCTGTGATTCTAGTATCATTATCAACAGACCTTTACTGTGGCTGAAAAAATGTGCCACATTAATGACAAACAGCGAAAAGGGTGTTCTATATATATTTTTGTTTTCTTTTTCTTAGTTTATTTCCTTGTTATTTTCCTTTGCTTTGCCATTACTGCTTCTCAAACTATCTGCTGCAAGGGTCCACCCGTTTTTCGTTTGTTTTACCCAACCAGTATTGGTTTCCTGCAACCAAGATGTCTGGTCTCCATCCTCAGTTCAACGGGATGAGTCCATGGTGACATGCAAGGATGCCCTAGCATGTCAAACTGCTATAAGTATTTCTAAATTCCTTCTCTCAATGTCTGTGTTTCTCATATTATGCACTAATTAAAGAAAAAAAAAAAGCTTTGTCCAGCATGGTCCACAGTCCACATTTTTAGTATCACTGCTCCATAGGAAAACAGAATTAGAGCTTCATAATCACCAAATTTAGTATATCTCCCAAGGGGTATTGCATGCATCTATATTACTATTTAAGACCTCCTCATCTCTCCTCACCCTGCCCCCATACCTAGATCCTGACAACCCACAACACTCTCAAGTATCCCCAAGCGGAGAAGCACCCTCTTTGTTGACATTCACTGATTCTACCTTAACCTCATTACTGTGTAGACCAGGTAGCCGAGGCCTAGAGATATTAGATCTGCCTAAGATCACAGGTAAATGCAGAACTGAAACCAGCACCCAGATCCACCTTCCCCCAGCCCAATGCGCCAATACACCCATGCTAAGTTTAATGTTGTATTTAATCTCCATACTGAGTTCATTTCATTACATTAGCTATCTAAATAAGTATGTGTTCCACTCTCGGCTTTTAGTTAATACTATACACACCTGAAAAAAAATTTTATAGGCTAAAGCAAAAATTAAATCTTTTATCAAGAAGATGTATTGAGAAAAAGATACTGCCTTAAAAAGGTTTTTTTAAAAAAAGGAATAGCAATATAAGCCTATTATTCAGAAATACCAGAAGAACCAACTAAGGGTTGAAAATGGTTGTCTGAGAGAGAGAAACTGAGGAACAGGTTAACTCTTTCCTCACCACAAATTTTGTGAAAGTATCACTCTTCATTTATGCACATGTGATAACTTTGATAAAATTAAAATTAAAAGAAAAATATACCAAGCTATCTCAGAAGTCCCCAAGTTTATAATCTGAATGTCACAATTACTCTGTAACCTACCATCTCCATGCTTACCTTTCACCTGTCTCATTCTCTGGAAGAAGAGCCACAGCATTTTGAGGATTCCAGTTTCCCAAAGCATCACAGTTTCCACAAATTGCAAAAACTTCTCCTAAAGGAACAGAACACCAGTTACAGTGGCATAAATAGGAGAGTTTCAAGTTTTAGTTTCAGACAGCAAGAAACGAGCAGTCAGTGCATTCGTTCTACTGGATGCAGAGTCCCCTCACTGGAAACATAGGGTTGGACCCAGGTACCATACTAGCACCTACCTTATTAACTTGACCCACCTCTACAGAATCAAAGCCAGAGACAAAGAGGGAGGTGGAAGGATGAACTTTTCTTCATTTGATCAACTACATATTGAACCAATAAACAAGGACCAAGAAGACAAAGTGATCAGACCACAGTCCCCACCTTCAAGGCAGCTTCCAATTTAAAGGGGCAATTGCTAAATGCATGCAAGTATTCTAAAGAAACAGTAATTGATCATTTCCAGGACAGGAGCAATGTAACAACAAAATCCTCAAAAATTACACTGAAAAATCTAGTACAACTTATAAAAATAATGACTATTGTTTCATCAGAACACTTCTCATCTAAATGCAGACAACTGTAATTGAACAATAAATAATTAAAAATCTATAAAAAATAGAACAATGCTATAAGAGAAAAAAAAAGACTACTTCTTATCAACAAACTAACACAGAGTTATCTAAATTTTCTAAACTTATATATATTTAGCAGAAGTCCACACCTTCATGGATATAAACATGCAGAAGTCTTTAACTTCTATCAACACATACTGAATTAA
The DNA here is from genome assembly GCF_022682495.2 of Desmodus rotundus. Classification (NCBI taxonomy): domain Eukaryota; kingdom Metazoa; phylum Chordata; class Mammalia; order Chiroptera; family Phyllostomidae; genus Desmodus; species Desmodus rotundus. Next base: position 119,121,553 of record NC_071392.1, read on the forward strand.
AATAATTAAAATTCATAATGAGAAAGATAATGAACTGGGCCCGAATGATAAACCTTAAGACAAATTCCTCCACTTTCTGAGACTAGCGTGGTTTCCAGCCTTAGGAACTGCTTTGGTAAGACATGAATTACAGGTGGTTTAGCTGCCTGCACAAGCATTTTGTAAGCTTGGACTGTAAAACTTAAGAAATATTCTAGGTATGAGAGTCATTCAGGAGTTTTCAGAGTTCTAAATACATGTGCATAAAGCACAAGGTGATTGTCTATGAAGATTTTATATCAAAATATTTCAAATACATAAGTCCTTTAAAGTAATCAGTTACCATTAACTTAGGTTATCATACCTTCTGGGTTGTTGTTTTTTTTTTTAAAGGATAAACACTATTGCTAAATACAAGGCACAAATATTCATTCCCAAGAACGTATATGTTGCTATGCATACAATAGCATACACTGTGGCTCCTAGCTCAAAATACAGATTACCATAAAATCACTGATTCAGGCCCATTATACCTCCTTTGGAAAGGAGAGTCCATTCAAACTTTTTCATGGAGCCAGTTATTCCTTAGCCCCACACAAAACAGCAGCTACTCTTTGCTCTGGAAAGAACATACACCCCAAATGGAGAAGTAAAACGTAGGCGATCAGTTGGTGGTTCACTCTTCCCTCCTATAAGTGCTCCAGCATTTTACCAGCTCCTCCGCATTGTTACTGTACTTTGTCTTTCTGCTGACTGCCTTTCATATGGCTTCTATGAGGGAAAAGGGGGAAACTTTACTAGAACAGAGAGATCTCTTTCTTTAATTAGCTTTCATTTATAAAGGATTATAAAGACTTTAATTTGCAAATAGCACCCCCGCATATTCTTTTTACTTGTTCCCTCTAACCTCACCCCTCCCTACTTGCTCAACACTCAGCAGAGAACACTTCCTCCTCCTTTGGAGAAGAAATCAAGGTGATGGGAGAGACCTGGGGATTGTGAGGGTCTCCCCAACATCCCCTCCCTGTCCTTCTATGTCCTCTCCTTCCCACCCACATATTCATCTGCATCCATATCCACCATTATCTTCCCTCTAGTCCTTGAGGATGAGAGTTCCCTCTTGCCAAAATGATCCTTTTATGGCTAATTGTGTGGTCAGTCTATTTGCCTGACATAGCCAGCTCCTTCTAGCTAAACTGCCTTTGTACAGCTCCCTAAATGGGAATGATACAGTTTTGTAGTCTTCTCCCACAGAGGCGGCTGCAGAGAGGGCTGGAGGTGAGCACTCAACCCAAGGGAGCCAACCCATCAGCTAACTAGTAATCTTCAATCTGTGGAATCTTGCCCAGAGATGAGCTGCATCAGATCATCTTGGCTAAGAATTTACACTTAGACACACGACTATGTCAACTGCTGTCATAGCTCCTAAAACAAAGATGCTAAATATACAGAGTGAATCAATCATTCATTCATTCTTTGAACACACACTTACCCCCGCGGTGAGCCAGGCATTGTGAGAGGTGCAGGAATTCAGCATGAACAAGACAAAGTCACATTTTTTCATAGAGCTTATAACCTATCCACCAAAAAAATTACTCAGATAATTCCATAAAATCTGTAAAAGGTGTTCAAGTCCTGGAACCCTGATTTCACAGGGACCTTAGTTGAAAGTGGGAGATTGCAGGAAAGAGAATTAAGGAGGGCGCATAGATCTGGGCAGAAGAAATAATTTGAGAAAGTCCCAATGATTCTAGAGAAGGAATGCAACAGCTTTAAGGACCGGCAAGTATAGCCAGAGTATGTTAAACAAGGAGGCATATAACCCAGGTGTGATACTGTTTTGACACGTTATTTCACATTAAAATAATTTCACACTAAAAACAATAAAAGTTTTAAAAACTTAAAATTAAAATTATTTCACCCTGCTTAAGTAGACAACAGCAAATGCAATAAAGCTAAATATAAAAATTTGTAAGTAGGGGACAATGTTAGCCAAATATTTTGCCAACTTCTCGCTCTCACAAAATTTCCCTTATTTTCATGCTACTTAAAAATCATAGCTTAATTATCTTTGTCATGTGCAAAGTTAAATAAAATCACAGCTGTCTTGGAAAATGGGGGTGTTTTGTTTTGTTTTCTTCCTTGAGTTTACTATGTTCCAAGCACTTTTCTGGTATCAGGCAAGTCATAAAGATATTTTCACCTAAAAATCAGGCCCACTCTAATAACAACTCCATATTTAAGATAAGCCAGACAAGAAAAATGCTCATTTACAATACCTGGTAACAGAGTTCCTCTTATTTCAAAGGTAACCTGAGGTGTCATTCTGACGGATTTATTTTAGGATGTTGTGCTAGAAAGAAAAAGAGAAGATGCCATTTGTAATATATGAAAATACCAGTTCTAGATAGCTATACAAAAACAAAAATGAATTTTTTTTTTTAATTTTAGAGAGAGGAAGGGGAAAGGGGAGAGAGAGGGAGAAACACTGACTTGTTGTTCCACTTATTTACGCATTCATTGGTCGATGCTTGTATGAGCCCTGACTGTGGACCAAACCAGCAACCTTGGCGTATCGGGACAATGCTCTCTAACCAACTGAGCTACCTGGCCAGGGCCCCAAAATGAATCTTAACTGTGAGCAAAAGATTTCTGAGATCCTACATAGACAGACTTAGTTACTTAGGTAGTACCTAGCCAAGTTTTAGGGCCTGTAATGCTACAAAACTGTTCCATAAGAGTATATGGACCATAAACACTGCAAAACAAGTGTGCCCCCCCCCAATTATTTTAAGGATGCAAGATTCTTTTGTCATATACTTTCTCTTCTGATAAGCAGCTGTTCTGAACTTGACCTATATTTCCTGACCAGGCGGATGTTATGGTGGAAGTAAAAAAGCTATAGATAGAAAAGGCTTGGGTCAAAAGAGGATTTCTACTTTAGGTTTCAACTTTAATAAGAAAGAAAGCGCCAAAGAACAAAGTATCATCCATTGAGACAAACCGGTCATGGTGTGCAACAAGTTTGAGAATGTGCTTCTTAGTAACTAATGACAAACAAACAAAAACCTTCCCCCACAAATCACTCTTTTCATACTTTCTCTTTAGTACCCTTAAAACCATCAAGTCCAGTTCTGCAAACTTGAATTTAGAGTCTCAACTTTCCAATCTATTAGCAAACCCTGTTGATTCTACTTGACCTCACATAGATGCTTGTCTTTCTGAAGTTTGGACTTCATTCAAAATCCTAATTCTCCTCCCTGTGTTATGGCTTCTAAACCTCTTCCCAGTAATACATTTTATGTCATTTAGAATATTCTTCCTCCATATTCTTGAAATCACTTCAATTACTTATAGAAATCTAAATTCCTAAGCCTTTGATATCTTTTATCCACCTTTTTGTGTCTGAATTTTCACTTGTTTCCCCAGCCAAACCAGTCTGTTTACCATCCCCTAATTTAAGTACCTAAGGGAAGATAAAAATAGATTATCCTTTTAAAATATATAATGTCGATTCTCAAGATGGTTATATAATTTAAATATAGAAAGAACATATATGCCACACAAGGATACATCATAGCTACATTAACTTCTTCAGTACTCCCTCAAAATTTCTGCACCCCAATCTACCAATGTTCCTTAAAAAATTCCAATAATGTTGTTATTCGGTATCACTTCTACTAACTTACTAAAGTGTTCATTTGCATTTATTTTATACATTATTTTGTATTTAAAAGCCCTACAGAAGCTTCCACAGTTTATTCTTCTATTTCCCCTTTGTTCTCCCTTGGCTCCCTGTGAACACACACACTACTATGCAATGGTCACTTAATGAAGACCGGAACCCACAGTTAACCACACCTTTAAGTCAAGGTAGAAGACCTACAGTAGTGGTTCCCAATGGAGGCACTTTTTAAAAAAAGTTTTATGAAGTGAACATACAGTTTACTATTTTCTAATTTTTAAAAAATTTTTTATTAGCACTAACGTTCAATATTATATTCACTTCAGGTGTATAGCCTAATCGACAGACATTGTCATACTTTATGAGTAAGTCTAGTACCTGCCTGGTACCATATACAGTTATTACAATATCATTGACTATATTCCCTATGCTGTGCTTTCCACCCCTGTATTTTGTGACTACCCATTTGTACTTCTTAATCCCTTCACCTTTTTCACCCAACTCCCCAATCCCCCTCCCTTCTGGCAACCACCAGTCTCTTCTCCCTGGAGGGAATGTTGCCTTCCAAGAGTATCTGGTAGTATCAGGAGACAGTTTTTTGGTTACCACAATCGGGGGTGATGCCCCTGCCATCTAGTGGGTGGAGGCCATGCTGCTAAACACCGCAGAATGCAGAGAACAGTTCTCCACACCTAATGGTCCAGCTCCAAATTTCAATAGGGCTGAGATTGAGAAACCTGATCTCTAATATCTATTCATATGGGGCTGCTATGCGGATCAACAGTCCAGGCTCAGTGTTAGTTATAAACTATGTATCATTCCACTTGTATCAATTATAAATGTGAAGGTTGAATATATATAAACAAGACCATCAGTCAATGTGGTTTCTTGTCACTCGGATAAAGACTTCCCTATTTGGCAACTCTACCATTTCAGCTAGAAAATCCAAGATTCTGCATTGGAAAAAAATCTGTCCTTGATCAAAATCATTTCTAAGATACCTTAATCTGCTTTCTAAGAGTAAACATGACCTATGTAAAGCACATACATCCAGTTCAAGCACCACCAAAGAATGTCCTAAATCTAAAACTACCTAGATTGTTAACCTCCCCCGAAAATAACCCATTATTATCCAAATGTCTTAACAGTTCTCTTTTAACATGACATCGGATATAACTGAGTACAAGTATTTCCTTTTCAAATAAATAAAATGGCTCACTGAAGCACTGCAATCTTCCATTTAAATTTATATCATATCAAGAAGAAACCTTAAGACTAGCAAAAAAGCTCAACTTAAGTTATTGAAGTAATTTTGAGACACACTAAAAAGCCCCATCACCCAGGAAAACTGCTGAATAACCAACCTCAATCTCCACCTGCCTGTACTTTCACCCAGTGTTTACTACCACAGTTGACAACTAAGGGCAATCTTGTCTACATAATCCCACAGTACTCAACTCTTAGATGACTGATTTTAAATATTTTAACCAGTTTTAGGGATATCAGATGTAATTACTCTTATGCATTAAATTCAACAAATGATACAAAATTTTCTCCACATTTCCACTGCATTAAATGAGAAAATTACCTAAATTCAATTTAATAAAAGGGAAATCAATTGATTATTAAAACTGAGCCTTTTATTCTTAAGTTGCTTGTAAGAGTGGCTACAGTAACTTGGCTGGACACAGCTGTAGTAAATGTACTATACAGAGCTATAAAAGGACAAGGATATCCCCACAAACACTCCCCAAATGTCAACAAAGCGCCACCTTCCACTTGGACTGCCAAAAGTCATATAATTTTGATTAATTTCCACCCTACTCCCTTAATTTACTGCCATACCAAATAAAAGCCAGGAGGAGCTGCTGCTTCAGCGGTTTACTTGATCGTGGACAGAGGCCAAAATTCTGGTGCAGGACTGAAGCACCCAGCTATCACCAAAACAGTGGTGACTAAGTAAAATACTGTACTGTGGAGGAACGCAGAATTTACAGACCCAATAACACTCCCTCTTCATCCAAACAAGCAAAACATCAAAGCAAAAAACACTTGCTGGGGAGGTCTTCCAAATATACATAAAACAAGATGAAAAATGCAGCGTACGTGAGCGGACTGTATACGTAATTTAACCAACTCACCTATTACCTCACGTACAGACTATGCTTCCTAAGACAGGATTTTGGTTTGCTTTTGTTTTTAAATACAACCTCCACTTTGTGCTTCTTGAAGATAAATATTAAACAGCATTGCCATCTGAGATCTTCAGTAGCATTTAACACTATTTTAATGTTTTCTGAATACTCAAGCAATTAGCAAAATGACATTGTTATTTACATTTTTAAATACCTCTGATTTTATACTACCTGGCACAATAAATTTTACTCTCTTCTGTTTGTCAAAGAAACTATTCCCATACATGACCTTACTAGTTTACCAGCAGCGTAGGGGACAAAAGGGAGATTTAAGCCAAATATGGTACAGGGACATTTAGTTTAGAGCTAAATCTAAGTCATAGATATTTTTAGCTAAAACGTGTTTCTCTGGCTAAAAAGAACATCTCTCACTGTTTCCCCTCATTTTTTTTTCAAAGAAAAAGCTGTTTCCAATCCTCCTTGCTCTTTCCTAGACTCTAATAGCTGTGAGTCTCCTAACTGGCTGTAAGAAAGGAATGTATGTACATTTTCCTGAGTTAATTTCTGTTCATTCCGGTGGAGGATCGTTACCACCTTACCAGACTGATCCCAGTGTACTTTGAGCCAATATTTTAATCAAATATATGCAGACATGAATGGATTTTTATTAAGAAAGCATTTCTGGATTTCATTAAGCCAAGTTAATTCCTTAATCACTTTCCAAACATTGCGGTAAAGTTTTTCCAAGTATTTTCCATGTTATAGTATTGTGATATTATTTGCATATAGATTTCATGTAATTTTCCTGGTTAAGTAACACACACAGATTTGGCTCACCGATCTAGTTTTTGCACATACAAACTGTATTCACTCTGCCACTGCAGGACTTCTTTTGTGGTCATTATTTCTCTGAGTCCAACTTTCCTAAGCCTTATTTTGTCTAGAAGATTGGGTCTCCCTAGTTCTTAAACCAAGAACAGATAGGGCCATGTGCAGTTTTACTTAATGTTTATTTTGTGTTATTTGTAGCCAAAACAGTAGGAGTTGGAAAAGGTACTGATAGCCTGTATTGACTTTTTAGCCAAAGCACAACGATCAGAAATGCAGCAAGACGGAGAGGCACGAAGGGGAAGAGCAGTGGGTAGGAGCTGCGGAGACCCGGGGAAGGTGACGGGAGTCCCGACAACATCGGTTCCCCTGCGCTGGTTCCTCCACATCAGCCGCAACAGCTGCCTCAAGGTGACAGAATCCTCTGCGGCTCGGCCCTGAAAACAGGGCGGCCCTCCTCGATCACGGGGCAGGGGCTGCGGGCGCACCCGCCCGACCGAGGCCGTCTCCCAGGGCTCAGCGAGGCAGGCGGCAGAGCTTCAGGAAAAGCAGAGCTTGGAAGAGCAGAGAGCTGCTGTGCGGGAACTGCATCGAGGGCACAGAGGTCTATTCCTGGAACCTTCCCCTAGGAGAGTAAGGCCCCTCGGTTTCCTGGAGGGACCGAATCATCCACGCAAGCCCCGGACGACGCGGGCAGGCAATTTCGGAACCTCAGCAGTTGTCAAAGCGCTCCCGTTCGGGGGCCGACCGCGAGGGCAGCGGCGGGCCAGGGGCGCGCGGGGGGCTCAGGCGCGCGGACGACGTCGGCTTCACTGCTGTTTCTCCGTTCCTGAACTTGGCCCTCCGGGTACTCGCGGGGGTCCTACGCCCTGTGCGTTACTTCGCCAAATTTTCAGAGAGGAACTGAGCCACAGACCGGCGGAAACGTGGCAGCAAACAATAAAAGCTGAATAAATAGATGCTACCCACCACCCACTTGCCCGACGGAACGTCCAGGGCGCCGATCCCCCGTCAGGCAGTGCCCGGCCTGGGGCGGGGGCCCCTGTCCACCCCTCGGCCCTGCCGCGGGTCCCGACGCCCCCAGCCCCGCCGCGTCCCCTGGCCGGGCTGCCCTGACAGCTCGGCTGCCACGTGAGCGGCCGCCCAGGTCCATGCACCGAGCCCCAGTCCGCCCGGCTACCCGTCTCACCTGCCGGGCCCGCGGGTCCGCGGATCCCCGCTGCCGACGCCGCTGCGCCCGAGTGAGTGCCTCCGGCCGAGCTGCGGGGTTCCGGCCGCCGCGCCTCGCCAGCGCTCCCCAAGGCGGCCCGCGGCAGCACCCAGCGGCAGGAAGCGGCCGCGCTCAAACCGGTTTCAGCTGCTCCAGACCAAACCGCCAGGCCACCCCACGGGGCGGAGCCTGCGGCGCGGCGGGGCGGGGCTTTACGTCAAGCCCAGCGCCCACCCTGCCAATCGGCGGCCGCGCGCGGAGGGGGCGGGCCCTGCGTTCCTGGAAAAGGGCCGAGTCTGCGGCGGAGGGTTGCCGGGTATCCCCGGGGCTCCTGGCATCTGCTTTTTCCGCTGACCTGGAGCCGCTGCGGACGGCGACACAGAGGAGACGCGGCGCCCCAGAGGAGACCAAGCTCATAATCATAGACGCGTACCTTGGTCTCCAAAGGCTATTTATAATAACCAAGTATCTGGGGGCTGGAGGTGCAATTCTGAATTGCATTTTTTCCCGTTCGAAAGTGAGGAAAAGTAGCAGACCAGATGTTTTCTGGAAACTTTCGTTACTAAACAACAAGCACACTTGGATCACAGCTTTAAAGTTGAAAGCGAGAATTAATGACTTAAGATCGTTAAGCTTTTGTAACTGTGGCCACGCAAAGTACGGTGTACAAGCCAGCTGCACCACTTGGGAGATGTCTGACCTGCAGTCTCGGGATCCTCCCTGACCTGCCAAATCAAATCTGCAAAACAAGAGCCCCAGGTTATTTGTATGTAAATTAAAGTTGGAAGGAACTTTTCCGAAAGCTAAAAAAGATCCGCTGCCAAAGTTGTTGTTTATTTTCTGGAAAATAAATTGGCCCCACAAAAAAAAAAGTTTTTTTCTCCGTTTTGGTGGTCCCAGAAAAATTAATCAGCATTTGCTAGGTACCTAACTTAAACTGTGGTCTTTCCAGCATCAAGATTAACCCCCAACTAACCACTAACATAAAAATTATGTTATCAGCTTCATTAAAATCAGTAAGATACTGAACATTAAAAAGAACCTGTCAGGAGCATCTGTTCCTGATACAGTTTTTCGTGTAAGTCACGCAGGCAACTGTTCAGCTAGCTGCCTGCTGAGCAGCTAGGAACCAAGGAATAGACAACAGTCGCACACAGTAACTACACTATTCAATCAGCTTTTATTGAATGCAGGTTCACTCAAAGTGGAACATCAACACACATGAATATCCTACTCAAACTCTAACGAGCTAGGAGGAATATAACACACACAGTAATCAATTGGAGGATAACAAACATGAGTCACAGAGTCTCAGTCTGCAGGTCCAGGAGACAGTATGGTGGGCAAGGGAGTTGTCAGTGTCCTGTAAGAAAGGACCTCCAGAGCCAGGTGGGCAGCAGGGCAGACCAAGTCCTCAGTCCAGCAGAGCAGATCCTCTGGTGGCTGATGCCAAGGGAAATCAGCGTGGCATGGAGCAACATGCTGATGTGTGGAGCTCAGTGTCTCAGCAGTGGTCTGGAGACTGACTCAGTTATACCTTGAGAGTGGTGTACTCCACCCTTCTGGGTCTTTTTGATAAATGCCTTGGTACCCCTGATGCCAAGTGTGGAATTTGCCCAGGATCCTATATATGGGTGATCCTCCCCTGTAGACACAGCTACTTTGACCACACGTGCTGATATCTTAAGTGTGTCTCCTTGCCAGATACATCTGCTCTGACTTAGGTAATTTTCCTCTTGGACCAAAGTTTTATGGTTGACTGAGAGCCATTATAGTTAGCGTAAGTGATTCCACTTTGCCATCTTAATCAGACCATTGCCTTTGTATTGGTCCTGCTCTCTGAACAACACTTCTGTAGGAAATGTTGAAGGACATGTAATAGAGATAGCTTGAGTTGTAAATTGGTTGGAATGAGCCTACTGTGGAGGTGTTTGGATTAGATGAGCTCTAGCTTTAGAATTTCCAGTTTTGTAAATCAGATTGCTCATGACATTTGCCATCTGAACTTAGATTAGATCCCAGGGCATTTCAGACAATGTCACCCATTCAGATAATAAATAATTATTAGGTGTCTACTTTGCGATTGGCACAGGATAAAATTAGTTTTTTGATGGCCTTCATATTAATTCCACCTCTTGAAGAATTAAAATTTCCTCCTAATTATGTACCACTATCTGCTAAAGTCTGCTGTTCTGCATTTCCTAATAACTTGGAGTTTATTTCATTCTTCTGCTGTTAGTCATACTACAGTGATGAATTTCTCTCGTACAAGTTTGCTTCCTTTAAATGTTTATTATAGAACTTTATTTTCCTGTAATGGCCATTTAGTCAGGCAATTACTTGTCTAATGTTCATAGGTCAAGCTGATGGACCTAATCCGGGCTCCTTCCCTAAATCCTGTCAAAGGATGCCACCAGCTTTGTTTTACAGCGATTCTTCTCCCAGAAATATTCATTAGGACTTGGGTAAAACACTGACCATTTGCCCTTATCTCATGATCATTCTATTAAAATATTGTAAATATTCTCCCGAGATATTCCACAATTGCTCCACTGTCAGACTCAAAACACTATTGATTTTCTGTAATTTATTTACCTCACTAGTGGCCCTGCTCCTCAAACATACTATCCATACTTTTCATTTCCTCTGCATTAGTCCATGAAAAATTTCCCAAATTACAGTATGCACCACTTATTCTTCATGTAGAAAAACAATTGTTATAGTTCAGTTTTTGCAATTGATTTTCCTTTCATATAAAGGTCAATTTCATACGGAGGAAACCGAGAAAATTGTTGATTTCCAGATGATTTGAAACCCTGCTTCCTGGCATATGTCATCAGTTTGCCTCAAGTAAACTCTTATAAAAATTCACACACACACACACACACACACACACACAATAAGTAAATTGCTGATTTCCGAAACTATTTAGGTGCCTCAAATGTGAACCTTTAAACTAATTTCAAACTGGCTGCAGGTTTTCTGGTGCATTACTTTCCAAGCTTTCAAATGCATCGTAGGATCAAAACGTTTGGAGCAGAAAAGATTCAAATGGCAGGATCAAAATGTCTTCCTTGACCTTTTTCTTCATCAGCACAATGGGAATTCAAACAACAAAGGTTATTTGAGACAAAGTTTGAGAAGACACCCAGCGTCTAACCCAGTACCCGCTGCTCCCAATGCTCATGTCCCTCCCAGGCCTTCGTTGATCCTCAGTTCTATAAAGGAACTATGAGCTTCATCAAATCTAAGAAGTCTGTTGTAAGACAATACTAAAATAAAAAAAAGAACTGTCCTTTAAACCATGCCATCATACTTTCTTATAACTTAGAATGTTTCACTTTACTTACTGAAAGTATTCTTACACCTATTTAGACATAAATTGTATTATGTATCATTTTTAAAATTTTTTTAATGATTTGAGAGAGAGAGAGGAGAGACAGGCATCGATTTCTTGTTCCACTTACGCATTCATTGGTTGACTCTTGTATGTGCTCTGACCAGGGATCAAATCCACAACCTTGTTGTATCAGGACACTGCTCTAACCAACTGAGCTACCTGGCCAGGGCTTATATATCGTTCTTGTGCATGCATACAAAAGAAAATTCCACTTGTTATTATTTTTTTGTCTTTCCAAATGTGTCTCAGCCTTATATATTCTGCATTAATATGAATTCTCCGAGGGAATTCCCTTTACTGCTCAAGTGAAATAAATTAAGTATTCCTCAGACTTCACATGTATCATTCAATTCTGGGTAACATTCATTGTTCTTGTTTTTCTAAACACATTATCCAATAACATTAGTGAGGCAGCATTTTTTTTTAAGTGCTCAAATAATATCCCTGGGATTTTCCCCAATCCACTGATCTCAAGAGAAGGTATGAGTGAAGGTCTACAGTTGGGACTCCTCCATCTTCAAATACTCCTTAGAGCCATTAGTCAGGCCACCTGGAAAAACAACCACATTAAAGAAAGCCCAGTGGATGACAACTATGTCAGGATGGCTGAAACCACTGGCCAGCAGTGATTTCAGAAATTAAAATGATAAAAGGGAGACCTTAAAATGGGTGAAATAAGGTAATGCCCACCTTAACACACTGAAGTGTGGCAAGTTAATTGCGTAGATAGATAGGTAATCAATCTACAGTTAGTTACCCATTAGATTTCCTTACGCATGGTTTTTTTTTAAGATTTTACTTATTTATTTTAGAGAGCAGGGAAAGGAAGGGAGAAAGAGAGGGAGAAAAACATCAATGTGAGAGAGAAATATCAATCTGTTGCCTCTCATACACACCTCTGACTGGGAACCAAACCCGCAACCCAGGCATGTGCCCTGAATGGGAAGGGAACCCGCGACATTTTGCTTTGTGGGACAATGCCCAACTAACTGAGACACACTGATAAGAGCTCCTTACCCACATTTTAGATCTGTAAAATTAAAAAAGAAGAGTTTCAAAAACTGCTTTATTTAATGAAGAAATAATTTAGAAAGATTTGTCCATTACTACACAGAGTCTCCTCCACAAAAAAGAACAGTAGAATAACCATTTTTCATAACTGATTGGGAAAATTAAAAGTAACTTTTCATCTCTAAAGAAGTCATCTCTGGACCACCAATCCTCTACAAGTGTTAGTTCAAATTTTCACATCCAGTTAATGTAACATTCTACAGAAACATCTTGACTAGTGAGATACTGTTTGTAAAGTACTAGTTATATTGGTGAAACTGGATATTATGAAGCAGTCTCTAAAGAAAAATCACCACTGCCCTGGCTGGTGCGCTCAGTGGATTGAGCACTGGCCTGCAAACCAAAAGGTTTCCAGTTTGATTCCCAGTCAGAGCACATGCCTGGGATGCCAGCCAGGCCCCCAGTTGGGGGCATGTGAGAGGCAAGGGATCTCTCACACACTGAAGTTTCTCTCCCTCTCTTTCTCCCTCCCTTCCCCCTTCTCTAAAAGTAAATACATACAATCTTTAAAACAAATAAAGAAAAATCACCACCCATAACATAATTTAACATAATTGCAACTCTGAAAAGTATCTCTCCTATAGACTCTTTAGGAGTCAAGAGCTTGTAAAACTAAGAAACTAAGAAACAAAAGTTATATCAGAAAACACTGAGCTGAGCCATTTTTTTTAGCCTGTTCTGTTACTATTTTTTGTCTCAGTCTTGTGCATTCTGCATTAATGTGAATTCCCCAAGGGAATTTCCTTTGGTACTTAAATTGTTCAAAAATTGACTGTCTACCATTCTATCATTTTAGTGAAAATATTGGTGACTGTCTGCAGAATGAGCTGCTGTTTTCAGGGCATATCCTTACTCTGAACAAAATATTTCTGACAGCACTGCTATTATGCACCAGGCTCAAAAACCCAGCTGCTCACACCAGGCTGGCAGTGGGCCAGAGAGAGCTGGGACTGGAGTCAGGACGGCAGAGGGTCTTGGCAATGGTGGTGTATTTATTATGTGCCTATTTAGTGATTTAGATGAGGAGATAAGAAGCAATGAGTCTGCTCTCTCTTCTACTGTTCCCATTCCTTTATTATTTTACCTATGAAATGAAAATGAGACTGAGAAATAACACTTTATTGCCTTTATCTGTTATATCTCTTTTTTTCCTCCTATAATCAGACCCTAAGGGAACCACAGAAAGTTGTCAATGATAAAAGCAAGGATTTCTAACACCCAGTTTTGGAAGGCTGGGAGGAAATGAATTATTTGGTACATTAATGCTAAGGGTATTCATTGATAGCACTGTTATGGAGAATATTGAGGTCATAACTATGAAAAATGTAAGTGTGCATAGCTTTTAAACCCAGAAATTGTATGTCTAGAAATGTATATTTACAGAAATACTAATATAGTCACATGGATATACCAAGAATATTCATGTAACATAGCTTAAAATCACCAAAAAAATTTTTTTAAGTAAAGACAATGTAAACATCCCTCAATGTGATATTTGACAATAGTTACATAAATCATGCTCATTTATTTACACAGAAATACACATCCACTAAAAGAATGTGATTACTCCTTGTATAGCCACTTGAAAGATGTCTACATTCTATTGTTAAATTAAAAAAAGTAAATGGTAGAATGTATAGTATGATCCCACTTGTCTTTTAAAATCTAAATTGATTATGTATATAGTTATAGAGGTATATGTTGGTATAGCATGTTTTAAAAGGCTAAATGAATGCATAAAAACTAGTGGGGATATATGAAGTTTTTGCTGTTTTGCATCTTTCTAAATTGTTCAAATATCCTATGTGAATATATGTTAACTTAAAAAAGATTTTTTAAATCCTCACTTGAAGGTACGTTTTACTGATTCTAGAGAGAGGAAGGGAAAGAGAAAGAGAGAAAGAGACATCGATATAAGGGAGAAACATCGATCAGTTGCCGCCAGTACGTTCCCCTGACTGGGGATTGAACCCACAACTTTTTGGTGCGCGGGATGGTGGTCCAACCAAATGAGACACCCAGCCAGGGCAATATAGGTTAATTTTTAAATCGTCCCTGAGAATGATAGAAAAGCTTTTTTGTGTGTACAAGCAAACTAAACTACAAGCCCATCTTAGAAATACTAAATTATGGTAACAAAGGAAACACACATAAAACAAGAGTATCTGAAAGTTTCAAGACACAATTATCCTTTTTTGTTTCCACTGAATTTTTTTTTAAGTCAAATCAGGTACAGATCAATCACCTACCAAAAATAGCATATACATGGCATTCAAACTACCGCTCCCCCTCCTCTGCCCAGTGTGGGCACAGTGCACGCACAGTCCTGCGAGCCCTTCCACCCCATGCCTCTCCATTTCCTCCCTCCCCCCCTCCACCACTCGCCCTACGGGACAGGCTCCATCGCCCTTCTCAACACAGGGCTCCAGGGAGCACTTCCAACAGACTGGGCTCGCAAGAAACACATCAGCTCTCCCTAACTGCGAATTTGCCCAACTCAGTTCTCCCTTCATCTCTCTTGCAGCATTCATGCGAGGTGTGATTTATAGATACCACGTGTTCCCGTGGGTGTCCCATTACGGTTATTAAATGCCCTGGGCCTTGATTGCAATTCCTTTCTTTAGACTCCCACTCCGGGAAGAATACCACAGAACATGACATATTATTACTGCTGTAATTTATTTTAAAAAGTAATTTAAATACATTGATATGCAACCTAAGCTTCCATCATGATTCAAACAGAATTGCATTCAACAATTGCTCAAATGCTTCAGTACTGGAAAAAGGTATTTCACATGCTTGCACTGCCTGCTATTCATAAATCATATTAAGCCAGAACCAGAATTCTATGCCAACATTGTTAGTAGTCATAAGTATTTTAAATTTTCTCCTTTTTTTTTTTTTGCTTATCAGTGCTTTCTAATGTTCTACAGTGAATATTTCTTGCACTTGGAGAAAGCTACATGTGCTTGGCAATGTGCTAAGAATTTTACACGCATTATCTAATTAAATCCTCCCAATCTTTGAGATACCATTATAACCCACTTTGCAGAAAAGGAAACCAAGACTATTCAGGTTAAATAACTTGCCTAGTTCGGCTTGACTGCCTGGTTTTATACAACCACTTATTTTCCTAGGCTCTCAATTTTATGGCCTATAAAATGGAGATAGTGTTTACCTCATCAAGCGTGAGGCTTAAAAAGAATGTTAACTATCAAGAAGATCTTATGTGAAACACCTGGTATAAAGAAAACAATTTTTTTAAAGTTTCCTACAGACGTCAAGCGTGACCACCAGGACAGACTCCTAAGCAATAGTGTGTAGAAGCTAGCTTGAGTGACAGCTTTGCCCATCTCCTTCTAACTTCAAGTTCACTGTCCTAGGTTGGTGACTTGAAATTATCCATGGAGTCAAAATCCCGCAAACTCTGCAAATCAGGGCTTTTCCCCTTGGAGGGATGATTGTTGGCTATTTAACAGCACACCACAGCTCCCAGACTGAAAGTTAATGAATTTACTCGTCTGGCTCAAATACAGGGTTTATTATTTATTTTTGGGGAATGATTCATAACTTGGCTCTGCAAGTCCCGAGGCCTATTTCCCCAGCTGGAATGTGAAGGAATTACAAGAATGGCAAAAAACAAAACAAAAACAAAAACCAACAAAAAGCCTCCAGAAAAAGATTTTTCCCATTTCAGCTCTTTCAGTCTGATCAGGGAAACACAATATACCCCAGAAAACATCTCCAGATGCTGATGTGCGCTGTAAAAGAAATGTCTATCCTGCCCTTGGGTACCACAAAGAGCCCAGATTAACATTTTTTTTAATATAAGAGAAAGTTTATTTAGAAAGTTACAGAGGTAGTAGAAATGAGCCAACTGGGCTGTGTAGGTTTAAGAAACAAGTTAGGGAACCAAAAGTATGGCTCTTGGAGCTTAGGAAAGAGAAAAGCAAAGGTAATGTGCCTGGCAGATGGGGGGAAAAGGGGAAGGGAAAGGCAAGAGACGTGCTCCCAAGAGGAGAGCATGCCCAGACTGATTATTTTCTGAATAGCCATTTTGTTTGGCATACTCGTGTCTTGAAGTAGCTGGTTTATTAACTGGACAGTGTTTCTTTGTCATCCAAGAACATTTTTGTCCCCATCACTTTGAGAGAGAGAGGAAGGGAGGTAGAGACAGAGAGAGAAAGAGAAACAGATGAGAGACAGAAACATAGATGTGAGAAAGAAACATCAATTGGTTGCTTTCTCGTACATGCCCCAACCTGATATTCAACCTTTAACCTGGGCATGTGCCATGATTGGGCATCAAATCCACAAGCTTTTGGTCCACAAGATGATGCTCCAACCAACTGAGCCACACCAGCCAGGGCAGAAATGGGAAACTTTCTGTTGGAGTTCATTGTGGAAGTCCAACCAAATGGGAGAGTACAGGCGAGTCTTCATTTTCCTCAATGTCTTCAATCCACTGGCCACACCCACTGGCCTTTCTAGAGTGGGTCTTTGCCTGCCAGCTTTCCTGTGTTAGACATGTAGGTCAAACTGTCCCACACCTAGTTGCCCAGGCTGGGAAGAAAAGCTAGGCTGGCTTCTGACTGGACAAGGGTTCAGCCCATGATCAGAAGAAGCTAATCAGCCTCTCCTGGCAACTTCAGCCACGATACTGTATTAGCTTTCTAGGAATCCTGCAACAAAGCGCCACAAACTTAGTGGCTGAAAACAACAGAAACTTATTCATTCAGTCATAGTTCTGGAGACAAAAATTGCAAAATCAAGGTGTTGACAGAGCCATACTCTTTCTGAAGGCAGAAGGAGAGAATGTGCCCCATGCTTTTCTCTTCGCTTCTGGTGTTGCCAACGTCTCTGGCATTCCTTGATGTGTAAATGCAACATTCCAATCTCTGTCTCCATCCTCACATCGTCCGTCTTCACATTGCCTTCCCTCTGTGCATGCCTGTCTCTGTGTCTTCTCCTCTTAGGACACCAGTCCTATTGGATTGATGACCACCCTAATGGCCTCATCCTCGTTACGACTGCAAAGACTTTATTTCCAAATAAGGTCACATTCACAGATAGGGGGGTAGAATTTGAGCATAACATTTTGAGGGACGCAGTTCATCCCATAACAGACACTGAGAAGGAAGTCCTCAATACATGTTATGTATTCAGGCCTGGAGGTTGTAAATTATCAGGCCACATCCAAGGTGAGTCAACAGATGAAGGCAATGGGAAAAGGGAGAGAGAGGCAGAACAGATGTATAGAGGGAAGCAGAGAAAATAATCCTGAAAAATGGAGAGTGTGGTTTCCACGTACCCCGTCCATTAGTTCACGCATTTTCTTCTTTTGGTTCACCACTGAGAGTTTCTTTTTCTATACGTAAAACTATGAGGAGGAGCTCTGAGAAAAAGACTGATGTTGCCCAAAGTCCATGTGGAACAGGTGATGATTCCTCAGGACATGTTTACCAGCCACAAGAAGAATGAGAAATAGAAAGAAAATGTCATAAGTTTTCCATGAAGCCAAATTGATTCCTTTAGAAAGATATCCTATGATAATTGCCCTTCACATTTATGTTTTAAAGGCCAAAATATTCATTAAAACTGAAATAACAGGAATTTGTTTTATTTTACAATATTCTATTTGGCAAAATTAAAGCCTGGCAATCCTATGTCTAGGCCCAGATTTTGAAAAACTTACTTTGTTGGATCAAAATTTCTCAGCCTGCTAACCACTGACCTAAGCACACTGAAGCCCCTGAGTTTCAGACACAACACACCCACAAGCTCTGCTGAGGAGGAGATTCAGTTCCTTTCGATTCCACATCAACTTCTTTCCTCTCAAACGCCCCCTTTTACATACATTTTCATAGGCTGAGCGTTCCTTCAGGCATCTCTTGCAGTGCTTATGGGGCTCACAACAATTCTCCATGGTCCGGAAACTGTGCTTATCTCTGAGGGTGGGTAAGAGCTGGCCAGCTCTGTGCTAAGAGACCCAGCCTGCATGGCTGTAGCTATTTGATCCAAAAGTGAGAAACAGTGCCAGTGTGGAACAATTGGATTTCTCCCTCTTATTATTTTAGTTTGTAGTTCTCTAAGGCAAACTCCGAGACAAAGATCTGTGTTCCCCACCCTCTGCCTGCTCCCAGCACTCTGACCAGGCTCTCAGTATCACAATTACTATATTTCAATACATTCCCTCTCTTAGAAGGTAAGGAGAGACACCCTTTTGTTACCTGTAACCTAAAGAACATTAACTAATACTAGGCCTATCCTTTCTGACAAATGCTCATGTTCCCTTCTCCAAGACTCCAACGAGTCCCCTGCCCAGCACGGCCTTGCTGGGTCCTGTCTGTTGAGAGTCTGGCCCCCTGTTTTCTGCATTCCCCAAGTCCACTCTGATACCTGAAGGACAGACTATTTTTACTGCTGCAGAGAGCTTCTTGGCTCTTCCAACCTGGCTGTAAACATAGTTTACTGCATAGGTTATTGGAGTTGAGAATTTGAAATTTGGTCATGGAGTCCTTAGTATCAATCCAATCAAAACATTTCTTGCATGAGCCTTCTAAAATCCAGAAAATGTGGTTTAGAAAAAACAAAGGCAGAAGGGCACAATAACACATGGAATAAGCAAAAAATATATAATTTAACTGGCACTTTCTCTCTCTCTCTCTCTCTCCCTCTCTCTCTCTCTCTCTCACACACACACACACACACTCCCATGCCTTTGGGAATGCTCTCTCTCTTGAGCATACCTATGCCTTTCCTCCCCCTTTCTTCCCTCAAGGCACATAACTTTGCTTACTTTCTCCTAATCTCTAAGGGCCCTGCTTTTGCCTTTGTAATGTGTTTCCTGATCTCAAACAGCCCAGCAGGCTCACTTCTTCTACCTCTGCAACTTTCTAAATGAGTTTTTGCTAGTGTTTGAGTCTTGACTCTGAATTCTTTAGCCAAAACTCAAGGATCAAGGTCTAACATCTGGAGCCGTTTCAACGTTAACACACAGGTTTGTTGAGAATCAGTTTTTGAGCCTAGTCTAGAGCCTATCTCCAATCTTCTCAAGACTTTTTTTTCAATGCACATAATTCACTATATTACATCTCTTTCTTTTTAAGGAATATAGTATGTCATTGGCAAAGAAATTCTGATTTACACAATTTTGTAAATGTGGCATATGTCGTTGGATTCCTCCTTCATCATACCCTAAATAAATTCCACAGAGACAAAGAACTTAAATGTGAAAGGAAAATTTTATAAGCATTAGGAGAAAATATAGGGTAGAATCCTTATGGCCTCAGGATGCAGTTTTGTTTAATGAACAAAATAAACTTTTAAACAAAACAGAAACAGAAACAGAAGCATGGGTACATGGAACAGACTGACAGCTGTCAGCGGGGAGGAGGCTGGGCAGCGGGATGAAAGAAAGTGAAGGGACTAGGCAAAAGCCCATGTATACATAAAGTGTAGACGTGGACAGCAGTGTGGTGATAGCCAGAGGGGAAGGAGGGTGGGGGATGGGTGGAGGTGGGCAAAGAGGGGAAAAATGGGGGTGGAAAGAGAATTTGCTTGGGGCGATGGGTGCACAATTCAGCGTGTAGATGACTTTTTATGTAGTTGTACACTTGAGATCTATATGGTTTTACAAACCAATTTCACCCCAATAAATTCAGTTAAAAAATAAATAAAATGTACCCTAGCCACTGAGTGGTTCAGCTGGTTGAGGCATCATCTTGTACATCAAAACTTTGTGGATTTGATCTCTGGTCAGGGCACACACCTAGGTTAGAGGTTCGATCCCTGGTCAGGGCCTGTACCACAGGCAACTGGTATGTGTTTCTTTCTCACATTGATGTTCCTCTCTCTCTGTCTCTGTCTGTCTGTCTGTCTCTCAAATCAACAAACATATCTGAGGGTGATGATTAAATAAATAAATAAATAAAATGCATATCGCTATGTAAATAAGAAAACAAAATTACCCAACATGCAAGAAACTATTAATGAATTTGACTATGTTAAAATGGAGACCTTAAGCCCATTTGAAAGCACAGTACAGTAAAACATATGATAAAAACTAGGAACATATACATAAATACATATAATCTAAATCTAAGAATGAAAAAATAATGATTGGCCTATACTCTTCAAAAATGTCACTCCATTTTGTTGTTGCTGTAAGACAAAGAAAGGCTGAGAAAATTTTCCAGTGAAAGGAGACGGAAGAGGCGCCGCAGTTCAACGCAGCGCGCTCCTGGACTGGATCCCGTATCAGAGAAAGATTTCTAGGAAGGACATGTGGAGACAAATGCTGAAAGTTGAATATGGGCTGCAGATTGGATAGCGTCGCATACAATGTTAGGGTTCTGAATTTGATAACTGTACTGTGACTACATAAGAGAAGATCTTTGTGCTTAGGGAATATACACTGAATTCTTAATGGGTGGGAGGTGCTTGAACTCAGAGAAACAGAGATCGGAGTGGTGCTTACGGGCCGGGAGGGTGTGGGAAATGGAGAGATACGGTCCAAGGGTGCAGTTATAAGATCTTATGTCTGTGGGGATCTAATGTACAGCATGGTGATCATAGCTAGTAGTGTTACATAGAGCGTACCTCGGTACTCACCGTTAATTCGTTCTGGAACTCATGACAAGTGCTGAAACCGAGTACTGAACAAATTTTTCCCATAAAAAATAATGCAACTAGAAATAATTTTACTGGGATAATATTAAGTAATGAGGTTGTTTTGTAATACAAAACCTTAAAACTAAACAGACATGGATTAAAAAGTAATTAATTATATAAAATAAAACAAAATTTAACTTCACTTTACTTGTACTGACAGGGGTTCCTGGCATAGTGGGATGGTTGTTGAGATAGAGGAGGAGGAGGAGGAGGAGGAGGAGGAGGAGGAGGAGAAGGGTTAACTGTTGGAAGAGGAGTCCTCTTCCAAGACAATTTCAGGCGATTTCTCAGGGATTTCATCTGTTTTCTGTCTCTTGGCTTCACTGAACACTTTTGGAGACTCAGATTTAGGGAGTTTCACTAAAAACCTGTCAAGAGAAACCTGTTTCTGTCTATGTTTCAAAATGTTTCTAAAGCATGACATTGTTCCTTAAACAGGTCCGTGTTTCGGCTTGCTAGAACTTTGTCTGGGTGATGCTTTCCCACAAAGTTCTGAACTCCAACCCCTCTACCTCACATTTCTTCGATCAGGGCAGTAGACTTTCTCCCTTCCCTCCTCCTCACCTAAAGCTGAAGCACTTTCTCTTGCTGGGCGGCATCATGACTCACACAAGTTCCAGCAAGCACAGTGGCCAGTCCCGAGCAAGCGCCCAGTGCTGAAACATATTTTTCTCATCAAAATGCGACGAGTACAGGGTTTGATGAGTTCTGAAGCCGACGAGTACCGGGGTATTACTGTGCTTGAAAGTTGCGAAGACGCCCTTTCCTGGGCCCTTGTGAGGCTGACACAGTGCCTTAAGAGGCTAACACAGAAGGGTAAAGTCTCCATAACACCCAGAAAAGAGATTGTGTAAAACTCCTCTTTAAATTATTTCTGAAGTCACTGCTGAACCAGAAAAACATTTCCTTTGTTTGAGTACTTTGTGATATTTTTACACAGTATATAGTACGTAGATAAATTTAAATTTAACCTTAGCTTTGATGATACCTTCAGGCATGCTTTTAAAACTCCTCTGGAGATACCATCTAGTATTTTCAAATAGATAAGAGAATGTAGATACTTTGGTTATCTCTGAGGGTGGAAAAAATCCAGAAGGCGGAACACATTTACCCAAGGCCTTTCCTGGACATCCTTTGAAATAAACTGAAAAGAATGTACCTCAAGGTTTTTCTCCTATCTGTTTAAAAGGTCGTTTAAAATCTTTTCTTAAAAAAAAGAAAGTTGCTAAGAGAGCAAATCTTTAACGTTCTCACCATAAGAAAGAAATGGTAATTATATGGTGGAGTGGAAGTGTTAGCTAATGCTTTGGTGGTAATCATTTTGCAATACATAAATGTATCAACACATCAAACACCTTAAACTTACACAATGTTATATGTTAATTATATCCCAATAAATCTGGGAGAAAAAAATGCCATACTCAAATCCAAACAGTGGTTAGTCCTCATCAGTTTTCCCTTCAGATATATCAAAAAATTACACGTAAATGATGAGAATGTTTGTTAAAATGTGGCCATTCGTTCCCAAAGATTATGGAGTATTTAAGCAGGCATAAAAGAAAAAACAAAGCGCTAATTAACTATGAGTGACATTTATGAACAAGGCAAGCTCTTTAATATGGTGAACTTTGAGTTTCTTATTAAATAAACAGTGTAAATAATATTCAAAATCATAAAACTGAAATCACAAGTTTGAGAAAATATTGTGTGATCCTCTGCTCTCCACATAAAAAGGTTGTGTGTGCGTATGCAAGGGGCATGATGGATACAGCTTTTCATAAACGATTCAGATAAATAGTCATCTGTGTGTGTATGTGTGCGGGGAGAGATGGAGAGAGAAAGAGAGAAAGAGGAGGAAGAGGAAGAAGAGAGGGAGGAGGAGAGATGGAGGAGGGGATGAAGAGAACAAAAGAGAAGTGGGTAGAAGAGAGAGGAAAAGAGGTGTCATGGATCATTGGATAATTTACGGAAACCAAATAAAATTATGGGATACCCTAGAATCCGGGGCTAGATCAGTGCCTCACAAACTAAATTATCCTTGAATCACTTGGGGGTGTAGTGGGGGGCTCTTGTTAAAGTACACATTCTGATTCAGCAGGTCTGGGGCCTGAGATTCTGTATTGCTTTGTTTTTCAATTGGAGAAGTGTTTTATTATAAGAAACAATGCCATCAGATAAAAATGCAAAAAAAAAAGCGAAATGATGGCAAAATATTTTAAAATATCTACACATCTGCCCCTCCAAAAAAACTACAGTACTTACTACATACCTGAGTACTGAACAATGAATGACATTTTAAACTGCTTCACACAGGGAATCCGATTCCTTGCAGATCACTGCTACAGATTCTGTATTTCTAACAAGCTCCCAGGGGATGCTGATGCTACCAGCCTCTTAAGTAGCAAGGTGCACCACAGTGCAACCACAGGGGAGAATGTTCAAGGAATACGTCCTTTTGTAGGCCTTTAGCATCTATGTCTCACCTGGTGGTTTGGGGTTAGATCATGTATTTTTTAGAGCTCCAGATGGTGAATCACTAAGCAAACTTCAAGGCACCTAAAATCATAGCCTTAGTCACTGCGCATGACCTGGTGCCGCAATCTTGGGTTTAAATCGCCTCCCTCCCGAGCAGACGCCAGTGGATCACCCACACCCTGCAGTTGCACAGTGGCTTCTCCATAATTCATGAGAGCAAACCAATAGCTGGGAAATATTTGCATACCAGGTAAATATCAAACATCAAGATTGTACTCAACATCTCTTGTTCCGATTTCATTTATCTTTTCTCACATCACACTTGTGGCGACTTTAGATAAATCATGTAACCACAGGGTATTTCTACAGCTAGTAAGCAGAGAAAATCCTACTTACAACCCACCAAAGCTATTGTGAAAGAGTGGGTTGGGTGATTTGCTTCCAAAAAAATTATCTTTCTGCAAAAGCTGGATGCGGCAGTCACAAATACAGAGATAAAGCCTACAAACTTCCCAAGGCAAGTAGAAGTGAGGCTACAGTAAGGTATACCATGTCATTTTCGCCTACACAAATGTTTCTTTTGAGCTTGCAGATCCCACACAACTTGATTATTTGTGAAAAATGTCCTCTCATTTCCAGTCTCAGTTGCTAAAAGGATAGCTATTTATATTAAATATAAATAACTTGGAATGTATAGCTTAGAATTTAAACTGTTGCAATGTGATGAATGTCTTTCAAATGGTGTTGATCAAACAAGTGAAAAGACAATTAGGTGAAAGTTTATTTTAACAGTTTATAACTTTAAAAAAATCATTTTACTTATTAAGGATTTTTACCTTTCAAAGATATTTATCTGTATTGTCTCATTGCCACAGGTATCTACCATTCAATTTCGAGATGCCACTCTTTTAATAACAAAAGGATTAAAAGCTACTAACAAAATTCATGTAGAAGAGACATAGAGACATAGAGACCTATTGGTCCCTCTTTAAAGTGTTCTTTAAATGACAACAAGAAAAGTTTTCCAAGTTGAATGATAGACTCACAAAATATCCTACCCATTTATTTGATACAATGAGCTTAGATAATTACAGCTGCTTTAATTTTGAAAATATTAACTCATCTAAAAATCTTTTTTTCAAGCTATGTAGAAAATAAAGCCAGTGTTTTCTATCCTTAAATTTTAAGGCTCTGGTGGATGTAATCATATATTTGGATTTGATTGTTTCTGCTCTAAATCTTTTGAAAGTTTGTGTATATTTAGTGGGATTAAAAACCCAGTTGTATAAACTCTGCATATTCTCCATTCCACACCCAGTCAATCATGGGATGAAATCTTGGTCTCTACCGATTCTCACTTTTGTTTTGTGAAATTGCAGGTACTGACCCGTCAAGAATGGGTTCAGGCCTGTTATATTGGTTTAGGAGTGGTTGTTGTGGAGTTTGTAACTTACCAAGAAACACTGAGCTGATTCTATAGATACACCAGGCAATAAGTCACACTTTGTTCCCCACATTGAACAGCCTCAAAATAGTGGGTGGTACAAGTCAAGAAAATAAACGTGGGTTCTATTGACTGCCCTTTTGGGGTTTTTTTCAAATTATAAGAGAAAGTTTATTGAGAAAGTTACCAAGGTCGTATTGCAGAAGTGATTCAGGCGGGCTACGTAGGCTCAGGAAACAACTCACAGAGGTAGAAGGGTCCTTGGAGTTTAGGAGAAACGCGTCTGGGGGGACCAAGAAGGGGAAGGGAAAGGCACAGGCACCCTCCTGAGAGGGAGAGCATGCCATCTGTTGACTCTTAATGGCATGTCCCTACTTTCTGAAAATAAATCCCCTTATTCTTGACTATTAGTAGAAACCATTCACTTGATATGCCTAGGGATACTCAATTCCAAAGTCTTTTCTCTAATCTCTCAAATGACATCTTCTTGTCAGCCAGAGGCCCTGCCAGAGTCTTATATTAAGCAAAAAATCATCCTGTTTTTTTCCCACCTCACTGAAGAATAAGCATTTTTTTACTTTTAAATGGTATACTTACCTTCCGAGCCTGAAGTATTTGCCATTGGAAGCCTTCACCAAAGTCAAGAGCTACCTCAAGAAGGAAGAGGTTGACCTGACCAACAGGAATCATCAAAGTGACCAAAGACAGTGATGGGAAGCATCATTTTAGGTGGTTTTGAAAGCTTCCAGCTCTCCGTTTCATGGCCAGGAAACATTAACAAGCTCTGATTCGTGTAGCTCAGTTGGCTGGGCATCATCCCACAAACGGAAAGGTTACCAGTTCGATTCCTGGTCAGGGCACATGCCTGGGTTTCTGGCCAAGGGCCAGGTCCCCAGTTGGGGGCATGCAAGAAGCAACCGATCAATGTTTTTTACCCTCTCTTTCTCCATCCCTTCCCTTCTCTCCAAAAATAAATAAATAATTTTTTAAAGAAATGTTAACAATAAGAGGATGCTGAGGTTTCTTTCATGGAGATTCTATGGAACGTAATCTCTAAGGTGATCTGAAAATAAATTCCTGGGCAGGTCTTGGTGGGTAGTCGTGCCCCAGGCATGTAACTTCTTTAAGGCTTATCTGCCTCCAGCAAGCCCTATCCATTGTTTCTGTGGTCTAGGCTAACACACCTTTGGTATTCCTCTTTCTAAAGGTGACCACCCTCAAGAGAGTACAGAATTTTAATTATCCTGCAAGTAATCTTCCTTACAATTCTCTCCTTAATCTCAAATGCATAAAAGAAACTGCAAACTGCTCTCCAAAGCATTTTTTCTCAGTGTGTGATCTTGCTTCCAAGTTTAAGTTATTATAAAAATTCTCTATAGGTTTGGACATTCTTCCAGTGATACTTCTTAAAAACTGAATACCTAGCAGCACTACACATGCTTCTGGAAGCCCTATTTGAAGCATAGGACCGGGGACTGTAGGGCTCGTCAAAAGAATAAGATGGCCCTTGCCTTGTTGGGTGCCATCATCTCAGAGCAGGGATCAACCGGTCTGCCTATGTAATTACAATCAGAGGTACAAAACTGGGTGAAACAAGGTGACTGAGATTTCAGAAGAGAAAACTGCTAATGGTCAACCATAGTTTTAAAAACACTTTTAATAGTTTATTTTTGGGGGTAACACTGGCCTAGGCAACAAGCCTTTGGGAACCATACCTTCATTTTCTGGATTCCTTTTCTCTTTTTAAGATCAAACACAGTCTCATTAAATGCCCATTTATCACTCCTTGGGTGTTTGAAGTTTCTTTATGCCATGTGGCAAAATAATGATCTTGCGTAAGTCCTGCTGTTCATTCCCTCTGATCCTGAACCTGAGAAACGGAGCTGGAGAAAGTCACACAGCTAGACAAATGGCTGTTACAAATCAGTGATCACCAGCCTTGACAAGAAGCCTAGTGTTCTCTGATAAATTCCCTTTTCATGCTTCTTCTTTTGCAGTCTTTGTTGTTTATATTTTATGAAAAAGGTAATTTCAAATCTCCATTAAACTTAGCTGAATGCAAAGCCTTAGCGAAGGAGGCCTGGCGACCTCATTTACAGAAACATGGCTACTCCCCTCTGGCCTTAAAATGTCAGGAAGGGCACTTCAGATGGTTTTGTGTTTGCATGTTTTGGTGCCACGGCATAGGAGTCGACCCTAGTATCCACTTTCCGGTGTTCTTCAGCTACCAGAGCTTCGAGTCTCTTCATCAGGTAAGGAAATTACTTCCACAAATTCTCCATCTCCTAGCTTTGGCTCAGGCCCAGCATTTTCAGTCTCACCTCCATTAATAGTATACTTACTATTAATGTAATGTAATGTAATGTAATGTAATGTAATGTACAATAGTTACTGTCATGATGTGTGTGGTACAGTCCGACAAGCCTGGATCCATACAGACAGCTGGAGAACATTCAGCAATACCCCCTTTATAGCCGGTTTTCTCCTCCAGCTCTCGCAGAGCAGCTGTTTCTGGGCTTTCGTCACCATCTATGAGACCTGCGGGGAATTCTAGGCAGCAGCCTCCCATGGGTGGACAGAACTGTTTCATCAGAAAGATACAATCATAATGAAGGGTTCTGTGCAGCCCTGGGATAATCGTCACACCATCAGTCAACTGTCCTTTCCTGGTTGTATGTTTCACAGGTTCCCAAGTTCTTGTTTTACCAGTAGGATCCATCCATGTAAGTTGTTTTTTCAAACCTGACCCATTTTTCTTCTGCAATTAACTCCTCTGAAATAATGAACTGTTTGGTTTTCTGAGAAGAATCTGCTGCTTCTTGGTTTTCCATTTTCAAACTTGTCTTTCTAGTCCTTAGGCAAGAAGTTCATATCCAAGGTGTGGGGTGAAGGGAAGGGTACTCCTGTGGGAAGGGGGATGAAAGAAGAAAGCTAGAGTCCGAGGCTGTTGTCTCCAGAGATGCCAGTGCTACTCCCTTTTTCATTATTCTGATTATTTTTGCTTCAGGACAAACCACTCCAACAAAACTTAGTGGCTTTAAACAACTATTTTATTATTTCAGTTCTCTGGGCTCAGCTGGGTGGTTCTTGCTCAAAGTTTCTTGTATAGTGACAGTTAGACCGCAGGTGGGGCTGGAGTTGGCTGAAAGGCAGACTGGACCAGATGTCCAAGATGGCTTATCCTCTTGCCTGTCTAGCCCTTTACTTGGGATGGCTGGAGTGGCTGGAGGCTGGCCAGGCATCTCTCTTTTCAAGTACTTCTCCAGATGGTTATCTCCGGCTTTCTCCCAGCATGGTGGTCTAAAGATAGTCAGACATCTCACATGGTGGCTGGCTTCCCCCAGAGTGGCTATTTCAAATCTACCACCATCTACTTCAATGAAATATTTTTTTAAAGGGAAGGAAGGAAAGAAGCTCTGACAAGATGCACAGGTTTAGGAGGGGTTGAAATTGAAGACAGGCTGTCAGGACCTACTTAACCGTATATTAGCATCTTCTGCCCCCACCTGCTTTCAGATCACACACACAAGCACAGAAAAATTACATCCTCATCTTATCCTCTGCCTTGAATCTTTTACGCCACTTTTTCTGTTTTCTAAAATTTATCAGTTACAGATTTGAGTTTAAAACATTTCTCTTTAGAAGGTTGTGGAGCTGCTCCCAGTAATTTAATCTCAGTGACGTATTAGTTATCCATTGCTATATAACCCCGAAGCTTAGTGTCGTAAAACAATAATCATTTTATATTATAGTTCCTATGGGTCAGGAATTTAGAAGCAGCTTAGCTGAGTGGTTCTGTTGATGAAAGACACCTGGTTCTTCTTCCCGATGCATGCAAAGAATTACAGATCAGCAAATCTATTACTGTGCAATCGGGGTTTATTAGTGATTCATTTTTATGGAAGAGAACTGGCCCAGCTAATGTTGGGGGTGGGTATGAAAGGCATAGGTTCTGGGCAAAGCAGAGTGGCAAAAGTAAAGGCAGCTGAACACCAGGGTAGCTGGCCCCCAGGTGACTAGAAGCCTGGTGACCAGGGAGCCAAGAGAGTGAATCTTTTTTCTGAGGACTTATATAGTTGTCAGGATAGGAGTAAAAAAGTTACATATTGATTGACGGGTAAATGTGGTGCCAGCTTTCCCTGGGGGGACACTACGCAAACTTAAGTATGTGTGGGGGTCTGTTAGCCCAAACACTTATCTTGCTCAAGACTCCATTTGTTTATCTTGTTGTAAAATAGATACGTGGCAGGGGGCAGTTAATTAAAGTTTGGGCAGTTACCCAAAGTTATTTATGGACTTCTTCTTTGGGCACTGGGGACCCTCTCCCACGTTTCAGGCCTTGGAATGAAAGCACAGTTTCAAGGCTTCCTTTCCCAGATAGTGGAGATACTACATAGAATTTCAAGGACCTCCCTCCTTCTGTGCTCACATAGTGTTTCTTGTGATTTTGGAACACCTGGCAGTATGATTGGACCAGGCTCAGGACTGCTGAATTAGTGGGTGAAACATGTCTCCCTCCTCTTCCTTGCCTTGGTTTGCTCTTCATTCTATCTAAGTGCTAAAAGGCATTTCCTGGCAACCAGGGTGCTAGAAGCTGGCCAGGAACAGCAGTGCAGTCTCAGAGTTCTTCCTATGCTGTCTCCTGCCTCAGTTCTGGCTCTGGGGCTCACGGGAAGCTGTCAGCTGGGGCTGTGGTCATCTGAAAGCTTGACTGGGACTGGAAGATCCATTTCCAAGATGGTGCACTCACATAGTTCTGGTTATAGGCAGGAACTTTCCGATCCTTCCCATGAGGACCTCTCCATGCATTACTTTTACCTTTCCCGTGACAAAGTGGCTGACTTTTCCCAGAGTAAGCAATCCAAGGAAGAGCAAGGTAGAGGCTACAATGCTTTTTGTGACCTAGCCTTGGAAGTCATTCTCTGTCATCTCCGCAATACCCAATTGGTCAGAGACCAACCCTATTTAGTGAAAAAGGGAATGACACAAGGGTATAAATACTAGGAACGAGGCATCATTGGGGAGCATCTCAGCAACTGAATTTAGTTAAGCCAAGGAAAAGATGATGTTGAGGAGAGAAGAGACAAAGAACATATGCAATATTGGAGCCAGAGGGATTTTAAGGAAAAGTAAAGCACTGGTTTAGGTTCCGGAGCTGGGAATGGGGTAGAAAGTCTTGAGAGCGGATAGTCCCTCACACATCTTGTCAAAGATAAGAGATGCAACAGAAGTGAGAGGAATACATACCAATTCCTTTTCTCTCAAAGTTATTCTTATACTAACGATAGGAAACAAGCTGCTCCTGCCCTTAAAAGGTCATTTTCAATTTCTTGGCTGAACTATAAAGGCAATATTTCTCCTGAATAATTAATTGGTTTTATGAACATGGAAAGATATTTTCAGCTTCTAACAAGAAATCAGGGTCGCCTAAATGAAATCTTTATTCAGCAAGGACACAGACCTTCAGGAAGTTTACTTTTGCCAACATAATTAGTAGTTACTTTACAGGACAATAACGTCCAGGTTTCATGCTGGGATGAAAGGAGGTGATTTTCCGGTTAGTGCTAATTGAAAATTGAAGAAGAGAATTTTGCAATCAAAACAGGAAGGGAAACCAGACTGCAATATGACAAGAACCTTAGAGCTTTGTTCTTTTACAATGTGTAGGAAAACAAAGTTTTTTAGATGGCTTTCGTCAGAGCCAAATTTCTTGGAAGAATGCCCTCTACATGCTGTCTCTACTTCCTCATCTCCCCTTTCCCTCTGGTCTGGCCGTGCCCCCGCCACTTCATCAGACCTGCTTTCATCATGGTTAACAACGGCCTCAGTGTTGCCCAACTGGATGGACATTGTGTTGTTGTTGTTTTTGTATTTACTGATTTCTAAGCAGCACTGACCCTGTTGTTTCTGGAAATATTCCTTCTGATTTCTGGGATACCATTTTCTCCTTGTTTGCCACCTCCTTGTCATTTATGTAAGTTCTTTCACCACTATTCAACTTCTAAATGTTGGGAATCCTGAGCGTTTTGTCTCTTGTCTTTCTATGCTTTTTCCATGTGATCTTATCCAATCCCATGGCTCTGATACCATTTAAAAGCCAGCAATGTCAATGTTAACATCTCTGTCCTTGATCTCTTTCTAGAACTCAAGATTTCAACTACCTTCCTGATATTCTCACTGGGGAATTTCACAGATATCACAATGTGTCTCCTGGTACTCTGGGTTCCTCACCCTCTAAACCTATTGCCCCACCCTAAGCCTTACCTGTCTTATAAATGGCACCACTTTTCATGTAGGGAGAAACTTCATTATATCTTGATTCATCCTGCCTCTCACTTTCTGTATTTAATTCATCAGAAGTGCTGGTGACTTTATCTTGAAAGCCCATTTGAAACCTGTCCTCCTCCACTACCACCCCATCTCCTTGCCCTCTCCAACCCATTATCTACACAGAAAATAAGTGGATCTTAGAATAAAAACCAGATTATGCCACAGTGTACTTAATATCCTTTCATAGATTTCTACTACACTTAGGAATAAATATAAACTTGAATTAAATATAAACGTGCAGTGCTTTTAAGCTACTATAGAACCTACATACCTTCCTAAGCTCATTTTATACCACTCTCTTTGGCTCACTACCCCAGCTTTGTCCAGCCTCAGAGCCTTTGCATGTGCTGTTTCTTTTTCATAGGAGCTCTCTCTATTCTCTTCTTATGTTGGTTCTGTCTGGTTTTTGTTGTTGTGGTTTTGTTTTTTGATTTTAGCTTAATTATTGCTTACTGGGACAAGTCTCTTTTGACCATTCTGTCTAAAGTAATCCTCTTTGTTCTCTTCTCTTCTTACCTCCTTTGTGCTTTCCATCATCCCAGTTATTCCCGTAGTAATAATGCCAGCCCATTTTTTTCCACAAATGAGGATAACAGGAGATTTTAAGGAACTTGTTAAATTGGAAACAAATCAAAGACAACACAAACAATGAACTACTTCTCTCCTAACTGGGGATCTTTCTGGATGTGACCAATCACAGAACAATAGCACCCATATCTAAAAATTGTTGAGGTAAATCAGCATCTTAAACCAAAAATAAAGACATTCTTGAGACCCCTGCAGTGGAAAACATTTAGCTAAACAGTTCCTGTTTTCTTGAGGTCTTGGCCCTCAATGACATAGCTTCACTCAAGCTAACATGCAAAGACTGGAAGAATTTTCTCACGACAAGTCTCATTTCCTGTGCTTCTCATTGGAATTTATTGTTGCTCTCTTTTTTTTTTCCTCTCTAAGACCAAACTCCTGTGAGATGGACATTGTCTTGATGGAATACGAGAAAAAGGTTTGAACTAAACTTAAATACTTTTGTATATGAGCGCATGAATGAAACTCCAGATTAGATTCTGGCACCTTAATATTCTTCGCGTGATAGAAAATAACATTGAAAAAATATATCCTTTAGTGTCATATACACTGAGCTGACCACTTGATAATTCTGCACTTGAAGTTATTATTTACTTGGATAAAACATACTCAGGAGTTTGAATTCTGTACTAATACCTTAAACAGCTTCTATGTTTTGTCAATAAATCACTAAATGGCCCTGACTGGTGTGGCTCAGTTGGTTGGGCATAATCCCACAAAATGAAAGGTCTCTGGTTCGATTCTGCTCAGGGCACAAACCTGAGTTGTGGATTTGGTGCCCAGTTGGGGTGTGTGTGAGAGGCAGCCAATCAATGTTTCTCTTTCTCCCTCCCTTCCACTCTCTCTAAAAACAAATAAATAAAATCTTTTTTAAAAATCACTAAATGTTTGGTACAAATCACTAACAAGTTTTCAGTGGAATTTAACCCATTGAAGCTCCTACTTTCCAACATTCACAAAGCCATAAATCTCCTTTGTTGAGTTACAGATCCTGAGGTTCTAACACCCAAGCAGCCTAGATTTTGTCAGGTGAATTCAAATCACACGCCCCGCTCCACCAAGGAATGTTTCAAGTACCTCAAAAAAAGCCAAGTTCTTCAAAATAAATCATAAATTAGTGAATGGATAGATAGAATTCTCTGGGAAAAGTGTATTTTGCAGGGAATAGACCTGTGTTAATAAATCTTCAGACAACTAAAATGATTTTTGCACATAGAAAGTGAGGCACCAGATACCACAAGGTCAAAGATCACAGGCTCATCTGTCCCTGAGGAAATTTGAAAGAGGAAATATGCCCAGTTGTTCATATTTGTTTCTGTGAGGGAAAAAAAGCTTACTTCAGAGCTAAAATGCCTTAATTTTCTCCTGCCACTTTAAGACAATCCTTAATGAGGACCCAATTAAAAATTTAAAGTGACATGGAGAGAAGCATTTTGCTTTGTTTTTTGGACTCTGAGTCAGATGATCGGGCGAAGGGATGGTTCTAAACCACCTATACATGTTATTTCTGTTAAACCATTTTCTTGGCTGCTTCTAAAGGAAGTTGTCTATACTGACCGCTGTGCTGAGTTGCCCGGCTTAACTTCTATGCAGAAATTTATATCAGTTTGATCTCTAATTCACCATGACTGCCAAACTTCTGGACGAAATAGTAAGATCCCATGAGCTACAAAACAAGGTTCTCCTTTTATTTCTCAACAACTGCAGACAGGATATATTTCTGATTTCAATGAATCAGCAAAATTGGCCAATCCCGAGCATGGTGCCTTTTCTTTTAATTGGTCCCCATGGGGCCAGGCCTCCTTCAGACACCTCCACTTTCAGGAATTAAGGCATGACACACGGCCAAGATATTTTAAATCTAGAAGGGGGACATCAGGATTATTTTCTCCAAAGCTCTAATTTTTTTTTAATCATTGACAAATCTTTGATTTGATTTTTTAAAA
Source organism: Desmodus rotundus (assembly GCF_022682495.2). Taxonomy (NCBI): domain Eukaryota; kingdom Metazoa; phylum Chordata; class Mammalia; order Chiroptera; family Phyllostomidae; genus Desmodus; species Desmodus rotundus. The sequence goes on from NC_071392.1 coordinate 119,155,314, forward strand.
AGATTTTATTTATTTACTTTTAGAGAGAGGAGAAGGAAGGGAGAAAGAGAAGGGGAGAAATATCAATGTGTGAGAAATACATTGATCGGTTGCTTCTCAAACACCCCCACCTGGGGACCTGGCCCACAACTCAGGCCATGTGCCCTGACTAGGAATCAAATAGAAAACCTTTCAGTTCTCAGATTGGCACTCAATCTACTGAGCCACACCAGTCAGGGCAACAAATCTTTGATGTAGAGTTGATAAAACAAATGAGAACTTTCCTACATTCTCAATATATAAATGACTTAATTAGAAAATGATGACAAGACATAACATTTTAGAGGGAAGATCTGAAAGAAAGGAATTAATTTTCCCACTCAGAGTATACCTGGCAATCATACCACCAGCCTGGAAGAAGCTCAGGATGATGCTTTGGTCCTCTGGGAAGCAGCACTGCTAGCAGTTGTTGACCCATGGAACAAATATAGTAAAACTCAACTTTTACCGTGGTGACATGTATACATATTCTACCTCCCTCTTCCCTTGACAAAGTGACACTGTCAAAACTCTTCATTTTTCTTATTTTATTAGCTCCAATCATAAATATACTGCCCGGCTTCCCCTTTCTGTGCCCTTTATCCACTTCAGTGGCCCCTTCCAGTTCTCCCATCAAAGCCTGTTCTTGAATAAATTCACTTTAGCATAAATGCCTGATTATAGTTCCTGACAACACTCTTAGATGAGTATGTATTTTACCAGGAAGAAACACTGTAGGCCAACAGAATGAATCTCTAATTGTGGAATTTGCAAACCTTTCATTTTAAAAAAGAGAAATCTGAGGCTCCAAGAAACCAAGGAGAAATGCCTGAGGTTACCCTGCTGGCTGGTGTTGTGTTGAAACTGGAGCTCTTGGCTTCTCGTTCCATACCACTCTCCTTTCTTGCTACCCAGATATCTTGCCATCAGACTTGGACTTGGGTCCTCATCAGGTCCCTCCCTGAGTGGTACATGGCCCTGAAACTCATTTATTTGGTCTGGATCCACACCTTGGGGGTGTGGGTGTTGGGACAAGTCTCAAAGGTTTAGCATTCCATTCCCTTTCAAAGAGTCCAGTGTGGACATGTCCCAGGTGGGCACAGGTAACCAGGTTCTTGGTGATCACGGACAAAGAATTGAATTGAACACATAGAGAGTTTATAGCAAGAGAGCAGATTTATTAATCGATAGTACACTCTGCAGAACGTGGGAGCAGGCCAACTCTGAGCAGGGATTGACCTCAGGGGCTGAAGGGATTCTATTCTTATATGGTGGATATATCCTCGCTAGTTTTGGCGGGCTTTTATTGTGTGTGCACAAGTAGTTATATTACTTTAAAGCTACTGCACATGTGGTCTCCCATGATTTTCCTTGATTGGCCACCAGAGAAGGGGGGCGCACAACGTTAATTTATTATAATGCTATTATAATGAAGCAGAGCTCATGTAGCATCTTCTGCGCAGGTGCATTCATGATTCACCATGATTCATCACTTTTCCAGAGAGCGGGAACAACTGTTCTTAGAACAGCATCTCTGTTCTATATCACTGTCCTTTATCTTAGCCCTGGGACACCTTTGGAGTTTCCTCCTTCCTGATTATCTCCTGCTTCAGACGTGGATCCCTAAATCCTAACTCTGAACTCCAAATCTCCCTACCAGTGTAATCACCACACTGTTGTCTATGTCCATGAGTCCTTTTTCTTTTCTTTTTTTCCTTCCTTCCTTCAGTCTTTTCTTTTCTTTTCTTTCTCTTTCTTTCTTTCTTTCTTTCTTTCTTTCTTTCTTTCTTTCTTTCTTTCTTTCTTTCTTTCTTTCTCTTTCTTTCTCTCTTTCTCTCTCTCTCTCTCTCTCTCTCTCTCTCTCTCTCTCTCTCTCTCTCTCTCTCTTCCCCCCTCTTTCTTTCTTTCTTTCTCTCTTTCTTTCCTTTTTTGGCTCAATCCCTATCAGTGTAGTTGCAGATATAACTCTTCATTTCCTAGTTGCCCATCAGGGAATTGAAGGCTTCTCCACACACACACACACACACACACACATGCAGCTTCCCAAAGACAGACACTAATTCTCAGACTGTGCAGGGTAAACCCAAAAGGAGGAAGTAAAACATTTTCCTAACACACCCTATAATTTGCACAGTTATTTCTCCCCAATGAATAGAACATTTTACATTGCTATATAAGGTAGTGTTATTCATTTCTTTCTTTAATCGACCTTGCCCTTTCCTTGCCCCTTTTAAATGGTTTTCTCAGGCCTGTCTGGAATATGAAAAAGGTCTGTGACTGGGCTGCAGCATTTCTCAACAACTGCTCTCAGCCACACACAGACCAGCTGAAGCTCCAAAATAAATATATGTGTGTGTGTGTGATTACTTTAGGCTATTTGCACTAACTATATTCTATCTCTTACTTAAAAAAAAAAGTCTTGCCCTGGTTGGTGTGGTGTGCTCAGTGGATTGAGCAGTGGCCTGAGAACCAAAAGGTCGCTGGTTTGATTCCCAGTCAAGGCACATGCCTGGGTTGCAGACCAGGTCCCCCGTTAGGGGTGTGCGAGAGGCAACCGATCAATGTACCTCTCTCATATTGCTGTTTCTCTCTCTCTTTCTCCCTCCTTTCTCCTCTTTCTAAAAATAAATAAATAAAATCTAAAAAAAAAAAAAAAAGTCTTGTGACCCAAAGCTGCATTCAAAGTATCTGTTATCCAGAATAAAAAAAGTCAATGCCCTGGTTGGTGTGGCTCAGTTGGTTACAGTATCATTCTGTAACCAAAAGGTTGCAGGTTCAATTCCTGGTCAGGGCACATACCTAGGTTATGGGCTTGATCCCTGGTTCAGGCACATGCTGGGCAACCAATCGATGCTTCTCTTTCACATCAATCTTGCTCTTTCTCTCTCTAAAAGCAATGAAAAAAAAAATGCCCTCAGCTGAGGATATAAATAAATAAAAGAATCAAAGTTACAAATTCCACATGAGATTCTCTGTACTCTTGTGAATGAATTGGAGAGTGAATGAATTGGAGAATGAATTCCCGAAAACTGCAATAGAGATGACACTAGAGCTTACCTCATGTGGTTGTGGGGAGGTTTCAGTGAATTCATATATAACACAAACACGCACATAAAACCTATAAGCAAAGTGCTAAGCACAGTACGTGGCACATAGAAAGTGCCCTGAGCATTTTTGTGATTACTATGAATACACATATCTGTGGTTTTCACATGAGATTTCAGTTTTAAAAAATGCCACTGCTTAAAAATGAAAAATCTCAGCTCTGGATGAAGCTTCATACTATAGGTAGAATGAAAGTCTGAAATGTTGTCCAATAAAGACCTTTGTACCTCTGAGGAGCCCATGCTTAAAAGAAATGCATTTCCTCCTATTATACAAATCAGCCATGGGTTTTGAAGCCACATGGATTGCTGACATATCTGTAAGGCACTTCCGATGTGCTGGAAGAATTGATAATTTATTCTCCAAAACATCCCGATGAAGTAGGTTCTAGTACCATCGATGCCATTTTACAGTGAGAACTTGAAGTTGACTTAGAAAGTAAAGTGAACTTATTAGTTCACAGGTTGAGAAATCCTGAGGTAGGCTGGCTTCAGGTGCAAGTAGTACAGGTGTAGCTTGAGCCAGTGGCTCAAATCTTGTGATTATTTCTCACTTCTACTTTCCCATGTTGGCTATAATCTCAGGAAGCTTCTCTCATCACCTTAAGGTGTCTGCCAGTAACTCAAAGGCCACATGATTCTTTGTTCACATTGAATGACAGAGAACATCTCTCTCGTAAGTCTTTTGGAAAACTAGGAAAGCTTCTTTTTCAGAGCCTTCAGACCCCCTCTCATTGTTTTGTTGCCCCAATTCAGAAATCAGTGTGGCCTAGGGATAAGGAAAGGATGGATTTTTCCAAATGCCAGAAGTCTGAGGCTGAGTATGGAATAAATCACCCCCAAATTGTGTTGCAATAATAGGGGAGGGAACTTCGCAGAGCAAGTTCAGGGTTACTGCAGATTTTTATCCCGGGAAGCAGGTTCTGAGATGAACATTAATGTACAGATGTATTAGGGAGTTCCCTTGTGAGTAGCACCCATGGAAAGGAAAGGAAGGCGGCAGGGCTGAGCAGAGGGAGAAGCTGGACCGCAAAGGATTTCAACAAGCATTCAGCAACTCTACAGGGACCTCTGGAGCTGGGATGACCCTTCGGAGGTATCTTAGTCTGAGTAAGATGGGTGGGAATGAGGGGGCTGAGCTGTATACCCCCTAATCCCACGAACTAGATATTGTTTGTGGGGTGCCCAGGAGGAGGCGTGGCCCTAAGGAAGCTGCCTCCTTTCAGGAGAAGGCAATTCCTGGAAAGGCACTCGGGCGTTAGCTGACAAAACATTCAGCAACTGGGAGAATAAGACCTTCTGGCTGAAAGAGGAATCTGGGCAGCATGTTCCAGGAATCATAAAACAGTTGTGGGAAAGGAAACAAGTCACTCAGCTTCTAAGAAACAGAGTCCAGGTCTGCATGCAGGCCTCCTAGACAGCACTACCCCAACTTGTTGCTCTCCGCTGAGTGTGTGCCAATTTCTACACACTGACCTCTGCAGAGTGTTTCTGGAAAGAGTCCCAGATACACAGTACTTCAGTTTCAGCTGCCCATCCACGTGTGTCGGGTGAGTATGGGTAACTAGAGGGCTGAATGTGAGGAGGAAACCAGTGATACTACACTTCATCGCGTGGTTAGGGAGACACACTGTCTGGCCGGGCTCTCACCAGAGAATTATCCAGTTTGAACGAATGGGGAGTAATGAAGAACTTGGAAAGATTACACAGAAGGCACTACCATGGTGAATGTTTTTCTGAATCAGCACAGTCAGGAAGGAGACAAGACAGCGAATCAGGCCTCGGTGATCTCACAAGGTGAGATGATCCCTTCTACATTGTGATGCAAAATTCAGTGTGTGCTCATAGAAAAATTATGGTTATAGCCTCCTTCTGGCAAATATGTCAAATTATTTCATTCCTAACAAGATAATCAAATCCTACAACTATTAGGTTCATGACAGCAACCATTTCATCATAGATGATTTGGGATTTCATAGACAGTGAAATTAAAAACACACCTATCAGAAGAAAACATCCCGGCAGCATTAGAACACCTGGAGTAAGAGCGAAACCCTGACCCAGCTTTAGAATGTCAGCCCATGAAAGCTGCATTCAGTAAACCACTTACTCAAGTCTGGTTCCTATGGCAACAGCCACTGAAGGAGCTTTGCTGAATAAGACTGAATGTGATCAACTGCCAACATGGAAATATAAATCCTCCCCTATTCTGTTTTTCAGCATTTCTCTCTCTGACATGCTCTGTGTCACAAAGCAGGACTTAAAATGCTGCCCGTATTTCCCTCTTCCTACACTCACTAGATTTCAATGGTGCAGCCTCTCTCCACTGTGTTCAGCACACAGCAATGGGGAGAGGGAGATTGCCTACCTTCTAAAAGACAAGGAAAGTAATTTCAGGTAGTTCCTTACCCATCCAGGTCCCTCATAAGGGCTCTGTTTTGTTTTTGTTTTGTTTGTTTTTAATTTTTATTTATTGATTTGAGGCAGGGAGAGAGAGAGAAGGAGAGAGAAACATCAGTTTGTTGTTCCACTAAGTTATACATTCACTAGTTGATTATTTTTTTAAGTATTTCTTTATTTTTATTTTATTTATGTTTTATCCTCACCCGAGGACATTTTTCTTCATTGCTTTTAGAGAGAGGGGAGAGAAGAGAAGAGAAGAGAGAGAGAAACACCGATGAGAGAGAGAAGCACTGACCAGCTGCCTCCCACTTGTGGCCAGACCAGGGATCCACATTCAGATGGGGGGATTACACATGCCCCGCTCAGACCAGAGATAGAGCTTGAGACCAGGCATGTGCCCCTACCAGGAACTGAACCTGCAACCCTTCAGTTACTTGACAACACTCTAACTAACTGCGCCACACTGGCCAGGGCCATTGGTTGTTTCTTGTATATTCCCTGACTTGGGCTCAAACCTACAATCTTGGTGTACCAGGATGATGCTTTAACAAACTGAGGTACCAAGCCAGGGTGCTCTATTTTTTCTTTCAGATGGTAGTACTTTTTTTTCTATTGGAGTCAAGTCAAAGTATGTTTCTGTTCAGGAGCAAGACAGATTTCCTAAGTAACACAGAAGCTATTTTTAGAGGATCTGGCAGGAGAAGATCTTGGAATTCACCTAAACTTAGACCTAGGTTTTGTACAGTATGTCTCACAGGGTACATGTACACAAACAGTTATGCAACAGATTACAAACTTCCTGAGATACCCTCAAAGGCTGTGCTGGATGGAGTCTGGATCTGCCATCCAGAGCATCACATATCCTTCCCTCTTCTTCCTTTAAAGCACATTGTCAATTTCCTAGCTCTTGGAGAACCTTGCAGTGAAGTGAGACTGTGCTGAAAAGACCATATTGGTGGTATATCTGGGCTGTATGTCAATAAATTTGTGTGAGTTCTTTTTGAGGGGACGATGTCAGTAGCAGTTTGTGGTTACAGATTAGATTTGTAAATACGAGTGTGGACTTCAAGTTTGCATACCATGTTTGTGGTCTGGGGCATAAGGGGTAGACAAATGCTTTGTGGTCCAAACAATGTGATAAAGGATGTGCAGTGGGTAAATATTACATATAATAATTCAGAGGAAAATTTAAAGTGCTATTTTGTAGAGTGTGAACTCTGGATCTTGATTCAAACAAATAAGCTATTGGAATTACTTACAAGATGACTAGGGAAATTTAAATACTGGTAGAATGTTTGATTATATTTCATCATCAACAAAGTTGAGAGGTGAGTGCACGGGGCTTCATGATATAGTTCTCTCTACCATGGCCTGTAGTGAACATGAAAAGCATACAACCAGTGTTGGGACCCACCCGGCCTGGTTTCAGAAGCTGTAAGCCCCCATGGCTAAGGTTGAGTAAAAAGACCTCAGGACCATAAGCCACTAAGGAGACAAAGCTTATCCGCCAGGCAGGGGGGCAGCCTCTGCCCCATTTACTTCACCATGCTTGACCCTGGGCAGATGACTGGTTAACCAATGACAGGTAAGATTCCTCAAGGGAGGGACGACCTAAGACAGGCACGGTCACAAAGAGGCCATGAGGAAAGGACTTGGGGGGCTATAGAAAAAGGGGGTGATAGACCCTCACCCCTCGGCTTTGACATAGCCTGAGTCCTCATTCTGTCTGCAAGAAGTCTCCTAATCTCTTGGCTGCCTTACTTCCCCCACCTAACTTAAGCCTGAAACAATGCCGGAGGGTGGTGCAGCCCTGGGCAGGAACAGGCAGTTCCCCGGGTTGATCAGGCCTAAGAAAGAATGCATAAAATCCTGTGAAACCTGCTTTGCTAAGAATGCCCTCAATTTTCTGATAAGGGTCCAAGCATGAAACAAGTTTGTTTCCCACAGTTTTATGTCCCTTTAGCTAACTGACCCTGACTCAGAATAAGCCTTCATAGTTCTTTGTATGTTATCTATTGTTTGATCCTTACTGCCTGACAATAATTGATCAGCTTTACCTGTATTCCTGTGCAAATTGAACCCAATAAAAGCCCACTGAGGGACAGGCTCAAGGCCCTTCTCCTCTGAAAGATTGGCCATCTTTGCTCCCCATGCAGATCATGTCTTGGTAGACTTATTCTCATCCACGGCAGCCGGGGGTACTCTGCAGGTGGAGTTTCCCCACAAAGCAGCCCTGGTGAGGTAGTCTAAGGTTTTCTGGAAGAAGTGTCCTTTCAACTGAGACCTCAGGGATGACAGGAGCTAACAGGCACAAAACAAGGGGGAGAGAATGAAATGTGAGGTATTGGGCATATAAGTGTTTTGGTAGAGGGAACCACATGGGCACAGGCCTGAAGGTGAAGGAGAGTCCCTTGGGACTGAAGAAAAGCTCAGTAAGATTGCATCAAAATATGGCAAGAAAAGAGGCTGGGAGGTGGAATGGGGTGTTCAGAAGGCAGTGATAAAGAGTCTGTGTGTTACTCTGGCTTATGTGGTTCAGTGGTTGGAGCATTGTCTGGTGCACTGAAAGGTCACGGGTTCAATTCCCAGCCAGGGTATAGGCCTAGGTTGCAGTGTTTGGTCCCCAGTCAGGGCATGTACAGGAGGCAACAAACTGATGTTTCTCTCTCATATTGCTATTTCTCTCTCTCTCTCTCTCTCCTCCCTCTTCTCTCACTTAAATCAATGAATATATCCTCCAGTGAGGACTAATTTTTTTTAAAAAAAGAGTCAGTATGTTTTCTTAAGATCAATAGGAAGCCATTGAGCATGGGAACATCTGGCTGGATTCAGGGTGTAGAAAATCTGCACTTAGGCTTGATGGTTCCACGGGAACCTCAACTTTGGAAAGTCTTCTTTATACTCTTACCAGTTATTATTGCAAGTTCTGTGGTGCCTAAATTGACATTTCCATGCTGAGACAAGGGAGGGGCTGCTTACTCTTTACTATGGTCTGGATTGTGGGCCCCCCATGAGTTCACATGTTGAAGCCCTAACTCCCAATGTGACTGTATTTGGAAATGGGGCTTTTAGGAGATAATCAAATTAAAATGAGGTCATAAGGGCGGAGTCCTGGACTTGGTGACTTTATAAGAAGAGAAAGAGAGAGAGATTTCTCTCTCCACACACGAGTACAAAGGAAAGGCCATGTGAGCACACAGTGAGAAGGCAGCCATCTCCAAGCCAGGAAGAGGGTTCTCACCAGATCCCAAACATGCTGGTACCTTGGTCAGTCTGAATATTTTGGCTTCTGATAAGTTGGAAGAAGTGGAGTTTCACAATCCTCCTCCATTGTCTCCTCCCCTCGGGTTCAGGTGCGGGCTCTTTGCCAAGGCCTCTGAGTGGCACCTGGGGTCCCAAACCTTATTCATACTTGTAGCCAGCCTATTTGGAGGTCTTATCTCTGCAGTTCTCTAAACATTCCCAGTTTTCAGGAAGACTAACACCCTCCAACCACACTATATCCCTCATCCTTGTACAATGGAGCTCTACCCTTCAAAAAAGATTTTCACTGCCACCACAATCAAGATATGGAACATTTTTACCACCCCAAAATCTCCTGACACGTCCTCTCCCCCACCCCAAGCCTTAGTCAATCACTGATTGGTTTTATGTCTATACAGTTTTGCCTTTTCTAGAATTTCTTTCTTTTTAAGATTTTATTTATTTTTAGAGAGAGGGAAAGGGAGAGAGAAAGAAGGAGAGAAGCATCAATGTGTCATTGCCTCTTGTGCACCCCCAACAGGAGACCTGGCCAGCAACCCAGACATGTGCCCTGACTAGGAATTGAACCAACGACCTTTCTATTCACAGGCCGGCACTCAATCCACTGAGCCACATCAGCCAGGGCTAGAATTTCTAATAAATGGATTCGCACTGTTTATACTATTTATGTCTGGATTTATTATGAGACAAAATACATTTCCCTGCCACTAGATTTAGTTTCAGCCATGTAAGTTGGTAAGGATGCCCCTCACCAAGGCTTGACCCTATGACTTGCTTTAGCTGAATAAAGGAGGTGAAAGTGATGGCAGGACCCTTCTTAGCCCAGGCTTCAGGAGCCTTGCAGGTTTCCACTTGCTGTCTTGCATCTCTGCCACCATCTTGAGAACTTGCCAGGTGAGCTCACTGGCTGCTGAGAAACACATGGAGCATAGCTGACTGACCTCCGTCAACCAACCAGCTGATCCCCAGGCATGGATATGATGAGCCACTTAGCTGATCCCCAGTTCAAACCCAGATGCATCACTGATTAATGCCACTGAGGTTTTGTGGTTGTTTCTTTGGCATTCTCATAATGATGGACAACTGATAGAGGGAGCAAGCTGGAAGGAGGAGATGTGGTAAGAGGATATTTCAGTCATTCAGGCAAGACATGGGGGTAGCATGGCAGGTGGTGAGAAGTGGTGGGATTCTGGATATATCTTTCAGGTAGAACTAACTGGATTTGCTCTCAGATTGGATATAAAGCGGGGAAAAGAGAGGAGTGAAGAAGGGTTTTGGCCCAAGCAACTGGAAGGATAGAATTGCCTGCCATTAGCTGAGATGGGAAGAGCCTGTAGAGCAGTGGTCCCCAGCATTTTTGCACCAGGGATTGGTTTTGGGGAAGGCAGTTTTTCCACAGAAGGGGTGCGGGGAGGAGACAGGAGGCAGAGCTCCGGCGGTACTGTTGTGCTGCCTGGTTCCTTACAGGCTTTGGACTGGTACCAGTCCATGGCCCTGGGATTGGGCATGCCTGCCATAGAGGAACAGGTCTGGGGATGATATCAGAAGATTGGTCTGGGGCACTTGGCGATACTTGGGAGAATTGATATATGTCCCCTGGAATTTGGGGGTGCTGGTGAGCTTCGAGATCAGGAGTGGTTTTTGAATAAAAAATTCTGAAACAGGGGGCTCAATGAAGCAGCCTGGACCAGATGAGCAGTGACCACACTGCAGCATGCCCCAAAAGGAGAAGGTGGGGAGAGCTTGTCCCTCACCCTGTGTCCCTTAGGCAGAGGACGTGAAGAGAACCTCAAAAGACCCCCAGACTCCTTATAAAGGGGCACAGAGCAAGGGGCTGACAGCAAGGGGAGGCACCAGTTATTGTCCAGCAAGGGGATACTTCACGCAGAGAGAGCCTGAGGCTTGGAGGCTGGCATAGGCTGAGTGAGGGCACATGTGACCGCCCCTGCCTGAGGGGGTCTTCAGCACAAACAAACCATTTCAGCAGAGCCCACCAACTCCCTGGGGGCCCTCATTGGTAGGCCCAGCCTGAGGGAGCCCTCCTAGGAGGCCAGTCACAGGAGGAGGTCAGACACCAGAGCTTCCTCTCCTCCTGAGTCCCAGCAGAGAACCAGGCTTGGAAGAGAATGGGGATGGGGGGAAGGGGACAGTCCTGGAACATAAATCTCCAGGATGAGTTTAATATTGTGATGATCTTCTGTGTTCACCCATTGTTTGGTAGTATGTAACAAGTTATTTAAGTTAGTTTGAGAAAAAAAGGGGAAATTTATTTCACCTATATTGTCGTAACTCACAGACCAGGAAGCAGATGTTGGAAGGTTTCAGGAAGGGAGGGGACCTACAACAGGAAGCCATCTCTCATCTCTGATTCTCTTGCCCATTCTCTCCACTCTCCCTCCCCCTTCAAACTGGCTGTCCCTGCTTCTCACAAATGTGATACATTATGACCTTGCAAAACTCCCAAGGTCACGTGTCAGAGCCCCATTCTCCTGCAGAAACTGACCAACATCCTGTCCCAATTTGAGAATCCTGGAGAGAGAATCCAGTTGGCACAGGCAGGTGCCCACTCAGCTTGGGTGGTTCTGGGGTGCTGAGATTGCCTTGTAGGCGCATTGCTGCAGGCTTCCCAAGGAATAGACCCAAAGACAAGGATGTGCACATAAGTGGTTTATTTGGGAGGTGATCCCAGGAAGCACCTTCAGGGCAGTAGAAAAGCAACATAGGAAAAGGAAGGAAGCCATGGATGTGTTATTAAAGAATGAGCAACTGGGCCTCAATCCCTGAGAACTCTGGGAGAGTATGAAGAGCACATTTCAGATTAGTCCTACCTAAGGATTCAGGGAGCTCAGGTATTTGTCACCAATTCCCATCAGTCACTGGTTGAGGGCTGCTCCCAGAGCTGTTATTTCCCCACCCACCCTAGAGTTAGCTCAGGTGGAAATTCTTTACACTTGCATTAAGAAGCATTTGGTGTGAATGGTGAGGACCAAGTGGTCCAGACACCATCCACTCTATGGAGAACCATACAGCACCTAAAAAGATCTAGGAAGACCTGTATGGAGTGAGTGACATGACAAGGTCTTAAAGATGAGGATAATACAGCACAGGGGTAACCAATGAGGGCTGTAACACCAGCCTGTCTGGAGTCCAGTCCTGGCACTGGCACTCCCTGGCTGTCTGTGCTCAGATAAGCTTTCTATGCTTCTGCTATCCCATTTGAAAAATGGGGAAAATAATAGTTTCTTTTTAAATGAGAATTAACTGTACTCGTGTCATAGAAATGTATCAAACATTAGCAGAGCACATATTATTAGATGAGGACAGTAAGTTGTAGAACACCAAGGAGAAGTATTAAAGCTTTAATAGAAAAGATAATATTTCTATACACACATGCCCACACATGCATAGAAAATGGTCCAGGAGAACACACCTCATTAATAACAGCATTTATTTCTGGGGAAGGGAGGGCCTTAGGAGGGGCTCAAAGAGCCCAGGGGAATTGTCCTGTCAATTCTACACTTCGTTTTGTTTACTTTGCTGCCAAAATAAATGTAACTGGTGTAAATACCACAGAAAGCAACAAAATATTTAAGAACCTTAAAATCACAAACCTGTGCGCACATGCGTGCACACACAGGCAAGGCTATACAGGCTTTGACTCTAAGCCCCAAGACTTAGAGTAACAAATGTTTCTCTCAAGGAAGTTGAATGACTGTGCAATTTTCAGCCCTGTTTTGTATCTATTTTTGGTGATGCAAGCAACTTCCTCAGCAACATGGAAACAAGTGAGTTGAAGCTTAGGTGACAATAATTTGCAGAGATAAAAAGATGCAAATGATCTGTTTAGTTCAGGGGTGTCCAACCTTTTGGCATCTCTGGGCCCACTGGAAGAGGAAGAGTTGTCTTGGGCCACACATTAAATACACAAATACTAACAAAATCTGATGAGCCAAAAAACAGGTTTAAGTAAATTTACAATTTTGTGTTGGGCCACATTCATAGCCATCCTGGGCCCCATGTGGCCCATCATGGGTTGGACACCCCTGCCTGGCTGTCACCTACCACAGTGCCTTCCAGAGTTGACTGGGGGCCAATGTTACCTTGCTTTCCGCACGTGTCATCGTTCTAATGGCACTTCTGCACTTCCCCACAACTTCCAAGCACAGAGAGTGGAATGCCTCACCCAACTGTGCAGAACTTTCTTGGATCTTTGGAGGAAGTGCTGGTGAAGAAACAATCAGGGCAAGGGAGAAGCACTTTCCACCGGGTGCAATGTGTCTAGAGCCTCATGCAACACTCTTGTGTTGTCCTGAGTGAGGAAGAATTTCACTTTCTCAAGCTTGTTATTATAACAAAATACTTTTAGAAATATTTCAATCAAAACGTTACCCAACACCTATGTGTTAACCACCCAGATTTAACTGATTGAAACATTTTTACATCATATCTCCTGTGATTTAAAAATTTTTATTTAAAAAATACTTTGGAAATACAGCTAAAGCCTTCTCTTCCTCCTCCCCTCCTTCTTCCCTTCATCCTCAGTTCTACTTCTTTTCATACAGGTAACCAGCCTCCTTAACTGAGTGTATAACATCAGCAGGCATAGTTTTAAATCTCCCCACATAAATATGTGCATCATTCAGGATCTTGGCAGGTAATAGAGAACGTCTATTTAAGGTTCTACTTGCAAATGTGTGGGCTGTGATAATGGAGCTCTTCAAGGGACAGTGAAGCATTTGGGAGGTGGCAACTGAATGGAGTCATTATTATGCCTAAGCTTGGAGGGACACAGAGAAATACCCACTACAGACCAACAACTGCAACCAGATCCAGAAAGACCTGCCACTGTGGGTGCAGGCTACCTGAGAGCAGCTGTGGCCTTCAGTGAAAAAAGGCAAAGGGTAGAGGGTGTGATGCTCAGACCCTCTCTCCTCCCCTCAGACTCCTACTAGTGCCTACTGTTACGTGAGCCCGACTGAATGCAGGGGAAGAGAGCTGGAAGACGAAGTCCATAAAGCGTCTCAGGGCCAGAGCGTGATGGAGAAGGCTGGCAGGTGGATCTGCCAACTGGAGAATATGTGTCCACAACAAAGCAAAGCATTGTTTGTATATTTTACTAATTTACTTAAATGATGTCATATTTTTACATGTGTTTTTGCAGCTTGCATTTGTTCATTTACCATTTTTTAAAATATTTACCCATGCTGAAGAAAAATGTAGTTCTAATTCATACATTTATTTCAACTGCCCCTATGGTATTCCATCATTTTGCTATCACAAGCAATGGCTGCATTGAACAGGCTTATTATGTACACATGGCAGACCTGTTTGCACAAGAACGTTGCTTTGGTCTATACATGGAAGTATGTTTGCTGAGTTGAGATTATGTACATAATTTTTAAAGTGCATTTTATTGATTATGCTGTTACAGTTGTCCCATTCTTTTCTCCCCTTTATTCTCCTCCACCCCGCATCCCTCCTCCCACCAGTATCACCGCCCCCTAGTTCATGTCCATGGGTCGTACATATATGTTCTTTGGATTCTCCATTTCCCATACTGTTCTTAACCTCCCCCTGTCTATTTTGTACCTACCATTTATGTTTCTTATTCCCTATACCTTTTCCCCCATTCTCCTCCTTTCCCCTCCCCGCTGATAACCCTCCATGTGATCTCCATTTCTGTGGTTCTTTTCCTGTTCTAGTTGTTTGTTTAGTTCATTTTGTTTTTGTTTTAGGTGTGGTTGTTGATAGTTGTGAGTTTGTTGTCATTTTACTGTTCATATTTTCGATCATCTTTTTCTTAGATAAATCCCTTTAACATTTCATATAATAACGGCTTGGTGATGATGAACTCCTTTAACTTGATCTTATCTGGGAAGCACTTTATCTGCCCTCCCATTCTAAATGATAGCTTTGCTGGATAGAGTAACCTTGGATGTAGGTCCTTGCCTTTCATGACTTTGAACACTTCTTTCCAGCCCCTTCTTGCCTGCAAGGTTTCTTTTGAGAAATCAGCTGACAGTCTTATGGGAACTCCTTTGTAGGTAACTGTCTCCTTTTCTCTTGCTGCTTTTAAGATTCTCTCCTTGTCTTTACTCTTGGGTAATGTCATGATGTGTCTTGGTGTGTGCTTCTTTGGATCCGACTTCTTTGGGACTCTCTGGGCTTCCCGGACTTCCTAGAAGTCTATTTCTTTTGCCATATTAGGGAAGTTCTCCATTATGTTTTCAAATAAGTTTTCAGTTTCTTGCTCTTCCTCTGCTCCTTCTGGCACTCCTATGATTTGGATGTTGGAACATTTAAAGTTGTTCCAGAGGTTCCTAAATCTCTCCTCATGTTTTGAATTCTTGTTTCTTCATTCTGTTCTAGTTGAATGTTTATTTCTTCCTTCTGCTCCAAATCGTTGATTTGAGTCCCAGTTTCCTTCCCTTCACTGTTGGTTCCCTGTATATTTTTCTTTATTTCACTTTGAATAGTCTTCACTTTCCCTCTATTTTGCGACCATATTCAACCATTTCTGTGAACATCCTGATTACCAGTGTTTTGAACTCTGCATCTGATAGGTTGCCTATTTCATCATTGCTTGGTTCTATTTTGGGAGTTTTGATCTGTTCTTTTACATATTTCTTTGTCTCAACACACCTGTTACATTTTAAGGGGCAGAGCCTTAGGTATTCACCAGGGTGGAGCAAGCCACGTTGCTGTGTTGTGGTACTGTATGTGGGGGAGGGGTCTGAGAGGGAACAACGCCTCTTGCTCAGTTCTCTGCCATCTTTCAGTCACTTCCCCTGCTACCCACTAGCTAATTGGGCCCTTCTGGTGCTGATTCCCAGGAGTGGGTTTGTGTACACTCTAGGACCCTGTGGGTCTCTCCAAAGAACTCTCTTATGAAGCTGGGAGTTTCTGCCACCACTGCAACTCCCACAGGTTTTTACAGCCAGATATTTTTAAGGCTTTCTTTTCTAGCACTGGAACTCTGGGTTGCTTGGTCTGTCTTGCTCCCTCGTTGTTCCTCCTGGTTTATCTGCATGCAAATGTGGGACCTCCGGTCCTCCAGCTGCCACCTTGCCGTACATCCTCTCTGCCCCAGCTGCCCATCTCTGCCCCTCCTACCATTCTGAATGAATGTTTCTTCTTTAACTCCTTGGTTGTTGGACTTCTATATAGTGCAAATTTCTGGCAGTTCTGGTTATTTTTTGTTTTTAAATTTGTTGTTGGTTGTGTGAGGAAGCAAATTGTATCTACCTATGCCTCCATCTTGGCGGGAAGTGAGGTTATATACATATTAACTTTAGTAAGTATTACAAAATTACTCCCTGTTGTAATTATTCCAAGTTTACTCCCACAAATGAAGTATGAAAGCCATTTTTTGATTCTCCATTCTCACTGCAGGTGATATTACAAAGACTTGAAAACTTTGCTAACTAATGGCTCCAAAATCATAGCTTATTGTTATTTGAATTTGCATTTCCCCACTAAAGAGCACTCTTTCCTATGCCTCATGATCCCCAAAAGTGACATGAAAGTCATGAAACTGATCATTATCATGAGGCACATGTTAATGCTGCTGATGTTCCAGTCAATGGCCATTACAACACAGATCTTCAGTTTGGTTTCTCAGTCTCGTATTGAGTTTTCCGTACACGTAGCTCACAAATGCTAGAGAATGTGCTGTGTGCTTTCATGAAGGACTGCTTGCTAACTTATTTCACTAGCAAACAACTCAAAACAGTCTTGGTTTCCCATGTTTTCTTGTCACTTTGGAGGGATTACATTGAAATGGAAATCACTTATAAAATGAGATCCAAGATTTTTTCCACATGAAAAAGACAAGATGTAAAACAACAGGTGTTAGAAATTTGGCATTTGTTTAAACATTTCAAAGATATGAGATGCTTACTTACACATGGGATATTTTAAGGATAATATCCTAGAAACAGTAAATGGTTGCCTCTGGGAAGGAGAATGAGAATTTCAGTCTTGGGGTGAGAAATGGATCCAGTTTCCATTACAGCATTCTTGATATTCTTCACTTTTCTTTGTTTTACCACCTCCAAACAAAGCAACCAGAGAATCTGATTTGATTGAAATACTAGTTTATGACTTTTTTCCATCGCAAATAATTTTGTTTTCTCTTGCCAATAAGCGAATTATTAGATACAGAGCTATATGAAAGGGAAATTAACTCTCTAAAATTGTGAAACGGAAAGTCAATACTTTGATATATTTCTTCTTCTCCATCACAGATTTCCTTGTACTACAAACATTCCACAATATTTTTTTCAGTTTAAAAGTTAGTAATGGATGGAGGCCAGTTCAACAGCCTGGAAAAGAAGGGCAAACAGCTGTCAAAGTGTTGCAAATCTGCTTAAAAAAACGTTAGGCCAGTGTCATGTTTTCATTTCAGGAAACTTGTGCAATTTACTTATCCATCTACAAAGCAGATAACAGTGTGTCTATATTATGTTGAAATTTATTTTGTATTTAAGAAAAGACTTCATTGTACAGTCCGTCCACATCTCTGACCTGTTTACCTAGGTAGACAGAGATTGTTTTGTCACCCTGGGTGTTTTCACTCCTGACTGCTTTATCCTCTCTGATGCCCCAGCAGGACCCTTTGGGGTGCTGTTGGTGTTCTGCTCTGGCGGAGCCCTGGTGTCTGGAAAAAGGACATACGCTCTCTGGATGAGTGACATTTTCCTTGGATCAAAGCAATTATCCAGATCAATCAAATCTCTTTCCTTATGCGCTCAAATAAAGAATTCTTATGTACCGAATGTTTTTTTTAAATATTTTTTTGATTAATCAATACCTGAAGAAACTGTTCTGTTTTAAGAGTAAGTTGTATGTTAACTGGTTGGTTTTATTTTGGAGGTGATGTAAAAGGTTTACAACAGTAGATATGCTAGCTATGATGATTATTTTATATACTGTTTCAATATACTGATAGGCATAAATGTATAACATTTTTACACAGTGTTTAAAATTCAAAAGCAGTTTCATAGATTGCATAACAAGATCTTTTGGCCCTTCAAGGATAATTTTCAAAGCAAAATCCATGCAGAAAATGCTATTCATTTGCTCATTCTTTCATTAGTCATTAGTTCAACCACATATATTGTGTGTACCTTGTGTGTTAGGTACTGTGTGTTAGGCACAGGTTAGGTACTGAGTACAGAAAAAGAAAAAAGAAAAATCCCACTACCTGCCCAGTGGAACTTCACAGTGTAATAGAAGAGATGTGGCATATGGATAACTTAGCGCAATAAGCACTACAGGAGCTGTGGGAGTCAGCTGTACCCAACAGTGTCAGTTAGCTATTACTGTATACCAAACAGCCCCAAACTCTCTACAGCATCCAGCACTAATTATTTATTTTGCTGAGGAGTCTGAGAGTTGTCTCATTGTCAGCTGGTCTAGGCTGGCCTGGATGGGGTGACTTGCCTGAGCTCCATATATCTCTCATCCTCCTCTGGAATGAATAAGCTAGCTTGCATATGTATATATATTTTTTATTCTGTTGGCAGAGGAGCAAGCAGAAATACAAAATGGCTTAAGGCTTGGATACAAGCCAGCTCACTGTCACTTCTTCCTAAACTCCATTGGCCAAAGTTAGCCAGGTGACTGAACCCAAAGTTAAAGAGTTAAGATTTAAACTCCATCCATTTGTAGGAAGGATTACAAATTTACTCAGAAAATGACATGAATAATGGAGTCATAAAATATTTGGGCCAATAATATAATCTATTGAAGAGGGATACAGAGTAAGAAATAATTGGCTGTGATTCAAGCAAGAGACACCAAGGAACGAGATGAGCATCTATTGTTTGTTTTATCATCACGCGTGGTTCACTATTACTTCATCCTCTGTACTTCCGATCTCTTAACATAGACTGTTATATGTAAACAGGGCTATGTTCCACATGACTCCTGTGTCCCCTGCCATGCTTTAGTTCATATTGGTTAATCAAGAAATTAAGTGGTTGTTAGTAATGGACTCCAGGAATAACAATTGTCAGTAAGGTATGATACCATTCCTTTCAGGAACATCTGCTGTCTTTTATGATCACAGCAGTCACAACCACCTAAAAGAAGATCTGCAATCATCCAAAGGAGAAATTGGGACACCATATTCCTTTTCATCACCTTTGCCTGGGTAGAAAATGTCACTCCTTACACAGAGAAAACCAGCCTTGGGAAACAGTCCAGCAAGGAAGGTGAGTGGCTGAGCATTCACCTCAGCTTCCAGTCCTCAGTGGCTCAGCATGTGTTCCCTTTTCATCCCTGGTTACCCAGTGTCCTCATGCTGACATACCCTTGTCCTGCCGGGGGCATGATCCTCCCTTCCTGCCAGATTTGTGTGCAGTCAATCACTGCATTAGTTTCCGAGGGCTGTTGCCCTAGTACTTGTGGGCTGCCATAACAAAATACCACAGACTGACTGGCTTGCACATGGCATTTATTTCTCATAGTCCTGGAGGCTGGGAAGTCTGAGATCAAGGTGCTGGCAGACCAAAAACTGCTGTCATAACAAATTACAACAAATTGTGTGCAACAAGCATTCATTCTCTCATAGCTCTAAGGCTAGAAGCCCAGAATCAAGATGTCAGCAGGGCCGAGCTCTCTTTGAAGCTCTATAGGAGAATTTGTTCCGCGACTTTCTTTTAGCTTCTGGAGTCGCCAGTAATCCTGGGCATTCCTGGGTTTGTAGACCCATTGCTCCAATGTCCATTTCCATCATTATAGGGAATTCACCCCATGTCTGTGACTCTTCTCCTCTTAAAAGGGTGCCAGCCATGTTGGATAAGGCTCATCCTAATGCAGCACGACTGCATCTTAAATTGATGACATCTGCGAAGACTCTACATCCCAATAAGTTCACAGTTTTACCCACAAGTGTCACCATTCCCTCACAGCCCTATTTTCTGCTGGGTGGCAGACACTTTTTTGTCACGGTGTTGAGAAGGACATTTGTTAATCTGCCCAGCATCCCTACCTTCTTCTGGAAATAGTTAGGTTGCTGCTAGCATATAAGGCATCGTGCAACATTTTAAAAAGGCATCTCTTCTGGGTGGACCAATTGTAAGATTTGTGCTCGCTTCATGGATGAATTGCAAAAAGTTTGCACTCTGTCCTATTTACATAAGGAAGTGACACCCCCCCACTTGCTTTTGTGTCTACACTAATTGGAGTTGGATTTTGTCACTTGCAGCCAAAGAATACTTACCGACAGAGATGTTACTGAGCGCCATGAAATAATGTGCTGCTTCTCAGAAATAATTTCCTGGAGGTGATCTGTTAACCTAAATGAAGTTTGCCAAGGTGGTAAATCTGGGGCCCTATGACCTCCAGAGCGGGCTTATGTTTTTGGTAGTTAGGCATCATGGTGCCCCTCCAAGTTCACCCTCCAAGTAGACACTGGTGATGCTCACCCACGTCCCCTCACTCTGACCCCTTCAGTGGGCACGACCCACTTCTAGCTGCCAGAGCCCACTTTGCCCATCCCTGTGACAGGCTAGAATACTCAGGAATTGTCACTACCCTGGGAGTGGTCCTTGATGTCTGACAGGGGGTGGCATATTCCACACCCCAGCTCCCTCTCCCTGAAATGGGATGTAGTGAGGTGTGATCTGCCCTGGCTCCCAGAGGTCCCCTGTGGACACAGCTCCCTTTCTCTGAGTGGTAGCTCGCTTGATAATTCACCTCAAACGGCTGATGATTCTCACCTCTCTTCTCACATCTCCACCTGCCACCCCTCCTTTCACTGGTGTTTTTTCCGGAACCACCTCCCACATTAGCTACTACTCTGAGTGAGCTTCTGGGGGGTTCCACATGAAGACAAGACCTATATGTAATGTCCTCCCAGGAACTGCTGGTCCTAGTCAGCCACTAAATGCCCTGATGGCCTCAGGTAAGCACTCTGGACCTTTGTTTCTATCTGGAAAGGGAGCGGCTGCTCAGTCTAAAGGAGGATTTTTTTTTTTTAAATAAAGTATTGGAAAGGCTGACTAGATAATTATTTTTTAAAAATAAACTCCTTATTTTTCTCTAATTATAAAAATAAAACATGACCATTATAAAAATTTGGAAACTATAGAAGAGTAGACAGAAAAAAATTTAAATTACCCACAATTCCACCACTTAAGAATATATATTTTTTGCATGTACAAAGTAAATCATGATCCCTCAAACCCTAACATTCTGTATTTATTTATTTTTATCCAGTTTGGTTGAGACATAGTAGACATACAACACTATGTAAGTTTAAGGTGTATGGCAAGGTGATTTGACTTAAGTATACTGTGAAATGATTACCACAATAAGTTTAGTACACATCCATCATTTTATATAGATACCAAGAGAAAAGAAAGAAGTTTTTTTTAAATCCTTGTAATGAGGACTCTTAGGACCTACTCTCTTAATAACTTTTATATGTACCATACAGCAGTGGCAATTATTATCACTATGTTGTACACCACATCCCTAGTGCTTATGTATCTTATAAATGGAAGTTTGTACCCTCGAACAAGCTTCATCCAATTCCCCCACACCCATCTCCGTCTCTGGTAACCACAAATCTAATCTCTTTTATTATAGGTTTGTTGTTTTTTATTTTGTTTTCGGATTCTATGTTCTCCTGAAAAGTGAGAACATTCTGTGTTCAGGCTCTGGTTATGCAGAAGGAACAGAACCTAGGATTTCTGCAGTTATTCTCTTGCTAGAGCAGCCTGATATAAACTGCTTGCACAGCACAAGGAGGAAATGTGGCTGTGGGACTCTTATGTAACAGAACAGGAAACTCTAAATGTAAACAGGACTTTCTAATTTTAAATTTAATCTTTATTGTATTTTTTTCCATTTCCATTTAGTCCCCTTACACCCCACTCCCCCTGCAATCACCACACTGTTCTCAATGTGCATGAGTCCTTCTTTCTTTTTGAAGAATCCCTCCACCCTCTAACCTACTCCCCCACTAGCTGTCATCTGTTCTCCATCTATGAGTCTGTCTCTGGTTTGCTTGTTAGTTCAGTTTGTTCATTAGATTCCACATGTGAGTGAAATTATATGGTGTTTGCCTTTCTCTCATTGGCTTATTTCACTTAGCATAATATTCTCCAGATCCATGCATACTGTTGCAAAAAGTAAAACTTTCTTCTCTTTTGTGGCTGAGTAGTATTCCATTGTGTAAATGTCCCATAGTTGTTTTATCCACTCCTCTACTGATGGACATGGGCTGCTTCCCATGTGGGAATTGTAAATAATGCTGCAATGAGCATAGAGGTGCTTATATTCTTTCAAATCAGTGTCTTGGGTTCCTTTGGATATTGTCCCAGAAGTGGGTCCTCTGGGTTGAAAGGCAGATCTGTTTTGAATTTATGGAGGTATCTCCATTCTGCTTTCCACAGTGGCTGCATGAGTCTGCATTCCTACCAACAGTGCAAAAGGGTTCCCCTTTCTCCACATCCTTACTAGTACTTGTTGTCTATTGATTTATTGATGATAGCTATTCTGATAGGTGTGAGATGGTATCTCATTGTGGTTTTAGTTTGCATTTCTCTGATGATTAGTGATGTTGAGTATCGTTTCATATGTCTATTGGCCATCTGTATGTCCTCTTTGGAGAAGTGTCTATTCAGGTCCTTTGCCCATGTTTTAATTGAGTTGGTTTTTTTAGTGCTGAGATTTATAAGTGCTTTATACATTTTGGATATTAACCCCTTATCAGATGTATTGGTGAATATGTTCTCCCATTCTGTGGGTGGTCTTTTTATTCTGTTAATGATTTCCATTGCTGTGTAAGTAAACAGGACTTTCTTTGTCAAGGAACGGAAATTAGTTACCAACCAGTGCTTTCAAGTTCAGACCAGGAGTTAAGGAAAAAGTAGGAAGTTACAGAATGTAATAGAGAAAATCAGGAAACTAAAATCTCTAGCCTCAGCATGCAGTTTATTTAGAAAATTGGACTATTTTTCTCAAACTGTGAGGAAACAAAAGGCTGAAGCAGGACAAATTTACTTAGAGAAATTGATCTCTGATCATAGGAAGACCTGGAGTGTGGACCAGCAAGTGAAGTAGAAGTGAGGTCTGGTTGTATTTTTAATAACAGCAGAAAACATTTTTCAAAGGTAACATACATTCAGATAGATTGGGACCAGGTAGAAACAGCATTAAGAAGATGACCCCAGGAGGTAAATAAGAATAATAAGGAAAATGTTAAATCTGTGATGGTAACAGCCCTATGATAAAGACTCGGGTTCAAGGCCTTTAGGAGGTAAATAAAGAAGCCCAAGTGAGAAAATGGGGAAGGTGAGACAGGGAAGAAAGCAAAGCTTTCAAGTCTGGCTTCCTGCTGCAGGCATCTGAGGCTTGGCTCCCCTGGTGACTCCAGCAGAAGAAATTCCAAGCTGAGCCCAGATCCAACTGTGGAATCCTGAGGACACAAAATGGTTGTTGGTTTAAGCCACTGAATTTTGGGGTGATTTCTTTATGAAGAAATAGGTAACTGATACAGTGGGGAAGTCTGATGGGGTAAGCAAAATGGACCCCAAAGATGTTCACTTTCTAATCCCTGGAACCTGTAAGTATGCTATAGTACAGGTAAAAAGGACTTTGCAAGTGGAATTAAGGTTAAGAATCTTAAAACGGGGAGATTATCCTGGATTATCTGGGCCTAATCTAATTACATAAACCTTTAAGCAACTTTCTCCAGCTGGACCTGCTTTTGCTAGTGAAGCCACATGCAAAGCAAGAGAAGTAATGCAGGAAGTTTTGAAGAAGCAAAGACCAGCCCTTGGCAGACAACCAGAAAATAAACTGGGACCTGAGTCCTACAGCCACAAGAAACTGAATTCAGCAAAAAACCTAGATGGGCTTGGAAGCTGATCCACTCTCAGGCTCTCCAGAAAGGAAAAAAGCCTTGCCATCCATCACCTTGTTATAGCTTCATGAGGCTTTAAGCAGAGGACTTAGCTCAGCCATGCTGTACCTGGACTTCTGACCTACAGAACTGTGAGATAATAAATGGGTGTTGTTTTAGCTACTGTGTGATAATTTGTTACAGCATCAATAGAAAACCTACACCCATTTTGTAAACTCACCACTGCAAGGCAATGTGAATGATGTGACCTTTAAGGGGTGTGCACCCTAGCAATGGGCAGAGGAGGAAATGGCCAACTGCTGATGAAAGTGGAAAAGACTTTCCAGAAAAGGAGGAGTGTGAGCTGGGTTTCGAAGGAGCAGTATCTTAGATCAGATTCCCCTAGAATCCAACTCCAAGACAAAAATTTGAGGGCAAGTAGTTGTTTTAGATGATAATTCCAGGAAAAACCAATAGAGGAGTAAGAAAGTGAAAAAGGGAAAGAAGTCAATAAAAATGAATTACCAAGCAAGTTAACAAGTGGAGGCAAATGGAACTTAATCTTCTTGAAGATGCTGGAAAACAGTGTAGATTATTCCTCAGAACTACCATATTCAAGGGACAAAAGCACAAAGGGATAACCAACACTCATCATCACTGGCTGAGAGCTTCTCCTGAGGGAATTAATTTTCTGGCAGTTCTTGCCTATAACGTGTGCATGAAGAGCAGACACCTGCACTTCAGAAAGCTCTCAGGCAAAAAGTTGCAGGTGCTGGCAGTTGGGAGTCCAGCTGGCATGAGCTGAACTGGTGGGGGTAACAGGATATGGGTGGAACACCTATAGCACCCGCTGCAAGTGGTGAGGGTTTACCAGGCAGTGGAAAACAAGTATGCACATAGAGGCCTCCAAAACATGCAAAGGAGTGTTGTGAAGGGGTTAGTGGAGTCAGATCTACAGTCAAACAAAGAGGGGTTTGCATCTTGATTCCACCTCCTCACTAGTTTTGTCTCCTTGGACAAGTAACCTTGCTGCTCTTTGTATTATCTGTACAATGGGAATTGTATGTACCTAGCTCACTGGGTTGTCACAGAATTAAATTAGATGTTTTAAAAGGGGATGGTGAACCCTTACCTAACATCATATACAAAAATTAACTCAAAATGGATTGAATCTAAACATAAAAGCTAAAACAATGAAACTCTTCAAACAAAACATAGGGCAAAATCTTCATGGCATTGAATTTGAGAATGATTTCTTAAAAATGACACCAAAGGCACAGAAAGCAAAAGCAAAAATAGACAAATTGAACTCCATAAAATTTAAAACTTTTGTGCATCAAACACAATATCAATAGAGTAAAAAGGCAACCTATGGAATGGAAGAAAACATTCACAAATCATATATCTGATAAGGGATTAGTATCCAGAATATACAAAGAGCTCTTAAACTTCAACAACAACAAAAAACTTGATTCAAAAATGGGCAAAGGATCTGAATAGACATTTCTCAAAGAAGAAATATGAATGGCCAATAAACACATTAAGAGATGCTCAACATCACTAATCATTAGAGAAATGTACATCAAAACCACAATGAGATGCCACTTTATGTCCATTTAGTATAGCTACTATATTTTTTTTTAAAAGAAAATTACAAGGGTTGGTGAAGATGTGGAGAAACTGGAATCCTTATGCACTATTGGTGGGGATGAAAAATGGTATAGTTGCTGTGGAAATAGTATGGTGTTTCTTTCAAAAAATTAAATGTGGAATTACCATATGACCCAGCAATTCCATTTCTGGGCATATATACCAAAGAATTGAAAGCAAGTTCTCAAAGAGATATTTGTATACTTATGTTCACAACATTATTATTCCCAATAGCCAAAAGGTGGAAGCAACCCAAAAGTCCATTGACAAATAAATGGATAAGCAAATTATGATATATACATACGATGGAGTGTTATTCAGCTTTAAAAAGGCAGGAAATTCTGACAGGCTACAACATGAACCTTGAGGACTTTATGCCAAGTAAAAAAAGCCAGTTACAAAAAGACAAGCATCATCTGAGTTCACGTATATGAGCACCTGGAGTAGTCAGTATCATAGATAGTGACAGAAAGCAGGATGGTGGTTGCCACGGGCTGGGAAAGTATGGTTGTTGGGGAAAGAAGAATTACTGTTTAATTGGTACAGAGTTCCGGTTTTACAAGATGGCAAGAGTTACAAAATGGAGGGTGGTGTTGGTTGCATAATAATGTGAATGTACTTAATACCACTTCATGAGCTTTTGTGAGCCAGAGCAGGCTTCCTTCAAACCTGATATTCCATTTGTGGGGGAGTGTGTGTGTGGGTAGAAAAAAATTCCTTTAGGTTTTCTGATAGTACTCTCGCCACCCTCAGTGGTGGCAGCTTCTTCTTCTTCTTCTTCTTCTTCTTCTTCTTCTTCTTCTTCTTCTTCTTTCTGATAAGTACTGTGAACCAAAAATACTGATATGCAATACTCTAGGTCTAGGAGCTCAAGAGAAGGTTGCCATCTTTTTTTACTCCAAGTTCGCATATACTTTTCTATAAGAGTGTGACTTGTAATAAAGGGTTAACAAAGAAAAAAAAGAGAAGGTTGTCTTTATGTCTCTTTCTGTAAAAGCAGAATTTGAGCAGACTTATTTAAATAAATGACTATGTTCATGGTGAATCTATTGGCATAAATATAAATTCCAGTTAGATTAAAAAAGGAAGAATTTCACAGCCAAGCTTATGAGGCTGAAATGCCCAGATGCCCTTGAAATCCTTTTCTTCTTTCTCCTGGGACCTATAGAACACATTTCCCAGCCTCCTTGCACTTGGGCAGAGCCAGGGGATTGTGTTCCGGTAAATGAAAAGTTAATGGATGCAAAGTGCGTCA
Source organism: Desmodus rotundus (assembly GCF_022682495.2). Taxonomy (NCBI): domain Eukaryota; kingdom Metazoa; phylum Chordata; class Mammalia; order Chiroptera; family Phyllostomidae; genus Desmodus; species Desmodus rotundus. Next base: position 119,181,865 of record NC_071392.1, read on the forward strand.
CTTCCAGGCAAAGCTATTGAAAACTTCCCACTCTCAAAGCCAGTAATATCCAGTTGATGCTGTCATCTTCCTGGCTGGAGTTCTGCTGCCTTCCTCTTGCATTTATGAGGACCCTTGTGATTGCACTGGGCCCTGGCAGATAATCCAGGATAATCTCCCATGCCAAGATCTGCTGACTGGTGATCTTAATTCCTTCTACAACCTTAAATCCCCTTTGCCACATAATCTAACATATTTACAGTTCCAGGGATTGTGATATCTTTGAAGGGCTATATTATTCTGCATACCACATAAAACAAACACAATTATACAATCTTATATTTTATTTATTTATTTTTAGAGAGAGTGGAAGGAAGGGAGAAAGAGAGGGAGAGAAACATAGATGTGCAAGAGATACATGATCGGTTGCCTCTCGCATACCCCCAACCAGGGACCCAGCCCACAACCCAGGCATGTACCCTGACTGAGAATTGAACTGGTTACCTTTTAGTTCGCAGGCCAGCACTCAGTCCACCGAGCCACAGCAGCCAGGGCGAAATAAGTAAAATCTTAAAAAAGACTTAAGGGAGTGTGCGTATCCATCTAGGTGCCCTTCATTTATATTTTCATTAAGCATTTGTAGCAGACATTTGTAATACGATATGACACATCCTCTCAATGCACCTGATTTCATGCGCCTTTGGTGAACGCTTCATACACTTTGCCAGCACCCTTCATAAAGCATACATGGAAACAGCGCTCTGCTGTCTCCAAGGTAGCAGAAGATGCCTTAGTCAAATTCAGGTAACTTGAAAGTGCAAGGGAGTTAACACTCCCTGGGGGGGATGTTCATCTAACAGGGGATGGATCACTGGTAAAGTGCCACAACCACCATCCGCTGGCGGAACACTTCTGGTGTGCTTTCTCCCTCGTGCCAGCAGGACTGCGCCTCAGTAGCCCACAGTGTTAACCAGCTCATTAGTGCACCTGTGTTGTCTTTTCTCCCTTCCTTGTCACATTCTTCCCAGTCCCTTCCTTCTGCTTCCTGGGATCACCTGCCAAATACACTACCTGCATCTATGTCCTTCTCTCTGGCTTTTGAAGGGAATCCAACTAAGACAGCACTTATCACTGATCATTCATGGACAGTTAATGAGTCAGATCTCTGCAGAGTAGACCTGTGCCAGTACAAACCAGTACAGCTTGTTTACAGGCATTTGTTCTGACTGGCTGGCATGCGTTTATTTGGTCGGTGCCCTCGTCACACAGGGCATCTGCCACTAATGAAGTCTGTCAACATCTAGCATAAATGACTATCCCTGATGTGTTCTTGGCTCGCTATGAGTTCTAGCTCAGGGTATGTTGGGAGGGAATAGAACTGTCTTAAGATGCACTCTCAGTGGGCCATGTGCTAAAAAGGTCTGTGTGCCTAAAGTGAGGAGAAAAGGTTATTTGAGGTTGTCTTTTTTTTTTTCTTGGTTCAGGCTGAGGTCAGGGTTGTTTATTTGAATTCTGGCAGTAACCCTGGGAATTCATTTAGGTGCCGAGAAAGACTGCACTCCAAAGCATGCAAGACAGCAGACGTGAGCCCAAAGGAAGACACCAGGTCCTTGTCTCAGACACAACAAGCACCTGGTGACTTTTGAGGGGTGGGGGGTCATGCATTGTTTGTCCCCTAATGTGGACATTATTTAATCAGTGTAGCACAGGGAGATCAGGTAGAAAGCAAAGATGCAGACTTCTAGCAGACTTTTATCATCTCTCTCTGGTATGCAGCCATTCTCCTATGAAACCTTACCCTCTCCTCCAGGTGTTGGCAGAGAGCTGAGAATGGGGTTCAGCACTCTGAACACCCCTGGCAGCCCCTTCCCAATGTCAGCAAAGGGGAAGGTTGGGCTGTGATGTTGTCACTACAGAGGCCTTAACTGATCCCACCCGGAGCTCTGGCACTGGGGTGGCCCTTCCGAGTTGTCTTGAATTGATGCAATCAGTCTTTGGACACAGGCTACCCCTGGGAAGAGCATGGAGTCTTGGTAAGGAGAGCCACCAGAGGCCAACAGTCCTGGTAGCTGAGGGGATGAGTGTCTTGGTCCTGAAGAGGGGATCCTGGCAAGGCACCAGAGCATCCGTTTCAGGCTGCATTACTGCCCCCCACTCCTGGTTTCCCTAAGGCACCGATTCCCCCCGCCCCCTGCATCATCCTCATCTTTGGTAACCTTCAGCCTTCCCTGGAAATAGGAAGCATTGCTTTTGCACTACAGATACTAGAGTTTCTTTCTTGGGCATTATGGGCTGAACCTTTAAGGCAAAAACACTGACTTAAAAACTCTTAATTAAGAAGTTCATATATGAATATTCTGTATGAGTCTGGTATGAGGTCTGGTGATTATGTCAACCTGTGTGTCCCTAAGAAATAGTTGTGTTAGACCAGCTGCACTGAAAAGCCATCTTTGTAATGTCTGTGGGTCCCACTTTTGCAGCCACCATAGACACCCGCAGGTTTGTTGCCAGAGTCCCCAACCTCACGCATCTTTTTAACCCACTGCTTCAGATCCCGGCATGCCCCACCAGCGGGAGGAAGTTGTAGAGCAGGCAGGGAATGGGAGAGACCCCTTTGCTAGTGTGAATGCTTAAGGGGGAAACTGGGAGCAGGAAGCTGAAAAACAGGGGGAAGAAGGTGATGGTGAGGAAGAGGTTGGAGATGAAGGTGAGGAGTTTGAGGCAGCTATGGGCAAAAAGGATGATGAATTTTTCCATTGATGAGGATGTTTGGGCAGCAGAAAAAGAAAAGTCAAGCATGAGAGAGAGAGAGAGGGAGAGAGAGAGGAAGAGGAGAGAAAGAGAGAGGGAGGGAGAGAGAAAGGCCACTTTGACCTATTTACCTATTCACCTTCCACTTGCCTCTCAGAATCCAAATGTAGTCACCTTGGATTAGATTCCCTCCTACCTGCCTAATGTGGGCAGGGCCACCCACAGTTGACACACACTCTCCACCACCCAGCCAAAACTGCAAGGTCAATTTGCAACAGGGGAAGTAAAAAGAACTAAAAATTTCAAGGCTCTGCTCTTTTTCCTTAAAAGTACTTTGAAAAATATTGAGGTTTGGGTGTATTTTTTACACTTTATGTTTTTGTTAGTCTTGCTTAATGATCTTGGATGATCAAACATGACTTCAGAGCACTCTCTGTCCAACTTGACATGTAATGTGATTTTTTAAAAGATTTTATTTATTTATTTTTAGAGAGAGGGGAAGGGAGGGAGAAAGAGAGAGAGAAGAACATCGATGTGTGAGAGAAACATGATTGACTGTGTCTTGCACACCCTCAACCAGAGACCTGACCCGCAATGCAGGCATGTGCCCTGCCTGGGAATCGAACCGGCAACCTTTGGGTTTGCAGGCCAGTGCTCAATCCACTGAGCCACACCAGACAGAGCAACAACAACAAAAATCTTAATTCTGAACCTTCATTAACTTTGTGTGTGTGTTTATGTGTGTATGATGTGGGGACCCAGTGGGAACCCCAGAGTTAGCATAAAGATTATTTTAAGCTGAAGACATTTGAGATTCAATAGATACAGAAAACAATAGCCTCCCCAATCTTCCCTTATCTGACCAATAGCAGTAACTTCTGAGAAATGAGGCTGCCATAAATTCCTCAGGATGGGTGATGTTGGGGCCCTGAGGAAGACAGAAAGATAGACGAACATTGTGGCAAACTTGTCTCTTGAAAACCCACTGGTCTTTTTAAAAGAAACCTATTTGCTCTTCCCACAGAAGCCTCCTCCTCTTCCCTTTTCCCTCTCCAAGTTAGGTATGTACACCTTTAACTTTAACTATAAACCTTTTCTCCTATAATCTGATTATTTATTTATTTGTTTGACCTGTTTGGTGTGAAACCATCCCTTCTAACAATTAGCTGGAATTTTAGTTTGCTGAATTGTTCTAACAGCAACAATAAAAAGCTGGAATAATGAATAATAATTATAATATAATTCTACGCACCAGGCATCATTCTAGGTCTCTTACAGATATTGATTCCGAAGAACGAGGGAAGAAAACAAGGGGAAGCCAGTAGAGCTAAGCTGACTTAAGATGGAGTCTGCACAGTCAAGCTGACAAAACCAGTTCAAACCAGATGGGCTGAAGCACAAGGAGGAGATGTTTACTTTAGCACAAGGACGTAAACTTTTGAACTTTGTAGTTGTGCATCAATATTGGAAGATATATATACATATAAATTCTAAGATATCGGTTTGAAGAACATAGGAATGAATGTTCACGTATCCAGACCACCTGACATTTATTATTCAGATCGCCCAGCATCCATTATGTGGACAACTGGACATCTAGAAGATTACCATCCTGGACCAATCCAGAGGCTAAGACTGCAGGGCTGATGCATCTCAAGAATATTCTTTTTACTATAAGAACTGTCAACTTTTCTCTTTTCATTGGAGCACTCCGGGTGTTATCAGGTAGTGTTTCAGATTTGCAAATCCTAAGACCTTGAATAAAACTTTGCCACTTTAAATTTTAGTGAAGCCTCCTGATTCATTTATGCTCAGTCGACAATTCATTCATCCTCACAACTCCATGATGTATACAGATGCAAAAATGGAGTCATAGAGAGGTAAGTCAACTCACCCAAGGTCACCCAACCAGGAGGCATCTGTATGGCCAGTTGAGAAATCATGACGTTCTCTAGAAGCATCTCAGAAGTAGCCCCAGTGATATCAGAGAGCCCTGGATTCCGAAACTCAAGAAGCCTTTTTTCTTTTCATTGTGATCTTCCCAAATCACAGACTGACAATACTGTCTGTAGTCTGGGTTTTAAAAAACATTTTCTAACTCTGGGTTTAAGGAAAAAACACGCATCCTCTTCCTCCTTTCAATTCTAGGTTAATCCCTTGCTCTGTAAGATTTTCTCACTTTCGGATGTCTTCATTCCATTGTTTTGTTCTCCTGTCTTTGTTTCTTTGTTATGCCTTTATTTCTTGTTCTAAGACAGTTTTAGATAGCATTTTTTTACCTGTTTTGAGCGTGGTTTGCTGGTGAAGGCAGGCTGCCTGGAGTGGGCCAGGACACAGCCGTAATGCCATGTGGTTGCTGGAGTTGCACTATTTTGCACAGGTTGTAAACTGAAGTGCATAAAGGTGTGGGTATTGCTACACTTTTCTTCAGCACCTTCAAGGAAGCACAAGAAATAAATCTGTTGAGTTGTGCTGCAATGACTAAGCATGTAGGGAGTGAAGTCATCAGAGTGGGCTGGCTATGGAGAGGCCCCGGGAAGAGGAGTAGCAGGTGTTAAGGCTCAGGTAGGGCAAGGCTCAGGTTTCACAGCTTTACCCACATTGACATTCGATCACTGAGTTCACTCAGGCTCTGCGCTGGGCATTCAACTACAAGCTGGAATGATTCAACAATGATAAAGCAGGAACTTTATTTACTCAGGTATGAATGTACAAAGTCAGCTGACTTGTCATTCTGGTCACTAAGCACTAAGTGTCTTCTTTGTATCTGGAAGCACCTGGGATTTGGAGAAACGAAAATTAATAAAGTGGGGGCTTTATAGCCAAACAAAGAAGACAGCTAAAGTAACAGGTAGGAAGCTGATGCAATAATCCACATGAGAAATGTTAAGAGTCTGAATCTTTTACAAGACCTGAGAAGATTTGAAGTTAAATAAGCCTTTGTTCCCTTTTTGACTGTTGATAATCTGTACCAGAAGTCTTGGCTAAGTCACTGTGGGTGAGTGGATCGCCTTCACAAGACAGAGTGAAAAGGCAAAGGGAGGGAGATATTGTCCCAACACTGTTGAGGAAGCTCTGGGGAACTGGGGAGAATTCTACCCCCTTATGTGGCTGAGCTACAAGAGTAACTCACTCCTTTCTTTATAGCAGTTACTTCCAGTCAGGTGATATTTTCCTGGAATCAACTCAGTAAGTTGAAAAAAGGAAATAAGCAGTTATTTTTAACTACAGCACATGTAAATTTGGGGGGCACAGGCATCTGTGGTGCATTGGTTGGGTTGTAGTTGCGTTTCCTGAAGACAGGAGTCTCTTCAGCTTTTCCTCCAGATGCTGTAGGTATCCTTTTGACAGTCTGCCCCATTGATGGAGCAGATAAATCAGTAGGCCTGCTGTGAGCAAACCATTACTGTATTTGATTCCGTATGAGCAAAAGAACTCAAGTCATTCAAGGTTAGCTTAAAAATAGAACACCCCAGTAATGTGATCAGCATGGAACAAAGACTCTGCATCAGAGAGGGGGGGACAGAGAGAAAAAGATACCTCTGGCTGGCAATCCTGCAGAGACTTCCAGGAATAAGCAGGCAGCAGGCTCAGAATGCCACTGATGTCTGGTGTCAGCTCTGCCCAAAGGGCCAGCATGGCCTTGTGACTTCTCTCCAGCATTCCACAGTCATCCCGTTTGCGATTTGTTTATGGAATTAGTGGAGGTGACAACAAATAATGTTTTCAGCTGCTTGAATGTCATGGTCCTCCTCTCTTCTAGAGACATATGGGTATACTATCTTTTATGAAGCCTAGCAAATTAGCTGTGGACCCAATGCAGAAATAAAAATACAGCAACACTGTAGCAGAATGCATGGCTCTTCGCTGTCTCTAATTCCATCTTTTCTGAGAGTACACAGGGATAACTTAGGTTAGCTCACAAACGTAGCTACTAGGTAGTGTGTACTACTCCCCACTAGCTCCACCTTCATTGTGGCTTCCTGGACTTTAATCTTTTCCAAAGCTTTTGATGCTTTGAAACTACTGCTGCTTCTGCTGCTGCTGCTATTGTTACAATGGCTAACACTAAGATCAAGTGATACCTGGACTACATTATACTCAAGGGAATTTCCTTCCTGCCCCAGCTAGGCCAAAGAAACTACAACCTTTGAGGTTGCTGGTGCATCCATGCCCTTGGCAAAGAATTGATGTATGAGCCAAGATTGCCAGTGAAGCAGGAAAACTCCTCCCACCCTTACCTTTGTCTCACAGTCTACTGTACTTATTAAAATTTACAAATGAAAATCAGGAGACCCTCTGTTCTACCTATGAGGCTGCCAAAATCAAGACGTCTGATAAACTGTGTCAGAAAGGTCACAGAAAAACAGATATTGCAGGTGGAATGTAAATTGATATAATCCTTTGGGAGAATAACTTAGTCATATCTATCACAACTTACAATGCCAATACGATTCGATGGAACAAATTTATCCCTAGCTGGTTCTTCAACATGAACAAGATGGCATGTGTATGAGCATAGTCCATACAGGAGTGTCGTTTGTAAGATGCGAAACAAAAGAGTAGCAGACACTGTGGGAACTTATCAGATTCCCTTTGCTCACCTCTGAGTTCACCTACAGGCAAGGTGAACTTCTGTCTTCACTGACACAACTTCTCACCTCCAGCCTCCTGCAATTCCCTCGAGGGCGAAACCCTCAACCATTGAGAAGATAAGATGGTGTGTAACTTAGTCTGCTTGGGCTGTCATAACAAAACACCACAGACTGTGTAGCTTAAAAAAACCAAACAAACAGAAATAAGTTTTCTCGCAGCTCTGGATGCTGAAGTCCAAGATCAAAGTTCTAAACAATTCAGTTTCTGATTAGGGCGCTCTTTCTGACTTGCACATAGCTGCCTTTTTGATATTTCCCCACATGGCCTTTTCTCAGCAGCCTGCACAGAGAAGGAGGGCAAGAGTGCGAGAGCAAGCTCTGATATCTTTGCTTATAATGACACTAATCAAATCAGGGCCCTGCCCTCATGACCTCATTTAACTTTAATTACTTCCTTAAAGGTCCCATCTTCAAATACAGCCACACTCAGGGTTACGGCTTCAGCATATGAATTGGGGGGTGGAGGTGGGGGAGGGCACACAGATATTTAGTCCATAACAGTGAATAAGCCCCCAGCTTCCCCACCCCTCAGAGTGATGTTTCTGAGGCATGTTCTACACAATTTTTCAGAGGGTACCCAGTGGGATTGAGCCCAAGTTGCCCTAAATTGTAACTTGCTCGTCAATTTATTTTATCATGGCTTTTCTCCCTCCCTTCTTGCTGAGCTTCCCGGAGCCACCTCCCAAATTAATGACCTGCACCCAAGACTTTGTTTCAGGGTCTGCTTTAGGAGAACTCAGACTGAAACAGTATTTTGAATAATCAGTTTTTGGAATCTAAAGAGGCAGTTGTTATGTTCTGGTTCCTGGTTGGTGCCAATTCACACTGCAGCATGGGGTAGACTGGAGTTGGGGAGACCCTGGCAATGGGTCTGCCCTGGAGAAAAGGTGAGGCAACGAAGAGAGGACAGACCCGCATCCACAATACCAGCCGTCCCAGAGGGAACACCACCTTCACCGAGCACATCAGAGACAACAAGCAGGACTCCAGGTCCTGTGGACCCAAAGTATACACACAGAGGGGCTGAATACAGTTACTAAACAGCCTCTGAAACAAGGCAGAGTTTGAAATTTCGAAGTATGTTCTCCCTGGCAAATTCCTGTTGGAAAGTTAGTTTTTGAGAGTTACAACTGAGGCTATTTTAATTTTTATCACCATTGATTACTTGTCCTCTTCTTAAAGTTTGTAAAAAGATTTTATTTATTTATTTATTTTCAGAGAGAGGGGAAGGGAGAGAGAAAGAGAGGGAGAGAAACATCAATGTGAGAGAGAAACATCAGTTGGCTGCCTCTTGTGCACCCCCAACCAGGGACCTGGCCTGCAGCCCAGGCATGTGCCCAGACTGGGAATTGAACCAGTGACCTTTTGGATCACAGGCCCATGCTCAATCCACTGAGTCACACCAGCCAGGGCTTAAATTTTATATAAATGAAATAATTCTGTATGTCATCATTTCGTGACTGGCTTCTTTTGCTAATGTGATACTTGTAAGATTTATCCATGTTGTTCCAGATATACTGACCATATATTAAGTAGCCTACTAAAAACAATACAAAATTGATTACAAAGGCACATCCTAGATGATTTTTTCCTTTCAGTTCTTACATCAAAAAAAAAAAAAGAAATGTAAGTAATTCAGATAGGATATACCATGTAAGAAAATGCAATTTTCCACATATTTAGCATCATCAGAAACTCACATTTTCATGGGAAATGAATGCAGGCACAGCTCCTCAAGTCTCCTCCCCAGGTGTTCTGATCCCTCTCTCAGGGAGAGAAAGAATTTCTGTGTCAGTGACTCCACAAACTGTAAAACCTGTTTCTATGTTACCTTTATGTTTCAATTTCTCAGATTCTTCTCACCTCTTATAATCATGGATAACTGTCTGTATTAATACTATCACCTTTGGAAAATTCTCACAGTGTGTGTGTGTCTGGCCCTCTGGGGTGAGAAGCAGTTCAGCATTACCTGTTGATTAAATCTGCTATAGGCTTCTATCCTGGCAATCAATCTTGCCATTCAGAAATTTCTATCCTTCAGTCATAAAGAAGCTTCCAGAAAACTAAAAAAACTCCTGCACAGCAAGGAAATCATCAATAAAATTCAAAGGCAACCTATCAAATGGGAGAAAATATTTGCAAATCATATATTTGATAAGGGGTTAATATCCAAAAAGTATAAAAAACTAATACAACTGAATAACAACAGCAGCAAAAAAACCAAACAAACAATCTGATTAAAAAATGGGCAGAGGATCTGAATAGCGTTATCCCAAAGAAGACTTACGGATGGCCAACAGATACATAAAAAAGGTGCTGAACATCACTAATCAGGGATGCAAATCAAAACCATGATGGGATACCACCTCGCAGCTCGTAGAATGGCTGTTATAAATAAGACAAGCAATAACAAATGTTAATGAGGATATGGAGAAAGGGAACCCTCATGCACTTGCTGTGGGATTGTAAATCGGTACAGCCACTACAAACAACAGTATTGAGGTTCTTCAAAAAAATTAAAATTAGAACTTCCATGATCCAGCAATTTCACATCGAGGTATTTATCCAAAGGAAATGAAAACACTAACTCAAAAATGTATTTGTACCCCCATGTTCATTGCAGCATCATTTACAATAGTTAAGACATAGAAACAACCTAAGTGTCCATCAATGGAAGAATGGATGTAAAAAAATATGATAAACACACACCCACACAGGAGAATATTATTTAGTCATAAAAAGAAGGAAATCCTGCCATTTTCAACAACATGAATGGAACTTGAGGGCATTATGCTCAGTGAAATAGGTCAGACAGAGAAAGAGAAATACCCTATGATATCACTTATAGGTGGAAACTGCCCGCCCTCTCCCCGCCCCCAAAGAACTCATAGATGCAGAGAGGCTGGTTCATAAAAGGACATGCAGTTTCGGCCTTGTTTGCTGAAACATTCACTCTTAGAGCCCTGGGCTACCATGTAAGAAGTCTGACAATTCCGGCCCCAGCTCTTAAGGCATCACCAGCCTTCAAGTCTCCCCAAGCAAGACTCCAGACATCATAGAACAGAAACAAATTATTTCTGCTCCACCTCAAATCCTGACCTATTTGCAAAACAGAATAAAATGGTTGTTTCAAACTGCTAAATTTTGAGATAATTTTTCCTACCATAATTGCTAAAGCAAGATATGACACGTAGTTAGAGAAATTAGCTATTTTTTCTTGTCTTTCTTAAATTACTCTGAATAACGTATCAAGATGCCAGAGAAAGCATCTGGTAATGTTGGGGATCTACAAGGACAACACATTTGAAAGTAAGTATAACAAATATTACATCATTTATATGCTGCAGACTGAGGCAGGGGAGCAGGGGCCAGACAGACAGTCATCCCTGGCAAAGCTGCAGCAGATTTTGTTCCAACAGTCAGGTGCCCTTTTCAGAACTAGTCAAAGGGTTAGGAAAGGATGGGTCATTCTGTGCCAACTGTCACAACTCAGCAGGGAACCGGTCCCTATTGTTTGCCAGCTTCAGTAGCGTGATGCACTTGGGTAAAAGAAGGACCACGTGTTGCTTAATCCTGGGACACGGAGTGCTGAGATGCAATAGTGGGTGGTTAAGGAAAGGAAGGGGGATTGACTGTAGGGTTCAATTCAAGATGGAGTAACACCATAAACTATTCATTATTCAAAGGCACGTGGTGCAGTCAGCTTACTTAGGGTTGTTGTTGGTATTCAAGATGATCAGAACCAATGCATAAGACAAGGCAACAGATCTTTATAGATGTCAAGTGTTCCTTGAAGTAAAGCATAAGGCAGTCTTGTAATTTCCAGAGTGTTTCCCAGAAAGTAGCTGATGATGCCTGCTATTGGGGTTACTAAGGAGAAGTTCATAGACTATTCGCAAAGATGTGGGCAGGTTAAGGAAAACCAAATGGATGGTGCAGTGAAATGAAGCTAGCAAGAGTAGGAAGCCACTCATACCCCTAGGCCTGAAGGGTCCACAGGCAGTAGCAGTTACAGTTATAGAGGGCGGCAGCCTCATGGTATGACTTATGAATTCCAGCAGAAGGATGCAGCACATCTCCAGCAACCAGCAGAGAGGACTGCAGGAAAATACATTCTTCAGCCTTACTCTCCTTCTGCCATCACCCTTCTTGGCTAAATCCAAAGGGAGGCCAGAAGGAAGGGGTCCACTGAAGCAGTCCACAAAGGCCAGCCTTCTAGGGCACAGAACAGAATGAAGAAATGTCAAGACTGGACTTGGAGGGGCAAATGGCAGATACCCAGTACACCATGTATCTGCATATCCAATTTAGAATAACACTCTGAGGCTGGAGCAGAAGGAGAGCTGGTAAGGGGTAGGCATGGGCTTCTAGTCCTGGCTTCTCTCCCACTGTGGAACCAATGTTATGGGCTAGAAACCAGGAGTAATCAGCTAGGATAACACACACAAGATTGGGAAATCTATGGCTTTTTAGACTCCCAATAGACTAGGCTATGGCAACACAATCAGTGTCACATTCTATTCATTCATTTATTCATTCATTCAGGGTTTCTTAAACCTAGCACTATTGACATTTTGGGCCAGATAATTCTTTGTTGTGAAGGGCCGTCTTATGCATTGTAGGATGTTGAGTAGCGCTCTTGGCCTCTACCTTCAAGATGATAGTAGCAACACCCCATCCACTCGTGACAACCAAAAATGTCTCCAGATTTCCAGACTGGTCCAACTGTCCTCTGGGGGTAAAATCTCCTCTGGTTAAGAACCACTGTATTCATTTATTTAAGAAGTATTTAAGGAGCATTCATCATGTGCAGATACTATGCCTTGGGGCATATGAAACACTGTGTGCCAATGGGATATGGTATTTACTTTCTCAAACTTCCTAGTCTAGTGACAAAAGCCAACATTAAGCATGTAATTATACAAATAACTCACTTTTGGGGGAAAATTATATTTAACAGAAGATCTGAATGGCCTTTTGAAGCAACTGCCAGTGCTAGAATAACACCCATTGGCAAGGAAATACCAGGCTATCAAGAGAATTGTTTTTATTGTTTACTTTAACATTTTTTAAGGTTTAAATTTTCTTATTCTTTTAATCTCCAAATATGACACACCTAGAAACTGAAAGTTATACTTGTAGGTTAAAATGAATGTATTTTCTTTGCCACTCTTATCATGAAGAAGTTGAGCCTCATGCTGTGTCCTATAAACTGGAATGACCTTGTGTCTGGCTTGACCAATAGAATGCAGAGGAAGTAATATGGTGTGGCTTCCAAGCCTGGGTCATAAGGACATTTAATGTCTGAGAACAAGTCAGGGGAGCCTTGAGCCACCATATAAGCTATTGTACTAGAAAGAGAGAAACTATGGACAGGCCCTGGGTGATAAGCTGCCTTGTGGAGATAAAGGCCATGTGGAGGGGTCCTGAGATGCCAGACATGTTACTAAAGAAGCCATTTTGGATGTTCCAGCTAATGGAGCCTTCAGATGACTCCTCCTAGTCACCATCTGACTACAGTAACATGAGAGTCCCCAAATGAAACCAGCAGAAGAACTACTCAGCTTATACAAGTCAATGAACAGATCCATGAGATGTAATAAAATGGTTGTTTTCAGCAGCTAATTTTGGGATGATTTGTTTTATAACAATAGATAACCAAAATAGATAATGTCCAACTGAACATAAGGATGGAAATAATTATTGATCTGTTTATTGCATAAATAATAGTTATGTATGCAAATAAATAGGATATATTAATCAACATTCTTTTGGGAGCTAGTGATAGAAATGTAACTCAAACTGCTTAGAGAAAAGGTGGACATTTTTGGCTCATGAAACCCTAGGAAGAGTTAACTCACCCAACTGTGGGAGTAGCAGGGATGAGGTTTAAGTATTTAAATGCTACATAGGCACTTTCTTTCTATCTTTCATTTCTACTTTCTTCTCTGTGCTGACTTCATTCCAGTTAACTACAGATTAGCTTGTCTACTTAGTAGGAAACATGGCTATGAACAAATCCCCAATTTTACATCTTGCAAATTCTACTATTGGAAGGAGACTAGGACTTCTTTTTCTCAGCTACAGTTTGAAAAATCCCAGGAATGGAATCTAATTGGCAGAGCTTGTGTCAATCACTACCCCTAAGCCAATGAACAGTAACTAAATGAGGAAAGGGCTGGAAGGAGGAAAGGAGAATCATTTAAGAAAAAGTGGATTCCCAAATAGCCATGTGCATAGATAAGGATGGGCATCAGTTAAATTTTGTGATATTATAAACCATCCCAAACAGAAACCATTTCATTTGCTCACAATTCTGCTGGTAAAATGGGTATTTTGTCTGCCTGGTCTGCTAAATTGGGCTGGATGATCAAGAATGGTCTCACTCAATGCCTGATGGTTGGTAGGCTGATTGGTTTGGGGTCTGGGGGAAACAGGAGACAGTTCACTCACACGTCTGGCACTTGGTTTGATATCAACTGGGGTGACAGTATGACTTGGCCACATATCCTTCATCATCCAGCAGGCTAGCCTGCGCTTGTTCTCATCATGGCAGAAGAGATTTCATCACCATAGGTAACCCCCAACACAATGTATTTTTCAAGCTGTTTACATCCCATTTGTTAATGTCCCATTGTACAGAGCAAGTTACATAGCCCAGCTCAGATTCAAGTTACCAAAAAAATTAACTCCATCTCTTGATGGGAGAAGCTGCAATACATTGAAATCATGCCACCCCCCAATTTATCACCATGTGTATTTGTAGGGTAAGGAGGATAGTGACGTGATGGTGGAGATTTTCAAGAGAAATGCTATAGACATGCCAACTAACATTGACAATGTAAGTGAAGTGAATTTCTTATAATTATCTTGAACCTCCCCCTTGGCCTTTACAACCACGAAGATGATGGTATGTAAAGTTAGAGAGCTATGATGGGATGGTACAATGCATGTTAGTAAGTAGTTAGGCCCTCCCAGTGTGCCTCAGATGATTGCAAGAAGTTAGCCATTTCCCACCCTCTGCATATTTCTGGTGTAAACATTGACCCAGGTTTTGTTTTAGAAGCCTTGGCAGCTTCTGAAAACCAAATGTTTCACTGGAAAATGTTGTGCAAACCATATCCTGCTATTAGTCATAAACATATCTTTTCCAAGTATGGGTTCTCTAGAACAATATGTCCTAATGCTCTTTGGGTCAAAATTAACAACAAAAGATTAGAATTATTGCTTTTAATTGCCCATTAATGGATATGTGAGTCTAGAATGTGCCAGCAATTTGCCCTCTTAGAATTTTTGTTTTGGGTAATTTTTTTTTTAATTAAAGAAGGATAGAAACAATAGCATCACTGTATAATGGCTAAACGCACAGAGAGAGTTGAGGGTTCAAATCCCGACTTTCCCACTCACTGTGACCTTGAACAAGGTACTTAACCTGTCTGTTCCTCAGTTTCTTTGCCTTTCAAATGGGGATGTAAAGCAGTATCTACCCCTAATAACACTTACAAGGACTAAGTGAGTTCATAATTCTGACGTTCTGCCCCCTGCTTTGGATAGAACCAATGAGACCCAATCTGAAGCATTGTTAGAGATGTCAGTGTGTTATGGGAGTTTATTTCTGTCCCTAGTCATCAAACAAGCCGTCACCTTTTTCCCTGCTGATTAATAGCAGCAGCAGCAGCAGCTCAGGTAGTGAAACAATACTCAATTTATTTGTGAACTGCTGTCTGCCGTATAAGGCTGGGGGAAGGGGTAAACAGTATGAATATTGTGGTTTAGAGAAGGTCAGAGGATTTCAACCGTCTATGCTTTCTCAGTTTCCTCTTTCCATTAGTCATGCTTTTAAATAAAGTCAAGTATTGATAAAGTGTTATGAAAATCACGGCCTGTATCTATGCATCCACACATGTAAGCCAGCCTTGGTTTTCTTGAACTATCCATCAGAAACCAGTGACATTCAAAAGAATAAGTAGCTGACATTTTAAAAGATAAGTATCTGATATAATTATTCAGAGGTATTATAAAATAAGTCAATCCTCTATTTCTTATTTTTTTATTAAAAAAACTGAATTTATTGGGGAGACATTGGTTAACAAAATCATACAGGTTTTATTTATTTATTTTATTTTTTAATTTTTGTAAAAATTTTTATTGTTATTCAATTACACTTATATGCCTTTTCTCCCCATCCCTCCACCCCAGGTTTTAAGTGTACAACTCAACAAAATATCATCTGAACACTGCATCATGAGATCATTGCCTGAAGTCAAGTCTCTTTCTGTCCCCATTTACCCCACTTTGTCCACTTCCACCTCTCCCCACCACCCTTTCCCTCTGGCTATCATGATACTGATTTTTTTTTTTTTTTGCTTAATCCCTTCACCTTTTTTCACTCAGCCTCCCAACTACCCACCTCTGACAGCTGTCAGTTTATTCTATGTATCTAGCCTTCTGTTTCTATTTTGTTTGTTAAATTATTTTGTTCATTAGATTCCACATACAAGTGAGATCATACAGTAGATGCCTTTCTCTGACTGGCTTATTTCACTTTGCATAATGTTCTTCATGCCCATCCATGCAGTCACAAAAGGTAAAATTTTCGTCTTCTTCTTTTTTTTAGATTTTATTTATTTACTTTTAGAAAGAGGGGAGGGAGGGAGAAAGAGAGGGAGAGAACCAGCAATGTGCAAGAGCTACATGGATTGGTTGCCTCTCACACTCCTCCAACCAGGGACCTGGCCTGCAACCCAGGCATGTGCCCCGACTGGGAATCAAACCAGCAACTTGTTGGTTCACAGGCTGGCACTCAATCCACTGAGCCACACCAGCCAGGGCAGATTCTTTCATTTTATGGCCAAGTATTATTCCATTCTGTAAATGTACCATAGCTTTTTTATTCACTAATCTACTGATGGGCACTTGGGCTATTTCCAGATCTTGGCTATTGTAAATAATGTTGCAGTGAACACAGGGGTGCATATATTGTTTTGAATTAGTGTTTCATACTTCCTATTCTTTAAATGACTATACAGAGGAATGAGCAAATCCCTTGGCGCCAGCACTGGATACTTAATTAAATCACACAGGCTTTATTTTTATGTTATTAAATAATCTGTCTGCCCCCCTCTCAGTGCCCATCTCAACCATCATCTCTACTCATTGTTCCTCCAGCTCACACAAATAGTTGAATGAGATAATGAACAATATCCTCCATATTACTAACCACACAAAACACTTTTTCAGGAAACAATTATTCCCTGAACTCAGAGTCTACAGTCATTTTTGAAGTGTGGGCAGAGTTGAAGGTGGATTTAACCTAAAAAAATAGATCAGAAAACAATCTCAGAAAAGGGGTCCATTTTAACTGATCTATCATCACCAATATTCTAAGGATGGCAAAAACTCAGAGAAGTAAGGTTTTATGGGGTTTGGGTTTTTTCTGTTTTTTTGTTTTTGTATTGAATGAGTATTATCATTTGCAACCTCTCTGTCAACCTTGTTCATCTGGTTCTGCCCCTATCCTCCCACTCCAACACCCCCCAGAAAGGGGTTTTCCTTTTGCTTTGTTTCTTCATTGACCACATTTTAAGATTTTTATTTATTTACCTTCAGAGAAAGAAGCAGGGAGGAAGAAAGAGAAGGAGAGCCCTGTGCGATTCCCTCCTGCTCGTCTGTTCTGCGGAACAGAAGTTGTGTATCTCCCTCCACCTTCTCTCTCACCTAAGTGCTACCACCCCATGGAAGATTCCATGGACATGGATATGAGCCCTCTGAGGCCCCAGAACTACCTTTTCTGTTGTGAACTCAAAGCCGACAAAAATTATTTTAAGGTGGATAATGATGAAAATGAGCACCTATTATCTTTACGAACAGTCAGTTTAGGGGATGGTGCAAAGGATGGGCTGCACATTGTTGAAGCAGAGGCAATGAATTACGAAGGCAGTCCGATTAAAGTAACACTGGCAACTTTGAAAATGTCCGTACAGCCAAGGGTTTCCCTTGGTGGCTTTGAAATAACACCACCTGTGGTCTCGCAGTTGAAGTGTGGTTCAGGGCCCGTGCATATTAGCAGACAGCACTTAGTAGTGGTGGAGGAAGACGCAGAGTCAGAAGACGAAGACGAGGAGGATGTGAAAACTCCTAAGTATGTCTGGGAAATGTTCCGTCCCTGGAAGCGGAAGCAAGTTTCCACAGAAAAAAGTAAAACTTGATGCTGATGAAGATGATGAAAATGACGATGAGCACAATGATGATGATGAAGATGATGATGATGATGATTTTGAGGATGAGGACGCTGAAGAAAAAGCTCCAGTAAAGATATCTATATGAGATACTCCAGCCAAAAATGCACAGAAATCAAACCAGAATGGGAAAGACTCAAAACCATCAACACCAAGATCAAAAGGTTAAGAATCCTTCAAAAAACAGGAAAAAAACTCCTAAAACACTTAAAGGACCTAGTTCTGTAGAAGACATTAAAGCAAAAACTCAAGCAAGTATAGAAAAAGGTGGTTCACTTCCCAAAGTGGAAGCCAAGTTCATCACGTATGTGAAGAATTGCTTCTGGATGACTGACCAGGAGGCTATTCAAGATCTGTAGCAGTGGAGGAAGTCTCTTTAAGAAAATAGTTTAAACAGTTTGTTAAAATTTTCCATCTTGTTTCATTTCTGTTACAGTTGATATCTGGCTGTCCTTTTTATAATGGAGAGTGAGACTTTCCCTACCATGTCTGATAAATGTTGTCCAGGTTCCATTGCCAAGAATGTGTAGTCCAAAATGCTTGTTTAGTTTTTAAAGATGGAACTCCACCCTTTGCTTGGTTTTAAGTATGTATGGAATGTTATGATAGGACATAGTAGTAGTGGTGGTCAGACAGATGGAAATGGTCGGGAGACAGAAATACACATGTGAAATAAACTCAGTATTCTAATAAAGTAAAAAAAAAAAGAAAGAGAAGGAGAGAAACATTGGTATGTGAGAGATACATTGATCAGCTGCCTCTCTCATGCCCCCAACTGGGGATGTGGCCAGCAACCTAGGCATGTGCCATGACTGGGAATTGAATGGGTGATCCCTTGGTTTACAGGCCAGCATTCAATCCACTGAATCACACCAGCCAGGGCTTGATCACATTTTACAAAAACAAATTTTAAGAAAAAACTAAGTCTATCCTTTTTTAAAATTTCAAATAGTTTAAATAACAGTGAATATGTATTGGTTTTTAGAAGTATCTTTTTAAATGGGACTTGCTTCCAGGTTCTATGAGGTTTCATTAAATCTTCAGATCATTGAGCTCTGGCCACATGAATTGATTAGAAAAGATGAATTATATTGGAGGAGAAAGGAAAGACCAGCTCTGGGTTGGATTCATGGGGTTGAGACAGTCTGAAGAAACAAGCTGGGGGGAAATAGTGAGATTTGGACATCTTGTGTTTACTGGCAAGAATGCTGTGTCCTTCCACATTTACATTGACCTGAGGGTCCCAGTTACTAGTGTAGCAACACAGACTGTGCCAAGCTCAGTCACATAAAACAACAACCATTTTATTATTATCATTACAGACCCTGTGGGTCAGGAATTTAGAAAGGGCACTGTAAAGATATCTTGTTTCTGCTCCACAATGCCTAGGGCCTCATTTGGAAGACTGAAAGAGCAAGGAGTGACTTGACAACTTGGGGTTGACATGATCTGAAGTTGCTTACTCACAGGTCTGACAGAGCTTGCTGGCTGTCGGCTGGAACACCAACACATGGCCTCTTCACCACTCTGCTTGGGCTTCTCACAGCAAGGTGGCTGGGTTCAAACAGTGAGTATCCCAAGAGAACCTGGAGAAAGGGGCCACAAGCCAAGAAATGCAAGCAGCTCCTTCAAGCTGATTAAGGCCAAGGAAACAGATTCTTCCCTAGAGCTTTCAGAAAGAATACAATCCTGCTGACCCATTTCAAGTTGCTGACATCCAAAACTATAAAAAATATAAATTTCTGTTGTTTCAAGCCACTGAGTTTGTGGTAATTTGTTACAGCAGTAACAAGAAACTAATACAAACAACTTATTTTTGTTGTTGTTGCTTCAGAAAATACATAAGGCTTTCAGTGAAAGCTGGTTGGAGAAGGATTTACAAATATTTATGGATTCTAATTGGATCAATGTGACAGGAGTTTAAATAAAGCCTGGACAGTGACTTCCAAAACAATACGTAAAACTATGGAGAAGCTACCGGTCAGGATGGCGGCACGGGTAAACATGGTATTTGTAACTTCCCATAACCACATCAAAATTACAACTAAACTACAGAACAACTACCATTCAGAAAGGCCTTAAATATAGCTGAATGGAAGTCCTACAACTAGGGATTTAAAGAAGAAACCACACGAGACTGGTAGGAGGGGCAAAGCCACACAGAACAGGCTGGTCCCACACCTACCTGTGGCAGATAAAAATCTAAAGGGATATCTTGGCTGCAGAGGCTCCCCGCTGAGGAGCAAGGGGTCCTAGCTCCAAACCAGGCCCCCTAGCCAATCCCAGGATTTCAGTGCTTGGAATAGAAGTCCCCATAACTTCTAGATATAAAAACCAGCAGGGATTGTGGCTGAGGGAGACAGAAGGCTTCTGGAGTCCCAGGCAGTCCCTCTTCAGGGGCCCTCACATAGACTTACTTGGGTATTCCCTCTGAGCTCAGATTTACTCCCTCTGAGGGGAAGCAGCTCAAAAAGCACCAGAGGCAGGAAGGAGCTAAATGGTCTGGCATTAGGGTGAGAGCTGGGGGTGGGGCAGCTTTCTCCCAGACAGAAGTGTTGGTAGAGGCCATTGTTTCTTTCCTGAGACACCCCTGCCCCCCGCTCCCGCCAACCCCAACACACACACATGCAAAGCCAGCAGGCAGGTACTATATATGAATCTCCATCAACATGGCTAATATTGTTAACTCCACCTTGGTGATTCCCTGAGACCTTGCCCCGCCCAATTTGTAGCCCCTCCCAAGCTGTTTCCAGTGGCTTTTCCATGCAAATGGCCTGTCTTGACTCATGCTTTAGCCTTTCCTAAAATCTCTCAAGCAAGCAGCATCTGGCCTCACTACATCCTCTAAGTGGCCCTAGGCCCAGCACTAGCAACAGTCAGCTTTGGTTCCCAGATTGGCCTCATCTTGGAACCTCAAAGCCCAGCACAAGTATCAGCTATCTGCAGATCACTTTGTAACTCATCATGCGTAGTCTCTTGCAGAACACAGGTGGTGGCTGATTTTGGCCTGTACCTCCCAGGAGTTCTCAGAGCCAGTGCACCCAGTGGGCAACTTCAGACCATGTTGAAGCCCCACCAGTCACTTCCACTAGCTACACACTCAAGGGGTGGACTCAGCAGGCACCAGAGACCTGCTGAAGTAAGTACTGCTTTAGGGGTGAGTCCCTGCACAGCTGATTCTCTATGGTAGTTGGTGGTTGAAGCCAGTCCTTGCAGCTGATTGTCTTGCAGTAAATCTCTCCTACTGATTTGTCAGCAGGAATCAAGGCTCAACAACAAGAGAGTGTACACAGCCCACACGCGGGGCAGGGAGGCTGTGCCACTGAACCCTACAGAACATTCACTACACAAGGCCACTCTACCAAGACCTGGAGACATAGCAATTCTACCTAATCCACAGAAACAAACATAGGCACACAGCCAAAATGAGGAGACAAAGAAATATATCCCAAATGAAAGAACAGAATAAAACTCCAGAAAAACAAGTAAACAAAATGTAGTCAAGCCATCTACCAGATGGAGAGTTCAAAACACTGGTTATAAGAATGCTCCATAAACTTAGAGGAAGAGTAGATGAACTTAAAGAGAATTTCAACAGCATAAAAAAGGACATGGAAACTATAAAAATGAACAAGTCAGAAATGAAGGATACACTAACTGAAATGAAAAACACATTACAGGGAATCAACAATAGAGTAGATGAAACCAAGAATCAAAACAGCAATTTGGAATATAAGGAAGAACAACAAGAATAAAAAAAATGAGGATAAGTGTAAAGAGCCTTTGGGGACAATTTCAAGCATGACAACATTCACATGATGAGGGTGCTGGGCAGGGAAGAGAGAGACCCAGACATTGAAAGCATATTTGAAAAAATAATGACAGAAAACTTCCTTAACTTAGTGAAGGAAATAGACATACAAGTCCAATAAGCACAGAGAGTCCCAAACAAGATGAACCCAAAGAGGCCAACACCAAAACACATCATAATTAAAATGCAGAAGGTTAAAGACAAGGAGAGAATTTTTAAAAGCAGCAAGAGAATAACAGTTAGTTACGTGCAAGGGAGCTCCCATAAGACTGTTGGCTGATTTCTCAAAAGAAACTTTGCAGGCCAGAAGAGATAGGCAAGAAATATTCAAATTGATGAAAAAGCAAGGACCTCAGATCAAGATTACTCTACCCAGCAAAGTTACCATTTAGAATCAAAAGGCATATAAAGAGCTTCCCATACAAGGTGGTGGGGTTGACTAGGGGATTTAAGACAGACTGGGGGAGAGATGGGTCATACCTATGTGACGGGAAATGTAGAAATAATTTTTCTGGTGTTCTTTCAGCTCCCTTCACTTGAGGTGAATTTCTGGGGAAGAGAGACTGTGATCATTGATGCACTTAGGGTAGTTATAACGTCCACTTTACAGATCTAATCTGTATGTGTTAGAAAGATTTTGACTTATTTCTTGAATACTTCTTTTCTTTTCATCATTTTTTAAAATTGATTTCATAGAGAGAGAGAAAGGGTGGAGAGAGAGAGTGGGAGAGAGAGAAACATCAATTTGTGGTTCCACTTATTTATGCATTCATTGGTTGATTTTTGTATGTGCCCTGACCAGAGATTGAACCTGCAACCTCAGCCTATCAGAATGATGCTCTAACTAAACTACCAACCAGGGCCAGCCAGGGCTGGTCAGGGCTCTTTCATCACTGTTTACAAGCTTGTAATTTGCAGATTTTCTTATGGGGTTTGTTTCATTTTTAAAAGGAAAGGAAGGGATCAACTGCCCTATTGTATTGTATATATTGTATATAAAAGTGTATTTAAAAAGAAAAAAGCTAAAGGAGCTCATCACCATCAAACCAGTATTACATGAAATGTTAAAATGTCTTCTTTAAGAAGAAGAAGAAAAAAAAGTATATGAACAACAAAATGACAATAAACACATATCTATCAACAATTGAATCTAAACAACAAAGTAAACAAAAAAAGCAGAACAAAAATACACTCATAGATACAGAGAACATTTTGACAGTTGTCAGATGTGATGGGGTTGGGAGAATGGATGAAAAAAGTGAAGGGACTAAGGAGTACACATTGGTTGTTACAGAATAGTCACGGGGATGTAAAGTACAGCATAGGGAATATAGTCAATATTATTCCAATAACTATACACAGTGTTAGATGAGTACAAGATTTATCAGGATGATCATTTAGTAACTTACACAATGTCTAATCACTAGGTTATACACATGAAGCTGATATAATATTGTATGTCAGCTGAAATTGAAAAATAAAAAATGATCTAAATAAAACTTTTTTTAAATAAGGAAAGAAACTATGGAAAGAACAACATCTGAGGTCACTGTTCTAAAGTCAAATGTCCTTCTGCTTAGGATCTAACTACTCACATGGAGTATAACACAAACATATTGCATTTGAGAGTTGAACTGTTTAAGTTCGTTATGATAGGCTTGGATCATATTTATGTCAATCAAAATATGCTTAATATTTGTCCAGGATTTATTGACATTTCTGACCCCAGGCTGTATGAAATAGTGATGAATGCCACATGTCGCTAGATTATTCAAATCTCATGTGTAATACTGTTGGGCATGCCTAAATGCTGTAATTACTTATAACTAAAAAAATGGAATAGTTTATTTTCTCATATCTGCATTAGTGTTTGTAAATAACAATTCTCTTGAGAAATGTCTGAATCAAGTCTTCATTTACCCCTTCAGATTGACTTCCTGCCCTTCTGCTCTGTGCCCTAGGAGGCTGAGCTGATGTGGCTTTTTCAATAGGTTCCAGAAGCTTCCTGGCCTTCTGGCTTGAGAGTGTGGCAGAGAGCCCCAGCAGGTGAACGAAGGGAGTAATAAAAGTGAAGTGGGATCTATGTCCTTCCAGCTTCTTCCCAAATAAGCTAGTACTTGAATCCTTGATTCAGGGTCTGCTTCTGGGAGAATCCAAGCATGGTATTTGTGAACTGCTACCATCTTCAGGTTGGTCCTCCAGTCTTGCTGGTATTAGCCATAGCTGCCTGGACCCAAGCTGCACCCATCAGATTCTCTTTCTCTGGAATCTTGTATTGGGGCAGAGAAGATGTTGACCAGGGTGGTCATAGTATATCAGTTGTGTAGAAGAAGCACAGAAAGCCAATCTGCAGGATGGGGAGGGAGGGTAGGGACTGAGGCAGGGGATACACATACATAGGCAGAGGGAAGGAGGATGGGCCAGAGAATCGGAAAAGAAAGATGACTTCCCATTCCAGGCTCCCTCCCTTCCTAAAGCCCTCCTACATCCAGCTCCTGGTCTGCGAGTTATGTCAATATAGGTATAATATAAGTATACATTCTCCCTTATTTATAGAGCTAACTCAAGTAAGTTCTCTTTTTATATATTTTTATTGTATATTTTTCCATTACCATTTATCCCCCTTATACCCACCTCCCCCCATAATTACCCCACTGTTGTCCATGTCCATGAGTCCTTTTCCTTTTTGCTTGATCCCTCTACTGCCTAACCCAACCATCCTGCTCTCCATCTATGAGTTTGTCTCTATTTTTCTTGTTAGTTTAGTTTGCTCACTAGATTCCACACATGAGTGAAATCATATGGTATTTGTTTTTCTCCGGCTTATTTCACTTAGCATAATGTTCTCTCAAG
Organism: Desmodus rotundus; assembly: GCF_022682495.2. Lineage (NCBI taxonomy): Eukaryota > Metazoa > Chordata > Mammalia > Chiroptera > Phyllostomidae > Desmodus > Desmodus rotundus. The sequence continues at coordinate 119,206,152 of NC_071392.1, forward strand.
TAACTTCTATAACATACTATTAAAGAGTCAATTAATCCAGAAAGCATTATAAAATTACACTCACACTCTCAGTGAACCAGAAAGTTCCGTGCCACTACACTCCCTGTGAGAATTTCCTCCTCACAGTCCTGAAAACACCGTGGTGACTAATTTCCCCACAGGTGAATGAGCAAGTCTTCAACTGCCCTCCGGTATTCAGAAAACCTGGCTGAAGACTTGGCTGCCACACAGATCAATGTGTTTGTGGTCCAAGATAACCTGAAATGGAACAATTTATTCCCTAATTACTCTAGCTGTTGTAGTGCAAGCTCACCAAGCTGCCCCAGATTGGCAGCAGGAGGGAGTCGGAAGAAGTCAAATATGCATGAGCAGGAACAGACTGTGACACCAATTCTGCAAGCTCCACAACTCCTACTTGCTGCCTGCCAGCATTCTGAATTCTCATATTCCCTGTCTCTGCTGTTGGGCCACCCTAATGTGTGGGTGGTCATAGGCAGCTTCTCATGTGATGCTGTTACTGGGGAGCAGCAGTACCCTGACCAAAAGCATCCCCTTTCTACCAGCCTGTTTTAATTCATAAAATTCTCATTATAGAGTTGTGCTTTTGGTTAAGACATAATTTCCAGAATGTCACTGCTAAAGCACAGATGTACTACAAAAGTACAGAAAAAAGACTGGAAACATAGTCATTACTGATTGGCTTCTCCTATTGTTCTGTGTCTGAACAAGCCCCCCAGGCGGTTCTGATATAGACTAATGTTTGAGAACCACTAAATGAAGGAATGAAGGAACCTCTCATTATGATGCGAGGCAAATGCTCTGAAGAAAAAGAACTCTACCAATGCTATTCAAAGGCTAGTTTTGCCCACTATTGTTAGCACCAGAATCATGAGACACCTTGTTAGAAATACACATTCCTGGGTCCCACCTAGACCTACTGAATCATGGGGAGGAATTAAGGGCCAGATCAAGAAACCATCAGAGTCCATTCTAAGTAATTAAAACTTCCCTTGATAGGAAATTGAGGATCTCTGAATGACTCAAAGTTAGACAATAAACAGAATTAGGTCAGAGAAAAGATTAGATTATAGAAATTATATTTTAACAAAAAGCATAACTCAATAATGAGAATTTTAAATTGAAGTAGGCTGTAGAAGGAGGATCCTTTTCATCAGGGTACTGCCGCTCCCCAATAACAAAGGCAGCAGGAATAGAATGAAGGAAGTGCAGGTGAGAAAACCTCAGGAGAAACGGTGTATAGGATGTGATGACTGATTGGATTAGAGAGTAAATGTGTGTCAGAAATTCTTTTGACTGAAGTAACCAAAAAAATCACAATTTAGAATGGCTTAAAAAAAGGACTTATTTTTTTCTTTGATAACAAGAAATCTAGACTGAAACAACTGCTACCTTTGTTTGGTTCAGTGATTCAACAATATCAGGGTTGGTGTTTCTGTGATTCTCTTGGCCTTTACTTAAAATTTGTTACCTCATGCTCACAGGTTAGCTGCTGTCTATCCAGACATCTTGTCAGTGTTCATGGCAGAAGGAAAAAACAAGAAAGACAGGGCCTGTTCCTTTTAATAAGAAATCAGAAGACTTTTCAAGACAACTCATAGACTTCTACTTATTGGCTAGAACTGTGTTGCATGACTACTTATAAAGTAGTGTGAGAAAGTGTTTGTCACCAACATCTCCATAGTAGAAAAAGAGGTTGGGAATTGGTATGAAGCCCTCCAACTTACAGTATCTGCAAGGGAGGAAGGAGCAGACTAGAATGATTCTGGCTTGAGTGTGGAGGTGACACTGGCACCATTCCCTAAGATAGGAAGGAAATGAGAAGAAATGAGTATGGAAAGGAAAGAACATTGGGGTAGATTGTCTGCTTGCAATAATACCATCCATTGTTGTATATATGACTCTTTGCTGTGTGATTCTGCTGTTCCTACCATCAAGAAATAGAATTTATTTCTCCACCCTTTGAATTGGACTTGGCTGTGTAATTTCCTTTGGTCAATGAGACATTAGCAAAAATGACCTAAGCAGAGCCCTGAAACACACTTGCACACTGAGGCTTGCTCTTGTTTGGCCACAGTTGGAACACTGAGACAATGATATGCGTAAGTCTGGCGAGCTATATAAAGGAGAATGGTAGTGCCCCAGCCAAGAGCCAGCACCACCCATCAGATATGAGTGAGTGAGGCGATATTAAACCATTGAGCACCAGATGAGCTAGCAGGTGACTGTAGCTGCATGCGTGAACTCTAGTGAGATCCGCAGAGCTGCTTAGTTGAGTTCAGCCCAAATTGCTTGTCACAGAATTGTGAGCAAATCAATATCCTGATGGAAACGTCCAGGAGGTAACGGAACTTTTTGATCTGAAGCTAGAGATTGAGATTTGGGAGTTATTAGCACAAAAGGAGTATTTGAAGTTGTGAAAAGGGACCAGATCGCCTTGGGACAACTTCAGGTACACTGGTGAGAGGCTGAAAATAAAATGGAAAAGGAATAGGCATACTGCTCATAAGAGGCCATAAGAGGAATTTCCAGAAGAAAGAGAGTATCAACAGAGTCATGTGTTAAGGAAGTGTTAGGAAAGATGAAGATGAAAAAGAGAACATTGGATTTGGCAATTAGTAGGTCATGAGGGATCTCCACCAGATGGTTTCAGTAGACAATAGGGGCCAGAAGTCAGGTTGCAATAGGATTGTCATGGGTTGCAGAGTAAGTGGGAGGTAGGGAAGTAAATCATTTTACCTAGAAGTTAGGGCTGTGTAGGCAAATAGAGAGAGGGGAGTGGTAGCCTACTGACAAGGGGGGCTGAAACTTATTTTTTTCTTTTAGATAGGGGAAGCTTGAAATGTTTAGAAAGTGTTGGGATAGAGAAGATAGAGAAGTCATAATAATCATTGGGTCTTGGTTCCTCAGAAGCAGGATTTATCTTAACCAGGGGAAAGGGGACAATAAAAAAACCCCAAAAATAAAAGAAAAACAAACAATAACAACAAAAAACCCCAAGAAGATAGGTGTTTGGCTGGGGAGATGATGGAAAAAAGCTGTAGATATGGGGATGAGAAGTTGAGGTACCCCTGCTTGAAAGTGTCCGTTTCCTATAGGGTGTCAGAGGTCAGGGAGACAGGAGGACAGTGGCTATAGAAGAGTGATGAAGGTTTGGAACAGCCTGCACAGGAATGGAGGACGGAGCTGCCCACGCACCAGGGCAGATTAACTGGGGTGCTGAGGTCCACCTGAGGTTTGATAATCACTCATTTTTCCACTACCTGTGCAGTTGTGTAGTGCTCAGCCGTCTGTGTGTAGAGACTAGAAATGTAAAGACTGGCTCAACCCACAGACTTTCTCCAAATTTCATTCCCTATGACACACACTCCTGTTCAATTCTAAGTGGTAGGACAAAAATGGTTATTTGACCCCCATTATTCATTCTCCCTAACTTTTAAATTTCATTTCTTGATTTTTTTTGAGAAAGAATGAGAGAGAAACATCAATTTGTTGTTCCAGTTATTTATGCATTCACCGGTTACTTCTTGTATGTGCCCTGACTGGAGATCAAACCCATGACCTTGGTGTATTAGGACAATATGCTAATCAACCGAGCTACGCTGCTAGGGCCCATTCTCCCTAACTTTTAACTGGACATGTGTCTTCCCTAAGCAAAGATTACATTTCCAAGCTTCCCTCGCAGTTAGATATGGCAATGTGACTAAGTTCTGACAAATGAAATATGAGTGCCAGTGAATATCCTTGTAACACTGAGTGTGACCATCTTTTTCTCTTCCTGTTTCTTACTGACTGGAATGCAGATACAATAGCTTAAGCCCCAGCAACTCTTACGGATCATGAGGGAAAAGCCACATGTATAAATGTCAAAGCAACAAGATAAAAGGTATTTTGGTCCCAGATGATCAGAGAGCCAATATATCAACACTAGACCAGCTGCCTCTGGACTTTATTTGCATAAAGAAAAATCTTCTATCATGTTTAAGTAAATTGTCTGTTATAGATAACTGAAGCTAATTCTAAATTTTCTGTGTTCACTGACATTTTAGAGAGCCTCACTTGCATTGATATTCTGTCAATTCCAGATGCCTATGTCTTCCTTAAGCCTGTTGAAGCATCCTCTAACCTCTTTTTGAATACCTGCATCATGGTTTGACCTGACATCAGTTCTCCTTGTTTAAATCTCTGACTGAAGGCTTATCATATTTGGGGCACTTCTGCTTATATTATACTTCTGATTAAATTGCTGTAAAAAGGTTCTGGTCAAGATGCAGCACAGGTAAACACAGTTGGCCTCCTCACACAACCACATCAAAATTACAACTAAACTGTGGAACAACTATCATTCAGAACCACCAGAAATCAAGCTGAAAGGAAGTTCTACAACTGTGGAATTAAAGAAGAAACCACATTGAGACTACTAGGAAGGGCAGAGATGTGGAATGGGCTGGTCCCATACCCATGTGTGGTGGATAAAAATTGGGATATCTCAGGAGCAAGGGGTCCCAGCCTGCCACCAGGCCCTCTACCTAGGGTTCTAGTGCCAGGAAATAAGTCTCTATAACTTCTGGCTATAAAAACCAGTGGGGATTGAGGCTGTGAAAGACAGAAACTTCTGGGGTCCCAGGCAATGATATATATATATCTATTAACAATTGAATCTAAAAAACAAACAAAAAGCAGAACAGAAAGAGAATCATAGATACAGAGAATGTTTTGGTGGTTGCCAGATGGGGAGGGGTCAAGGGGATGGGCAAAAAGGCAGAAGGGATTAAGAAGTGCAAATTGGTAGTTATAGAATAGTCATGGGGCCCTGGCTGGTGTGGCTCAGTGGATTGAGTGCCAGCCTGTGAACCAAAGGGTCACTAGATGGATTCCCAGTCAGGGCACATGCCTGGGTTGCAGGCCAGATCCTCAGTTGGGCACTCAAGAGTCAAGCACACATTGATGTTTCTCTGCCTCTCTTTCTCTTTCCCTTTCCCTCTCTCTAAAAATAAATAAACAAAATCTTTGGGGAAAAAAAAAGAATAGTCATGGGGATGTAAAATACAGCATAAGGAATAGAGTAGGCAAAGAACTTATATGCATGACCCATGGACATGGACAATGATGTGAGGATTGCCTGAAGGAATTGGGGGAGCTGGGTGGAAGATGGCAAAGAGGGAAAATTTGGGAACAACTATAATAGTACCAACAATAAAATATAATTTAAAATATTTTTTAAATGCAGTAAAAATCTCCTCAATTTTCCCTCGACTACTTTTAGTATTTTATTATTTTCACAGTGCTGTTAGTAACCATATCATCATATGTTACACATTTATGAATTCATTTATTTGACATTGATAAAACACCTTCTATGTGCTTTGAAATGATGGGCACCGTGGAGACACAGAAATCAGTAAAGCATAGGGTATTCCATAAAGAATTTGACAACCCTGTGAAAGAGGAATATGAAAGCAACTAAGATCCTGAAAATAGAAGTGAGACATCCATATTTTGCATACTTGGGGCAAATATACAATATTTAAAATCTTTTTCTGAATTCATCACTGTAGTTTACATGGCTGGAATTAGAACGAGAATTTCCTGATTCTCAATATTCTAGTCAGGATATCAGATTCCGTATTTGGCTGCCATCCTATGTTTCATAATCACATCTTCTTGAAAAACAAAATCTTATTTATTTGAAAATTTAAAGTGAAAATTTAAAGTGAAAATTTAAAGTTTTAGAAAATTAGGACTTTGAAAGAAGAAGGAGGTGGTTTAAGTTTATTCATTTATTTACCAGGCCCAGAGGTACATGTTGGGATAAATGGAAACAAGTAACTGATGTGGTCCTCTCCTCATGTATATTAAAAATAAATCTCCCCCTCTGGCCAGGAGGCTCAACTGGATAAAGCATTGTACCAATACTCCAAGGTTGTGGGTTTGATCCCCCGTCAGAATACATATAAGAATCAACCCCTGAATGCATTCATGAGTAGGACAAAAAATTGATGTTTCTCTCTCTCTCTTTCTCATCAACAAATAAAAAAAAATTTTAAAGTATTTTCTTCAAAAAATAAAACAAAAAATAAAAATAAATTTGCCATGTAAATGCTAAGTAAAATGCTAACTAAGATTTAAAATTATCCAAGGAGAGGTACATGGTACCCAGAGAAGATATATTGGGAGCATTTTTACTCATTAGAGAGAGAATGGTGAGACTGGGCTAGGGAAGGGAGGCAGAATGTGGCCTAGTAAATGGGGGGCTCCTCAATAGGGGTGAGTACCAGGGTCACTGAAAGTCGGTTTGGTCAGTGGATCTCAGAGAACAAATGGAAAGGAGTATGATGTTAGAAGAAATGGGGGAGCCCTGACTGGTGTGACTTAGTGGGTTGGGCATCATCCCACAAATCAAAAGGTTGCTGGTTCGATTCCCAGTCAGGGCACATGGCTGGGTTGCAGGCCAGGTCCCCATCTGAGGGTGTGCAAGAGGCGATCGGTGTTCCTCTCACACATCAATGTTTCTTTCCCTCACATTCTCCCTCCATAAATAAATAAAATAAAAAATCTTTTTAAAAAAATGACAGGGGAGGTAAGTAGGGGCTAGACCATGATACTATTTTGGCTTACCTTCAGAGTAATGGAAAGCAAGTGAAGTGGTTTGATTTCAAATAGATTCCTCTGGCTCCTGAGTGAAGAGGGGAAACAAAAGGAGAGGTAAGAGTGGGAAGCACGGAGACCAGTTTGGTGGCTACAGCAGGAATTCAGCTATGAGGCAAGGATTAGGGTGTGCTGTAAGGAGAATGACTGATGGCGGTAGTTTTTAGGAGGACTTGGCAATGGTTCAGATGTGGGATGTGGGGAAAGAGATGTCAATGATGACACTTGGGTTTCTGGGTTTCTTCACCTGATGGATGGCGACATTATTTAGTGATATAAGAACACAAACCAGATTTGGGAATGAGAGTAACATATAATGGGTCTTTCTAGAGTTCAGTTTTGACCGTGCTGACTTGAGATGCTTTTGAAATATCCAAGTGAAAATGTCATAAAAGGCATTAAAAACTTGGATCTAGATTCACTTAGAAGTTAGTGGGACAGAAGTGGCTGTGAATGATCTGTCAGTTGTTTAGAACTGAAGCTGTAGGCAGGAATGAGATCACCTAGAGGGAGTGAGGAGAGATGGATAAATAGTGAGCCTTAGAATCACCAATACTGAATGTCTGGGTAGGGTAGCATGAGTCTGTCTGCATAGGAAACTGGCTAGACTTGCTAAGGAAGAAGAAAGAAATCCAGAAAATGGTAGAAACCAGAAAGCCAATCGGGAGAGCATTTCAAAAAAAAGTGTTCAATAACACTCTTTTTGTCAAAACCTACTGAGGGAAGCCATATATGTGGACTGACCCCATGGAATTCAGTGCCATGGCAATGACTTGAACTCAGAATGTTATGATGGAATAATCAGGGTGAAAGCCAGATTGAAGGAAATTGAAGAGTAAATGGTAAGATCATGGAAGCAGAGTATGGAAAACTCTTTGTGAAAAGTTTGTGTAGGAGAGGGGGGAGTGACAGTAAATGCTAGAGAAACATGTAGAATTCCAATGAAAAGTGTTTTTTTAATTGCAGACACATTAATAGAAAGAGGAAACAGGAAGCCCATAAATACATTCAAATACACATGGGAATTTAGAATATAATATAGGTGACATCTCAAATCTCTGGGGCTAAGACTTTAAAAAAATTATTTATTGATTGATTGATTTGAGAGAGAGAGAGAGAGAGAGAGATCAACTTGTTTTTCTAACTTATTTATGCATTATAATGGGGAGATGAAACCGACAACCTCGGCATCCAGGGGACGATGCTCTAACCAACTGAACTACACTGCCAAAGCTTTTCTAAAGATTGATTTTAGAGAGAGAGAGGAGCAGAGAAAGAGAGAGAGATTTATTGTTCCACTTATTTATGCATTCACTAGTTGATTCTATTTTATTGATTAATTTTATTTTATTTAAATTATATTTTATTGTTTATGCTATTACAGTTGTCCCAGATTTTCCCCCTTTGCCCCCCCTCTACCAAGCCCCCACCACTCCCTCAGGCAATCTCCACATCATTGTCCATGTCCTTGAGTCATGTGTACACATTCTTTGGCTACTCTATTCTCTATGCTGTACTTTACATCCCTATGACTATTCTGTAACTACCATCTTGCACTTCTTTTTTAAAATTTATTTTTAGAGAACGGGGAATAAGGAAAGAGAAATAGAGAAACATGAATTGGTTACCCTCTCACACACCCCCAACTAGGGACCTGGCCCACAACCCAGGTATGTACTATGACTGGGAATTGAACCTGAAACCTTTCAGTCTGCAGGCCAGTGCTTAATCTACTGAGCCACACCAAACACTGCCAATTTGTACTTCTTAACCCCTTCACCTTTTTCACCCATTTCCCTGAACCCTTTCTCTCTGGCAACCATCAAAATACTCTCTGTATCTATGATTCTGTTTTTGTTCTGCATGTTTGTTTATTTTGTTTTTTAGATGAAATTGACAAATATGTAAGTACTGCCATTTTATTTTTCATATTTTTGATCATTTGCTTAAAGAAGACCCTTTAACATTTCATATAATACTGGTTTGGTGATGGTGAGTTCCTTTAGCATTTCCTTGTCTGGGAAGCACTTTATTAGTCTTTTGATTTGAAATGATAGCTTTGCTGGGTAGAGCAATCTTAGTTGTAGGTCCTTGCTTTTCATCACTTTGAATATTTTTTGCCAATCCTTTCTAGCCTGCAAAGTTTCTTTTGAGAAATCAGCTGACAGTTTTATGGGAGCCCTCTTATAGGTAAATAACTGCTTTTCTCTTGCTGCTTTTAAGATTCTCTCTTTGTCTTTTACCTTTGGTATTTTAATTATGATGTGTCTCGGTGTGGGCCTCTTTGGGTTCATTTTGTTTCAGACTCTCTGCACTTCCTTGACTTGTATGTCTATTTCCTTCACTGAGTTAGGGAAGTTTTCTGATATTATTTTTTCAAATAGGTTTCCTATTTCTTGCTTTCTCTCTTCTCCTGGAACTCCCATGATGTGGACGTTGATATGCTTGAAGTAGTCCCAGAGGCTGCTAACACTATTCCCACTTTTTTTTTTATTCTTTTTTCTTTTTGTTGTTCTAATTGATTGTTTTTTGCTTCCTTATATTCCCAGTCATTGATTTGATTCTCAGCTTCATCCACTCTACTGTTGTTCCCTGGAAATTGTACTTTATTTCAATTGGTGTATCTTTCATTTCTGACTGGATTCTTTTATCTTTTGAGGTCCTCACTAAGTTCCTTGAGCATCTTTATAGCCAGTGTTTTGAACTCTGCATCTAGTAGATTGCTTATCTACATTTTGTTTCATTCTTCTTCTGGAGTTTTGTTCTGTTCTTTCATTTGGACCATGTCTCTTTGTTTCCTCATTTTGGCAGCCTCCCTGTGCTTGTTTATATGCCTTAGGTAGAGCTGATATGATTCCTTGTCTTGGTAGCATGGCATAATGTAGTAGGTGTCCTGTAGGTTCCAGTGGGATCGCCTCTCTAAATACCCACACTGAGCACTCCAGGTGTGCCCACTATGTGGGCTGTGTATACCCTACTGTTGTCATTGAGCCTTGATTGCTGTTGGCATGTCCACTGTTAACCACCAACTGTATTCTGTCCAGGTTTACACGGCATAACCTATAAAGCATTCTGCAGATATCTGCTACTTGTGCTGGGCTTGGCTTGGACCAAGCTGTGAACCAAGGCTGGCTGATGCTAGTGTTGGGCCTGGGTCTACTTGGTGAGAGGTAAAGTGTTCACTGAAGCCAGATGCTGCTTGTTTGAGAGGATTTAGGAAAATCTGAAGCCTGGGCCAAGACAAGCCATTCATGTGGAAAATCCCTGGAAACAGCTTGGGTGGGTCTGAAAGTTGGGTGGGGCAGGACCTACAAGATTACCTGGGTGAGGCAAACAATGTGAGCCAGGTTGATGGAGTCTCAGATATGGTACCCACCTGCTGGTTTGTGGTTCTGTTGGGGGACGGCTCAGAAAAGTAACAATGGCGTCTGCCAGCACTTCTGTCTGGGAGAAAGCTGTGCCTCAACTCTCGCCCTGATGCCAGACAATTCAGTTCCTCCCCTTATGTCTCTGCTGCCTTTCAATGTGCTGCCCCCATACTGGAGCTCAGAGGGAGTGAATTCAAATAAGTCTGTGCGTGGGCTTTTTAAGAGGAACTGCCTGAGGCTTCAGCAGATTCTGTCTTCCACAGCTTCAATCCCTGCTGGGTTTTACAGCCAGAAATCATGGGGACATCTTCCTGGCACTGGAACCCTGGGCTGGGGAATGTAGTATGGGGCTGGGACCCCTCTCTCCTGAGATATCCCTCCTGATTTTTATCTCCCACACATGGGTGTAGGACCAGCCCATTCTGCATCTCCACCCCTCCTATGGGTCTCAATGTGGTTTCTTCTTTAATGTTGGTGTCTTCTTTAGTTTTATAATTGTAGGGCTTTCATTCAGCATGATTTCTGACAGTTTTGAATAATGGTTGTTTTATAGTTTAGTTGTAATTTTGATGTGGTTGTGCGAGGAGCTGAGCTGTGTTTACCTGTACCACCATGTTGACTGGAAGATACTGATTGATTTGGGAGGGGGTGGACATTGATTTGTTGTTCTACTTTATTTATGCATTCATTTATTGATTCTTGTATGTGCCCTGACTAGGCATCAAACCCTCAACCTTGGCATATCTGTCAATGCTCTTACCAACTGAGCTACCTGGCCAGGGAAGACTTTTAAATAAATGGTGTTGAGATGCCTAAATAGCCATGCGGAAATTATAAAATTGGATCTGTGTCTCACATTACATAAAAGAATAAATTCAAAGTGGATTGGATATCTAAATGTGAAAATTAAACCATGCAAGTTCTAGTGAATTCTTTTTATTTCTTGAGGATAGGAAAAGGTATTGTAACTGAAAATCTAGATGCAGTAAAAGATTGATAAATGTATCTTTGGAAAAGAAGAAACTTTTGCATAGCTAAAAACACAAGCAAACAAACAAAAACTTTATAAACAAAGTCAAATGACATGACAAACTTGGAAATATTTGCAACGTATATTTTATATATAAAATATATATGTATGTATATATATAATGTGTATAACATATATACACACACATAGTGTATAACAGGTAAGGGAATGGATATATGGATGTAGATATGAAGAACTAGTTGAGAGGTAACAATTAGCTGGATAAGTGAAGGGAAGATCAGTAAATAGTGTGAGTGTTCTGTAAACATGCTGGGACTGAGGACAGAAAATAGAAAGACAGATAGGAACTTTTAGCAACTTCTGTGTTAAATGGGAAGAAAGAGGAGGTCTGGGTGGGGTTGGGTGTTTGATAGCATCTGGAAGCAAGTTAGCAGCCAAGAGGGAGTGGAGGGAAATTTGAAATAATCATGATGGAGAAGAGGCTGCACTGACCAGAGAATTGCTACTGAAAAATCACACCCTGTTAATTGAGTGCAGTTGGTGAGGGTGAATTGACAAAGAGGCCATTGTGGCTCCATGAGTGGCTTTTCCCTGGCAGTCCTTGAAAACTGAGTTGACTTTCTCTTTTCTCAGGGAAAGAGGGGGGAGAAGTTCCTTCTAATTTGACTTAGAAGTGGGAACATTTTTTTCTACAGATCTAAGGGAGGAGAGAGGAAATGAAGGAATGGTCAGCAAGGAGCAGTTGAATTTATATTAAAAATATTATCTCCAACTCATTAAGTTTGTCAAGTGAAATGGTGGGAAATGTTAGACACAGAGAGAGGCAGAGAAACTCAGAAGATTTTGAGGAATTTTAGGGGCATCAGTTAGAAGGCTAGTGATACATTTTTCTCATCACCTTAATTTACAGCATACTCTCACTGCCTTTTGCAACCAGGTTAGGTGAGGAAACCCTTATTCAGAGCTCAAAGTCCTGATGCCATTAATCTCTGAGTGATTCTCTGAAGGAGTGATACATGGGTGAGTGTGTCTCTCAGCAGACTGATTGTGAGTGTGGTAGACAGCTAACCATTTGCAATTTTCTGGCTCCTTTCTTGTTCTCTATCCCTTACCCCAGGCCCATGCAGTTTGTAGGTTAATATACATTAACAGTTTTCTGTATAAAAACCTGTTCATGTCCAGGGCTGATGGGAATGGCCCTTAGTTAAGTGTTGGAGCTCAGGGTATTGCAGGTGGTATGTTAAGAGAAAGAACATGGACAGAGTGAGTTCTTTTTTCAAAGGGAAAAAGGCATTCTTGTTTAGTATGTTGGGATCTTTAATCAGAGCAGAATACTGATTCATTCTCCACTGAAAAGATTAGATAATCTTTAATGACAATATAATTTCAAAGAAAAAGCAAAAATCCAGTCTTCTGAGATTCAGAGGAAGAAGAACTCTCCCAGGTGTCCCGCCTGGAAAGGTCACACCTGCCTCTAGGCACTGCCAGAGCACAGCTCTGTGGGTCCACAGGGCCTCAAACCAGAAGGAAGTTTGCCAGTGTGTCCCTGGTCTGCTTTGCTTGTTGGCTGTTAGGAAACTGATGTTCCCAGGTCAGGAGGGAGGTGTCTTCAGAGTGTTGACATAAGAACTATTGAGAATTTTAATGAGTTTATTTAAGCCAAACAAGATATGCCTGGAAGCAAGATCTCAACTGACTAAGAAAAATACTTCCAAGAGATGATATTTTGTAGTTTCTTTTATGCATTGGGAATTAAGGAAGATTACATGAAGGTGGGGATTGGATTACAGGATGGTAAACAAGATTATGTGCTTTCCTGAGGTTGGTCAGCTTTAGAAGAAGGGGTCTGAAGAGAGTCTTTCGAAGGCACATTAAACTACATGCAGAAAAATGGTGGATGGGGCTTACTTAAGGCAAAGATAAGCCTTTTACTAAATAAGTTATATGCCCCAGAAGTGGCTATCCACCATCACCTGCCCAATTAGGAATTTATTGCCCGTTTCCTCCACAAGAGGAAACCTAGCCAAAGCCTGAGGTTTCTCTGCAGTTGGAAAGTAGATTGTCAGCCTGGTCCTGTTTATGTGCCACTTATTCACCAGGAAGGTGTACAGCCCTCAAAGTCCAAGGGAAGGTGGTCTGTGTCTCTCCTGGGCAAAACACTCACACCCCCTGACTCAAGGTGGGGGTGGGGGACTGGGGAGGATGTGCAGGCCATGCTGCCAGGCATTATTCCCAATGACCAACTTTGATCTCATTGTCCATTTTGAGAGAGAGCTGACATGAAGGTATTTTCGTTCTAAAAGAGGACTCCAGTGATTCAAAAGAATGCATCTCTAATGGTAGAACTTCAAGTACAAAGCTTGACAAAGATATTTGGGGAGGGATGTTCTTCTACCTTGTATTGTTCAAATGACCTAATAGGTAGCCTCCCACTTCATCATCTTGAGAGTTGGCTCTGCCCTTTGGATCTTGAGAAACATCTGGCTCATTGTCTTCCTTGGGTTTCCCATGGATTTCAGTCAGCTTCAAGGACTTACTGATAATGGGTATTTATAACTTGATTTTATCAGCAGACAGTAGGTAATTGCTTCTCTCAGAGAACAGGGAGTGAGCCATGACAGTCACTTCAATAGCAAAGGGAGAATATGTTCACACACCCTCAGGTGCTTAGGGGAGATAGGTTTTATTACCTCCCTTGTGTAAAACAAGAACAGCAGGAACTGGGAAGCTGGGGACTCCAGGACTGTCACTGCAGACATACAGTGAGCACTCTACCCTTTTGATGAGTCTGTCTGGCCATCCACAACAAAGGACAGAACCAGCTTAAGACAATAAGCCCAATGAAAGTGATGTCTTCACATTTTATTTTCTACAGCAATTAGTTTGGAGAATTTGAGCTTTGTAGTTAAACATTTCTCCTCAATTAAGCTTTTGCTAAAGATTTTCCCTCTTTAGGCTTCTAAACAAGCCACTTTAGCAATGAGGCACTCTGACATGGAGTTTTTATAGCACACAAGAGAGATGCTTCTGAGACACACAAAAGATTTCGGTCACACATATCCGGTAGGGGACTCTGTATGTTCTGTTTTAATAAGGTTTTTTGTGACACCAATATTTTAAAATTAAAACTTATTTTCAATTTTTTAAATCAAAACTTACTTTCAAATGATTTTCAAATGCTAGAAATGTTACCATACAGGGACTGGGCCCACAGTAGGTCTGCCTTGAGTGGGCTGGTAGTGTGATAGTGTGTGGGTTCTTGATTTCATGCAAGAAGGATTTCAAAATATGCATCCAGGTGGTTTTGAGAGTACATTTATTACAGCTGGACACAGTGAAATGATGGGAGGGTTTAGGATAGATGAAGCAACAGGAAAGAGCCTTGGCAGGGCTACTTTGGGTTATTTATTTTTTTTAAAGAGAGGAAGAGAAACATTGATGTGTGAGAGATACATTGCTTGGTTGTCTCTCGCACACCCCCAGCTGGGGACCTGGCCCACAACCCAGGCATGTGCCCTGACCATGCAGACCAGCACTCAATCCATTGAACCACACCAGCCAGGCTGCTTTGGAGTCTTAGAAACATTATAGGAAAGAAGTGGGCCATGCTGGACTGCAAGACTCACTGAGAAGTCACAGTGACAGAAGTGAGCCAAGGCAAGGCTGCTGTTAGCTCACTGGAAATTCAGAGAAAATGGAGGTAGTGGGGTTTGGAGACAGGTTCAGGAGGTTAACCTGGGATGAGCTGATGCTGCCCACTGCTCCTCTGGTTGCAAGTCTCATGGGGACCCCAAGAGTTTAGGAGAAAGAGAGCAAAAATACACACTTCAGGGAGAAAGGCATGGGTGTGCTCTAGAAAGAACATGCTTTGGTCTTTTGCCTTGAAGCTTCTTATGTTTCTTTAGACAATGGGAGTCCTAGGTCTCAGGGGAGGCCTCAGGGGAGGATCTTACCAGAATATTCATTAGCTTTCTAGGTGTGTCCTTCAATATGTTGATTACAAAAATGTGGGTATAAAAGGTTATTTTCTGGTTAGTTTCATTTATAAAAAATGTCCTGGCCTGCCCTGGGACAGCCTGGAATGTGTAAACCACTTGTTCCTGTGTCCTTAGGGAAGATAAAAACCTGTGATTCATTAGCTGGCTATAAATAGCTCAAATTTTCTGGCCTTGTTTGATCTTTGTTTGATTATTTTGTCTGAGTTTCCCTTATTCCATTTTTCAAGGAATTTCCCTAGCTTCTTACTATCCTGCCCCAGGAATAATAACTGTGATTCCTTTTAGAATAACAGCATACTTTGTAGTTTACATATTTTAATATATTTTTGCCAGCCACTTAAGAACTCTGTCACAAGTTACCTACACTCTCTGTGCCTCCGGCTCCTCATCTGTAAAATTGGCATGATAATAATGCCTTACTCACAACATTGTTATAAAGGCTAAGTGAGGAAATCCATGTCTTTAATGCCCTTTGCACAGTCTAGAGCACTCTACCAAACTTAGTTATCATTAGTATATTACAATTGTTTTTAATTACAAAAGTAATACGTGTTAGTTGTAAAAATATATTTAAAAAGATCCAAACAGTATAGATGTTTATAAAGTAAAAAATGATAGTATTCACTCTTCATCCAGCTCCTCCCAATCCTACCTCTGAGAGATAGCCACCCTATATTGACCAAATTTTTCTATGCATATTTATGAAACCATCTTAGAACTTTGGTTGTCCCCTCTAACCCTTTACCTACCCTTTCTTCTCTTTACACAAAGGTTGGCTTGAAATGATGTGCTGAGACAGTCTTTCAGGGTACATAACATGCTGTCTTGTCGGATCACCAGCTATCTGAATAAAGAGTCCATGAATATTCAATCCTTGTCTCTACTTATCAGTTCTGATAGTGACAGGCAGCAGGAATGCCGACTTTTCCTGTTTTATAAGTATTCCATGTTGGCAGCAAACAAATGCAACTTGAAGACTCTTTAGCTAAAGACACTGATAATGCTTCTCAATACTAAAAAATAATTTGATCATTACACATTTATGGGAATATGATTCCTCAAATCTTATGAGAATTACTATGAAGCTTAGAAATCAGTAGGTACATTTAGGAAAAAAAAATATATACATATATATATATATATATATAAAGAAATCAGGAGGTATAATGTGGTATGAAGATTTTTATATGCTTATATATATTTTATACGCTTATATTCTAAGAATTATTAAAACAACAATAATGATTTATTTTCTGTGGGTCAACTATTATCTCTTACACTTTCTGTAGGTTAATTATTGGTCAGTGGCTTAGCTAGAAGATTCTAGTTCAGTGTCTTTCATGAAAAGATAGGCCAATATTGGCTGAGGCTGAAATTCCCTGAAGACTAAAATGGGGGTTAGAGACAACTTTCAAAGTGGCTCACCCATAGCAAGTTTGTGTTGACTAAGGGTGTGAGGCCTCAGTTCCTCTCTATATTGGCCTCTCTATAAGGCTATGTGAGTGTCCTCACAGCAAGTTACCTGGATTCCTCAGTCCTGGGATAGCACATTTTTTTTCTGTAAAAGACCAGATGGTAAATTTTTTAAGCATCGTGGGCCATGTCAGTCTTTGTCACATATTCTTTTTTTTAATTTTAATTATTTTTCAAAATTATTTTAAGATTTTATTTATTTATTTTTAGAGAGAGGGGTAAGGAGGGAAAGAGAGAGGGAGAGAACATTGATGTGAGAGAGAAACATCAATCAGTTGCCTCTTACACATTCTCAAACAGGGACTGAACTTGGAACCCAGGCATGTGCCCTGACCAGGAATCGAAGCAACAACCTTTGACTGTGCAGGCTGGTATCCAACCAATTGAGCTACGCCAGTCAGGACTATTCTTTTTTTTAAAAAAGACATATTTAAAAAATATAAAAATCAATCTCATCTTACAGGTCATACAAAGTCTATGGATTGGATTTTGCCCATGAACCCTAATTTGCCTGTCCCTGCCCTAGAGTAAGTAATCCAAGAGACCAAGATGGAAACTACCATTTTTTAAAAAAATTGAAGCCAGAAAAGTCAGAATTCTTGCTGCCTGTCACTATCAGAACTGATAAGTAGAGACAAGGATTGAATATTCATGGGTTCTTTATTCAGATGGCTGGCCATCTGACAAGACAGCATGTTATGTACCCTGAAAGACTGTCTCAGCACATCATTTCAAGCCAACCTTTGTGTAAATAGAAGAAAGGGTAGGTAAAGGGTTTGGAAAAAAATGTTAAATGGATAGAAGGGTAAGTAAGTGGTTTGGAAAAAACGTTAATTGAATAAGAGTTGCAGTCCAGCAGCATTTTCCTAATACTTCTTTATCTGTTGGCCAACAATTCTTTATCTGCATCACAGGCTTTCCCACCCCGGAACACAATGGCTCTGATACCCTCTGCACGGCATGCACACCCCATGGGGCACAAAGGTTGAATTGCTTGTGACTTCCTGGAGTCACTGCGTTCCAGTTTCTGGAATAGCAGTTTTCCACATGATATGCATTATTCATTTTAAGCCTATCAATTATAACACAAGCTAAAATCTTTCATTCTTGAGTCCCACTACCACTTTCTTATATCAGGCATTCATATTAATTTGTGAAGAAAGTGAATTTAGAATTGCTGGCCATCACTTACTCTATCAAGCTCTTTTTCAAAAAAGTTGTCCTGGAGGGCCTCTATTGTTCCCTTTTTACAGATGAGAAAAACATGCCTCACAGAGGTTAAGGCTATTGTTATAAAATTGATTAGTAAGAGAGCTAGGATTGAAGCTCAGTCTCCTAACTCCACGCTGAAGGATTTGTTTGATCCACTGTTGAGTATAGGCAATCCAGAGTGGTTCTTCGCCACAGTGTAACAAAACCACTGGGTTTTATTGCTCTGGGTTCTATTGCCCACCACTGATAAGACCCGTGACTCCCAATGTCAAAGTCTCATGAAAAGGAAAGGAACCATTTATTCAAAAGTTGTACAGGTTTAGAATAATGGCAGAATTCTACTGTTAAATGCCACGCCCTTTAAAAACAAGGCTCCCTGCCCCCTGCCAAACACAGTCCTGACTCCCCTTACCAAACCAGGCCAATCAGAAGTCCTGTCTCTCAGGAAAAGAAATAGAAGTCTATAGCTTAGCTGAGCAGATTCCTGTCTGTATTCCAGCTTCTTCCAGTTGTCCGTGCTCGGCTAGGCTCCCGCTGTCAATCCAAAACCGCATCCTTGTGGTGGGTGTGCAAGGTCCTTTTGCATCCTTTCAAACTGCATGGCCAACACCCCACATGGCTGCTACATCCTGCTTTTCTGCTCCTTTCTAAGCTGCATGGTCAATAGAGCCATGGAGGCCCCACACTTGGCTTTTAAATCTCCGCACAGATCTTACTCTGTAACGCCATTCCTGACTCCTCCCACACTGGGTTACACCTGCCAGTATTCTGGTCTCTTCTGCTTTTCTCAGCTGCTATTGTTATTCCAGACACACTTGGTCCTAGGAGGTGGGAACGGCCTTCAAGCCGCTCGCACAAGAGCAGCAACCAAGGTACTGCCGCCCGGCTGCATCATGGGTTAGAGTCATGCCCATCTCCCTGGCTCTGAGCACAGCAGGCACAGCTACTTGACATTACTAAAGCACTGGCCACTTTTTTTAGATATGCAAAGTAACTCTCAATGGCCTTGCTCTGCTTCCCCTTCCCCCAGCCATGTAGTGGGGGAACTTCCCAATTTTTGGTGACCCCAATATTCCCTGTTAAAACAGGGCAGAAATACCTGTTCATCATATCATTAAAATAAGCATGAGGTACAGAAAATAGATGTTTTTCCCTAGTATCATAGAATGTACATCAAGCCATGTTTTTAAGGTCTTCACCATTTGCCTATAATTATGAGAGTGTTGACTTCAGAAATTAAGGTCCAAGTTTATGTTCATTATAAATATTGTGTATGAAAATGTAATAAATTTAACTAAATGTATACTCTCAAGGTGATATGCTTATAGAGACCTAACTGAGGTGTGTAGTCAGACCCAGGCCCATATAAGGATTATCTTCACCTTGAGGAAACCCCATCCTTTGTTTCTGTGCATCTAGGTTACCAAGCCTTTGAAATCTCTCTTTCAGATCCATCTGAAGCCTAACCACCCTTAAGAGAGCGCAAAACCTTGTTAACTGTCCTGTAATCCAATCCCAGCCATGCTTCTCCCACCTTCATGTAGTCTTCCTTAATTCCAAATGACACTGATAGGCTGGGAGTGAACTGACAGCATGATGTGCAGCCAGGCAATATCTTCAATATCATGAACCACCCAGGGCCATGGCAGGGAGGTTGAGTTTCCCAGCACTCCTGCAGGCAAGGCCACGTTACCAGCCAAACAAGCACATGCTCCCCTGCCCACATACAAGATGGCGGCAGGAGGAAGTCCTTACACTGAGCATGCACCAGGCTAGCAAGAAGTGGGAAAAAGCCCTCCTGACCCCTTCATATACCAAGTTGGGAGTGAGACCAGGGGAAGGCAGGCACATGTTCAACAGAAGTTAAAATGGCAGCAGGGAGATGTGCTGGACCAGAGGCCTGTCAGTTTAGCTGGGGGAAAGAAGGAATTGGTCAGAAGGGGGACCCACCCAAAGTTCATGAAAGTTTAGGAAGTTAATTGGTCATTCTGAGAAAGCACCTGGTCCATCCCACAACTGAAACTAACAAAACCCCAGGGGAACAAAGATATGTCTCTCTTGGTCATGGCTGCTGCTCAGAACCTGCACTCAGATGGTTTATTGGCCTGTCTTCACCATGGGACCTGGCCCCTGGCCCCTGGCCTCCAGAAGGGAGTCCCTCTCTCCCTGACCTGGTGGAGCATACACTGATGCTTTTGCATGCTTTCCAACCTGGGAGCACAGAACCTTGTGGTCCTAGGACCTGTATGGTCAGTGGTGGTGCCAGCTCCATACACAGCCTCCAGGAGGGAGTCTGAAGCTGGACAGCAGCTGGGAACAAGCTAAGCTACCTGGATAACTGCTTAGAACTTGGCTTGGGCTCCACAGGATGGTACTTTATGATGGAGCAGGAATTCTAAGCACTGCCTTTTGTTTAGGACTTACTGAGGACAGCTGGGTTTTGTGTGGGTTTTGCAGAGGAGATGAACTTAGAGAAACCTCTGTCCTTTTTTTAAAAAATATTTTTTATTGACTATGCTATTATAGTTGTCTCAAATTTTCCCCCTTTGCCCTCTCCACCCAGTACCCTTATTCCCTTTAGCAAATCCCCACCCCCTTAGTTCATGTCCATGGGTTGTGCATGTAATTCCTTTTGCTACTCCATTTCCTATACTGTTCTTAATATCCCATCCCCTACCCCCCACGGTCTATTTTGTACTGACCAATTTGTGCTTCTTAATCTCTGCACCTTTCCCCCCATCCTTCCCCTTGCCCATCCCAACTGATAACCTTCCAAATGATCTCCATATGTATGATTCTGTTTCTGTTCTGGTTGTTTGCTTGGTTTGTTTCTTTAGATTTAGTTGTTGATAGTTTTGAATTTTTTGCCATTTAAATGTTCATAGTTTTGATCTTCTTCTTTTCCTTAAATAAGTTCCTTTAACATTTCATGTAATAATAGCTTGGCGATGAGGAACTCCTTCAGCTTTACCTTGTCTGGAAAGCACTTTATCTGCCCTTCCATTCTAAATGATAACTTTGCTGGATAGGGTAATGTAGGTTGCAAGTCCTTGCTTTTAATCACTTTGAATACTTCTTGCCAGTTCCTTCTTGCCTGCAAAGTTTCTTTTGAGAAATCTGCTGGTAGTTTATAGAAACTCTTTTGTAGGTAACTCTGCTTTTCTCTTGCTGCTTTTAAGATTCTCTTTATCTTTAGGCTTTGGCATTTTAATTATGATGAGTCTTGGTGTGGTTCTCTTTGGGTCCATCTTGTTTGGGGCTCTCTGTATTTCTTGGACTTCTATGTCTACTTCCGTCACCAAATTAGGGATGTTTGCTTTCATTATTTTTTCAAATAAGTTTTCAATTTCTTGCTCTTCCTCTTCTACTTCTGATATCCCTATGATTCAGATGTTGGTATGTTTAAAGATGTCCCAGAGTCTCCTTAACCTATCCTCATTAAAAAAAAATTTTTTTTCTTCTTGCTTTCTGATTGAATGCTTTTTTCTTCCTTGTGTTCCAAATCATTGATTTGATTCTCAACTTCGTCACCCTTCACTGTTGGCTTCCTGTAGATTTTTCTTTATTTCACTTAATGTAACATTCATTTCTGCCTGGGTTTTTTTTTATGCCATTGAAGTACCCAATGAGTTCCTGGAGCATCCTGATAACCAGGGTTCTGAACTCTGTATTTGTTAGATTGCTTATTTCCATTTCCTTTAGTTCGTTTTCTAGATTTTTGTTCTGTTCTTTAGTGTGGGCCATTTCTTTGTCTCTTCAATGTGGCAGCCTCTCTGTGTTTGTTTCTGTGATTAGGTAGAGCTGCTTTGACTCCCTGTCTTAGTAGCATGGACTATTGTAGAAAAGCGCACCTGTAAATTTATGAGGCAGAGCCTTAGGTAATTGCCAGGGTGGGACAACCTATGTCACTGCCCAGTGGCTCTGTGTGGGGG
Organism: Desmodus rotundus; assembly: GCF_022682495.2. Classification (NCBI taxonomy): domain Eukaryota; kingdom Metazoa; phylum Chordata; class Mammalia; order Chiroptera; family Phyllostomidae; genus Desmodus; species Desmodus rotundus. The sequence continues at coordinate 119,227,792 of NC_071392.1, forward strand.
AGGGCTGGAGGAAGGGACAATGCCATTGCCTGGCCTTCTGGGAGGAAGCTGTCTCCCAGTTGCCTTGTTGCCAGTCACTTCACTTTCTCCCCGTAAGCTCCTGGTTCCCTTCTAGTTGTTGCCCTGCTGCTGAATCCCAGAGGAGGTGGGTCTGCATGAGTTATAAGTTCATTGCAAGCCCTTTAATAGGAATCTCTCGAATCTTGTAGTTTCCTCTGCTGCCCTAACCCCCACTTGTTTTTACAGCCAGAATTATGGGGACTTATCTTCCTGGAGCTGCAACCCTGGGCTGGGTGGTCTGGTCTGGGGATGGGATCCCTCACTCCTGGGGTATCCCTTCTGATTTTTATCCACCACATGTAGATGTAGGACCATGTGTTCCACGTCTCCATGCCACTCTGCATCTCCACATCTCTCCACCTCTCAGTGCTTCTCTGCACATCTCTGTGTCTCCACCCCTCCTACCTGTCTGGATGAATGTGGCTTCTTTAAATCTTTGGTTGTCAGACTTCCATACAGCTCAGTCTTCTGACAATTCTGGTTGGTATTTGTTTTGTAGTGTAGTTGTAATTTTTGCGTTAGGTGGGCAAGGAGGTGAGTTGTGTTTACTTACACCTCCATCTTGATGGGAAGCCCCCCTCTCCTTTTTCACCAGCCTCTCCCTCTACAGTTTGCCTTTTTGTGACAGTGAGCAGCCAAACCCCACTTTGTTTCAGTAACACAAATGTATAAAAGAAACTGAAAAACTGTCATTTACCAGATCATTGGGATCTTGCTTATTGGTGTCATCAATCTGGCTCAAATAAATCCTCATAACATTTTTCCAGGTTTATACCTTTGTTATGTCAACAATATACAGAAGTTACTGAGACACTGTCTAGGTGCTGGGTATTCATTGGCAAATAACATCCACACTCCACTTTCATGGATCTTCCAGTCTGGTGAGAGCTGCTAGTCTATCTGATATTTTCCTTTTGGTTATCAACTTATTGCTTAATTATCTTTTTAAAAGCATGAATGAAAAGCTATAAGATGTCTTGAGATTCATCAATTACCTAACCCTTGAATTTTTGTAAGATTTTCTTTCTTTCTTGAAGCTAAATCCCCAGATATGAGAGCAATTAGATCAAGGTTTAGAATGACAAAGAGAGAGATAAGGTGATTGCAAACATCACCTCTACTTTAAAAGAGCTATTTCTGTCTTTCACATAAAATGACTTCTTTTTTAAATTTAATCTTTATTGTATTTTTTTCCATCACTGCTTAGTCCTTTTATATGCCCGCCCCCCAACAATCACCTCACTGTTGTCCATGTTCATGAATCCTTTTTCTTTTTTGCTCAATTTCTCCTCCTGCTAACTTCCCCACCCCCAGCTGTCATTAAAGTGATTTCTTTCTGCTAAAGGATATTTGGCTAAAGTAGATGACTTAGCTGATGGTAGAAAAATGAACCATGAAGTATAATAGTTTCATAAGATTGTGGCATAACCCAATTTTAACAGTCATTAAATAATTAATGTCAAAACAGAAGGGGATCTAAAATAACTTATACTTCACCTTTGGAATGCAATAAACTTTTTGTTTTGCTGGCTGTGTAGACTTAAGGTCCCAATTATTGATGACTTTGTTTTAATAATGACTTCAATTACTTTTCATTTCTTGTGCACTGACCAACTGAAAGTGGTAAGAAAGGATGGTCTTAAGTAAGCAATGTGGCTAAGAAAGTCACTCCAGACTCCAGAAATTTGCTCCAGGAAGCCCATCAGGGAGATAAACCTATGGAAAAGCCACAGAACAAATGAGAATAGTTTATAAGTAAACAAACTTGTTTTTCAAGGAAAGAGTGACAATGGCAAAAGACTTCAATGGATATTTCATTGATAACAGACCAAGAAGTCAGGTTTTTAGACATCTTGAAAAGTATAAAGGTTGAGAAGGGAGTTGGGGATGAGGTGTGGAGGAGACCTGGGAGGAGAAATCCATTCATTCATATAACAGCACTTTGTGAGCACTTACACTCACTGGGCTGGGCTCTGGACTATGGCTTTGAAATCCATATGGTTTGTGCTGTCAACAATCTATTGGGGGGAAACAGAAAGGAAAAAAGAATTTAGAGTACTTAGGAAGTGGAAGAATGTGAGTATTCCTGGAAGGGACAACTAACTCACACTTGAGGAGTCAGAGAAGGTTTCCTGGAATAATTCCTAAAAGCTGAGATCTTAAGAAGGATGAGATCTCAAAGAATAGGAGAGGAGGGCATTTCTAAGAGAGAACATTGTGTAGATAAAAAGCTCAGACGCAAGAGAGAGCGAGCATAGAGTATTTCAGGGAAAGAAAATAGTACATGGGCACAGAGTTGGGAAATAGTGATGGGAGATATGGGTAGGAGTCTTCTAAGTCTGGTGAACTTTGAACTTTAGCTCAAAGGCAAGGGCGTAGTGTGCTCACTCTTCATTTTGAAACGGAAACTGGCTGCAGGGAGTTGGGAAGATGTCATCGCCCAGTTGGCAGATAATGGTGGGCTCTACTCAGAAAGTTGCAGTGAGAATAGAGAGAATTAGGAGATAAATTAATAGACCTTTAAAAGAAAAAGTACAGCAAGAGAAGATTTGATTATTGATAGATAGCTACATGCTGACAAAAGAGGAGGGAAAATTTCTGGCTTTGGCAACTAAATGGGCCAAGTCATTGACACAGGAGACACAGAGGTAGGAGAAGTTGATCGGAAGATGGGGGAAAGTTGAATTAAAGGTGGCTGGAGGATATGTTCAGTTGAATGTCAGGAGGAGACTAGGCTTAGAAGTTTTGGAGTCTGCAGAGAAGGTAGAAGAGCAGAAGATTCAAGATAGAACCCTGAGACAGATTCACATGGGAAAGAAGGAAGAGCATATGAAGGAGATTTATATGGGCCTTTGAGAGTGGTAAGAGAAAAATTGCAAGAAGGTGGTATCACGGAAACCCAGGGACCAGAGCTTGCCAGAGGGAAGGAGTAGTCAACAACGTTCAATGCCATTGAGAACCACGTGGAAGCGGCAAACTCAATTGAGAGATATTCTACAAAATAAGTGATATGTACTCTTCAAGAAATATAAAGACTGAGAAACAGAGGTTAAAGGAAACCAAAGTATATAAAAACTCATTTGCAATGCATGATCCAGGATTTTCTTTTGCTACATCTTTTATCATTTTAATGGTTGCATAATAATTATTATTCATTTCATTCAATTATATTTGACTGTCATTTTTTATGAAAAAAGGGAGTAACTTAATGTCATTCTAGACTTTCTCTAATCACAAACTATTCTGTTACTTTGGAGTTTTTTTAAGATGTCACATAATAAAAGTGAAAATCAAAATTATACACTTTGATTGCTAATGTACTGTCAACAAAAGAATGTCCAGCCTATAGAAAAGATTTTTAGAGTTCATTTGAGCTAAAATTTTTCTTTATTTTTTTCTCCCACAGTGTGTCAGGCCCTCTGCTCATCATGCCTTCCAAAATATCCTCCCACCCCCAAACTCACTAGGCCCTCCCAGACAAGGGGCCCTCATCTGGATGCCCATGAGCCTGGCAGCCTCAGCCACGGGACCCCACCAGCACAGCCTTCCCCTTCTACCCCTTCTCCTTTCCCACCACCTTCCTCCATGGTTGGCCCAGACTCACCATCTGGAGACCTGGGTTCTTGCATCCTGGATGCTACTGAGCCTGCTGCATTTTTTTTTAATTTGACTGATAGATAAAATGTTCTAGATTACAGCAGTTTTGCAGCTTATTATATATGTTAAAAGCGAAAGAGAAGAGGTAAAAAGAGTGTTATGAAATCCATGATGGTAGATTGGGGGGGAGCAAAGTGGGGAGATCTCTAGAATTTGATAAAATGCAAAGTAGAGAAACACATATTTCTTTTATATTGGTGGGTACAGGATAGTTAATATTTAACATTTATAGCACATAGAGACAGTATTCAGGGAACAAGAAAACAATGAGGAGTTTCATGGTCTTGTGCTCTGGTGCTACAGGTTGTGTTTCCAAGGGGTCTAGAAAAGAGAATTACTCTCCTGTTTGAAATACCATACGTTATCTTAAATGCATAAGTACAATGGACAGAGCTCACTTCAGGTAGAGACTGACCTTTGCTAAGCAAGCTATAGGCTGTATGTGACTACCTGCCTTGGTTCTCCCAGTTAGGAATTTATAATCAGATCATTCTATGTGGTTATTCACAAACATCAAGTTTGTAAGGCCTACTATATGCCACTACCCACCCCAGCTTGTCAGGTTTAATATATGGCCCTTTTTTCATTCATAGCACAAAGCTGGAAGAGAAAATAAAATTTACAGTTGCTGTGCTAGGTTTGTATGAATGTGAAGGAAAATTAGTTTTATTTCTTATTGTAGCTTTAAATTTGCCTTCAAAAGTTCTCTACATCTCCCACGATGTCTTAGCTCATAGTATCTGGCATGTGATTTGCCAAATCTCAAGTTATACTATTTAAAATATTAGCCTCAAGTGAAGGACTCCTAACTTACGGGGTCCTATCCCAAGGTAAGCATTTATAGGAGGCTGTATAGGAAGCATCTACAGGAAGCATCTACAGGACTCTTTCAAGAACATGGCGAAACATGGGACAATAACTCTCAGGCTTTTTCTCTGGTGTCCTGCAGTTCTGGCAGTCATGTACAGCTATCTGCATGCAACCTATTAAAATATGTTCATTCTCTTCGTTAACTTCTACTTTTTCTGTTTTTTTAAATGTGGACATTCACATTTTTTAAAACTTTAAGTAGCTTTCAGGTTTCCTTTAGTGCCCACCACATGCATTTCATCAAGAAGCCTTCCCTAGAATTTGTCCAAACTAGCCATGTGCCTGCGGAAGCTTTTTTGGCTGGGTGAACGCCCTTAGTCAAACTGGCCGCAGCTTCCCTCCGTAGCCCTTGCTTGCCCTCAGCAAAGATGGTTTCAAACCTGTCTTTTCCCATAACAAACATGGCGCCTCCGCTTCCGTATTCTCGGTCGCTGCTGCTACGGGATGGTGAGTGTAACTGGCGAGTTTTTTGGCGGGTTGTCTGGGTTGATTTACAAATGGCTTGGAACCGAGAGCAGAGAAGGGGTCCCCACAGCGCTTCACATCGTTGTATCACAGTTGTGAAGTTATGGCCGCTTCTCCTGACACAGTTTCTGCCCATCCACCCCCTCCTCCACCGAACATGTGGGCTCCGCAGCTTCTGCAGCCTTGGCTTTGGGGAATCCGGAGAGTTTGCAGGCGGTGGATGAGTTTAGGTTCTTTTTTAAAAAACAGCTTTGTTGATATATCGTTTGCATAAAATAAAATTCACCTTGTTAAAAGTTTGGTGACACGGCTTGGGAAAAGCCATCCCATTTTGGGCCTGTTGTGGTTTTTTACCACAAGCTTTCTTTTTTTTTCAGGTAATGGTTTCAAAGTTTTTGCTTGTAGCATGTGTCCGAACTTCATTCCTTTATTGCTGAAAAATATCGCATGTATACATATGCCAAGTTTTATTCATCCATTCATTAGTTGGTGGACATTTGGATTGTTTTCACTTTTTGTGTATTTTGAATAAAGCTGCTATGAACATTTGTGTAAGGCTTGTGTGAACACACGTGTTTTGTTTCTTTACATGTTTTTATTTCTTACGCATACACCTACATGTGGAATTGCCTGGGCAAAGTGTAACTCTATTTAACCTTTGAAACACTGGCAAACTGTTTTCCAAAGAGCTTGCACCATTTTATTTGTTTGTATGTGGATATCCAGTTATCTCAGTGTTGAAAAGACAGTCTTTTCCCCTTAGGTTTTGGCACCCAGTGGAAAAATCAGTTGATGAATAGACATTTTTCCACAGAAGACATACAGATGGCCAACATCACTAATAATCAGGGAAATGCAAATCAAAACCACAATCAGATATCAGCTCATACCTGTCAGAATGGCTGTTATGAAAAAGACAATAAATAACAAGTGTTGGTGAGGATATAGAGAAAAGGGAACCCTCATGCACCATTGGTGAGAGTATAAAATGGTATAGCCACTATGGAAAACAGTTTGGAGGTCCCTAAAAAAATTAACAGTGCAGCAATTTCACTTATGGCTATTCATCTCAAGAAAATGAAAACACTAATTTGAAAATATAAACCCTGTGTTTATTGAGGCATTATTTATAATTGCTAAGATACAAAAGCAATCTGAGTGTCCATCAATAGATGAATGAATAAAGAACATGTGGTATGTATGAGGGGGAACCCCCCCAAGGAAACCCAGAATTTATTTATAAAAAATTGTGTATTTATTCTTACATGTTTAAATTTCAGTCACCTTCAAAGTACTCTTCATTTGATGCAATATACCTATCGAGGTATTTTTCTACTGCTCCAAACAGTTTTTGAACTTGTCAATTCCAATGCCTTTTAGTGCTTCTGCCATTTTTTGTTTCACCTCTTCCACGTCTGCAAAACATTTCCCTGTGAGGATTTTTTCATCTGGGGAAACAAAAAGTCACTAAGGGTGAGATCATGCAAGTGGAGGGTTGGGGCATGGAGGCCATTACATTTTTGGTCAACTGCTGAACACTTATTGTGGTATGGGCAGGTGCGTTCGTAAACCACCCAACATGAAATGGGCAAACGTGTTGAAAGAGTCTTCAAAAAAATTTCACTAAAGCTGAATGCAGCCTCTCACAACAACACCGCGTGGTATACAGATGGGTTCCTAGAACATTCACCTAGCAAGGGAAGCCTGTACTACAAGGAGCCCACCCTCCAGAAGATAATTCCAGTTTTGGGGGGCCCCTGCTGTATATAGAATGGAATATTAACCATAAAAAGAATGAAATCTTGCCATTTGTGACAACATGGATGGACCTAGTATGCTAAGTGAAATAAGTCAGAGTAAGACAAATACCATATGATTTTACTTATACGTGGAATCTAAAACAAAGCAGAATAAAAACAGGCTCATAGACACGGAGAACAAACATGACCGCCAAAGGTGAGGGGGTAGGGGGAATTAGAAAAATAGATGAAGGGAATTAAGAGATACAAACTTTTAGTTATGGAATAAGTAAGTCACCAGGATGTAATATAAAGAATAGGGAATATAGTCAGTAATATAATAACTTTGCATGGAAACAGATGATTACAAGACTTACTGTGGCAATCATTTCATAAGGTATATGAATGTTGAGTCACTATGTTGTACACCTGAAACTAATATAATACTGTATATCAACTACAATTTTAAAAAAAGAAAATCAGTTGACTGTAAAGTAAGATTTTACATCTGGAATCTCAATTCTGTTCCATTGATCTATATGTCTAATCTTTTGCCAGTACTACACAGTTTTGATTATTGTGGCTTTGCAGTAAGTTTTGAAATTGGAAAGTATGAGTCTTCAACTTAGTTCTTTTTCAAGATTGTTTTGGCTATTCAGGGTCTCTTGCATTTCCATATAAATTTTTGAAACCATTTTGTCAAATGTCTGCCAAAAAAACAAACAGGCCACTGAGATTTTGAAAAGAATTGCATTAATCTGTAGATCAATTTGGGCAATAAAATATTGTCTTTCATTCCATTAACATAGGATGTATTTCCATTCATTTATTTTCAGTTTCTTTCAACATTTATTTTGTAGTGTTCAGTGTATATGTCTTACACATTTTTATTAAATATATTCCTAAATATTTTATTTTTTGATGCTATTGTAAATGGAATTTTGTTCTTTTAATTTCAATTAATTATTTATTACTAGTGTATACACATATATGAGTTTTGCAGCTCAACTTCCATCTCCAATTGTTCTTCCTTGAGGCTTAGCCCAAGACTCTTTCCTCTTCTTTATTGATGTGTGTGTGTGTGTGTGTGTGTGTATACATGGTTAGAACCATTTGAGAATATATTGTAGACATCATGTTCCCCCACCAATGTATATTTGAGTGACATTTCTGAAGAATAAGGACATTCCCTTGTACACCAGGTTTTGTTGAAAATAGGAGCAGTTTGGGCATGTTGGAAATCTAAGTGATGGTCCAGTGGAACAGAGGCAAGAGAAGGATTGTTGTCGCTGAAGGTATAGACAGATCCAAAGAGTGGGAGCTAAGGTCCAGGTGGGCCCCTGTTATGGAGAAGTGAAGAGAGGTGACCCAGAGTGCAGGCGTGGCAGCTTTGTTTTGTTTGATAGGAGAGTTGAGGAAGTTCCTCTCTGATGGACTCTGTTTTGCCACTTAGGAAGTGAGATGTTCTGCAGAGAAGAGGAAGAAGGTTGTGAGTGATGGGGAGGGTCTGCTTCGAAGAAGCCTGGAGAGAACATAAAAGAGTCAAGGAGATGAAACTAATACAAAATAATATTAAACCTAAACTGATTGAAAATAAAAGAAATTAAAAAGAAAGAAAAAATCATGGAAAAAAGAAGAGTCAAGGATAGCAGGAGAGGGAGTTATGAGATAAATGTCTCAGGATTTATTTGACCAGATGGACCATCCCAGATTGGTGCTTATTCTTTTAGAGTGAGCCAGTTCTGCCCTGTTCCGTGACTCTGATGATCAGCACACGGGGAGTTGGGTAGATAGTTGAATTCGTGTAGGCTGGAGTTTTGCCAGAAGGGTATGATGAAAAGACAGAATGATCAGGGAAGGGAAGTTTGGGGTATTAACCAGACTGTGGACCATAGAAGATCTGAATAAGGATGAAAGAAGCAGGGTGGCTACTAGATGGGCAGATGGACTGGAGTAGGCTGGAAAGTAGGAGCCTGTAATTTGTCCTTTAATTATTACTATTTCACTTTTTGGAGTTAGACATTAGAGCACATTACTATAGTAAATATTTTGCAGGCCTTAATATCATATAATTTTTACAACAATCCTATAAGGTAAGCAAGCATAATCATTAAGCCATTTTTATAGATAAGGAAAATGAGGTTGAGTGACTTGCCCAAGGTGACACAGCTAAAAAGCGACAGCAGGGGCTCAAACCTGAGTCTCTCCAACTCCAGAGGCCCTGCGCATGTCTAGACCTCTCTGCAGAGCTTCGTGTTGTGTTCCCGCTTCTTTCAGCTAACAGGATCGGAAAGTGCAAACTGCTCATATCACCCACCAACTCAGAAGCTTTCGTTATATTGAAATTTAAATGGAAATAGCGTAAAAATAAGATAAATTGACAGATTAATAGAGAGTTGGGTAGATGGATAGTTATGTGGTAAGAAAAAGCATAGTAAAATGTTAGTTGTGAAATCTAAGCAGTAGCTATAATTCTTTCCGCTTTATGCTGAAAACTTTCATGTAAAATACTGGGAGAGAAAAGCCTTAACTGAGGGAAAGGAAATGAAGTTAAACCACTTCTCTGTGGGCCCTGATTGACTTGTATTTTAGGCGTGTAAGACTCTGTAGAGTAACAAAGCATGGTTGCCTTCTCTTGGTGAGCAGTTTTCCTGTGCTGAGAGACTTCTGTGCCTGCAGTCCCAGGCATCTCTTGCATTGGAAAAGAATATTTAGGTTGTGTAATTCAAGCACTTTTAAAAGAGGAAAATATGCATTTCTAGAGAAGGAAGTTGAACAACAAAAGTTCTGGGGCAAAAGATAATCATTGTATTCTACTTGCCAGCCTACATAGTTTCAGACCATAATAAGTGTTTCATCTCTACCCTGTTATTGCCTTCTGCAGTACAAATTCACTGAGTCCCAAATAATGTGTTTTATATACACAGATACTTATTTTATAATAAAAGGATTCAGCCTTTCAGTAGGCATTTGTTTGTTTATTTGTTCAAATTCCTAGTTTGGAATGTTTTGACATTTAATATAAGTGATTCTAAAAGAAAAGATACATATTATACCATTGTGCTGTTAGTTTTCAAAAAGGATTCCCCTTGTTTTCATGTCGCTGATGACACCTTGAGTTGATGGTTCATTTCAAGGCCCTTTGGCCGGCAGGCAGAATATGCCGATGTCATTCATTGACCTGTTTGTTCCCTTCCAGAAGGCTCCAGAGCAGTGTTTGGTAACAGGAGGAGAGGGGGAGGAGCCACCGAGAGCCTGCAGCAGAGGTGTTCACTGAAACTTCAGGTTTGGTTGGCTAATGTAACACGTGTGAAAAGACAGGACTTACTTGATCACTCAACTCCTTTCAGAAGCAATCAGCTGATGTCTTGGCTCACTCTCTGCCAGGGCAAATGTCTCTGCCAGAACAAATGTCGCAACAGCATGTGACTCGATGTGCCCGAACAAGAAGGATCTTGCCAGGCCTCTCTGTTGATTTGTTTTCATCCACCTCCTGTCTGTGCCTGGTTAGATCACAGTGTGGAGGCTGTGCAGGCATAGGAGGTTGGGAGGTCTTGGTGCTGAGTTCATCCTAGCTTGACACTTTCTAGAGGGGTTCCCTTGGGCAAGTAATTCTACTTGTCTCTGTGTCTGGGTCTGACTGTCTGACTGACTGAGAGTAATAATTGGATGACCTGCTTCACAGAGCTGTTGTAGGTAAAGCTCCTGGGACAGTGCATGGCTTCCAGCTAGCACCTGATAGGTGTTAACTACTGTTATTACTATGCTGCCCATGTTATTCTGAAATTGCGTCTTTCATTCGACGTAACAAGTTATGACTGTCATTTTAACAGTGGCGTAATATTCCATAACTTGGAATACTGCCTCCTCCCAACCCCATCTCTTTTCCTATCTTCTCTAACTCAGTTGATAATACAACCCAGGTGCCACCCTCGGTGACCCTCTGTTTCTCTTTGGCTCCTTTATCCATTCAGTTATTAAGTTCTACTCTCATTTTCCTTCCTAAACATGTTCTTAATCTGCCCCCTGCTCTTGGCTGATAGTGCCATGCTCTTGTTCACATGCTCTTTTTCTCTCAACAGGACCAGTGCAGGGGAATGAATTCCTGTTGCTTTTGAGATTGCCTGCCGGCAAGTGTAGGCCCTGCAAATCCATCTGCAGATCTGACCATGTTCAGGGGTGTCAAACTCATTTTCACCAGGGTCCACAGCCTTGTGGTTGCCTTCAAAGGGCCAAATGCAATTTTAGGGCTGTGTAAATGTAACTACTCCTTAACTAGGGGTGAGGAGCTCTACATTCGGCCCTTTGACAGAAACCACGAGGCTGATGTGGCTCCCAGTGAAAATGATTGTAACCCCTGATTGTAACTCCTCTGCATGGTGCATGGTGGTCCGTGGCAGTCATGATGCATGGTGTTGTCTATGACAAGATTTATTGATGACAACAACTTGCGATGCAGAGAGTAGCAGAGGACCCTGGGACTCACAGTTATTTTACAGAGAGGTGGGCAAGGTTGGATGCACCGCAAAGAGCTCCCCATTAGAGAACCCAGCCCACAGGTGGGTATAGACCCAGCAGGTTGTAGACTCATTTTTCATAAGAAATGTCCAAACACTGAACCTAATAAGCCACTTCCATGGTCTCCAGAGTTCAGCTAAAGAGTTTGTATATCCAAGGACTTGCTGTCCTTCCCAGATCTGGCACAGGAAGAGGAGAGGGTCTCAGCTGAGACCACACAGTTTGTCCCTCCCAGGTTACATCGTGTGTCACTGTTCCTTGTCTCTCACTTTAAACTCCTGACACCCCATGCCATTTGTGGTTGCTCAAGCTGGTTCTTCTGGTGTTCATGCTGCCCTCTGGCCAGGGCCTGGCCTGCCTTATGCTTGGGGATAACCCCCTCCAGAAAGCCTGCTGCCTCTTCCTGGGTTCTGCTCTATTTCGTCATTTTGTGAACAGGGTGTGTTTCTGTGTTGGGATCACCTCAAACTGTAAGCAACTCGAAGGAAAGGTCTACCACATTGACCTTTGTATCCCCAGGGCTGGGCACCTGGCATGTTAAATAATGGCTAAATGCATGTTTGAGTAGACCACAAAGGAAAATGCAAATCACCTATAATCTCACTAGCCAGAAATCAAACCACTGAATTAGTTACCAGTGAAATTAATTTGGGATATACTCTTCCAGATTTGATTTTTCTAGCTATAGAGCTGTATTTTTTTTCTCTCTCTCTCTCTCTCTCTTTCTCACACACACACACACACACACACACACACACACACACACACACATCCCACAAGTGATATTTTATTTCACAGAGTCTGGATCAAACCCTACCTCTTGTTTTAAAATCTTTTCCCATTGAATAATCTCATGAACAGTTTCCCTTCTCATTAAATATTCTTATAGTCCTTGGGTAATAGTGCTGCACAGTATTTCACCCTCACCACACATGCAGCTTATTTTCCAGCTGGAGTTATTAATGATTTCTTTATGTAATGAGAATATTTGTTTCTCATGCTGAAGAAATACGGTAAGCAAATACTAGATTCAAAGTAAAGACGAGGAAGTAAAGACACATTATTCTGGTTGTACTGTGCCTTGGCCTTTAAGATTCTGGGGTTTTAGTCCATCCAGTCGTGACTGTCTGTAATGGGGGTTCCTCTTTGCAATGCCTTTTGTGTTGATTGTTTCATTTTTTTTTCATGGCAGGACTATGGCAACTCAGGAAGCCACTCCAGGCAGCCAGTCAGAGAACAGTGCTTTGGAACTGCCATCTACTTGTGACATAAGAGATTACATGCTGCAAGAACCCAGCCAGGAGGCCCCCAGTGAAGCTGTTAGTTCTGCAGAAGCCCTTTCTATTCCTTCCTCTTCTGAGGTGGACCCAGGTATGAAGCAGAGTTTAAAATAAACTAACATTAACAAAAACCCCAAACCCTAATGTATATAGGTATGCCATAGTTTGTTTCTCTTTCTCTCTGTAGACTCATTCATTGGCTCAGGTAGAAAAACATCTTATCTAAACAAAACTGGGGAGAGACTTCAAAGGACAGCCTGCCTGGTCTAACCATCACAAAAAAACTGTTTCCTGCAAGCCTTTTTTGGGGGGTGCGAGTCAAGTCCTTTTCTGATCTCCATCCAAATGCATTCAGAAGCAGGGGAACACTTGGTTCAACAGGGAGAGTGGAATTGTTTTTTCGGTTTTGTTCTTTTAAGACTTCAGAAAATAGCTGTGTGGGCCAATTCTGTGTTATAGGTAATAGTAATAAGGACTTTAATATTCCTCATGTGAAGGATCCTCTGGATTTAGGTAGCAACATTTCTACAAGTTTCTCAAAAGTGTGTTGTTTAAGTTTAATGATAATTTCTGGACTTAGTGACCATCTCTGGTTGTAAAGCTCACATCTTCCCGTTCACTGCCCAGATCAGACCTGATGGTCCTCAGACCTGGATTCAGAGCCTGGCTCTATTCTTCCAGAGCATTCGGTGTGGACTCAGTTTTTATTTTTTATTGACTAGTGGATGAATAATCCATAAGAAAGCAACTGTCATGATTTCAAATTTGGCTGACAGTTCTAAAAACAAGAAGCATGTTGAAATCTTTATAATGGAGTATTTGTTATGTTAATAGTGTAGACATTTCATGCAAAAAAAACGTTCTTTTAGAAACTCTTAGAAAGATCTAAACGTGGGAAGGCGCAGTCGAGCACGAAGACAACCATTTTGTGTGGTTGTATCGGTGGCGGTGCTGGGTCAGATTATCTGGCTTGAATCTGGTCCTTCTGCTTCCTGTGGGAAGGTCACTTGGCAGGTCACTTGGCCTCTTCTGTTTTGGTTTCCTCGTTTGTAAAATAGAGATAGTAACACATGTCTCATTGTGGGGAGGGATAATGAATATGTATGAGGCAGGTGGTAGAGTTTTAGAAATGCAACTCTTCATAACCTCGTAGCATCTGGGCCACCCAACACACAACCACGCTGACCAGGCTCTTCGCATTTGTGACCTCCCACCTCCAGGGGACCCTTCATGCTGACCCTCCATCACACACCATTTTCCTAGTGTATTCATGCTTCCGTCCTCCTGGATGACTATTTTGTACCTTCTCCTCTCCTTGCAAACCTCCATGGCCTCCTCCTACAGCCTCTCTCTGACGACCTTACTAACAGGTAACCTGATGATCTGATTTTCTGTTTCATCGAGAAACCAGAAGCCATCAGAAAAGAATGACTACACATGCTCCACATCCGCCAGCTTCCTCCCCTCTTGTATCTGTGGAAGACCAATCCCTGTTTTATCTTTCACTTATGCACTAGGTCCTGTCTTCTCTCACCTGCTCGGGGTTGCTACTCTGGTAGTCTACTGTATCATCAGACCCCCAGTCCCCATTGTTAAGTCCAGGAGATACTCCTCAAAACTCGTCCTGCTTGCTCTATCAGCAGCATTTATACAGTTGACTTTATCGTTCTTGAATTCTTTCCTCACTGGGCTTTCTGAGAAGTAGCCTCTCATGGTTCTTTTCTTACTTTACCGTCAATTTGCTGTCAGTCTCCTTTGGTGGTGTCTTCTTGTCTCCCCAGTCTTTTAATGTAGGAGAGCCCTGGGGCTGAGTCTTCAGATCTCTTCTCCATTGTCACTCACTTCCCGAATCTTATCCAGTCTGGGGGCCTTTCGCCCTCAGTACCTTGCTCAGTCTCACATTTTTCTCTCCAGCTTGGATCTCTAGCTTGACACCTAGACCAATGTATACGTGACATCACCACTTAGATTACCGTTAGAGTTCTTATTTAAACAATACATTTTATTCTTTTTAGTTACTCTAATTCTTACATTTGACACATCCTAACCCAAATTCCCAATACTCCTACCCACCTAACCCTTTTGCAGTCCCTTCTCCCTTCTACACACATACATACCCTTGTTATTTGAGAATTTCTCATCTCAGAAAAAGCACTTCCATCCTTCTGTTCACTTAGACAAAATCTAGGAGTCATGCTCAACTTCCCTCTTGCTCTTAAACCTCACATCCAGTCCATTGGCAAATCCTGTGAATTCTACCTTCAGAATAAATCTAGATCTAAACAGTTTTTGTCATTTCCACTGCCACCACCCTGCTTCAAGCCAGTATCATCTGTCTTCTGGATTACTGTTACAGTCTCCTAAATGGATTTTTCCACACCTCCTTATCTTCCTACACTCCCTTCTCAACACAGCAGCCAGAAGGAGCCTTTTAAAATGTAAATCAGATCATGTTAGTCCTCCTTACAAAACCCCCTTGGCTTCCCTTCTGACTCAGGGCAAGAGCCCAAGCCCTTCCCCATGCCCTCTCTGATCTCACCTCCTCTACCCACATCACAGGGCTAGGCCTCTGCCCCACCAAGCGTCTCTCTGCCCTGTGTGCTCACCCTTCTGGGAGGCCCACCCCTGCCTCCTGTGTCCAAGAGCCAGCTCCTGCTGATGATCCCTTATTGTACCCTTTCCAGCTTTATGCTTTGCCACAGATCTAGTGCCATCCAACATCCTATGTATTTAATTGCGGCAGCCCGGTTATAAGGCTGTGGGCCTGGGCTTAAACCTAACTTTTGTAAAGGATTCCCCATTTCACCTTGCAGTTGCCTCTGGCTGTGGGCCTATCACTGACCTGCTCTCCCCAAGCAGGCTTTTAGAAAGGGTTGCCTACACTCCTTCATTCTATTTTCTCTCACATTTTTTCCTCTTTCCTGGGTATGTGACCTCTGACCCCACCACTCACTAGGCTAAGACTTCTCTTGTCGATGCCAGTGACCTTCACCAGGAGCTACACCTAATGGACACTTCTCTGCCCTTCTCTGTGTGCTCATGCCCTGCAGGAGGACACTAACGATAAGGGACATGAGACTTAAGAGTACTTTCTAAGAAACAAATGAGTTGATAACAATCTGAGAGTATTAGAAAAAACTCAGAAGCCTTAGTCATTAGGCACTTCAGTCTGGGTACCCAAAGGTAAGTGAGGCTGAGTTATATTTGTCTAAATAAACAGCTCAGCTGTCCTTAAACGACCAACCAGCCACTTCTCGTGACATAGTGGCAGAGTAAACAACTTGTCACTTAAGCCAGGCACAGGATTATGAAACTCCCTCCCTCTGCCCATCCTGCTGAGATAAGGCAGAAGGCCCACACCCCAAGAAGGTCTTCCTGAAACACTGTTTCCATCCTGTTCCTCTAAGTAAGTGCTTCTGAGATTTCATTGTATACTTCTGCTTTCCTGCCAACTCCGGTCAAAGCCCCAGTGCCTCATTTTCAGGACTCCGTGTCATCTGGTGTCTCGGGTATTTGTTCAGAATATTTAATAGCCAGTTCAGCAGCATGGTGATATTTTAACATCACCAGCTTTTAACATCAACAGGCAAGGCTGTAAGGTGCATGCCAAGTAAACAGAGGACCCTGCTCATGTCTGACTGCTCAAGACGCAGGCCTGACACACCTGTTGGGCCTGTTTTTATGCTGAGGCAGATCTTAATGCCACAGCTGGGCTGCATCATCCTCCGACTTGAAATGTGCCTCTTTCCCCCTGGTCAACTCCAGCCTACTCTGGAGACTGCTGAACTGAATCCATCAATTTAGTCCTGAGTACATAATTGTTGATGGACATGAATTCCCTGCCTCGAAGATACTTGTTTCCTTTTTTTTTTTCTTATGGGCTCAAGGAAAGCATAGAGTAAACAGAATGGGAGCCCTGAGTGAAGTAGCAGATGGTTTGGATAAACCTCTCAAAAGCCAGGTCACACAGGATTCCTGGAGGCCCAGTCCTGTGTCTATTACCATAGCTTGATAAACCCTGGGTAGCTCACGTGGCATACGTCATCAGCACCTCCTGAAGCCTTTGTCCTGGACTGCACCCAACATATATTCCAGTACGGAACAGAGTGTCTTGGAGTTGTGTTTAGACATCATGATAAGGAGGTGGAACGTCTCAGGCCTTTCCTCAGACTTGAGCTTCTGAGGTCAGTTGTGGGACGAATGGGTTGAATGTATACAGTAAGTTGAATGTTAAACACTCACCATTCTTTGATGATTAAAGGCCCTGGCTGATAGACAGCTATTGTCTGAAGTGCATTGTGCTTTCATGCCCTCTTATTTTTCTTTTGGTACCGGTCAACATCCCAGTCTTCAGAGGCCGTTTTATAACCTGTGTATTGAGGCATTTCATCCAAGACATTTGATATTTAAGAGTAGATGAATATATCTTTTTTCTTTTAATGGTCATGAGAAATTATAAGCTCTTAAATCCAAAGTTTCAAAATAGAATTTATATAATTATGGATGTGTTGTTGTCATTTTTAATAGGAGTCAGGATATAGTTTAGACATAGAAATAATATTAAAGATTTTTTTTAAAGAAAAAGAAAATTGTTTAATAAAAATATATTTCTATGAGCATTCAAAATCCAAGTGGTTACAATAAGAAACTTTTAAAATAAAGGTTTCAAAATATGATGTGGTAAACAGGAATTAATACATATAGTAATTAAAAATTTGGATAATGAAAGTACAACAAACATACTTAACAATATAGAAAATGTCCTAAGTTATATCTTAAATGATAATTACATTTAATTCTCCTTATATTTTTTAGCATTAGAAATATATTTTAAGATAAGAAGGGAAAAATGACGGAGAGGAAAGAAAAGAAAGTGAAATAAAATAGGTAGAAAATTGTTTATTTTAATAATATGTGGGAGTGATTCTTTGAAGATACAGAATAAATGTGTGAATGTACACACCAGGCAAGCCCTTCAAAAAGATGCTTTCTCACTTTAATGAAAATTCTTTAATGAAAAGAGTAATGCTAAGTTTCAGGTACAAAGATTAACTTTTTCTCCTTAAGTTTTAGTGACTTTTTAAAATATGGACACATTTAAAAGTGAAATAAAATGAAAAAAAACTCACAAAATAGACAATCTTCATGTTAAAGTATCTTTTTACATTGAATTAAAAGACACTTTTTAAATACCTGCATTAAAATGATGTGCAACCTAGTGGCTCAGCACCCAGCGCCCTGTGCGCTGACCTACAGTCCTGAGGAAGAGGCAGGAGATTGATGAGCCAAGTCTCTGAGAAATCACACAGCAAACCTGGTGCTTCCTATCACGTATCAGGTTGATGGTTTGGGGGGGATTTTTTTGGAAAGTCTGAATGTTTGTGTGACACCGCATCTCTGCATTTGTTACCACGTTCTGGATTAGATTGAGCTATGCAGATGCAGCCATGTAGACTTGATTGCAGGTCCAGAATGGGGTTTTGAGTTCTGTGCTTGCTACTGTTGGAAGGCAGCAGTGTGTGCTGACTGTGTGGCCCAAGTAGTGAAGGAGAAGCCCTCAGTGTGTATGATGAAGGCCCCTAGAGTTAGTGAATGGCGTAACTTCTGGGCCAGTGGCTTTCAGAGCGTACTTCAGACAGCCCCGTAGGGGCTCCGTGGTCGGGAGAGGGAGGCAGTAGTTAACCTACTGGGGCCCTGGACTCTACTCCTGCTCATCCATGTTAGCTTATCTACTGTGTGGGTTTCTAGATAAGCATTCACTGGAAGAAAGAATGTCAGGGCCAAAAAGAGTTTGAAACCCACCAAGTTCACCTAGTAGTCTCACCTTCTACAGGGGGAAATTAAACCCCAGGATAATGAAGAAAATCAGCAAGGTCACAGAATAACCTGGCAAGTCCTATTTCCTAGGAGACCCTCTGTACAGACTACTTCTAACTGTGACTTTTCTGTCCCTTTAAAAAAAAAATTAAAAAATAATATAGTTCTCTATTTTAGGCTGCTAAATTGTAGATAACAGCCAATAGTCATTAGAGATGATAATAGTTTAAGAGTAGAATTATTTTTAAAGGCTCAAGCATGCTATTTGCCATCTGGGACATTTCTCATCACTCCTCACTTTTGAGTCTCAGGGACACGTGCTGTGGGAGAACAGACTTGTTTACTTCTGTGTACTTTGCCTGCAGTCACAGTTTTAAAAAGAAATCCCAACCGAGTTGAAAAACAGGCTGTGTTCCTATTGACAGCCACACCTACGGCCATTTATCTTTCCAGTCCAGTGCACGCAAACAGCAGTGCACACGTGGGCTGACCGGATAGTGCTCCTCAAGGGCTTCCCTGAGTGAACATTCATTCATGGCTTGTTACTCAGCTGTGTCTTCTTAAAATATGAGAAAACAGCTTGATTGAAATTAGTTGAAATGCAGGGTCTGGCAGAAGTAACTCCACTGAGTGTGGTGGGTAGGGTCCGTGAATGTCTCGCATGAGATGGGCAGCAATTTGAACATTTCACCTAAAAATGTCAATGGTGTGCTTGAGTGTGATATTGTTAAGTTACAGAATTACATGCTTATGGGGTGGGGTGGAGGGATGGGGAGAAAAGGCATACAACTGTAATTGAATAACAATAAAAATTTAAAAAAAAAAGCCAGAATTACATGCTTATGATTTTGTAATAAAAAAGGGACCCTGTATCTAGTATCTAGTCACTAGTAACATTCATTGTTACATGTTTATAGGATAAAGAAGACTATACACAATTAAGGGAAGACGGAAAGATTAATAGTTTGTCATTTATTGTACACTCACATTCCAGGCGTCGTGCTCATGTATTTTATGTGCACTGTTCCTTCTGATTCTCACATCTACCCCCAAGAAATAAATACTATTATAATCACCATGTTACCTATAAGGAGATAGAGCCTTAGAGAGAGGTTACATATGAATATGTCACCCAAAGCATGGTGGAAAGTTGACACTCAAATCTGGGTCAGGCTGACCTCAAAGGCAGAACTTGAAAGAAATGCAAACACGCTGGTACGAGTAAGTACTAAGTCTTCAGTACAGTTACCTCCTTCAGTCCCTGCTGGCTTCTTCCTGCGAAGTCAGAACACCGTGGACATCAGCCCCTCCTAGGGGTTGTTCACTGCCCACTGTGTTCCCCTTTCCACCTCTCATCTTCCCATTGTTGAGGAAGCTCTGAATACCTGCAGACTAATTGGAGAGAAGGCATTGCTTTCTCGGTTAAATTTCTCATACCAGGTAGGATTCAGCTTCTTATGTTAAAACCAAGGGAAGAAAATAAAAGTCAGGAATTTTAACTCTGTTTGCTGGAATGAATGAAACCCTTGGTAATTTTTTCTATCCAGAAGAAATGTTCTCATCCGGCCTGGAAACTCTTCTTATTCTTGACTCTTTGCCCTTTGAAGTTGTAAATCATGTTTTTTGTCTGCTGAATGGCTGTGCTTTACAGACCTGAAGCTCCCTGAAATTTCTGATAGAGTTGGGTTTTGCTAACATGTGTGATGTTAGAAAAACCCAGCTTATTGAAGCATAACTTTTAAGGGTGTTTTTAAATTCATGCCTGTTTGCCTGTAATGGTTAATGTTTTGCTCTCTGCTTCATTTAATCAGAGTCCCCTCAGCTGCTGCCTTCTAAACCTAGTCCCTCACATGTGAGTAGAGAATAAGGGTACAGTACCTGGCACATAGTAGGTGCTCAGTAAAGGCTGGTTGAATGGCTAAATGAAAAACACATATAAGTGAAATTCAGTGTAATTTTAAAATAGATATAAAGTATCACAGTACCTTTTTTTTTTTTTTAAATATATTTATTGATTATGCTATTACAGTTGTCCCATTTTCCCCCCCCCACTCCACTCCATCCTGCCCACCCCCCTCCCTCCCACATTCCCCCCCCATAGTTCATGTCCGTGGGTCATACTTATAAGTTCTTTGGCTTCTACATTTCCTACACTATTTTTACCCTCCCCCTGTCTATTTTCCACCTATCATCTATGCTACTTATTCTCTGTACCTTTACCCCCCTCTCCCCCTCCCACTCCCTTATTGACAACCCTCATGTTCTAGTTGTTTGCCTAGTTTGCTCTCGTTTTTGTTTTATGTGTGGTCATTAATAACTGTGAGTTTGCTGTCATTTTTACTGTTCCTATTTTTGATCTTTTTCTTAGGTAACTCCCTTTAACATTTCATATAATAAGGGCTTGGTGATGATGAGCCTCTTCAACTTGACCTTATCTGAGAAGCACTTTATCCTCCCTTCCATTCTAAATGATAGCTTTGCTGGATACAGTAATCTTGGACGTAGGTCCTTGCGTTTAATCTTGGGTAATGTAATTATGATGTGTCTTGTTGTGTTCCTCCTTGGGTCCAGCTTCTTTGGGGCTCTCTGAGCTTCCTGGACTTCCCGGAAGTCTATTTCCTTTGCCAGATCGGGGAAGTTCTCCATTATTTGTTCAAATAAGTTTTCAATTTTTTGTTCTTCCTCTTCTCCTTCTGGCACCCCTATAATTCGGATGTTGGAACGTTTCAAGGTGTCCTGGAGGTTCCTAAGCCTCTCCTCATTTTTCCAAGTTCTTGTTTCTTCATTCTTTTCTGGTTGAATGTTTGTTTCTTCCTTCTGGTCCATACCATTGATTTGAGTCCCAGTTTCCTTCTCATCACTATTGGTTCCCTGTACATTTTCCTTTGTTTCTCTTAGCATAGGCTTCATTTTTTCATCTGTTTTTCGAATAGATTCAACCAAGTCTGTGAGCATATTGATAACCAGTGCTTTGAACTGTGCATCCGATAGGTTGGCTATCTCTTCGTCGCTTAGTTGTATTTTTTCTGGAGCTTTGAAGTGTTCTGTCATTTGGGCCATTTTTTTTTTTTTTTTTGTCTTGGCGCGTCTGTTACTTTAAGGGGCGGAGCCTTAGGTGTTCACCGGGGCGGGGTAATGCTGGTCGCTGCGCTGTGATGCTGTACGTTGGGGCGGGGCCGAGAGGGAGCAATGGCGCCCACTTCACTCTCCTCCGGATTTCAGTCTTTCACTCCGCTACCCACAATCAAACTGGGCCCCTCTGGTGCTGGTTCCCGAGTAAGTGGGCCTGTGCACACTCTAGGCCCCTGTGGGTCTCTCCAACAACCTCTCCTGTGAGGCTGGGAGTCTCTCCTGCCGCCCCAACCCCCAGGGGCGCTTTCAATCAGAGGTTTGAGGCTTTATTTCCCCGAGCTGGAGCCCTGGGTTGCGCAGCGGTCTGCTTCTCTGCCCGCCGTTCGTCCGGTTTATCAGTCTGGATGAATGATTATTTTCTGTTTCCTTGGTGTTGGTCCCCCTTGCTGTTCGATTCTCTGTCAGTTCTGGTTGTGCGAGGAGGCGCAGTGTGTCTACCTACGCCGCCATCTTGGTTCTCCCTTTCTGTTGCAATTTTTCGTATCACAGTACCTTGATTACCAATTTATAACTTTCTCATTTAAGCTGAAATTGATCTTGTATATTATAGGACAAGGAAGTTTCTAAGTTAAATAGAATATACTCTTACATAAGCTCTGCAGGTTGGTTTAACTCACTGGGAAAGTCTTTAGCCTAAACTGGTCTTCCTAGAGCCCCTGGATTTTTTCCTTAATAATAAAAACAGCAGAGAAATGAACATCTGTGAGGAGTAAAATGCCACTAACAGCAGAAAATTACCATTACATTTCTCCGTCGTGAAGAAAGCACGTTCCCAGTGGAGATGCTTCTTTAAGTTATTTATTCAGCAGGTGTTTCTCAAATCACAGTGTGAGGGCTTATGGCGGTAAGAATACCCCTGAAGACTTTCTTTTAAACAATATTGTTAAGAAAACTATTCCTATCACATTTTATAGTATATGAGGGTTTTTTGGGGGGTTTTTTTGCTTACAAAATAATGCAGTTGAGTGGAAAATTTGAATACAGTTTGAAAACAACCAAGTAAAGAGACTTAGTACCATTTCTATACAATATATAATATTTAGTAATTATATCCAGATTTTCTTTTACAAAGAACTCTTGGAAAACATTGGGGAATGTTAGTCATAGTATAAATTTAAAAACTAGGAAATTACCCACAGGCCAATGACATTTTAGAAGTAGAGTTTGGGGGAGAAAGAGTTAAAATAACATCCCATGTTTTCAGACAGTGATACCTACACTGCTGCTCTGGGTCTAGAACTTGAGAAGTGCCTGGCAAACTCTTGATATGGGGCATAGTTTGAATCTACTGCCCTCTAGTGGCTACTCTTTTAACATAGTCTTAACCTTACTAAGAAAAAGAATTTAAATGTACCAGATGTCTAAAGCTTTTGTCATTCATTCTTTGCACTTTTTTGCCTACTAGGTATCAGTCTTAAAGTTGTTAGAGATTATTTACTCTTGAAATCTGAGAAGCTTCCTGGCTGGTGTGGCTCAGTAGACTAAGCACTGGCCTGCGAACCAAAGGGTGGCAGGTTCAATTCCCAGTCTAGTGCACCTGCCTGGGTTGCAGGTCAAGTCCCCAGTAGGGGGTGCTCGAAAGGCAACCACACATTGATGTTTCTCTCCCTCTTTTTCTCCTGCCCTTCCCCTCTCTCTAAAAATAAATAAATAAAATCTTAAAAAAGAATTAAAATAAAAAAGAAGTCTGAGAAACTAACTTGTCTTAAAGTCAGCAATGTTAGGTCTACTTACTGTACACGCATTCTGTAAATTGAGGGCCCCTTTTCATTTACCTTGCTAGATTGATTGCAGGCTGGAATGCAGACATAAAGAACGATGTCTGTTTTTTCTCTGCACATTTGCCAAGTACAAGTTGTGCTTTAAAAAAAAAACAAAAACAAAGATAAGACCAAAGGGTTTTAATTTCCTTTATTTGATACAATTATAGTAGTCTTAAAGGGTAAATGAAATTTTAAAAATCTTTTGGGATTTCTAATCTGACAAGATGGCATAGACCTGTTTCTCCCTGCTAAGTACAACTGTAAACCCTGGGAACCAAGAGGCAACCAAAGGAGAACATTGGCAGGGGTAAGAAGAACACAAATTAGTTTGGAGCCCCAAACCAACTGACTGAAGGACCAACACAGAGGTAGGGGTGGGTGTCTTATATCCTACCAACAGAATCAAGTGACCAGGACCAGTGCCCTGACCTGAAACCTAGCAACAAGAAAGGGCCCAGGTAGACTCCTTTCTCCCCAGGATTGACCTGTTGTCTATCCAATATCATCAGGCTAACCCAGCACCCAGAAAGAGGGAATTGTTAGGAGACCCATAACAGTAAGTGGCCATGGGAAATGGCCTGAGACTCCCATCCCCTGCTAAGCCAGACTTTGGTGGCCAGGAGGCACAAGCAAGGGGATTCTGCCAATACATGTACAGCGACCTGGCTTGGGAAGTGCCTTTGTCCCCATAGGCCTGAGACCGTCCTCCCCTACCTACATTCTCTGGGACACCTGGAAAAGGGGATTCCCACCTAAATAAGCAGTCCAGCCTGGGAAGCCTCCACCTCCCACGGGGTATGGGATCTCTCACCCCCACCAAGAGACTCCCATGGGCCAGGCAGGTCCTCAGGCAGCCCCAGCAGGACCTGTGGGAGCCTCAACTGTAGCATACAAACCAGGCAGACCAAAATAAACAGCACAGGCTCTGAACATTACACTGTCCCTGGAACCACGGCCCACCAAAGTAGGCCATGGCCTGCGTGCCAAACCTAAAGAGGGTGTTTGTGGGCTAGAGTAAAGGACCCAAACTCTCTCAATGTAATATTCTCTAAACACAGTAGACAAAATGCTCAGGATACAACCAAAGATCCCCTATCTTGGCACCAAGAACTAAAAACCACAACTTGAATGAAAAAGCGGTCACAGACACCAACGTGATGAATTAAATGTTGGCATTACCTGACAAGGATTTTAAAGCAACCACCACGAAAATGATTCAACAGTCAATTACCAATTCTCATGAAGCAAATGAAAAAATGGAAAACCTCAGTGAAGAAATAAATACAAGTTATAACAAGAAGCAAATGGAATTGATAGAATTGAAAACTGATAAATTTTAAATACTTCAAGCTAAATTCCTTATAAGAAAAATTGCCATGCCACATTAAAATTTTTTGATACATATTCTAGTTTGTCCTCAAGAAAAGGGATGAATGTCACTTTTTTCAAGACCCTTAATCAACACTAGTATGATTTTTAAGAATTTTTCTAATAATATAGGCAGAAAAAGTAGTTTCTCGTTTCAGTACGCATTTCTCTGATTTTTAGTGAAAAGAAACACTGTTTTCTTGGACATGATTTTTCTACACCTGCTAGCCTCTGACCTTGGGCAAGTTGCTCCATTTCAGTTTGCTCGGTTCCCTGATCTGTAGAAAGAGAATGGTCATCTTGCCTGTTCCCAGGTAGTCATGAGGCTTGAGGGAGGCGCCAGGGTTTAGTACACTTGGTGAGGGCTAGCTGCCATCGCTGCTGCTGCTGTTACAACGAGTACTGCCACCGGGGTTGTTTCTGGACTTCCATCCACTTCTTGACTGAATTCCTTTCAGGAAGACATCAAGCTTATGAAAGAAAATTGTTAGGCAATTCTGTCAGAGAAGGTTTCTGTAGGAGAATCTAGTTGTGACTATAGCTAATGCAGTAGTTCTCAACTGAAGGCGATTTTGTCCCCCAGGGGATAATGGGTATTGTTGGGAGTCGCCACACGGTGGAGGGCAGTGCTTCTGGTGTCCAGTGTGTAGACGGCAAAGGTAACGCCAAACATGCTACAGTGTGCAGGACACAAGAATATTCCGGCCCCAAATGTCACTAGTTCTAGTCTTCCCATACCATCTCATTCGTTCATTACTTTTCATACTTCAAGACATCATTTCTGCCTTTTATCTTACAGATTAAAAAAAAAATTAATCACTATATTTCCAAATTCAAATTCCAAGATTTCTCTAAGGGCTCTTAAGACTGAAAAGTAAATTTCTATTTACTTTTATATTTAAGTCATTTATATATATGGATTGTCAGGGTGGCTGGTAGGGCATACATCCCGGCCTCTTCCACCTCAAACTCAAAGAAATGACCAGGCAAATTATATCTTGTGTCTATATCTGTATGTTTATTTCTCTACCTTCTCTGTCTCCCTCTCCCTCTCCATCTCTATCCTTGTCTCTCTACCTGTCTCTGTCTCCATCTGTCTCTATCTCTATCTCTATCTATCTCTATCTCTATCTCTATATCTACATCTCCGTGTATCTATATCTCCCTGTGTCTCCTGGAAAAGAAGAAGGGGTTATCACTATGAACCAGAAATTCAGAGTCTCATTGAAAGGCCGTGTCTGTCAGAAGAGGCTAAGTTATACTGTGGTAAAAAAACAAACCCCAAATCTAAGGGATTTATTTGTTTATTTATTTATTTAATCCTCACCTGAGGACATGCTTATTGATTTTAGAGAGAGGGGAAGGGAGACGGAAAGAAAGGGAGAGAAACATCAATCAGTTGCCCCTTGTAGGTACCCTGACCAGGGAGTGAACCCACAATCTAGGCACATGCCCTTCCCAGGAACTGAACCCATGACCCTTCCATTTATAGGATGATGTTCCAACCAACTGAGCCACATTGGCTGGGACATTTGAGCAATTTAAAAGTGTACAGTTTATTTCTCACTCATCCTGCATGTTCGTTTTGGGCTGTCAGGATGGCCAGTAACCCAGGGACCATCTCAAATGTTGCCATTGCCATGGAGAGGTGAAAAGAGAACTCCAGAGGGTTTCGCATCAGCAGTTAAATGATCCCTCCTGGAAGTGACAGGCATCAGACGTCACTTCTACTCAGAGCCCATTGCTCAGAACTGTTTACCTGGCCCCGCTTCCACCGTGCAGCCGGGAGGTGCAATGTTGTCAGTGGCCTGAAGAGGAGACACTTGGAAATAGTTGTCATATAGCTTTCCTGACTCCCTCAAAGGCCCAGGTATAGGCATCTGATGAAAGGAAAAAACCACAGCTGGAAGTGAGGGAAGAACCACGGAAGGTGGGAGCTGCTCCTGGAGATATGAGGAGCAGAAGGGACCCTGCACAAAACACTAATTTATTGGAGCGCCGTGATAGGAATAGCCTGGGGGAACTGATATCCACTCACATCCCAGAGATAGAAGAACTAGAAGTGCTATATTTTAAGATTTAGATATTTTTGATGTTTAAAAAATATTTAATGGGCTGTGGAAATTACATGAAGTCTTCTTTATAAGGTCCCGTGTTCAAAACCATGGTGCCTAGTACAGCGCCTGTTACATATTATGTGCTCAGGAAATACTGAATTGAATAATAGCTCTAACTTTACCACAGGAAAAAGCAAACACTGGTTTTTAAAATATCATCATCACCATCACCACCATCATCATCCTATTATCCTATCTCATGGTTAAGGTTGGCTTTGGAAATAAGTTAGTGTCCTGACCCCTGGTGAAGTCACTTTAAGGAAGTTTTCCTGCCCAGCAAGTGGCCAAGATCCAAAAAAAAGGCCTGAGAATTTAGACCCTGACTTCCTTGTTTTTTAGCAGAGTCCTCATTTTTCTTTGCAACTTCCTTGATCCACACCCCATGCCAGCCCCTCTCACCCTCTCCGCTTTGTGAAAAGATGTCCTTGGTCCGTCCTCCAGACCCAGCTTTCCTGTTAGTGGCTTCTGTCTGCACTGGGTCTCTGGAGATGCTAGAAGTGCGGAGTGGGCTCTGGACCCAGACCTGCCTGGGTCAAAATCTGCCACGTACTGTATGACTTTGGGGAAGCCTCATTTGCAAAATTTGAATAATGCTTGTCCCTACATCCTAAGGCACCGTGGTGAGTATTAAGTGAGGTGATGCTTAGAATGTTCTCCGGAGGGTGCCTGGCAGTGTGTGAGTACCTGATTGCCCTGCCATTAGCACCGTCCCCCTCCAGTCTCCACCCACATTCAGCTCCAGGACTTCTCCCAGGAGGAGCCTCCATGTCTCTACCCAGCTTTGCCAACAAGGATGTGGTCTCCTTGACATTAGTTTGTTTTGTTTCAAGCCAATCCCCCAACACTCCAGAGTCCCAGGATATCATTTTTAGGGCTGGCTCAGTCTCAGGTTATTTCTAGCTTTTAACCCACATAGCTTCAAAAAGCATTTGCTAGCTCTGTCTCCTTCTGGTTTTCTTCTCTGTAAAACAGGAAAGATACTTTTTTGTCCCTAATTCCCAGGGATTTGGAGGTTTTCTCTTCCTTGATTCTATATTTTGTGCCATCTCATCAGCTTGTGTGTGTCCTTAAAGTCACCCTCAGTCCTTGTTGGGGAAAGATAAAGGTATAAATAAATACAGAAATACATAAATAAAATAAAGAGTAGTTATGAAAGCAATGGAAAAAATTCAAAACCATACATATACAAGATATTTTTAGCTGGTAGGTGTTATCAGGGGCAGATGTTGGAAAACCCACCTTGTGATTATGTCTGTTGACCTTAGAAATGTTCAAATTGTAGACTTTGTGTGATATCTCCAGAAAACAGGATACAAGAAAAATGTGGAGGAGGTAAACTTGCTTTGATCCTTTAAAGATAGAAGTTCTGAAATAGTTAAGTAACAAAGCTAAGAATATACTTTAAAAAATATTTTCTTATTTTTAAAGAGAGGAAAGGGAGGGAGGAAAGGAGGGAGAGAAACATTGATGTGACAGAGAGACATAGATCGGTTGCCTCTCCTACATGCCCTGACCCAGGACCGAGCCCACAACCCAGGCATGTGCCCTGACTGGGAATTGAACCTGTGACCTTTCACTCTGCTGGATGCCCAACCAACTGAGCCACACTGGTCAGGACTAAGAATATACTTTCAACACATGTGGCCACAAGTTGTTAAATGGAAGAATTAACATAGAGATCACACTAAATCTCTCAGCCTCAGGAAGTGGTCACTGCAAAGGGCACACACAGAAATGATTACAAAAGGAGTTTAAGTCACCTACAAATAGTAAGCGTGATAGTGCGTTTGCTCCCTGGTCAGGGTGCGGGTGGGAGGCAATCGAACAATGTTTTTCTCTCACATCGATGTTTCTCCCTCCCTTTCCCTCTAAAGTCTATAAACATATCTTCAGGCGAGGATTTTTAAAAAATCGAGGGTAAGAAAGTTTTCATTTCAGCTCCCTCCTGCAAGATGGCAGCAGCCGAAGGAGAAGAGTGTCTGCCGCCGGGCCTCCCCGAGCTGTTCGATACCTGCCAGCGGCTTCTGGACGAAGTGGACGTAGCGGCAGAACCCCCCGGTTCCCGGGTAGTGCAAGAGAAGGTGTCTAAAGGACTACACCTCCTGAAGCAGTCTGCCGAGATGTTATTGCAGCTTGACTTGTTCAGCCACAATGAAGACTTGGAAGAGATTGCTTCCTCTGACCTGAAGTACCTGATGGTGCCAGCACTTCAAGGAGCGCTCGCTCTGAAACAAGTCAGCCCCAGCAAGCGGCTAGATGATTTGCAGTGGGCTCGAGAACACTTTCTAATCTACTTAACTCAGTGCCAACACTATCATGTGGCAGAGTTTGAGTTGCCTAAAACCAAGAACAACTCAGCTGAAAATAACACAGCTGGTTCTCCCATGGCCCATCCTAACCTCATTGCTGTGGCATCTCAAAGACAGGCTAAAATAGAGAGATACAAGCAGAAGAAGGAGATGGAGCATAGGTTGTCTGCAACAAAAGCTGCCATGGAGAGTGGGGAAGCAGACGACGAGCATATTCGTGAGTATTACCTCCTGCACCTGTGGAGGTGGATTGCCATCAGCTTAGAAGAGATCGACAGCATTGACCAGGAGATCAAGATCCTGAGGGAAAAAGATGCCTCCAAAGAGACATCAGCTTCTGGCTCAACTCCTTAGGCTAGGCCTCCAATGAAACCCTTTATTCTCACTCGGAATGCCGCCCAAGCCAAAGTATTTGGAGCTGGTTATCCAAGTCTGGCGTCTATGACAGTGAATGACTGGTATGATCAGCATCGGAAGGTGGGAGCTTTACCAGATCAGGGAATACCCAAGACAACCTCAGAGGTCAGGAGAGGAGCTCAGCAACACAAAGAGCAAGAACAAAAGGAGGAAGAGGATGATGAGGAAGCACTCCAGCGAGCTTGGGAGTGGGATGACTGGAAGGATACCCATCCTAGGGGCTATGGCAACCGACAGAACATGGGTTAGTCTTCCCACAAGACTAAGGGATGACGGGGTGCACCTCTTCCCCCCGAAGAAAAGCTGTGCTGTCTTCCCAGTACCTGGGTTCGGGTTTTAGCTCTGTACCACGTGGCAAAGACGCTTAATCTTGCTTTGCATTCAAATAAAGTGGCAAGCAATGAAGTGTGTATTTGTAGCCTAGATGATGAACCAGTGAGTCTTGTTTTGGCATTCTCCCAATCATGTATTTCAGTTTCTTCGGTGGAAAGAAAAGAGTACTGAGAAGTGGGCTCCGTACAAGCAATGGCTGTACGAATTCGCCTTCAAAAGTAAAGTCCTTTGTACTACAGGAGCCTGTGCAGGAAAAAAGAAAGTTTTAATTTCAGACCATCCTATGTGGTTACTTTGGTCTCTGAGTTTGTAAGGCCACCACACAGGCCTTCCCTGAGCTTGTCAGGTTTAGTATGTACTCCCCTTTCTCGTCCACACCTGTTTGGTTGCAGATCCCTTTGAGAATCTGACGAAGGAGTGAAGGCTTTCCTCCAAAAAAAGGGGGACTTTAAATGTGGTGTGTGGTTTCAGGGGACCCCCCCCCAAATCCTAGACCTAGAATTTAACATTTAAAGGAAAAAAAGAAGCATGACAGGAAGAGGTGGTTGCTCCTTGGGGGTTGGGCACCTGTGCCCTCCCTCCTTTAATCAAAAGAGGAAGCTGCCTGCTCCTACAGCTGGATCAATTAAATTCTTGCCAAACAATATAGAGTGAGAAAAAAAAGAATCTAGCATCTCTTGCTGGGGGAAATTGTGCTCTTTCACGGGATCACAAGGAAAGTATTCCAGGAACCCTCACGTGGGAGGTTGTGCCATGGTAAGGTTTATTTGGGGTAGAAGTAGAAGGCTGCCCCCAGATTCCCAATGTCTCGTCTCCATTTTTCCTATCATGGGAAAAGCCCAACTTTGTCTTCATCAGGCCCAGAAATAGGGCCAATGTCCAGAGATTCTGTGCCATGACAAAGTTTAGTCCATATCAAAGCTCATTAGTCCAGTTCCCACTGTCCTCCAGCTGGCTGGCACTGCTGCATTCGGTACCCAGGCTTGGCCTGGAGCCTGCTTGATGTTCGCGTAGCTCCTGGCCATGCAGCTGTGAGGGCCACATGGTCACTGAGGAGAGAAAACACGTGAACAAGTGGGGCAAGAGCTTGTTACGGAGAGAAAGGGAGAGCGCGAGAGAGCGCTTCTTTGTTAGGCGGATTACATTATCTTCTACTTGGGAAGGACCAGGTGCTTCTTCAAACTAACCAATCAACCTTTCAAGCTTTCATGGGCTTTTGATGGGTCCACCCCCTAACCAATCTATTTCCTAGATCTTCCAGGGTTCTGTGTCTCTCATCCAATCCGATTCTTTCCCCGGGCTACACAGACAGGCCTTTATGGTCACCGTCTTGACTTCTGTGCATGTACTTACCACCCCCTGCTTCCCCCTACAATCCGAGACCAGAGGCCAGGCTGTTCCCTCCATGGGGGAAGGGAGGGGTGTTAATCCCCTTGGTGGGGCAATGCTGTGATTCCCCTGGAGTGTGTGAAGCTGTAGCTTTCTGATTAATAAGCAGGCATATGCTCCCTCGTTGATTATGCTTAATAAAGTCTGATTCCCTTTGCTTCCTTCCTTTATTAATGTTCAGCTACTTACGCTAACACTTCCACTCAGTCTCCTGTATGTCTTCGCATGACTTTAACCTGCAGGCCAGTTTTGTTTGCTCAGTGTCTGCCACATCCTGTACTCTCACTGTCTTAGAGTGATTTGTGATTGTACAAGAACATTGCAGTTGTGGCCTGACACAGGTGTACCCCAAGAATTCCACCACAGAAGCTGCACTTGCTGCAGGTGTCCATCTGCTGTTTCTGTCACCTAATTGTGCATACCAGTGCCAGTTTACATTTTGTGACTGGCATAGAAAGATGTGCTGGTATATCAGACAAGAACCGGCATTCAGAAGCAGGATCTTGTTCAATTTTGCATGAGATGTTGCCTGTTGACTTGGAAAACTTGAAGTGTTTGAAAGCAGGGATGGAAAAAACAACCCCAGGGATTCTATATATTCAGACTCCTTGGCAGTTTGTTTGCTGAAAAGCGGGCTGTGTGCTGCGGTGAAATAAAGCTTTTGCCCTGCCCAGGAAATTTTGGTGGAGTCCAGGCAGCAGGAAGCCTGGCAACATTCCACAGTGATCAGCTAAGGGAAAAACAAAAATCCTAACCCCAAATGCCCTTTCCCTCTCCCAGGAGATAGTATTGCCTTCACGGAGGAAAGCTGTACCTTAATGCCCAACGCTCGGTCTCATAAACCACAGTACTGTGATTGTGTTTCTATTTCTTACTCTCCTTTATCAGTCGGTTCTCTAATCTCCCCTTTGATTCCTCAAAATTAAGAAATTAGGCTTTTATACAAGTGGCACATTTTTCAATTTCTTAGAAAGGGTAAAAAGATTATATGGGGCCGACAGCAACATAGGAATGTAAGTGCTTGAACTCTACCAAGTTTGTGATCAGACAGAAGTGGGCCCAGCATGGTAGGGCTGACGGCTCGGCCTGGTGACCTTCGTTTCTCTGTTGAGTGGGCAGAAAGTACAGCCTTTGGGGCTTGAGGGGCTTTATCATTTTTTATGTAGTGTCCACAGACATGTTAAAGAACTCTGAGCCTCAGTTTTTCCCTCTGTTTTATGGGGATAACAATACCTGCCCCATGGAACTGGATACACACCAGGTGTCACAAATGACAGTCCCCACCTCCACACTGTGTGTCAGGTGTAGTGGTCCATAATGTGTTGGGTTATGAATTGTGCCGTCTTCCTCCCTGTTGAAAAGTAGAACATTTGCTTGTCTCTTTTCTTTTATCATATATCAAATAGTTGTGAAGCTTAAGAAGCACTTACCACTTTTCTGTATTACTGTTGAGGAAGCAGATTATCTGCAATAAATGCCCTCTGTCCATTTCCACACTTCCCAGTCAGGCACGTGGTTTTGATAAACGACTTCCTAAGTCCTGAAGGGATTAGGTCTAAGCCTAAAAGAAACCAAACAATTGAATGTTGATGGATGTAGAACAGAGGCCCACAGTGTTGTCCCAGGAGTTGGAGAGGTTCCTGGCATCTGCTTCTGGCCCTGGACAAATTCAACATCACCGTTTCACTGCAGAAGGATGGGAAGGTTGGCTTTCCTGGCCATCTTGCCTGCCCATGATTTGCTGATCAGTTAAGACAGCAATATTCCTCCTTTACATGCCCTATTTTTGTTTCTGTGCGTCCAGGGCATGTGAATGGAGCATCCCGGAGGTGGGGAAGGTGCAGAGTGGAGGCAGTGATGGCTGCCAGCCCTCTGTCACCACCTTGTCTACTAGAGTGACATGTATTGTATCTTTCCACTAAAAAAACTTGCTTTTAGCACCTGAGAGTGAGCGGCCTTGTAACCTTTGCCTGTAGTTTTCTACCTTAAGTTCTCATCGTGTTCTTGAACACACTGGCTTAGAAATCAATTGTCGGGCTGCCATGGGTCAGGACAGTGCCCACTGCTCCACTTGGAGCCCCTCAGAGCTCCGCCTCTTCTCAGTCGGCCTTGGCCTGGGTCCCTTTCCTGTGCTGAGCTGAGGGCAACTCTTGCCCAGATTCAGTTGTGTTTGAATTTTGATTCAAACTTGGTACAGTGATGTTACTTTTTTTTTAACCCAGAAATATGGTATAAACTTGTAACTTCTGAAAATAGTACCCATCCCAGTTATTCAAAGCAGTTTCATAAGTTACAGAATCCTGTTTTTTGGGATGTTCCTGATTTGGCAAGTTGCAAACCCTAGAGTTAATTTAACATTGCTGAAAAAGAGGTGCTCCTTAGATTTCCTTTTTGAGGACATAGCCCTTCTTTGCTAGACTTCAGGATTCATGCTTCCTAGAATTCATCGGTGATTTCAGGCAATGAGCTATAGAGAATAACCCAAAGTATGTCTTGGTTCTTTTTATAGTCTAAGTGCAACTAGTCTTCGGGCGAGGTCCCCACTTTGGTATGTGTATGACAGTTATGCTACTTGTGATAAAGACATGAGTCACCTTTTTCTTTCAAAAATAGCTAGAAGGGTGTGAAGTGAACAGTAAAAGTTCTGGGTCTCCATAGTACTCCTTCCTAGATGTAATCAGCATAAATAACTTTTGTGTATCTTTCTAGGTATTTTTCCACACAATTATAAACATATACATACATACTACACACACAAATAGCACATATATCTACGTTTTATTTTTAAAAAGATTTTATTGATTTATTTTTAGAGATGGGAAGGAAGGGAGAAAGAGAGGGAGAGAAGCATCGATGTGCAAGGGAAACGTCAGTCTGTTGCCTCTTGTGCGCCCCCAATTGGGGACCCAGCCTGCAACCACGTGCTCCGACTGAGAATCAAACCTGCGGTTTTTCAGTTGGCGGGACGACGCCCCACTTACTGCGCCGCACCAGTCAGGGCTCTATCTGTTTTCTAGAAATACAAATAGAATTTTACCATATATACCATTTTTTATCTTGCGCTCTTCGCTTTATGCTATACCCAGGCATCTTGCCGAGTTGGTAGGTGTAGCCCTCGTGGTGTTAGTGTTTGCACGGTATTGCATGTCATCATTGAACCGTCATGTACTTAGCATGATGTCTGTTCGTGAACGTTTAGGTTGGTACCACTTTTTTACTCCTTTGGTCTTATAGTAGCTCTCCTTGTACGTATCTCAGCCAGTGCATTTGGTGAGTGAATATTCTCATTAATTGAATTATGTCTTCAAAACTATATTGCTGTATTTTAAATATTAGTTCACATTTATGGTGAGGTAACTAATGACTAAGTAACAAAAGACTTCCCTAAAAATGTGCAAAAAGTATTTATAAGTGATGGCATTGTTATAGAAATCAGTTTAAGTTAGGTTAATCTTATTATTTGCTGAGAATTAATTCATGGTAAAATATGTGTTTTAGAATGTCCAACTTATACACCATGAAGGAATTTAAGGGGGTGGTGTTTTTAATGAGTTGCCATAGTGGCACATAAATCATTGGGGTATACTTCCAGAGGTGGAACAAAGAAGAAGAATTTTTCCTAAGAGGAGGTGAGAAATGTCGGGGGTGGATTTTTCTTTCTAAAACTGTGTTCATAAGTGATTAAATAACGGCTTTAAAAAAAAAATCTCTAAAGAACTAGATGCCTGACTAAACAGTAGAGAGGATGTGGATGTACATGTTTGCACAAAATAGACGACCCATTTTAATTCCATGAAAGGAAAAGCTAAATCTCTTATTTCTCTTTGTGGGCACATCCTTATGGGCAGGTATCTGATTAGCAGCGTCCATGCAAGAAAAAGCTGTCTGTCTTACACGAGATGACCTCCAGTGGCACAGCCCAGCTTACTCCTGAGCGGGCTCCCACTCTGCTACCAACAGTGGCCCAGTGCAGTTGGCCCTTGGTAGCTCCTGCTCCAGGACACGTTTCTCTAACTACGGTTATCCTACACCTTATAACACTCACCTCTGTCCTTCCTCACTGTTGCAGAAAACTCGGGTATTTACTCTTCACCAGCAGTTCTCAACCGGGGCAAATTTGCCCCCAGGGGACATCTGGCAATGTTTGGAGACATTTGGTTGTCACAGCTGTGGATGTACGGGCACTGAGGAGGCAGAGGCAAGCATGTCACTAAACATCCCACACTGCACAGAACAGCTCCTCCCTTCCCGTATGTCGATTTCTGGAGCGCTTTCTCTGTGTAGCTCCCTCCTTCTTCTCCAGGATTCTGCTTCGCAAATTCTAAGCACCTCAAACTCCACTCTCTGTCTCCTCAATGAGGAGACAGCCGTCCCCTGCTTGGATTCCCCCTCCTTCGCTGTGGACCAGAAAGTACCTCTAGGCAGATAGCTGGGGCAATCATAGACATCTCACTGTTTCTGTTTTCTCAGGCATCAAAATCCTTACACTGCCCGTGTTCAATATCGGAGAGCAGTTGTGTCATACATTTGTCTGGTTTTCTAGTTGGTCACAGCAGAAGGGCAAGTCTGGCACCAGTTACTTTATCATTGCTAGAGGCTATTTACCTGGATTTTTTTTTTCTCTCAGTATTTTTCTGTAGTAAGTAAAGACGGGGGCCCTGTCCCCATTTTATAGATTAGATGTCACAGAGTTGCCAAGAGTGAGTAAGAGACTTGAAATCACAAAGCATGTTGGTAGGATGGCAGGAACCATGGATCACATGATCTGACCCTTGCCTCATTAAACTAAATCCCACCTGCAGACATAAGCATACCAGTGTGTGTTACTGGGACCACTGGCAGAGGCCAAAGCAGTGGAACAAGAAAGAAGACAGAAAAAAACTGGTAAAGAAAATGAGGTAGAGGAAAGCTCTACAGCCGTATATTAGGGGAGAAACTTGGGGTAGCTATAATAACCCCAAGAGTTGCCTCAGATACCACTCCATGGTGCCTAATAAGATATTGAACTAATAACCACTATTCACTACCCCCTACCACTGTGCCGAGAGCCTTCCACGTATTATCTCATTTACTCTTCTTTCTCCACCTAAAGGAGAAACTATTATCCTTATTTTACAGATCAAGAAACTGAGGCTCAGGGAGGCAAAGTCGTCTGCCCAGAGAAACAGCTAATACGCTGCAGTGTGGAGACTTGACCTAGATCGGCACAAAGCTCATGCTCTTTCATGATGGTTTCCCATCGGGCCTTGCCACTTCCTGACTCATTTTTGTTGACTTGCCTAATGTTTCGCACCTCATTCCACTCCTTCAGGGGTACCGCTTATTTTCTTCTGACTTTAAAACCAGTACTGCTCCTCGAAGGAGAACCAGAAAATACAGAACATTAGAAGGAAGAAAAATCATCTATACTCTTACTCTTATCTGTCGTTTCCAGTCCCAAACTCAACTTATGAACTGTAATGCTCACCTTTATAACTGCCTAGCCTTCATCACATACAGTAAGTTCTCAATGAACTTCAGGCACCGCAGGAACTACATAAAACATTTAAAACATCACGTAACTGGCTGAGAAGTTACACATTTGGGTGTATGCCTGAAGAACTACTGGATTTCAGTGGATACACAATGAGGACTTGATAGTCTTTCTAAGTGCAGCGGGCATGTGCCAAGTTACGTTTCGTGGTCCTTTCAGCTCTGCTCCATGCTATACCCATAGGCACCCAACAGATACCCTTTGATTGAATGAAAGACCTTCAGAGATGGAAAGTAAATTCAGTGCATTTATTCATCAAATCTTCCCTGAGCACCTACTGTGTGCCAGGCACTATGCTAGCTCCTGGGGTGAGGCATGAGCGAGATGCAGTCTCTGCCCTCTTGGAATTTACCATCCAGTGATAGAAAACCCTAGAAACCGGCCTCTGAAATGTTCCAATTAGAAGACATTCTCCCGCACTGAGATTTTTATGAGGCAAACTCAGAGCTGTTTGTCATGAGGAGGCTTAAAAAGAGCAGTTGTGAGAGACCAGGTGAAGTTCCTAAAATGAAGAAGGGGAAATCTTCCTGCAGCTGTTTGTGCATTGCCCCCTAGCCAGCTGCCTTGCTGTCTCACAGCAGGGAGGTTTCGTCTCTGTCTCCTTTGCTCTCGTTTTCTTTTCATCTCCGGGTTTGATGTCTAAGCTTTAGCTGGGCCTTTGATTTTTAGTGTTCTGGAGAAAGAGGCCAGGGACCACAGAGCCAGGCAGGCCGTACCTGAGAGCCTGACATGTTGTCCTAGATTCGGAGCTGACTGAGAGCTCACGGAGGATTTCAGCAGACTGCACAGGGAGCCTGCTGGGAAGGCAGCTCGCCTGTAGCCCCGTGAAATAAAGAGTTTTCCAATTCTTTGAAATACACAGTTTGCTTGGGTATTGAACGTTATGACAGCAATTTGTAGTCCTTTCAAAAATCTTTTACTATCTAAGTTTTTTCCTTTTTCTTTTATGTATTGATTTGAGAGAGAGGCAGAGAGAGAGAAATACCAACTTGTTTTTTCACTTATTTATTCATTCATTGGTTGATTCTTGTACGTGCCCTGACCAGGAATCAAACCCACAACCTTGGTTTACCAAGATGATACTCTAAGCAACTGAGCCACCCAGCCAGGGCTTTTACTGTCGAAGTTTAGTCAACTGAGAAAATGAAAAGTTACAGGTCCATCAATCACAAATACATTAAATAAGGGGCTTTAAAATTATGTGGAAGTCTGTGACCAACATTTTTTTAACCTCTAAAATATAGTTTGGTAAACACTTTGTTATAACATACTGGATATTGAGGGATAGTGGGTTTAGTTATCTTTTGGAAATAACAACAAATTACCCCCAAACCTAGTGGCTTAAAACAACAAGCACTCATGATCTTACAGTTTCTGGGGATCAGAAATCTAGGGATGGCTTAGCTGGGGCGTTCTGGGCTCAGGGTCTCTCATGAGGTTGCAATCAAGTTGAAGCCTTGGCTAGAGCTAGCGGAGCTGCTCGCAAGAAGGTTCGCTCAAGGGATTCTTGGCTGGAGCCCTCTGTTTTCACACAGGTCTCTCCACAGGCCCACTGGGTGTCATCACACATGGCAGGTGACTTTCCTCAGAGTGAGTCGTGGGGCTGGTAACATTCACTCATCCCACAAGGATTAATGTCCACGTGTGTCCTCACTGAGGATACAGTGCGGGTACCAAGTGTCGTCTCATTGTTTTAATTTGCATTTCTTTGCCAATACAATGCATAAAATTTAGCATTTTAACCACTTTAAAGTACACCGTTCAGTGGCATTAAGTACATTCACATTGTTGTATAGCCATCACCATTATTCATCTCTAGAACTCTCTAGAACTTTTTTTATCCTCCCAAACTGAAACAGTACCCCTTAAAGACTCACTCCCCACTCCCCTCTTCACCAGTCTACTTTCTGCCTCTATGGATAAAGTGCACTGTGCATATATATACATATATGGGCATTTATATACACATATATACATACACACACATAATATATTTATAGGTATTCACCATTCATATTTCTTTACCTATGAATTCTTTGAAAATGTCCTTAGCCTATTCTCCCTATTGGGACATTAGTATTTTTATCATTGAGTAGGAAGAGTACACAGGAAAACAGAGTGAACAGATCAAGGATTTTTAGTTTTTTATTTTTTTAAAGATCTTATTTATTTATTTTTAGAGAGACAGGAAAGGAGGGAGAAAGAGAGAGAGAGAAATATTTATGTGTGAGAAAAACATCAATTCATTGCCTCTCGCATGTGCTCTGACCAGCAATTGAACCAGCAGCCTTTTGGTTTGCAGGCCAACACTCAATCCACTGAGCCATACCAGTCAGGACAAATTTTTAGCTTTTTAAGCATTATTAATAGATCAGTGGTTTTTCTCAGCCTAATCTTGATTCCTGAAAAACTTGCCACCTTTTGCCCCCTCCTGGCTGCTAAATCAGATTCTGTCCTTAGAAATGGGCATGGCAAAAAAAAAAAAAAAAGAAAGAAAAAGAAATGGGCATGGCACTTATTTTCAGCCTTATTGAGGAATAAGTGACATAAAATATTGTAGATATTTAAAGTGTACAACCTGATGATTTGATATACATATATATCGTGAGATAAGTACCAAGATCAAAATAAATAACACACCTATTACTCACATGGTTAATTTTTGTGTGTGTGTGGTAAGAATGGTTAAAGATCAAAAAGTGCCTTTGGCTTACAGTGCTTCTGCAACGATGAAACCAAAACTAGAATAACAAAACTAATAAATCAACAGCATTGATTTGATGTTATGCAGTGTATTGTTTTGGTGAAAGTAACTGGCAACTTACAACATGGATATGACCCTGCAGTGGCAATCAGTCAGTCAATCACCCAAAAAAAAGGAGAAAGAAAGAAAAAGAATGGGCTTGATTGGCAGTTGTAAGGCACTTAGTTTCTGCCTTTTCTATGGATCACCCAAGAGCCTATGTAACCTTGCTTCCTGTTTCTGATTTTAGAAAACAACAGAAAAAGAACTTTCTCATCCCTCTACCACCTGCCTCTGTGCCCCAATACCCCCATCTGTTACGGTGGATGAGTTGTCTTTGCTTCTATTTAGGGCCGTTCCCTCTACTTGTGTGCAATCCCCTCTCTTCTCTCCTCCATCATGGACATCACACCTCCAATTATCTCCTCTCTCCTTATTTCTTCCTTCCTTTTGACAGGCTCATTCTTAGCAACATAAAACATGCTATAATGTCTCCCATCTTAAAAAAAAAAAAGAGAGAAATCCTCCTTTGATTCTATATTGCTCTTCAGCTACTGCCCTACTTCTCTGTTGCTTTCATTTCGTTTCTTTTTATAGCAAAGGGCTGTGAAAGATGAACCCAATTCATTGACACACACTTTCTCCATTCTTCCTACTTTCTCTCCAACCCACTCCAGCCTTTCTCTGAGACTCCCACCCACCTACCCCTCCTGCACCCCCTCCGCACTTACACTCTCCACCACTGCTTTGTTTTGGACTTAGTCAAAGGCCACACTTGGCAGCCAGGGAGGCTGGCAAATGCTGCCCAACGGTGAGTGCATGGAAGGGGAAATCAGATTTGGGGACAGATAGGGAGATGCAAAGGAGAAAAGGGGAACTCCTTCAGAGCTATTGCTTGTAGTAGAATGGAGCAGGAAGTAATGTACCCTCTCCTCTGTGTCACCCAGAACTGAACAATTTCCAGAGAGCCACAGGCCCCTTTGAATAGTCGGAGCCTGGAGGAATAGACCAGAATGCTTGCTTCCTGTAGGCAGCTGGCCCCCAACCTTGACTTTAGAAGATGAAGGTTGCTTTTTAAAAAATTTATTTCATGTAAAGGATCCAATTCTTTATTGGTGATATTCATAAATCTTGCTATTATGTATTTCTGTCCAGGAAGGTAATTTTCTTCTACATCATTGGTCCATTTGTTTTTTTATAAATAAGAACTTGAATTCTACTGCATGAAAATGGTAGAAATACACATTTGTTAGCATATATATATATATATATATATATATATATATGTATTTGTTAACAGATATTTTGCTTTACAACTTGCACCTAAGATACTGGTATATGTAGCTGGTTCATTAGTTGTCATGAGGTTGAATTTTTAAGGGAAAAATATATCCAAGGAACAAATTTATGGCAAAATCTCTAATTTTCTACAATGTGGATTGAAGTTTGAGCCTAACCAATTTTATGTGAAGATACTAAAATTTATATTACCTTTCCAAATCCTAATGTTCAGATTGCATTGTTCAAATCCAAAGGTGTGGGTTAACTACATACTCTAGTCCATATACATACCTTGGCCTCTATGGTCATCAGAGGCCTTAGCTTCCTTTTAGAAACCCCTGGATGGCTTAGTGTGTTGCAAATGGGAATTAAGGCCCTCTTCCCCTGTGGGGTCAT
Organism: Desmodus rotundus; assembly: GCF_022682495.2. Classification (NCBI taxonomy): domain Eukaryota; kingdom Metazoa; phylum Chordata; class Mammalia; order Chiroptera; family Phyllostomidae; genus Desmodus; species Desmodus rotundus. Next base: position 119,268,979 of record NC_071392.1, read on the forward strand.
TAAGGATGATTTCAATATGGCTGCAGAAATTATACTCGGAGAGGCACGTGAAGTGAAATGATTTATTATGCTCGCAGATCCTAGGCACATGGGAGGACCACCCAGGGAACAGACTCAACCAAGCAGGGGGCTGAGCGGAGAGAGGGAGTACCTGTGGGCAGGTGCCTCTCTTGGGGTCAGGTCCAATTCCCACACAAGCAAAGGCATGAGGAGATTTTATGGTGAATTTGAATGGCCACTTGGTCAGAGGGGTGGGTGAGAAGAGAAACGAGCCATAGCAGGGACCAGCCTACGACACTGGTGCACCTGGTCCCCTGGCAGGTGTTCACGGCCTATTGATGGGGATGTTGAGGCATCAGGAAAATATGAAGTTTTCAAAATAGACAGTACACTTAGCTAAACCATGTGTCTTCCAAAATATTTTATGGGATGTCTCCTGTTATACCCAAAGAGAGGGTGTACTCTTTTTAAAACAAATTAGCAGTTTGAACCTGAAAGAATATTCAGGTAGTGTCAGCTTTTCTTGGCTCCTGTTAATATAAATGTATGGAACCTCACTGACTGATGAGTGTCACCTATCAGCTGCCCTGTGTTGCCCGGAAAAGCAGCGTGTACATACGATCATGGCAACCTGCCTTCGATGTGGAGTGAACTACTGCAGAAATGGGCCATTTTCTGTAGTCGCATCTTTAACTGTGCGTGGGACCCAGCTTGAGGACATGAACAGAATAAAGCAGGTCAATACCACCAGTAGCTATTATTGAACACCCACGGTGTGGCTGCAGGCCCCCAGCCGACATGTCTGGAGCTCGTTACTGGATTCCTCGTTACAACCTCGGCTGGGCTGGTGCGCTTGGCAGCCCACAGTGCAAATGAAAAATACATGAGTCTGACTAGGGAGCGTTTTCCCTTTCTCTCATTCTCCTTAAGGAAAGAAAGTGATTGCTGTGGAGGTTATTTCTGATGTTAATAGGAACACGTTGGCATGGCTCTGCCGGCCAAAGGAGGACAGCCTGGGTTAATATAGTGAGAGGTGATTTAAAATAAGGAACAGTAATGGGAGGCGCTGTGCTGTTACACGCCTCTGGCACTCCTAATTTTCCAGAGCACTGTTGTTTTCATGGTCTTAGCTGCTGCAAGGGACCCGGTTATTATGCATCTGACTACGTGGGAAGCACCATTTGCATTTTCTGGGCCACTGGGGTTTGTGATGTGAGCATCATCGGAGGGATCCCTGAGCCTGGCGGAAGGACGAGGCTGCCTGCAGAGGCCAGCTGGTGCCAAGTGCTTTTCTTTACCATCAGTGGATATGAACTTGGCTGCAGGTTATATTTCTGTACTGTTTAGGTTTTGCTTTTGCTTTAACCTTTGTTGGTCTGGGATCAAGCCATTTAGTATCTTTTGATGATAAAAAATATATAATTAAACTCTTTTAGATGGTAACAAAATATAATGTCTAAGTTCCTGCAGGAGAAAAATCACCTAGTTTTATAAACTTTCTGTAACCACACTCCTCCTTTTCCCATATTAAAATAACTATATGCTATGTTTTTGATAATAGGAAGTTTCATAGGAACATAATTATGGTTTTAGAGCAGAACTAATTTATTTGGACAGTCATTTTTTAAATTTTTATTTATTTATTTTTAGAGAGAGGGGAGGGGAGGGAGAAAGAGAGGACAAGAAACATCAGTGTGTGGTTTCTTCTTGCTCGCCCCCTACTGGACACCTGCCCTGCAACCCAGGCATATGTCCTGACTGGGAATTGAACTGAGGACCTTTTGGTTCACAGGCCGCACTCAATCCACTGAGTCACACCATCCAGGGCTGGACAGTCATTTTTTAAAAGGATTTTTGCCGCCTTGATACCTGTACAAAATTCTGCATTGTCATTGAGGCAGAGTTTGTATAAGGCTGTCCCAAGAGGTGTCATCACCAGTGCCTTGCCACCTTCAAGATCTTGAATTCTGAAGGCCCCTTTTCTTCCCCAGCCAGAGGGTCAGTCTAGCACAGAAGCTGAGAACATGACTCTGGAACCAGACTTCCCTGGGTCTGAATCTGAGCTTCACCACTTACTAGCTTGGGGTCTTGAGCAAGTCGCTTGATCTCTCTGTGCCTCAGTTTCCTCATCTGTAAAATGGGCTGCCTTGTAAGGCAGCTGAAGGAGTTAAATGATTTATGTTAAAGCCTGTGGACAATGCCTAGCACCTAGTAGGTTTCACATAAATGCTGTGGCCTGTGGTGAGTCCATCATTCCACCTCCCCCATCACCCTACTCCTCACCTACATCATGATCTTCCACCCCCTAGTCCCTTCCTTCTCCCACACACCTCTCCCTCTCTTCATTTGCCTCTAATGCCTTCATCAGCCCCCTGATTTCCTTCCTGCATGATCGTGTTAGTTCAGGTCCTGTTAGGGAACAGATAACACAGTCCAACCAGGTAATTTGAGGAAAGCTTAATGAAGAGAATATGTACAAATGTGAGCAGCTGGGGGGAAACTACAAGGGGAGGCACAGTACTGGGCCTAGAAACCCCACAGGAGCACGCTCACAGGAGCTGTGTGGAGTGGGCTGCCTGACTGGAGCCATGAGCTCGTCAGGGGTTGCATCCACCATATGGCAGCCTCCCAGGAAGGGAGCCAGGGAAGTGAATAGTCCAACCGCATCTTTCTCTCTCCTTGCATCTCCTGCCAGGTCTCTTTGTGGTTTCCAGATCCAAAAGAGAGGGCCAGGGCACCCGTCCTTACAGGCCTTCCGGTCTCTGCCCTCATAACCACCCTTCTGGTCTCCGCCCCTGCCACTCAGCTAGTCTGCAGGCTGCTCATCCAACCCAATGACAAAAGCCATGACCTTTGTGCCTCTTTTCAACTATTTGTGACCATTCTCTTTTCTAAGAGTTTCCTTTCCTCCTTCTCTGCTTAGAGAGGTGCTACATAATCATATGATCCAGCCCAAATACCCTTGTTCTCTGCAGTCTTCTCTGCCTCCTGCTAGGGACCCTTACAGCTGACTCTATCTGTGCTTCATTGGGCTACATTTCTTGTTGGGTCTGGGAGCTTATTTGTGGGACTGCTTCCTCTGTAGAGTAGAGCATTCTCTCTTTGAGGACACCCCATACTCATATTGTTAATCTTTTTTTTTTAAGATTTTATTTATTTGTTTTTAGAGAGAGGGAAGGGAGAAAAAGAGGGAGGGAAACATCAGTGTGCGAGAGAAACATCTATCGGGTTGCCTCTCGAATGCCCCTAAGTGGGGACCTGGCCCACAACCCAGGCATGTGCCTGACTGGGAATTGAACCAGCGACCTTTCTGTTCTCAGGCTGGCACTCAATCCATTGAGCCACACCAGCCAGGGCCTGGCATTCTTTTTTATTTTTTTAAGAAAAAAGAGATGGTTTATTGTACCCGGTACATTCAGCCATCACAGTCATCTCAGCATTCTTTGGTGGCACCTCTAAGTGGCTGAAATAAAAACAAGTGCTCCAAAAAAATTAGTTGTACTGAAATGATTAATGGAAAGACATGATAAATATCACTTACCTGGCTAAAGATGGCATTAATTATAATGGGTTCAGCATATTTAACACCAGTTAACTATATCGCACGTTGCGCATAACTAAGTCCCTCTGACACCCTCCCCTCACAGGCAGATTGACTTGCTGTCATATTCTCTGGGGGGTACCCTATTTGTGGCTTATTAGAATTTATCTGGGTAGTTATTCCTTGTTTTACCTTCTAAATCTTTGGTTCCATGAGAACAGGGACCGTATTTGTGATGTCACAGTCTCTGACCTTAGAACAGTGGATATATGGTGTATAATAGACCCTTCAGAAATATTTGTTGACTGAATAAACATACTGGTCACAATGCTGTGTGACATGTCATAACCTCAGGAGGCCAGCAGAGTGGGGATTCTAGGGGCCTTGGAAGGACCCATGGGGTTCTTTTCCAGGCCCCCCATGTCACTCTTTACTGCTAGGAGGAGTCATTTCTGTAGGGCTCCACTCTCCCGTCATCAGCGCGGCCACCCTTCCCCCTCCCATGGGAGCAGGAGCAAACTCCCTTTCCTTTCAGTCACCATGGGGAATATAATATTTGGGGAATTGTTTTTCTGAAATGATTCTATTTCTCCTTTCTCTTTCACAGATGGTGCCAAGCAAAATATATTTAATTGTTATTTGGACCATTTTGAACCTATTCAATAATTTTGAAAATGAGTAGTAGGCTTTGTCAGATCTTATGTTTAAAAATTGGCATCATTTTATATTATTCACTATTGTGATAGTCTAATCAGATTTTATTATGAATAAATGACTTCAGGGAGTTCTTTTTAAAGGTCACAAATGATGTTTAATATCTTCAAAAAAGATTTTACTTTTTAGAAACAGGATGTGGCAACACAGCCTGGAAGCCTCAATTTATCTAAGCCCTACCATTGCTCAATCATCTTGTCATGTGCCATTTTTCTGAGGCTTAATATTCTGAAAAAAGTGTTCTAGAAAGGAAATTAAACTTGGGGTTTGAGATAACAGGGCTCTTATGAAACTTATATATACTGAAGATACTAGAAAAAGATCCTGACCAAAAACCAAAACAAAATGAAATAGAACAAAACATTAGATACTCCCCCACCCTGACCCTGAACAACAAAAAGCAATTAATTTGGTTAATTTGGAGGGACTAAGTAGGATTGTCTAAACTGAAAACATGAAAAATGGGACAGATGGACTTCATAAACTTGGCGAACATTAACGCCGGGTCCGCGTTGTAATAATAGGTTTTCACTGATGCATCTGCTGCAGACTAATTGCCTCTTTGCTGCTTGATAACTGAGGCTTAAGTTTGGGGGGTTTGCAACAGAAGCAATTAAAAGCTCAACACTGTCATATTTTTCATTAATTTACCAGTGAGTGGTTGGATTTATATGGATGATTTGATTTATTTTGAAGATAATTATAATTATAAGTGTGTTTTACTAGACAGCTTGTCCTTTGTAATATGATTTGCCTTTAACTACAGTATAATTTCTTCTGCCCTTCTGGTTTACGGCCTGTTCTTTAGGAAAGATAAAAGAAGCAGAGGCAATATCTATGAAGATAATATGTTTAAGGTAGATGAGAATAGAATGGTGTGGGGGCTCTCAATCTTGGGTGACAGAAGATCAGGTTTGGGCCAGGTGTGATACAGGACACTATCAGTAGAACTAGGAACAGGCAAAAGCAGAAAGGGGCCCTAATTCTCAGATAAGCTGTCATATCGATACCTACTTAGAGTATCTGTAAAAGCCGGACATTTGTATGCCCTGTAACCCAGCAGTTCCATTGCCGGGTACACACCTAAGAGAAAGGCATCCATATTTTCACAGAAAGGCACACACCGAAATAGTCCTAGCAGCACCAATGAAAGCAGCCATAACTAGAAACTACCCAAATGCCCATAACTAGTAGAATGGACAAATAAGTGATTGTGTGTCATACACTGGAATTCTGTATATCATTGAACGTGAAACTGCTCCTTACACAGCGAAGTGGAAGAGTCTCACAAGGCTGTGTGAAAGAAGCCAGATACCACAGAGTGCCCACCGTGCAATTCTCTCTGTGTTCAGTATGAAACAACAAAGCAGCCTAGGTGCTAGAAGTCACAATAATAATAACCCTCAGAAGGGTAGTGGTGGTGACTTCAGGCAGGCCCCGGAAGGGCCTAGGGTTCTCTGGTGCTGTTGATCTGGGTGGTGGTTATATTGAGTATGTTTAGTTTGTGAAAATTAGTAGACCTATGATTTAGGCACTTTCATATACATATATTATAATTTTTGAAGTTTAAAATATATCGATTTGAAAACAGACATTGTTACAATTTTCAAGCTGACTCGTTAGAAAAGGCAGAAGTTTACAATGACACCTTGACCGAAGGTTAAAGGGCACGCGGGGCTGCATCTTTTAGCAGACCCTATTACTCACCAGAAGAGAACAGTGAGACTCTGACTTAGCCGTGATCTTTTTGTGAAGAACCATGGGAGCTCATCCGAATCCCCATTTCTCTTAGGGGTCAGCTCTGGTTTCCGGTTCAGTGAAATCTTTATGGTGCTCTGACCTCTGTTCTCCACAAGCTCTGACTGTAGCCACTGTGAAAACCAAAACCAGAACGTGGTCTAGCGGTTAATAGTACTGTAGGGGCTTTATTGCTTTTGATTCTTTCTTGACTGCAAGTTTATCAAGACCAACAGCCCCACCTCTTATTTCTCCATCCGGGGTCAGGCATTGGGTGGGCATTTAATAAATATTGGACAAATGCCTATTGCCCTTGAGGAAATTGGAATGAACAGAGGCTCTGCCTGAGGCAGAACAAGCGTTTGCTTTTAAGTGGCAATCTTGTGGCTGCCTTTGAGTCATCTCAATTTGATTTCTCCAATTCCTTTGATCTCTCTCCACTTCTCTCTAAAATTTTCTTGTTTACGTGTTTATTGTAGAAGGATGGGAAATAGGAAAAGGCACAAAGAAGTAGAAGATAAATATCCATAATCCTTCCACTCAGAGAAACTTTTGCTATTTTCTTATATTTTCTTTTAATTTTCCTATAATGGCATTGCTTTCCCTGTCCTCCTTTCCCCATCACCCTCTTTTTTTGATTTCTTAAGAATAATGGAAATGAGTCTAGGAGAGAAACTTCTCCAAGTTTTTAAAGACTTTTGGGTAGAAGAGAAGTCTTATATGCTACTACTTCGGTTTTCTTTACTCTCCAGATATGAAGATGTAACTTAGATTAAGAGCTGGGCTTGCTTCTTTTTAAATTTTTTATTTATTGGTTGATTTGTTGTTCCACTTATTTATGCAATGATTGGTTGATTCTTGTATGTGCCCTGACTGGGGATCAAACCCACAACCTTGGTGTATCATGACGACACTCTAACCAGCCAAGCCACCCAACCAGGGCCACAACTGGACTTTCATGCCTTGCTAATGAATAGTGTAACTGATGTGTAACTCAGTCTTCTCTTATCCACTGCTTGAATTTTTTAGATTAGATTGACTGGTGTATGCATTATATTCCAAATCACTAAAAAAGACTTAGAGTTCTTCCAGGACAGAATCAAGAGCTGCTCTAGGATAGAATCATTCTATTGACTACTATTCTTGTCCTCAGTGTCACCTTGAAAGCAGGATGAGATCGTTCGGGTCTCTTAAACATTCCCATGTTTTAGACCTGAAAATCCTGTTAATCCCATGTCTCTGCCTGAGAATTTTTTAACAGAAAATTTGTCTCTCTGGGCAGAGATTTCTGGGTGGTTGTCCAATGCTGCGCTGCTCTTGAAGTTTCTGGAACCATACAGCAGTCACCTTCTGTATACCAGGGCTGTGGGGCTGGTGTGCATGTCTTCCATGTCACCACCTGGGGCTCCAGACCTGTCGTGCTCCTGGGTGCTCACACCCTACAGTGTTTAACTCTCGCTTTCTTCCTAAAATACTCTTAAAATAGACTCCTATGCTTCTCTCCTTGACATTTTTCCGTTTTTTCCCCAGACTACTGTGAGCTTTGTCCCTAGTTTTTCTTTAGACTCCTGAAATATTTAAATGATATTTATTTAAGTGAGATTGTTCATTGGTAAGAATAAAAATCAGACAGACTATGTCTCTTGACCTTTAAAATACCTTAATGGGTGCATTATTTTGCTTGTTTGCCTCTGCTCTGGGTGGGAGCCGAGTGACCTTTGCATTATCTCTAAGCCTCTGCCTGACCGTGTTGCTACAAATGATTATCTATCCTGAACAGAGTCCGTCTAGAGTGAGTACCTTTCTCTCTGTGCATGTGTGACATACAGAGAGAGAGAGAGAGAGAAAGAGAATATGAATATGAATATGAATATGAGTATAGTTGCCCAGAAAAGAGAAAAGAGATACAGTTTGGATTCTCATCATCATCATTTCCATTTCATCTAACACCTGGCCTGTGTTTGGTCATCTGAAGTGGCCCTATGCTCCTCTCTCCTGGAGCCACATTCACCTAAGATGCACCTGCTGCTTTTGGCATTGAAGAGACGAAACTTCATATGTGTTTCCATTTGGTTCCCTTCAACGCTCTGACCTTTAGAATACAGAATCCACTTAAGGGTGAGTTTATAGATGTGGTGTTTATGTCATCATTATCAGGAAGGCCGTGCTCGGTCTGGGGAAAGCCTCCATTCACGTCTGAGCCTTCTCCTGGGGGCCGGGAACAGAGCTGCCCGCCGGGAAGGTTTATGGTGGAGCCTTTCTGCCTCCAGTTGAATAGTTCTCTTATCCTCTGAGTCCTTTTCTTCAAATACAACTTTCCAAAGTTAAAAATGTTTTTTATTGGAGAAATTAATAGTGTGTGGCTTTTATGCAGAGGAAGAACTAGGAAAGGGATTATTTCTATAATAATACAGGAACATGAATATTGTAAACTCATCCAGCTGGATTGCATTCTAATTTGACTAATTCTTTTAGTAAAATACGGTAGCTTTACATTTTTTTAGGTAAAAGTAATGTACAGTGTGTGAAATCTATGGAAATCCGAGAAAAACTTGCAGAGTCTAAATGGATGAGAAGAGCAACAATAATGAAACAGCAGTCAGCATTTCTCAGGCACTCAGTAAGTCTTAGTACTTCACCTGCATCACTTCCTTCCATCCTCCTCCAGTTCTGTGGGTCGATGGCAACACGCCGAGTTAGTGTTTAACCCTGCCATCTTGAACTTGCTGGAAAATCAATTCCCTTTCAATGGAACACCTGCTACCTCCTGCAGGACACAGGTGGTATTCTGCAGACACAGTTTGGAAAATGAGGGAGGTTTAGTCATCTTGCAGCCATGGAGGGCCTGAGCTGGAACCAGACACAGTTGCCTCCCTCAACCCACCACCAGCTTTCCAGATTCTTCCTGCTAATTGTGTTGATGGTGACTTGGGATTGTCCCTCAGCGTTAAAAGCTGGACCAGTACATTAATTCAGTCTATCTCATTCACTAAAACCAGTGACTTCAGTGCTGTGGTAGGCTCTGGTGTCCCCCTATAGGTAGGACAGGGCTCTGGCCTCGTGGAAGCCACAGATGGATAAGAAAACAGCCACATGCAAACTTTCAGCAGGATGGGAATGTTGCTGAGTACCATATACTGAGTGCAAGGGCTGCAGGACCTGGGGTAGGCAACAGCCAGCTCTACTTGGGCAAGTGAAGAGGCCTCACAGAGAAGGGGCACGGGTACAGGGTCCCCAAGGAGCAGTGGAGTCTCCAGGTGGAGAACGCTGGGGAGGAGAGAGTCAAGAACGTGTTTGGCAGCGTGCGAATGACATGGCTGTTAGCAGGGTGGCTGGGGAAGGAGCACAGATGGTGTTTTAAAGTCAGCTCTGAGTCACTCTGTGAAATTACAGAAATTCAAGGAGAGGGATCTGGAAACTGTCCAGCACGCTATTTGACCTTCTAATCTGTCAGTAACCGTTTCCTGGCTAGCTCATAAATGGAAGTTCTCTGTAAAACTGTGTCACACAGGAAAAGTTGCAGAATAATTTCAATTAAAGAAACATGGCTCTGACGCCTCAGCCTGTGAACCAGAGGGCTTCCTTTCTCACCCTCTTAATGGGTTCTTTACTAGCAAGTTGCCCCACTGCCCGGCTTTGACAAAGGCCCCTGTGCTGCGGATTCTTGATTCTTGCCCCATCTCCTCAAGTGACTGAATGAAGGTTAAATATAACTTCCCAAGTAGGGCCAGAAGACACTCAGCTTCTGATGTGCTGGTGCTTGAGACGGAAACTCTATTTTCTGCCTAGTTTTTTTCTTGTTGCCTTGACAACTGTTTTTTTTAACTTTTGATTTTTTGTCAACAACGTGAGCTGCTTCCTTTTGATTTAGCTCAGAAGTGTGTACAGATCTATACCTTATTCAGAGAGTCTCTGATGTAAGTGTTTATGTTTATAGATTTTTTTTATTTTTTAGACTTCACAATGTTGAACAAGGGTAGATAATTGCACATAACTGTTAGCCAACCTGATTCACCAGACAAAGGCAAATGATAATGATTTTTTTGTCTGATGTCAAATACTGTAGGAATGATTCAGAGTCACTTTTTTTCCTAATTGTTTTATTTGGGGGAAATGCTATTACAAAAGGGCAGCTGTAAAATACAGTGACCTCTGTGCCGATGAGTTATTTTTTCTTAAAGTGAAAGAATGGGTGGGATCTAAGGAATCAGTGTAGTCGATAAACAACAGAGAAGCATCTACAAGTTATTTTCAGGAAACAGAGTGACGAAACGCAAAGCTCAAATCTCTGATCAATGAATTCTTCTAACAACTTGTCTCATGGATTTCTACCCTCGCCCCCTTTAGTGGGAAAGCAAATCGATGACTCCACTACAAGAAACACCTTAGGATTCTTTGATTTGGATTCACTTTTATAAATACATGTAAATGTTTTAACATCTGGCTCTTTAATGTCTCTGAAAAGGTCCATGTGAAAATTGTTTCCATAAATTATAAACGCACGTGCTTTCTTATGCCTTTTCCTTGCTTACTCTGCTCTGGCCGCGGTGGCCTCTTGGCTGGTCCTCATCCTTGTTGAATCTGTTCTCATCTCAGTGTATAGGTGTCGATGTAAATAAGACTGTATCTCCTTGATTTCTTTACTGTTTAAGTTTTCATGCTGTGAACACAGACTAACCTATAACTACTCCCGGCAAGCATGCCAAAGCCTTATGGTTAATGATCAGCTGTGTGCTGTAAGCTTACACAGTCGCCATAGAGATTCCTGTCAGTAACAGCCAGAATGGCACAGCAATGGAGATAAATCACAATCTAGGTGTTAGCGACAATGGTAAGCAGTCATCCATCGCAAGACCACCAGGACGTGTGGTTCATGGCTCAGACTGCGTTCTTTGTCTCTTTGTCTTGTCAATCACTTAGTACTTTACACATATTATAAAATATTCCCTGCAATACCTGTCTAGTGGTACGGATTAGCTGCATACACTCAGACTGATGCATTGTCTGTTCACTCCAATCATACTCTGTGTAAGTAACTTGCCCTACGATAAATTTGGTTATAATCTATGTAATTGCATGAACCGTTTTTCAGTCTCAAGATACCTTCACGTTTCGGTGGTCTCCATACCTTCACTCCACCCTCAGATGCTCAGGGACTCTGCATTTGCTGTTTCCTCTCTTTGGAACCTGGATGCCCCAGATACTGCATCGCTGTCTCCCTCATTGCATTCAGGGCTCCAGTTACAGGCCACCCCCTCAAACAGGACTTTCTGGACTTTCCTGTCTAAAACAACATCCTTGTCCATCATTCCCTTGCCAGTTTAGAGATGAGAGAAGCCATCGCTGGAAAACCTGAGTGATTATCAGTGACCCTATATGAAGTTGACTGGTCTATAAGCCCTACCCATGGCAAGAGCTTCCAAATTACCTTTTCGATGCCTCACCCTTCAATTCTGAACTCGCAGTCAAGGATCACCAGATATTTGTGGAAATCCTATGTCAGAAAATATAGAGACCAAGACGAATGAAAACTAAGGAACTTGAAAGAAACAGAGAGATGGAGCAGAATAAATCATAAGTAAACAAACAAACAAACAAATAACATGAAGCAGAGGAAATCATCATGAAATAATACAAAAAATTCCATACAGCAACAGAGGGGAGACCCAGGTCAACGGCTGTGAAACAGGCCTGGGGAGCAGCCTGGAGCTCTCGGAGGAAAGTGAGCAGGAGGCCGGGGAATTGAGAGACTGTCCTGTCATTGCGACGGGTAGAAAATTATACGGAGAGGCTCTTGGAGGGTGTGGATATAGTTAAAGACAGTTACAAAGCAAAGCAAGCAGAAGTAGCTCTTAATCACAGAAGCAACAGTTGTGTATCCTAAAGGAAGCATATTATGTTTCCTTTTAGTATGTGATCAACTTTATATAGTTATAATAATATAAACACTGAATATTGATTTAATAAAAAAATGATATAACCCTGGAGAATGGGGGAAGGCAAATGTGCATATATGAAGCCTAGGGATATCAATGTGTCTAAAACTGATAAATTTTTATGTGTGATTATATTAATTAGACATAGAAGATTTAAAAAACCAGAAGGAAAGGCAAGTTGAAATGTAGACTCAGAAATGGGAAGGAGGATGGGGGAGGCAGGGAACCACTGTTCATTGTAAGACTTTCAGCCCCATCTGACTTTTAAAAGCTGTGAGCATATATTACTTTGATAAACAAAATTAGTTAGGAATTAAAATTTAAGTGTTCAGCAGTCCTTCTGTGCACACGTCACTGATACAATCTGATGGACGTTTGATTAACGTGGAACTTAGTCCAGCACACAGCTGACATCCACGGCTGGCTGGCCCATTTGTTGAACCAAATCCATTTTCACTTGTACATGGAGTAATCAAGTCAGACTCTTTTCGTTGGAAGTCAGGCTGAAGAGATTTATCATTTCCTGCTGCGCCATGGAAATAGATTGGACTGTGACTCCTGATTGTTGAGGCTGTGTGCTCATTAAAAATGGAGAGGTGCATGGGGTACTAAATTGAGCGTTTTAATTACTTTAGATTTAATGACGTGCTTTTGCCATGTACTTAATCTTCAGCAAATATTTACTCTTCCTAAACTGGCAGATTTGCAATTTATGACTGGGCATGTCAAACGAAGCATTTTCTCTTTCCCTGACCCCAGAAAGATCTCTCCAAAATTACAGTCTTTGAAAAATAGCAGACACATTCTCCTTTGTGGGGAAATTTTAACATTTCCATCCTATGATTTGGAACTGACCCTTCTCATTCATGTGAACCTTGGTCTGTACTTGCTGATATATTTATTTCAGATACAGTAAATGTTTTTTATGATTTCTTTCAATAGTTAATTTATATATATATTTATTTTGCTTACCTACATTGTATTCCTTGCACATTTCAAATATTACAAAAGTGAATCTCATAAACTTTTTTATTTTTATGTTTAAATTTAATCTTTATTATATTTTTCAATGACCATTTAGTCCCCTTTTACCCTCTCTCCCCTCAGCAGTCACCACACTGTTGTCCATGTCCATGAGTCCTTTTTCCTTTTTGCTCCACCTCCCACCCCCTAACCTCCCCCACCCTAGTAACTGTCCTCCTGCTCTCCATCTATGAGTCTGTCCCCATTTTTCTTGTTAGTTCAGTTTGTTTATTAGATTCCACATATGAGCAAAATTATATGGTATTTGTCTTTCTCTGACTGGCTTATTTCACTTAACATAATATTCTCTAGGTCCATCCATACTGTTGCAGTGGGTAAAATTTTCTTCTTTTTTATAGCTGAGTAGAATTCCATTGGGTAAATGTCCCATAGTTGTTTTATCCACTCATCTACTGATGGACACTTGGGCTGCTTCCATGTCTTGCCAATTGTAAATAATGCTGCAATGAACATATGGGTGCTTATGTTCTTTCAAATTAGTGTTTTGGGTTCCTTTGGATATATTCCCAGAAGTGGGATAGCTGGATCAAAAGCAGATCCATTTTTAATTTTTTGAGGTATCTCCATATTGCTTCCACAGTGGCTGCACCAATCTGCATTCCCACTAACAGTGCAAAAGGGTTCCCCTTTCTCTACATCCTCTCCGGCACTTGTTTATTGATTAATATTGATGGTAGCCATTCTGACAGGTGTGAGATGGTATCTCATTTTGGTTTTAATTTATATTTCTCTGAACAGTGATGTTGAGCATCTTTTCATGTCTGTTGGCCATCTTTATGTCCTCTTTGGAGAAGTGTCTATTCAGGTCCTTTGCCCATTTTTTAATTGGGTTGGATACAGTAAATGTTTTTATTTTACTATTTGGATCATTCTTATAGAGAGATGGGTGGGTAGGTGCGTGGATGGATGTAGATAGATAGGCCAACTGCACAAAGAGTGCGTGGAAATATAGTGTCAAACTACACTAAGAGTGTGTGGAAATACCGTGTCAGGTAACAGAGGATACATAAAGATTTAGTCTCAAGCTTTCCAGTCCATAAGACTGTATAACGGCCAGCTTTCCAAGCGGAGGTTAAATAACCATCATTCTAATGCATCTAACATAGTTTCCCAAACTTTTTGATGAAAGTGGAATCAGGAAGATGTTCTATTAGAAAGTCCTGAAATAACTGTAAGATACTTTTAGATATTTGTACCTTGGAAGTAATGTGAGGAACTGGAGCTGGAGGTGGTTATCACAGCCTAGGTGTGGATATCTTCAATGACTGCTTAGCAATAGGAACTTTTTCAATCCCCACATCACCCAAAACACTTGCAAACACTTTCTAGACCAAGAATAAAATGATCAAATAATGATTCCTTTTTGAATTTTGAAGATGAGACAAGACTTAAAATTCTAGAGGTGATGTCGGAATTAATGAGTATAATAAATTGGAAGTTGCGCTTTGTGAGCCCAAAAACTTGTATGTGAGGACTGCAGGCCTCACACCCAGGAGCTTGCCTGTGCACTGTACTGCTATTCTCAATATGCCTTATGAGTCTTTGGGGCATGCTTCCTCAGTTTGAATTCTGGCCCCGGCACTTACTCGTGTTGTGTCTTTGACTAAGTTTCTTAATCTCTGTGTCTCAGTTTCATTACCCGTGAGTTTATCATTAGCCCACTCAGTGCCTCTGCCAGCCTCCTTCTACCATGATTTCTTGTCTTACAGAGGGTGGAAATTTCCATTTCCAGGATCTCTGTGGCTAGTGTTCTGGATGTAAGTTAGGTGTGCTAAGCAAATGTGCATTCCCATAAACCTTTGGATTTAGACCTAGACCATGTGGGAAGAGAGAAATGGGGCATGGTGCGTTCATTTTTAGCTGGCGCCTTTAATGGCAGAGGCAGCATGGCTCTGGAATGAGCAACTGTAGTGGTAGCTTCCTGATTTAGCAGGCAGCCTCCTGATCGGGAAACTTCCAGACTGTAGCAGAAACTTAGCAGCAGCTTCCTAATTCTTTGGGTTCCTAATAGTGATAGAGCCAGTAGCCCCTTTGGCTGTTCAGGTCTGCTTATTGATTTGAGTATCAGTTCCTAAAAGCTCAGCCTAGAGTCTGTTTCTGCAACTCTCTCGACAATGATGTGAACTGTGTTATACTTTTTAATACTTCTCTTTTGAGTAAAGTAGCCAAAGTGATTTATGTCGGCTGCAACTAAACACCATGAGCAGTCCCCTTACCTCACAGCGTTGTTGTGAGGGTTAGTGAGATAAGGCATTTACAGTACTTGCAACATTATCTGACATAATTAAATATGTATATTTATAGGGCTTTTTCTGGCCTTAGTCAGCAGTATACCTACAACCATGAATAACACAGATATTTATTAGTTTGTTGATTTCATCATTCATTCATTCATCCATTAATTAAAACAAGTATTTATAGAATGTCTATTCTAATCAAGACATGTTCTAGTTGCCTTAGGGTAGTGGTTACCAACCTAACTAGAACACTCTGGAATTGTTTTTTTTTAAAAAAACTTAACTTCTATGCCACATCCAAGAGTTATTGAAGACAGGAGGTGTGTATATGTGTGTAGATATTTCTTAAACTGAAACCCAATTTTTATACAAAGTACACAAATCTTACAGCTTGGTAGATTATGTTTACATACCCAATTAACCACTGGTCAGGTCAAGATACAGAAAAACAGAAATGTACATGAAAGGTTTATTGCATGCATGGGTTTTTGGGCTTCTTTTAGGAGCTAAAGTTACAAATGCATTTGACATTTTGCCACTCGGAGGTCAACAAATTTAGTTATCTGGAATAACCAGTATAATTAGGTTATCTTTCTCTCTTTTTCCTTCTTCATAGTACCCTACAAATTTGTATTCCTTTCTAAGTTTATGCAATAAAGCTATTTCATTTATATGTGAAATGAAATGAGTTTAAGGGAGACCTTATGTAACAGAAAATTCCAAAGTACCAATAAGGTAATAAATGTTGCCAATAATAACTTTGTAATAATCTTTGACTCTGTTTATCTTCTTATGATTGGCATGGCTCACTTGCTAAAGAGACTTTAACTATCTTATTAAAACTAAGCCAAATGGCTTCTTTTGTATGCTCTCTTCAAGGAGAGTGAATATCATAAAAAAAACCTATTATTTTCTCTTTTTTTCCAAAAGAGTGTTTGGAGAAGATATCTCGGTCTGTGGGCCATCGGCTGCACAATTAGCATTGCAATTCTGAGGCCACCAGAGCAGCAGGCATGACCTGAGTTAGGAAGATAAAGTTGGTGATTATTTGAAAAGTAAATAGAAATAGTTGATTACAGAGAGAGAATATGTCATCTGCAAAACATTAAGAGCATATGCATGTTTTATAAAACCAATTAGGACAATTTTGATTTTGAATGATTTTGTATAATTGGCTTATTGCATGAAACTTTCAGAAGCAAAATGCAGCGTGAACATGAACTATACTTTTAAGATGATCACGTGTGATTTGGGATCAAAGTCTAATATTGGGATACTCTTTCAAAGATAGCTGTATCATATTAGTAGCAAATTAAACCAACTCATGTCATGAAAGGGCTAGAAAACAAGAAAATTCTATGTAGCTCATTCCTCTGTCTTCAGGCAAAATCTCCAGAAATCAACCAAGGTGAGTGAATGTTGTCTGTTTTAAGAACTCTTAGAGAATGAGCTTTGGTTGTGAAGGCAGTCGGGCTAAGGCATTTATCCTTTTGTTGATGTGGCCGGTTAAGAGACTGATATCTTCATTTCCTCACCATTTCCTTCATGGCCCTAGGTTGGCCATTATTTTCAGTTAACTTCGCAGATATTATTCCACTGCCTTCTCACTTGCAGCGCTGCTATTGAGGTGGCAGGTAACTTAACCATCATTCATTTATAGGTAATCTATATTTTCTTATTGGGTGGTTTTAGGATGTTTATTCTTTGCCTTTGATGGTCTGCAGTTTTGTCTTATGCCTGGCCATACAGTTCATTTTGTTTATCCTGCTTTTAAAACATCGTGACTGCTAAACTTGAGAATCCATGCTTTCATCAGGTCTAGGACGTTCTTACCCATTAGTTCACTGTGCGTTGCTTTCCCCTAGTCTTTCTGCTGCGCTCTCTGCAATTCCAGTTCACGTGCAGTGGGCCATCTCGCTGTGACTTGCATCTCTTACTTATTTCTGCGCTGTTTTCTCCATCTCTGTCCTTCTGTGCTAAATTCTGAATAATATCTTTAAATTTGACTTCTATTTTCAATTTTTTTCCCAGTGGTGTCTAATCTTGTTTTACCCAACTATTATTACCATTTTTTATTTTTCTAGTTACTTTTGTTTCTTTTTCTAATGTACCTGTTCATTTTTTGTAGTCTCTTACTCATACTTAAAGTTTCTATCCCCTATTGGATTGTTTAACATATTAAGCACATCTGTTTCGTCTTCTGTGTCCATTAGCTACAATAGTTAATGTTTCTGTGAGTCCGGTTCCAGGGCTGGCCCTTTTTTGTTTTTTCCCTCACGATGAAGGTGTTTTGCTTCAGAGTGTACTTTGTGAGTATTGCTTTTATTGAGAGCTCATGTCCAATGGAACTTTATGTGTAGGGTTTCTGTTGAGGTTTGAATTGACAGTGTACTTCTTTAAAGGGGATTTGCACTTGGTTTCTCTAAACGTGGGAGGGCACATCAATTTGGAACCGTATGAAAATAAATACCTGGCTTTGAGGTTTTGGGGCCTCAGCTGAGGCCACGAACTGATGTGAGGTGTGGCTTACGGTTAAATCTTAGGAGAGACACTTCTTTGTTTCTCTTCATGCAGAGCCGAAGCCAAGACAAACAAGTTTTCTTCCTGTGACCCTTTGCAAGGCACCCATATTTTTCTGCTCCATCGTTTCTCAGAGGGTGCACTTCAGGGCTCACAGCTCTGTGCAGTCGTCTCCTGTCGGGCACATCATCCTGCCAGGACCCTAGACCGTGTGCCCTGACCCCTGCGTGGCCATTGAAGCCGATGTGCTGGGTCTAGATTCACTTACCTCTTGGAATGCCTGCTCTCATTTTGCTTTTGGTCTCTAGGGATTTTATTGACAATATTCTAGCTCAGTCATGGATTTTTAAAGATTTTTTCAAATGTTTTACCCAGTATTTTTAGATATTTAGTAACAGGGAGGATTTTCATAATATCCTGTATTTACACCATATTCATTTGTCAAAAATATGTAACTATCTCTGCAATCCTACTAGAAGTATCCTTGTAAAGGTGGAGGTTTAATTCCATATTTGCGCCCACTTCTAGCCTTTAAGAGTCCATGTTAGAAACACTTTCAGCATAAGTACATCCTGCACCCTTCATGTCCCATGTTTGCTGGCAGCCCCGGTTTCCACGTCTCTGCTGGTTAGAGGCCTTTTCTGCATAGGTCATATCATATTATGCTATTTTAAATTTTGTTTGTGGACTCTTCCATTTTCTCTGAGTTTTCCATGTTCTCTGAAGATTTTGGTCCAGGAGAGAAAGCTGAAAGCTTTGCCCTTTTTCAGATTCAACTGTAAATGGGGGAAGAGAGGGAGAGGGAAGGAGATTGAAACTTCTCTCCCGTATGTGTTCTCATTTTATTTCCAGTCTCATCTTACCTGTTTAACTCAGCACTTCAATCTGATTCAGCCAGCAGTCACTTTGTGAATCCTAGATCTTTCCTGCCTAATTTCCCAATCTTTTTTTAATGCAGCTTGTTTCTCCTTCTTGGATATATTTACTCACCTAAACTTTTCCCTGAAGCTCTTTGCTTGATTTATAGTTTCCATCAACTTCCAAAAACCACCACCACCATCAGGCTCCCTAGAGACTGAGTCATTTCAGTCCCTCCTACACTCTGGTGCAGTCGCCCTTGGGGAGGCGTGGTGGGGGACAGCTGCAGGACTCGGCAGCCCAGGCTTCTGTGTTTGACACTCCCACACATGGAGGCACCTGCTGTTTCCACCCACTCTGGGATCCTGTTTGCTCTGCAGAGCGTACACTTGGGACCTCTCTGTAGTCAGAGTTCTGCTGCTGCTGTGAGATGGGTAATGTTCACTGTGACTCACTGCATCCACTCTGATGCCAGGATGGGGTAGTAGCTATTGGTAAAAAGGATGTTCCTTCTAGTCAGGAATGAATGCTTGTTCATCCGGACTTCCCTTATGATGTGCGTTGTATGGTGGACATAGAGGAGCATTTATGATCCACTTTTAAAAATCCCAGATGTTAAATGACCAAGACCTTTATACTTAACATGTAACAACTCTGCTGCTGATACTGCTCTTGTCCCTATGGTAATAATTATAACGTAGCTTTTATTTATTGAGCACTTACAATGTGCTAGGCTTTATGCTAATAGATCATTTAATTCTAACAACAAGCCTATGAAGTAGGAGCTGTTATTATCCCCATTTACAGGTGAGGACACGGAGATTCAGAGATGATAAGTAACTTGCCCAAGGTCAAATAGCCAGTAAATGGCTGGCCAAGCCAGGACTCAAACCCCAGCCTTGTAAATGCAAAGCTGACACTCACAAGCATTTCATCTATCAGGATAGAAGCCTTGAGCTTTCTGATCGACAGCTATGAGCCTTTTTTACAAAGGTGAGAACTTAAATCCATGTTAGGTCTGTCCTTTAAGGTAACAAAAATGAAAGTATGCACACTGAAGCCATGCTGTCTGCCAGTGCACGGAACTGGTGTTGGAACTCCTTTGTGAGAACTGCTTTTAGAACCCACTCGTGAAACATAAGAAAACCTGTTTCCATTTGGAGAGAAACCTTGACTGTGTGTGTGTGTGTGTGTGTATAATGTTTATATATACATATGTATTTCTTTTTAAAAAATTATTTTTATTCTCAGTCACAATTGACATACAATAATTTTATCAGTTTTAGGTGTACAGCACAGTGGTTAGACATGTATGTTCCAAACCGTGCCTTTTACCCACGCCATGTTACCCTGCCTGACCACCTACATTATTTATCAGGTTTCACTCCTAATGCCTCTTGACAGTTTCCAAAAAGGTAATTCTGCCCCTGAGGATGGAGATTGCCTCCAGCGAGGATGCCCAGAAGAAGGACACTTCAGAGGGAATGAAGATGCTTCCTAAGAGACTGCAGCATGCTCTCAGCAATGGCAGCAGTTCTGAAATAAGAGTTTCCCTCCCCCCAGCCCCCACCCACAATACTTGGAAGAGGGAGCACTCACCTATATGTTTACATTCTGGGGTCTTGGCTTACAATTCAGCCTGTTATTTCATAGACGTACTTAACGTCAAGTTGATGTGGAGTGAAATCTATTTATACAAACAGGCATCTAACAAAGATTCTACTGTGTGTAGAAAAATGTCAGACTGTCCTTGTCTGTCCCAGTGTCAGAGAGTCTCACTGCCGAGGTCAGCACTGCAATGGGCTCTGTTCTGACAGGGGTTCTGTTCCATTCCTCTTCAAATCTTAAAATTGAGAAATATTGACTTGTGGATGTGGCCAGATTGTGAGTAGGCCCCCATTCCTCTTCAAGGAAACAGGATGAGGTTTCTGCTTTCCCAGCAAAGAATGATCTCCCTGCTATATGTCTTCAACAACACTCCAAGTAGCAGTTTTAAATTGCTTATTTTTTTTTATAGTGAAGGTTAAGGTTAAAGTTTCAAGCATCATCTTAATTAGCTGCTCACATTTAACTTAACTCTGCTGAAGTAAACAGCGTATCAAAAAAAAAAAATAGCAATGTTTCCATAGCAACCTCGATCTGAATCATTTGCTTTTCTTCTTTACTCACAAGCGTTCCTTACTCTCTAGGCTGGGATATGACACAAATTTGCTGAGACCTCCTATGTAAAATGAAACGTAAAAAACCGTTTCAGGGAAACATTTTAAACGATTGCTTCAAGGGTTATGGTGAAGCTCCTAATTCTAAGTGGCTGCTGAAGGGGACTGTCTCTTGAGTCCCCTTGTCTGACATCCTCACCTCATTGCCCCCTCTTAGGGCTTGGTGGGGTTAGGGGGGTCACAGTTCTTGTTCCAGCTCTAGCTGTATAAGGTTCTGGTCCAGAAAGGGAGTTAAACCAGATAATTCCGGATGGCTTTCCTAGCTGTGAAGGGTCAGGTTCTGATCCTTTAACTGGTTGCTGCTTAAAGTGCAAAAACTAAGCCGTATAAATTTGCCTCAGGCTAAGCCTCAGTCTCACAGTAAAGCAAAGGGTTGTTAAGCAATTTTAGGATCTAATAAGCCTGTGGTTCCTAAACCAATTGATTATCTGAATCATTTAGGGAGGCTCTGAACTCCTCAGCGCCAACCTGCAAATCTCTCACTGGTCCTAATTATGGCAGATGATAGCCAGATGAAGATCATTTTAATTAAGAAAACTAGCCTTGGCTGTTGTGGCTTAGTGGACTGCGCACCCGTCTGAGAGCCTGAAGATCACCAGTTTGCTTCCCAGTCACGCACGTGCTTGGGTTGCAGGCCAGGTCCCCAGTTTGGGGCCTGTGAGAGGCAACCAATCGATGTTTCTCTCCTCTTTCTCCCTCCTTTCCCCTCTCTCCAAAAATAAGTAAATAAAATCTTTTTAAAAATAGCAGCCTATTAAAAAAAGAAAGGGAATCAATGAGATTAGCCTTTTCCAGTTCTGTTTGCCAGTCCCTTCATCAAGTGATTCTGCAGACTTGGCCTTTGTCTCAGTTCCCTTGTCTGGATGTGACCGGGTGTTCTCCCGCCCCTGGACTCAGCTTGGTGCATAACTTTTTTACCAAATGGACTGGAAACACAGTATCAATCACATTTCAGAAGTGATAAACTGACACTATGTGGGTTTTTGCTTGAGAAGATTTGCCATTAAAACAAAACAAATCTTGACGCTTCTGGAGAAGTCTGTTTTTCACTTCACTCTTACATTCTTTTTAAATCCCCTTCAGACTGAGATGAAGCGAGGAAAAGACAGACAGAGGTATTATTTTCTTAGTAATTTCATAGGCCATTAAAGAGAGAAAAGGGACAAAACCCAGTAGAAAAATGGTAAAGAATATGAGTAGCCCTGGCTGGTGTAGCTTAGTGGGTTGAGCACGGGCCTGCAAACCAAAGGGTCACTGGTTTGAGTCCCAGTCAGGGCACATGCCTGGGTTGCAGGCCAGGTCCCCACTAGGGGCCTCACGAGACGTAACCACACATTGATGTTTCTCTTCCTCTCTTTCTCCCTTCCCCTCTCTCCAAAAAGAAATTAAATCTTAAAAAAAAAAAAGAATATGAGTAGGCAGTTCACAGTATAGGAAACCCAAATGGCCAATAAGTACATGAAAAGCAGCTCGGACATACTAGTAACCAGGGAAATGAGAGCCCAGATTAAAAGATGCCATTTGAAACATCTGACAGAATCAGGGTTTGGCAAAGCAGTGGAGAAACAGGAAAACCCAGCAAGAAAATGGATGAAAAATCATGTAGTATGTTCCCATATTAGAATACTATAAGGCAGGTTCATATATTTCAACAATGGCTAGAAGTCAAGTGTCGTAACGTTGAGTGAAAAAGGCAAAACTTGTATACTGAAATTAAAATTGCATCGACCACCACACACAAAGCAACACTATTGCTTACGGAGGTACATATATAGAAGGTATAAAAATGCGCTGGAAAGAATAAATTTATGTGTGTAAGTGGTCAACTTTGATTGAAATGTTTC
Source organism: Desmodus rotundus (assembly GCF_022682495.2). Classification (NCBI taxonomy): domain Eukaryota; kingdom Metazoa; phylum Chordata; class Mammalia; order Chiroptera; family Phyllostomidae; genus Desmodus; species Desmodus rotundus. The sequence continues at coordinate 119,291,629 of NC_071392.1, forward strand.
ATTCTTTAACAAGAAAAAAGAAGCAAATATATCTTTATGGCTGACTTGAAGTGTTATAAACTTGGATATTATAGTTCCCTGTATTTTCAGAACATTTTAATTTCCTAAGGAAAATATGACATGCCAAGGTAAAAGTAAAAGCGTTTATAATCACACAGTGAAGATTGGCTTGGGCACCTGATTATAGGGCTGTTCCCCGATCACACATACCTGTTTTTCTCCAGCATTCGTTTTCTTTCCCAGCAGTTGCATTTTAGAGGACCCTGTCCTCTGCCCATTGCAACTGTTAGTCATTAGGATGGAGGTGGCAGCATATGCCACCTCCCCTGGGGGTGAGTCATTCAGTTTTAGCTTCAGATGTAAACAAGGACAGATGGAGACTACAGTTTCAAAAGCACCTGACCAGACCTTACATCCTTTTGAAGTGTTAATTTGGATTACATATCTTGATAGCACTCCTTCCCCACCTCCCCCTTTGTAAATATGTGAATTTTGTCCTTTAAAGGAACAAAATGTATAAACCAGCAGGGTTACTACCAGGCAACAGGAGGCTTAAGCTTATTTGATTCTTTTTTTTTTTTTTTGCCATTAGTTTTATGGTTTTAATGAAATAAGAAGCAAGGAGTCTTAACATTTCAATGCTGGTGTTATTATGTAGCAGGGGGAAGAAGGTAGCCAGATAAGACCAGAAAGGGAATCAAGGGAGTTGCTGATGGGATGGAATGAATAGAGGCCCTTTCATCGCAGGGCAGAAACCAAAAGTTTCTCGGATGGCAAGGGGTAGGAGAAATACCATCATATGTAAAAGAGGGGAAAGGAAAGGAGGATTGTCTGGGAGTGCAGTACAACAAATCTGTGGACGTTTTAGCAAAACACAAAATAAACAAAAGACTGTGCACGCTTTGTTCAAACCTCAGACTGGGATTATTTTTGGCATTAAAACTAAGCCTTCTGCCCTGGCTGGTGTGGCTCAGTGGGTTGAGTGCCAGCCTGTGAACCAAAGGGTTGCCAGTTCTATTCCTAGTTGGGACACATGCCTGGGGTGCAGGCTGGGTCCCCAGTGGGGGATGCTCGAGAGGCAACCACACACTGATGTTTCTCTCCTTTCCTTCCCCCTTCCTTTCTCCTCTCTAAAAATAAATAATACAATCTTAAAAAAAAAGAGAGAGAAAAACTAACTAAGCCTTCTGGACTCAGGGCTATGGGGTCGGAAGTTCTCACTGTTGACCCGGGCATATCTGCCCTGCACGTCCAGCATCAGGTTACATATGTAATGTAATCATGATACATGTGTACACATAATGAAGCCTGTGCCCAGAGCCCTTATGAGAGTGAAAGAGGGTGCTATTAATATTTTTTAGAGAATTTTATAATAGTTTATGAGACAAACAGATAACATGCTGGGAATTCAAGATCTCAAATGCTCCCCGGTACTGTTAATACTTAATTGAGACAACAGGCATAAACCCAGGCTGTTCTCGACAAACCTCCCAGTCACCCTCGTGCCTACTAGGCACCCTAGTGATAGTGTAACCTTTACAGTAAGGAATAACCAAAGCTGGAGACTGTCAGAAGGGTTTGCCTGGCTTCTCTGTGAGACACCCAAGTCCTCCGCAGCCTAACCCAGCCTCTTCTCTCTTGTAAGAATTCTCTGCCCTTGGACCGCCTCCCTGCCTTCCCCTCTGGTGTAGCTTCCCCCTCTGCTTCAGTTGTCTACAGATGACTCATCTTGCCATTCCCAGCATCACCCACCATCCCAGTTTTACTCGACTTTTGCCTCCTAGACCTTGGCCATCTTGGATAGTAGATGGTTTACAATGATTTAGGCTGAAGGTAGAGACAACTGGGCCACTTTAGAAGGCTGGTTCTTGCTTCCTTGCAGGAGTGGTCCCCAGGGGCAGCAGACAAAGGCAGGACAACACACAGTAACATCTAAGCAGAGACTTGAAGGAAATGAGGGAACAAATCATGCAGATATGTGGAGAAAGCGTGTTCCGCTCAGAGAAACAGCAAGTGCAAAGGTTCCGAAGAGGGAGCTTTGTTGATGCATTCAAGGATCAGAAAGAAGCCGGATCGTTCAAGGCAATGATGCAGAGGTGTGAGCACCGGTCAGACTTTCACACAGCCTCTAGGGCTGGAAATAGGGCTTGATCTTGTTGATCTTGTTCACTCCTCTTATGGAGTGGGAAGGCAGGAGTGAGGGAAATGGAAGAGGAGATGAAGGAAAAGTGAGATCTGGAGCAGGAAGATGCTGAGTAGGAGAGCAGGACCCCAGATCCATGGGCCAGAGCCCCTCATAGGCTAAAAATGGTAGCACCACCCATGCAGAGAACATGTGAGGCCTCTGAAGTCTGACTGCTATCATAAAGGAGAGGAGTCATTGCAGCCAGAGTGCTAATGTGACCATTGGTAATCAGGACATCCCCCTCTGATTCACCTTGTCGTTCTCATGCCCATGAATTTTTCTTAGAGCAGCAGAGAACCCAGATGGACTCCAAGAGACAAGCTAAGGCAGCAGGATTTGTCTTAGAAGTGTGCTGGGCAGTGCCCAGAGAAGGGGGCAGCTTCCCCTCTGAGCAACATAGGAGAATATACAAGCCACATATTCCTTATATCTTGATAGTTCTCCATATTTTTAAATTAAGTCACAGATTTCTTTCAACTCTGTACAACCCTGAAACCACAGATCCTTCAAATTAGCAGTTGTTAGTAAAAAAAAAAAACTGGACAAATAAGGCAGAGTGGGCAGTGATTGATGCTAATGCAAGGAGGAGACAGAATTCTAAATATCAAATCCATTTAGAGAAAACTTGTTAAAGTTGAAGGCTACAGTGTTTCACAGAGATGAAATCCTGCTGTGCATTTATCAACCACAGAAGTGGCCATGAAGATTCTCTGGAAGAAACCCCCATTAAACATCTGGGTTTCCAAAGGCATTAGGCGTCTCTCACAGAACTCAACCACTTGAGTCTCAAATGCTCCATGCTAATTGACCTTCTCAGATGACTGAACTCAAATTAGCATCTATAACTCCTAAAGACAGAAGAATAGGTTTGTAAGAATCTCAAATAGCTGTATGTTTTCTCTCTTTGGTCAAAAGAAAAGTTAGCGAACGGATGCGCTGGGAGATGGTGACCTTGCAGTAACACTGCAAAAGCAGCCGCAGGAAGCCCACCCTCCTTGTCTAGTCATATAACTCCTAAAGAGATTTTATTCAGGACGGAAAGCCTATTGAAGTAAAAAAGGAGGTTCCATCCAATTTAAATAATACCAGAAGTAGGATTGATACTTGGGCCCTTGATTAGGATAAAAAAAAAAAAGACCTCAAAGTGTGAGAAGGGAGGAATGCATAGTGCAAATGGGGGCCAGCAGGAAGCCCCTTTGTGCAAGGGGGAGCTCAGGGCAAATCAGTACATCACCATGCGGTGGGATTCAGCATTGACTTCCCACTCCCTCCAGAATCCATCCTTTGAGCCAGAGTTCCTGAGAGAGAGTGGGGGACACTACTGGGATTTGGGGAAAGGATGATTCTTTGTCGTATGGAACTATCCTCTACATCTGTGATTTTCAACTTTTGTCATCTCATGACATGCACAAACTAGTTACTAAAATTCTATGGCACACCAAAAATATATTTTTTGCCTTTTGCCAATCTGACAAAAAATAGATATAATTTTGCTTCATTCACACTGGATGGCTATTGTTGTGCTAGCTGTCTTGTCATTTTTTAATTTGACATTCTAGGGGAAAAGACATCAGTGCCCCTGACTAAATAGTCAAGGGTTGCATGCTTTAAAAATTCTTGCAGCACACTGGTTGAAAAGTGCTACTCTGCCTTGTAGAATATTTACATCCTTGACCCTAGCCACTAAATGCAAGTAGCCCTTTCCAATCACTCAAACAAAAACATCCCCAGTGTCTCCCTAGAGTAGACATTACAGTCCCAAGCTGAGAGCCGTACAAGTCTGGGCTGTATTAAGAGGTGGAATAAGGTGGAGCTTGAATATACCTGTGAGGATGTACCACTGAGCAGGAGATGAGCGAGTTATCAAAGATCCATCGTTCCGTCCACATTTAGGTGCATCAGGAAAAAAGAAGCAATTAGCTTTATTTGCTCGTGAAGAGACAGTGATGTCCAAAATGCCACTCCATCCACATGATTAAAGAGATGGCTTTGTAGTTGTTCATTAAGCAAATTTTAAAAGGAAATCAAAGGCTGAAATGGACTGGAGGCAGTGTTCAAAAGAAGTGACGAATGACTCAACCCATATTGTTATTGCTCTTTGGAAAGGGGAAGAGGGGGTTTCTTTGAAGATGAGTTGCAGTCTGCTTGACATTTGCATGAAAAAATACAGAAGACAGGCTAGTTTTCTGTGTGCTTTCGGACACTGAGTTTAGGACGCCTAATTTCAAAAATTCAATACAGAAATGAAACTCAGATGGAAACTTAAAATCCTGCATATCAGAGTTATTGATCAGTTACTTAATAAGTACAGGCTATACTACGTGGAACGTCCTGTGCAAATGATTGCCTTGGGCGGACAGTGTCAGGAAATCTCCAACTTTCCCAGTGTTACTGCTGAGCGTCTCCCTTTTCTCTTCATTCTTCCCATTGAACTGGCTCAGCCCCTGTCCTCCTGCCTGACCACCCCAGGACCCCAGCAAGTGTGGGGAAGAAGATGGGACCCCTCATCCTGCCAGTGCAGGACCCCTTCTCTTCTCCCTTTGGCTCTCTAACAGCAGCGCCATTTGTTAGGCAAGAACTATTTGCCAAGGCCTGAGCTAAGGCTTTTTGGTGTGTTTGTTTTAATAATATACTAGGCCACCAAAGGAAGTTTTTACAATTATTCCTGCAGAGGCTTGTCTTAATTACTTTCTTGAAATGATTTCTAATTCATAGAAAACCTGCAAGTATAATACAAATAACTTCTTTTTCATGAATTATTTGAGAGTAAGTTGCCAACCTGATGCCCATCACCCCTGATTTTCCTACAAGCAAGGACACTCTTCTACATAAGCCTGTTGCAACCATCAAAATCAGGACATTAACGGTGATGACATTACTGCCATCTAATCCCCAGCCCCCTTTCAAGTGGCCCCCATAATGTTCTTTACAGCAAGAGATGCAGTTGAAAATCATGTGTTGCATTCCGTTGTCATGTCTCTTTAATCTACTTCAGTCATGAACAGTTGCTCAGTGTTTCCTTGGTTTTCATGACCTTGACACTTGTGAAAAGTACAGGCCATTTGATAGAATGTCCCTCAGTTTGGTTTTGTCTGACACTTTCTCTTAGTTGGGTTCAGTCCTTTGGCAGGACTATTAGAGAAGAGAGGCTGGGTCTTCCTGTTTTATCCCATTATGGTGGTGCTCACCTAGATTACATGATTGAGGTATTTGCCAGGCTTCTCAGCTTCTCCATTATTAACATTATTTTTTTTCCCCTTTGTAACTAATAAGTATTTTGTGGTGAAGTACTCTGAGACTTGTAAATATCCTGTTCTTCATCAAGCCGTTTTAATAAATGGTTATAATCTATTGCTCTCATTATTTTGATGCTGAAGTTGTTCCAGAGTTGGCCGGGAGAATCCCTGTTGAGCTAACCTCTAACCCTCTCCCCCGACATGCTGCTATCATTCTGTGAGCATTCTAGAACAGTAGGATGTTCCAGGCTCATCTTGCCCTTTTCTATTACCAGCCTGGAATGAGCCATTCTTCATGGTGGGATAAGTGCTTTGCTGTTGGGCTAATTGTGTGTTGAGTCCATGAGTGCTTGTCCGTGTGTGCCTCTGTGTGTATCTCACAGAACATGTGTCCACATTCTTTTTGGATGTTCTAATGCTTTGGATCATTTACTTTCCTGTTCCCTATATGACCACAGAAGTTCTAGAAGAGAGATCATTTGGAGATGAAAAAACAAAAGCTCATAAATGTGGTCTGGCTCATTCAAGAAGACATCTCCAGCTGGTAGCAAAGCTAGAGTCAAATCCCCAACTGAAATTCTCCTTTCTAAACCTCCAACCACTGCATTACACAACTTTCTTCATCATTAGCAAGCACAGATATTTTTATTATAACTACTAGTTGAGTTAGTGGGGCTGTGTAGAATTAAAGCTAGTAATCAATTGCAGCTTATATCAGAGCAAAACAATGAAAATATACTATTTTGATTTAAAATATGAAAGATTAAAGCTTAAAACTGGTGGCTGTAGTAGGAATTTAGCAACTTACATAAATTATTTATGTAAAATCTTTTCTAGAACACAATGATAAGGAAGTTCTTTGTTTCAAAGACTTAAGAGATTCTTACATTAAGAATTAGGGGGCCCAGAAAGGTACAGAAAGTTAGATCAGGAACTAGGATTTTGCTCCAGTTCTGGTTCCTTACTGTCTATTATTAAATCACTCACTCTATTTGTTGCCCCTCCTTTAAAAAACACAAAGGTGGTGATTTTAGTTTAGAGATAAAGAGTCTGTAGGATTATTGCAGGAAGTAGAGAAAGAAATGTCTGAACTGTGTAAACGCCCAGAACTGTCTGCATTAGGGGTCTTCGCTGTGTGTGTACGATGGATCCCTTTGGCATCTGGTGAAGCCCATCCACTCTTTCGCAGAATACAGTTGTTAACTGCATAAAGTAAAATATCTAAGATTATCAAGGGAAAAATTGAAATGTAGTTATTAAAATACTTAAAGAACAAATGTGTGATATTATAATGAATGTATGTTTTTTAAACTAACACTTAAATAGTAAGATCTAGTGTTGGGACTGATAACTTTGGTAACCTCATTGTAGTTGTCTCAGTCTACTTGGGCTGCCATAACAAAATACCATAAACTGGATGACTTAAACAAAAGTTTATTTTCTCACAATACTGGAGGCTGGAAGTCCAAGATCAGGCTGCCAGCATGGTCAGGTTCTGGTGAGGACTCTCTTCCTGGTTTGCAGAAGGCCGCCTCGCTATGTCCTCACATGGCCTTTCCTGGTTCCCACACATGGAGAGACAGAGAGAGAGGAAAGAGAAAGAGAGAGAGAGCTTCCTCTTCTTACAAGGCCGTCAATCTTATCAGATTGAGGCCCCACCTTTATCACCTCACTTAACTTAGTAACTTCCTAAAAGCCCCATCTCTTTTAAGGATTAGGGCTTTCACATGAATTTTGGAGAAACACAGTTCAGTCCGTAGCATAGTGGTGGGCATAAATGATATAGTTTATCTTCAATAAACTATAGTGTGATATGAAAATAGCTGTGATCTGTTGGTTACAAAGTCATTGGTATTCCTGCTAATGGGTTTATTGCCTACATTCATCATGGGAGGAAATGCTTGATTTTAGGTAGAGGTTAGTAAAAATAAAGATATAAAATTTTTCCCATCCAAGTTCATAGCCACCCTGAACTTCATTACAAGGACCCTAGGTTAAGAACCCTTGAAACATGCAAGTAAGATGTTCTTGTTTGGTCAAACAAGTGGCATAACCCCAGGACAGTGGGAACAGATTCTGAAATCATCTGATTCTGCCCACTGCCTATTACCCAAGAGAAGTTAGTGTGTTGAGTTAAAAAGAGACATTATCTGTTCTTGGCTGGCTTTCTGGTATTTCTGAATATGTGTTTGAGTATTGGGATATGTTTGTCTTGCAGGTACCAGTAACCTAAATACTACCCAAAGTGATTCTTGGACCTCTGAGAACTCCTGGCTTGACCCTTCTGCGAAAGGCCAACCAGAGACCAATGCAGAGGACGATGGGCTTCAGAAATCTTTGGATAGTTTCTATGAAATGTTCGGCCATCCACAGCCAGCCTCTGGAAATCCACTCTCCACATCTGTCCGCCAGTGCCTGTCTCAGAAAATCAATGAACTGAAGGGCCAGGAGAACCAAAAGTATGCTCTCCGCAGTTTTCAAATGGCCCGGGTCATTCTCAACCGGGATGGCTGCTCAGTGTTACAGAGGCATTCCAGGGACGCCCGCTTCTACCCACTGGATGAAGAAAGTGTGTCGCTGGAGGATGAAAAGCCAACCCCGGGACTTTCCAAAGATATTATTCATTTCCTCTTGCAGCAGAATGTGATGAAAGACCTGTAACTGGTGCCTCGGGGTGAGAGCAGGCCGTATGGGTGTGGGGGCAGCCCTGTGGCAATGCTGTTAGTGTACCACCCAGATCCCCTCAGGCCTCTCTGGCCAGTTCTGTGTGGCCAGCCCCGGCTGAGTGCTCTGCAGTCAACATCTGGCATCTGTGACCATGTACTGGAGGCTGTTCAGCCCATGGAAAGAGCCATCAGTGTCTGGGAATTTTATAGCCCATGTGGCCACATCCCCACCTACCATTCCCCTTGGACAGAAGCCAATGACTGGTTTGGGAGTCCAAACCCGGCTTCCTTGTCTCGAGGAAGGAAATGCTCTGAGCCATTACTGACTCCAGAGCTTTGCCCTGAATTAGGCTGTCCTCCCACTCCCTAGGAGCTTTTTCTTAATAAATCTCTTGTATCTGAATTCTTGACTTGGAGTCTATCTTGGGGAGAACCTGACATAAGAGAACAGACTTCCATCAGATGAATATTTTGAAGGGAATAAGCTCTGTGCTCAATCAAATACAAGAATTATACCACATTGTAAAACTGCAGCCACGTGATTGTATGTCCCAGAATAATACAAAGAGTTAAATGCATTTCCAAAACAGTGCATCACATCTTAGTCATATCCTTGCCTCTCTAAATCCAGAAATGCCTATTTTATAAGACTAACTGGAAGTAGAAGGAAATTTGGACCTTCTAAAATAACAGCTTCACAAATTAAAGAAAGAAGTAAAAGAAAGTCTCTTGTCTCTACCCATTAAAGTATGCATAAGCCTGATCACGATAGGTTAGGCGGAGTTTCAGGTGTACAACATAGTGATTAGACATGTTTGTACATTCTGAAGTGATGCCCCAATAAGCTTGGAACCCATCTGACATCAGACGATATTACTGACTGTATTCCTTGTGGCTATAATTCACTGGTGCAGGCTTGTGCTGGCAGATGCTCTGCTCCGCGGCCATGTCCTAAACACGTGTTGGAGATTCAGTTGGTAGATGACATCACCTGGCACCACACTCCCTGAAACTGTCATTGGAAGCCTCACACTCATCCCTACCTTGACAGTTCTCCAAACAAACTACATCAACAGAAAAGGGTTATATCCCTTGTTTTGGGGGGGAACAACAAGAGAAGCTGGCAACATAGAGCAATTAGATTTGGAGAAACTTTAGGGGAAATCTAATTGGCATAAGACCCCCTAAGCTTTCCAGATACTGGATTATGCAAGTAGATCAGTCTAAACAGGTACATTTGGAGTGAATATGCCCTCACAGACAGGACTCTTGGGGACTCTTGGATGGAGAGAGAAGCCTTTGAAGGTCAGGAATTACATACTAAGGCTTCCAATTCTGGGAAGAGCAGACGTACGAAACAGTTCCACATTGAAGTGCAGAGGCACCACTGGAAAGAGACCTAAAGAGTAGGAAACAGGAAATGAATAGGCCTCTGAGAGACACTTGAGAAACAAACCTGCAGATTTCCCTCTGACCAGCAATCTTTCTCCGTGGGCCTCGCCTGTTCAACTGGCCCCCAAACAGTTGTGAAACCAGTGGGGCTTATAATTGAAAATCTACAGATTGAATTTCAACGTCACTAGTTTTATTGTTTTTTAATGTGAAGCAAATTAATAGATGCCCTTGAAGAATGCTGTAGTTCTTAGTATCATGCAGTCACTGAAATATTGGATATTAGTTTCCATGGCTACCACCAGAAAGAAACTGGATTATTGTATACTGTTTTTAAAGGAGAAAAGATACAAGCTATTTAAATCTCCATGCCCGGAAGCAGCAGCTTCTATTTGGCAGTGATATTTTAGTATCAATAATTTTGTAAACTTTATTAACATCAGTGCTGTGGGCTCTGAGCCACTGGTTAGGCTCTGAAAGCAGAGAATTTCCAAGCCTAGAAGCCAGAATCACCTGATGGTAAAAAAGTGTGGCGTGCTCTTGTTTGTGTCTGAGGAAGTGCTTGTGACAGGTCAATACAAGACATTTGATAGCCTGCAGTCTCGTGCCTTAATCAGATATTCCTGGGATCAGGATGGTATTTTCCATTTATCTCTGTTTACCTTTAATAAAGACTAAGAGGTAAGGATATTGAGGCTCTGGCCTTTGGCATTATTGTGTAATTCTGCCCTACAGATCACCTCACTGACATTTTATCATCCTGTGAATGTTCTACTGGCCTACAATACCACCTGTGGCCCAGTCAGAGGTCTTGGGAGGATGGATTTGCTTGTAGTAACGTCAGAACTCCAGAGAAGAGAACTGCTACCATGTTTAAGTGTGTGTAACTAGTATTCACTTCATTAGTCTATTTTTTTTTGCACGACCTATGTAAGGGCCCGTGTAATATATCTTATTAGCACAAAACAATACAGTGATACTTTGAAAACTTTAAAGCTTACTTTGAAAACTTTTTAGTGGATTGTAATAATCATGCAGTTAAGTATTTATAAGTAAACATCTTGTTGATTTCCACAAACTGGACCCACCTATGCAAGCGGCAGATAGGAGCAGTCAGCCCGGGTGGCCCCCTTCTGAGTGGAGATCTTCATCTGGAAATCTGATGAGACCGGTTTGCTCAGACCAATGTTTCTCAGACTGCTGGTAGTACACAAAATAATTTATATGGGCAAACAATGTTTATTTTCATTGTTGTGTGTTCAGTTTAATATATCAGAAAAATACACTATGTCTAATCTATGCTTTTACAGATATTACATAGGATAAACCTGATACAAGGTCTGTCTGGAAAAAAGTCCAGCTATTGTTAATATAACACGAATGGCTTGTACAACATCTGTGTAACCTGGCTCCCAAGGAGAGTGGACTGGAATGCACATACGTGATCAATGACAACTTCACTGTACTAGTCAGCGGGGGCGGTAGATGCCATTCAGTGAGCATGTGTACTGTGTGGTTATCACATTCAAAATGACTGAGTGAGTAGAGCAACGAATCTGCATCACATTTTGTGTTAAGCTTGAACACTCCTCCATAGAAACTGTTTGGATGACTCAGAAGGCCGCAGCTCTGGGCAGCTGGTGATGGGCAGCTTCATCACGATAGCGCGCCTGCTCATGCAGCGCTCCTTGTGCAGTTTTTGGTGAAACATCACATCACATAGGTGACTCATCCGAGATTTGGTGCCCTGTGATTTCTGGCTTTTCCCAAAACTACAGTCACCTTTGAAAGGGAAGAGATTTCAGACTGTCAATGAAATTAGGAAAATACAGTGGGGCAGTTGATGGTGACTGGGAAAACTGTGTGAGGTCCCAAGGTGCCTACTTTTAAGGGGACTGGGGCATCATTGTCCTGTGCACAATGTTTCCTGTATCTTGTATCTTCTTCAATAACTGCCTCTATTTTTCTTTTTTTCTTTTTCTTTTTGTATTTTATTGTTGTTCAATTACAGTTGTCTGCATTTATCCCCACCACTCCCTCTCCATTTTTCATGTTATATGGCTGGATACCTTCTGGACAGACTCTTAAATTTTTATCAAGCGTTCTTCATGTTTGAAATTTTTCACAAATGTTGAAGAATTACATGTCTATGCAGGATGTTTTAAGTGCATTAAATATCTATCCACATACATTTATAACTTTGAGTTTTAAATCACCACAGACTTTCCTAACACAATCTCTTTTCTTAATAGAAAACACAATTGAATATGAAAGATTATTGGTTCTTAAGTGGTAAAATTGATTAAACAATCAACAGATCATTAATGAATACTTCCAAATTGCTCTGGATGATATGTATATGAGTGCAAATAAGACCTGTATACCCACCACTTAGATTTTATCATTAACACTACTTACTTGTTTTTCTCTTCTCTATCCATCTATCCATCCATCAATCAATCTTATCTGTTAATGTATTTCAAAGCAAGTCCCATGTATATTTTTAATGGATTTCCTGGGCATTATTGAACTTGTATGGTGAGTTCTGAGTGGCATAGTGTTGGTTGTGCGCTGGCATTGGTCCATAACTGATTTGAAATTAAATAAGGGTCATTCACTTCTGGTAACTTAAGAAGCAATGTTTTAGCACACACACAAAATGAAGCGGGGGCAGAATGATGAAAAAGAATGGTAGAAAGTTGATGGCTGTTGAAGCTGGGTGCTGGGCAGGTAGCACAATTCTCTCTACTTCTAAGAAAGTTTAAAAATATACATCCTGAGAAAGAGAAAAAAATTGGAAATCTATTTGAAAAAATAATGAAAGAAAACTTCCCTGATTTGGTGAAGGGAATAGACATGCAAGTCAAGGAAGCACAGAGTCCCAACCAAGATGGATGCAAAGAGGCCCACTCCAAAACACATCATAATTAATATGCTAAAGGTTAAAGATAAAGAGAGAATCTTAAAAGCAACAAGAGAAAAGCAGTTAGTTGACTACAGGGGAGTTCCCATAAGACTGTCTGCTGACTTCTCAAAAGAAACTTTGCAGGCTAGAAGGGATTGGCAAGAAATATTCAAAGTAATGAAAAGCGGGGACTTATAGCCAAGACTGCTCTACCAGCAAAGCTATCATTTAGAATCGAAGGGCAGATAAAGAGCTTCCCAGACAAGAAAAAACTAAAGGAGTTCATTATCACCAAGCCCTTATTATATGAAATGTTAAAGGGACTTATTTAAGAAAAAGACCAAAACCGAACAATAAAAATTACAATAAATACATATCTACCAACAATTGAATCTAAAAACCAAACTAAGCAAACAAGAAGAACAGAGACAGAATCATGGGTATGGAGAGCATTTTGATGGTTGCCAGATGGGAGGAGGGTGTGGGGGAATGAGTGAAGAGGTGAGGGGATTAAGAAGTATAAATAGGTAGTTACAGAATAGCGATAGGGATGTAAAGTACAGTATAGAAAAAAACTTATACGCACGACCAATGGACATGAACAATGGTGTGGAGATTGCCTAAGGGAGTAGGGGGGCAAAGGGAGAAAAATTGGGACAACTTAATAGCATAATTGATAAAATATAATTTTAAAAATTTATGAACAAAAAAACTATATCCTTTGGTTTATTAAATTAAAAAAAAAACAGCCTGTCAATGGAGATACTTTAAACACATACATTTTCAATGCATATATTTATATCTGAACATACAGTATATATATGTATATCTGTGTTTTTCAAATAAAATAATATAGAAATAACACATAGAAACATAGTTCACACAGGGATTTTATGTAGTGGTCCAAGTAAAACTATTTTACAGAAGTCTTAGGTAAACAAACAGAAAGTAATTTGCTGCATCATGAGCTTGGTGAGCTTTTATCATGTAATAAATTCTGATTATATAATAAACTCCTTGAGGCCAAGGATCCTTTGAGATACTGCTTCCGTGTCTCCAGAGCACTTAATCCATGGTACTGCAGAGTAAATGGTGCTTAATAAACACTGGCTGTTAGGCTAAACTCAGGAAATGAACTGTGATGAACAGTAGTTTAATTCTCCATGCAGTAACGCCACACGGCTCAATCAATTGGAAAGTCAGTTTCCTGAATCTGCCCTCATGGAGGTTTTCACAGAATGTTTGAGCCTGAGGCGGACTTGGAGCTTTGCTAATGTCCTCATTTTGTAGGAGGAAATGAGGCCCAGAGGAATTACATGAGCCTCACTGAACATCCCACTTGTTAACCGCAGTGTTGTTGCCTCTGACACCTGCAGCTGGACTCTTCCTCTTGCCATGATGTTCCTCAGAAGGTACAGACCCACTTCCACCCCCATTCCTTGTCCCTGGTTTAAAATTCATGGTTTCAGGTAGCGAAAAGAGAAAGAACTGGTCAAGCTGGCTCCACCAGGAGGCTGAATAGGAGACATGGCTACAGAACAAGTTCATGATCGTATTTACCCAGCACTGTTCTGTGCCTAGTCTGGATAAGATAAGCTCTCTGGTCTTTAAGAACTTTCCGTGTATTGTGGGAAGACAGATGGACACATGTTAATAGTTAGAGGATGGTCCTGCTGTGTAGGGTTAAAGCATAAATGAGTAGTTGGGTAGAACCATGGGTGCTGGAGAAAGGATGGGATGTTTTGGAGGCCATAGAGCTTGGTTATAAAGTTCATGGACTGAGGAGAGGGTGGAACAGCCAGGTGAGAATAGCATGACTAGGTTTGTGCTTCACCCTGTGGGTGTTAAGTTTAGGAGATTTCTGTGGAGGATGGGATGAGATCCAGTACTGACTGGATTTAGGAAGACCAATATGGTAGTAACTGTGTGAGAGAGGCTGACAGCAGGGAGAACCCTGAGGACGACTTTCAGGAGATGAAACCTCGGAGCAGGTGATGGCAGTGGAAAGAGAAAGAAAAATGCAGGTGGAAGAATGGTTTGCTCAGACCAATGCTTCTCAAAAAGCAATGAGAGAATAAGGTCAGTGGGTTGCAAACAGGCAAACACGCCTGGCTGGTCCACAAGCTTCTGGGACAAAAATAATCATTTCTTCCAAAAGGGCCTCTCGTTCAGATCACCATACATGTTCTTCCTCTGGATGTAAACTTGCTCGTGAACACTGAGTTCTCTGACACATTTTGAAATGTTACCTTTAACACACATACTCAATGTCCATGAATATCTTATTCTCTTGTTTAAAATCCAGAGAACATTTCCCATTGTCTTTAGAATAAAATTAAATTCCTCACCCTGGCTTAAAAGGCCCTAGCCTGCTTCTGAAATTCATCTACTACTATGCCCTCCGAATACTATGCTCCAAATACAGGACTTCTTCTGTCCAGTCAGTTCGAGCTCACCTCTGGCTGAGTTTCGCACCAATTTTACTCATGCTTATGACTCTTCTGGATGCTCCAGCCTTTGCACAGCTCCTTCTTGTGACTCCTGCAGCTCTCAGCTCAAATGCCACTTCTTCAGTCTTTCTCGGACCACCCCGTTGAAAGCGCCCACTCCAGTCACCACCACATCATCCTTTGTGACCCCCAAGCATCTAGAGTTTATTTTGATATCAGGAGTGAGATGAGCTTGTTTTATTCTCCTCCCCCAGTGTGGGGAGCCAGTTACTTTAAGACCATTTGCTAAATATTTCACATTTTCATTATGCGTTTGAAATGCCACCTTCATCATATACTCAATGTCCATGTGCATTCATGTCTATTTATGAACTGAACTTTTCCTTTGATTTGTCTATTTCTTTTCTATTGCTGCTTTAATTACTATAGAGTTAAAATATTTTCATATTTGATAAGACTAGACCCTTCTCTTTAATTTTCTGGCCATTCATGTATGTTTTGCTTCTTAAAAAGATTTGCAGTATGGCTGCAAGGTAAAGAGAGGCAAAAAATAGATGTGGGTTCACCTGATGGAAGTTTTTTGCAGTATTGGAGAGAGATGGTAGGAGAGTACAAGGTAGAATAGCTTATATATCCCATTGTAACCCAAATTCCAGTCATTTCCTAGTATACCAGTTTTATAATTTTTGACATATCTATATGTCACCTGAACTATTACTAATTTAATTTTTCTTTCTTTTTAAAAAATGTATTCATTTTAGAGAGAGATAAAGGAAGAGAGAGGGAAAGAGAGAGAGATTTATGTTCCACTTATTAATGCATTCATTGATTGATTCTTTTAGGTGTCCTGACCAGGGATCAAACCCACAACCTTGGTTTATCAGGACGATCCTGATAAACTGAGGAACCCAGCCAGGCCCAATATCACTTTCTCAGTAATTAAATTCACTTTTATGAGGTCTGTCCAGAAAAAGTCTAAGCATCATTAATATAGCAAGAACGGTTTGCACGACATCAATGTAACATGGCAGCCAAGGAGGGTGGACTGGAATGCACATGCATGAGCAATGATGATTTCACTGTACTAGTCAGTGGGGGCAATAGACACTGCTGAGTGAGCATGTGTACTGTGTGGCTATCACATTCAAAATGAGATAGAAGAGTAATAAATCTGCATCAAATTTTGTGTTAAGCTTGAACATTCTTCCACAGAAATTATTTGGATGATTCAGAAGGCTGAAACTATTGGTAACTGTTGACTGACAGCTTCATCAGGACAATGCACCCGTTCATGCATCATATATCATGCAGAGTTTTTTAGCAAAACATCAAATCACCCAGGTGACTCAACCTCCCTACAGCCCAGATTTGGTGCCCTGTGACTTCTGGCTTTTCCCAAAACTAAAATCACCTTTGAAAAGGAAGAGATTTCAGACTGTTAATGAGATTCAGCAAAATATGACGGGGCACATGATGGCGATTGGGAGAACTGTGTGAAGTCCCAAGGTGCCTACTTTGAAGGGGACTGAGGCATCATTGTCCTGTGTACAGTGTTTCTTGTATCTTGTATCTTCTTCAGTAAATGCCTCTATTTTTCATATTACAAGCTGGATACTTTCTGGACAGACCTCATATAGTCATGGTTCCACCTTCAAAGAAATTAAATTCAAGTTAGGAAAATTATTTCCATATTGATCTATCTAAATATCTACTTCATCAGCTATACCTAATCTATGTTATCTGCATCATTAACACCTTCAGCTTCCTCCCCAGACTATAAAACTGACATTTATACCATCTACCTTATCTGCATCAAGTATATCATCGATATCTATGTTTAGAGCTCTGTCATTTGTATCTACTTTTACATCATCCATTTGTATATTTAAATATAATTTACCTACATCTATGTGTATTTATATCCATGTCGTCCTTAGCTACATTTTCATGTTCACCATTTGCATCATCTACACCTATGCTTCTCTCTACATTAATATCTACATTGGCTACATCAGTGGTTCTCAACTGAGCCACCTTTGCACCCAAGGGACGTTGGCAACATCCAGAAACATTTTTGATTGTCACAACTTGGGGTGGAGAGAGTGCTCCAGGCATCTAGGACAATGCACAGGACAGCCTCTGACAACAAAGAATTATGCAGCCCCAATTATCAGTAGTGCTGCAGTTGAGAAACCCTGATCAACGTCATCCACATCATCTACCTCCATGTTTACAGCTATGCCATGCACATCTGCATCTATATTGACATCTACTCTACCTACATCTGTAATTAGATCTCGTTTGCGTTTCCATCTATGTCATTGACAGCCACATCTACATCATATACAGTATCTGCATCAACCACATCATTTACTTCAACATGTCTATCATCTGCATGTACATACACATCTACCTGAATATCTAAGAGGCAGCTCAGAGCATGTTCGTTACACCAGAATGGGTGGTCCATTTAATCTAAAATTAAAATTTAATTTTAATTCTCCCCTCCTCCAGCCATAAGAATTCTGATCACCCAATTCCAGTGTGTGTGTATGTGTGTGTATAGGGTTCCCCCACCACCATGAAATTCTTGGACACCAGCTGGGTGTCCTACAATTCAACTCAGTTCTGACACTATCTACCTGGAGAGAGAATTAGATCCTGCAGGTTGAAGGCTCAGTTGCATATGACTGCCCTCCACTTCAGAAATCAATCCTATATTCAGGTTGTTGCCTGTACTTCAGGCTGACTGGCTATAAATCAAAGGCTCCCACAACCCCTTCATGGGTTTGATTAATTTGCTAGGGTGACTCAGAGAAATCAGGAAACCACTTTACTCGCTAGATTACCAATTTATTACAAAGGACATGAATCAACAGCAGATGAAGATACACAGTATGAAGTTCTAAGCAAAGGAGTTTCTGTCTTCATGGAGTTTGTGACCCAGCACAGTGGCATATGGAAGCATTCTGGTTCACCAACCTGGAAGCTCTCCAAATCCCCTCCTTTTGGGGTTTTATGGGGATTCATTATATAAGCACAATTGATTAAATCATTGGCTATTAGTGAATTATTCAACCTCCAGCCCTTCTCCCCTCCCCGGGGGGGAGGTCAGGGCACCAGGATTGAAAGTTCCAGCCCTCCAATCACACAGTTGGATCTCTTGGCAACCAGCCCCCATTTTTTGGTGCTTTCCAAATGTCACCTTCTTAACCTGAACTTGGGTGTGGTTGAAAGGGGTCTGTTGTGAATAGCAAACACCTTTGTCACTTTTAAGAAATTCCAAGGGTTTTAGAAGCTCTGTGCCATAAACAGGGACAAAGAGCAAATATATATTTATTATAAATCACAACATTAGAAGCCACATACAAAAATGTTTCTTACATTAGGATGAATGGCCTGTTTAATCAAAAATTAACTTTAATTCTCCCTTTCTCTGATCACACTTCCTAAAGTGTAAGAGGATGAGGTTTTTGTGGGCTTTTTCCTGGCTTCAAAGGACATGATTGAAGTAACAAACATGTGCCTGATGGATTTCATCCATGCCCTCTCTTTGCTTCCCAGCCTTCCAGAACCAGAAGGCATCTGGTGCAGACCCAGTTATCTCCGATATGGTGATGAGGAATAATTTGTTCTCAGGAAAGCAATCACTGCACTTTGAGATCTTGATATGGGTTGATCACATCTTGTTCCATCTGAACTGGGCTTGGTTGGAAAACATGCAGTTGACGCAGGGGAAGCCACAGACTCTGCTGTTTCACCCTGGGCTCTTTGGGCCTCAGAGTAGGTCAAAAGGCCTCGGAGTCCACAACCGAACAGCAGCCCAGGCTGCCACATTTACTGAAGGCTCCATGGGCATATGAGCTGATTTGTCAGCCATGACAAAGGCACAATGATGATGCTTGATGAAATTGAGAACATGGGAGATAGAACAAAACAAGAGCAAATGTTAACCAGTGACATTTACTAGATAACTTTGCTTCCCTGTAAGAACCATGCCTCTTAGCGGCCACTCTTGTTCCTCCAGGAAAAAGACTGGCTGTAGGCAAGGTTTCAGAATGGATTCTCACTGACCTTTTTATATCCTCACTCATTTCAGTGTTTCTAACTTATTTAAAAAATATGAATCTTTGGGACTTGGAAGTGAAATATCAGACATTCTTTACTCATTATTGTGGATTTATTAAAATATTTTAATAAGAAATACACCATTTAGTAATCTTCATAAAGAACTGTGGCATATAGCAAATATCCAAACATTGTAAAAGTCCAGCGAACATGACCGAGTAGTTTTTGAATCATCTTACATTTAAATCTCACCCAGCAAGGTAAACAGCATTACACAAAAAATCACAATTCAAAAACATCAACTAATGGACTTATTTTGCTGCCAAAAGTTATTTCTTGGAAATCACATTTAGTATCTGCATAAAGTATGTCACAAAAGTATAAAGCTATTAATGCTTACTTTGTGAGAGTATCTCACAATAAATAGGACCATGAACACGTACTTACAATGTGGTGACAGCTGCAAGCAACAGACCAGTCGCATTGTGACATCTCTGTAATGTCTCCTGGGTGCTCCCAGAAATGCTTCTCTAAACCTTCATTCAGCTCTAGTGTTCTTGATCTTGCCTATCAGTGGATCTCTTCATGGGTTACTCTAAATCAGTGGTATTTCTTTGTTGATTTTTAAGCTTTACTTCTCACAGAATTGTAATCCCTTTCCCTGTTGTCCCAATTTCTCAACTAATGGGTCTTGGAATTTGAGATTCGGAAAGCATAATCTTCCAAGAAATGCTGGGAAGGGATTCCCTCAGGGAAACACTACTCAGCAGCTTCTCAGCTGGTGCTGCCTGCCCTTGCCCTCTAACTACCCAAAGCCCCTTTCCACCTGGTCCCACTAAACCTGCCCTTTCCCCTACTTAGTTTACATTTCAAAGAAACACTGTCCCCACCAGCAAAACTCTCTGGGTTGACTTTAGGCTTGAGGAAAAAAGCAATCTGATGGAACTCTTTCATTCTGAGGTGTGAAGAACTAACATGTCTCCCATGGGGATCATAAGCATAATCAGGACAATGGAATAATTTCTTCAATGGTAGTAAAAACAGTCTAAGGTGTTCCTTCCAAGAATCACAGAAGCGAATGCTCCTAAGGGCCACATTGAGGATAAACTGTGGGAACAGGGCTAGATGTTAGGACTATAAAACTGGTGGTGACTGAGTGTGGCCCAACAGGAGCGTGCAAGCCTCAACTAAGGACATTTAAATTCAAATGTTTAAAATAACCAAGTAGTACAAGCCTCACATAACCCACCGGAGAGCCAGACTTGGCCAGTTTGTAATCTTTGCATCGACGCTTCAGTGGGGCTAGTCTGCTTGTGGCCGGTGCACCCTGCATATGCATTCACACCTCCAAAGAAGATGGAGGCTAGGATCTTCCCACAGGTGAGCCTATGGAGTCAGAGAAATACAGGCATGGCTTTCTACTAGGTACGGGCCCAATGGAAACTCGTTCCAGTGGCTAGGCCCACGTCAGAGCCCCAAAGTGAAAATCACAGACTAAAAGATTCTAACCAACCACAATTAAAAATAATTTATAAAAAACAAGATAGGAAAAATATCAGCAATTTTTAACGTTGGACTTAATAAATTTAGTAAACAGATGACAAAATGATATCTCACATGTAGACTGTGTTTTTGTAAACAAGATAAATAAGGAATTCATTACAATTACCCTCCCATTGAAATATTGCACCTATGTTAGCAATATTCTCTCTTATTAGGTCATTGGTTGACTATCCTTATCAATATACAAATTCAAATGCAACCCTAATATTATGTAGCCTAGGACATTTTTAGATGACTCGACTTGGGGGACAAAGTGAGTAGCTTTTTATCAATTAAACACATTCAAGTGGAATTACAATATAACCACAATTGTTTGATGTGATTCTTCCCTCATAACTCGGAATTATTTTTATTTTTAAGTGAAAGCTTGTTTTACGTGTACAAATGTGTAGAATACTGTTTGACTATTGCCTGCTATCCTAGTAACTAGGTCTTTATTCCTTTAACTTTAGACTGTGATGCCAAATAAAAGGCACCATTTGGGGAAAGAAAAAAAAGAGAGAAACGATTCTAACCAACATAAACATCAGCTGCTCAGATCTCTTCTGAATGTGATGGTCATTTCCCTTCATACAGAGCATTTCAGTTCCCTTTTTGAATTTTTCTAAGCATGTCTGTGATTATTTGAAATTCGACTCCTTAATGATGTCTGAATCTTTCTACCAGTTCAAGGTAATCTTTGCAATGCAAAAGGTGTTGAACTCTACTCGGGTCCTAAAATCTCCTTGCCTGCTTCCTTGATGTAGATATTGGGAATTTTAATATCTTATCACCATCTCTGTTATTTGAGGCTGTTGAGATGGTTCTTGCTCATTTTGGAGAGAACATCAGAGAGGCAGAGTGACCCAGGGGAAGGAAAGTGAGTACTAAAAGCCAGACTTAAGCCAGCTTATTTCAAGTCTCAGTTCTGTCATTAACTGCTGTGTGACCTTGAGCAACTCACTTAACTTCTCTGAACTTTGGTATTTCTTGTCTTCAAAATGAGGATAATGGACCGATAATGAACTGTACCCCATTAGATTGTTTTAAGGATTAACAGAAATGATGTTTATAATATAGCAAAACACATCATAGGAATGGAGGGGGCATATAAAGACCCTCAATAAATGATGGCAGTGACTATTTTCCTGTCCCTCAGACATCCCTTACATATCCCCCCTTACTGTTCTTACTCATGCAATTCTGTATTAGTTTTCTAGGGCTGTAGTAACAAATTCCCATAACCTTGGTGGCTTAAAGCAACACACATATATTCCCTCACAGTTGTGGAGCTAGAAGTCCAAAATCAAGGTGTCAGTGGGTCCAGGCTCACTCTGGATCCTGTGTAGGGGAGTCCTTCCTCGCTTCTCTCTACTTTCCAAAGGTTGACAGCAATCCTTGAAGTTTCTTGCCTTACAGCTGCACCACTACAATTTCTGTGCTCTGAGGTCCTCTTCCCTGGGTCTCCTCTGTGTCTGTATATAAATCTCTCTCTCTTTTGTGTTATAGACACCAGTGATTGGATTTAGGGACCAGGAGAAATGGAAGAGATGGTATAGAAAAGAGAGGATTGGGGACCATTGACTGACTCGGCATTGCAATGCCTGCTTTAAGGCTTGCTTGACCTTCTGTGTGCCCCTTTACCTCAATTCAAAAAGTAGTAGCATCTGAGAATACCTGTGTGTAGATTTACCTAGAGCACAGAACAGGAACATGTATGTATGACACTCTGCTTCTTACACACTCCTCTTGTTTTCTTTCTCCCTCTACGTTTTCACTGTCAAAACAGTGTTCAGAGTATCACAATAAAGCACTGAATAACTATGCAAATAAACCATTGCTTTAGCTTTTGGAGTGTTGTCTACTCATTTCATGGAGTCCTTGGGTGAATTCAGGAATGGGACTAATTCAGGTTCACTTTTTTTGTGACTAAACCATTTTCTTGTAGCAACTCCCATCCCACCACCCCTCGTACTACTCTGAGCTTTCTTCGATCTCTCCCTGAGCTATAGATTTATTGGGAGGGGGGGCTGGATGCCCCTTTACTTCCTATTCTATCTCTAAGCTAGAATCTGTCCTTTATCCCTGTAGACTCAGCTCTGATAAACCCTGAGGCTTCTGCTTTAGTCTGTAGGACATGGGGTACCACTTTGCACTTGGGTCATATTCCTGCAAAAGTACTTTCTCCTTCCCTAAATTAGCTATGAATTCTGCCTCCACCGTACTTCTGGGAAGAAAGTACCAAATTCAATAAGTCTTTCAATATTTCTTTTCAAACCTATTAGAACATCAGGTTTGTCTTCTAAAAGACAGAAGTATTTGAGCTGAGACTGGCTCATCCATTCATAATTTACAATTTTAGGCAGTACCTTGTTTATCTGGCAGTATTATATTATTTGGTGCTCTTTTCTAAGCTTTGTGAGTGAATGTAAAAGAAAAAAAGGCAGCTAGAAGAGAAGAAATAGAGAGTGATTCCTTAATAAAACTGAGGAGGAGTGGCCCACTTACATATATACATGTCTTTGTTACCCGAATCAAAAATATGGGCACTTACGTCTTGGGAGGTTTCAGACTATGCATATTTACTTAACAATAATGGCTCCTCCAGGACCATTACGAATTATTGGGAAATCAAGTATTCATGGGGTAAAACTGAAATTAGCCTACACTGAGTTTTCCTGGAGTTTACATCTACAGAATACATTTTTGTTGAGGAGAGGCCTGCCTGGAAGCTGTTATGCTCTAATGCTCACTATAAATAATTAAAAATTCAGCAGCAGCAGCAGCAGAATGCCTCTTCTCAGAGAAAAGAGGGTTTAAAGTCCACCAGATCCCTCGGAATCACAGAGGCAGAACCAAGTTGCCTTTCATGACTCCTGAGGATGAACCCGGAGGGAAAGGCCAGAGGGAATCAGCTTCTGATTTCCAGTATCAGCCGTGTTGGCCTGACCATGTTATGATTTCAAGGTCATGACCACCATTTCTGGCATGGTGCTGGAAATTCCACAAACTGAAATAAAAATTTTGGGGATAAGACCAAATTTCAAAAATTTCTATGAAGAGTGCCATGAAGAGAAGGCTTTTTCAGGGGAAGAGGGGAAAGAGGCTGTAGGCATCACAGCATCAGATGGAAAGAAGTTACTGCTAAGAAGTGGGAAGAACCCAACAGAACAGGATGCAGGTCCAGCCATCACTGCTACTACCCACTGCTTGTCACAAGTGCTGAAGAAGGGAAGGGCCACACCGCCTGAGTGCCTCTGCCAGGTACCCCACTCAAACTCCTCAGGTTACTTCCTGCTTCTGGACTTGGAGGAATCCCAAAGCTCCTCCAGTCTGTTGCGTTAGTCCTGTTGTAGTGGCTGTGATTTTTCTCCTTCAATCCGAACAATCTGCTTTTACCTTTTGAGGATTCCTCATCACTTCTGTTCCACTCAGAGCATTCCCTGTTATACTGCAGCACTCAATGTGTAGGCATTTTCCAATCCTGTATTACACATATACCATTTGAACGTGCTGCACACTCAGGAAACAGCTTCAGTCTTCTCTCACAACTGCCTTCAAGCATGTTCTCACACATCTCCCCAATCCTTGAACAGTATCTCAGGCAGAAATGCCAGGCTTTCTTGAACTCTAGACTGTTGGGAACCGCCCTGCCTGGTTTCAGAAGCTGTAACCCCCATGGCTAAGGCTGAGTCAGAGACCTTCGGACTATAAGCCATTAAGGAGACAAAGCTTATCTCCCTGGCAGGGGTGCCATCTCTGCCCACTTTACTTTACCCTGCTTGACCAGTTAGCCAATGACGGGTAAGATTCCTCAAGGGAGGAACGACCTAAGACAGGCATGGTCACAAAAAAGGCCCACAGGGAAGGACTCAGGGGGTTATAGAAAATGGGGGTGATGGACCTTTGCCCCTCGGCTTTGACAGAGCCTGAGTCCTCATTCTGTCTGCAAGAAGTCTCCTAATCTCTTGGCTGCCTTACTTCCCCTGCCTGACTTAAGCCTGAAACAATGACAGAGGGCGGTGCAGTCCTGTGCTGGAAAGGGCGGATTCCCCAGGGAATCAGGCCTAAGAAAGAATGCATAAAATCCTATGAAACCTGCTTTGTTTTTACCCTCAGTTTAAATGATAAGGGTCCAAGCCTGAAATGAGTTTGTTTCCCGAAGTTTTATAGCCCTTTAACTAACTGACCCTAACTCAGAATAAGCCCTCAAAGTTCTTTATATGTTATCTATTGTTTGACCCTTACTGCCTGACAATGATTGATGAGCTTTACCTGTATTCCTGTGCAAAATGAACCTAATAAAGGCCCATAGAGGAAAAGGCTCTTGACCCTTCTCCTTTGAGAGATGGCCACCTCTCCTCCCCAAGGAGATCATGTCTTGGTAGATTTATTCTCATCCGTGGCAGACAGGGGGCTCTGCAGTAAAGCTCCCCCACACTGGACCACTACAACAGTTCAAACTTTTATTTTTCACCCAATTCAAAGTTCCTCCAGCTCCCAGCTACTGTCTCACCCCAAACCAGTAATGGAGAAGATGTAAGGGGTGACCCATTCTTTTGCCCCCTTGTTTCTTTCCTACTTACCCCCACACCACCCCAGCTCCTTCCAGTTTGGAACAAGGTCAAGGATCAGAGAAGAAAGAGGAGGGATCAAAGGTCACTACTGCCAGTGTCCTCTTGAATATTATATGCCCTCTGCCATGGCACACCTCTAGATGCTGGCTTGCCTTTTTGCAAGAGAACTTTGTCAATTCTTCAGAGATCTCCATGACAACCTCCTCCATCAGTCCTGACAAGGCCAATGCTGTCTGACCTCTCATAATGCCTCTCAGCTGCCATTGTTAGGATATCCCAGGGGTCCACTTGCCCCATCAAGAAGGGACCTTTTGGAATGACTAGAGACCAGTAACATTCCATGGAGCCCACTTGGCCCAGGGAAAAACTCAGAACATGCAGACACTCCAGCCACTGTCCTCTCTGCCCATTGCAGGCTGCTCCAGCCAACCATCTTCTTCACTTAACTCTTGAACTTCTGGGACTACAAATTAAACTGACCTATGCTCCCCTTACTACTCTCCTCTGGTAGCATTGCAGGGAGTCTTGGGGTTTCTGCAACTCAGTAAGTACCAAGCCAGGAAATGGGGTGTCAGTTTTCTTTCCTGCAAACTACCTCACTTTTTATGAGCTGTTCTCTTGGGGCCTCTCACTTGGCAGAGTTAGAAAGAAGTATCATGAAACAGTACAGGGTTCTCTACAAACTCCCTTCAAATAAATTCTTTCTCTGATTTGACCCTTTGCATTTGATCTTACACAGATGTTGTGAGTGAGAGCCACTTGCCTGTTCAGTCCTGGGTTAGTAAGTTGTGTGGAGACTGACTCTTCTGCTTGGAACAGGTGGGCTCTTTTTTTTTTTAAGTATATTTTATTGATTATGCTATTGCAGTTTTCCCAGTTTTCCCCACTTTATCCCTAATCTGCCTTGCACCCCCCAATCCTCCAGCATTCCCCCCCTTAGTACATGTCCATGGGTTGTATATGTAAGATCTTTGAATTCTCTGTTTCCTATACCAATTTTTACCTCTCCCCATCCATTTTATGCCTACCAATTATGCTTCTTTCCTGTACCTCTTCCCCCCATTCCTCCTCTCCCCCTCCCCACTGAAAACCCTTCGTGTGATGTCCATTTCTCTGATTCTGTTCCTGTTCTAGTTGTTTGCTTAGTTTTTGTTTCTGTTGTTTATTTTTTTTTAGGTTCGTTTGTTGATAGTTGTGAGTTTGTTGTCATTTTACTGTTCATAGTTTTTTATATTCTTTAATTTCTAAGATAAGTCCCTTTAACATTTCATATAATAAGGGCTTGGTGATGATGAACTCCTTTAACTTCACCTTTTCTGGAAAGCACTTTATCTGTCCTTCCATTCTAAATGATAGCTTTGCTGGATAGAGTAATCTTGGATGTAGGTCCTTGCCTTTCATGACTTCAAATACATCTTCCCAGCTCATTCTTGCCTGTAAGGTTTCTTTTGAGAAATCAGCTGGAAGTCTTATGGGAACTCCTTTGTAGGTAACTCTCTCCTTTCCTCTTGATGCTTTTAAGATTCTCTCTTTATCTTTAATCTTGGATAACTTGATGATGTGCCTTGGTGTGTTCCTCTTTGGGTCCAACTTCTTTGGGACTCTCTGGGCTTCTTGGACTTCCTGGAAGTCTATTTCCTTTGCCAGATTGGGGAAGTTTTCCTTCATTATTTGTTCAAATAAGTTTTCAATTTCTTTCTCTTGTTCTTCTCTTTATGGCAGCCCTATAATTCAGATATTGGAACGTTTAAAGTTGTCCTGGAGGTCCTAAGCCTCTCTTCACTTTTTTGAATTCTTGTTTCTTCATTCTGTTCTGGTTGGATGTTTCTTTCTTCCTTTTGTTCCAAATTGTTGATCTGAGTCCTGGTTTCCATCCTGTCACTGTTGGTTCCCTGAATATTTCACTTGATTTCACTTTGGGTATCTTTCATTTGCTCTTTCATTTTTCTACCAAGCTCAATCAGTTCTGTGAGCTTTTTGATTATCAGGGCTTTGAATTCTCCATCAGATAGGCGGGCTATCTCATCATTGCTTAGCTCTCTTTCTGGAGTTTTGCTCTGTTCTTTCATTTGGGCCCTATTTCTTTGTCTCAGGGCACTTGTTAAGTTGTAAGGGGGTGGGGCCTTAGGTTTTCACCAGGGCAGGGCAGCCCTCCTTGCTGCGCTGTGGTGCTGCCTGTCAGGGAGGGGCCAGAGAGGGAACAATGCAGCTCGCCTGCTCAGCTCTACCCCACTTTCCAACCAACTCTCATGTGAGACTGAGAGTTTCTTCTACCTCAGCAACCCCTGCTGTAACCATGGTTAGCTCTGAGTCTCAGTTTCCCATTCAGTCATCCCCACCCTTGTGGTCTGCCGAGTCACCTTGGGTTCTCTCTGTCCACACGTCTTACTGGTCTAGTTAGTCTGGTTGTTGTGGTTGACTGTTTCTTTAATTCCTTAATTGTCAGAGTTCCATGCAGCTTGATTTTCTGGCACTTCTGGTTATTTATTGATTTTAGATTGGTTGTTATCCTCCTTTTGGTTGTGCAAGGAAGTGAAGGGTTTCTACCTATGCTTCCATCTTGGCCGGAACTCTAAAATCAGGTGGGCTCTTAAAACCATGTTCTCTAGCTCTGGGGGCTCAGCCAAAACCAGACATAATAAGGAAAATTCTGTTTAACAGCCTGTTAGTTTGTGAATATATGTGTCATAGTTCAATTTTCCCCAGAAGCAGACCCTGAGACCAAGATTTGACTGCAAGTAATTTAATTGGACATAATTCTAAGAAATAGAACAGGGAGTAGGGAAACGAGATGAGGAAGGAAAGGCAGCCATAAAGAGTTCGCTATCAAGAAAGTTTCCTGTGGAACATTCACACAATGGAATACTATGCAGCAGAAAGAAAGAAGGAATTCCTACCTTTTGTGATAGCATGCTTGGAACTGGTGATTAGAATGCTAAGTGAAATAAGCCAGTCAATGAAAGATAGATACCATATGATCTCACTCATAAGAGAAATCTAATGAACAAGATAAACCAACAAGCAAAATAGTACCAGAGTCATGGAAACATGGAACAGGCTGACAGTGACCAGAGGGGAGGAGGAGAGGGGATAGTGGTGGAGAGAAGGGGAAGGGACTAGTCAAAGATCATGTGTGAATGACCCATGGCATGGACAACGGTGTGGAGACTGACTGTGGGAGGGGGTTGGGCTGGACCAAGGAGGGCAAAGGGGGTAAAATTGGGACAACTGTAATAGAATAACAATAAAAAAATGTTTTTTTAAGTTTCCACTGTGGATAACTAAAGCTCAGTGCTACTGGGAAACTCTCAGAGCCTACGCAGAACACACATCTCCAGCCCTGGTCAGGTAGCTCAGTTGGTTAGAGCAGCATCCCCATACACCAAGGTTGTGGGTTTGATCCCGGTCATGGCACATACAAGAATCAACCAATGAATGCATAAATAAGTGCAACAACAAACTGATGTCTGTCTGTCTCTCTCTAAAATCAATTTTAAAAAATAAACCCATGTCTCAGAGGGATCTGGGAATCTGAGGTGTTTATACACCAACTCCTGACAGTCTTTGGGTGAAGGCTGCTCCTGGGGACCTTACTTCTTCAGTATCTTTGATATAATACTATTGGCTGTGGTAACCAGAAAAAGCCATCAGGCAAAGAAATGCAGGTCTTGATAATTGAAAATCAAGCCAGTGTTCTCCAAAGTGGTAAGAATGTGGAAAATGGGCAGAAAACCAGCAGCATATACTGCTGTGTGTGTGTGTGTAGAGGAGGGGGTTGAGGGGAGAGGAACACAGGAGAGACCAGGAAGCACTCTCCTTCCATTCTAGATCCTTACCACGTGATATGTTGCTAACTAGAATAGATCTGTCAAGAGTGTTCATCAACTCATCAGACCCAACCATAGTTATCCCACATAGTCCTCAAAATCCATTCCTTGCTTTATCTCCAGTATATAAACAAACATGTGAGTATGTTTATCTGACACATCTGATTTTCTGCAAACTCTGAAATGAAGAGGAATAGTCCTGCTTTGTCACACCTGGATAGTTGTAGGTCTGGCTCTGTCTCTTGACTTCTTTTGAGAGTGTTAATTGATTTTTATCCTCACCCAAGGACATTTTTTTCCCATTGCTTCTAGAGGGAGACACACATCAATGTGAGAGAGAAATATCAATTGGTTGCCTCCCATATGTGCCTGGACTAGGGATCAAACCCGCAACCTAGGTATGTGCCCTGACCAGGGATCAAATCTGCAACCTTCCAGTTATGGGACAACATTCCAACCAACTGAGTCACACCAGCCATGGCAGAGAAATGTTAATTTTTATTAATATGTATTTACATGTAAGCTACATGGAGTTATATTACTTACAAGTTAGTGGATTAAAAAATCCTTTCTATCTTCTCTTAAAATGAGGATTTGATTTGTGATTTCTTAATTCTGTCAAAGTGTATTAGGAATCTGACCCGACATAAGAAACCAGGTGCTAAATATATTCCAGGACCAAACTACTAAGAAAATTACTTGACATGGTCCTCTGTACTAGGAAAAAAACCTTGAAGTCCCCAGTGAAAAATGTTTGTGTTATTGGCTAAGAACATGGAGAATTCAGTAGATGGACAACCGCAGGGCAGCAGTTTCCAAGGTCAGGCCGCTTTTCTGGTGCACCACGCTCTCTCACCTTCCTCCATAGACCTGGAGTCTACCCTACACCTCTCCCACTTCTATTCTCTCACTGGCTGGTGAACTGCTAGAGTAGATGCAGTATATTTCCTTTTGCTGTTAATTTGGGATTGACCATGTAGTTTGTTGTAGCCATTTACATATGCAAATGAAATTCATTTTGAGAGAAAATCTAACTTCAGTTACCTGTACTTGTAGGCAGTTTTGATTTATATGCCATTTGTTTGTTTGCTTTCTGATGATTCCTTCCTCTGTTCTGCATCACTGGTGGGACTGGCCCTTGCAAACGCTATTTCCCAGGCTTCCCTGTCAGTCATTTCCAGGTATGTTCAGCCACTAAGAGGCACTGGCACTGAAAGAAAGGAGCAGCCAGGGTGTTTCTCTCCCTTTCTCTTCTTGGGAGGATGAGATGCATCTCTAACAGTGGCTGCTTCTCTTTCATGATTCCAGCTCCCACCAGATTGGCCTTCCTCCTTGGCTGGCCCCAAATCCCACCTTCTTAGGCTGCAGGGGTTCCCACTCCTGGCAAGTGGCCCATGTTTCTGGGCTTTCAGTAAAGACACATCCTATCGTTATCTCTCCATTCCCCCGGGATACAGCAGCCTGCAGTTACTGACCTCTGGGTTTCCTCACCTTCCCCTATTTTAGCTTTTCTAATCCTGTGCCTTATTTCCTGTATTAAATTCCTTCTAGTGGTTTCACTTTCCTGGCTGGACTCTGATGAATAACCTATTTCAGGAGCCTGCACAAAATAATGGTTAATCTGAACTCTGGTTCCTGAAGCAGATATGCTTTCCTCCTTAACTCTTCTTTGAGAGCATTCCTGAGACATGCTCTTCCTATGAGATAAGATTATATCCAGAATATTATCAGCTATCAAAAAGCCAAGTTTGCTTAATCTTGTAAAGATATCATCTGTTCCTGAATTGGTCTATACATTAAAGATGTCACCTGTTTCCAAATTAATTTATAGATTTGATGCAATTCCTTTAAAAATCCTAACAGGTTTTTTTTTAATGGAAATTGACAACTGATTCTGAAATTTATATGAAAATGCAAAGGACCAAGAATGACCAATATCCTCATGAAGAAAAACAATATGGGAAGACATTTTCCATCAGATATTAAGACATTAAAAAGCCATGGTAATAGAGAAAGTGTGGCGTTGCTCCAAGGATAAACAAATAGATGAAATGGAATGAATCAATATTCTGGAAGGGTCCAGAAACATACCCATACACATGTGGAGCCCAGATTTTTTTCCAAGTGACACAACAGAGCAGGTGGGGAAGGACAGTCACTTCAATCAAATAAACATCCCAGGATAATTAGGTGGTGATATGTTTAAAGATGTAACTGTAACTACACCTCTATCTCATGCCATGTTTATTCTGAGCCATGGCTCCTAAAAAGAATATTGATTTTCCTCCATCATCCTGCTTTGAGAAAATTCCTGAGAAATGTTCCTCCCAAAGGCTTTTTTCCTCCTGGTACATGGAGAGCTAAATGTGATGGCCAAATAATAAAAGTTTATTAAATAATGAGGAAAAAAGAAAGGTGAGTAAAGGAAATGGCTATGGGCCAACTGACAATAATGAAAAGGCTTTTCTTGATGAGTAATAAACTCAGACCAAGCCGAGCCTGAGAAGCCACAGATGACGTTAACAGTTTTAACCCTGTGTTTTTCAAGGGAAACAAGAAGAGAGGGAAATTGCTAGAAAACTGGAATGCAGCTGCTCCTAGAAGACGGCAGTTTCAAAGTACTATGGGCAATCAGTGCATTTAAAAGAGCAGTTGGAACCCTTATATAATTTCAACAGTAGAGGAAGAACTCCCAGACAGTCTCTAAGGAAGGGCCCTCATGCAACAACTTCATTTTCTGTACACACTGCTTTCAGGGTGGGTTTTTTTTTTTAAGATTTTATTTATTTCTTTTTAGAAAGGGGGGAAGGGAGGGAGACAGAGAGGGAGAGAAGGATCAATGTGTGGTTGCCTCTTGTGTGCCCCCTACTGGGGACCTGGCCTGCACCCAGTCATGTGCCCTGACTGGGAATCGAACCTGCAACCCTTTGGTTCGCAGGCTGGCATTCAATCCACTGAGCCACACCAGCTAGGGCTGTTTTCAGGGGTTTTAAATGGACACTTTTGTGCCAAGAACATTTTATTCTGTTTGTTTTAAAATAATATCAGATTTTGGAAAAAATACAAAAATAGTATTATATATTTCCATACACCTTTCACTCCTAGTTTCCCAGATATTATCATGTTGCCCTGCTCACCTTCGTATTTTCTTCTTCTCCCTCTAACTTTATCTTTACAATTTTTCAAAAACATTCAAAAATAATTTGTATACGTGGCACCCTTCTACATCTAGATACCTCAACGTGATGTCCTAAAAACAAGGACATCCTCTTACGTAATCACAGTACACTGATACAATATTTATTATGTAATCTACAGATCTTATTCAAATTTCACCAATTATCCCACTAATATCCTTTATAAGACTCTTCTTTTAAATGTTCTGTGGCTGTGGTCTTGGTGAAGTAATTCCCAGCCTTTTCAGGAAGGTGTAGTGATGTACTCAGCACATGCAAAGAGAATTGGAGCCTCACTGATTTTCAGGAAAAAGACACTAAAACCTTCTTTCAGCTGTGCATGCAGACACCTGCCTTCCAAGAAAGAGACACCAAATGAAGGCTCATTTATTCCCTAAAGCATGTGTTATCAGAGAAGTTTTTGAATTTTTTTCTTCCTTGTGCAGGGCATTTGCTGCTGCTTTCCTGATTCCTCATTAGACTGAGAGAACCCACATCCAAAATATCCTGGAAGTTGTTTTTGCTTTCCTCTTACACATCATAACAAAGTAATTTCCTATTTCAAATTTAAAGCAAAAAGGATGCACAGGGCTTGTGGGATGCACTAGTTCCTACAAGCAGGTTAGTCCATTCCCAGCTCCTGAGACCATGGCTCCGTTGTAAAGGAGTAATAAGAAACCAAAGGATAACAGCCTAAGTAAATGCCCATCAGAAAGGGGACTAAATACATTCTCGTGTATACAATTAATGTAATACTGTGCAACCATTCAAAAGAAGATGCAGCTGTACATGTCCCAAAATACATTAAGCCTAACAACAGAAAGTGGGTTAGTCATTTTTGACTCTGCAGAGAGGAATTGGGGGCTTGGGGAGATAGAGGTGGAGGAGAGATGTTTATAATAAACCATTTTGTAGCATCTGACTTTCTCATTTTTACCATGCACATATGTGAGGTGTTGAGGACGGAGGTCATGAACGGTAGGCAGGTAGATAGATGACAGATAGATAGACAGATAGACAGATAGACAGACAGGTAGATAGAATGAATCATGAGTGGGTGGATTTAAGACAAAAAGTTTGAAAAAACAGCAGGTTCCATATTCTCTAGTTGCACCTTTTGTTTTTATTTTTTTAAAGATTTTATTTTTAGAGAACGGGGAAGGGAGGGAGAAAGAGGGAGAGCAACATCGATGTGCCAGAAAAACATCTGTCGGTTGCTTCTCTCACACCCCCAGCGGGGGAGGTGGGGCCTGGCCCCAACCCAACCTTGGATCCTGACCCAGAATCCAACTGCGACCTTCCATTTTGTGGGGGAAGTGCGGGGGGTGGGGGCCCAACCCACTGAGCCACACCAGTCAAGGCTTGCACCTTTTGTTTTTAAAGCAATCATTCCCTTTTCCATTTTTTACCACGGTTTAGTCCCCTCTTCTTAGCAGGAGTCTTATCCTCCCTTGGGTATAAGACACAAAACAGACCTAATCATGGATACAGTCTGAACAGAACCGCACACTATGCACAACCTCCAACACACTTTTTTAGACTTGGAAGTGTAGGGGGCAGGGGAAGATGAGGAGCTATTCGGGGCAATCTAAGTGGGATCTTGTCTCTCTCCGGGTCTCAGACTGGCATTACCTCCCTCACCCTTCCATTCCTTCTTCCGCCTTACTCCCCACCCCCACTCCAGACCCAGAGTATGCAGACGACTGGACTGGCGCAAATTGCCGCCTACTTGAGCCGCCACCCCCGGGGCCGCCTCGTGACGTCAGGGCTGAGCGAGGGGGCTCCGCCTCCTGGATGCCCATCCCCTCCCATCCCTGCGACCGGTACTTGCCCTTTAAAAGAGCGGGGGCCTGCGCCACACCGCGGGCAGCAAGACGCACGACTGCTTTCCTGGAGCATCTTTATTTGGTCTTCCACCCGCATCTCCCTCCACTGGTCCAGCTGCTATCCTCTTCGCGCAGATTTGGGCGAGCACGGCCATGCAGCTGGCTGTGCTTCTCGGCCTCCTGGGAGCCACGATGGTGGCCGGTGAGTGGGCGCTGCGGGTTGTTCAGCACCGTGGACAGCGCCGGCCTCTGTCTTTCCCTACGGTCCGGGAATCTTGGCTGGAGGATAATGGGAGAGAAGGAGGGTTAAGTGGAAGGATTCTCTCTCTTGCTCGAGGTTGTTAATTTCTGCTCTCCCCTGTGTGTTTCGTTTCAACTTCCCGCTCCACCGATGACTTGGAAAAAGGCAGAGGTCTTCCTAGCCCAGCCAGAAGGGTCTCAGTCTTTTCATATGAGTTTTCCTGTGGATAGGAAGAAAACGAGCCTGTGCCTCCAAGGCACGTTATGCTCGCTTCTAAATTGTAAGGCTCTCTCTGCCATCTAGAGAGATGCTGTTATAGTCTTATTCTCTATCTGTATATAAGTATTTGTTTGACTTTTTAAAACCAGATAACCAAGGAGTGACAGGAGTACCTATAATGTGATAAAGTCGGCACCTGTATATTTCCCTTTGTTGTTGTTATGATATAAACATGATGAGATAAAAGTGTGTCTCATGTATATGATATCATCCCTTTTTTATTATCATGTTCGCATGTAGTATATGTATGTGTGTTCGTGTATATGTGTGTACAGGGTTAATGTAATATTTTTCTGTATTTTGGAGAGAGGTAATTTCACACTTAAGTTAATGTATTTTTAAGTTATGAATGGAAACTTCAGTAGATATTTTCAGTTTTGTATTCCAGAAAAAAAATAGATTATAAAAATAACTACAAAAAGATCTTTGGAGTAGTAAAAAAGTTGTTTTAGTCAATTTAGGAGGATGAAATTTTTGTCTTTTTATAATTGACATATCACTTGATGAAATATTTGACAGTGTCTCTTGATGTGGAAGAATGTGGATTAATCTTTCAAACTAGCTCTGGAGATTTTAAAAAAGAGTGTGTGTGTGTGTGTGTTGAAGTAAAGTCACTAGGAGTATTGAGACCATTGAGAAGTAAATAGAACACCACCAGATTAAACTAGAGGTCTTCTTTGGCTGTTTTAATGAACTCATAGAAAAATATTTTTTTATCTGAGACTGAGATTCTAACTAGATTTGAGGTATTGCCATCCAGGAATATGAAGTTTCTATTGACAGCAATCGCTGGATCCAAAATGCAAAGAGAAGAAAGGAAAGCCAGTGGTAATTTATTTCATTGCAAGATACATACATTCAAAATTTTCTAAAATGTCTGCATTTTTACAAGTTGCCTATAAATGTTCTTAGTTCAATTAAAAAAACCCAAAGGAATAATTTAGAGTCTTTCTGGTCAAAAATACCTTCGGAAAGGCATTGCTTAAGAGGCTAAAGCTGTGCTATACGTTGTAGCATGGACCACAGTAACAATGGCATTTGTGAAGCTTATTTAACTGTAATGGCGAAATACTTATAGCTCTTACGTAAGAGAATATTTTAAGAAGGTTTCATATCTTAATATGAGCTAAAATGGAAACATTATATTCTTTAAAAATGTTTTAATTGAGCTATAATTCACCATAAAAGTCACCATTTTAAATTGCATTATTTTGTGATTTTTAGTATATTCACAGATTGTTATAACCACTATCAAGTTTCAGAACATTTTCATTACCCCCCAAAGAAACCCCATATCCATTAGCAGTTATTTTCCACTCCCACCTCTCCCAATTCCTGGAAATAAGATAGGATAACCTTCAAGCAGAGTTTGTTATTTAGCGAAATCACAAGGCTGGGAAGAAACTCAGGGAACCATATGGTTCATTTCTTATCATTAAGAGCTTCTGGAGGGAAATCTACACATTTCTATAGTAACTACTGTGCACTCTAAAAATTAATATGAGTGAAGTAGCTGTATGATAGCCATATTATACCAGGTTAAATGGTTTCTGCATTCAGAAGAGCCTGCTTAACTTGTTATTTTTTAGCTGTA
This sequence comes from Desmodus rotundus, assembly GCF_022682495.2. NCBI lineage: Eukaryota > Metazoa > Chordata > Mammalia > Chiroptera > Phyllostomidae > Desmodus > Desmodus rotundus. Next base: position 119,327,593 of record NC_071392.1, read on the forward strand.
TTATAAATCTGGTATGAAACCTTGATAGTCTTATGAGATATTAATACTTTGGGTGTTATTCTCAGATTTATTGTACAATATTATTTTATTTTTTCCTACCATTTGACTACTATATTTTAACATAGTCACTGGATTTTCTTCTGTGCTTCCTGTATCTGTACACAAAAACAAGGTAACTGCTTTTGGGGAATCAACATGTTTTGGTTATTACTTTGTTGTCACAGATTCTGTTGGAAGAAATACAATGGCACTTTTATGACTCATTAAGATGCACAATGTACTTTTACGAGGAGACCCTAGTTCCTTTCCATCAAAAAGATTTCTGAAGAGCTACAATCAGAGAAACAATGCTACTTTGTAATAATAAATATGAGCTACGAATGGTTTAGAGCAATAAAAGAAAAATATTTCTCTCCGTCCAAATCTGATGACTGTTAATACTTTGGCAATATCAGTAGTTAATTTTTTAAAAAGTGCCTATTTTACACTTGTGAAGGTGAAAAAGAGGGAAGTATTAGCAAGAAACTGTAATACCAAAGTTTAGTAAAGCTACATTTTTAAAAAGGCATCTTCTAGTTTACTACAGGGAGAATTCTCTCAGTAATTACTGATTCCAGGTGGAAAGAGTAAGTGCTAAAGTGGGAATGTTCCCAAATAACAGCCTTTGGGGGGATAAAATAGTGGCCTGGTGTAGTTGGATCCTGGGTGCCGAAGGTGGGCCATCTGGATCTTGACTGAACCACATGTCAGGAAGACCGTGGGGTCTTCGTACCTTGTTAGCTACTTCTTAAACATTTTACAAATCATTTTAACATACTGAATAACTGGGCTTCTTGAAACAATTGAAGTAGATTCCAGGCTATGCTTAGAGAAGAAAAATTCAGTAAGGTGAATAAATGGAATAGGTGTTGTATTTCTAGGTTGAGCCCTATGATACGTAATTGATTGGAGGGGGTGGTTAAAGAGGCTTGGGAGCAAACATTTTGGGAGGAAAGGTCAGGTTGCTGGTTATAAATAAACAGCATTTGAGTAGCTTACATCTCCAGTGTCTGAGAGTTTTGCTGTTTCTTCAGCTAGCTGTTCTCTTGTTTCAGGGGCCTAGAAGAATATTCTGCACTGAGCTTCTCCTCCAGCAGTGCCAGGAGAACTGAGGCAATGAGCCTATATGTATATAATTGCTTTGTGCTTGTCCAGTGGAAAAGGCTTAGACAACATAAAGTCAAAGGGAAATATAAAAGTAACAAAGTAGCTTTGAGAGAAAAAAAAAAAGGCGGCACTGGAAAATTCAAATCACCTGAAGCATTTCCTTCCTAAAAAGACAAACATACAAGGTCTGTCCAAAAAGTATCCAGCCACATACTATGAAAAATAGACACTTATTGAAGAAGATACAAGATACAAGAAACATTGTACATAAGACAATGACACCTCAGTCCCCTTCAAAATAGGCACCCTGGGACCTCACACAGTTTTCCCAATCGCTATCAGCTGCCCCCACTGTATTTTCCTAAATCTCATTGATGGTCTGAAACTTCTTCCCTTTCAAAGGTGATTTCAGTTTTGGTAAAAGCTAGAAGTCACAGGGCACCAAATCTGGGCTGTAGGGGGGCTGAGTCACCTGGGTGATAGGGTGTTTCATCAAAAAATTCTGCACAACATGTAATATGGGAGCAATTGCGTTGTTGTGATGAAGTGGCCCATCACCAGCTGCCATAGCTGCAGCCTTCCAAATCATTTGAATAGTTTCTGTGGAGGAATGTTCAAGCTTAACACAAAATTTGATGCAGATTCATTGCTTTACTTTCTCATTTTGAATGTGACAGCCACACAGTACACATGCTCACTCAATTGTGTCTACTGCCTCCACTGACTAGTACAGTGAAGTCCTCATTGTTCACACATGCACATTCCAGGCCACTCTCCTTGGCTGCCAGGTTACATCGATTTCACACAAACCATTCTCATAATATTCACAATGGCTAGGCTTTTTTTGGACAGGCCTTGTACTTCAATCTGATTTAAAATAAGCAGAATCTCATGGAATTTAATTTAAATGAATTATTCTTTTTAAATGCTCTCATAAGTAGTTGTTAAACTTAAGTAACCTCATAAATAGTTGTTAAACACCTATTTGCACATATTATGGACTCAGTGCTCTACTGGTAGAATTAGATGTGCCCCATGTTCTCTGCAAGGCTGCAGACAACATGGGGGTGATAGACAGCATTGACTGATACAGACACATAAGCAAGCTTGTTCCCGCAAAGAGCTGGGGGTAAAAACAGGGTAGAGATATTGTGAGATAGTCACAATCATGTTTTTATAAAGGAAGTGAATTTGGGAGAGGATGTTTTGGGGGGCAACAGGAATAGGCAAAAGGAATTACAAATTCCTGCTCATTTTGGATGGGCAGAAGGGTGGAGGAGAGCACCCTGGTTGCATTTAAATTAAGTTTATTTAAAACTTTTCATTGAAGTATAATATACATATAGAAAACTGCACAGATCATAAGTATACAGCTTAATGAATTTTTCATGTATTGAACACACCTGTGTGATCAGCATCCCGATCAAGAAACTAAACAGTACCAGTATCCCCAAATCTCCCCTTCCTATGGTTTAAATTGATTTATACTGGATATAATTTGGCATTCATTTCCAAATCATGTTTAGGACATTGCTAGGGAGAATAGCTACGTGTGTGTTAGTATGTGCGTGTGCACGGCTCCTGGGGCAATCATCCCCAGCTATCACCACCCTGTACAGCTCTGACTCTGCCCCTCTCTCCAGGTATTGCATGTGTGGGGTGGGGGAAGATTTTGTGTTTGGGTTCACGCCACTTTCTAAATCAACTCAGGTCATTTCCCATTCTTTTTCTCTTTCAAAGCAGTCAGTTCTATGCCAGCGGATAACAGGAGCCACAGTGAAGAAATGGTAAGTTGAAATGGAAGTGTAGAATCTAGACTTATTAGTGTATCTAGACTCTAGGTTCTCTTACTCCTTATTTTACCAAACCAAACAAAATAAAAAGTGAAAACAAACAGACAACAAAAAAAGACAACGTGGTCTTACAAAACCAGGTTTTCATCCTTGAGAGAATGGGGGCAAAGGATGTTCCTCCTTCCCTGGGCTCTCAACTCCTTCCTGATGGTTTAGTGCCCCTGAGGATAACTGTGTCCTCACACCATTTCCCTTTCAACTTGCTCATAAATGGGTGTTAATTTCTCTTCTCAGGGTGATCCTGGCCCGGTGCTTTCTTGCATTGCTCTGTGGAGAGGCCTTGGAAGTCTCATTACAGTCCAGTAAATCTATATCCCTGCCCCTCAAGGATCCTTTATCAGTACAGGTCGCATAGCCAGGCCTCTCTGGACAGCAGTAGCTCTGTGTTGAGTAGTCTGCCATCCCATTGATACCAGCTTTGCCAATCTGCTTTTGGGTTCCCCCCCAGGTGACTCGCTGCATCATCGAGGTCCTCTCACATGCCCTGTCAAAGTCCAACGCTCCACCCATCACTCCTGAGTGTCGACAAGTCCTGAAAAACAGTAAGTTTCCTGCACTGCAGGAGACCTTTGTCTCTGGAGTGGCCCTTGCTCCTGCTCCCTCTAGTTCACCTTCCACTCTGCCTCCAAATGAACCAGAGATATAACGTAGTGGGGGAAGTACAGACTAGGCTAGTATCTGGGGAGATGGAAAGATAGGGCTTCTAGTCCCTGCTCTGCCACTTAATAGCTTTGTGACCATGGGAAATATCCCTTACCTCCCTGGGCTTATTTCCTCAAAGTAAAACATGGGAGTTGAGCTCAGAGATAGTCTTTGAGATGTTGATTCATTTCTTAAATTCCTTGGTTCCAGAATTTGGATTCTCAGAACAAGCTTTCTTTCATTTGGATGCAGGAAGATGTGGGGAGTGCTTGTTTGTGATTGGAGGAGGAAGGATTGAGTGTTCTGGGAATGTTGGAAGATGAAAGGATACAAGGAGATTTTTTAATTATTCTTCTCTTTGCCTTGTACTCTTGACCGTGATGATCTTCCACGTTAGAAGCTGGGAAAGGTGATTTGGAAACCCTGGCCTGTTTACATGACAGGTTGGTTAAGCCATTTCAATGCAGAACTTATCTGAAGGGAGGTGCTACTAAATAGTACCAGGATTCTGAGCCTGAGAACTGAAAAGGATGAGGGTAGAAGCAGAGCATCCAATGAGTCAGAGCAATAACCTTCTCAGTCTAGATGGGGATGTTTTCTCTATGCAAATCATCTTCTGTTGAAAACAAAATTTGAACAGTGATACGAGCAGTATCCATTGGGAACTGACATTAAGAAATCAATTTTGTAAAACTATGCTGTGCCTTTTATGCATGAAGTCAAACTGATTTAAACAAATCCAAAAAAACTGCTCCCTTCAACACTTTTCTCTGTTTTTAAATTTTTAGCCAGGTTAGGAACAGTGTCTTTTTCTTCTTCTTTTCACCTTCAAAATCTTTCAGTGCAAGATAATACTCTTGCTATTGCTGCACATGAACCCCCGAGCATAAAATGGTAAAAACAGGTATTAGCAACCGACCAAAAGAGTTGCCTGGGGGGACTCAATCCACCATTGGGACTGTCAGGGTAACTGTAGTAGGTGTGGGGGCTCAGGCCTGTACTGGCCCCCTGGGCCCAAGTGGAAGTTTCTCCATCACTGCCTACATGCGTACTTACAGAATTTCTCCCCAATTTCCTTTTCCAGCCATCACAGGGAATGAGTGAGGGCAGAGTAGGTCTTCAGGTGGGGACTAAAGATTGCTCCTTTGGGCAAACCCATCTTGCTACCTTCCTCCTCCTTTTTTTGTTTACCAGATGGGTGCAAAAGTTTGAGATCTGTCATAGTAGGTCATCAAAAACCATGATTGGTTAGAAAGAGCTGTTGTATGTAGGGCTCTGTTTGCCTGGCACGATTGATTCTTAGCCCTAAGGGGTCTTTCGATGTCTGCTGTGAGAGCTCCAGGGAAACTTGTAAAAAATAAATGACCACCCTGGCTGGTGTAGCTCAGTAGATTCAGCGCAGGCCTGCAAACCAAAGGGTCACCAGTTCGATTCCCAGTCAGGGCACATGCCTGGGTTGCAGGCCAGGTCCCCAGTGGGAGGTGTGAGAGAGGCAACCACACACTGATGTTTCCCTCTCTCTCTTTGTCTCTCCCTTCCCTTCTTCTAAAAAAAATAAAATCTTAAAAAAAAATGACCCATGTCTATCAGGACCCATAAAATGAAGATAGGGAGGATTTAAGAGCCCCTCTGAGACTGCAGACTCAAAAGCCAGCCAGGGCCAGACTAACAGATAATACAAAGGAGTAAGGCAGGGCAGGAAGACACTCCCAAACTGTAGAACGCAGGTATCTATCTAAGGGGGAGCAGGTACTTCTCAGCTCTAACCCTACTGTGGAGAAGTACAGACTCTGTAACCAGATCTTGGGAATTTTTTTCCAAAAGAAGTTAAAATTGGGATTTTTAAATACATCTCCTGGTATTTAAGTATTGTTCCTGAATTAGAATTTATTAAAAATGTTATTAAGGCCGAACAATTCACCTGTGGGCTACCAGTTTGTGACTTGTGCCCTATTCCAGTTTTCTCTCCCTTGCCGACACATCTTAAACTGACCCAAAGACTGGTGGGGCCTTTAGCCAACTGGATGGATGGATTCCTTCCTGCAGCCTCCCTCCCACCCCAGTCCATCTCCATCTCCATTGCCAACCTCTCCAGCACACCTCTGGAGCCATCATACACTTATGGAGCAAAACGAGCATTTGGGGAGTAGGAAAGAATCACTGGTTCCAATTTCTTTTTTTTCTTTTAAGTTTTTATTTATTTATTTGTTCAGTTACTATTGTCTGCATTTTCTCCCTATCCCTCCACACTACCCCAGCCAGTCCCACCTCCCTCCCCCACCTCTACCTTCCCCCTTGATTTTGTCCTTGTGTCCTTCATAGTAGCTCCTATAGACCCCTCTCCCCACTACACATACCCTCCCCACTCCCCTCTGGCTATTGTTACATTGTTCTTCATTTCAATGTCTCTGGTTATATTTTGTTTGCTTTTTTCTTTTGTTGATTATGTTCCAGTTAAAGGTGAGATCATATGGTACTTGTCCCTCACCGCCTGGCTTATTACAGAGGGCCCAGAGACATATGAAAAGATGCTCAGCATCACTAGCCATCAGAGAGATGCAAATTAAAACCACAATGAGGTACCATCTCACACCAGTCAGAGTGGCCAACATAAACAAATCAGCAAACAAATGTTGGAGAGGATGCGGAGAAAAGGGAACCCTAGTGCACTGTTGGTGGGAATGCAGACTGCTGAGGTCACTGTGGAAAACAGTATGGTTCCAATTTCTTAACAGGTGTAAGAATCTCTTTCACCAGGTTGATCTGGTCATCCTTGCGACATCATAGGGACAGAACAAGCATTTTCTCCCTTCTACTTGAAAGTAAGAGTGAGCTTTACACCTTGGTTTTACAGATTGACAATGACTGTGCTTGCTAATCACAGCCCTCCTCTGATCTCACCTGCGGGGGCTTAAAGCTAAATTTAGGAGCAAGTGCTAAGCCTCAGGCACAAGCTGCTACAGGCAGCACATAGTTAACTGCAAAAAGGTAAAAAATACTTCTGTTCCCAACCAGCAGGCAGTAGGAAGGGGCCACACAGCCTCTGCCCTGGGAAGCTGAGACCCTGTCTGATTGGTGGCAGTATTTCAGCTGACGCTCAGAATGACGTCAGTATCTGGCCAAAGCCTCCCTGCTTCCCTGTGCCTACCTGGCCAGCCCCACCAGCCTCATTGCTGCACATATCACCACTGGCTCCGAACAGGCAAAGGCACTGGTGAGGGGCTCGCCCCCAGGTGTCTGGGTGTGAAAGTTCAGGGACATCTCAATTGTCTCATAAAACCTGAGAACGTTATCATGGCAGGCTGGGCTTCAAGCAAGGAGATACAGACGTTCCAGTATCCCTTGGACATATTTTGCAAAACAGACCACTTTTTTTTCTACTTTGTAAATGTCAGTTCAAATGACTCACCAGGGCCATTTAATAAAATTACTATGTGAACCACAAATATAATTTCAAATTTTCTAGTAGCCACATTAAAATGATAAAAAGGTGAAATTAATTTGAATAACATTTAATTTTATCTAATATATTTTCCTTAATATATAATTTGGATACTTCCAATATATATAATATATATTATCCAATACATTCAAAATAGTCATTTCCACATATAATCAATATTAAGTATTGAGATATTTTACATTGCTTTATACAAAGTTTTCAAAATCTGGTGGGTGTCTTACACTTATAGCACATCTCCGTTCGGACCAGCCACATTTCAAGTGCTAAATAGTCACTGGGGGCTGGTGGCCCCTACAAAGGACAGTTCAGATGTGGACCCAGAGCTGTGAGCGGCCTTGGCTTCAGGCATTCTCCCTGAACTCAGTGACCTCAGCTGAAACCCAAATCTCCCGGCTGACAACTCAGACAGTGTTAACTGCATATCTCCTTTCATGGGATGTCCTTGAACTAAGGATGACTTAGTAAAGGAGCTGTTGACATTTGGAAAAGATGGGGGAGGACAGAATTCAATTTAAATATCAGTTATTACCATCTACTGTTGACTCATGAAAACACAAAGATAACTCTGTATACTGGTTTTCATCCTCAGCTTTGAGAACATGTTGGGCAGATGGGACCCGAGTGAAGGCAGAAATGGTCTTTCCCCTGCTGTGTAGTTTCCTCAGGGGAGAGGTATACATCCTTCTTATCACCAAACACTAAGTAATGATGTCACTTTCTGCTAGGTTGAGTCTACACAGTTGACTGGGTAATAAAAGTCTGGTAAACTAATAATTAAAAAATGTTCAATTCTCCTTTGATCCTGGTATTTCTTATTTTGGCTATTTAACTTGATTTAGCTGGATTCTAGTTAAAGCTATGAATACAACGTTAACTTTTCAATTCAGACCTAGAGCAAATATGGAAAGAATGGTCCTATATCACACCTCTCTGAGTCTCAAGTTCTTAGTGTGCAAAAAGTGAGGTTGACCCCGACAAATCCTAAGGTTTCTTTTGGTTCTAAATTATAATATTTTATTCTCTTATTATGTATTATTGATTATGCTATTATAGTTGTCCCAATTTTTCCCCTTTGCCCCCTTCTGCCCAGCACCCAAATTATAATATTTTATAAACCTATATACTTGGATTTCAATTTGATCATTAGTAGTACCAATGAGAAATGCTGGTTAGGTGCTTTGAAAAAATAAAAATATAGAGAGTTTATTATTAGACTGAAACATAGGTAAGGAGCTTTCATACCATTTGCTTTTAAAATGAGTATAGTCTTTATTAACTTGAAAAATTATCCTAATGATTTGCAGGGTCCTTAGGATCTGTAGTAATCACCAAGGCTAGTGCTTGTTTAACCACAAGCAATTCTGAAGTTATTCTTACTCTTTTTAACTTTTCATTACAGGTAGAAAGGAGGTTAAAGATGAAGAGAAAAGCAAAAATGAAAACACAAGGTTTGAAGTAAGATTGTTAAGAGACTCAGCTGATGCCTCAGAAGCCCGCGTGCCCTCCAGTAGGGAGGACACAGGAGTCCCAGGGGAGACGGACACACAAAGCCCGTCAGCAGCCAACACAGAGGGAGGTGGTCACAGCCGAGAGGGAGCGGGCGAGCCCCAGGGGAGCCTCTACCCCTCTGTCAGTCAAGTCTCCAAAGAAGCAAAGATACACCATTCTGAGAAGAGCGAGGGAGAGGACAGGGAGGAAGAGGAAGGAGAGAAATATCAGAAAAGAGAGCATGGGGGTGGTGGCAGTGAAGAGAAACACCTAGAAGAGCCAGGAGAGACACCAAATGCCTTTCTTGACAAAAGAAATCAGGGCACAGCTAAGAAAGAAGGGGAGGTAGTGTCCAGATACGACACACACTCGGCCAGGCTCCCTGAGGAAAAGACACACAGCCAGGAGAGGAGTAGCCAAGAGAGTCGAGAAGAGACAAGGAGCCAGGAGAAACATGTCCAAGAGTCTAAAAGTCAGCCTGGGAGCCAGGAAGAATCTGAGGAAAGTGAGGAAGATGCCAGCCACGAGGTGGACAAACGACGCTGGAGGCCACGACATCACCACGGGTGGAGCAGGCCTGACAGGTCCTCTCAGGAAAGGAATCCTCCCTCTGAGGCACAGGGACAACCCCATGAGCAATCTGAGGAGTCAAACGTGGCCCTGGCCAGCGTAGGGGACAAGAGGGACCGTTATCCCACCCACTACAGGGCTTCAGAGGAAGAACCCGAATATGGGGAAGAAGTGAGGAGTTATGCAAGGGTCCAGGCTCCTGAGAGCCTGGAGGGGGCACGATATTGGAGCAGAGGAAGTGAGAAGTACAGGGCTCCCAGGCCTCCCAGTGAGGAGACCCAGGAGGAGGAGGACAAGAGAAATCGCCCCAACTTGGAGCTGGACAACATGGCACGTGGATATGGTGAAGTCAGTGAGGAAGAGAGGGGTCCTGAGTGGGGATACCGCCACCGAGCTAGGGGAGGGGAACATGGTGCCTATTCTCCTCCAGACAACGAAGAGAAACGATTTTTGGGTGAAGGTCGCCACCGTGTTCAAGAAAACCAGATGGACCAGGCAAGAAGGCACCTGCAAGGTGAGTGGCAAGAGCAGGACAGAAACTACCTCAACTACGGTGAGGAAAATGGTGAGGAAGGAGCCCTCGGGGCATGGCAGCGGCAGGAGGACCAGCAAGACACTAAAGACAACAGGGAGGAAGCTAGGCTTCAAGGCAAGCAGTATGCTCCCTATCACACCACTGAAAAGAGGAAGAGATTAGGGGAGCTGCTCAACTCGTACTACACCCCTTCCCAGTGGAAGAGCAGCCATTTTGAGAGAAAAGACAACACAGATGACAGTTTTCTGGAGGGTGAAGAGGGAAATGGCCTGACCTTGAATGAGAAGAATTTCTTCCCAGAATACAACTATGACTGGTGGGAGAAAAAGCCCTTTGAGGAGGATGTGAACTGGGAATATGAGAAGAGAAATGTCATCCCCAAACTGGATCTGAAAAGGCAGTATGACCGAGTGGCCGAGCTGGACCAGCTCCTTCACTACAGGAAGAAGTCGGCCGAATTTCCCGACTTCTACGACTCGGAGGAGCAGCTGAGCCCACGCCGCACCTCGGAAAATGAGAGGGACAGGGCTCGTCCAGGAGTGCTGACAGAGGAAGAGGTACTGTGTGGGGATTTTGCTCAAAATTAACTTAGGATGGTTAATGTTGGTATGTTCAAGACTGTCTGAAATTGATGGGGAGAAATTGGTGGGAATTCACCATGATAATGGGCCCCTACTTAATGGAGTGGAGACAGCACCTGGGTTTGACTTCTGTCTAACATCTAGCCATTGTCCACACTGCTGCCCACCTCCTCCTATTACCGTGCTTCTCAACCTTGGCCACACACTGCAGTCACCTGGAGAGCTTGAAAAACTACTGATGCCTGGGACCCACCCCCGGAGATTCCATGGGGAACTGGGTGCTGACAGGGCATCGGAATTTTTAAAAAATTTCTAAAGGTTTCAATGTTCAGCCAAGGTTGACAACCAACCAGTGCTCTGGCATCTTCCCTTGGTTATTTGACTTTGTATCACTGTTTCCCAGGGTAGGAAAGAACAGATGGGAAAGAAATCAGTTGCTTTGGTCTATCTTTGCCAGCTCGAGGCCTGTAACAATCAGAAGTTTACATCTGGGAGAGGTAACATTAACTGAGCTGTCCCCCTTTCCTCACATTGACTACGTAGGTGCTTCTCAAATGTGAACGTGCATTAGCATCACGAGGGATGCCTAGCCTTCACAGTTTGTGATTCAGTAGGTCCCAGGTGGAGTCCAGGAATCTGCATTTCTGACAAGTTCCCCAGTGGTGGAGGGTGTCTCAGCCTCTAACACATCAAAAATTCCCGTTTATACTACCTTAAACTACAACAAAATAAATTAATCTAGGACCTCATGCTTCTGTTTTTTTGTGTGTGTTTTCCAGGAAAAAGAACTTGAAAACTTGGCTGCAATGGATTTGGAGCTACAGAAAATAGCTGAGAAGTTCAGTGGTAATCGAAGGGGCTGAAGGCTGTTGGAGCCAAGGGCCTGTTTAAGAAGTAGGCTTCACATTACCTGTTCCCGCCACATCACTGAAAGACACCATGTATTTACCCAGAGGCAGAAAGTAGAATTCACTATTCATTAAGTGCTTGAGGCAATTAGAAATGTCTTTAATTTTTGCCAGAATGCTATTGAAAATAAGAATAGCATGACTTGTAGTATATTCTTTCCTGCAAAATCGACCTATTAACATGCTTGTGACAATTACTGTGCTACCATCCTTGGAAAAAATGTTTGCATCTGTTTAAATAAAAGATTCACCCGAAACCAAAAAGCTTCATGTTCTCAGATTCCTTCGGGCTAACAGAGAGGAGTGTGATTTTCAAATCCATTCTTTAAAGTGAATTCTAAAAGACTACAGCACTAGGATGTAGAGGTCTTTGGATGCAGAATTAAAAAAAAAAAAAAAAAAGGGAAACTTTCAAGAATGTAAAGAGAAAGAGATCAGGAAAACACATCTGTTCCCCTAGGTTGGAGGAAGATTAAGTAGGCTTGAAGAACCTGTTTGGAAAAAAAAAAAAAAAACACAAAAAACAACCACTAAGCATAAGATACTACTTGAAAAAGTCTGTTACCTGGAGGGATCTGGGAGGATCTGGCCAATGGTCAGTTTTCAGGGCTGAGGAGAAAGCCTGAGTAATTGGGAAGAACTCTGGATTGGGAATCACAACATGTGGGCTGACTCAGGAAGATCCCCGGACCCTCAGGGCCTGTATGATTTCTACTGTAAGGAGGCAGGACTTGACTCTGGTACCAAATAGCTTTGGACGAGTTATTTTCCCTCTCTGGACCTCAGGTTCTTCAGTAAAATAAGGCCATCTGTCTCATTGGGTTGTTATGAGAATGATAGGAATTTTTGCAAAAGACTCAGAGCAGTGTGTGGCATGTAACAATGGTGCAGAAAATGCCTCTGCCATTGTTACGCCCGCAGCTTCTTACAGTAAGGCAGTTGGACAATTCCTCCTCCTCCCTCCTTTTACCTGTCTTTTCATTCCTTACCAATGAGTGCTTCTGCTTGGTTGATTTCTACTGTTTTGACAGTTCTGGGGAAGAGCTGTTTCCAGGAGGCAGCAAAAGTAAGTCTGGGGATCATATATGGCTTATATTCATCCAGGAAAGCCTGATTCTCCTCCTGATAGTCAAGAATTGTCTGTGCTAATTTAACCAGATTTTTTTAGATGAACTTTCAGTCTCATACTATTGCAAGAGGGTTTCAGCCTACAAGTCTCTCTCTCTCTTTCTCCCTTCTCACACACACATGCACACACATAGTGGGCACTGCTCACGGGGAGAGGTTGCTGGCAGATAGAGCAAAGCACTGCATGGTACCCAAGCTTGGCGATGGTTCACACAGCTTCCTCCTGGGCCACACCGCCTTGCCAATGCCCCGTGCATTAGCACATGCTTTTATTTTAGTTTGCAAACACACTTCAGGGCAGGGGAGTGTGCAGGCACAGATGATCTATCGGGGATGCGGGCAGCACCAAGAGAATCCCACCTGGCTTGTGTGCCCAGCAGAGTGACATTTGGAACTCTGGGGATGCCACAAGGACTACCCAGAGCCACTGATTTCTTCTTTTAATTAAAATGATATATGGCCCTGTCTGGTGTGGTTCAGTGGATTGAGTGCCGGCCTGTGTGTGAACCAAAGGGTTGCTGATTTGATTCCCAGTCTAGGGCACATGCCTGGGTTGTGGGCCAGGTCCCCAGTAGGGGGTGTGCGAGAGGCAACCACACATTGATGAGTCTCTCCCTCTTTTTCTCCCTCCCTTCCCTTGTCTATAAATAAATAAATAAATAAATATGATCTATGTTAATGGTTAAAACATCAAGTTAATGACGAAAACACTCTGGCTGTAGGGAACGTGAGGACAGAAATGCAGACGCCAGTAAGTGATGGTGGGGAGGAGCCGTCACACTCTGGGTCTGTTTTAGAGATCCATGGCAGGTAGAGCTGATGGGTTTGGTGTGGCATGAGGGAATGAGTCACAGATGATGCCAAGGTTTCAGGCCCAGAGAAGAGAGGTGGGAAGACTGCAGGGAGGGACTTCTTTAGGAGGGGAGGTGTGGGCAGCTCAGGTTGGGGTATGTTAAAATGTGACTTGACACCAAGTGGAAGTGTTGAGTTGGGCATATGGGCCTGGAGCTCAAGGAAAGGTCTGTGCTAAAGACAATGTGGGAGTCACCATCATAGAGATGGTATTTAAAGCCTTCAAACTGGGGAGATCACCTCGTGTTACACAAATGAGCTCAGGACAGCCTGTGTGCATTGGCCCCCTAGTGGGTTATTTTCTTCACTGTAGGCTGAGCACTGTTAGCTCAAAAGCTTCCCAGTGCCACACACAAATTTTACACATCATTTATTTTAAACAGTGTCCACATGAGCAAATGTTTAGACATTTAGGGCCTACCTGCTTTTGCATACTCCTGCTAAACAACGCCCAGCATCTGCTGGCCATTGATAAATACTCTTGTGGTTATGAAACCCCAAGCCTTGTAAGTTACCTGACGTTTGCTCCTCAGAGCTCTCAGACCCAGCAACAACCTGCCACACTGCTGAGCGACATTGCCAGACACAAAAGGCACCTCTCCAATTCCCCGCTCCCTGGGAGTTCCCTTGTTCCCCCCGCCTTCTCAGTAGCAAACCCAAGGTGTGGCTTCTGGACAGAATCCTGCTGTGAAGGACATCTCCCCACCCCACCTTCAAAACCTGTCAGGTGTCAGCCCCTTGAGGAAAAAGCATGTGTGTGCTACTGCCACTTCATGGTTGTATCTCTGTCTTTAATCATTTCCCAAATCCCTTCACCAATGGAGCAAGTACAGACAAAAGTAGACACAAAAAATGAAGAGGTGCAACTGGCGACCCCTAGGGTACAACAATGTTTTTCTAAACATTCATCTCGGAGGTGATGAGGAACTAGTAACAGAGATGGAGGTAGAAAAGCCAGAAAGGTAGGAGGAAAACCAGCAGAGTGATGTCCTAGAAGCCAACTGATAAACCACAGCAAGGAGAGGGGTCAAACACGTTGGACACTGCCAGCAGGTCTGCAGGACCCAGAAGGATCACTAAAATCCATGGTCAGCACACGTTTTCTTAAAGAGCCAGATAGCACATGCTTTAGGCTTTGAGGGCCATATGGTCTCTGTCACAACCATTCGACTGTGCCATAGAACGAAAGCAGCCAGGGACAACACATAAACAAATTAGCATGGCTGTGTTCCAATAAAACTTCACTTACAGGCACTGCAATCTGAATGTCATGTAATTTCCACATGTCACAAAACATTCTTCTTTTGCTCCCCTGCCATACATTTAAAAAAATGGAAAAACCATTTTTAGCTCGCAGGCCATACAAAGACCTGGCAATGAGCCATACTAGGCTGCAGTTTGCTGACCTGATTTTTTCTTTTTATCCTCCCTCAAGGACATTTTTTTCATTGCTTTCAGAGAGAGGAAGGGGGGAAGAGAGAGAGAGAGATATCAATATGAAAGAGACATTAACTGGTTGCCTTTTGTACATGCCTCAGCTAGGGATCAAACCTTCAACCTGGGTATGTGTCCTGATGGGGAATCAAATCCATGACTTTTTGGCCTATGGGATGATGCTCCAACTCAGCCACTCTGGCCCAGGCTGCTGACCCCTGATTTAAATCAATCACATTTCTTCTTATTTTTGCCTCCTCACTTCCTTGAGTCTGTCACCACATGGCTTTAGCTACCTTGTGTCACTCACAGGTGATGGAAAAGAACTGGGAGAGACCACTTTACCCACTTGTGGAAAGTACTCCCCGAAGGCTAAGAAACTTCTTTCCACCCTCTGGATTAATTTCTCTACTTTTTAAATTTGTTGGTTTAGAATGACAACACTAAAACAGATTGAGCCGACTCACATCTTGAAACAACATTCTTTAGCGCCTTGTCACATGTCAATGTGAAATTGAAATGTCAGGGATCTTTCTGGTTGTTTTACTGTCTCAGCTAAATGCCAAAAGCCCATATTTTAATGGAACTGTGAAAGAGGCAAAGAAGGGGGCGGGGTATATAAGATTACTTCCTATGCTTCAAAGATTTTGCCCATTCGCATAAAGGGTTAAAAAGCAGTGAGTACCTAATAAAGGGTAATGAGGATAGTCAATTGTTTATCAGTTGCTTTTTCAGTAGATAGCGAGCTGTTCGGATTTACTTTTCTTCCCATCTGACCTGTGCTACATAGTTAAATCCAACACAAAAGAAACCTGTAATCTATTTTACAAAAATAGAGGCAACATGAAATTTAAAGACATTAGATACTCAGGGGGCCTTTCTAGAACCGCACTTAAAAATATTCCAAGATCAGGAATATTTAGAACAGTAATTTTCAACCTTTTTCATCTCATGGCATACATAAGATGTGGCACACCAAGAAATATATTTTTGCCAATTTGACAAAAAATAGGTACAATTTTGATTCATTCACACAGGACAGCTATTGTTTTGGCTGTTGTCATTTTTTATTTGACAATTTAAGGGAAGAGGTCAGTGCCCCTGACTAAATAGTCAGGTATTGCATGTTTTAAAAATTCTTACAGCTCATTGGTTGGAAATTGCTGATTCAGAGCGACATAAACCTTAATGATCAGATTTTTAGGAAACGCCTTTTAGTATTGTGTTGCTCTTGCAGTATTTACAACCAATGCTTGCAAACAAAATGCAAATAATGCCTCTTTCAGAATTTTGTACATTTGGGGGGTGTCCTAAACTTCCCTCCTCCCACTGAATGTACAGCTATACATGGAGCAATCCACTCCGAGAGAAATCTAGAAGCTAGCCACATGACTGCCACACAGCAGAGGACTATGTCCGTACTGAAGTGGGTAGAAAAGGCTGAGACGCACTGTTGGCATAAAGTCCACCCCTGGCTCACTGCCAAACAATTGAGAGGGAACCCTCAACTCTCAGCTTATTTTTGCACCCCAGCTTTTAAGACTCTCAGCTGAGGGACGGCCTCCCAGAACACCTAGTTCGGAAAGCCAGTGGGGCTTGTGCCCACGAGACCCACAGGAATATAGCAAACAAAACGGCGGCTCTCAGCAGTGGATGAGCACTCACCACAACTCCCCACAGCTCAGCGCTGAGGGAGCAGGCAAAACCGCCCATCTCCTAGTTTCTCCCTGGAAGAGGCTTGATTGATTATTTTCCCAGCTGCTGCCTGAGGATCCAGCTTATCATCAGTCTGCATTTAGGTGCTGACAGCAGTTCTCCCCTTTGGGACACACAGGGCTTGGTGCTGGCACACCCTCAATACCTGGGAGCCTCTGAGAACAAAGACGGCAGCTTGGACAATCACAAAGGTTTGAGAGACAAACCAGGAGCTCACACTGGGCTGATTGATGAAGTTCATCTCCTACATGATACCAGTCTGTCCAGGCTGGAGAGGTGGCTGCTATATCTAAAGCGCAGGCACCAACACAGAGAGTGAAGGAAAATGAAGAAATGGAGGAATATGTTCCAAACAAAAGAACAAGGTAAATCTCCAGAAACACATCCTACTGAAACAGAGATAAGTGGTTTACTTGATAGAGAATTCAAAATAATGCTCATAAAGATGCTCACCAAGGTCAGGAGAGCAATGCATGGACAAAGTGAGGAGTTTAACAGACATGTAAGATAGAAATAAGCACAAACAGAAATCAGAGCTGAAGGAGTTCGTCACCACCAGCCCAGCCTTACAAATGTTAAAGGGGGTTCTTCAAGCTGAAATGAAAGCTGCTAACCAACTATTTAGTAACATGAAAACATATGACAGTATCAAACTAATTGACAAATATAGTTAAATTCCCAATAGTCTCACTTATACTTGTAATTCTAGTATAAAGGTTAAAAGACGAAAGAATTAAAATAACTAACTCAAACATTTGTTAATGGATACTCAATTAAGAAAGATGTAATTTGTGACATCAAAATCATAAAATGCAGTGGTGGGGTGCAAAACTGTAGGGCTTTTGTTTGTGGGTGTATCTGAAGGGAATGAAATCGCTGTCTGGAAAAGACGCCTGCACCCCCACATGCAGCGTGGCGTCCTTCACAATGGCAGAACACGGAAACAAGTGTGCCACCGAACAAATGGATAAAGATGTGAGATATATGTCACACACACACACACGCACACACACACAGGGGATTTCTCACTCAGCAATGAGAAAAACAAGAAATCCTGCACTTGCAGTGTGGACAGACCCTGTGGTAGTCGTTACACTAGGCAAAAAAAGCGAAAGACAAACACTGTACGTCATTTGCAAGGGTAATCTAAAAAAACTGACTCGTAGAAACAAAGACTAGAATGGTGGTTGCCAGGGTCTGGGGGGCAGCGTGGGGGAAATGGGGAGATACTGGTCAGAGGATACAAACTTCATCATAAAACTAGCAAGTTCAGGGGACCTAATGTACATCATAGTAACTATAGTTAGCAATACTGTATTACATCCCTGAAAGTTGCTAAACCTAACTGTTTTCACCACAAGAAATGGTAATTATGTCATGGGGTGGACGTTTTAGCTAATGTTATGATGGTAATAAGTTTATAATACGTGTATCAAATCAATACATGCTCACCTTAACTTATACAATGTTATGTATCAGTTATAATACAGCTGGAAAAAAATTTTCATACAATTTTAGTGTACCTCTAAGATAAAAAAAAACCCTAATTGGCACCACTGTATATTCCCAAGTCCCTAATCCAATGAAGAAATAAGATGGACATTACAAAATGGTTGTCTTTACTTTTTGACTGCCCCTCATTGTATTTCACATAACTCTCCTAGTGGCTGATGTCCAGAAATCAGTGTTATCCATTTATCTGCTCCAAAGGTGGATGTCCACTTTACTAACAAGACATAAACATTGTACACTTAGATGCACTCATGATGTGGGTGTACAAACAGGAGTGTTTCTCAGCGAGTCATTTTTGGGCCAGCAGCACCAGCATCCCCTGGAAACTTGTGCCCACCTGAGACCTACTGAATCAAAAACGTGGGGGTGGGGCCCAACAATCTGTGTCTAGAATAAGCCCTCCGGGGGGTCCTGGTGCACACTAAGTTTTCAAACCGCTGACTTAAATCATCAGCACTCAGTGATGGAGTAAACTACATTGAGAAAAATAACTCTATCTAGGTTAGTGTTAACTTGACGCTGGAATGTGAGATCAGTCCACAAGGCAACTGCAGGGGCAGCTGCGTGGGCACACAGGGCCTTGGTAGTGCAGACCCCCAGACTGAGTGGAATGGGAAGGACATGGAGACTGGCTGAGCCCCAAGGTGGAGACGATTCTGACGACAGTGACGAGTGGAGACCAGCCACTACTGAATGCGCTGATAGTCCAGTCTGTGCACATTTTGTGTCCTTTTGATCAAACTTGACTGCTTGTATGTGGGTGACAACTGCAAGAGCTGTTTGCAAAGCCAAGTTCAGTGAGGTGCAAACCAGGGCATGTTTTCTTACACAGACTACGTGTGACAATCAGCTGGAAGCCAAGGAATGCAGTGTCACAGCCGGCATCAGTAATGTCAAGCAAAAGGATCACGGTAGGAAACACTTTTATTCTTTAAAAGCAATTGTTTTAAGAAAAAAGAATCAAAACTGTACTTGGTAATCACACTGGCCATTATCAGAATAGTACATGCTATTAGGAAAAAGCAGTTTCTTTTTTTCTGGGACGTTCCTTACTGGAAGATCTGCATCTATACTATACCGGTGTGAACAATACACATGATGAGTGTTCGGTGAGCAAGACTCATGGACAGGAGCCTTGGCTTACTTTAAACACTTTTCTTGGCTGCAGCAGATAACCAAATAATTTGATTACATTTTTCAGAGCTTAGAAAGACTAACCACCTAATCATGCCAGAGCTCAACAAACCAGCATTAATAATCACCAAAAAAGGCACTTTAAAATACATTTGACAAGGAGTGACACTAATGCAGTAACTGGCCTAAGCCCTGCACTAAACTTTGTCAGGGTTCCTAGAGATAGTGCATTCTGGCTCCACGTAAGTGTATATATATAAATATATATATGTATGTGTATATGCTGACATCCATACAGAGCAAATCCTCAAATAACATCAGTCCACTTCAGTATCATCAAATACTGATAACATCAGTATCACTTCATTATTACACTGATGAGATGCCATAAGAACTTAACTCTTGTTTGTATGAACTAGCCCATGGTAAAACTGGTTTCAGTAATGTATCATTTTGCTTAGTCACAGAATCCATAGACGTTAAATGAGGACTTACTGTACGTATGTATGTGTATACATCTATCTCCGTAAGTCTCTGGGGAGTTAAAAACCATGTTTCCTTTCATTGAATAGTACATCGAAATTCTAGTCACTTTATTTGGAACAAAGAATGAAGAGATTGCTAAGTTAATGCAAAAAAGTACTATACTACACCTTTCTATCAACAAGAAAAAAAGGAATAAAATAAATACTTTACTTTCCTAGATCAACTATTAAAATAAGAAAATCTAGCATTTTTAAAAAGTTTATTCCACTGTAGGGAACAGGCCATTGTACCAAAACAGGACATTTTTTGGTACTGTAAATCTAACACTCACACATCTGTATTGCTTAGGTTTCGGAGAGTGGAATGAACAAGGACATTTCTTCCACAAATTCCTTCCTTTAAGTACCCACCAAGTTTTAGCTATGTTGTGTTATTCCACTTAGCTTAAAACACAAAAGTCTTGTATAAATATATTTTTAGGATGTCTAAATTCTCCATATCTGTACAGAGTACTAAAAGTACTTGCAGCAATGTTGTGAAATAAACAGAATTGGCCACATGTCAGTCTATTGCACACCCCAGGTTTGGGTATTTTGGCTCAAGGTTTTGACAGACCAAACCCATCTGTATCAGAGGTGAACAAAAGACTTACTTATTTTTCCCAGGAACAGGTGTACAAACATGATCTTATGTTAGAATATGAAAAACTGATTAGTAATGACATCTAAAGTTTAATTACTAACTGTATAATGCCTGAGAACAAAAATCAAAGCAACTTTTGAAAGGTTAAGAGTCCGACTCCAGGTATTTCCGTTTTTTAGCTGCTGGCTCTTCAGTCTCGTGTAAGTCTAAAGTGCTGGAGTTGGATTTGAGACTGGGGTCTGCTTTAAGGTTTTCCATGGCAACGGTGAAGCCTGAGAGAAGGTACCCCCCACCTCCACTCATCAGTAGTTTGGGATGGCTTCGATCTGGCAAAACCTGAACAAGACAGAAAGACAGACACTCATGTTTTCCCAAGCAGGTAAAGAACATGCTAACAATACACATGCCAGAAATCAGAATTTAAATGACACAGATTCTCTTGAAGATTTAAACAAACCTGTTTTTAAGGAGCTCCTTCTTTCAAATGATAGTGCTGATAAAAGTAGATAAATTGGCTTAGGTGATTTTCTTTTGAAAAATAAAACAGAAGCTGTTTCTCTTAAACCTGAAGTAACTTTTTGGTGGCAAATGAGCAAATGGTTTGTGTAATGCTCTGGGCCTGTAAGTGGCTTTCTTGCCCTTGGCTCCAGGGTGCTTCACAGCCAACGGCGGAGCTCGGGTCTACGGAGATGTAGCCACTGGACATGCACTCCCAGCCTCCCTTTCCTAATGCCCTGCGGACTCTGGCAAGACTTCTCCCCTGCCACCTAGCTAAGTAAGATGGCTGCCCTGAAGGGCAGGATGGCGCAGGGCTGGCGAGTGTCCTGTGTTATGCAAGGAGTCTGAGCTTCAGGGCAGGGCCTGTGGCAGCATGGAGGTGCTCCCTCAGATCTCTCTTCAAGAGAAAACTGGCTGTGAGGATTTCAAGCAGCATCAGGCCTCTAGCAGCTTGCCCCAGCATTCACTCCCAGGGAGGCCATGGGCTACTCCAAGTTGATAACGGGGTATGGCCACCAGGACTGCACCATTTCTGGCCAACACAGGGCTCCTTTACTGGGAAGTCTTTGCTCTGGGGCTCCCCACGATCCTGGCTGAGACTTTCTCCCTTCCCTACCCGCTTTGCCCCTTCTTTCACAGCCACCAGACCTGCACCATGGTCTGATAGCTCTCCCTGCCTGCCTAGTCCTGTTCTCTCCCCATTTATCTTTCAAAGGCATTTCCCCTGATCAATCTATTACACTTCTAATTCCACTTGACATATGCCTTCTTGAACTGACCTGGACTGACACAGAGCCCACCCGTAAGTACTGAAAATTTGCTGCAAAGACACCTCAGCAGAGAGGAGGGGGTCACTTTGTTGCTTGGGGATTTTGCTATTTTTAGTCACTCCCTCCACAGTTATCTGAAGGCCTTGAGTAAACACAACCTCAACATTTTGCATTGTAAATGTCTCTAGATTGGAGTTACAGAGTAACAGATCCTGACATAAAAGGAGAAAAAAAGGGCCAGGATCTCAGGGCACTTTTTCTGAGTTAAAGGCATGAGACTGTTTCATCTCTATAAACAGAAATCGGGAATCTGTATTTAACAACTTCCAGCAGTACTGTGAGGAGCCAGAGACGCAGGCGAACAGCTCCTGGGCCTGGCTGTGAGAACGCATACCTGGTAATTCCTGAGCCAGGTTTCAGACAGCCGGAGGTTGATGACCCCTCCTCTTTCCCGCAGTTTTGTGTAGCATTCCAGCAGAGGCTGAAGGCATAAAGAAAGTGCTGTTAAGAACTAGTGCTCAGGATACAATATGAGACTCAACACTTGAATACAAGAGTTCCCCTCCACTCCGTTTTAGCATTACCTCTTTATACTGACAGTAGACCACAAACGGCCTTGAAGGGGCCACGAAATCCAGCAAAGACAGCAGCAGTGGGGTGGGATGGAAACGACTAGCTACAATTAAACTGCAAGAAAGATGTTGGAGATGTTATTCTCTTTGCTCCCAAAATGGAACATAAGTTTGAAAACACATTTACAACGATCATACATTTATTTGCATGACTTTTACATAAGAGCTTTAAATACAACATTCCAAAATTTCCACATGAAATCATGAGCTACTAATTTCTAGGAAACACAAGCTGAATTATAAGTTCTCAAGATGCCTGGCAACTCTCAGTAGCATTTAACATTCCTGATTTAAGAAAATCATATGCAGTATATTTGGAACCTATATAATTTTACTAACCAGTATCACCCCAATAAATTCAATTTAAAAAATCATCTGGAAACAAATCCAACCTTGATGCTGGCTTTGCATCTCAATCTCTCTCTCCTTATCTGGCCTCCTTAGCCCTCACATCAGCCAGTTTCACATCAATCTGAACGCCCCCCTATTGGCACGCAGGCAGGACTACACAGCCCCGGCTGATGCACCATCATTGGAGAAATTTCTTTAAAGACTCTGAAACCAGCACAACTTCCTACCTCTGCCAGAAGCAGCCTCTTTTCTTAAAAAACCCAAGACAGAATCATCATCTCTGCTCCCACAGAATCAAAGCAGACAAGCAGAGAATGCTAATCTGTTTGAAGCAGAGCCCAGGAACAGCAAGATGTCACCCACATTCTTTCATCAACGCACCCATCTGCGTTCCTTTCACTCAGCAGAGCAGCAGCCTCTAAATGTCTTTTCCTCTGCTCTTCTTGTCTCCTCTGCTTTTCCTGACTCTTCAAGAAAAATAAGAAACCAAAGTACTGAGGTCATTCAGACATGCTTACAGAAACACTGGTCTGTCAAAACATTTCAACAATATTTATCAACTTGGACTAATGCAGCAGCAGGTCATTTATAAGAAAGCTGAAAACAGAAGAAAGCCCATATGTTATAAAACGATCGTTATGCTACCTCTATACAATGTTTCTGTATCATAAAGCTCCATCCCACAAACTGTATCACACATGTGTGTGCACCCCCCCACACACTCTTTCTCCATTTGCTTTAATATTTATTATTTCGGGAGCTGCTGCTGCAAAGCCAAATCAAATCTCAGTGCTTCAATGGAATTAACTTAGGTCCTGAAGGGAGTATTATGAGGGCAGGGGGGACTCTTTAACATCCTTACATAATCCCTTTTGCTTCCTCTCTCTTTAGGCTCCTTATCCGCTGGATCAGGAGAGATAATTTCCACTGTGTCCTCTTCTTTGGGGTGGTTGCTCTCTGGGGCCTCTGACGTGCTGTCTTCGTTCTCCTGTCCTGAAGTCTGTTTTTCCTCCAGTGCGTCACTACTTTCTTCAACCGAAGCACTGTCTTTTGGCTCCGATGACAACATCTCGGCAGAGAATGTTCCATTCAGGAGACTGCCCACTTTGTTGAGGGGGAATTCATAAAGACCACTGAGGAAAGACTTGGGAAATCCAAAACATGCTGTGGCTGCCCGAACTGGTCCCCCTCCAGGGTACAACTGAATAATGGAGCCAAAACCTGAGCAGATAAAACAACAAACATCTCTTGATGAAGACGACTCTAGATTTTGCAAATCCCCAGGGTCCCTCACAGTAAGAAGACTGAGGGTCTCTCTACGTGACTCTGTTCAGAGGCTGACGGATGAGATGATGTAGCTCCTCTGGGAGTCTGGAATCTATGAACATCCCCAATGGATGTAATGTTATTCCAAAACAGGTAAGCAGAAAGTCTTAAACAAGCTTACTCCCACCTGACACTACAGTAAAACTGTGATCTTGCAAATTTCGATGTCACATGATTGGTGACTGTTTCTTAGCTTTCCCCCAGTCCAATGACATTACTTTCAAATAAGGCAGTTAAAAGTTCCTATTTTCTATGGGGTCACAGAAAGGGCAGGCAAATCAGATTGTACTGTATCTTCCAACAGAGAATACATTCCTAGTATTTTTCCCACTCAATTCAGGCCAATAAAATGAGCAGCAGCCATACAAGAGTCTCCTAAAATCATTGCCCTGGAGGTTTTAGCCAGCCACAGTGTTGAGAACCATTCCCACTCCTACTGAAGCAGGGAAGGACAACTGCCGTCTGGGGGCGCCAACATTGCGCGGGCTGGGACACGTGGACTATGCAGAAAGGTCCCAGGGACTGGGGCTGCCCAGGCCCAAGTCAGTTCAATAACCTCACTTTCCGTAAGATTGAAATGTTTATGTTTTTAGATTCCTTTACTCAAAACATGAACTTGAAAATGTTAAAACTTACCTCCCATTCGTTCCATCATTGCACCCAGCACTAAGCCTGCACACGTTTCCATTACTATCATTTTGTTGCCAGCACGAATATTTCCCAATGTCAACATCTGGGCTAGTGTATCATATCTCATGTGGCTAAGAAAAAAAGAACAATTCATTCATTTTTAGCAAAGCAAGGCCTGTAATTTTAATCATCATTTTTCAAGTTTTGTCACATTAAAAAGTTATGTTAATAAGATTATCGATTGCTTTGGAGGCAATGGTAAAAAGAACTTACAATTTACGGGGTAGGAGAGTACTTTATGCAGGTGAGCAAGTTTTTATTCTACTTAAAATCATGATTTTCTTAAAGATAAATTCTCCCCCATTTTACTTTTGAAAGGAAACAAAGCGTACTTAATTTTTCCAGGTTCTCTGGCATAATACATAATCGAAAGAATGCGGGTAGATGGCTTCACAATAGTAATGATGGCTTCATATCTGCGGGAAGAAGAAAACAGAACACCAATTTTTAAACACCAGTTTAAAAATATTTTATTTTTGATAATTTTTTTAAAAGAATCTATAAAGATTTAATGTTTCTATCTTTTTCCAACAAACTTACTTCTTTTTCTTCTTTTTTATATATTTATCTTGAGCAAATTCTGTCTTGTCTCGGAATGTCGTACTATTTTCAATTAATTGCTGAACTATTTCCTGTAAGAAAAGGAGCAGATTTTCTGAAATTTTATTTTCACAGAACACGTCACTTCAAAGGTTTCTTACCCCAGAATGTATCCAAAGGTCTGATTCTCCAGTTCCTTTTCCACAGAAGTCTACATGGATGAATTCTGTAGTTTCTTACTCTATCTAGAATTTGTATTAAAATACAAGTACTTTATAACTCCATTTAAACTAAAAATAAAAGAACAGGGATGGATATATAATAAAAAAAGAAGAGAGGTAAAGGAAACTTGTCATTCTTGAAGTCACTGGCTGAAAACATTACTGAAAACAAAGTTAAGCTCTAATATGCACTGTTATTAAATTATCTTTTGCTAACAATATTAGTACTTTCATTCACTTACATTCCTGCATATAAGAAATGAAACTTTTGACATAGTGAATTGCATGTACATTCCAAGCTATTTCTAACAAGTATACAGTATTTTTACATTTTACCTTAGGTAAAATCTGCTTTAAAAACCAAGCAATTCCCTAAATACCAAACAAAAACAAAACAATATCCTTTTAATATTACCTCTCCTTTAATGCCCTTGTCCTTTAAAGCTTTTATGTCATCTTGAGTAAGTTTCTGAGATTTCCCATCATCAACTATATTTCGATTATCAGTGCCCGCTTCTTTGGTCTCTAAGGAAGGAAATTGCTTTATGACATTTATGATCTGAAATTATTAAAAATCTTCCTTCAAGTTCATATCTACTTCCAGCCCATCAGCCACTCAAATTTGGCCTTCCAGTTCCACTGGAATGTACATGCAAATTTGGCCTTTTGGTTCCACCCCAGCCTACAACCCTTTCTTGCCACAACTACTCCAAGTCTCTAACCCCTCTTCCGGCTCCCACTTTTGCCCCCTTACAATCTACCTGGAAGTCAGAGTTCTCTTTAAAATGCAAATCGGCTCATCTATTCTGACGCACCAAACCACAGAGGCTTCCAGTAGCAATTAGAATACAATGCAAAGATGATCTACAAGTTTGTGTTTGCTCTGGCCCTTGGCTACCTTTTTCTGGCCCCATTTCTTGACCCCCATTCTCAACCACATTGCCCTTGTTTCTGTCCTAAGTCCCTAACTACAAACCTACCACAGGGCTTTGGTACTTGCTGCTCCCTCTGTCTGCAATACTCTTAAGACGATGTGAGTGGCTGCATCCTTTCCATCAATCAGGGCTGAGCTCATCACCCCAGCCAAGTCCACCTCATCCAATCAGCCTGCAGTACATCTCCCTGCTTTGTCATCTTCACAGCACACATCACCATCTGAAATTTTGCTGTTTGCTTCTCCACTAGATTAGTTTTGGTATTCCCCACTAATCATTTTTTAAAATATTTATTTATTTATTTTTAGAGGGGAAGGGAAGGAGAAAGACAGGGAGAGGAAACATTGATGTGCGAGAAAAATATCAATTGATTGCCTCTTGCATTCCCCCAACTGGAGACCTGGCCTGCAACCCAGGCATGTGCCCTGACCAGGAATTGAACCAGCAACCTTTCGGTTCACAGGCCGGTGCTCAGTCCTCTGAGCCACACCAGTCAGGGCTCCACTAATACATTTTATTAGATGATCCATTTCATGAGCTGATATAATCACAATGACTAGTCATGCCTGAAATGTATTTGGTACTTTATAAAAATATGGATGTTAATTTAAAACTATTTAAATAATTACTTAAAAAGTATTTAAATAACTAACTTGTTTGAACCAGAACTTTAATACTATTTTAATTATTTAATTTTAATAATTATTTAAGGATATTTATTTTACTAGTAAAATATATTAAGTACATTTATTTTAACAAGTATTTAAGTACTTAATTTTAATTCATAATAACACCTAAAATTATGACGGTTTTACTATAAGCAAGGCACTATTAAGAACTTTCTATGTATCATATGACTCACTATGGCCTAGGCATTAAATGTTTACTGCCCCATTTTACAGATGAGGACATAAGATTTAGAGAATAACTTGTCCAAGGTTATAAGGCAAGTAATGGAATTGAAACTTACACCTAGTCAACTGAATTCAAAGCCAGATGACTTAACCTCCTCCCAATATGTTCACTACCTCAAAGCTGTTCCTCAATTTCTGGGCACTCAAAGGGCTCTGCATCTGCTCTTACACTGAAACAGCAAGGACTCATGGGACTAAATGCTGGCCCAAAGTCAGAGAGCCAGTGAATGACTGGCTGGAGCCAGATCCAAGCATCTCAAAGTTAAAGGCACACCTTGCTTCATTCCACCAAACTACAGTTCTTAGATTCTGAGTTTAGATTTCTTTAGAGATAGCATGGGCTAGCACTTTCGAATTAATTACACCTATTACATACACCCAAAGTAGTGCACCTGAAGGAGGCTCTTCCTTTTTCTTCGTAGGCTGAAGACTTCCTCCACTGGTCACTTCAAATGTGGTTCCGTAACTATGGCCAATGACGTTATCCAGATAGAACCATTGTTTTTCAAAGGTTACTTTTCTGGGGAAGAAAATGCAAGCAATTAGTCGAATCTCATTTGCATTCAGTATAGAAAAAATACATTCATTCTAGTTTATTTCAAAACTGGTCTACACAAAGGATGATCTATAGCATTACCTCTGAACACGAAGTGACAAATGGACTAGAGGGAATCGGGTTGGGGCAGAGACATAACAGTAATAAAGAATCCACAAAAACACTGAATTCGGAATGAGAAACAAGGACACGACATCTCTCCCCTGAGGCACAGGTCTGACAGGATGTCCACGCTCACAGGCTCTGCAGACTTCCCAAATAGCAAGCATAAAGGGTGGCCAAGACTGCCAGGCCACTGGACACACTGACACCCCTTGTAACTTACGTAAGAAAATCTCAAAACTGAACGATCTTTGAGATGACAGGGATTTAACAAATTCCCTAGCTTAACTGGCCGTTTTCTTTGAAAATTATCTAGTAAAAGCAAATTACATTTACAAATACACATTACTGACAATATACACATTTGGAAACGGCGCCTAACACTGATGACGCTCTTAGGACCAGGTGACTTTAACTTTTCCCGTTACCCAGATTGTTTTCTTTTTTAGGCAGTGAGAATAACACTTATTGACAGTGGCTTATTACAAACAAAATCCCATTACCCAGATTTTTACCTTACTACAATTTTAAAGTGAAATCCCACAAAAAAACAGGAACCTTTCCTTTCTTAAGAAGAAAACGAATGCCCACTGAGTGTCAGTCAGGGGCTAGGCAGTATGTGCCAGGTGTTTCACACTTTTGAATTTAATTCTCACAGTAATCCTGGGGCAGAGCTCTTTCCAGAAGAGCAATCTGAGGCTCAAGATAAAGTCCAAGGTTCAGTTACAAGGTGGGAGCTGGGATTCAAATCCAAGCCTGCCTGTACCCAAAGCCTGGTTCTTTCCACTGCACCACACAGTCTACCCAGCAAAGACCAATGGATCTCAGAAGTCCTGCCTAGTTTCAGGATGTGGCTCACATTGATGGAACTCCCCACTCCTGGGCGACACATCTGGTTAATTTTCTTTGTGCCCCACTCCGCACCTTCTCTTCCTTTCTCTGTGCCCGTGGAGGCTGACCATGACAGAATGCGAGGGACACATCACTCAGGCTCCCTTGCCAAAGGCTTCCCACCGTTGCTAGACTCTGAGTGCATCACCAGTCCCTACTAGTTCTCTAAACCTTGCCACCCCTCTGTATGTTATATGTGTGTGTCACATCTTCATTAAATCTCCTCACTTGAATCATCTGAGTGAATTTCTGCAAAATCCTAAGTGATCCTGACAGAGCCAACTCTCTTCTCTGTTGGGTCTTCGGTTCCTAATAAATGACACTCAACATATTTGTTAACATAAACCCTGACAGAGAAGTTGGAACTCAGCTCAGCCCTGATGTGCACCTCCCCTGGGTTCTTTGAGTACCCAGTGCTAATGAAATACTGGGTCTTTTCTGGGGTTGAGTTTATCCCTCTGGCAGCTGGTTAGATGTGCAAAGGAGGGTATGTCACTCAAACTGACTGGCCTGATAGGAGGTCACTGCCCTAGTCAGAAAAGTGGGGCCCCGTCAGAGGGATGTGGAGCCAAGTCTTCACCAGGAAAAAGTGGGATTTGCAATCTCTTTCTAGATACCTAGGACTGCTTCTGCCCAACCAGATGAGTGTAGCCCTAAGGGAAAATTTGGGCTGGGATGTAGCTGACCTCAGAGGGTCATTTTCTAAATGTAAACTAATGTTCTGGCTTCTGCCAAGGAAAGTGATAAAAAGTGTTTCCAAATTTTTAAAAATTCTAAAGAGTACTTTTTAGAAATAGATGTTGCTGACTGCTTCTTCAGTAATGAAAAAGTTCTTGTCTAAGCACATTTTTAAGAAGTGCACTCAAACAACCACATTTCAAGATCAGGCAACTTAAAAAAACAGTATAAGAAACAAAACAAAACAAAACAAAACAAAACAAAGTTTCACCTGTACAGTCATTACACAGTTGTGTAACTTTGAGCTCATTGAACTTACAACCTAACAATGTTATACTTCAATTAAAAAGTTTAAATAATTGTTATTGGCACTTTCCAAAACTTATGTACTTGGGAGCAAGCACACGTTTCTAACCAGAGTCTGAAAATAAAAAAAATACTGGTTTCGAATATACAAAATACAGTCCTGGCTGGTGTGGCTCAGTGGCTGGGTGTCGTTCTGTAAACCAAGAGGTTGTGGGTTCAATTCCTAGTCAGGGCACATGCCTGGGTTTCAGGTTTGGTTCCCAATCAGGGTGCATGCAAGGGGCAACCCAGGAGATGTTTCTCTCCCTCCTTCTCCCTCCCTTCCCTCCTCTCTAAAAAAAGTAAAAAGTTTACAAAATACCATAAGGATGAGGGACATATTATAAAATTTCTCTAATTTCAACCACCAAAATGAAGATTTTTATCAATGGAGAATTTAAAAAGGCTTAAAAGCTGGTGCAGATATTACTGAACTCAACTCATTTACTGAACTTTAGATCATTTCTGAACTAAAAGAAATCCCTCCCCCCTTGTTGTTGTTGTTTTTTAGTGGATTGGTGCTTGTGCAAAAAAGCTTGGTTGCCATAATTTGGTGCTTTGGGGATTGTTACTAGACTATTTTGTCATGACACCGTTGGACTTTAAATACTAGTCAACTGTCTGATTCACAAAGCAGCAAAATAAGTCATCTTAACTGAGCACCTACGAGAAATTCCAAGCCTCACAATACCTAGACTTAAGGTCTGCTAATTGTTCTCCTGACACTGCACTGAACTTACTTCTTTGTCCAAAACACTGTAACACCCACCTCAAAAGAAAGCTTGGCTGTACTTTCCAGATCAAAACATCCCAATGCATTTTCACCATTAATAAGCAACTGAGACTTAGCCTCACCGCCCCTGCTAAAAGTTATCAAAATTCCCACTTTTCTAATACCAAATCAGTGATAATTAATCAGCAGGTTCACAAACCAAACCTAATTTCAAGTTCTGAGAATTTAAGCCAACTGCTTCTAGGCAATTGAACTTTTCCCAAACTCCCATCGCCTGTGTAAAATTGGGAATCCTGGAGTGACCACACATTCGATGGGAAGTTGTTCAGTGTAGACAAGTAGTCCCTTTAGGTAGAGAGAAGAGCCCAGATGGTGACACAAAGTCGGAGAGGTTTCATTTTTGTGAAACTGATCGTGACTAAGGGATTAGGGAGAAAGGAGGGTCTATCGGAGAAGGGGGTTGGGGTGGGGTGAGAAGCAAGGATAAGATCGGGGTAAAAGGTGGGTTCTGTGAGAAAGAAGGAGAGATATCAAGAACTTAGTGGAAGGAAACCCCAGGACAGGGGGTGGGGGAAAGCGTGACGGGGGTGCACCCGGGCACTAGAAGGTCAAGAGTGGGAAAGGCACTCAGAAGACAGACTGAGAAAGATGCTGAAGGCAGAGGAGCAGGTATGAGACCATGGAAGGGGACCTCTGTAGAAAGACAGGCAGGGTAGAGGAGACCCTGAGGGCCGAGGATAGGATCCTGGGGGAAAAGTCCTCCTTGGGAGGATCCGAGAGGAGATAACTCGAGAGGACGCTGATGAGGATCCACAGAACCAAAAATGATACCCCGGTGAGAGGGGTATGTGGGGGATCTACAAGGTGGGGAGTTGGACCCTAGGCCAGCGACCTGACTCACTTTCTCCGCTGAACTTGCACTGCTTTGAATACATCTTCCCGTTTCAGCACCACGAAGTCGCCGTCGCGGATGCGGTGGTGCCTTGGAGGCTGTGGCTGCGGGCCCGACTGCTCCCCAGAACCCTCCATGACGCTCGGCGGGTCTCCCGACTCCGCAGCCTCTCTGCAGACTCCGCGCCCCGCCGCCAGAACTCAGCGGTCGCCGCAGCCAGCTTCCGTTCCCACAAACTGAGAGGACGCAGAACCGTCCGACTGGTACCGCCCCCACGTGTTGAGCGCCGCTTCCGCTTTCTAATCAGACCCTCGGAACAGCTTCCGGGAGCCTCAGGTCGTCGCTCTGGCTGAACTCCTTGATTGGCTGCATTCCTTCCCGCCCCTTCCGTTTTTCCGCTTCTTGGACGGAAGTTGCGTTCTAGTAGCGCCAAAATGGAACTTGGAAGAAGGCTGAAGAGCACTGCACAACTTTCCGCGAGCCTTCGGAGCCGTAGTGGAGAAACAGGTCCCTGAGCTCCGGCCGAAGCTCAGACAGAGTCCCACGTGGGGACGTCAAGAGAGCTGCAGTTGAAGGGAACTGCGGGACTTGGCAGGAGTCACCTGAGGATTTTGGAGTTTCCTTTCGGCCCGGCCCTGCTTCTCCCGGAAGGGAAGGGAGAACTGGCCGGGCGGATCAGCTCCTACCCGGGAGTCGGTTGGCCCGGGAGGGTAGTAGGACGGCTTTGGGATCGCTATCCTTTGCCTGTAAGAACTTAGCCTGAGGAGACGTAAGTGAAGTAGGGTATTTAAGGAAGCACAGTAGGCCCACGGATTGCTCCTTTACTCATTTTCCATTCATAACTTCTTGCATTTGTGTTGGAAATTTTACTAGATATTTTCACCCCTTTATCTCATTAGAGAAAGAAATGCCACGTAGCGTTGTTGAAGGAGCGCTTCGTCTGAAGAGGAGGTTTTGAGCTCAGTACTGCCACCAGACAACTTTGATTTTGATCAATTTCTTTGGCCTTCAGTTTCGTAATGTGTGATGTCTAGACGATTATCAAAGTCCTGTCTTGCCCTAACATGGTGAACTTGTGTAGTTAACTTATTACTTAAATCCTGTTAAAGAAAAATTCAGATAACTAGCTCTTCACTGAATTGCATTACTGTATACCGGTATATTTATATTTAGGACATGAACTAGCTCTTTAAAGGACTTTTTCAGAGCAGTTTTAGGTTTACAGAAAAATTATACAAGGTGTAAAGAGTTCCCATACATATCCCCCCCCCCCATATCCCCCTACTAGCATCCTGCATTAGTGATAAATTAGCTGCAGTTGATGGACCACATTCAATACATTATTATTAGCCAAAGTCCATAGTTTACATTAGGATTCACTGTTTGTGCTGTACAGGTCCATGAATTTTGACAAATGCTTAATATCATATCCACCATTACAGTATCACAATGGCTTCACTGCCCTAAAAATGCCCTGCGCTCCACTTATATAAGTATTTTAAAACTCAATTTTAAAGGTCACATATTTCAATTTATTGATACTCAGCCAGGAACTATTTTTATGGATTTAAGTTTAATAAAAATGAGTATCTTACTATATACAAAATAGAAAGAAATGTGAAAGCATAATTAGCAAAAGTATTATAACAAATAATGGATATGCTTTCCAAAAAACTTGCATTTCAACAAATTTTCCTAAAAACTGCAAATATCCCATTTGATCATTATTGACCTAGAATTAATCTTGCTTCCATCGTCTTTTAAGACAGTTATGGAAGTCTCCTGGAAAATTAGCATCTTTCCCTTTTGGTCTCCTGCAGAGAAAGAAAGGTTGAGGTCTGTCCAGAAAAAGTCCAGCTATTGTTAATGTAATGAGAATGGTTTGCCCCACATCAATGTAGCCTGGCAGCCAAGGAGAATGGACTGGAATGTGGGTGTGTGAACAATGAGAACTTCACTGTAGTACTCAGGGGGCGGTAGATGCCATTGAGTGAGCATGTGTACTGTGTGGCTGTTGCATTGAAAATGACAGTGAGTAGAGCAATGAATCTGCATCACATTTTGCATTCAGCTTGAACATTCCTCCGTGGAAACTATTCAGATGATTCAGAAGACCACAGCTATGGGCAACTGGTGATTGGCAGCTTCATCACACCAACGTACTTGCTCATGCATCACGTCTCGGACAGAGGTTTTTGGCAAAACGTCAAATCACCCCGATGACTCAGCCCCCCTACAGCCCAGATGTAGTGCCCTGTGACTTCCGGCTTTTCCCAAAACTAAAATCAGCTTTGAAAGGGAAGAGATTTCAGACTATCAATTAGATTCAGGAAAATATAATGGGGCAGCTGATGGTGATTGGGAAAACTGTGTGAGGTCCCTAGGGGCCTACTTTGAAGGGGACTGAAGTGTCATTGTCCTATGTACAGTGTTATATCTTCAATAACTGTCTCTATTTTTCCTTTTGTTTAGCTGGATACCTTCTGGACAGACCTCATAGGTACCCTTTCCCACTCCTTTGCTTCCCCAGAATGGTCTACCTTAGATGGTTGTGTAAGAATATCCTTGTGTCTCTGAAAAAAGGGGGTATGACACTGCAGGATTGACTATGAAAGAGCTATGATGATGTATTCATAGTGTCTCACAGGTCAAAATTATGTTCAGCCCGCGCTGCCCCTATAAAAAGTCTCAAAATACTGCAAACAAGATATCTTAATTATTTGTCTTGCTCTCATTTCTACTGTTGGAGCTTCTTGAAAACAAGTAGAGTACCTTATTTTTATCTCATGAACATTCAGTATACTTGTTAAACATCTATGGTAGACCTTAAAAAAAGAGGATTTAGAAGAGTTACTGCAGATTAGAAGAATGACAGGTTCATATCACAGTGTACAATGCTGCAAACCTGTTGACTCTTGTTAAAGTACATTATATTATTTTTCACTTATTTACTAGTGAATGCATTTTTAAGAGCACTATTTCCCCTATAATTTTGATGAAGACTTTCCTAATCTCTCAGAAGACATGAATGGAGAGTATAGAGGCAGAGGTTTTGGACGAGGAAGATTTCAAAGCTGGAAAAGAGGAAGAGGTGGTGGTAGCTTCTCGGGAAAATGGAGAGAAAGAGGACACAAACCTGACTTGAGCAAAACCACAGGAAAACATGCTTCCGGTAGGGGACGTCAATGATTGTTTTTGTTTTTGTTTTTCATGAAGGAATCTATTCATGCCTGGCATACAAAGCAGTTTAACTCAAATTTCAGTCTGTCTTTTATTGATGTTAACCCTTTAAGGTAGTTTTTGAATGTTAATATCCAAAATTCTTACCGAAGCCTGTAATTTAGATAGTCTTAATATCATGTCAAGTTCTCATTGTTGGTAGGTGGAGCAAACTGGAAAAAATGTTTGCTGTTTCTACTAACTGAATTTTCTGTTTTGTTTTGTTTTCAGAACAAACTTCACAGTCTTTGCTGCTACAGTCAACATTAGATCAGTTCATACCGTATAAAGGCTGGAAGCTTTATCTCTCTGAAGGTAGAATAATAGCACAAAAAGTACCATAAGTTATAATTTTTTGACTTGGCTGCTACATCTCATATTACTATAATTCATTTGTACTGATATGTACTCCCTTCTTTAATATTAGTTCACCCAAAGAAATCATGTTTATGTTTCCAGACTATTATGTTTAGGTTTTATATCAGTCAGGAGCACAGAAGTCACAATAGGTATTTCAAAAGGGGGATTTAATACAGGGAATTGGTTATAAAGATGGAAGACTAAAAGAGCAAAAAGGGAACATTGAGGTAAGCCCCCAGATAGTCGTAACTTCAGGAAGCAGCAACCCTCCTTATGACTGAGGGAACAAAAGTTCTGAGGTTACCAGAACCTAGGAATTCAAAGAAGTGGCCACAGTGAAACCATTGTATTGACCTTTGAAGGGCACCCTAAAATGTTGTGTTT
The DNA here is from genome assembly GCF_022682495.2 of Desmodus rotundus. Lineage (NCBI taxonomy): Eukaryota > Metazoa > Chordata > Mammalia > Chiroptera > Phyllostomidae > Desmodus > Desmodus rotundus. Next base: position 119,362,720 of record NC_071392.1, read on the forward strand.
AGACATGTGAGGTGAATTAAACTGGTTGCTGCTGGTAACTGGTGGAAGAATAGCACAATTGATGCTTGAAGTTAGAAGCTGGAACTGTAGCTGTCCTTTGTAGCTGGAGAGATGCTGAGAAGAACTGGAAATAAGAGAAGATGATTTTCTTCTTTCCTGCCACCTTCGAGCCTTTAAAGTGCCTCCAGCTGGCAGAACCTAAAGTGGTCTGGGAAATTCAGTGTGCAGATCCTGATCATAAGGTCGCAGGGCAGAAAATAAAGGGTAAGGTTGGAACTGAGAGATGATAACCAACACAGGTTTCTGTGGAAACACAGTTAAGGAATCTGCCTTTTATAATCAAGAACACCAACTAATGTCGTATGTCTGTCTATGTAGGTTTGGAGAATTGTCTTTTCTGTGCTTTTACAGGATCTGGCTTGTTAGGTCTCTTACGAGATAAGAGATTGTTCAGTGGTTCCCACTAGACCAGTGGTTTTCAACCTTTGTGCTGCGGCACACTGGTGTGCTGCAAGAATCTTTAAAACATGCAGTACCTGACTTTAGTCAGAGGCACTGACCTGTTTTCCCTTAGATTGTCAAATTAAAAAAAGTTACAAAAGCTAACACAACAATAGCTACCCAGTGTATAAATCAAAATTATAGCTATTGTTTTTGGTCAGATCAGCAAAAAAATGGTACAATATATTTTTTGGTGTACCACAGAATTTTAGTAATTAGTTTGTGTGCCTTGAGATGGAAAAGGTTGAAAACGGCTATATTTTTTCAATTATAGTTGACATTAGTTTCAGGTGTACAACATAATGATTTGACATTTATATAACTTGCGAAGTGCTCACCGTGTAAGTCTAGTAGATATCTGTCATAAATATTGGTGCTTTCAGGGTGATACCTGCTGTCTGTGTTTCAGATTATGTAAACCTAAATTTGTTTCAGAATCTTAAGTATACATTGCATACCACTTATTTCTTCTTTCCTTTTTCTTTTCAAAAGATTTTACTTTTAAAGAGCAGGGAAGGGAAGGAGAAAGAGAAGGAGAGAAACATCAATGTGTGGTTGCCCCTCACACACCCCCTATTGGGGACCTGGCCCACAACCCAGGCATGTGCCCTGACTGGGAATTGAACAGGGGAACCTTTGCTTTACAGGCCCACGCTCAATCCACTGAGCTACACCAGCCAGGGCCATTTCATACTACTTCTTCTCTAAATGTACTCAGAAGGCAAAATTATAGGAAAAAGTCATCTACTGTTTGTCCTATGTTTCTTCTGTCTCAGGAAAATTATGCTTGTGTGCGTGTGATTATTGGTGCTAATGTCAATTTGTTTGGTTAGTTTACAGTGAGAGCTCTCCTTTTATTGAGAAGATTCAAGCATTTGAAAATTTTTTCACAAGGTGTATTGATTTATATGATAAGGTAAGATGCCTACGCAACAAAACGCTACTAATCCACTTTTTTGTGTCATCTAACTGAACAGTGTATTTGAGGTGGTGGATGATCATGGATGCGAGAGCCACACTGTCTTGGTCCAGCTCTCAGTCCTGCCGCTTACCTGCAATGTGGACTTTGTTGAATTTCCCACCTTCTCTGTGCCTCAGTGTTTTCATCTAAGAGTTGAAGGTGATCGTATTAGTAATACCTGCCACTAAGGTTCTTAAAAGGCGTAAATAAGTGAATATATTTTAAATACTGGAATCATGCTAGGCTACAAAATTAACAGTACAAAGTATGTGATTGAATGCTCATTTATAATCAGCTCTGAAAAAGCAATTATTGTATTCATACCTTAATATTTTATAGGACGAAATAGAAAGAAAGGGAAGTATTTTGGTGGATTTTAAAGAATTGACAGCAGACGACGAAATAGCTAAATTGATACCAAATATAGGAAATGAATTAAGGGACGCACCTGAGAAAACCTTGGCTTGCATGGGTCTGGCAATACATCAGGTAAATGTTTGTTTTGTGAGACTTCTATCAAAGTTGTAAAGAAGTTTCACAGTAACAGTAGTACCTTCTCTAAAAGATACTTAGTTTTTCAAACAGACATTAGCTAGAACAAAAAGGTTGCTGTCCTAATCCTGAAAGATACCATTCATTCTATATACGATTGCTTACTTTATGTAATTTTTAAAGAGAATCCAGTTGTCTTATATTAAGCCTAACACTAAAGATTTGAAATCTAAAACAGTATTATTCTTCTCAATTTTTTGTGTTTAAAATGTTGCTATTTTCATTAAAATAGAGATATTTTAATAACTGTTGCTTTGTTAAAATATGAGTTTTAAATGAATTAATACATTTTTAAAAATTTTACAATTTTAATTTCTTTCTTAAATCATTTTTGTAATTGTTATTCTATTACAGTTGTCCCAATTTTTCCTCCTTTGTCCTCCTCCACCCATCCCACCTCCCCACTCCCACAGCCAATTCCCACACTGCAATATATTACTTTAAATATAATATTTACTTCTAATTTATCTGAATTAGTTTAATCTCATTAAAGATTGTGTGGACATTAACCATTGTTTCAAAGAGCTATACAGTCTCATAGGGAAGATAAGAGAGAGCATCATGGTGTTATCAATTGTGAACTTGGAACAAAAAAAGACCCAGCTCAGATTCAGATTCAAGTCAGTCTCCCTGAGTGTCCCCATGTATAAGTTGAAAATAATAATACATGCTGTGTCTAATGAGTTTTACTCAGGTTCTGATCCCACAACATGTAAAAGCACTTTTTAGGTTGGCAAACACATAAATGCTTCAAGGCAAAGCAGTAAAGTTGTAAATCTCAGGACAGACTGAAAAGTGCTGGGTGCATTTAGATACAGAGATAAGATTCTCAGCTATTGTGGAGGAGTGGGGATAGCCCAGAGGAAGATTTTGTAGAGGTGGTGTGGTTTATGATGGGTCTTAAAGGGGTCTTTAGGACTGGACATAGAGCAGAGGAAGTAAGGGTATCCAGTAAGGATACAATAATGAACAGTAAGGAACAGTTCATTATAAAGGTGTGTACATTGCTAGTAACCCAAGACTAGGAACCTTGGCTGTGCTCTTCAGGCTCCTCTTGCTCATTATTTCTCAGTATCCAAGTCACTACATCCTTTCATTTCTATTTTTAAAATGTCTCTTAAATCCACCTCTTTTTCATCTTTACTGTCTCTGTCTTAAGCCTTAATTATTTTTCATAAACTGTTGCCATACATGGTAAAACATGTTGTTCTTAGAAACTATGGTGACTTTCCTACTAAATGAAATCCAAATCCTTTACGTGGCGTTGAAGGCTTTCCATCGTCTGGTTCATCTTCCTCTCCCCACAACTCTCCTTCATCCAGCTAAACTGGACTCTTTTCAGAATATGTTCTATCCATTCAGCATCGAATGCCTCCTTCCTTGCGTATCCAAATTTTGGGGGCCTAACTCAGTTGTCTTACTGTGAAACCTTTCTAGCAACCCCTTTTCAAAACTTGCGTGAGATTTCTGCATGATATTTATGGTCCTTACAACAATTATAGCTGTATATGTGCATCTTATTTTTTTCTTAGATTGTCAGCATTCTGCTTTGTACACAAGTAGATATTAAGTGTTTTATTGTCCAATGCCAAGGGAGTGGGTATTGGGTATTTCAGAAATCATGTTTATTTCCGCTACCTTAATGAATATGGAGAAAAAGATAATGCTTTCTCACCATAAACCATCCAGGAGATAATAGCTTTGAGGCAACTATAAGGACTTTTAAGATTAGGTTTAGTTGGGACAGAAAGTAGCAGACAGGATTCTGGAGGTTTTCAGTCCATGGACAACAAAATCCCAGGTAAGACATAATTCAATACAAAATAAGTAGTCATAATTAAATATCAAGAGTTTTAAAGGGCTATTAAGAGTTCTGTTAGTGTTCTGTTCTGAACTATTTACACTCATAAACTTTATGTTTCTAACTTTTGAGTAAATGTGTGTCCTGGTTAGGTGTTAACTAAGGACCTCGAAAGGCATGCAGCTGAATTACAAGCCCAAGAAGGATTGTCTAAAGATGGAGAAACTATGGTCAATGTGCCACATATTCATGCAAGGTAAGGAATTTGTTGGTATTAAAATATTTAGAATTGGGCATTGAAGACTGTTTAAGAATGAGACCTCATAAAGCAAAAAAAAAAAAAAAAAAATTAGTACAAAGGGTATGAGTTCTTTGTCTCATCGGTCATCGCATCCAAGTAAACCCACTGAGAATTCTTCAAAGATATAAATAAATAAATAAATTTTTTCTGCCCAAATAAGTTGATTTCCCAGCCTCCAGATTTTTGTGAATGCTGAATTTGGATGTGCACTTACGAAGATCCTACTGTTTAAATTTAGTGGTCCCTGTAATACACTTAAGTGATGTGATCATACTTTGTTAGAATTATTAGGTTGCTACTAGACACAGAACAAATGGAATTTTGTTCTTTTTTAACTCATCTTTATTGTATTTTAACATTTTAATTTCTCGTTAAAAGAGATGAATAAGGTAATCATCAGGGTTTTGTTTTTCTTTTCCAGAATTTATAGAATACATGTCCTAACAGTTCTTGAAAAAGAAGTTAGAAACTCAAAAGTTATTGAATCTGTAGACTTTCCTTCTGACAGTATTTTTTTTCATTTTTCACTAGGGAAAAATGGGACAATGGGACAAAAAGAAAATGGAAGATGTAGCTTTTTTTTTTTTTTTTTGAGAGTGATTTGATTTTTGTGACATTTCTGATATATGTAGAGATGATATGGTTTGAGAATTCCATAGTTGCTCTTATAAGGAACTTGTGAAATGCAGACAGCATCAATTTTCTGTCCATGGTAAATTCATGGATAAGTATGTTCTTGTTTTTGTTCCCAGGGTATACAACTATGAGCCCTTGACACAACTCAAGAATGTCCGAGCAAATTGCTATGGAAAATACGTGGCTCTGAGAGGGACAGTGGTTCGCGTCAGTAACATAAAGCCTCTTTGCACCAAGATGGCTTTTCTTTGCGCTGCATGTGGAGAAGTTCAGAGTTTTTCTCTTCCAGATGGAAAGTATAACCTTCCCACAAAGGTGGTATCATGTTCGTTAACTACTTTATTTACCCTGGTAAAGAAGGCAAATCATTCTACAGAAAACACTTCCTGATGTTTATGAATACAGAGTTTATTTTTCTTTTCAGTTTTTAAATTATGAAGTACTTCAGGGTATAGGAAATAAAGAAATAAATATTCTTCTATCCACCTTTCAGAATTTACATTTTGCCAGCTCCAGATATATTTTTAAAGATATGAAGCATTGATAGAATTAGTGTTTCATTTTTGCCCCCTGTGTGTGCCATTCCCAGTGACAGTCATTACCCAGAAGTCAATGTGTATTCTTTACATTCAGTTTTTATATTTCGACTTAATAGGTACACATTTCAAGTTTTATTTATTCTGCTGGTTGAAAGTGTTCCTTTTTTCTTTGTTAACATTTTTTTAAGCTGTAGATTTTTAAAACCATAGAAAAGTGCAGAGAATAATGTAATTAATATTTATATACCCACTACGAGTTGGCAAATATTAATATTTGTGATTTTAGCTTAATTGTCTTAACAACAATAGTATTACAGTTAAAATTAAAGTCTCTCCGATCCTCTCCTCAGTTCCATCCACTTTGTTCCACCCTTCCAGACAGCCGCTTTCTGGATTGGCATGTATTCTTCAAGTCTGCATTTTCATACTTGACTATATATAGGGTTTATTTGCTTGTGTGTATTTACATAAGTGATATACTGAATGTAGCATTTCTCAACATTTATTTCATGTGCGTATTTTGGAGTTCTACCTATCTTGATATACATTTAATTCTTTCATTTTTACTGTTGGTGACTGTCCCATTAAATGAATAGCCACTGATTATCTATTTTCCTGGTGAACATTTGTACTTCGAGTTTTTCACAATTACAGATGATGCCGCAGAGAACATTCTTGTACATATCTCCTTAGGAAGAATTTCTCAGTTATAGGATATGCTTACTTTCAACTTTATTAGGTGCCAGTTTATGCCCCTACTGGTAATGGTAAGCAATTAGCATTTCCCCATGTTTTTATTAACACTTGGCGTTGTTAGGCTTTTTAGTTTGCTAGTCTGTTGTGTATAAAGTGGTGTTTCGTTTTTAATATTAATTTCGATGACTTTTGTTATAGTTGAGCATCTTTTCACATCTCTGTTGGCTGTTCATTTTTATTCTGTACTGAATTTTCTGTTTATGGCCTCTATTCATTTTTCTGTTCATGCATTAGCTCCCCCCCTTCAGAAGATAACATTCCACGACCTGCAGTGGATGCCTGTAACGGCAGATAGTACTCAACCGTGTATATACTATGTTTTTTCTACACGTACATACCTTTTTACTTAAAGGAAGCCCTTTACATCTTTGTCATATCAGAATTGCCAGTATCACTGCTCTTGCACCTTGACGCCACTGTTAAGTAAAGTAAGGGTTACTGGAACACACGCACTGCAGATACTGTTAGAGTGGATCTGATGATCCAGGCGGCTACCACGTGACTAAAAGGTGGAGAGCTAAAAGGTGGAGAGCGTACACAGCGTGGATAAGCTGGACAAAGGGAGGAGTCACGTTCTGGGAGGGACAGAATGGGATGAGGCGCGATTTCATCAAGCTCCTGAGAAAATTTAACTACTTCATCAAAAGTTTCAATAAGATCAATGTAAGTAAGATCATATGGAGTTGACACAGGACCAGTGATATAAAATAAAATCGCATGTCTATAGGAGCACAGTGTACTACAAAAGTAGCATTTTCTGTCAGTAGAAAGCTCCTGAGAATGGTGCATAATTTGAAACTTACAAATTGTTTATTTTTGAAATTTTTTATTTAATATTTTCAGAGTGTAGTTAACTCATGGTTATCTGTAGAAAACTGAAACGGCAGAAAGCGAAACCACAGATAAAGGCAGGTCACCGTACTACTGATAGTTCTTTATGAATTCTAGATGCTAATCATTGATTATATACATTGCAGATACTTTCTCCCAGTCTTTGGTTTGTTTTTTTAACTTTGTGGCATGTCTTTTGTAGTATAGTTTTACATTTTGGCATGGTCAGATTGATCAGTGTTTTCCTTTATGATTTTTATATTTTATGCCCTGCTTAAGAAGGCCTTCCTCACACAAGCATCATGAACATATTTCTTACATTTTCTCCAAATATTTTTTTAAAAAATATTTTATTTATTTTTAGGAAGAGGGGCAGGGGGAGAGAAAGAGAGGGAGAGAAACATCAATGTGAGAAACATCAGTCAGTTGCCTCCCATACATGCCCTGTCTGGTGATTGAACCTGCAACCCAGGCATGTGCCCTGACTGGGAATTGAACCAGGACCTTTCACTTTGCAGGATGACGCCCAACTAACTGAGCCATACCAGTCAGGGCTTCTCCAAGTACTTATAAGCCTTGTTTTTTGTATTTAGATCTCTCATGCATCTGGAAGTTAATTTTATTACTGGCAAAATGCTAAGGATCTAGTTTTATTCTTTTAGATTAAAAGTCAGTTGTCACCAGTTATAAATTAAGCCCTTTGTTTATTTCTACTGATGGAAAATGCTACTTTTGTAGTACACTGTGCTCCTATAGACATGCGATTTATTTTATATCACTGGTTCTGTGTCAAATCCATGTGACCTTACTTACATTGATCTTATTGAAACTTTTGATGAAGTAGTTAAATTTGCCATATCTATTCTTCTTTTCCAAAGTTGCCTTTACCATTCTTGGATTTTAATAAAGTTAGCATTTATTATACTTCTACTCAAATTGAAATTCCTAAGTCTTTCTCTTACAGGAAGAACAAAGTGTGTTAGATTCAGCTATTGGTTCTGAATAATCAGTAGTGTTGATATACTGGTGTCATCTACTGTTTGTTTGGACTTAAGATTCAGGCAATGCCTTTAGCGCAGAGGCCAGAACTTAAATCCTCATATAAATCAGGTATTTTCTGTAAACTGTTTGGTGCTCTTTATTTCCGTGCTCTTTAGTGGGTAGTAACGTGGATTCGGAAGATGAGTTGATAGTGTGAAGAGGTCCTGCGTGTGTCTGAACTTCAGTGAACTGAAGTGACCAGCAAGATGGTTGTTCCAAGCTATCTCTGTTCCATTCTCTATTGCTGCAAAACAAATCACCCTAAAACTTAGTGGCTCAAAAGAATAACAATCATTTTATTATTTCTCATGGTTTCCGTGGTCAGGAGTTCAGAAGAACTGCTTGGGTGGGTAGTTCTGGCTCTAGATCTCTCAAATAGTTGTAGTCAAACGGTGGCTGGGGCTGGAATAGCAAGGGGTGTTGTGGCCAGGGGCTTGCCAGGCATCTCTCCTCCCTGTAGTTTTTCTCTGCGGGCTGATTTTGGCTTCTCATATGACAGTTCAGGACACTTGGCTCACATGGCTGCTGTGATTGCTTTAGGAGACAACTCCAGCTGACAGGCAGAAACAGCTTTGCCTTTTGAGCTAGCCTCCAAAGTCAGGTGGTCTTACTCCTGTCGTACTCTGTTGGTTACAAACTGAGTCAGAAGCCTGTCCAGATTCCAAGAAGGAGAAATTAGACTCCATTTCTTGATGGGGGAGTGGCAAGATTGTAGAAAGACTCATGGGGAGATATTATTGCACCCATGTTTGGAAAATAAAGTCTGCCACAATCTCTGAATTTATAAATGTACCTCAAAGTCCAATCAGCAAACAAGTGACGTATGGAAACTTAAATACAACTTACTCATAGGTTGAGGATTGCCTATGTGTTATAATATATATTATCCTATACAAACAGTGCAAAAGGAGGCTAGATATGAGAGCTGGTGATTAAAGAAGACCCAGGAAAGGCTTTTGAAAAGGGGAGGGCTGAAGCTGAGTATGTGGGACTGTAGGCAAGAGGCATTCAAGGATCAGGAGACTGCATGGGCACAAAGCAGGAATAGAGCGTAGGGTGAGAGGCACGTGAGGGCCTTGGATATCCAGCAGAAGAATAAGCAGTGATCAAGAGGGACCAGCCGAAAAAGTACCTCAAAAGCTGTGGCACAGAATCAGTGCAGAAGGAAATAAAACATCATTGCAGCTCTCACTGCATTTTACATTCTGAGGGACATTTTTAAAACAATACAAATAAAACGTTTGAACTTGGGATGTGACTGTACTTTATCAAAGATCTGAGTGTGAATAAATCTTGTTGCAGTGTCCTGAGCCTGCATGTCGAGGGAAGTCTTTTACTGCTCTCCCTAGCTCTCCTCTCACAGTGACGATGGACTGGCAGTCAATTAAGTAAGCAGTCACGTTACTTACTAAAACACAGGTGTTAGATGTCTCGTACTGCCAAGAAAATCTATACTTCTCCAAATTATAGTGATTCTTATTTGTAGTGATAAAGTATCTCATAAAAGGTTTGATTAGGAGTCAATGTGGTGAAATAATCATCTTCATTCAAAATTTATTCTCTATTGGATTCCAGAAAGGATTCAATGTGCAAGTATTATGTCCTTTTGCCATTGAGAAATAGTTCATTTTATTTCTCATTTATCTGGCTCATTGAACTGGATGAATGTAGACCATAATCAAAGCTGTATAATTTATTCTATGAGTTATGATCAAAATAATATTGATTTGAAAGTTAAAAAAAAATAAAGAATTTCTTAGAAATGGGCATGTTTCATTTCATGTTCTCACTATCCATGAGGCATTTTACTATAAATTTAAAAGAACCTTTTTTTCACAAGTCAGATTTTGTGTACGTGTAATACAACAGTTTATTCCGTTTCTCTGACTATAGTTCCATAACTTCATCCTAAATGTAAAGTAATGGGTAGTTTGAAGTTAGAGTGCTCTCCAGGAACCCTGGCTGAAACAGGAGGTAATGGTCTTAAAAAAGTAGAATCTAGGGGAAAGTGAGGTAGATTGCTGACTTCTGCCAAGCTCTGTCCTAGCTTTACCCCCTTCTGCCCTGTAAAAACCAAGACCAGCATATGTAATAATTGTTCACTGTGCTGAGATATTTACAAACACTGTGTTTTATGAAAGAGGACATGTTTAAGACTCCTGAGCATGACCGTGTCCCAGGGAGTGGAGGAGCCTGGTTTCCAGCACATGTATGCGGGACTTTGACCACTGAAGGGTGTGATGAGGGCTTCACATGTGCTACAAGGGCCACAATAGGATGTATGCATAGAAGATTCAGGGTAACTTAATTATGTGAACAAAATCTCTTTGTTTTCAGGTAAAAACAGCAGAAAGAAAATAGGCTTAAATATTATAACTGGATTTTCCCCACTTTTTAAAAGAATGTCAATTACAGTTGACATACAATATTATATTCCTTTCAGCTGTACAACATAGTGATTGGACACTTAGCTATTTTACGAATGCTCACACCAATAAGTCTAGCAGTCATCCGACACCAGTATTTTCATTGGATTTGAACAGTTATGATATTAGGAAATCACACCTGGGGTATAAAACTTTGGCTCCCACTTTTCTGTATCTTTTTCCTGTATGTATTCTGAACCTCATTTTGTTTTGTCCATTAAATGGGAAACCAAAACTTTCCCATTTGCTGTTTTCTAAGATTTCAGTTATTTTCTTTGTTGATAACACCTCTGCAATGTCTTAAAACTTGTCTTTACTCTTTCAGTGACTAATTTGGGCGGACATTTGGGAGGTAACAAATGCACACACTCGTCCTGCTATCCCATCCTAAACTGCAAAATGCTGAAGTAATTTTAGATACTCCATTGAACTTTTCAAAATAACTTCTAAAAAACTAATTGGCCCTTTATCTAGCTCAACACTATATGGACCCTGAATAGTTAATATGTAAAAAAAATAACCCAGAGTCAGTATGTGTACTCACTGAAAGTTGTTTACCTTTTCAGAATCCAGGAGCTGATGTCTGATGATCAACGAGAAGCAGGTCGGATTCCACGAACAATAGAATGTGAGCTTGTTCATGATCTTGTGGATAGCTGTGTTCCAGGAGACACGGTGACTATAACTGGAGTGGTCAAAGTCTCAAATGCTGAAGAAGGTGTGTGATTCTTCTCTCAGTAATTTGTCAGCATTTGTCTTTTATTTTTTTTTAATATATTTTGTTGATTATGCTATTACAGTTGTCCCATTTCCCCCCCCCCTTCACTCCCCTCCACACTGCATACCCCCACCCGCCCACATTCCCCCCCCTATAGTTCATGTCCATGGGTCCTACATATAAGTTCTTTGGCTTCTACATTTCCTATACTATTCTTAACTTCCCCCTGTCTTTTTTGCACCTACCATTTATGCTACTTATTCTCTGTACCTTTCCCCCCTCTCTCCCTCTCCCACTCCCCTGTTGATAACCCTCCATGTGATCTCCATTTCTGTGGTTCTGTTCCTGTTCTAGTTGTTTGCTTAGTTTGCTTTTGTTTTTGTTTTAGGTGTGGTTGTTAATAACTGTGAGTTTGCCGTCATTTTACTGTTCATACTTTTTATCTTCTTTCTCTTAGATAAATCCCTTTAACATTTCATATAAGGGCTTGGTGATGATGAACTCCTTTAACTTGACCTTATCTGAGAAGTACTTTATCTGCCTTTCCATTCTAAATGATAGCTTTGCTGGATAGAGTAATCTTGGATGTAGGTCCTTGCCTTTCATGACTTGGAATACTTCTTTCCAGCCCCTTCTTGCCTGTAAGGTCTCTTTTGAGAAATCAGCTGACAATCTTATGGGAACTCCTTTGTAGGTAACTGTCTCCTTTTCTCTTGCTGCTTCTAAGATTCTCTCCTCATTTTTAATATTGGGTAATGTAATTATGATGTGCCTTGGTGTATTCCTCCTTGGGTCCAACTTCTTTGGGACTCTCTGAGCTTCCTGGACTTTCTGGAAGTCTATTTTCTTTGCCAGATTGGGGAAGTTCTCCTTCATTATTTGTTCAAATAAGTTTTCAATTTCTTGCTCTTCCTTTTCTCCTTCTGGCACCCCTATAATTTGGATGTTGGGACGTTTCAAGATGTCCTGGAGGTTCCTAAGCCTCTCCTCATTCTTCCGAATTCTTGTTTCTTCATTCTTTTCTGGTTGAATGTTTCTTTCTTCCTTCTGGTCCACACCGTTGATTTGAGTCCCAGTTTCCTTCCCATCACTATTGGTTCCTTGTACATTTTCCTTTGTTTCACTTAGCATAGCCTTCATTTTTTCATCTAATTTTCGACCAAATTCAACCAATTCTGTGAGCTTCCTGATTACCGCTGTTTTGAACTGTGCATCTGATAGGTTGGCTGTCTCTTCGTCACTTAGTTGTATTATTTCTGGAGCTTTGATGTGTTCTTTAATTTGGGCCATTTTTTTTTTTGGTCTCAGTGTGCCAGTTATGTAGTAAGGGGCAGAGCCTTAGGTGTTCACTAGGGCCAGGTAACCCACATTGGTTCATTGTGAGGCTGTATGTGGGGAAGGGGCCCAAGAGGGAACAATGGCACTTGCTCCACTCTCTGCAGGATTTCAGTAACTTCCCCCACTACCCCCAAGCAAAGTGGGCCTTTCTGGTGCTGATTTCCAGGTGGGTGGTTTGTGTATGTTCTAGAACCCTGTGGGTCTCTCCAAAGAACTCTCCTATGAGGCTGGGAGTTTCTCCCACTGCTGCCTCAACCCCCACAGGTGTTTTCACTCAGTGGTTTGAGGCTTTATGTCCCCACACTGGAACCCTGGGTTAGGTGGTCTGTTTTGCTCCCCAGTTGTTCCTCCCCGTTTATCTGCACTCGAATGTGGGACCACCTGCTCTGCTAGTTGCCACCTCACTGGGTCCTCCAGCCACCACCTTGCTGCGAGTCCTCGCCTCCAGGCTGCCTGTCTCCGCCCTACCTGCCTGTCTGGATGAATGTGTCTTCTTTAACTGCTTGGTTGTCGGACTTCCGTACAGTGGAATTTTCTGTCAGTTCTGGTTGTTTTTGTCCTTCTTTTGGTTGTGTGAGGAGGCACAGTGTGTCTACCTATGCCTCCATCTTGGCTGGAAGCCCCGAAATGCTAGCATTTGTCTTTTTTTTTAAGGTGCTTCTGAATCTCCACTAATTAAGGGAGTTCCTTGTTTCTTACATGGGTGAAACTTTCCTTCTGAAATAAAGTTTTATTTGTAGTTCATTGTGCCTTTCTTGTACATTGTACTTGAATCTTCGTAGGGAAAATGAAAATATCAATTATTACATTTCATACTTTGAAATTTACAGGTTCTCGAAATAAGAATGACAAGTGTATGTTCCTTTTGTACATCGAAGCAAATTCTGTTAGCAATAGCAAAGGACAGAAATCAAAGGCTTCTGAGGATGAGTGTAAGCATGGAACGTTGCTAGAATTCTCACTTAAAGAACTTTATGCCATCCAAGAGATTCAAGCTGAAGAAAACCTGTTCAAACTCATTGTCAAGTATGTATGATGTTATCTGAAATTTATTATGTATTTGTTTGTTGGGGTGTTCTTGGCTACAGGTAACACAAAACTAGTCAAAACTGTTGCAAACTAGCATTCACAGGCCAAATCAAGTTAATCACTCATTTTTGTTTGACCCTTGAGCTAAGAACAATTTTTACACTTTTTAATGGCTGATAAAGAATCAAAAGGAGGATATCTCATAACATGTAAAGTTATATGAAATTCCAGTTTTGCAGCCCATAAATAAACTTTTATTGGAACACAGCCATACTCATTCAAAAGAGTTCAGAGTTGAGACAGAACAAATGGCTCATAAGTGCTTACTGTTTGGTCCTCTACAGAGAGTTTGCTGATCTCCAGTTTAAGCACTAAGGAAAATGTACTCGCAAGTGCCTCAGCAGAAGAGTGATGGGACAGTGAATTCCAGAGTTATTTCAGTTAGTTGTATGTAGGTTGTTTTTTTTTTAACTTTTAAAAACTAAGAGATTCACATAGAAATTACTTACATTTGGCATCTTTTATTTCCTTGTTACTGCCATGCAGGAGAGCAGGAGCAAAGTAGAGGTATTTTTACTTTAGCAGTTAAGAATGTTTTTGTTTTGGGTTTTTTTTTTTAAAGATTTTATTTATTTATTTTATTTTATTTTTTTAATTTATTATTTTTTTTAGAGAGGGAAAGGGAGGGAGAAAGAGAGAAACATCAATGTATGGTTGTCTCTCCTGTGCCTGCCTACTGAGGACCTGGCCTGCAACCCAGGCAAGTGCCCTAGACTAGGAATTGAAACTGCGACCTTTTGATTTGCAGACCAGGACTCAACCACTGAGCCACACCAGCCAGGGCAAGAGCTCTTTTTTGGAGATAAACCTAAATCAGAATCCTGCTTCAGCCACTTATTTCCAGTGTAATCTGGAACATGTTACCTAATTTCTTCTTCATTTTTATCTTAAAATGGAAATAATAATACTTGTCTCAGAAGGTTGTTCTGAAGATTAAATGAGATTTTGTTACTTTACATAACTAACAGTGCTGTTATTCTGTTACTTTTTGGACAGTTCCTTGGATAATTTTGAAGAAATAGGGGAAAATGAGACTGAATAATATATATATCTAAGAGAGATAAAGAACTGAGATTTGAAATGCATTGGATTAGAAAATTGATCTAGGCTTTGGGCACTAGGAGAATTTGACACTTTTTCTTTCTGCCTTTAATATGGTAACTTCACCAACTAAGAAGAGTATGGAGTTCCTCGGGGTTTTGTTCTTAAATTCTCAGAGACCCCCTTAGACAGCCATCCTGACCGCCCTAGGAGAGAGAATGCTGAGCCAGGGTAAGGGCGGGAAGTGATGGTGTGGTGAGCGGTCTGTAACAGGATGTGAGGAGCCACCTGGTTGACGATCGCCTCTTTGATTGGTTTCTCTCAGCAGTTATAAATAAAAATGAACATATGTAGTGGTCTTTATGCAATACTTACAGGAGATAAGTGAGAATGAAAAATAGGGTTTTCTTCCCAAGGTTTGTTTTTGCCTTTTAGTTCTAAGTTTGTGATTTTAACACCAAAACTAGATTTCTTTGTTGATCTTCCAGAGGTTGGCAAACTAGACAGAGAGTGCTTGTTTCTGTATATAAACTTTTATTAGAACACAGCCCCACCCATTCATTTTCATATTTATTGATTTTTGCTCTCAGATAAGTTAAGTATTCTGACCAAGATAGTAGAACTGAAAATATTTACTTTCTGGCCCTTCAAGAAAGTTTGTTGACCCTCGGCAGATGAACAAATGGAGGACCATGAAAGGAATATGGAAAAGACAGTGGAAGGTCACGTTTTAGTTTAAGTACCTTTGGAAGAAGTGATGTGATTTGAGAAGCATAGTTTATTTGGAATGTGATCCCCACATATACTATTAGGGGGATGGGGAAGGGAGACAGAGAAGGGAGGCAGTCAGTGTGTGGTACCTTAATAGAAAAGGTTACTACTAGCATCCAGGGCTTAATCCTCCTGAGGCGTCTGGGACACTAAACTGTGTAGAACTCAGTATTTTTCCAACCAGGGACCTGGATTTGGGGCTGCTCCTGGGAATGTTGGATAACCCAGCATTTCTAGCCTGACCAACGTGTCTGTGGCCATAGGCCATAAAAGGCCCTTCAACAGACAGGTGCAGGTGCGAGGAAGGAAGCCAGCAGCGATTTTGCAGGAGCATGCTGAATAGTGAGTGCCAAGGGGATATGGCAGGAGACCGATATCCATGTTTACATATGTTGAAAGGGGTAATGATTCACAGCTTGTTTACTCTTGAGTGTGTCTCTTCTCCCCCATCTATTTTTTTGTTCCTTGTTTGTACAATAGATAAATGAAAATGTACTTTATATTCATATATGGTCTTATTCAGATCCTTTGACTTAAACTGAAAAAAATGAAATTTTATCCTATCTTCAGATATGCATGCAGCTCAGTTTACTCTTTTGTCTCAATGACTTGGCTGCACAAGTCTAAACGTGTCTATTCACATAAAATACAATATAATTCATATCCTAAACTGGAAAACCATGATTATGGTGCGTTTTAAAGGCTAGTAACATAAAATGATCAACAGTGTATTTGGTTACTTTAAAATACTTTACTAAGTGTTTTGTCTCCTTTACTCTGGCACAGCTTTTAAGCATTCTTCCTTTTATAGATTAACCAAGAATTTTGAGAAATTTATTGAATATTGGAATAAAATTTATTGAGTTGTTTGATGGGTATAAATTATTTTTGTCTTTTTTGGATGCAATATAAATCAAGTTAAACAAACTTTAAAGTAGATCTTCTAATATAGGGGTGTCAAACTCATTTTCACTGGGGGCCACATCAGCCTCGCGGTTGCCTTCAAAGGGCCGAAATAATTTTAGGACTGTATACATGTAACTACTCCTTAACTGTTAAGGGATTGAGATTACATTTGGCCCTTTGAAGGCAACCTCCGAGGCTGATGTGGCCCCCTGGTGAAAATGACTTTGACACCCCTGCTCTAATAGATCAATGAAGTGGAAGTTAGAACTTATGCTGTGTTCTTTTTTTCAGCTCGCTTTGCCCTGTCATTTTTGGCCATGAAGTAAGTATTTTCTTCATCTTTGCTCAAAATATTTAAGGTTGGTAAAAATAAAACATAAAGACTTTATAAAAATAGCTAATTTCTGTTGGCCACTTAGTTGTTCATATTTTAATATGAGTCGTTATTCTCTATAAATGAATGATACGACAGGCAAACTACAGCCCCTTGTGGGAGGAAGCTGCTTACCAATTAGAGTTAATAGGAATGGGCCTCTAAACTGACTCTGGACATGACACATGAAAGCAGAAACAAACAAATATTTCTTAGCTTTATGTAGAAAGGATTAATGCCTTGCTAGGTGGCTCTTCACTTAGCAAGTTTTAAGATACTGCTCTGATTTTATGTGCTTTCTAGTTTTTGCTTTTTAATCGTTTGCCTTATAGTAGTTTATATGATTAGACTTGCTTTTCTTAGAAAAAAGGTCAATCATGCTTTAAAAGAAAACCCCCAAATAAATGTTGTAAACGTAAAAGCAGTAGCATCCTGTTTGCTAGTCATCTTTATGTTTTTCTCACTTTTCCTTCTTTCACACTTGAGCTTGTTAAAGCAGGTTTGGCGTTAGCACTGTTCGGAGGAAGCCAGAAATATGCAGATGACAAAAACAGAATTCCAATTCGGGGAGACCCGCATGTCCTTGTTGTTGGAGATCCAGGCTTGGGAAAGAGTCAGATGCTACAGGTAGGAAATAATCACTTAGTATCTGACCTTTTGCTTATCAAACACATGAATAATTTACAAATGAATTTGCTCAAAGCATGTAGTATTTGTGTTCTAGAGGGTATAGTTTGTCTGGTGGTATAAGTGAATTGGGGTTTGTGTGAGTAATACACAACTTGTTATCTGACCATCTTTTCAAATTGAGCCAGTCCTCTGTTGCACAGGTTGCATAGGGATGTTGCTCTATTGAGATGTCAGCTGTGTGAAACCTAAGCCGGTTCCCTAACCCCCTTGGTTTGTACCCAGCATTGCTTTGCTAGTCTTTATTGCAGCCTCACCTGTGGACATAATAGCTTAAGAAAGTAAAGTGGAGTCACCCACTCTCTCTTCACATGGCTATATAAACAGTGTATTGGGCTTTAAGAATAATCAGATAAAGAATAAGAGCTCTGTTGGAATACATTTCAACTGCTTCTAAATCCAAAGCAAGGCAGCTTCTGTGAGCAGTCTGTTGCTTGTCCCCAAGAAATTTCTGCCTCTGTCGATCAGAGTCTAGTGGTCCTCCTTTCAAGGGCTTATCATAGCCCTAGAAGGTACTGCTTGGTGGTGTGCTTGTGGTTTCCTTGGAGTAACACCTGGTAAGCCAGCCATAATGTCCTTTCTAAGAATGTCCCTGTCCTGCATTCATACTCCATGCCCTTGTGTGGAAAAATGTGACTAGACCAGAGGCTCCCTGGCACTTTGGTAAATTGTAGTCCTGTGACTACTGAATCTTTGTCCAGGGATGGGAACCCTGGCTACATAATAGAATCACCTTTGGAGTTCTTTGGCAATACTGTGGCCCGCCCCAGGTCAATTGAGTTAAGAGTCTCTGAGTTAGGGTCCTATTATCTGTATGTGTATAACCCTCCACAAATGATTCTGATGTGCAGCTAGGATTGAGAATAGCTTTGATCTGGTCGTTGCACAATAAACCCATTGTCCTTCACATCAGATGATTCTTTATTTCTTATGGCTAAGTGTTAAACCAGTCATTTTAATTTTTAATCTGACATCCATGTTTCCATATTTGTTCCTTTTGACTAACTGGACCTAAATTTTAAAAATAAATTCTGTACTGAGCCCATGCTACCAGCCTGGCACAGAGTACCTAGGCAGAATATGGATTCAGAAGGGACACATGGCACATGGGGGCCTAAGTTATTACACTTTCTTTTCTATCTTTTCTATCATTGTATGTGTGCTACACAGAATTTTGAATTAGCGTATTATATGTGGAAGCCTGGTTTAGCCTCCACAGTGTCTGATCATCAACATAAACCATTTAATTTCTACATTTTTGTTTACAGTATATAAAGTATCATTTTTCTCTCTTCTTTATTTACAAAATATGCCTTGGCAGATAATGTTTCCAAAATACATTAAATGGCACTGAAAATGTTTTAATACCAAGAAATGACATTGGCCGTTTTCATGTTTTTAGACCTGGAAATAATGCCTTTAAAACACCTGGCTCACCTTGGCCAGTGTGGCTCAGTTGGTTGGAGCGTTGTCCTGTAACTGAAAGGTTGTAGGTTTGATTCCCGGTCGGAGTACATGCCTAGGTTGCAAGTTTGATTCCCCCATTCTGGCACGTGTGATGTCCAGTCTAGGTGTGTATGGGAGGCAACTAATCGATGCTTCTCTCTTGCATCGATGTTTCTCTCCCTTCCTCTCTCTTTAAAAGCAATGAGAAAATAATGTCCTTGGGTGAGGGTAAGAAAAAACCCCCCTGCAAACAAAACAAAAAAAATCCTGGCTCAATTTTAAAACAGAAGTTGTAATATTAGTGGAAATTAAGTGTTGTAAATAATGGAGGGTATTGCATGTAAGTCTGCTAGTCCCACTAAGCCAGGGTTTTTAAAAATCAGGCTAACACTAACAGTTATGAGTCAGTTACTTTGTATTTTCAGTCTCCTTTTCCTCTGACCATTTAGTGAACCATTGTACTCTGAGACTAACAAATAAGGAATTACAAGTAACAAAAACAATCATTGCTACTGTTTATAGTAAGGTACCATAGGGTCCCTTGGGTCGTTCACGGCACAAGTCCAGATCACACTGACACAGGTAACACCGTGAGCACTGTCTCCTGAAGTTGTGCGGTACATAGCCACATACAGCGGCCTCGCACTGGGCACTTATTGTGTGCCAGGTACCAGGTGAAGCGCCTTCCATCCATGATCTCATTTATTCCTCAGGACATTATGTGATAAAACACGAGGAAGCTGAAGCTCAGAGAGGTCTGAGAGCCACATAGCCAGTACATGGGAGAGCCAGGATTCAAACAGGCCTGCCTGACTAGGGGTCCATGTGTTTAACTGTTGTGCTATTTGGTGACTACTTTGATCTGCCGTAGATTATTTACTCAGAAGGCAAGCATCATTGAACCATTTTATTACTCGATGTTTAAAGAAACATTAGAGCCTTTGAAATTAGAATTGGTACTCACATTTTTGCTGTTTGAACTTAAACAGGAAGCATAAAATGGAGTTGGGTAGAGTATTCTCATGACCACAGACATCAGAGTCAAGCTGCCTGGGTTTGATTGAATCCTGACTCACACCTCTGTAGCTGTGTGAGCTGCTCACTCTCTGCAGGCACAGGTTCCTGCATCAGTACATGGGGATGCAGTAATACCTTCCCCTTACCAGGATGGTGAAAATTGTAGGCTAAAGCTCTACAATTAGAAGACTACCTGGCATATAGCTAACACTCGTGAGCAATTACTGTTAGCTATTATTTCCCTTTACTTTGGGTGATTCTCTTAAATTTTTTGTTTCCTCAGGCAGTATGCAGTGTCGCTCCACGTGGCGTGTATGTTTGTGGTAATACCACAACCACCTCTGGCTTGACTGTAACTCTCTCAAAAGATAGTTCCTCAGGAGATTTTGCTTTGGAAGCTGGTGCCCTGGTACTTGGTGATCAAGGTAAGAAACCAAAGATGATAATAATTCTGGGCTTTCTAAAAAGTGTCTTTTCCTTTTCATTTCTTTATGTCCTGTTCAAGAGGCATTTGGACAGCACTGTCCCAACCAGTAAATTGAGAATGAGTGCCAGAAAAATTAACTAGAAATACAGTATTATCATACTTATTTATATTGATACTATAGAATTGGAACTGGTACATAATGTCATTCATATTCAGAATCTTGCAGCAGATACAATTATATGTAAAAATTAAAAGTCAGGTTAAAGAGGTATAGCTCCCAACACTTCCCATTTCATAACACGCATCACATTTGTGGTTTGCTTTAAGGCCTGTTTTAAAGCTTTACAGGGTGGGGTGGGATTGGGTATCTTGTTGACTACCACATTCCTATTGCCGAGTGTGTAGGTGCACAGTAAATCATCGTTCAATGCATTACTATTAGCTCAGAATAGTTCTAGATGCCTTGGAACTAAAAAAAGGTTCATGTTATCCTTTGCTCTCAGAGGACTTGCAGTAAGAGTTCAGAGCTGTTACCTTACAAGTTTTGCTGTATTTTAACCCACCTAATTAGGGTTGTGTGGTTTTTTTTTTTTTTCAGTATTTGACTGATAATTTATAAAAAATCAGTTAGAAGGCTCAGCATGAACAAATTTTCAACTGAGCTTTGTTACCTAGGTTTTTGTGATGCTTTAATAACCCTGTTGGAAAAACATGTTCCTATGCATTTGTCAGGCTCTGCCCAAATTCCAGTCCATTTAAAGTCATTTGTCCCTTCAGTTTGCCAGAGACCTCCACATTTCTAAGTTCAGTACCCATGGCCATGTTTGACACAGCTGGTCACCGCCCTCTCCATGACTTTGTTTCCAGGACTCTGCACTCTTCTGGGTTTCTTCTTTCTTCATCCACCTTCCCTTCTCGGTCTTTACTTGTTGTTCATCTCTCCAGCCTCTTAACTGGTTGGCACCTCGGAGTGTTTAGTTTTTATTCTGTTTTTCCTCTTGGTTTGTATTTACCTTCATGATGATCTTACTCTAGTCTTATAGCTTTACTTACCTATATGCTGAAAATTTACAAATTCATATTTCTTCTCCTCTGAACTCCAGGCACATATTTCTTATTGTCTTTGCAGTATCTTTACAAATCTCTCAATCTTAACATGTCCAAACCCAAAATCCTGATCTTTCCTCTCAAATCTATTCTTTTTATAATCTTTCCCAATTCAGTAAATGACAGTGCCATTCTATTTGCTCAAGTCATAAAATGTAGCGTCATCCTCAACTTTTTCTTATACCCCACATCCAGTCTGTTAGCAAATCTTGTTAGCTCTACCTTGCAAATTCATTTGACCCTTGAATAACATGATTTGAACTGCATGAGTCCACTTATATGTGATTTTTTCTTAATATTTTATTATTTATGCTATATTACAGTTGTCTCAATTTTCCCTCTGTGCTCCCCTCTACCCAGCCATATGTAGCTTTTTTCAATAAATATATATAGTACTATAAATGTTTTTCTCTAACTTTATTGTAAGAATACGGTATATAATATATATTACACACAAAGGATGTTAATCAACTATTTATGTTTTTGATTAGGTCAACAGTAGGCTCTTAGCAGTTAAATTTTGGGGCAGTCAAAAAGTTATTTACATGTGGATTTCTGACTGACATGGGGGTCCAGCACCTTTATCCCTGTGTTCAAGGGTGAACTATGTATCCAATATCCAACCTCTTCTCTACTGCTGCTACCCTGATCTCTCACATGGATTATTACTGTGATCTCCTCTTGGGATGCCTGTGACTACCCTTGCCCTTCCTGTTCTTAACAAGGCAGAGCAATCCCATTAAAACTTAAATCATTTTCTTCTTCTGTTCAAAACCACCCAGTGGCTCCCTGTCTCAGTGAAAGCCCAAGTACTGATAGTAGCCCAGGGTCATTCACGTTCTGGCCTTTCGTCACCTCTTCTGCCTCATTACCTTCTCCTTCCCTCTTATTTCCCCTTCTCCAGCCACAGTGGCCTCCTTGCTGTCATCACAACCATCATTAGCACACCAAGCACATCACAGTCTTGCATCAGGGCCTTTGTTTTTGCTCCTCTTTGCATGGAATGTGCTTACATCAGGTATATCTGCAAGGCTTGTTCCCTTCCCTTTCCCTTCCCAAATTTTTGCTCGAATGTTGCCACCTCAACAAGACCTTCCCTATACAACATTTTAAATTATAATCCCCACCCCCAACAGCAGATGTTATTCTCCCTACCCTACTCTACCTTTTCTTTCTATAGCACTTAGTACCTTCTAATACACTATATGGTTTACTTCTTAATAGTCTGCCTCTCTACACCAAGTAGAATGTAAGCCTCATAGGGGCAGAGAATTTTGTGTTTTTAGTGCTATGTCCCACATGACTAGAACAAAGTACAGATTTGATAAATATTTTCTCATTAGAAGTGATAGTATTTTTATTAAGTTACCAGGTGAAGAAAATAATAAATAAGAAGAGGATACTCATTGTGAAACTGTCAAACTTTTCATTAATTAGAAGTTGTAGGTGATGTGGGATTTACCTATACAGATAGCCAGTGGGATTTACGATGTGGAGTGGTAAGACCCTACTGCCTTTTCTTGCAAACATAGATAGGTAAACCAACCTATGTTGGTAAAAGTCGCACAGTTAAAATACAAAGGAATGTTAGCAGAGCTTGGGTCCTAAAAACAAATATGGAGTCCTGCTAACAACTTTACAGAACATTTACAGGGAAAAAAAGGAGAAAAAGGAGAAATATGTCCCTTCTTCAGTATCTGATGAAATTACCAAAAAATAGTTTTTAAAAAAAGCAACAAGATTTATCAATTGTAGCCAAAGAAAAGAGTGTTTAAAATTTTCAAGGTTTAAACTTAATGCTTTAAAACCAGCATCAGCAACTTTAGCCCACAGGTCAATTCAGCCTTCAGCCTTTTTTAGTACGGTCCATAAGCAAAAAAATTGTTTATATATTTTTAAAGTATTAATAAAGAGCAACCAAAAAACCAAGATGACAGGCTCGCAAAATGTGAAATATTTATATCTGCCCCTGTAGAGAAAAAGTTTACCCACTCCTGCTTTAAAAACTTTGAAAAGTGGCAGTGAAAGTAGCAACTTGACTTTGTTTATACACTGTCCCCACTCCTGAGGAACTGTAATAGTAATCATGAGAATTTCCAGTAATACTGTAAGTTCCAGAGAGAGATGGACTGACCTCTGAGCTGGCATGCTTACTTGCTCATAGAGATTTAACCACAGCAACACCCTCTGCAGATGACCACCTAACAGGTTGCTCATTACGGGGGAAAAGGGAGAAAAATAATACAAGGTAATAATGTCTGAGAGTCCCCAGTAATACATGGATCACGTATAACATACCCAGCACATAAAATGCCTTCAGTCAGTGGTAGGTCTTCACATTGTGTTTAAAGAGGTTAAGTGATTTCCCTGCAATTGTACAGTCACAACCTGGTATTGCTGGGAACTGTACTCTACCCGTCTGACTTTACAGCCCATGGTTTTCTTTTTAAATTATACTGCCCTGAGAAACCCAAATTATGAGTCCCCAAAAACCCAGCTCAAAAATCACCTTTTTCTTAAAACCTCTGAAGATTTCCCTTCCTCTTTTAACTTTCTACCATCCCCAGAAAACTCATCTTGTATAATTATGGGTATCTTTTATAGTTGTTGAAGTGCACTCTCTTAAATATGTATACACTATATTTTGCTGTGTATAATGCACTCCCATGTATAATGAGCACCCACACTTTTGGCCCAAACTTCCAAGAAAAAAAATCTTTTGTTTTAATTTTTAAATTCAATTTTTATTTATTTATATTTAGATACATGTTTTTTTTGTATTATAAAGGAATTTTAGCATTTATTTTTGAACATACTGTGGTACAAGAAATTTTATGTAACAAATAATTACAAAACACAAGAACAGATATAAAGTACAGGAAATTTTGTGTACTGGTAACAAATTTATGGCATTTACACATCATAGAAGGCCAAGAACTCTCCATCACTGTCAATATCAGAAGTATCATCTTCTTCAATTTCTACATTATTGGTGTCTTCTGAAGAGTCACTTTCCTCGTCTTGGTAAATTTTGTCATCCTCACTTCCATCCATAGCATTGCTGATGCCGCATTTTTTAAATGATTTCACAACCACTTCCTTCTTGACACTGTTCCACGATCTTAGGATCCAGTCACAAACCTGGGCGATGGATGCTTCCTTGATAGTGCCTGTAGGTAGTAAATCATTACCTGCTGACTGCATCCAAGACGTCCACTCTTTCTTCATTAGGGCCTTAAAGAGCTTATTTACTGACACATGAAGAGGTTGTAGTTGGCTGGTTAGTCCACCAGGTATCACAGCAAGTTGGGTTTTCAAGTCCGCTGCAATTGCTTTTGCACTTTGTGTAACATGGGCTTTGAAATGATCAAAAACAAGCAAAGCTGGTTTTTTAAGTAATCCTCCAGGCCTTCGTGACCAGACTTTGTTAAACCAGATTTTCATGCCTTCTTCATTCATCCATCCTTTTTCATGCACGTGGATAATAACTCCACTTGGAATCTTTTCTTTCGGAAATGTTTTTCTTTTAAAGATGATCATGGGTGGTAACTTTGTCCCGTCTGCACAGCAGGCTAGAGCAACAGTGAAATGTGTTTTCTCATAACCACTAGTTTTAACAGCCATGGTCTTTGTTCCTTTGACGTCCATAGTTCTGTTGGATGGCACATCAAATGTGAGTGGGACCTCATCCATAGTGGCGATTTGGGACAGCTCAAAGTTGTAAGTTTTTCGAAGATTGATAACATAAGAATGAAATTCCAAAACCTGCTTCTCATAGGCTGCTGGAAGTTTCGGGGCAAGTTTCGTTCGTGTCCTCATGCTCAAACCTTCTCTCTTCATAAAGTTAAAGCACCATTTAGGTGTTCCTGAGAAATCCTCAATGTTTTTTTCTCGTGCAATCCTTTTACCTTCTTCTTGTATCATCTTGGTCGAAACAGAGATCCCGGTTTGATGCTGCTTCAGAATCCAGGTCCTCACCTCCTGCTCCACCTCCGGCCACTTTGGAGGTTTCCCTCTCATTGCCTTCTTCTGTCTTGGCATCTGGAGAAGCTTTTCTTCCTGTTGCCTCCACAGTCTGATGACACTCTCTGTGGGAGGAGGTCCAAAGTGTCTCTCCGCAGCTCTGTTGCCATGCTTTTTAGCATACTTAATAACTTTTAGTTTAAAGCTTGCAGTGTATGAAAACCGTTTTGACATTTTCCCAGAGATTTTCCAGTAATTTCTCCTGCCTATAGTGTATGAAAAGAAACGTCACACTGTTCACCCAATGGTGATAAAGTTGGCATCACATATCTTATCAAGTGGATCACAGCTGGAATCATCTATCTTACTCTGTGGATGAGAATATGTTGCTCTTTATTTCATTTCATTGAATCATTGGCTGAAACTGCTTTCGTTGCAAGTTTGTCGTAAGTTCAGCAAAACCAGTGATCATATTCTAGGGTATTATTTTGCATACAGATATCATTATTGCTTTCTAGAGTTAAACTTTCAACACATAAGCATAAACAAGAGAATTAAAAACATTTATATAGATACAGAATTAGTACCACCCATGTATAATGCACATCCTTATTTTTCCTTCAAAAATTTGAGCAAAAAAAGTGCACACTATACACAGCAAAGTACGGTATCTTATCTCACCTGTTTGGATTTAAGCCTTAAAGTTTTTTTAAGGGTCACTTTCATATGTTCTTTATTTTTGTAACCCTCACAGCATAGTGCTGCCCCTGTGGAAAATATTGAAAGAGTAAATATCACATAAAAGTTAGTTAAATAAGCCCCACTGGTGTGGTTCAGTTGGTTGGATGTTGTTCTGCAGACTGAAGGGTCTCCTGTTCGATTTCCGAGCAGGGCACATGCCTGGGTTACACGTTCAGTCCCTAGTTGGGGCGCGTACGGAAGGCAACCAATTGATGTTTCTTTTTCATGTCGATGTTTCTCTCCCTCCCTTTACCTCTCTCTAAAATAAAAAATAAAATAAAATTTATTTTAAAAAGTTAAATGTTTTATTTGCAATAAAACAGAAGTTCTCTACTGTATGAAATGTTATTTTAACTTCTGAAAACAATGGAGATATCTTTTATTGTGGAATAATTTCCATTCCATACGATTTAGAACTTGACTAAAGGACAGTTTTTTCTGTATTATTTTACTGTGATAGGTATTTGTGGAATAGATGAATTTGATAAAATGGGAAGTCAACATCAAGCCTTGTTAGAAGCCATGGAACAGCAAAGTATTAGTCTTGCAAAGGCTGGTGTGGTTTGTAGCCTCCCTGCAAGAACTTCCATTATTGCGGCTGCAAATCCAGTTGGAGGACATTACAATAAAGCCAAAACAGTTTCTGAGAATTTAAAGTAAGTCTCTTCAAACATTTATACCTTTAGTATACCGAAGCCCTGTAAGGCAATACGAAGAAGATAACTGAGGGCATGCTGGGTAGTTCATAGACATTACAAGTTTCCAGTAAATGTATAAAATGTGTCTGAACACTACAAATTAAAACAATGAAGTACTACTGATATCATCCAGAGGCAAGCATTTTAAATATTAATAATCATTATTGCCAAAGGGATGTAGAATTTAACATTTTGAAGGACAAGTTGGCATGTTATCATTATTACAAATGTACACATTTTGTTTGTTCCTGCCACTTCTCTTAGGAACTGCACTCACAAAAACAGTCACACAGGTGCACAAAAATATGTTTACAGGGTGAGCGTTACAGCATTGTTTATCACTGACAAAGACTGGAAACAAAATGTTCATCTATGGGGAACTGGTTGAATCATGTGCTAAGATTGTACAAGGGAAAGGAGCTCTGTAAGTACTGATAGGAGAACACATGTGTGCTTTACTGTTAAGGGAAAAGAACACATGATATACTCATATATGTGGTATGACCCCACTTTTTCCCCAAAACAATGTTTATATCTGTATATGTATATGCTTTCTCTTCTAATTTGTCCCACAGGTTGCAAAAATGAATGGGGAGGGGAAAATAGACTTAAGGGATACAAAGGGAGAAAAAGACAAAAGAATGTCTCAGGTGAAAAACTGGAACCTTTCATTCTTGTGGGGGGGGAAAGCTAATTTTCTAATGTTTATTAATGTAATTATTACTTCTAATGTAGAAAAGGTACATGGTAAAATACATAATTGTACTTTGAGATTCTGGGTATTTTTGCATCAGCACCACCACCAAAAAAGTCAGTTTATTAGTTTTTCTTAGTAAAATGACAAAGGGCTATAATTGGAAAGATCAGAAGGATCCTAAAGGATCCAGGGGACATAGATTCTGGACTTTAGTGGTACCACAAGCCTGCTTTGGGATGTTGGTCAAATTTGTTAATCACTCTAGATTTCAGTTCTCTTGTCTCAGATAGAGGAGTTATCTGATTAGTGGATTCAGAGATGATTAAATAGAATACTGCATTTTTATTAGGGTGACTAATTAGATGCTACTTTAAGGGAAAAATGGGCTTTTTGCTTCTAAATGGGCATAAATGCTTTGAGAGAGACTCAGTGTGTTTGTGAGGCAACAGATATAAAAGATTGAGAACTCAACTAGATACTTCTGATATGTCATGTAGCATTCTAGCATTAAAAATTCAAAGATCCTACATCATAGGGAGTGATATAGACCACAGAGAAGAATTCAGTGGTTTGGATGGTAAGAAAGGGCCATGTCCTCAACCTACCAAAGGATGGTAGGTATGAGGAGCAACCCCAAAAACCTGGAATTTATTTATAAAAAATTGTGTATTTATTACATGTTTTAACTTCAGTCAGCTTCAAAGTACTTCCATTTGATGCAATACACCTATCAAGACATTTTCTTAACTGCTCAAAACATTTTGAATTCATCAATTTTTTAAATATATTTTATTAATTATACTATTACAGTTGTCCCATTTCCCCCCCCCCTTCACTCCCCTCTGCCCTGCACACCCCCACCCACCCACATTCCCCCCCTTTAGTTCATGTCCATGGGTCCTACATATGAGTTCTTTGGCTTCTACATTTCCCATACTATTCTTACCCTCCCCCTGTCTATTTTCTACCTACTATTTATGCTACTTATTCTCTGTAACTTTTCCCCCTCTCTCCCTCTCCCACTCCCATGTTGATAACCCTCCATGTGATCTCCATTTCTGTGGTTCTGTTCCTATTCTAGTTGTTTGCTTATGTTTTTGTTTTAGGTGTGGTTGTTAATAACTGTGAGTTTGCTGTCATTTTACTGTTCATATCTTTAATCTTCTTTTTCTTAGATAAATCCCTTTAACATTTCATATAATAAGGGCTTGGTGATGATGAACTCCTTTAACTTGACCTTATCTGGGAAGCACTGTATCTGCCCTTCCATTCTAAATGATAGCTTTGCTGGATACAGTAATCTTGGATGTAGGTCCTTGCCTTTCATGACTTGGAATACTTTTTTCCAGCCCCTTCTTGCCTGTAAGGTCTCTTTTGAGAAATCAGCTGACAGTCTTATGGGAACTCCTTTGTAGGTAACTGTGTCCTTTTCTCTTGCTGCTTCTAAGATTCTCTCCTCATTTTTAATATTGGGTAATGTAATTATGATGTGCCTTGGTGTGTTCCTCCTTGGGTCCAGCTTCTTTGGGACTCTCTGAGCTTCCTGGACTTCCTGGAAGTCTATTCCTTTGCCAGACTGGGGAAGTTCTCCTTCATTATTTGTTCAAATAAGTTTTCAATTTTTTGTTCTTCCTCTTCTCCTGGCACCCCTATAATTCGGATGCTGGAACATTTAAAGATGTCCTGGAGGTTCCTAAGCCTCTCCTTATTTTTCTGAATTCTTGTTTCTTCATTCTTTTCTGGTTGGATGTTTCTTTTTTCCTTCTGGTCCATACCATTGATTTGAGTCCCAGTTTCCTTCGCATCACTATTGGTTCCCTGTACATTTTCCTTTGTTTCTCTTAGCATAGCCTTCATTTTTTCATCTATTTTGCAACCAAATTCAACCAATTCTGTGAGCATCCTGATTACCAGTGTTTTGAACTGTGCATCTTATGGGTTGGCTATCTCTTCATCACTTAGTTGTATTTTTCTGGAGGTTTGATCTGTTCTTTCATTTGGGACATTGTTTTTGTCTGGATGCACCTGTTACACAGTAAGGGGTGGAGCCTTAGGTGTTCACCAGGGGCCAGGTAACCCATGTTGGTTCGTTGTGAGGCTGTATGTGGGGAAGGGGCCCAAGAGGGAACAATGGCACTTGCTCCGCTCTCTGCAGGATTTCAGTCATTTCTGCTAACTACAAGCAAAGCGGACCCTTCTGGTGCTGATTCCCGGGTGAGTGGTTTGTGTATGTTCAAGGACCCTGTGGGTCTCTCCAACGAACTCTTCTGTGAGACTGGGAGTTTCTCCCACTGCTGCCTCAACCACCACAGGTGTTTTCACTCAGTGGTTTGAGGCTTTATGTCCCCACACTGGAACCCCGGGTTGGGTGGTCTGTTTTGCTCCCCAGTTGTTCCTCCCCGTTTATCTGCACGTGAATGTGGGACTGCCTGCTCCACCAGCCACCGCCTCACTGGGGCTGCCAGCTGCCAGCTGCCACCTTGCTCTCCCGGTCCTTCAGCCGCAGCCTTGCTGAGCGTCCTGTCTGCCTGGCTGCCCATCTCCGCCCCTCCTACCTGTCTGGATGAATGTGTCTTTAACTCCTTGGTCGTCAGACTTCCATACAGTTGGATTTTCTGTCAGTTCTGGTTGTTGTTTTTTTTTTAATTGTTGTTGTCCTTCTTTTGGTTGTGTGAGGAGACACAGTGTCTGCCTATGCCTCCATCTTTGCTGGAAGTCAGCTGAACTCATCAATTTTGATGCCTTTTAGTGCTTCTCCTATTTTTTATTTTACCTCTTCCACATCAGCAAAATGTTTCCCTTTGAGGACACTTTTCATCCAGGGGGGAAGATGTTGCTTGGGGTGGGATCAGATGAATAGGGAGGGTGGGGCACAGGGGTCATACCATTTTTGGTCAAAAACTGTGGAACACTCAGCACTATATGGGTAGGTGCACTTGTAAATCACCCATCATAAAATGGTCAAACGTGTTGAGTCTTCCAAAAAATAATTCACTGAAGCCAAATGCAGCCTCTCACAATGCTAGCTGGTACACTGATACAGATGGGTTCCCAGAACACTCACCTAGTGGGGGAAGCTTGTACTACAAGGGGCCTGCCCTCCAGAAGATAATTCCATTTTTTTGGGTGTCCCCTCGTATAAGGCTGTGCACATGTTGTAGGGCATATGGCCTGATGTCTCTGGAGTTGGGGGGTGTGTTATTTAAAAGCTATTGCTTGTTTCTGTAGCCTAAAACCTTTTTTAAGTTCTACATGCAACTTGAGTAATAAACGAGTTTCCTAGGTCTTCAGTTTGTTTTTACGTCAATCATTGTTTCTTCTTTCATGCCTCTTTAGAATGGGGAGTGCCCTGCTATCCAGATTCGATTTGGTCTTTATCCTGTTAGACACCCCCAATGAGGACCATGATCACTTACTCTCCGAACATGTAATTGCAATACGAGCTGGAAAGCAGAGAACTGTTGCCAGTGCCACAGTAGCTCGTCTGAATAGTCAAGATTCAAATACTTCTGTACTTGAAGTGGTTTCTGATAAACCATTATCAGAAAGACTAAAGGTACAAATGTTTCTTTTTAATCATTCAGTTCACTTCTGTTTGAATGTCAGCATGTTGTGTATTGTAGAGCAGTAGCATATAAACTTTCATACCACAGCTTTCACATTATAATACAATATTAGGGTTTATGTAAATTTCATTTGAATTAATCTATATTAACTAGACCGAGAGCTAGACAGAATGTTTGGCTTATTTGAGAGTCTTTTTGAATTTTATATTTATGTACAAAAGTTATTTTAGCTGAAAGATTTTAGTTGCCACTTATCCTTGTATTCTTGGGCCTTTGTATCATGTGTCAGGTGGTTCCTGGAGAAACAATAGATCCAATTCCCCACCAGCTATTGAGAAAGTACATTGGTTATGCTCGTCAGTATGTCTACCCAAGGTTATCCGTGGAAGCTGCTCAAATTCTTCAAGACTTTTACCTCGAGCTCCGGAAACAGAGCCAGCGATTAAATAGCTCACCGATCACTACTAGGCAGCTGGAATCTTTGATTCGATTAACAGAGGTTTGTTTAAGTTGATGCTTTCTTAGCTTAAGAAAGGCTACGTAGGCCCTGGCTGGGTAGCTCAGTTGTTTGAACTGTCATCCCTATACTCCAAGGTTGTGGGTTCAATCCCCGGTCAGGGCACATATAAGAATCAACCAATGAATGCAATGAGTGGAACAACAAATCGATCTCTCTCTCTCTCTCTCTCTCTCAAATCAATAAATAAAAGAATAAAGAGGACAGATGAACAATATGATTTCTCTCAAACTTCTGCAAGACTGATTTGGTTTTTCTTTTTATTGGGAAGCATTAGAAATTCATTTTTTAAAGGTTTGGTCAAATTTTTTAACTATAAATACCACTTCTTTCTAGGCACAGGACCAGTCTGTTTTTGTTGTTTGTTTTTTATAACGCCACTTAGGAAACTCCTATAGTATGAAGAGTGGTTAGGTTAACTATGTTAGGATTTAAAGAGAACATGGAATGTGTCAAATACTTCGAGTATTTGATTTGGTAGATGACAGATCCATAATAATACTGCCCCTTTTTCTAGCAGCACTAATATCTATTCGCAGCTATTGCAGTATGGAACACTAAAAGAACACTGGCAGTTAAAATTAGCTGGGCCAGAGTTTGGGCTTTTTGCTTCTAAAACCTGATTAACTCCTCTTTGTTGTTTTAACAGATTGATTAGGTATGACTTCTTGAAAGTAAAAGGCAAGAAAAAAACAAGTATATTTCATAATCAAATCTTCTGAAATGAACATTCAGAAAGATATGTCAGTAGATAAGAATTGGCTTTAATCCATGTTTAATATGTTCTGCCAAAGTGAGTACTAATCCATATTTTAAATGAGTGATTATTCTCATACTCGGGTTTTCAAATCACTTTTTAAAGTTCTGACTTTCATATTATAGCTTCCTTCTCCAAAAGCCAGTTTTTGTGTAAAATGAATAAATGAAAGCCTAGCTATAACTATACCTGCTCAAACAATGTTAAATATATCTATATTTTGTTATCTGAAAATAGTTGTTTTCTTTCAAAGGCACGAGCAAGGTTGGAATTGAGAGAGCAAGCAACCAAAGAAGATGCTGAGGATATAGTTGAAATTATGAAATATAGGTAAGATTAAAATGTTTAATGTTTTAAATGAAATGTCACTCATCTTTCCATCTCAAATACAAATCTTAATTAGGCCAAGCAAAATTGTTTTTATTTAGTCCATTGGATCACATCTTACTCTGAACACAAACTGTACTTTCTTGGTTTAAAATACCTGGATAGCCCTGGCCAGTGTGGTTCAGTTGGTTGGAGTGTCCTCCTTTAACCAGAAGGTTTCAGGTTTAATTTCCCGGTCAGGGCACGTACCTAGGTTGCAGATTCAACCCGTCTAGGTGCGGGTGCCTGCAAATCCCCAGTCCGGGCACCTACAATCTCCAGTATAGGCGTGTACAGGAGGCAGCCAATCAATACTTCTCTCTTGCATCAAGTTTCTCTCCCTTTCCCTCTTAAAAAAAGAAAAAAAAAAGCAAGGAAAAAAATGTCCTTATAGGTAAGGGTAAAAAAATAATAAAATAAAAAACTATCTCTGGGTAAATAATCTTTACATAAATTTTTTTTTTGAATGGGCAATACATTTACACAATTCTAAAATTATTTCAAAATTACATATTTTGAGAAGACTTTCTTTCATCCTGTTTACCACCCACGCTTCCTCTCCACCAAAACACCATTACTTTTTTGTAAATAGCATGTCTTACACTGTTCTGTACCTTTTTAAAAATTTTGACATTATATCTAGAGATCTTTCCCTATTAGGAAATAAGAGACTTCTTTTTTACAGCTAAATAGTATTTTATTATTTTTATATTTTTTAAAGTATATTTTATTGATTATGGTACTACAGTTGTCCCAACTTTTTTCTTCCTTTTACCCCCTCTGCCTTGCAACCCTGACCTTCCTGCATTCCCCACACCCATTTAGTTCATCTCCATGGGTCGTACGTATTAGGTCTTTGGCTTCTCCATTTCCCATACTCTTCTTAACCTCCCCCTGCCTATTTTGTGCCTACCAATTATGCTTCTTAATCCCTGTACCTTGCCCCCATTCTCCCCCCTCCACCTCCCCACTGATAACCTTCCATGTTATATCCACTTCTGTGCTTCTGTTCCTGTTCTAGTTGTTTGCTTAGTTTTTGGTTTTTAGGTTCAGTTGTTGATAGTTGTGAGTCTGTTGTCATTTTACTGTTAATAGTTTTGATCTTCTTTTTCTTAGATAAGTCCCTTTACCATTTCATATAATAAGGGCTTGGTAATGATGAACTCCTTTAACTTCACCTTATCTGGGAAGCACTGTATCTGCCCATCCATTCTAAATAATAGCTTTGCTGGATAGAGTAATCTTGGATGTAGGTCCTTGCCTTTCATGACTTAAAATACTTCTTTCTAGCCCTTTCTTGCCTGTAAGGTTTCTTTTGAGAAATCAGCTGACAGTCTTATGGGAATTCCTTTGTAGGTAATTGTCTCCTTTCCTCTTGCTGCTTTTAAGATTCTCTCCTTATCTTTAATCTTGGGTAACTTAATTATGATGTCTTGGTGTGTCTCTTTTTGGATCCAATTTCTTTGGGACACTCTGAGCTTCCTGGACTTGTATGTCTGTTTCCTCCACCAGATTGGGGGAGTTCTTCTTCGTTATTATTTGAAGTAAGTTTTCAATTTCTTGTTCTTCCTCTTCTTCTGGCACCCCTCTGATTCAGATGTTGGAATGTTTAAAGTTGTCCCAGAGGTTCCTCAGCATCTCCTCATTTTTTTCATTTCTTGTTTCTTCATTCTGTTTGAATTGGATGTTTATTTCTTGTTTTTGTTCCAAATCATTCACTTGAGTCCCAGTTTCCTTCCCTTCACTGTTGGTTCCCTGTATGTTTTCCTATATTTCACTTTGTATAATCTTCATTTCTTTCTTTATTTTGCAACTGAACTCAATCATTTCTGTGAGCATCCTGATTACCAGTGTTTTAAACTCTGCATCTGATGGGTTGCCTGTTTCCTCACCGCTTAGTTCTTTCACTGGAGGTTTGATCTGTTCTTTCATTTGGGCCGTATTTCTCTGTTTGGCACATCTGTTATGTAGTAAGGGGCAGAGCCTTAGGTATTTGCCAGTGTGGGGCAACCCTCTTCGCTCTGTTTTGGCATTCTCTGTGGGGGACGGGTTACAGAGGGAACAATGCCGCTTGCCTGGCTCTTGCCCCACTTTCCTTTCCATCACTTCTCTCGCTTCCCATAAGTGGATTGTGCCCTTTCAAGGGCTGATTCCCAGGTGGGTGGGCTTGTGTACCTTGTAGGACCCCATGGGCCTTCCCAGTGGACTCTCCTGTGACACTGGGAGTTTCTCCCGCTGCTGCAACCCCCACAGACTTTTACAGCCAGAGGTTTTTGAGTCTTTAGTGTCCCATATTAGAACCTGGGTTTCACAGTCTGTCTTGCTCCCCAGTTGTTCCTCCTGGCTTATCTGTACGTGAACGTGGGATTCCGGGTCAGTCAGCCCTTGCTTCACCCACGTGGTCTGACATCTTGCCACATGTCCTCTCTGCCGTGGCTGCCCATCTCCACCCCTTCTACCAGTCTGGATGAATGTTTCTTTAACTCCTTTGTTGTTGGATTTTCATGCTTCTTGATTTTCTGGCATTTCTGGTTGTTTATTGTTTTTAAATTGGTTGTTATCCTCCTTTTGGTTGTGCAAGGAAGCGAAGTGTTTCTACCTACACCTCCATCTTGACTAAACCCTGAAATCCTAAGTAGTATTTTATTATTTAAATACACTATAATTTAACTAGTCCCCCATTGCTATTAGATACATATTTTCCATTCTTTTCTTCTTACAAACAATGTTACAATGAGTAAATCTCTGTAACATAATTCATATATGGGTAGGTGTATACCTGTATGAGAAAGTCTCAGAAATGATATTTCTGGGTCCCAGGATAAATACTTTAGGATTTTAACAAATATTGCTAAATTGTATTCTTTGTATTTTGTCATTTGATAGATCATGATTCCTAGGAGGTAAAAAAGAAGAAAAATTATATTTCAACGGATCATATATGTCTACCTTAGATATAGATGTTTTTAATCAATAAAAGCAAAAGCTGGTTATTTTAGGTAGGTTTTTCTTTCAGTTCAAAATTTTTAATAGGTTCACACATTCATAAACTTCAAAATTGCCAAGTTCAGAAAGCATACCGTGGAAAGTTTCCTCCTACCCTGTTTACGAGCTACCTAGCCCTTCCTTCTGTGCCCCAGTGGCTACAGCAAATCTTTTGTGTTATGACTTTCAGATATAAAATACCTACCAGAACTCTGCATCTGTGTATTCTTCTTCTTTTTTTAATGGAGAAGTGGTAGCATACCACACACATTCTTTTGTTTTCATTTATAGTGCATCTTTGAGATCATTCCATATCAGTGCCCAAAGAGCACTTCCTTTTATTTTTTTACAATTGCATAGTATTCCATAGTGTGAGTGTGTCATAATTTAGAAATTAGCTTTTTAATGTTCTCATAGCATTTAAAATATAAATGTTAGGAATCTACTTTTCCAAGGCCAAAATATATGTTAATCTAAGGGTGAAATTATTTTGTTAAGCAATTCAAAGTAAGTGTGTTTTGTTTTTGCCCTGAGAGCCCCTATTCTGGGGCTTGCTTGGAATCAGAACCAGGTGACTTTGCGGAGTTGTTCCTCTTTGGCTCTGAGTATAAGTGGTACAGCATAGCAGGAAGAGCGTGACCTGGAGCTGCCCCAACAAATTAGATTCTGCTTCTCAGTCTCCTTCTGTGCAAAGCACGCCACAAAGGATGGTGCTGAGGTATAGCCTCGCAACAAGGCTATAAAAAGTAAAAAAATGTGGTTCTGGCACATTAGTTGACACTTGGTAACTAACACTATATTTATGACCAACAGCTCTAGCTTTGATGATATTAACATGACACTGAGCAGATCTCCCTTTCTCTGACCCATATCACACACTGAAAACTTAAAAAAACTGGCAGATCTCACATCACACATCAGGAGCTTCCAAAATTATTACCCTTTTCAAAGGATTTCTTGGGTCTAGTCTTTTATGTATTCTTTCCATCTAAATTTTCTAGTAGCTCTAAGCTGCAGGTCCTTTTCTTCCTTTCCTCATAGACAAAGCCTTTACGTGGTTGTCTCTTCATTCCCCAGCTGGTACTGGCCTGTCCTTGGAGGCCACTTGGTTCCCTCTGCTGCCTTTAGAAGCATGCTGTATGGGCAGGAGGACACCCACGCTCCCTCTTGAAGATCTAAGCATTAACCTGCCATTTGTTTCTTGCCCTATAGGCAGCCTGTGGACAAAAGGGACCTTTGTCTTTAATTCTGTCTGTCATAATTTGTTAGCAAGTGAGGTTACAGTCTTTGAAAGCTCTAAAGACTCAAGAATTGACAGCTCTTAATGATTCCTGGTGCCAGAGCACTGACTCACAATGAGTAAAATCATAAATAACATCCCTTTCAAACAATTCCTAATGTAGTACCTTCTATATCTGAGTATCTTATTGGTTTAGCATCATACAGTATTGAACCACCAGTTTTCTCTTGTATGTGATGCAGTACTAGGGTTTGAGGGGTCTTACAGGTGAAAGCTTTACCAAGCTTGCTTTCTTCCACCTCCAGTGGACTTCATTGTTGGGGACCCTCTAGTTGCCATTTATAAGCAGCCAGATAGTGTAGGAATTACTAGACTTTCTCATACAACATGCTGCCAGTGGCTCATATATGAAGCAAAGGAATGGCCACAAATACTAGCTGCCTTCCTGACTTCTGGTAGGAGACCAGACCAGGAAGAAACCTGAAACTGTCCTAACAGTGATCCTTTTTTTCATTAGAAAAGGAAGTCAGTGAACCTAACCAAAATTCCAGAAAATTTGGATTTTTTTTCCTAATTAAAACAAGGACCAACAGGGACTTCTTATTTAATGACAAGAAGCTGCCTCTTTACTTACAATCTAGAGTGTGTATCTCTGTTTGTGTATCTTGTGCTTAAACTCTCCATGTTTGGGGTCGAGCTAAGACTGCCACTTCTCTTTTCCTTTTAATCTCCTGCCCTTTGGGTCTTCTGGTGCCTGAGTCTGCTGACAATGTCAGGTTTTTCCACTCCATAGAATGTTGGCTATCAAGCAAATCAAAGGTCAAACTACCCTCATCGCCCTCTCTCTTAAGTGTAACATTCTCTTTTTGAGGCTTTACCCTTACTCAGTTTCCCAAAGCCTCCGACCCCAGACTTTGCCTCAAGCAGCCATCTGGTATTTCTCCACAATAAATCCACTGGTCTGTGGAGGCCATCAATTAGTTCTTATATATGAGCTTAGACTTTACCAAGATGAATTATGCTTTAATTACCTTTTCAATAAAAATGCTGTATAGCTTATTTATGATTAGTTCTGCATGTCTCAGTAATCATTTATACACTGTTTACATGTGCTTTTCCATCCAAGAGGAACTCTTGGGCATTTCCTTGTTGAACTTGTTTCTACTGCTTCTCAAAGTAGCCTTGCTGGTAAATCTGAATGAGTTTTAGGCTGTCAGTTTACTTCTGGACTCCTGAAAAAAGAGGTGTCATTATTAAGTGTAAACAGTACTTACATGAGATAACCAGTTTCCCGGACTTGTCTTGAGATAGTTAGTTTCCCTAAATTGAATGGTTTTTTTTATTGTCTTTTATAAAAGTTTTCAGATAAAAGAAAATAGTTTGATTCCAAATGATTGGAATTACCTGGCACAATTTCCATGTTAGAGATTAAGACCCAGTTAAACACATTGAGACTAGATTGTGAATTATCGGTTTTGTTACATTTAACGTACTTGGCTGTCCTTAGTCTACACTGTGTGAGAGCAGGGACCTTACCTGTCGCATTTACC
This sequence comes from Desmodus rotundus, assembly GCF_022682495.2. NCBI lineage: Eukaryota > Metazoa > Chordata > Mammalia > Chiroptera > Phyllostomidae > Desmodus > Desmodus rotundus. The sequence goes on from NC_071392.1 coordinate 119,401,065, forward strand.
AGTGTATTCCCAGGGCCCAGCATCATGCCTAGTGCACAGCAGGCCCTCATTAAATGTATTTCTTTGATGGTAAAGTTGACCTTAGTAATCATCTTTCATTCATTAACTCTCATTTCAGAGTTCCCATCTCTTCAGCTTTTGAATGTTTGACCTAAATGTGATTTTAAACCTGTTAAACTACCTTTTAACTGGGAAGCATAAGCCTAAATAAGAAAAATCTGAACTGTGATACAGTTTATCATAGTTATCAGAGCACACAGCTATAAAAATGAAATGTGTATTGGCAACAGTTCACAAAGCTTTCTCTTAAAGTTAAAAATATACCAGGACACAGAAGAGAACAGAGCCGCCCTTTTTTTTCAGAGCTACCCTTTAAATGTGAGAGATCATTTTTCTATCATAGTTTTTTCTATTTCAGAAAAGTAGCTCAAATATTTTACATTATCTTTCTTCAGATCTGAAGCATGTAGCTCAGATTCAAATCCCAGACGTGCCAAAAGTTACAATAGCTATGGAACTTTTGGCAAGTCAGTTAACCTTACTAGACTTTGTTTCTTCATCTGTAAAGCGGAAATAAGAATAGTCCCTAATTCACAGGATTACTGAGAAGACTAAATGAGATAGCATATGCTAAATATTATTCAGGAAAATATTAACAATTATAATTAATGTAGCCTAAAGCATTTTTGACAACTATCTGAGAAATAAGCATATGGTAAAATTATATGGTAGAGTAATTAATCATAAAAGCCTTGCTCTGGCTGGTGTGACTGGCCTGCAGACCAAAAGGTTGCCGGTTCAATTCCCAGTCAGGGCAATGCCCGGGCTGCAGGCCAGGTCCCAGTTGAGGATGAGCAAGAGGCAGCCGATCAATGTTCCTCTCACACATCAATGTTTCTCTCCCTGTCTTTTTCCCTCCTTTCTCTTTTCTAAAAATAAATATTTTTTTAAAAGCCTTAAGTAAGATTATACTGTATTACAGGGGAAAACACATACTCATTTATCTCATTATCATTTATTACAGTCTTATTTGAATGGCATGTATTTCTATTTGTACAGTTCATTCTCTTTCATGTAGGCTCTTACCTATTTTAGAAAACCAAAAGCTCTGTTTTTATTAAGCCTTTAAACTCATTCCTTTGAGCTCTTTAAGATCAGGGATTGGGCCTGGCCAGTGTGGCTCAGCTGGTTGGGGTTTGTCCTGCAAAGTGAAAGGTCACCAGTTTGATTCCAGGGTAGGACACATGTGAGTTTGGTCCCTGGTAGGGGCGCTTATGAGAGCCAACCAATCGTGTTTCTCTCCCTCTCTTTCTCCATCGCTTCTCCTCTCTCAAAAGATAAATAAATAAAACCTTAAAAAAAAAAAAGAACAGGGAGTGTACCTGTTCTGTTCATCTACTATAAGCCCAGTGCTTAGTAGGCAATTAATTTACACTTGATTAATTCCTGATTAAATAACATCTTTGCCTCTAAGCTTGACTGTGAGTTATATCTGTCCCCATATACAGACACAGAATTCAGGCAAGGACTCGGCAATAGGGCTGTATTAGAGAGGATGGCCGATTATATCAAACTGGTGTTTTCAGATTTCTGCCTAAAATTTATTGTCAAGTGCATTTTGTTCTTCTCTTGATGAAACTGTGAAAATAAGAGGGAGCAGCAGAGAATGGGAGGTGATAGGTATATCCTTTATCTAACAATGACTGTAGATGTATATCTAACAATGATTACTACAAGTCATCAGAACCCTTTAATTCACTCCTAGAGTATTTTTAAACACCTTTTATTTCCCAGATGCTGCACTGGGAGCTGGGAACACATCTTTACCCAGTAAAGTCTAAATTTTAGCATGTTAAAATTTTTTTCATGGATCAAAAAAATGTTCCAGGTATTTATGTTATAGTCTATCAACTTTATATTTTTATGCATTTCTCTTTTCATGTTCAGAGGTTTCTTAAAAGTGTCAACTCTAAAATGTATTTATCCCTAGTCCATACTATAGTAAATTTCGTAGTGGCCACTCACTAAATATTACATGTTTAAATCTCTGCTACATGAGGCCTATGGCCACTTCCACATTTTTCTTATTATAATCTGGAGGCCCGTAATAAAAATTTCAACAGCCATGTCACTTTGGGTAACTTTGTTTTTATTCCCCTCCCATCAAGCATGCTGGGAACTTACTCTGATGAGTTTGGGAACCTAGATTTTGAGCGATCCCAGCACGGTTCTGGAATGAGCAACAGATCAGCAGCAAAAAGATTTATCTCTGCTCTCAACAACATTGCTGAAAGAACTTACAATAATTTATTTCAGTTTCATCAACTTCGACAGATTGCCAAAGAGCTAAACATTCAGGTATGATAAACCAAATACTTCAATCTTTTTTATAATAATGTCAGGTCTTTATTAATGTATAATAGAATTTTTAAGTATCAAAAGATTTGGAGTAAAAGAATGGAATAGGCATTTTGCGAAACAAAAACAAGCTTGTTTTATTTAAGCTATGAGATTAGCTGTGTAGAGCTTTAAAAAAACTTACTATCTTTACCTACCTCTTTTCAGAAGGTTCTTCAGTGTCATGATAGTTAGGAGGACGCACTGCAGGAAGGCTCAGTTTCCCCGTGGGCAGTCCTTGTGAGCAGGGCATCCGAATGTCTCTGAGCCTGTTTTTGTAACTGGACGTTTGTACTTCTTACTCTCCTTCCCCTTTTCTGCCTTGTAAAACAGTTTAAATGGAGAATGGCCCACTTAATTTCAAAAGCTAGTCTAATTTTTGTTTAGACTCTAAGCTAAAACAAATATAAAAGATTGTCTGCAGCAGTGGCTGGGTTGCTGAGTCGGTTAGAGCGTAATCTGGATATGTCAAGGTTGTGGCTCTCATCCCTGGTCAGGGCACACAGAAAACTCAGTCAACCAATGAATGTGTAAATAAGTGGAACAACAAACCAATGTGTGTGTGTGTGTGTGTCTCAAACTGATTTTGAAAAATTCTGTGCATACTGGAGTTTTCATTTTTTATTAGCTTTGCATTCTAGAATCCAAAGTTCATATGTAGGCAGTTTTCTCTGTTAGTACAAATAATTTAATTTGCCTAAGATACTTGACAACTGTGTATTACTTTTTGAGAGAGAAATTTTAAAAATCGTATTTTTGCACATTAGTAGGCTCTTTTTCTTGTAATTTGTTTGTTTGGGCTAACTCTTGTGATGTTTTCTTCCAGGTTGCTGATTTTGAAAATTTTATTGGATCACTAAATGAGCAAGGTTTTCTCTTGAAAAAAGGCCCCAAGGTTTACCAGCTTCAAACTGTGTAAAAGGACTATGAAACTAGAACCTCCTGGGTTTATTGGCAATTTAAAGCTACCCCAAGAATGAACAATATGCAGAAAAAATACTGTTCTGAAAAATGACATTCCAAAAGTAATATAATAGGAAAGGACTGTTGAACCAATTTAAAAAGTGATAGTCATTTGTTAATTTTTACAGCTTCTATTAGGTTAAAAATATGTTGTTTATATTTTTTATCTAAATGATGTAATTATAAATTATAGTTTTGTTATTGACCTTTTATTCTTATCCTTCACAGTTTTACACACAAAGTGTCCATTTGGGGAAACATTCAAAAAGTCACTTTTTCCCTGCTCCCTCCTCCTGCTGCTGTGCACCCCATGTGCCCCAGCCTCCGGCCTGTGGGAGCATGCTCCACACAAAGTTACTTTTTAATGTTTAAAAAGTTCTGCAACAAAAAACGAATTTATAGCTTTCAGAAATAAATTGAAACTATTTATTTATCTTAACATCTTAGTTACTGAAACATTTTTAAGATGTACTTTATTACTAAAGATAAACAGACTTATTTTAAATAAATAGCTGTGCAAGGCTTATATTAAAACCTCTACTTTCCACACTTCCACATTCCCTAATTTTCTGCTCAATTTCAACTGTGTTCCTATTTACCTCCCTTTTTCTAAAGGACATGCTAATACTGCTCATTCTTAAGTTTTCAGTTTTAAAAATTAACATATTACTACAGAGGGTCAGAATGTTCTCTTAAACCCTTTTACATACATATATACACACTTGCCCATTTCTTTCCAATTTAGTTATGTATCAACTTTTAGGTAAATCTGTATTTACATTGTTACGACTTGAATATTATTCATTTCCTTCATGTACTTTTTGTTGTCTCTGGGATTAAAAACTTGTGTTTTAACTGCTTAATTTTATACGTACCAACCACTAATTTGACCCCAAGGATCCACTGCAAGTCAATGTCTCTTCCCAGAACATAGAAAAAAATCGAGTAGTCTATTTTCACTTCCCAGAAATCTCTCTCCTGGAATTCTCTGACCTTTTCCAGTCAGAACTATGCGGCTGTCACCTTGGGACTTCTCATTTTCTCTCCCATTTCCTGTCTCCTGTGTTGTCTCCTTTCTTGTTTTACTCCCTTCTTTTGGTGGAACCCATCTTCTAAGTAGCTTCCTGAGAAAAGAATTCACAGGGCAAATTCTATCCTCACCCGTGGATTGAGAGTCTGGGCATAGAGTTTTAGTTTGGAAATCATATTCACTCAGAATTTTAGATACTGCTCTATTATTTTTAGTTTTCTGTGTTGCTGTCTAGAAATCCAAAGCCAGCCTCATGTTTATTCCTGGTACCTGACCTTTCCCCCCTCTCCCACACTCATTTCACCTCCCTTTTTCCCCATGGTGGTCTAAATTTTAGTGTTTAGTAATCTTAACATGCTGGCTTCTCATGCCAAAAACTTGAGGATTATCTTTACCTCTTCTTTTTCTTGTCCCCATGTCCATCAAAACAAATCCTTTCAGCACTATCTTCAAACTATCTGAAATCTGATTGCTTATTATTACTTCTATTTCCACTATTCTTACCCAACCCACCATCTCTCTTGTTATTACTTCTATCTCCACTATTCTTACCCAACCCACCATCTCTCGTCCAGCTTTGTAAAGACAAAGACTTTGCTTTATTTACTGCTGCTGCGTAGCAGGTGGAACAGGTTTTGATCACATACCCCTATGAGGCAGATACATGTAAAATGGGTGACTGTACCACTTACAAATAAGACACAGTGGTATAGAGCCTGAGTGAAATGGTTAAGGAAATTGTTTTAAGAGTAGAGAAAAAGATTAAGAAAATTAAAAAGAGTTTGTAGTAACAAGATGGAGGTATTCTCCCCCTTCTCTCCTGTGAAGTTGTTCAAAAGCAATAAGGAAACTCAGAAACAGAATGCATAGTCTAACTTCTGTGAACTAGGAAACAAAACCCAAACCCCAACATTAAGAAGAGCTGCCAAAAGCAATGAAGATGAACCAGGCAGCTTTACACAAGGGAAGAAGCAGAGGTAATGCCTGTGGCTGAAGATTTTAGAAGGAACCAATAAAGTTTCTACGAGTATATTTTGCACACCTTTTGAAGCTGAAAATAAAATCTCGCGTTTGCCATAGCGAGAACGTGGCATGCAGGTTGGCAGTGGCAGCTTCTCCGGACCGTGCTGGAGTACAAGAAGTAAGAGAAAGGTGTTAAATGAGAAGTCACATAGATAAGCCATTTTGAAGGAGAAAAAAAAAACTGTCCTCACATTTCTCCAAAGCAATATTGTTTACTAAAACGAGAAATGCCTACAAAATTTTTTAAGGAATAATTTCATACCCAGATGTTTCAGTCAGGTACTTGTTTGTTAACATGGAGTCAACGAACTCTGTGAAGGGCCAGATAGGCTTTCTGGGCCATTCAGCCTGTCACAAACACCGAACTCCAGCATTGCAGCACCAGAGCAGCTATCGGTAATATGTAAGCAAATGAACATGGCTGCGCTCCAGTTAAACTTGATTTATGGGCACTGAATTTTGAATTTTATAAAATTTTCACATACTGAGACTACTAAATAGTTTTGTTTTTAAAAGTCCTTTAATAATGGTAGTGGGTCAGATTTGGCCCATAAGCTATAGCTACAGACTTGGTTGCAAACAATAAAAACTGACTTGAAGCAGGAAAAGGAATTTTCTTAAAGAATTCTGGTTAGCTCAAAACTGTTGGAAGGCTGGTGAACCAACAGGATAGGCTTCGAGGAGGACTGCCATAACCATGTCTTAGAACGGGCCTGAAGGGGAAGCCACTACCACCTTACCAGCACACGGGACTGTCTGGGGTGTCCATCCTGCGGCCTACAGGCCACGTGCGGCTCAGGATGTCTGAGTGCGGCCCAACACCAAATAGTAAACTTACTGAAAACATAAGATTTTTTTGTGATTATGTATCACAACGTATTTAATGTGTGTACAGGACAACTCTTCTTCCAGTGTGGCCCAGGGACACCAGAAGGTTGGACACCCCTGCTAGAGGAAGTCCTGCTGCCTCCATGCTGACTGATGCCACTTCTGTACCAGAAACCCTGAGAAACAAACTTGTAGAAAGGTGGAAGAATGCTCCTACCCACACCAAGAGAGCAACAAAGGGTTCTTCATGGGGCCTCCTTGAATTTCAGAACTCAAAATAGAAATCTCATCCAAAAACATCCGACTGAAGAAGGTCCCTTTCATAGAATGCTTGGGAGTTTTCCAGGTTCTACTTTGGGAAGGCAGGACCAATGAAGCCAGACTTTCCCATATGTTAATGAGAGCATTCAAATGGTATTGGTACTGAATAAAACCAACAAACGCTTCCTAACGTGCAAGAACCAGAAAATGTAACCATTCTTGGAGGATGGCTGAATGTTTAACTCTAGGGTCAAAACTTAAACAAAAACAAATGTGGGGATTATTGCCATAGAATAAAATATAAATGTCAAATCCTTATTTTTAAAGAAGGGGGAGAAGGTAGATAATCGTGTAAATATGGTGATGTCTTTAAAGGCTGGAGTGGAGAGTTAAAAGTTATTTAAAACTAATAAAAACCTATTAATGGAATTAGCGGATTTCACAAAAGTCAACACATAATTATCAATCAAAATAAAGTGACAGACATGAAACGAGAGAAAAAAGGAAATAATAATATATCATTGTTCAAAGGAGAAAATAATTGTTTGCAAGGTTGTAGGTTAAGGATATAAAGTTTTAGAAAAGATATAAACCTAAATTACCAGAAGAAATGCTTCTGTGTTTTCTATGATTCTGTGTTATCTATTTGGCTCCATTTAATCACAGGCCAAACTAATGACCAAAGTGTTTTATGTCTCCCCTGTGATCCAGCTTTGTTGTTAAAAACCCTTCAACCACAAATCCCAACACTTATGTTTCATTTCCCTCCCAAACAGGGCGATGTCCCACTTAACAACTTCCCACCGCTACAGCAATAAAAGCCTAGGCTTTCCCTCCTTCCTGCCTCCTGATGGACCTTGCTGCTTGCCCGTGTGGCCCTTTGGGGCTGGTGTCCCCCTTCTCTTGGGAAATGTAAACAATGAATTCTTTCAAAGGCAGTCGTCTTTCTGCCTTTGTCAACTTATAACTGAATAAAACGATAACTTATTTTGCAAACATATTAGTCTTAATTTGGCTGTCTTTGGTAAAAATGAGGTTGATTTTAGTACCTATAATACACTAAAGCAAATAAAACAAATGTGAACTGTAAAATAAACCTTAACAAATTCGAAAAAGTTAAAATATTAAACAGTATTCTCATTACCAATTAGAAATTTAAATTCTCATGTAAATAGATTGAGCCTAGAAATAAAACCAAAAATTTCATATATTGCTTATGAGCTAACTAATCCTGGGAAACTCGGAATATCACCGTAGACCTAAATTGGATGAGGTGTGGTGGTGGAGCTATGGTGACCACATAATAAATGGAGTTTGGGCCCAAGTCCATCAGGGGCCCAACGGGTCCCTGAACCTACCCTGTAGTTATGAGTTCCTGAATGCACAATTGAAATAAGCACACGTATCAACTTGAAGTATCTCCTTTACTCCTCATTCACGGATCACGGCTATTATGCCAGGAAGACCAAATATTACAATAGAAAGACCAAAGTAGTAAACCAAGGGCGATGCTGCATTGCTGGAGGAATCTCAGGGATTACTGCCACCAACTCTTCTGGAAGATAAAGGAGTGCACTATTTAACTCACTTTATTATATAAGACATGTCTTAGAAAAATAGCAGTGGGATATTTTAAATTACTCATATTACAGCTGCCGTTCCAAATGTAGTCTCCTTAATAAAGCAAATCGACATAGAGCCTGGAACTTAGTATACAGCTATAAATTTGGCAATGTTATTTTCTCTATCCCAATGAGAGAAGACTGAAATCAGTTTGCTTTCACCTGCCAAGGAAAACAGTATTCCTTGAATGCCTTACCTTGGATCTGTGACAACCCTGATTCACTGTTACAATTCAGTGTATACTTTTGACCATCTCATCATCCCACAGATGCCATTCTGGCCTACCCACTGGTGACATCATGCTAATAGGATGATAGGTGAGCAGACCTAGGGTATCCTAGATGCCTTGGTAAGTCATCCATGCCATATACTTGGGAGATAAAACCCACAAAACTTCAGGGGCCTATCTCTTCAAGGAAGCTTCTGGAGTCCAGTAGCCTAGAGCGTATCTGCACATACCCTGAGAGGTAAAAGTTATGTTGCTGCCCATTGGCACCCCCTTCCACTCTGAGACTCAATACTTGGCCAGCTTCTTTGGATTTTGGAAGCAAGATACTAAATATTACATGTTTTTGAAGCAAGATACTAAATATTACATGTTTAAATCTCCGCTCCAACAGAGTAGGTATGCTACCCTGAGCCATTTATTGTGTAACCCGTAATACTTCTAATTTTGAGGGGGACTCTGAATGGAAGAAGGGTGGTCACGGCTGCAGTACAAACATCTTTGTGACACTGTGGCTTTAAGAGTCTGGGTCAGATTGTTGTACGGTGCCTGATCCAGGCTGGTCCGGACAGGACAAGCATGACACAGACCTCCAGGACTGGAACACACCAGGCACATTCCCACCCGAGGGCCTCTGCACATGCTGTTTGTTCTGTATGGGATGCTCTTCCACCAGAGAGCCACATGGCTCCTCCCCTCAAATGTCACTTTCTTATTGACATCTTCCCATGTAAATGTCCTTTTACAAAGAGTAACTTCTACTTGGTTTTCAGAGGTTCTCTCAGGTACTATAATTTAATATCCATAAGTGTGTATTATAGGCACTCTCTAAAATCAACCTCAGTTTTACCAAAGACAGCTAAAGACTAATATGTTTGCAAAATAAGTTGTTTCAATAAGCTTGGACTGATTACTTCCATAAGTACAAAAAGAACAGCAATTAATCATATAGGCTCTTTAAAAAAATTTTTATTTTTCCCCCAATATAGGCTCTTTTAAAGCTGCTTTGTTGGAATTTTTCACAAGGAATCTTCAGATTGAACTTTAAAAGGTCCCTGGGGGCGGGAGCAGGGGGAGCGGAGGAAGTTCCCTTGAGGCCAGAAAAGCCAAGCCAAAGACTTGTCATCAGACTTTGCCTACAGTACCTTTAGTTTGGGTTAATTCCTTGCTTCTCAAGGTCTCCAAAATATCCTGAGGTTACAGTACCTCCCAGGAAGTGGCCTTTCTGATTCACCTGGTTAGGTTGCTGAACACTTGATACCAGGCCAATTTTTCTAAGAGTTTTAATGGCCCTCAAAGTCAATCTTAGTTCCTCAGAGCTGTCTGGTCATATCTGAGTCTATGCATGTCTTTCTCAAATATGACATTCAAGATAAAGCCGTGATAATTTAACCAGTTTCCAATTGTGTTCTGTTAACAAGGAATACAGATTCTTACTGAACTTATGCAAAAAACAATATGGCCATGAAAATAAGACTATCACTGATTCCCTGGGAGCTTTTGAATTCTGGAGGGATCTGGTAGAGAGAAAAAGATAAATGTTTCAATTCTGCTTACAAAGGTATAATTTACCAAATTGCTCTAAGTCATAGGTCATTTAAGAGAAACAAATTTGCATATATCTGGAAAACAAGAATTTAAAAAATTAGCACTATTTCAAAGGCAAAAAAACTATAATCATCTTCATCAGTTCATTCAGTCCCATATAATTCTTGTTCATCTTGATCTTTTAAAAATATATATTTATTTATTGACTTGTAGAGGGAGAGAGAGAAACACTGATTTCTTGTTCCACTTATGTACGCATTCATTGGTTAATTCTTGTATATGCCCTGACTGGGGACCAAACCCCCAACCTGGGTGTATTAGAACAACACTCTAACCAACTGAACTACCTAGCTGGGGCCTCTTACTGGCTTTTTGTCACAAATCTCTCAGCTGCCAGTCCTGGGAGCTAGTAGTATTCCAGCCAGTGAATTCCCCTGGCTGGATCTCTAAAATTGTAGGGGAGAGAAAATAATTTTTCTTCCACCCTTCTAGGTTCTTCTGGCTAGTCTAATAATCAGATTGACATGAGACAGATTAGCAGAATGTGGACCAAAGGGGGCCACATACTAAACCTGATAAGCTCAGGGGAGGCCTGTGTGGTGGGTCTTATAAACTCAGAGACCAAAAGTAACTACATAGGATGGTCTGAACATAAAAATTCCTGACTAAAAGCTGGTCATGGCAGGTAGTCATGTCCTAAGCCAGTATCTTCCTTGACAAAGGTCAATCTCTACCTTAAGTGAGTCTATTGTTTTTTTGCATCTAAGATTACTCTGAAATGTCAGAGTAATTTTCTTTTCCAGACCTAAGGCACAGCCGCCAGCATCAGAGAATGAAACCACAGAAGAACTCTTATTACCTTGTTTTCTGCAGACCATATCTGTGTGCTATAAACGTTAACTAACCTACCCACCAATGTAAAAGTATATGTTTCTCCATTTTGCTTTGTATCCAATCACTGAGATTTCCCTGCTTTGCTTTCCCACCCACTTAATCTACCCGATTTCATGTAATCCTTCTTAGGTCTCCTCCTTTCATTAAAATAAGCTACAAAACTGCCATTCTCCAGTACATTTTTGTTACTTTACTAAAAGGGTCCATTTGCCTGTGTGCATCAAAGCCCAGTAAGATGCAAACAGAAGTTTGTAGCAAAGAAAGTAAAGGTTTATTTTAAGGAAAAAGTGCTGATCCCAGAGTCACAGGTAAGCAAACACTCCAAAACCTAGCTCCCCTCCCCAATGGCCCACACAGGCAAGATTACACAAAGGAAAAAAATTTTTTGCCTTTACTGGTTGGTTGGGGCCAGGGTAGGGAGTGGTTGATCACTGTATCGGGTCTCTGGTGTCATTCTGTCTAGTTTCATGAGGGTGTGGTAACACAACTGAGGTGCTGTTACCTTTAGTTTGACCAAAACTCTGTTTCTGTGGCCAACAGACCTGAACCTTGTTCTTAAAGACAGAACGATGTTGACCAGAATCTGATGTCCTAAGGGCTTAATGATTAAGGAAGGGGAGTGGATGGAGAGAAAGCAGAAAGAAAGGGTCACGCTAAAGAACTGGAGTTTAAGTGGTTACTTTTTCTCAATCCATGGAGATTTTACTTCCCAGCAACTGATGTCAGTTTGCCTCAAATAAACTCATAAAAGTTCTCTACTGCAGGTTTAGACATTTCTTACATTGACAATGAGAAAAGCAAATTTAAATTTTATAACATATATACCTTGTGTGTACATGGGAGAGACCCAGGAACACTGAATAACTTGGCAAAATGGCCACAGCCATCACCTTAAATACCACCTTATGCTAAACACAAAAGATGTTGGAGGTGGAGAGTTAGTTACAAGGTTACCAGGAAAAGCAATGTAAACAAGGGTAAGATTGTTACATACATTTAAGTCCACACCTCCCCCACTGATAGTGAAGACAGCCCTGGTACAGTGAGAGGAACACACAAATGGTGATTTCCCTTATAAAAGTAAATGTCCTTTCAGGAAGAGTAACTTCTACTTGGCTTTCAGAGTGTCTCCCAATGTCTTCTGTTTCTTAAAGTGAGCCTTCCTAAAATAATAGACCAAAGAGGCACGTTTGGGGTTGTCAAACTCAGCTCCCCTTCAGCATTAAGAAACATTCAAGTTCGACTTGACACAAAACTGAAGACAACAGTTCTGCAATACTGCAATATTAATAAACATTACTAATATATCAATAAGTATAATGCATGCTATAAACACTATATTAGTAATTAATGTATAGTATTAACCAATTAACAATCAATTATTATTTTGGATATATGTCTAATAAATTTATTGATTTTAAAGAGAGGAAAGGAGAGAGAAATACCGATTTTTGTTGTTCCATCTATTCATGCATTCATTGGTTGATTCTTGTATGTGACCTGGCCAGGGATTGTGTATGGGGACAACACTCTAACCAACTGAGCTACCCAGCCAGGGCCAGTAAGTTTCTGAAGCTCTCTAAGCCTAGGTTTCCTTATCTGTAAAAGTATAAAGGTAATAAAGGACCCTATCTCAGAGTTGTTGGAAGGATTAAATGGGATAAGCATTATATATATAGATATAATGCGTATATATATGTATATCTATATAGAGATAGAGAAATAGAGCGCGCGAGTGAGCAAGCTTGCTTGCTTGGCTATAGTGAACACCCTTTTCAGGTAAACAATTAGTAGTTATTGACATTTTCTAAAACCCCGTATCTTTGACATGTGCAACACTCAAACGAAGAAAAAGAGCTGGGAGTTGGCATTGATTACTTCTGGGCCACTTTATCAATATTTAAACCTCACACGAGAGCCCTGAGGCCGCCTCGCACACCTAGGAAGGTGGTCGTTTGCAGGACGCGCGTTTGGGAGGATTCCAGGCTCAGACCCAGGAAGGCTCCTGCCCTCTCCCGGCCAGGTCCGCCAAGCGGTCACTCACCCCTCCCAGCTCGAAGCTCTCTCTAGTCCCCTCCCCGCGGACTTCGGCGCGGCCGGGAGCAGAGGCGCAGGAAACACACAATACCCGCTACCCGAAAGGCCACGGGGCTTAACGGCGCGCGCCGCGTGCTCCGCCGGGGGCGCTAGGAAGTCCGGTGGCGCCGGTGTCGCAAAAGCGTCGTGAAGTCGTCCGTCCGCCCTTGGCGGCTACAAGCCACCTGTATAAGAGGAGCGTGTTGGGGTTTGAAAACAAGTATGGAAGTGTCCGAGGTCCTCGGAGGCTTGGGATAGTCGATGGAGAAGTGGCTCGTGGGTGCCCCAGGCTGCTAAGCTCTTGCTGCCTTCATTGCCGCAGCGCGGCCGCAGGGCCATGCTCGCTTCGCGCGTGGCGCGTGGCTCATGGGGTGCCCTGCGCGGAGCCGCGTGGGCGCCGGGGGTGCGGCCGGGCAAGGGGCGCGCCCTCGGGGCCCCGCTGCCGCCCGCACCGGTCTGCCTGGGCTGCCTGGCGGAACGCCGGTGGCTGCGCCCGGCCGCGTTCGGCCAGTGGCTGCCGGGGGCAGTCCCGCGGAGCCACTGCTCGGGCGCGGGGAAGGCGGGCCCCGGGCCCGCGGCCGGAGAGGGTGCCGCCGCGGAGGCCCGGGGCGGCCGGTGGGGCCCAGGGAGCGCCGCCAGCCTGGTACGTACGGAAGAGAAGGGGCAACCCTGGGTCGGGGTCGCCGGCCCTGTGGGACTCAGTCCTGGACGCTGATAACGTGCTTTGATTGGTCCTGGTCGGGCGCTTCAGTTTCACAACTTTGAAACCGTTTTCTAAAGAGGTTACGGGCAGGTTATCCGGGTGGGGTGAATTTCAGAGGTGCCAACCGTGTCCACCTTCGGACTCCGTAGTCAAGTTAGAATCCTCAACCCCCGCTTCTATCCGCTTTGGTTGCTGGACAGGCCCTGATACTGCATTGGTAAAAAATAGCCCTCACTCGTCTTAATGGAGGGAATCCCCAGTGTTCGGGGGAAGTCCGTGGGAATCATCAGAAAGGTGTACAGGCCTTTCTGTTTGCTCGTGCAGGTTTTGTTCACTGTTATTTGAACTCTGGCAATCTTACATACTATAAGATGAATGATAATTAAATAATTTAAGTCGTCGTTGAAAGACTCTTTGACCTCTAATTACAAAAATGATTAAAACTCTCTTGAGTTTAACGGAGGGAAATATTTGTCTGCTCACCTGTTGAAATACTGCCCAAGGAGAAGACACCGGAGCATGAATGTAGGAGAGCTTTTGATGTCACGTTAGCAAGCCTCATGCAATTATTACATCTTCAATTGTTAGGTCTTCAGTGCGCCCCAGTACTGCCTGCAGCAGTTGTGCAGCATGGGTTGAGGTGGTCACATCGTGGCGGGGCTCTCGGCATCTCTGATAGCCAAAGCATGTCAGGGTTTGAAGGCTGGGTGCTCTGAGGTTGCCTATGCTCGCTGAAGCCCTTCCCAGAACGGCGGTAGCTGGTGGAGTATGCCACAGGTTGTTTGGTTGGGTAATCTGAGATTAGGTCTCTTAATTTTAATTTAGAAATTTACAAAGTTAATGATTATAAATTAATGAGGGAACTTGATTTTGACTGACACATAGTTTATGTGGCGTTAAAAAGAACCCCTTTCACTGCCTTCAACCTGGTTTATTAATTCACCAAAGGAAATGATCTGGGCTGTTTGCAACTTTGTCTTTAATTTTGCCCCAGGAATATCAGATTAGTTTTGGGCCTCTTTATTCTGACCCTTTGCTTTGTTGCTCATTTTTCTCAATCATGAACTATCAACGCCCTGTCCCCCGCCCCCCCCATCTCCACCAGTTGTAACACGGACTGGGTGTTTGACTAATTTTGTACCACAGTATGGTCAACAGACTTACTCTTTTTCTCTGAAACACTCTGGCCTTTGAACTTGAATTTGGAACATATTCCAAGAATGTTTCCATTTACCGGTAATTATATAATGTGGTCTGTTTTAAATAAAAGGTCCCTGGGTAGAGATTTGCATTGCTTCTTGTTTGATGATTGTTTCCAGGAGAAGTTGAAGTTTTTCTGTAGCTTGCAAGGACAGTATTCTGCCACCTGATCCTAATAACCCCATTTCCTGCCAAGCTGAGATGCACATTTCTTGCCAGGTTCCGTTTAAAACAGAAACTTAGTATCTGAACTCTCTTACAGGATGGTTCATAGAATTTTAAAAGATGTCTTTAGAACTGGAAACTATCACTTTAAAAAAATTAAGATAAATGTTCAGGGAAATTGGTTACTGATTAAGAAAGAAATTAACTAGGGTTAATCTTATGAGATAGTCCCTTGGGGTAGCATTGGCAACCTTGGCAGTGGGGGGGGGGGATCCAGGCTTTAGGGAGAGACATTTTCTTGATATTATTTCTGTATCCTGTTGTGCAAGGTGTCTTAGAGGCCCTAGGGTGAGGCTTTTTGAAGTTGAAATATCCTCTCATGGAAGCATTGTTTGCCAAGCAAGGAATGTTCTTCAGAGCAGCTGCCAAGAAGCCCTTTTGTTAGTGTCAACTTAAAACAGCTTGGTTCCAGATGAAATTTCAAGGAATTGTAGAGCTCCCACCGGGGTTTCTGATTGGGAATCTTAACATTTCTGTGGCTGTTTTGAGTTTTCCAAATTTCTCTTAATTTCCTAAGGATCTCAATCCCTATTCTTAGTTCCATTTTCTTCCAGCTATTCTCCAGTTTAGTAGTGAGGTTATGGAATTAAATGTTTTGTCCCCCTCTTCATTCATATTAACAGACACCGTGTGTCATTTAGTATTCTTTTGATGGGTACTAGAGGAGTGAGGGAGGTTGTTTGCAATAAATGTTTTTAAGTCAGAATGCCAGAGGTTGATAATTTGGGCTTTTTCCTGATGCTTTTCTACACTGACATCCCTTTGATGTTTCGCTTTTAAAAGCAGTGTTTACAGCTTTAAATTTTAATGGTGAGGCCATATATTAAAGGCTTGATTTATATGGTAGATAATACATGTTCTTTCTCTCTTGAGGAAGAAAACTCACTCAAAAATAGTAGACTCTTTAGCCTGCCTTTAGGTACATGACACACCTTCATCCTCTGTATTCTTAACAGTTTTATTTTTATTTTTTTTTAAGATTTTGTTTATTTTTAGGGAGGGGAAGGGAGAGAGAAAGGGGGATAGAAACATCCATGTGCCAGAGAAACGCTGGTCGGTTGCCTCTTGCACACCCCCAGCCAGGCACCTGGCCCGGAGCCCAGGCGTGCGCCCTGGTGGGAATCAAACCGGCGATCTTTGAGTTTGCAGGACAACACTCAACCCGCTGGGCCACACCTGTCGGCGTTCTTGACAGTTTTAGAGTGATGTCTATAAAAACAGAATTTAAGAACTCAGTTTAAAGCATTAAAGTATATGTAGCTTCTGACCCTTAAGTGTATTTTTCTAATGTATATAGTTCTTTAAAGTATGAATTTAATTTAAATTTTGTTGTCTTTGTGTTTCAGTATGAAAACCCGTGGACAATCCCAAATATGTTGTCAATGACGAGAATTGGCTTGGCCCCGGTTTTGGGCTATTTGATTATTGAAGAAGATTTTAGTATAGCGCTAGGAGTTTTTGCTTTAGCTGGACTAACTGATTTGGTAAGTTGTGAAGTCACTTGCTGCCTTTCCACATCCCAGAGTTTCTACTGCATGGGAATTGCAGACTCTAGTCTGTTCTTCCTTGGAAGGAAATCCTCCAGATGAAGCTCACCTGGCACTTTGTGTAAGGACTTGTCTTTAGCCTCTGTGTGGGACTCTTACTCTTTATATGATCTAAGGAAAGTAGTGAAGGTTGTATGAGGGCATAGGAGAGGGAGCGTTTTACTCTTGGTTTTTAACTTCTTTATAATAGAAGAACACTTCAAAATTTCCAAAGAGCCAAGTACTTGCGTTAGAGATAGAAATAAGGGAAAGAAGCTGTGAGACTACTTTTCTGTTTATTGTAATAGAGAGAAATGACTCTGATCGTCAACGAGAGCTGGTTTTTACTGGTGGACGGGGAAACAGTGGGCTAGTTCTGGTGATCAGGGAGCTTGTAGGGGCCGGAGCTCAGCTCAGGTTTGTGCTGCTGTGAGGCCACCGGCATCCCACAGATCTGGCCTGTGATCCCTGCTTCATACTCTTCTGACCAGCGAGCAGGAGACCCTGCCCTAGGTGGGCATTAGGCATCCGTCCTTCTGTTCCCCCAGCAGACGGACACAAGAGAGGAGTGCTCCTGGCACTACTGTGTCACTTGGGGTGTAGAGGGCAGGATTTACTCGGGCCACCTCTAATTAGAACTTGGAAAATCATTTTATAACAATAATTTTATAAAGACTACATTATATGTTAAATGGGCTTTCATGGACTGACCAGCCATCGTCCTATAAGACAAAGTTTGTTTTCATCTCCTACCTTGTTTCACAAGGGATTTGAAATGGCTTATAAAACTACATGTCCTACAATAACAGTTGAGGGAAGTAGGGAAAAGGTAGAGGAAAAATTTTAAATCCGTTCAAAGTTAGCGTGTAGAAATAGGTACAATATATTCTTGTATAGGGCTGGCCCAGATCCATATGAGCACCCACAACAGGCAGTAATGATTTGGTGCTTCCAGGAACTGGTTTGTTTGAAAAGCTTTGCTCAATATTTAGTGAGAATAAAGAGAAACTAATTTCCCGTTAATGAAAGTTTTACAGCATCTTTCATTGTAACATCAGTTATTGTCTTGAGGTTCACAGACACAAAATTCCACCTGCCAGTACCTGGTAAGCAGAGTGGAAGTGGCTGAAGACTTTGCAGGATAAGCAAAGGAGGGCATTTGCATTGGTATCTGGCATTTCCAAGTATGTGTCAAACATAGTCTCCAAACGGCTGCCACCTCTGGTTTTCAGTTTTAGGCCCTGTTTGTCACAGCTTCTCCCCAGTCTCACAATCTCTCCTTTTCTTTTGTTCCTGCTTTTATCTCTGAAGCCTGAAGGCCTCCTCTCATTATTAGTGTGGTCTCCAAGTCTGTCCAAGGCTTTTTATACTAACAGTGGAATTTTTTTTTTTGAACAAAATCTTGTTCATCTACCAGATTTGATCCTTTTTTTGTTTGTAGATTTATTTAGCTGCCACTGAGATTGCAATATTCACTGAAAGGGAGGAGCTTCATTTACATTTTCATATATAAAACAGTGTATTTGGAAACCTGAGTTAACTGGCATTATAGTTTACATTTATTCCATGGAGGTTTTGATGCCTCCAGAATGGCTGCTGGGCAGATGGCTGGATTCATGAAAGGCTTAATCAGTGGAATGAGAAGGCCTGATTTACGTTGTTTGTGGGGAATGGATTATTGGAAGGTGAGAGTGGAAGCAGAGAGGCTGGCTAGGAGGCTTCCAATAATCTTCAGGGGGTTGGTCATTTTTGACTGGTGTGGGAGTTTGGAATGGGAGAGAAGTGAATGGGTTTGAGATCTATTTTGAAGATAGAGTTGGCACATTGATGGATTGGATGTGTGGTGAAAAAATGAGTTAAATATGACTGGTAGGTCGTTACTTTTTTTCTTCTCAACAAGCAAGTACATGGAAATTAACATTTTCTGGGTGGGGCAGAGTTTGTGGAAAATACCAAGAACTATTATGCCTTTTTTTAAGTCTTCACTTGAGGATATATTTACTGATTTCTGAGAGAGAGAAAGCGTTGGAGGAGTGGGGCGGGGCGGGGGGAAGAGAGAAATATTGATCAGTTGCCTCCTATACATGTCCTAACCAGAGATAGAACTTGCAACCCAGGCATGTGCCCTGACTGGGAATCAAACCTATGACCTTTTGGCTTATGGATCGACACTTCAACAAACTGAGCCACACTGACCAGGGCTGTTGTGCCCTTTCACATAGAGTTATCTATTGGGTAGATGAATGGAGTACTGTGGAGTTGGAAGAAGTCATGGTTAGGGGTAGATTTGAGAGTTATCAGCATATAGATATCAGGTCTGGGCAACCTAGGCTGTGATAAAAGGAGAGAAGGGGTCAGAGGAATGAGCAATAAGTAGGGCAGTGGAAAAGGAACAAGAAAATGACACTGAGAAGAAACAGCTGGTGAGAAAGGGAGCATATTAGGCAGTGAGGTGTCCCAGAAGTTAGGTGAAGAAAGTGCTTCAATTTGTGTTGCTGTCAAGTAGCCTAAGAACGTAGACTTCCTTGGTGACCTTTATGAGTACCATCCTTAGAGGATGGGGCCAGAGTGGGTTGATGTTCGAATGTGAGGTGGTGATGACAATAGACATCACTTTGAGAAAGTTTTGCTTTATAGGGCGATAAAGAAATGGGGTCAAGGAAGAGTGGTTTTAAAGATATATATACCTGGGGAAAATTTTGTTCTTAATTAACTAATTAATGATTGGGTAGGAAGGGAGAGATTGATGATCAGGGAAGGTGGGGAAGGAGGAAGACAACTCACAGAAGGGGAGAGGACCTGATCCCTGGGACCAGGGATCAGGGAAGGCAGAGGGAATGAGTGGGTTCCTGGGGGTGGGATTTGGAGGTGGGAATAGGAGGGAGCCTTGACAGTCTGTTTCTGTGCTTCATGGAAGATGTAGACATTGTCATGAGCTACATCTCACATACAGTGAGTGGTTTTGGAAGGGATGGAGTTGGTGTGAGGTGAGAGAAGACAGTGTGAAAAGAGAAGGTAAGCAGGTATAGCGTGGCCAGGGAATATTAAGTGCCCACGGGAGATCTGTGGTCGTGAGTTTGCAGTGGGGTCAATCAGCCTATTTATGTTTGGTTTTTTTTTTATCCTCACCTGAGGACATTTTCTCATTGTTTTTAGAGAGAGGGAAAGGGAGAGAGAGACATCGATATAACAGCAAAACATGGATTGGTTGCCTCCCTTACACACCCAGACCAGGGATTGTACATGCCTGGATTAGGGATCAAACCCATAACCTAGGTGTGTACCCTGACCAGGAATCGAACCTGTGACCTTTCAGTTACGGGACGCTGCTCCAACCAACTGAGCCACACTGGCGGGGCTGTGTGGTTTTTTTTTGATCAGTGTTCAGCTGCTCGGGTGCAGGTCTGACTGGAGTACATGGGTAGTTGTATTCAAGCAGGATTAAGGGAGAGTGGAGTAGGGACTTACAGGTGTTTGCAGAGCAGGGATGATATCGATGACCTTGGAGTCTAATGTGGGTAGAGGAACAGTGAGGATGAGAGAGTGATGATAGTAAAAAAAAAATGGGAGGTGAGGTTCCCTGAGGTCAGAAGCAGAACTGAAAGCTGAATATTCCAAGGCCCCAACTTGCAGTACTCCTGTTAGCTAGTTTTACATCTAGTCTGGCTCAGAATTAAATAGGTTCTTTCAGTTGTGGTAATACTATTTAGTAACTGTTTTCTTGGAGGATTTACTAAATGTTGATTGCTGAAGACAGCCAAGCCTTTGAGGTATGTAATACTGTTTCTGTTTTACAGATGAGGAAACTGAGGCTTAGTGAAGCCAAATAATTTGCCCAAGGTCACACAGTAAGTGGGGAAGCCAGGACTTTAACCAGTTATGTGCTGTTGCAAAAAGCAAGTTCTTAACCATTGTCCTGTGCTGCTGCTGTCTCCTCTAGCTCATTGGAATACTTACGATAGGGAGGACTTCTCCTACAAGATATACCATCAATTACATCTAAATTAATTTTTTTCCTTGGAAAGAGGGCTAGAAAAATTTTGAAGCTTAAAGTTAAAATTAAATCAGTAAAAGCCAAGTAGGGACTTGGAAGCCCAGAAAATATCCGCCTTGTTTAATAGGGATAGGCAATACTTGGTTTCATTTCATTTTGTTGCCCCAGGGTGGGCCTGGACATTTGGACTTTTGTGGTAAGACTTTGAATATTTAAACATTGGCAACTAATTCATATTTATAAAAGCTTTGGGCAGGTCATACAAAACCAGCCTGCAGGCCTCATTTGGCCCAGTGGCAACCAGATATGCCCTCTGCTTAAAGTATAATGTGTTTGCAAGAATAGTGAATGAGTAATTTTCATATTGGAAATTTTAAGAAGGCCAGGCATAGAGGATTGAGTTTTTTATTCAGATTTAGGTCTGCAAATGCAGCCAGATAGGGACGCAACAGTGGCACTAAACAAACAAACAAACAAACAAACAAAAACCCTGAAAATAATTAAAACTGAGGGAGTTGGATGATGTCACAGAAAAGTAGGTAAGAGTGAGTCTCACAGTTAAAGGAAGTCCTTGCAAGTGAAAGCAGCCTCAGCCCAAGGCTCAAGAGGGGGTCTTCTAGTCCGCGCTGTGTCAGTCATGCTTTCTGTGAGTTTTGGGGGGTTTCTACATCTCTAAATTTGTGTCTGGGTTCATCCCACAAAGGGGCGTTGTGAAAACATTGAGAAATACTGGAAGGCTTTGAAAAAGAAAAGTACCTTAGAAAAGTGAACTTATTTTCAGGCCAGTTGGTAATTTAAAAGCTAAACATATACCAGTGAAAGAATAAGAAGGTTTGGGGGTAAGAAAGAAAGATTTTATTTACATTTTATAAAAGTATAGTTGCTATTCTGGTATCTCTTCAAGATATCTACTCTGTACCTATTATGACATTTATTTAAAAAAACAAACAACTTCTATTTTCAGTTGGATGGATTTATTGCTCGAAACTGGGCCAATCAAAAATCAGCTTTGGGAAGTGCTCTTGATCCACTTGCTGATAAAATACTTATCAGTATCTTATATGTTAGCTTGACCTATGCAGATCTTATTCCAGGTAAGAATGCTGACATGCGTACTTTTTATTTTTAATCCTCACCTGAGGACACCCGTAGAGGGGAAGGGAGGGAAGAGAGGGGGAAACAATTGGTTGACTCTCCTACAAGCCCTGACTGGGTATGGAACCTGCAGCCCAGACATGTGCCCTGACCAGGAATTAAACCCACAGCCTTTCAGTTTACTGGACGATGCTCCAACCGACTGAGCCACACAGGCCAGGGCCATGTGTACTGTCTTATAGCACAGGGAAGAGTGACCTAAGTCAGCTTAGGATTTCTTGTAGGATATTTGTTCCAAAAATACATTTTTCAACTTCAAACTGTTTTCTTAATTTTAAACTGTTGAACTGTTTGGCTGATAGAGCTATTTGTTTTACTTTAGAATTTATGTCCTTATTATACTAGTAGAATTCGTTTAGTAAGATTGTTTAAAGTTAAAATTGAGCAAATATTTCACATTGCCAATTCATATTACTCTAAAATGTTTTGAAACTGTTATATGTTCTTAGTGACTAGCTTTTTGAAAGCAATTTAAAGTTTTCCTAAGTAAAATTTAATCATAATAAATTAGAATTCTGAAACCTTAAAGATATCTAATATTTCACACTTTTATTAATTAGACACTATTATGCAATTTCAAATCATGCATATTAGTTTGTATATTACATTATGAATACTTCTCCTGGCAGAATTTTAGGATCTTTTGCTTTGCATTTTGCATGTGCTTTTCTGGTTGTTCATTTTTTACTTCACCTTTATTAGTTTTCCTCCCTTGGTTCAGCTTAAACTATTTCCAAGAGTTTAAAATAGAATCTGGGAACAAAGAAGCTGCTACATGGTATCTGAATAAATAGCATGTATTGTTGACATTTGAGAGGAAGAAGTTTCAGTCTACTCTAGAACCCTGGTCTAGACATTTTCTTCCTCCTCCGTCTTTAGGCTTTTATATGCCCATGCCAAATGAAAAGATGGATTGGCTTAGTGTTTACATTTATGTGCTTCTTTGAAAGTCAGAATCGTGTTCATATATGATTGGTGGGGTTGAAGGAGGCAGGAGTGGTCTCATTCTAATAAGTACAAATAATTTGTGGGGGGAAAAAGAACTAAGGAGAATTCAATTGACATTGTTATTATTTTTTTAAAGATTTTATTTGTTTTTAGAGAGGAGGGGAGGGAGAAAGGGGGAAAAAAACATCAATGTGTGAGACCAACGTCGATCTGTTGCCTCTTGCCCATGCCCCAGCTCGATTTCTGATGGTTCTTAGTGATGGTCGTTCTATATTTTAGTTACAATTTTGATGTAGGTTACTGTTGTCATACCTTAATTTTATATATTTCTTAAATCCACATGATACTGTTATTTATAAAATCAATGTTCACTTAGATTTTTTAAAAGATTTTATTTACTTTCAGAGAGAGGGGAAGGGAGGGAGAAACAGAGGAAGAGAAACATCAGTGTGTGGTTGCCTCTTGTGCGACCCCAGCTGGGGACCTGGCCTGCAACCCAGACATGTGCCCTGACTGGGAATCGAACTAGTAACCATGTGGTTCACAGGTTGGCGCTCAATTCACTGAGCCACAACAGCCAAGCCTGTTCATTTAGATTTATCTTTATGTTTACTTTTTTGGTTTATATTGTTGGAGTATTTCAAACCTTCCATCTGGAATCATTTTTCTTTTGTCTGAAGTATATCTTTAGAAATTCTTTTCATACAGGTCTACTGGTGGTGCATTATTGTCTTTACTTCTCTGAAAATATTTCTATTTTGCCTTTTTTTGTATGAGGAAACTTATGTTCTCCTCTTAGTGAATTTCAATTGAAATAATAAAGTGTTATTAACAGTAGTCCTTGTTAACCAATACTTATTTGAGACTGTAAAACAAACTAAAAGTTTATTTGGCATCTTACAGACATAGATCCAGGCAGCAACCCAAACTGCACCCTGAGGACAGCAAAGAAAGGCAGGGTTTGTAAAAGCGAAAACCACAAAATGTGATTCTTCCATGCAAGTGAAAGATCCTGGGTAGTTTAGCAGGGATTGGTTAGTTCCAATACGCAAAAACTACAAGGAAGGAGGTGAAGTTCATATGCGTCCATTTGGCACTTGTTACTCCAAGATGTTTATTGTTTGGCCTAGAGCTGACTTCAGCAAGAGGTGTAGCAATCGGTTTATTAGCAGTCCTGAGAACTGAGGTGTGTACAGGCCCGACTTCCCTAAGAGCCTCCAGACTCTTTTAAGTGAATCTCTTAGCTGTTTATGTATTTTTTATTGTAATCACTATATTGTACGTTATTAGACCGTACTCATCTCAAAAATGGAAATTTGTCCCATTTCTAGCCTCTGCCTGTTTCTCCTCCCCTCCACTCTCTGGCAACCACTCTGTTACTGTCTCTGAGTTCATTTTTTTAGTTTCCACATAAAAGTGGTACTGTGTAGTATTTGTCTTTTTCTGCCTGATCTGCTTTTATTCTTGAAGGATATTTTTGCTGAATATACGGTTTTGGGTTGGTAGTTATTTTCTTTCAGCACATTTAATGTACCTAGTTATTTTTTCGTTTCTGTTGTTGGTAGTAAGAACATGTCTTTTTGAAGGGAGTCTTTTTACTTTGAATGTTTTTAAGATTTCTTCTTTGCCTTTGGTTTTCTATAATTTCACAATAATATTTCTGAGTATGAGTTTCTTTTTATTTATCTTGCTTCAGATTTGCTGGGCTTTTTAATCTGTGGATTGATATCGTTAATCAGTTCTAGAAAATTCTTAGCCTTACTCTTTAGATACACGCTATTGCCTAGTTTTCTGTTCTTTTGGAACTGCAGCGCGCCTGTGCCAGACTTTTTCACAGTGTCTTTTCAGTGCCCTAGCGTCTCTTCTGCGCATCCCCTCCTGTTCGTCTCTCCAGGACCATTTCGGGTGCTGACCAGCACACTTGCTCATTCAGTTCCCCAGGTCTCCCCTCAGCCTGGCCAAGTTTCTTTCTCTTACTGTATTTTCCAGTTGTAGGATTTCTGTTTCACTCTTCACACATACCGTGATCTTTTCTAGTTTCTAGTTCTCAGCTGAAATCTGTGTTTTTATAGCCCTTTGAACATAATAAATTTAGTTGCTTTATAGACTCATAATTCTAAACATATCTTTCAAGAGACAGTCTTTTTCATTTGTCGTTTCTATTGATTCTTACTTATGGTATCTTGTGTCTTGGTTATTTGAGACTGTTTAGACATTGTATTAATGTTTGAAAAATAATTTGGAGTCATGTTTTTATGTGTAGGATGATGGCATCACTCTTCAGAGAAGGGACTTTGCTCAGTTCTGCTATGAATGCTAAGAAGCTGGGAGTCTTGTAAGGCCTTCGTACGTCTCCTGTCCCGGTCCTGTGGGATAGTCCTTCAGATTCCGGCTCAGAGCCAGGAGGCCGTTTCTCAGATCCCAACCCTGAGGGCTCTGGGCTCCACCTGCTCTCTCCCAGGCCCTATGGGGCACCAAAAATTCCATTCAACTTTGTGTCTTACTTCCGAGGAGTGGGTTTGGTGGCTTTGAGAGTGTAGTCTTATTTTTTTGAGTTCTCACTCTTTAACAAGCATTCGCCTGACACTTTCTTAGCATCTTGTAAGCTTTTTACTCTCAAGATTTTTTTAAAATATTCTTCTTTAGTTGTCTTAGCAGGAGGATTGTTTTGAATTTCTAGTCAGAAACTAGTGGAAGCTCAGCCCAGGGTTTTTTCATTATCCTTGCAGTCCTAAAATTGTACAGTGGTTTATGCTCTAGGTCCTGCTTGAATTTGGCGTGAGTCCTCCGTTGGGCCAGGTATTAAGTAGCCCCCTGCAGTCTGAAAGCGTGCGCTCCGGTTCTGAAAATTATATCATGTCTTTGATAATTATGTCCTGGGCATTTTAAGTTCCGAGGGCTCTTGTTCCATGTTCTTTTTTTAAAAACCTGTCTCTTAAAATAAAATTTCCTAGATAAATAGTGTCATTCAGGGTGTCTTCTACTTACCTGTCTATCCTATATATATATAGTCATGCCCCGCATAACTGTTTTGTCAGTCACTTGTGTGACAGTGGTCCCACAAGGTTATAATGGCCAAAAACTTGGACCACCTAGTGATGTCGAAGCCACTGTTACGTCATAGAGCAGTACAGCGCTTATGTGTTTGTGATGACACTGGTGTGAGCAAACTCACTGGGCTGCCCGTCCTAAGTGCAGCACATGAAGTTGTGTACAGAACGTAATGCTTGATAAAAGTGACTACGTTACTGGTTTATGTATTTACTGTTCTATATTTCTATTCTTATTTTAGAGTATACTCTTTCTACTTATTGAAAAGAAAAGGTTGGCCCTGGTCGGGTGGCTCAGTTGGTCGGAATGTCATCCTGTGCACCAGAAGGTTGCAGGCTCCATCCCCGGTTAGGGTGCACGTTCGATCTGGGGTCCGGGCGCATACGGGAGACAGCCCATCGATGTTTCTCTTTCATGTTGCTGTTTCTTTCTTTCTCCCTCTCCCTGTCCTTCTCCTCCTTCCTCTTCCACTCCCCACCCTTCCCCCCTCCCTCCCTTCCTCTCTCTCGAAAATCAATAAAACATGTCCTCAGGTGAGGATTAAAACAAAAACGTATGCTGTAAAGCATTAGCCATGTTATGCTGGCAGCATCTTGTGCTTACTGCATCTCTCATTTGCATCATTCTCTTGTGTGTGATTTAATCTGGTGTTGCTTTGTGCGATTGATAACCTGCTGTACAGGTTTGTAGCCTAGGAGCAGTAAGCTATACCATACAGCCTAGGTGTGTAGTTGGCTGTATCATCTAGGTCTGTGTAAGTACACCCAATGACATTCATACAACAGTGGCATCACCTAACAGTGCATTTTTCAGAACCTATCTGTCTTTAAGTGGCAAGTGCCTGTATGTGTTTTTACTTCTAAGGTATTTTTTTTAATTGACCCCCCCCCCATATTGTATCTATTTCTTTCAAATTCCATTTTTGTTTGTTTGTTTCGGTCTTTATTTTGTGATGGAGACTTTCTGAAATGTCTGGTGATCCTTAGCTGCCTGCTTATATTTGGGGAGGCATAAAATGTTAATTGAGCTCTCTCTGGGCATTGGTGGAATTTGTTGGTAGTGTGTTTTTTTCCTCTAGGGTAAAAGGCAGGACCAGGCATGGCCCTGCACTCTCAGTACCTGTACGTCTATTCTGTAGACAAGACCTCTTCTTGCCTCCAGTGTTTTAGAGCAAAGCTGTGGGAGGAAACTTAGGGTGGGAGTCTCAGTTTTCAGAATGTTGATTTTCACTTAATCCCACTCTACCCCGATGAGCCCTGTGTTCAGAGATAACAGGTAGGACAGTGGTTGGCAAACTTTTTCTGTAACGGGCCATATAGTAATATCGGAGGCTTTGTGGGCCAGGTGGTCCTTGTTGCAGCCATCAAACTCTGCGTAGAAAATACATGGATGTTCGAACGAGAGTGGCAGTGTTTCGGAAAAAACTTTGCTTACGGACACTAGAAATGGAATTTCATATAATTTTCATGTGTCACGAAATAGTACTCTTTGGGGTCCCCCCCTTCCCAACCATTTAAAACTGTGAAAACCACTCGTAGCTGCAGAGACTCCCAGCTCTGGTACAGAGACCTGGCGGAACGGCGTTCAGGCGGGGCTCCAGGACAGGGGTCCGAGTGCCTGCTTCTGCAAGCATCCGTTTGTGAGTAACTTGGGCTTCAGCTCTCCCCACTCTAGTAAGACAAGTACTACTAATAAACTTAGTTAGAACTTGACATTTGTCTTCTCTGACCATTCTCTTTGTCTTTGTGACTTTACGTCCTTTCATTGCTATCATTTTAGATGGGTTTTGGAGAGAGATGCATATATGCACTCTTGTATCTTCTTTTTGTACTGCTCCTTGCTCCTTCAAGAGTAAGAAATTTGCTTTCTTCCTCAGCTAGGATAGTATTTGTCTTTCTCATTCTTTCTCTGGAAGAGGAGAGAAGGATAAAAGCAAATTCTTTGATTTGTTACATTTAGGACAGGGTAGGATGTGACTCTCAGGTAATTTGTACTTGCTCAGGTGTATTCTGCCACATTTACCAACTAGTGATTCCTTGTCATATCATTATATTATTTCTGGTTTTACTCTATAGCAGCTTCTCATTGCTGGTTTAAATAAATTTCTAGAATAATGTGTTATTAAATACTATTTTCAATGCAATAACCTATGATGTTGATAATGGCCACTTCTAATATGTAGAAGTTACTTAATTTTATTATTTCCCTTTAATGCTAAGAAAATTCGTCCATGCTGCACTTCTTTGTTGCAGACATTAACTGTATTTCAGACAGAGTTAGCAGCTAGGGAGGGAAACCTTGGAGCAATTCCCTGGCAGATTGTACACCCTCTCACCCACACTGACATGCTGTCATACTCCGGTAGGCAAAATGAAAGCTGTTTTAGCCTTGGAAGAAAAGGGAAGGGAAGGTCAGGAGAGAAAGACTTCAAGACTTCACCTAGAAGACTTGAAAGCCAGGGAACTGGATAAAATTGCCCAAAGAGCGAGCCTGCATAAATACCGTCAGTTGGCAGAGGCCTTGGACATCAACCAGTGCAGCAGGGTCCTAGCCGGCTGTGCTCATGGACCCCAGGGAGCTTTCACCTGTGCTGTTTATGAAGCTCCCCGGGGGCGATCGCGTGATGGACAGTCAGCTTGGGGAACTTTCCTCCCCCAGACTGTTACAGGTGGTAAACTGAGCCCAGAGATGCTAACTGTTAGTCACACTGCTGGGTTGGCGCCTAATGCAGTACCCTGAGCATAGGCTGTGAGTTCCACAGATCTAGGGTCCGTTCCTGGCTGTCCTAACTGGTGACCATTGGCCAGGTTGTATAATCTGCCTGAGGCTTCTTTCCATATTTGTAAAGTGGGGATAGTGATCCCTGTTTTATGTAGTTACGCAGATTAAGTGACATGTATGAAATACATAAAACAGCTCAATAAGTGGTAATTTTGGTAGTTTGTAGAAGTGAAACCCGAGTCTTTGCAGCGTATTGAATTGTCTCCTCTTCTGCAGAAACCTTTTATTTAGGATTAAGTCACATATTTTTTCCCCGTGGTGATGAAATGCATTAATAGGTGTTTATTTTCTTCTCAAGTTATGGAGGTTTACAATACGTAATTTGCATGAGTTTGCTGCATTTTAAAATCTGATTGCTGTTAGGTGTTGCTAGCTAATGATTGCTGTAAAAAGTGTTTACACTTTTTAGGGGCACAAAAATGCCCCTAAAAGTCATGGCAGGCTGGCTTTTGTTACCCAATTCATATAGCTGTGTCTTCTGTGTGCTCCAAATGCCATGACTTGCGCAGATAACCATTTTCCCTTTGAAATAGTCTTGTCATCCAGCACTAGACCAAGGATAAACATTTACGGTGCATCATAGCTGTGACCTACAGAAATTTAAATTTTAAATTCGTAGTTAATTAGATTTTTCTCTAGTTGCAGAATCAACAGTGTCAGAACTAGAAAGGTCCACAAATACAGCCTTAAAAGTAATTCACAGAAGAGCTGTTTGAAAGTATTATGGAAGGGGATGTACCTGATCCTTTTATGTTAGTAATTGAAACATTTTGAATGGAGTTTTAGCTTTGAGGTTTTTCCCCCCATTTTTTAAAAATAATTTTTTTCTTATAAAAATGATACATGTTCACGGTTAAGACTTCTTACAGCACAGGAGGGTGTAAAGTGAAACAAGTCCTCTGCCCTCCCCTTCTCATTCAACAAAGGAGTAGTGGGGGTTTCTTGGGCAGCCATCTATAATATCCTTCTTCTGGCTCTGACTCGGGTCATGCTGTAGAGGCTTAGGAATAATGAGAAGGTATTGAGAAGTTGAATTCATGTTTAATGAGAATTCATGAATGAAAGGGACAGGAGGAAAAAATTGCAATTGCCAGGGTAAGAACTGGCCAGACAAGAATGAAAATATTTTGTTTCTCCACAAGTGTATGTACATACAGCAAATATACTGTTTGGAAAGTTGTCTGGAATGCAGAAGCAAGCAATCAAAGGTCCCTAAGACGCCAGAGCGTTTGGAGTCCTGACATCCTTTCAACATCTTTACCATTTCATTCTCTGTAACTATAGTGAGCATGGTGATCTTTTTTCCGCAAACTCACAAAGCTGAGAAATAACGAAAGAGATAGTGGGGTAGAGCTGAGTAGAGCTGATACTGACAAGTAACTGCAGCTTAAAACATGCAAGAAAAACCCCCCACAAAAATGGGCCTAGAAGATCAACATTCTGAAAGGCAGACATAGACTTTGAAAGCCATAGTCCCTTCACCTAGTTTTGGGTGCAGGTTAAAGAATATAAAAGTCAATGGTTCATTCTAAGGGTCCTAAACCTTCAACAGGTGCTTATAAAAGATGAAAATTTTTACTTATGAGAAACACCAGTTTATGGTAAGGCTGAATGAGGCTTTATTGTATGTGTAAGATCTTAGTAATTTAAAAAATCCCAAT
Organism: Desmodus rotundus; assembly: GCF_022682495.2. Lineage (NCBI taxonomy): Eukaryota > Metazoa > Chordata > Mammalia > Chiroptera > Phyllostomidae > Desmodus > Desmodus rotundus. The sequence goes on from NC_071392.1 coordinate 119,431,178, forward strand.
CAAAATTGTTGTATTTGATTTTCAGTTCCACTTACTTATATGATAATTTCAAGAGATGTAATGTTGATTGCTGCTGTTTTTTATGTCAGATATCGAACTCTTCCAACACCGGTGAGTTTGTTTCAAAGAAAATATTCTTTCATTATTACTTAGAACTTAAGGCAGAAAAGAATCAGTTTATTGTATACTGAGTTTCACGTTATGGAGATAATTTATTTCAGTTTCTTTTTTTTAATCTACCAAGAATTTTTTTAAAGAACACATTAACTATCATCTTGCTATAGTAGTTGTTCAGTGGATATATGAATAATAAGTTTAAAACAGACATGTTTTTGTGGTACGTCCAGATTCTTTCAGTTGACATACAGAAAATTCAGACCAGCCAGCCCCATCCAAACTCAATGAGGAGCATTTTGCATAACCAAGCCCTTTTGCTGTCTAATTAATTGAGCCACCACTATGGATTGTCTAGAACTGATTTTTTAAAATCACAGCTCCATGAGCATGGAATGGTTTATTTGCATATTTGTGTGTTGGTTTTACAAATATTTGAGTGCATAAGCATACCATAATGACCTCATCTTTTGGCTCCCAGTCTAGTTGTTTTTTAGCCTATAAAAGACAACGATAAGGGAGATTTATTGCGTTTATTTAGTAGAAAGAAGTATGAGGCAGACTTTATGTTAGCTGTTGTGTTAGAATTTTATAGGAATTAACAAATAAACATGGATATTTAAAATCTATTTCAGTAATCTGTGTATAATTTATAAAGAATGTAGATGATGCTCCTGTAGGAAAAGAGAAGGTACAGATAAAGGGCTGACCTAGCATAGAGCCAGGCGTGTGGTAAGCACTCAGTAACTGCTAACCTGCATATAATAACAAAATGTTTGCTTTACATTGAATGCTAAATTGAGTAAATTTTATCTTTTTTTTGTCCTCTGCCAGCGAACACTCTCTAAGTATTTCAATCCTTGCTATGCCACTGCTAGGTTAAAACCAACCTTCATTAGCAAGGTAAGAGACAAACGGCATCCTTTTAAGCTTGTAACAATGAGTACAAATCTCAGTCTGTAGAGTGGCTGGAAATGAGACAGGTGTAAATGCATTGACTGCAGTGGGCAGAGAGTAGAATCATTAACCCAGTTTTCTTTGTCCTCAAAGCTTTTTGAGTTTTTGTTTGTTGTTTTTTTAAGGTTTTGTTTATTTGTTTTTAGAGAGAGGTAGAGGGCGGGAGAAAGAGGGAGAGAAACATCAGTGTGAGAGAGAAACAGGAACTGGTTGCCTCTCTCACACGCCCCGAACAGGACCAGTGAACCTGTAACCCAGGCATATGCCCTGGTCGGGAATCAGACTGTGACCTTTCACTTTGGATGACGCCCAGCCCACTGAGCCACACTGGTCAGGGCCTCAGAGCTTTTTGGATCTTTAGTAACGCATTGTGTTTTCAGTCGCTGGTCTGAGAATTTAAGATGAGGTAATAGTGCCATCATTTAGGGAAGGTTCCTTTCTGGTTTCACTGCCCACCTCCCTGTGGTGAAAACAACATATATAAGGTCCTTTCGTTTTCAAGGTGGATCGTTACCTGCAACGGGATAGGGGAAAAGGTTTTATTTAGAGTTGAATAAACAGCTGTTATTCTTAGTTGTCCATCCTTATTTCCTGAGCCCACTTCAGGATAATAACTGTGTTCCCAGTGCTTGCACACAGAGAGGACACTGTTACTGGTTCTCGCGGTACTTTTTCATTTCTATTAGCCTTGACAAGTTTGCTCTAATCACTCTTGTGTCCCATCCTTTGTAATGAAGGTTTAACAGGTTAGGGATGTCGGTCATCTTCAGGACAGATGGGTTATTACTTTTAAACTTACGACTGCCTGGTACGGACCTTTATCTACATATGTGGGTTTTGTTTTTCTTTTCAATTTAGGTGACTTATATCACACAGAGCAATTTGATACAGATAGGAAGTGGCCCTAAAAAATGGAGGGACAAATACCTCAAATCCTTGGTCTTACAAGAAGTTCTCCAGGCAGTTTTTATTATTTACTTTTAAAACGAAGTAGAATTCTTACAATTCAGCTGCAGAATAGATGACAGAATGTAACTGCTTCTCTAGGCACAGTGCCCACTGATTCATACTTCACCCTCTCTGTCCAGAATGCTTCTCATGATAAGTAGAGGGAGTCTCCAGTGTCTTTCTGGTTGTTTTTTTCCTTTGTCCACCGTGCTGCCCTTTAGGGTGGGGAAACCTCACTTCCTCCAGACAGCCTCTCTCATGGAAATGAATGCAGTCCAGTGTTTGACAAGTAGGCAAGTGATAGCACTCAATAAAGGGCCAGGAAGTGTGGGTTCTAGGTTTGGATCTGTAACCTGCGATGACCACATGCAAGTCACTTAACTAATTTCATTACTTTTCATCTATGAAATTATTTCCATATTCACAGGGATGTTTTAATGAGCTGGGAAAAAGGCCTAGAGCTTTGCAACATATCGAATTCTGTAGAAATTCAAGGTAGGGGTAGTGTCTGAGTTGCCCCTCTCCTCACTGTAAAGAGCAGACAGGTGGACCAGCTAGTGAAGTTCACCCATTTGTGTGAATGCCAGCTGCTTTGGCAGGAATATTAGAACATCAAACATAAGGCAGGTGTGTTGTGTTATGCTGTCTTGTGAGCTTGAAGCAGGACCTGGTTGACACTGTTCATTTATGACTTTTTTTTTTAAGGTTAACACGGCAGTCCAGTTAATCTTGGTGGCAGCTTCTTTGGCAGCTCCGGTTTTCAATTATGCTGACAGCATTTATCTTCAGATACTGTGGTAAGCTAAATTTAGCATTTGCTAGGAGAATGCTAAACAAAAGTACTGATCGTGGCCGTCCTAGAGTTACTGTGTTCTTGCAGTGCTTATTGAGCGCTAGCTGGGCAAAGCTAGAGTCTGGACTTATGATTGATACCATTCTTAAGGAGTTTACTATCAAACATGGGTGTTGAAGTTCTAGTGTAGGAACTTTCATGCAAGTTAAAGGGGGTAAAAGATACAGATAACATGTTGGGGTTCCGGAGGAAGGGTATTTCCAGGTAGGAAGAAGAGGGACAGCTTCAAAGAAGAAGTGGCTCTTGAACCATGAGGTCGAGGTGGGTTTTGTAAGGGAGAGATGCAGGGGAGGCCATTTAGGTGAAGGACAGACCCTGAGCAAAGTCAGAGGTGTGGGAGAGTTGGCTAGGGGAAAGTGTCCGGCTTTGTGAAAGGGCCATAGTGGGACGGAAACTTGGAGAAAGAAGTTTGAATTTTATTTTATTGTGCTTATATACTTATAACCCTGAAAATGTGTCAAATTCAGGCTTTCAGGGTCCAAATGGTCACACTGATGATTGAAGCACAGCATCTTAGCATACTTTTAATTCTATAATTAAAACCTTTCACTTGATGCAGTCTGAGCCAGACAATGGTTGGTTAGCCAAAGTCAGTTAAGTTAAAGAAGCTTTAAAAATTATACACACCCTAAACATCTTCTAAAACACATATGCATGCATTTATTCTGCTTCATCCTACATCTTTTGAATAGAACCAAAATAGTGACTTCTTTAAAAAATTTTTTTAAAATCCTTACCTGAGGATATGTTTATTGATTTTTTTTTAAGGGAGAGAGGAATTCAGAGAGGGATAGAGGGAAGGAGGGAGGGCAGGGGAGAGACAGAGAGAAGCATCGATATGAGAAACATCAATCCATTGCCTCCCATACATGCCCTGACTGGGGATCGAACCGGCAACCTTGAAGTATATGGGACAGTGCTCAAGTTACCAATGAAACCACCCAACCAGGGCCAATGCTTTTTCTTTGAATGTAGGTTCAGCAAGAGGAGTTTTTGTTGTTTTTTTTTTTCTTTGAATAAATAAGATCCACATAGCCTCTCTGATTTTCATGTTCTTCTCATTTTAAAGTGACTTTAAGACATTTACAAAGCAGTCTGAATATAGACACTTTCTAGGTTTTGTAACATCTTTTCTAGTATTTTAACAATCATATTGCGTGCTTACTTTGACAGTATTTTTTAGCAACTTGCCTTTTTTATCAAGTCTTTCCAGAGTATCCAACTTAATTCTCAGAAATAGCAACTTTTCCTACTTGTGGGTTTCATTGGGTTATGTGTGAATGTAGAATATTGAACTGGCACGAACAGCTCTGGGATCAAACCAAAAGTCTCGAGGGCCCCATACCTGACCTGGTGGGAGCAGAAGTGTGTGGTGCAGAGTAGCCTGTCAGCTGCGAGCATCCAGCAAGCCCCGAGCACCACTGATCTGATTTCAAAGAGAGAGTCTGGTTAATCTGACAGTACACTTAACAAAAAGTTAGAAAAGAAAGCTGAAATTTATTTTAAACGACTCAGATATTTAGGAAATAGAGTCGAACACTCTAAAGCCGCATGGAACAGTAGCAGAGGCACAAGGCTCGAGCTGAAGCCATGCCAGGCTCTGACGTGGTCTGTGGCCCTGAACAACTTCTCTGGGGCTCCTTCCTCCTGTAGAGGAGGAGGTGGTAGTGAACATGAAAGGAGAACTAGAGTAAGACACCTAGAGTAGTGTCTGGGCAAAAACGACAACTGCTAGTATTATCATTATTTGCTTGGGCTCCAGAACTAGCTTAATTGTGTGACGTTACTAATTCAGGTAAGTCTTAAAGAAAAGTAGTGTATTTACATTCTTGTAGTTAAAAAAAATTTACACCACACAGCCTTTTTTACTTTTTAAGTAACTCTTTTCAATGTATTTTTTATGATTCTCACAAGTTACTGACTTTTTGACCTGACAACTAAATTTTTTTTCTTTCCACTAAAGGTGCTGCACGGCTTTCACCACGGCTGCGTCAGCTTACAGTTACTATCACTATGGTCGGAAAACGGTTCAGGTGATAAAAGACAGTTGAAGGTCGCCCATCACGGTCAGCAAGGAAGCAGCATGCATCACTGGCGGCGGGGCCAGGCGAAATCCACAGGCGTTTCCCTCTTTTGGTGTTCAGCTTGAAAAAGGACTTGTCACAGCAAACCATGTCATCAATATTTAAGTAATGGCATTGAAAATAAGCTTGATCATGGGCATATGCAGAATTTTCAATGTATTTTTAAATACAAATAAAACTATCATTTAGAATTTTTTAAGTTTCTTGATTAGCTTATAAGGAACCAATTAATTCCAATTATTGTCAGTCATTTTTTTAAATTTTTTAAAAATATAGTCCAAAGCATGTAAATTTCTCTTTAATAAATTTTAGATTGCTCACAAAGCACTAGGGGATTTCCTGGATTTAAATATATAGGCTACACAACTTGGCTACACAATTTTATGTTCAGTTTGATCGGTGTATATATTAACAGGTCATGTAGTTAATATTTGATCATTTAGGATGACGACAGTAAAGGTAGCTTAGTTGTGGATGAGTAATCTTATAAAGAGATTTATAAAGATCAAAATATACGGTGTTGAAGTTCATGTTCAGTAGTCTTCCAACCTCTCAGGTGCCTAATAGTTTTATGTGTCAGGATAACGAGTAACCGGGTAGGTGGGATATGAAGACGGATCCATGAGCCTGCACTGTCCAGGAGGCAGTGGGTTACATCATGCCTTCCCACTGCATTTCTGTCGTGGCGATGTTTGTATGATATTGGAACCTGTACTTACATGTTATGTAAATAGTACAAAACTGTATTTTTTCAAGTTTTTTAAACTTTGGGGAAATTTTTTTTGTTGAGATGTTAAAAATAAAAAAGCTGGAAAAAAATGTACCTTCATCTTGGGTGGTTTGTATAGCATATTGTGGTCATTTGTTGTGTAAATTTTCTGATTCCTAAAGTTTGTTCAGATATGTCACTTGCACTTACATTGTAAAAATAATTGGTTTGGGACCATCTGACTTAAAAGCCCTTATTCTCACTACCAGCGCGTTTAGGAGAATGGGAGGTACAGGGAGAAGGGAGAGGAAGACAAGGGCTGGTGCTGGTGTTCCCTCTTATCAGGGGAGGTCAGTTGCTACCTGTTGTGCTAGGTTCTAACCCAAGAATAATGTGAAATTATTTAGATAATGTGATTATCTAAACAACTTGTTTACCTGTGTTTAATTAAAATGGGAAGTTATAAGAAAAATTCACGTCTCGTGGTGGCACCCTTGGATCAGTGCCATGCCCCTCGTTGCAAGGTCCTGGCTTCCTTGTTCCCGAACTAGCTGCTCAGCCACCCTTGGCCTGGAACACGTTGAAGCCTGCAGGCAGGGACACTGCCACTGGATGGAATGGAGTGTGGTGAGAGGGAAAAGAGGTGGCATGTGGCTGGTTCTTTCCTCCTGGAATCTCCTGTATAGTCTTAGCTGGGGAAGCAGTGAGGCTGAAGGTAGAAGTCTGGACCACCCAGCAGGCACATTGAGTGTGTCTCAGCACCAGCCAAGTGTGAGCACACAAAAATGATGGTCCAAGAAGAGAGAACTTGAAATACAGTAGCTGTGGGAAAGACGAGGATTTTGCACCTCACTGTGCTTGCTTACAGTGTAGTGTTGATGCAATTTGGAGTGACTAAGGGTTGGACTCACAGTCTCTTTAGAATTAAGGTTTTTCCTGTGCCACTTTAAAACATTTTTAGTTAGGAACTGGTAGATATCTTTTAAATCAGTCCAGTTTGTCTTGATTACATATGGGATGAACCTAGTCATACACTTTAGAATTTGGGGCGGGGGGGCTTTTGTTCAAAACCAAACATCTAGAAATACAGAGTACAGTTCAGTTACTCAGGCCAAACTTGAACGTGCTCAGTTTCTGCAGCAGGGTTTTGTGTATTGCTGCACATTTTGGAAACAAAAATACAAGAGAATCAAACAATTTTTTTTACAGTAGAAATAAATGCTGTTGTGGATTTAATTGTGTCTGCCTCAAAGATATGTTCAAGTTCTAACCCCTGGCTCCTTTGAATGTGACTTTATTTGCAAATAGGATCTTTGCCGATGTAATCCAGTTAGGATAAGGTCATACCGAATTTGGTCCGCCTTAGCCCAATGCCTAGGGTCGTTGTAAGAAGGAAATTTGACTTCTGGGTGTTTATCGGGAGGAAATGAAATTACTATCTGAAGAGATACCTGAATACCTGTGTTTGTGGCAGGATTATTTACAAAAGACAGAATGACCTAAGTTGTCTGTCAGTGAATGAGTGGATAGAGAAGACCTGGGGTATGTTTATACGATGGAATAGTATTCGACCATAAAAAGGACATTGTTATTTTTGCAGCAACATGGAACTTGAGGGCATTACACTAAGTGAAATAAGTCTGAGACAGATTCTGTATGACCTCACTTATATGTGGAATCTAAAAAAAAAATTAAAAACCTTCATCGAAATAGGTTGGTGGTTCCCAGGGGTGAGGGCGGGATGGGTGAAGCTGGTCAAAGTATACAAACTTCCAGTTACAAGATGAGTAAATTCTGGGGATCTAATGGTCCCCAGAAGACAGCATGATGACTATAGTTAACAGTACTGTATTATATACTTGAAAGTTGCGGAGACAGTAGATCTTAGTAACCATCAGGCACTGGAAGTGTTCGCTCACCTTATTGTAATCATTTCCCAATATATACATATATCAAGTCACATTATACACCTCAAACTTAGTGTTTTATATCACTTATCTCAACAAAGCAGGGGGGAAATAACAGAAAAGAGGGAAATTTGGCTCCACACACCCACTTTGTTGTCCCTAGACGACAAAGGCAAACACAGACGGGCGAGATAGATGTTCAGGCCAGAGGACACCGAGGATGGCGGCCAACCACCGGGGGAGGGGCGTGGAACAGTGCCTCCAAGTCTCCAGAAGGAACCAACCCTGCTGATGCCTCGATGGTGGATTTCAGAACTGTAAGAGAAATTGTGGTTGCTTTAAGGCACCCAGGTTGTGCTAATTGTTAGGATAGCCACAGAAAACAACATCAATGCTAATGTAGAAAGTTAAAATTTAGAAATATGACCCCCATTATAATTTTATAAAATCACTTTTCCCCTAAGATTGTATAAAAATAAGGAAGGGTGAAATAAGGCATATCCCACACGTACAAATCATGAAGGCATTGTTTAATGCAGGGAAATGTTTTGACTTAGAGCCTGAGGTTCTCTTTTGCTCACTTCTCTCTAAAAAAACTTCCTGAAAATCAGCACATTATGTTTCCTTTAAAAAAAAAGTTCACAGTTCCTTTGTCCACTTAGGTAAAATGCAATAAACATTGACTTTATTTATTTTTAAAGATTTTATTTATTTTCAGACAGAGGGGGAAAAGAGGGAGAAAGAGAGGGAGAGAAACATGTGTTTGACTGTGCCTCTCAGACCTTGCCCACAGCCCAGGCATGTGCCCTGACAGGGAACCAAACCAGTGACCTGTTAGTTCACAGGCCAGCACTGAATCTGCTGAGCCACGCCAGCCAAGGCAAACACTGACTTTAAAAAGGACAATCTTTCCTGTGTTTCACAAGTGTTCCCAGAAGACTGTTTTTTTTTTAAAATCAAATGTATTGGGGTGACATTGGTTGATAAAATTTATATAGGTTTCTGGTGTGCAAATCTGTAATACAGCAACTGTATATTGTATTGTGTTCCCCCCCTCAAGTCAGGTCTCCTTTCACCATTTATCACCACCTTACCCTCTTCTACCTCCCCCCAGCTCTCTTCCCCTCTGGTAATCACCATGCTGTTGTCTGTGTCTATGAGTTTGTTTGTTTTTGCTTAATCCCTTCATCTTTTTCACCAAGCCTCACAGCACCTCTCCTCTGACAGCTGTCAGTGTGCTCTCTATCTATGAGTCTGTTTCTATTTTGTTTGTTAGATTATTTTGTTCATTAGATTCTACATATAAGTGAAATCATATGGTACTTGTCTGTCTCTGACTGACTTATTTCACTTAGCACAATGCTGTCCGGGTCCATCCATGCTGTTGCAAAGGATAAATTTTTCTTCATTTTATGGCCAAGTAGTATTCCATTTTGTAAATGTACCACAGCTTTTTTATCTACTCCTACTGATGGACACTTGGGCTGCTTCCAAATCTTGGCTACTGTAAATAAACTGCAGTGAACATAGGGGTGCACTCCGCAAAAGACCCCTAATAGCCAAAGCAATCTTGAGAAAGAAGAACAAAGTCGGAGGACTCAAGTTACCTGACATCAAACTATACTACAAGGCCACAGTAATCAAAACAGCATGGTACTGGCACAAAAACAGACACAGAGATCAATGGAACATAGAAAGCCCAGAAATAAAGCCACACCTTTACAGTCAATTAATATTTGGTAAAGGATGCAAGAACATACAATGGGATAAAGACGTCTATTCAATAAGTGATGTTGGAAAAGTTGGACAGATATGTGCAAAAAAATAAATACAAAAGAAACTAGACCACCTCCTTATGCCACACACAAGAATAAACACAAAATGGATAAAAGACTTAAATGTAAACTCAAAACCATAAAAATCTAGAAGAAAACATAGACAGTAAAATCTCAGACATTTCTCATAGCAACATTTTTTTCTGATATATTCCCTCAGGCAAGGGAAACAAAAAAATAAGCAATTTGGACTACATCAAACTAAAACGTTTTGTACAGCAAAAGAAACCATCAAAATGAAAAAAAAATCCCACTGAATAGAACATATTTGCCAATGATACATTTGATAAGGGGTTAATATCCAAAATTTATGAAGAACTTAAAAAACTCAATATGAAAAAAAAGCCAATTAAAAAATAGGCAGAGGACATGAAAAGACAGCTGTATTAACTATAAAGCCAGAAGCACATTGTTGCCATATCCTGAAAAGCGACAGAGAAACCCCGAAAGCCTCAGGAAACCACCAGCGCTTTCCCTCGCCCCGGTTCTGAGGATGAGAGTCCACTGGAGCAGATTCCTTTGCTAACAAGCATGTGCCTTGCGGGAGCTTGAGCACGACGGAACTTACTTCACTTAGTATATAATGCCCTCAACTTCCTAAAAGGGCTTGAGAGGGTCATTAATGTCGTATAAGAGGCTGGATTACAGATTTTGTTTTATCTCTTCCTCCTTCCACACACAGTTCTGTACGCGGAGGAGCACCGATGGCTATTAAAAAACAAGAATGGCCCGTTCCAATACGAGTGGTTCGACGTGGGCCACCACGTATCTGGAAACAGCCACAGTGAAGTAGAAGGAAGGAAAGTGTGTGCCGGAGGAGTGCTGGGCTTCTCCGGAGTTAGAGACGATCGGAGCCGAGAGGGCCCGATCATCCAGTTCGACTGGGGGAGGGGAAGCCGGGCTAATTGAAGGTCTGGAGTTTCAGGGGGTAGTCAAAGGCTGGGTTCTTGTAGGCCACCAGGTGCGTGTCGTAGCATTGCCTGTGTGGTCTCAGGCCCCGCCTGCAGAGACACAGGGTCAGCAGCAGGGTGCACACGAGCAGCAGGCCGCTGGTGGCACACAGGCCCGCGAAGATGAGCACGAAGCTGGGCTTGGTGGTGAAGGTGGCGCACGGCTCCCTCCAGCCCGAGGCATGCGGCTGGCTCAGTCCTGCGCTGTTGGCCGCCTGGACGCACACGCGGTACGTGGTACCCGGGGAGAGCCCGTACAAGGGGTGCTGCCGGGCGGTGGCGTAGATGTCCCCTACCACCGACTGGTTGCCCCGCCGGCCCTCCGGAGAGTAGCGGATCTGGTAGCCGCGCACCACCGAGTTAGGGGCGCACCAGCGGACAAGCGCAGATGTGTCGGTGGTCTCTGACACGCCCTGCAGCTTGGGAGGGTCTGGGATAGTGTCTTCGCCGCTGAGGCCCGGGCACCGGCACCACAAGCGCCTCTGCAGGTCTGCGCAGGGGGTCTGGAGGTGCTTACAGGGGTGGTAATCACAGGAGACGTCCTTGGGAGGCGCTCGCACTTCCTCTTCCTCACCCTCACTCTCACTCGAGTCGTCCAAAAGCAGGATTGGAATTTCATCCTGGGAAGGGCTTGGATGGTGGGCCAGCGGGGTGGCCTGTGTCTTCCAGTCGTGCCGGGGTGTGCTCAGGGGGGTCCGGGAGGCAGGGAAGAGACCAAGTTGTTTGCTGGTCGGTGGGGTGGAAGCAGTTGAGATATTAGGGTCAAGGACAAGCCCGGCAGCATGTTCTCCTTGCTCTGTCCCAGCTGTGCTTGCAGCCCTAGGTGGATCGCTGGAGTTTCTGGGACCTGATGTAGAGATGGTACTGGAGGCCATGGTGTGCTCCCTGACACTGCTGTGAGACCATGCAGCTCGCGAGGTGGGACCCACAGTGTGGGAGGAGGCCGTGGTGACACTCTGTGGGCCTCTCACAGCTTGAGTGGAGGGGGCTGTGCTCGGCAGGGTGAAGGGACCCTGTGTAGATGGTGCCTGAGTGCCGCGGGCGGAAGAGGGTGGGTTGGAATCAAGGGGAGTGGTGCTTTGGTCCCAGTGGCACACACTGGGCAGCTGGGCCAGGGGGAGAGGGGCTGAGAAGGCCCCGGGGGATCCTGCAGCCGGTGTGCACAGAGTGTCAGCTGCCCTGGAAGAGAAGTTAACCAGTTAAAAGGTATTTCTGGCATCAAAACTGCTTTTGTGCTGGCCTTTGCGTACTCAACGCAGAGAATCCCTTTTGCTAAGGCTTGTCAACACGTCCACCAGGTACACACTAGACACACATTACCTCACTGACCTTCAAAGCAACCTGTGGAGGAGGCTCCCAGGAGGCAGAGGAGGAAACAGAAGCTCAGAAAGAGGAATTACCTGCCTGAGATGCCACGGCCAGCAAATGGCAGAGCCTAAACCTGGGTAAACACTATGAAGGGCAGTGCAGATTCCATAAGCGTCTCACCTGTCTGCTACCTAGCCATGCGTACTAGTCACAATACTCACACTAGTTAACGTTTTCTGAGAGCTTGCCATGTGCTAGGGACTATTGTTAGCATTTTACTGTATCTGTGGATTTAATCTGCACCACCTTATGAAGTAGACACTGTTACCCCCATCTTACAGATGAGGTGGTAGAGGCCCAGAGAGGTGAAGTAATGCAGCCAAAATGAACAGTAGTATGGGGTGTGAAGAGCCTGCCTCAACCTGTTCATTAATACAAAGGGAGACCCTTCACTGCAAAGGGCCTGGGTGCTTGTCTTTGGAATCCACATAAAGCGGAGAAAGGGACAGACTGAGCCTCACTTGTCTCCAGGCTTGGGTGGGAGGTGAGAAAAGGACCCCCACAGAACAGGGGATGTCTCCCAAAAAGTGAGCTGGTGGAGCTGGTGGAGTTGGTTTGAGGGTGCTCAAGACCAGAGGTGTTCCCAGCCCCCATCCTCTTCTGGTGGCCAACCTGGGCACGAGGCCTCATTGCAAAAATAGCTCCTTCAGGTAAGAGCCAATGAGAAGTTTTCATAGGACTTCTGTCTGTCCCACGATAGTTCTGTAAGTCCACTGGTTTTGGACTGAATGACACAGGAGGCCAGATTCCATTTGGGGGACTCGTGGGAACCCAGTGCTTAAGCACAGTTTTGGAGGAAAGTGGATTGTAACTGTAATTGAATAACAATAAAAAATGTAAAAAAAAAAAAAAAGTGGATTCTGCCTCCTCTACCCAGCAATTGCATGAATCTAAGCAAGTACCCCTCCCCCTTTGGCCCCAGTCCACTCATCTGTAAAATGGGGCAATTATAACACTACTTTGGCAGAGGCAAGCTAACTGTTCACTTAGGCCATTTCTTTTTCCTACTGGGAACACAGCTAGACTACATTTCCCAGCCTTCCTTGCAGTTAAGTGTGGATGTTAGTGGTAGTGATGAGCCCCACCTCCTGGTCTGGCCCATTAAAACCTTCCTTATCTGTTCCTCCATGCTCTCTGCCTCTCTGGCTCACCGGAAGGGAAGTAGAGCCTCCATTAGCTGGGTCCCTGAATGTGACTACATGAGAGATGGCCACCCTGCCCAACAATGCCAACCTGCCCAGCCTGATGTGAGCAAGACATGAGTGGGGACAACTTCAGTTCCAGGAGGCTGACCTTCACCCCTTAGTCACCTGCTTTGTAAATGTTTACCTGCTTAGCACTACCTTCTTTGCATTCATGAGGAGCCACGACAACTCACAGCTGCAAGTGAGGGGGTTGCCAAAGAGGTTGATGGATAGGACCTGGGAGGAATGCAGGGTCCAAGGAGGGAAGGAACTCAAGTTGCAGCTGAAATACACGGAAAATCAACTGTCAGGCTTTTACGATCAGGTCTAAACTATTCCCAGACAGCCATGGTGGTGTATGGGAAAACCATTCTGTTAGGGGTTAGTAATATCATCTAACCATTAGATGATATTGCTTTGGGCAAAACTCTTAATGACCTTGGGCTTCCGTTTTGGTCATCATTTCACAAATGAGGAAACTGAGCTATGGAAGAGCTAAGTAACTTGCCCCAACTCACACAGCTAGTGAGTGGTGGAGTCAGGATTTGAGCCCAGGCAGTTTGGCTCCACATCCGATGCCTTACACACAATGGTGCATCATTCTAAAGCTCAAAAGAGGAGTCTGAGCCAGAGGCATTACTCTCATCAACGTAACACCACCACCATCATTATCATCACCGTCACTGTCACTATCACCAACACACCATATTGCCAACATCCTCACAATTGCCATTACCACCATCACCATCACTTTCATCCTCACCATCATCACCTTTATCACAGCCACCTTCATCTGCACTAATGTTATAGAGCACACGCCACCTGATAGGCCTCGAGCTAAGTGCCCTGCATCTTCTATCTCCTTTCCTTTATGACAAATGCTGAAGTGAAGAACTCTGGTTGGGTCTGGAGCGGGCAGAGAAAAGACAGAAGTGGCCACTTTTCAGGGCCCAGGTGTGGGTGCCCCGGAAAGGAGGTGGCCTGGGATCTTCTTCAAAGGGACGCTGCCCTTCCTGTTAGAAGTCAGGAAGGAGGGTGGGTAGAGTGACACTTTGGACATCTCCAGGCCACAAGGCACCAAGCCTGGGTGCTGACTGCACGTAAGACCTTTCTACTCTCTCACGTTTCCTCCCTAGACCCCCGGCTGACTTCTCACATGGGGAAGCAGGTGGTTGGAGAAATAAAGAACCTGATGCCCTCACCCCTTCTTCCCATGCAGGTCACTCATCCTGAGCTTAAAGGGTGCCTTACATGCGTGAGAGTTTGGAGTTTTACTATTACTCTGGACAGAATTGAGGTACACAGTTTTCAGGCTGGAGGGACTACCTGGGACACGCCCAGAGATGCCACCCAAAGGGTGATGAAGAACAGAACCCCAGAGAGGACTTGAAGGAGCCACTGGAGGAAAATGAAAGTCTGGAATGCCCTATAAAAGAGTTACACCTATTCAGTATAGTGTGACGGGCAAAATCAATCGTGTGATTCAGAAATACTTACTTCTGCAGCAGGAGGAGCCGGAGGCGAGGAGTGTCTTGAAAGATGTGCGTCTGCACAGAGGCGAGTGCTGGGGAACCTTGACAGTCCAGCTGCTGCAGGTCGGGGGTCGTCTGGAAAATGCCCCCCTCCAGGCTCCTCAGTCTGGGCATGTTCTTTAGGTAGAGGGACGTGAGCTTGGGCAGGTGTCTGATCCACGCTGACTGAACTGAAACACAGAGGGGGAACTGCCCACTACCCAGGACGACACTAACTGAGTAATGCTGGCAGGGCAGTACTGAAACACCCAGAGCGACAAGGCGGGTTGTGAAAGTCATTGCTGAGCATGGGCGCAGTTGGCAGCTTTAGGGGTCTCAGAAGCACGGGCTGTTTGGGCTGAAAGGCCAGTCCTTCCTTCCTTTCAGCCGGAGACAGCTGAGGCCAGAGAGGAGAATGACAAGCCCAGGGCCACACAGTTGGGAAAGGACAGAGCCAGGACTTGAACCCAGGACACTGTCTTCAACTCTGCTGCCGCCCTACCTTCTTGTTAAACCCCACACAGAAATACCTGCAACTTCACTCTGATGGCTACCAGGAGTGAAGGAATTTTCGAGGAAGGTAGGGAAGGGGGAGAAAAGCGGAAGACGGAAGGAGGCCCAGACGCAAAGGCATGTGGCTCTCCTCATATGTGGATAATGTGTCCCTTCCCCTCTGTGTCCAGCTCTTGCTCTTTTCTTTGTCTGTGGTGGTGGGAGAGGTGATTCTAGACACATGAAGTGTTTTTTAAAATAATGAAACCAGCCTTGTGAACCAGAGTCAGATTACACCAAGCCCGGAAGAACTGGTATTCTTACCTCCCTCCTGTGTTTTGTTTGAAGGGGTCAACATTAGCAGACACGATTTTAGCCAGCCAAGTAGACAAGTCTGTGAGTCACCCTCAGGGCATCATTTGCATCACATGAACTGCCTGTTTGATGCTAATCTGCTCCCAAAGGAGGCACCCACTTCCCCATTCTACTACCATTCTCTAGCTCTGCTGGGTCGCAGTGGGACAGGGAGGCTAAACTTGGGCTTCTGGACCCAGAACGCTTGGGTTTGGATTTGAACGCTGTGAGACCTCGGGCCATTCACCTTTCTGGCGTCGGTTTCCTCTTACACAAAACTGTGATGATAGTTCCTACCTCTGGGTTCAAGGAATTAACAACCCCCATAAGGTGTTTCCAGCACCGTGTGTGTGTGGCTCAGAAAATCTAGAAGCCGGCCCGGGAGCACATGGCCAGCCCGCCTCTAAAAACCCGTGGCACCCAGGACTCACCCTGCTTGAGGAGCGTGCCGCTGAGGTCCAGGACCTCGAGGGTGGTCAGGTGCGCGAAGGCGGTGTTGACGATGTCCACCTGGGCGCCGCTGCCCAGCACGGTGTGGGAGAGGTTGAGCAGACGCAACGCGGGGAAGCAGGCGAAGGCCCCGGGTGGTAGCGACTGCAGGGGGTTCCCGGCGAGCTCGAGCGTGCGAAGGCTGCTCAGAGTGGGCCCGGCGCACGGTGGCAGGGCGGCCAGCTTGTTGTAGTTGAGGTCCAATGTGTGCAGCCCCGCGGGCCAGCCAGGACCCCAGAGCAGCGTGCCAATGTGGTTGTGTTGAAGCGTCAGCACCTGCAGCTGCGGCAGGTGGCCGAGCTCCGACGCGCTCAGCGCGCTCAGCAGATTGTGGCTGCCGTCCAGGCTGCGCAGTGCGCTGGGCAGGCAGCTTGGCAGGCGCGCCAGGCTGCGGTTCACCAGGGTCAAGGTCGTGGCTCCCGTGGGGAAGAGCCCCTCGCAGGGCGAGCCCGTGGCGTTACTGGCCCCGCTTCCAGAGGGATCCTGCTGAGTGAGCCGGAAAAGAGGAGCCCTCTGATGGTGAGGCCCCGCCAGGCTCAGGTGCCGTGCTGTGGGCAGCAACAACAGCAGCAGGGCCCACCACATGGCACGTGGCTGGGAAGAGGACAAGGTGATAGCCCATTAAATCCTGAAGAAACACCCTCGAATGAAGTGTAAAGTGCCCCCCTACCACCAGGCTTTAGGAGGAGCGCAAGTCCTGGACTTTCCCCAGTGTTACTGGGTTTGCAGTGACTTTGCCTCTGCTAGCTTTTCCCCATCATCTCCCCAACATGTCCTGTGGCACCTCCTACTCTTCCTTCTCCCAGCGATGCCCTTCCCTCTAATTCCCTCTAATTCTCTGGATGCTAACGGACAGGGGAGCTCCTGCTGAAAACCTCCCTCCTCTGTCCCATCTGGGTCTGAATCTCCCAGCACCTCCTCGGTTTATTTGTTCTCATCACATGAGCTTCCTGAAGGAAGGGAACTTGCCCTTTATCACTGCAAACTCCTCAGATCCACAGGTGCTGCCGCATAAACATCTATTAATATCAAACCAGTGAATGACTTCAGGTATGTGGCTCCACTGGTACAAAAAGACGGGACTTGAGGAAGATTTTTTCAGTCCCAGCGAAACTCAGTTGCCCCCATTTTCCCCTTAGAACTGCCCAGCCCCAGGTGAGTCCTGGTTTGCCTGTCACCTGGTTTGCAGGTCACATTTAAAAATAAGTTCTGGAGTCTCTTTCTTGGGAGGGCCATCTGGGTTGCCTTCAGGGAAGAAACCCAGACAGCTGGGAGGCTTGGGAACCTGGAGTCAAGAATTTCCTGTTCTCACGTTGCTCCCAACAAAAGCCAAGGCTCCTGAGGTCTCCCAAGCCTGGAAGGATGGCTGAGAGTCACCAGATGTGGAGTTTCTGGACTACCTGGGAGCACAGGGCAGCTGGGAGATTGGGTGGGGGTAGATCAGGCAGCCAGGGCTGGTTTAGGAGCGCCAAAGCTACTTTTAACCAAGCCTTGGCTTTGATATTCTCTCATATCTATAGGTGTGTATTCCTGCTCCAGCTATCTCTGCTGGCCACCGGGTCTCTGAGCAACTCCCTCTTGCTATTTTGGTGTCCAGGCAGTGAGAAAGAGCCTGGAAACCGAGGCCAGGAGTCCATGCCTCCAGCAGGGTGTCATACTCACCAGAATCTGTCCTTTTGGAGTGTGGCGCTCCTGGATGCCCCTTTGTAGTTTTCACTCCTCTTACAGATCCCAGGAGCCAGTGACTTACTTACACAGCAGCTCAACTCTGAATTCCAGAGGGAGGCTTGTTTCCCAGATGCTCCTGCCCCCAGCTCCACCCACCGAGAGGCCGGAGGTACCCTAGTCCCTGCCTTCCATCCTTCCTCACATTGTGGTCTTTAGCCAACACCCTTACTGCCTGTCTCCTCCTCCCACTCTGGGCCTGGACCTGCCCCTTCCCAGGCCTGCTACCTCCTCCCAGCCCTCCCCCATCTTCATCTCGCCTTTTACTGCCTTTCCAGGACTGAGAAATGGAGGGAGTCAGCTCTCCCGGCCAAGGCGAGGGCTGAAGGCTGATGGGCAAAGTGAGGTAGAGGTGGCACAGTCAGCTCCCAAGAATCTGATCCTCCTGCCAGGTGGTTTCCATTTTTTGGGATGTGTGGAGAAGGAATGGTGAGCTGGTATGAGGAAGAAGCCCCATGTCCCAAAGGAGAAAAGTGCCCAGTCCATAGGAAGGCCTGGAGAGACGTACAGGGGCAAGTGGCCAGAGAGGGGTCTTCAGAGGAGTCTGGAAGCAGGAGCAGGCTCACACCAGATCCAGAAGTCCCCAAGAGGATTGGTTTGGTTTCTCTGAGACCCAGTTCGGTGACAGAGTGGAGGTTTGTCTCTCATAAATAAAGAGGATAGAAATGCAGAAAGAATGTTCCCACCTCATAGCCGGGGTTATTGATCCTGGCTAACAGGAGCCCCAGGTCTCCTCGAAGGCCTGCTGATGCTATGTGAGCTTGTTTAGAGCGCATCTGCTCAGAGCAGACAATGCCCTGCTCCCCCTGAGTTCCAGCATGGGCCATTTTGTCTGAGGCCCTTTGATCTGCACATCCCTTCCTGCCAGGCCCAGGGTTAATCATCCTCAGTGCCGTGTACACAGACCCTGAGACCAGAGCTCCACGAATCTTTCCTCCTGTCTGCCGTTATCTGAGCAGCCCTGAGGAAACACAGGACCCCTCTGAACTGGCATGTTGAGTTATTGGATAATTGCACATCCCAGGGGACCTCCTTTTTTGACCTTCTTCACCCCCAACCTCAAAACTATCCTTTCAGCCCCCATGCCAGCAGGGGTCTTGCTGCTCAGAAACATTCCTTTCTTGGGCGCAGGGGTGGGGGGGGTTTGGGGGGGGGCAGGGAGAGGCCTGTTCTGTGAAACCATGTCTGGGGTAGCACAGTCATCACCCAGGGATCCCAGAAGTAGAAACTCTGTGCCACGGAAAACACAGGACGCCAAGTGGGAGCGAGAAGTGGAGGCCAGTGGGTGGCCTCAGGTGAGGTCCTTACCTCTGCCTTTGTTTGGTTCACTAGGCACAGAGAGCACCGAACAGGTCAATTAAAACATCAGCTGCTCTCAACCAGGTCTACCTGACTCCAGCAGGACTTTGGGGAGTTCGGGCAGGGCTGCCCAGGTGAGAGGAAGCTGAATCCACTGGTTGGGATAGAGACTCTGAGGAGGAAGTAAGTTGCCCCCTCCCCCCATGGAGGGCTATAAAAGAGGAACCTAGCCATGGCTGGCATGGCTCAGTTGGTTGGAGCATTTTGGTCCTATAGACCAAAAGGCCACAGGTTTGATTCTTGGTCAGGGCACATACTCAGGTTGTGGGTTCAATCCCCAGTCGAAGTGCGTATGTGAAGGCAACCAATCCATCGATTTCTCTCTCTCTCCCTCTCTACCCTCCTCCTTCCTCTAAAAGAAATGAAAAAAAAAAATGTCCCTGAGTGAAGATTTTAAAAAAAGAGGACCCCAGGGAGCAATGCTGGGATGCTGCTCTGTACACCAGTGGGGAAAGGGGGCTGGGGAGGCCCTGGTTGCAGAACTCCCCTGAGGTCATTGCCAGCACTTACTCAGAGCCCCAGGCCCCCTGAGCCAACATCTTGTCTCTGCTGCTTGCTGCCTAGCTCATCAGTGGTGTCCAGGGCCTGGACTGGACAGGCTGACCTGACATCTGAGCTCAGCCCTCTGGACTGCTCTGGTGTTTTAGCTCTGCTCATACCAAACCCAAGCAGACACACCCTGGGTAGGCTGCCCTGGGCTTCTGAGCTGGGGAGCCTGGTGGCAGGCACTGTATGGCAGACTGCTTAGCAGTCTCGCCCAGATATACTCTGCTGGTCGCCACCAACCCCTTTTTTATTTTTGTTGTCTTTATTATTATTATTATTTCTTTTTGGTCTCATTGTTAACCAAATTCATTGTTTAGTAATATGTTATTTAGCCCCCATGTCTTTGAGTGTTTTTCAGTTTTCTTGTTGATTTTTATACCATTGTGGTCAGAGAAGATGCTTGATATGATTTCAGTCTTCTTAAATTTATTAAGATTTGTTTTATGTCCTAACACGTGGTATATCTTAGAAAATGTTCCATGTACACTTGAAAAGTATGTATATTCAAGCCCTGGCTGGTGTGGCTCAGTGGATTGAGTGCTGGCCTATGAACCAAAGGGTTGCTGGTTCGAATCCTGGTCAGGGCATACCCCTGGTTTGTAGGCCAGGTCCCCAGCAGGGGGCATGTGAGAGGCAACCACACATTAATGTTTCTCTCCCTCTCTTTTTCCCTCCCTTCCCCTCTCTTTAAAAAACGAAATCTTTAAAAACAAAGAAATAAAAAGAAAAGTATGTATATTCTGTTGCTGTGGGGTGAAATGCTCTGAAGATTTCAATTAAATCCATCTGATGCAGTGTGTCATTAAGGCTGCTGTTTCCTTGTTGGTTTTCTGTCTGGAAGATCTATCTATTAATGTCAGTGGGATGTTAAAATCCTCTACTGTGACTGTATTACTGTCAGTCTCGCTCTTTATGATCATCAAGATTTGCTTTACATATTTAGGTGCTCCTATGTTGGGTGTGTAAATGTTTGCCTGGGTGATATCCTCTGTTGGATTGCTCCCTTTATCATTATGTAGTATCTTTCTTTGTCTCTTATTGTATAGCCTTTGTTTTAAAGTCTATTTTTGTCTGATATAAGTATTGCTACCCCAGCTTTTTTTCCCTTTTCATTTGCATGAAATATCTTTTTCCACAGACTTTTAGTCTGTGTATATCTTTCATTCCGAGGTGGGTTTCTTGTGGACAGCATATGTATGGGCCTTGTATTCTTAGCCATTCTGCTATCCTATGTCTTTTGATTGGAGCATTTAAGCCATTCACATTTAAAGTGATTATTGATCGGTACATATTTATTGCCATTTTTTCTTTTAACTGTGATCTTCTCCTCCTCCTCCTCCTCCTTCCAGGCCCTTCAACATTTCTTGTAATATTGATTTGGTGGTAACAAACAGGTTTAACTTTTTTTTTAAAGATTTTATTTATTTATTGCTAGAAAGAGGGGAAGGGAAGGAGAAAGAGAGGGAGAGAAATATCAATGTGTGGTTGCCTCTCGCTTGACCCCTACCAGGGACCTGGCCTGCAACCCAGGCATGTGCCCTGACTGGGAATGGAACCTGTGACCCTTTGGTTCACAGGCCTGCACTCAGTCCATTGAGCTATACCAGCTGGGCTGCTTTAGCTTTTTCTTGTCTGGGAAGCTCTTTATTTCTT
The DNA here is from genome assembly GCF_022682495.2 of Desmodus rotundus. Classification (NCBI taxonomy): domain Eukaryota; kingdom Metazoa; phylum Chordata; class Mammalia; order Chiroptera; family Phyllostomidae; genus Desmodus; species Desmodus rotundus. The sequence goes on from NC_071392.1 coordinate 119,452,216, forward strand.
CTTCAATTTTAAATGATAACATTGCTGAATAAAGTAGCCGTTGTTGTAGGCCTTTGCTTTTCATCACTTTGAATATTTTATGCCATTTCTAGCCTGAAATGTTTCTGCTGAGAAATTAGCTGACTGTCTTTTGGGAGCTCCCTTCTAGGCAACTAATTGTCTTTCTCTTGTGGCTTGTAAGATTCTCTCTTTGTCTTTAACCTTTGCCACTTTAATTATGACATGTCTTGGTGTGGGCCTCTTTGGGTTCTTATCTGGGACTCCCTGTGCTTCCTGGACTTGTATGTCTTTTTACTTTACCAGGGTAGAGAAGTTTTCAGTCATTATCTTCAAATAGGTTCTGAATCCCTTGCTCTTTCTCTTCTCCTTCTGGCACCCCTATGATGTGAATGTTGTTATGTTTCATGTTGTCCCAAAGGTCCCTTAAACTATTCTCATTTTTAAAATTCTTTTTTTCTTTTGGCTGCTATGATTGGGTGTTTTTTTCTACTTGCCTTCCAAATCACTGATTCAATCATCTGCTTCATCCAACCTACTGTTTATTCTTGACAATGTATTCTTCATTTCAGATATTGTACTTTTTATTTCTGACTGGTTCTTTTTTTATGGTTTCTCTGTTGTTTTTCATGTTGTTGCAGTTCTCACTGAGTACCTTGTAGTTCTCACTAAGTTCCCTGAACATCCTTGTGACCAATTTTCTGAAGTCTATATCTGATGAGTTGCTTGCCTCCATTTCATTTAGCTCTTTTTCTGGAGACTTCTCATGTTCTTTAATTGGGGGCATATTTCTTAGTTTCCCCATTTTGGCTGCCTCTTCGTGCTTATTTCTATGTATTAGGTAGATCTGCTATGACTCCCAGCCTTGGTAGGGTGTCCTGTGGGGCCCAGTGGCACAGTCTCCTCAATCACCTGAGCTGGGTGCTCTAGGAATTTCCCTTTTGTGGGTTATGTGGGTCCTCCTGTTGTAACTGAGTCTTGATTGCTATTGGTCCATTCGTGTGTGGGATAGACACTCAGGCTGGGTGACTGTGAGGCTTAACCCTGAACACAGCATGTGAGCTGCTTTGCAGGTATTGACCACACAATGCAGAATTCGCCTCAGTTGCGTCTGTCACCTGCTGAGATCTCCCTTTGGATATGCCACCAGTGAAGTGATTGAATCCTGACCTGATGTTGTTTGAGCTGATTCCTGGGTGTGTTGGTTCTGGGCCCCTTGGAGGGATTCTGGTGCAGTCCAGTGTCAGATGGTGCCTCTGACTGGCCCTGGGCAACCTGCTTGGAATTACAAAGTGATCCACAGTTTGTGGCTGCCTTTGCTGGGCCTGGGTATGCACAGGAAGGACCAGCATACATATTCAGGCTGGCTTTTACCAGGATCAGGCCTGGGGCTTGGTCAGCAAAAGTCCTAAGGCACCCTGAGATCCGCCTCTGGCTGCCTCTGTGTGTCGGCTGCCTGTTAGGCTGAGTCACTAAAAGAGCCTCTGGTAGTACTTGAGTTGCATGAGGTAGGTTCTCAGTGAGCCACTGGGTAGGTGCAAGTGATGTTCACCAGATAGGTATAGATTGAAACTCGGTACCAGTGCTGGGCCTGAGGCCATTAAGCAAAGTCCCTGGGTATACCAAGCCTAGCTGCCACCTGCTGGGTGCTCATACACCTTTATGGTGGGATGGGGTCTCAGGGAGTCATCAGGGTAAGGCCAACAGAGTTCATCAGTCCCAAACAGACCAAGATTGGGCCGTGTGAAGGGAGGGCTCTACCCTGCTCAGGCACGTGAGGGAAAAATGGTCCTTGTCCTAGAGTCACACAGCTCAGTCTGTCAAACTTCTGGGAGGAACCCGAGCTCAGTAGGACTCCAGGATTTGGGAGGATGGAGCTGGTGGATGTCTTGCGAGGGGGAGCGCTGGTCAGGCTTTGGGGAAGGTGGGTGGGTGTGGCCCTGCTCCCGAGTCACAAAGCTCAGTCTGTCCAGATCTTACTCAGCCCTCCACAGGGTGGAGCCACCAGGAGTCAGGTGGGTGGGGCTGCTGACCATCCCCATTTTTAAATTGAGTGCTTACTAGAGTCCGAGCCTAATACCATATGCATTATCATATCATATTGAATCGTCACCGGGTTCTGACTATTATTCCCATGCTTCAGATAAAGAAACTGAGGCTTACAGAGGCTGACTAGGCTCTGGGGCACACAGCTAGTTTAGTCTGTAGTTTGTCTGGCTTAACCACTGCTTTTACGTTGCCTTCCATAGGCTCCAGCATTTCACACTGTAATGTTCCCTGTAAGTCCAAGAGAACCTTTCCCAAATAGCTAGACAGACCAAAATCATGCAAGAAGTCTGGAAAGTTGGGAAAGTTTCTTTCATAGTTGAGCAGCTCATTCTCAGAAGAAACAAAGCTAACTTCCTGGGTCCCTGAGGGCCCAGGACTGAGGTAGACAGCTGGGCAGGGCTGCTGGGCACCTCTTGGGAAGGCCCCCGCTGTCTTCTCCAGCCTCTTCTCTTCTTCCAGCACCTCTGGGAGGTCAAGAAAAGGTGACTGAAGTGTTTGTCCCCTCTGGAAAAGAATGCTAAGGCCTCATAATGAGTCCTAGCACCAAAACTTATGTGTCCTCCTAATGCCACGCCACATCAAATGTCATGCTGCTTTCTGCCCACCATTGCTTTTCCCAAGCGGCAACCTATGCCTGAGTGCTCTTCCCTTGCCCACCTTACTCTCCATGTCTGCTCACTCTGCTGTACCTACTATGGGTCCCCTTAAAAGTTCATCCTGAGATAAGGACTTGGGTGCAGGTAGTTTACTTGGGGGATGATCCCAAAAAGCGTGGAGAAGGAGGAAGGGAGGGAGACAGGGAAGGGAAGGCACTACAGGTGTGTTAATGAGCAGGTCACTCAATCCCACGGGGACCCTCTGAGAAACTGTAGAACGTACCTGAGGATTGTTTCTTCAAGTGGCAAGAATGTGGGGTTATTTACCCATCAGCTTCTGCTTCTTGTTGGCTTGAGGGTTCTTCGCGTGGCTTTAACTCCCTGGCATACCTGACTTGCTCTGAGCATGGATCAAGCCACTCCAGGGAGGGCCAAGGGGCTGGGCACCCAGAGCATCTGCTGTTGCACCATTCAAGACTTCGCCTAAGCAGGCCCTCCCTTGATGTTCTCTCCCAGGTGACTCAGGCTTACTGCCATCAGACAAATCGACACAGTCCCCCTAATTTAGGACTAAACTTCCTGAGAAATGGGCCACATCATTATTCTTGGTAGCCTAGGTGCCTGTGGTGGAGTCTGGCACTCAGGAGAAACACTCAGAAATGAATGGGAAGAGTCAATGGTGAGTCAGTATGTCCTCCGCCCTGGAGTAGATGGGGAAGAGCTCAAAACAGCAAACATTCAATTCAAATGCCTGAGATTCGCAGCCCAGGTCCGTGAGCATCCCAGCCTTGAGAAGGGCTCAGGTGAGAGATGAGCTGAGAGGCATGGTGTATGGGGGTAGGGGCAGAGGTGGAAGGAGAGATGCTTCCAATCCAGACTCCCAACACTTTCATGGATCTTTGGGGGAAAGATGTTGTGGAAAATTTTTACAAGGTTAGAGTGTTAGTAAAACCCATAGCCTGCTGGCAGAGGACAGGGCGGGAAGAGCCAATGATTACATACTTGGCCACATTTCTTTTTGTACTTAGATCTAAAAAAATCAGTCAGGGATTGTTGGCCTTAGAGGTGACTTTAAAGCTTGTCTGTTTCTACTCCTCCCTAACCGTTTTAGAGAGGGGAAACTGAGCCTCAGAGAGGGAAATTGGCTCATTGAGGTCACATAGGTGAGTCCCAATTATCCAGTGAGAAGAAAGGGCAGACTAATACAATTCTATTCTAGGCTCCAGGCTTATCTGCACAGCCGACCAGGTCTCACCTGCCTTGGCATTATTAACACTGTGGGTGCTTTCCCACGGGAAAGCCTGAATCAACACCCCTCGTGAGTGTCAAGTGCCTAAGCAGAGTTTCCAGGGATTCTGACCCCATCCCGTTCCCAGAACTCCGGAAATAAATACCCACCCCATACAGTTTGCCCCAGGGATCCAGAACTGGTGCTTTCCAAGGGAGTCCTGTCTGGTTCTTTGCACGGTTCTAGCAGTCAGGGGAGGGGTGAGGGGGGCTGGCCTAGATGGCAGGTGTCAGGTCAGGAGGTTGCCCTGCCTTGCCCTCCAGACCCCACCTGGCTCTTCTGAGGGCTCTTCCCCCTCAAGCGCTGGGGCTGGAATGCACAGACTTGAAGACTGCATTCTTCTCTGACACCAGAGATAAGCCGGAGGAAGGGGAGGTGACTGTGGGAGGAGATCGTACCAGGTTTTCAAGTCTCCGGGCAGCCAGCTCTCACGGAATGGTATGCAGAAAAGAGGCTTCCAGGTGGCCGGGACCAAGATATGTGAGTGGGCTCCGCTGACATGGCCGATCTGCTGTGAGGAAGTGATCTTCAGGGAAGAAAACACTCACGGGTTGGGGCTTATGTTATTTTCCCATGGAGATATCACGTAATAGCTGTAAGATGTCAGCACGAGAATTTGCAGAATGCTTCACATTAAAACAAACAAACAAACATTTGAAATCCTTTAAAAATCTGTAGTGGAAAAGATTCAAACTGGAATGAGAGGTCAGACTCTAACCTGCCACTTTACTTTGTATGTGGCTATAGAAAGTGGGACGAGATGGTTCATAGGCTGCTTTTATAAAGCACATTTAAAAACAAATCATAGTGGCGGCACATGTGTTAAAGGTTTTAAAATCGGGACAGGATACTGGGTTTGCATCCTAACACTGCTACTGTTTTATTGGGTACAATGTCTATATTCTTAAGCTTCTGTCTGTTTCATATTTTCCATCTGTAAAGTAAATGAATTGATTCAGGCTTAGTAATGCAGCTCACATATCCTGAGAACTTGCCAGGACAAGCCCCAGTGCTCACCATATAAAACGGGGACTCAGACTTGAACAGGACTGGACCCTGCACTCAAGCAGCCCCCAGTCTAGGAGGGGCAGACGACAGAACTATCACAAACAGTGTGTGCGCTGTCATGTCACAAAGGGCTGAACTCAGATCCCCGTTAGCCCAGGGAATGTATCCAGATTGTTCCCTGCTGCAACCCAGGGCCTGGCAGCACCTGCCACGATACATGCTTACGAAATATTTGCAGGATGAATGCATGTCTATTAACTGTGACCTCTGCTTCTGTTTCTGATCAGTTATATTTCCTTATTTGGGATTTTCCACAGAACAGTCAGGGGGTTCCTTTATGTTTATTTAGATTTTTAATAATGTTCAAGAAAACTCTTCCAAAAGGAAAAGTGTTTGAGTTGCCCAAACAAGGTAATGATTTGGAATCTCATGGAACTCGAATGTTATTTATTTCCCATGGCTACAGCAACTTGAGTACATACTGTGCAATGTTCAGTACTGTACCTACTGTGGATAGCATTTTGTTGGATGAAGAAATGCATACTGTCCAGTAAGCCTGTAAGCATGTGCTTAACATCATCAGTCACCGTGGAAATGTGAATTCAAAGCACAAGGAGATACTAGTCTGCACCCTCCAGACTGCCAGAAATTAAAAAGATTGACGGTACCAAGTTTGGGAAGGATGTGGAGCAACTAGTACTCTTACACACTGCTAGTGGGAATGTCAAATTGTGCAACAACCTTGGAAAACTGTTTGGAAGTGTCTCTGAATGCTAAGCACATATCTACCTAATCAGTCAGCAATTGCAAATTTATAGTCAAGAGAAATGACTTGCATATATCTGCCAAATGAATGTTTATAGGAACCTTAGTCAAAAAAGCCCCTAACTAGAAATAACCCAAAAGGCTCTAAATAGGAAACTAGATACATAAATTTTGGTTTATTCACACAATGGAGTACTACAAAGCCACAAAAAAAGAAGAAATTATGAGATGCTCAAAACCACAGATGGATTTCATAGACATTGTGTCAAACAACAAAGCCAAGCACACAAGTACCTACCATGAAAGTTCCATTTATACGAAGTCCAAGAACAGGCAAAATGAACCAATGGTCAGAATAGTGGTTACATCTGAAGAGCATCTCAGACGGAGGGCCCAGAATGTGCAAAGGAGTGGAGGTGTGACAGGCATGGGTTGAGGGAAGGGGCAGTTCCGTGTGGCAGGAGGACAGCAGGGGTCATGCAGGAGAAGTGTAGGGAGAAGAGGTTTGGAAGGTTATTTGGGTCATTTTGTAAAAGGCCAAATGGTCATCGTTAGTGCTGTTTGCTGTATGGTGCAGTTTCCTCTCTTCTGGCCACTTTAGGATTGTACTTCCTGGCCTTTTGTGGTTGAGTGGGGCAATGTTTTCATGTTTTGTTCTGGCCAATGAGTTGTGATTTACTGGTTACTTTAATGTAATTTAATTGTTGGTGTGAGACCAGGGCTCTCTTTTTCCCTCTTGCGTCTGGCACTACTTGGGACCGTGGCTGCTTCATCAGCCTGGGTCTTGGAAGGCCAGAGCTCCCCAGACACTAACCATGTAGATATACAGTGTGAGAAATAAATTTTATGATCTTAGGTTGCTTGTTACTGAAGCATAGCCTCAGCTATTTGGATTGATATAGGCCTTGGTTATGGCATCAAGTTCATTTTATTCATTCATTCATTCATTCATTCAACACACTGAACATCTAGTGGCTGTGCACTAGCCACTGCTCTAAATCCTGACACAGGCCCTCCTCTCAAGGAGCTTTCATTCTGTCGGGGAACACAGGAAACAGGCAAATGAATGAATATGGTAATTACAGTTTTCAGGAAGAGTAATGAAGGAAATAAACAGGCCGATATGACAAAGAAATTGGTCATCAAGAGGGATGACCCTCTTCATTAGAACTGAGACCTGAGGATGAGATAAAGCTGGCATGTTCAGAAACATGGGACAATGTTCCGGGGAAGGGGATGTGCAACGATTTGGAGGCAGGAAAGAGCCTGCTATGTTCGAGTCACAGAAAGCAGATCTTTGGGGCTGGAGGGCAGAGGGTGAGAGGAGAGGTAGGCAAGGACACTGTTATGTGAGTACATTGTACATGGCCTGCTTTATGTGGTAAAAGCCAGTCTTGTTGTTCTGTTCATTGTAGGCAAGAGCTAAGCTAGACTAGAGTTACATGGAGAGGGTGTTGAAAGTGTCCAAGGGGGAAGTGATGATGCAGCCTTCGGAGTAATGACAGTAGACGTGGAGATCAGTATACACATTTGAAATATGTTTTAAAGTGGAACCCATGGGATTTGGTAATGGATTGGAAGTGAGGTGTGGCAGGCTGAATAATGGGACCCAAGATAATCCTGTCTTCATCCCCGGAACCTGTAAATGTTACTTTATCTAGCAAAAGGACCTTCATATATGTGATTAAGGATTTTGAGATGGAGAGATTATTGTGGATTATCCAGATGAGCCCTGAATGAAGTCATGAGTGTCTTTATAAGACAGAGGCAGAGGGAGATTCTACTACAGAGAAGAAGGTCTGAGGGAGATTGGAGGAAGATGCTACACTGCTGGCTTTGGAGATGGAGACCCAGGACAAGGAATGCAGCTTTCGAAAATGGAAAAGGCAAGGAAATGGATTGTCCCCTAAACTCGGGTGGAATTTGGCCCTCCTGACCCTTTGAGTTTCGCTCAGTGACACTGATTTCAAATTTCTCACCTCAAGAACTCTTAAGAGAATAAATGTGTATGTTATTATTGTTTTGTGGCAAAACATATGTAACATAGTATTTATCATTTTAACCATTTATTCAGTTGACAAATAAATGGCATCAAATACATTCACAACATTGTGTAACCATCACCACTATCTATGTCTAAAATATTTCCATCATCTGTGACAAAAACTCTGTACGCATTAAATAACTCCCTACCCACCTCTCACCCCCAACTCCTGGTAACCTCTGTTCTACTTTCCGTCTCTATATTTGTCTATTCTAAACACTTTTTAAGAGTGGAATCATATGAGATTTGTCCATCTGTGTCTGGCTTATTTCACTAAGCATGATATATTCAAGGTCCATCATGTTGTAGCATAAATGAAAATTACATTCCTTTGTATGGCCAAATAACACTGTATGTTGTTTTAAGCTATCAAGTTTGTGGTAATTTTTTTTTTTTTTGGCGTTTTAATTATGCTGTGTCTTGGTGTGGCAGTGTTTGGGTCCATCTTGTTTGGGACTGTTTGTGCCTCCTGGACTTGTATGTTTATTTCCTTTGCCAAATCAGGAATTTTTGCTTTCATTATTTTTTCAAATAAATTTTCAATTTCTTGCTCTTCCTCTTCTCCTTCTGGCATGCCTATGATTCTGATGTTGGAACATTTAAAGATGTCCCAGGGGCTTCTCAGTCTATCCTCATTTTTTTGAATTCTTTTTCTTTTTGGTGTTCTCATTGAATGCTTTTGTCTTTCTTATGTTTCAAATCATTGATTTGATCCTCAGTTTCATCCCATCCACTGTTGGTTCCCTGTAGATTTTTCATTATTTCACTTCATGTAAACTTCATTTCTATCTGGGTCTTCTTTATGCTATTGAAGTACCCAATGAGCTCCTGGAGGATCTCAATAACCAGTGTTTTGAACTCTGCATCTGAAAGATTGGCTATCTCTTTTGTTTAGTTCTTTTTCTGTACTCTTGTTCTGTTCTTCATTTGGGCCATATTTTTTTGTCTCCTCAATTTGGCAGCCTCCCTGTGTTTGTTTCTGTGTATTAGGTAGAGCTGCTTTGACTCCCTGTCTTAGTAGTGTGGCCTATTGCAGAAAAGCACACCTGTAAGTTGTATGGGGCAGAGCCTTAGGTAATTGCCAGTGTGGGGCAATCCTGGTCACCACTCTCTGGCTTTCTGTGGGGGAGGGCTCAGAGAAAGACAATGCCACTGCCTGGCCTCTGGAGTTTTGCCCAGGAGGAAGCTGTCCTCTGGCACTCAGTCTGTTGCCAGTCACTTCATTTTCTCCCCATATGACACTGGTGCCCTTCCAGCTGTTGCCCTGGTGCTGAATTCCAGAGGGGGAGGGTCTACCTGAGCCCTAAGTTCATTGTGAGCTCCTTAAGAGGATTCTCTCGAAAATCCTGCAGTTTCTTCTGCCACCCCAACCACCACTGTTTTTTTAAAAATATATTTTATTGATTATGCTATTACAATTGTCTCATTTTCCCCCCTTCACTCCCCTCCTCCCTGCAAACCCCCTCCCACTCACATTCTCCCCCCATCCCTTCCCCATAGTTCATGTCCATGGGTTATACATGTAAGTTCTTTGGCTTCTACATTTCCTATACTATTCTTACCCTCCCCCTGTCTGTTTTGTATCTACCATTTATGCTACTTATTCTCTGTACCTTTTCCCCCCTCTCTTCCCCTCCCACTCCCATGTTGATAACCCCCCATGTGATCTCCATTTCTGTGGTTCTGTTCCTGTTCTAGTTGTTTGCCTAGTTTGCTCTTGTTTTTGTTTTAGGTGTGGTTGTTAATAACTGTGAGTTTGCCGTCATTTTACTGTTCATACTTTTTATCTTCTTTCTCTTAGATAAATCCCTTTAACATTTCATATAATAAGGGCTTGGTGATGATGAACTCCTTTAACTTGACCTTATCTGAGAAGCACTTTATCTGCCCTTCCATTCTAAATGATAGCTTGGCTGGATAGAGCAATCTTGGATGTAGGTCCTTGCCTTTCATGACTTGGAATACTTCTTGCCAGTCCCTTCTTGCCTGTAAGGTCTCTTTGGAGAAATCAGCTGACAGTCATATGGGAACTCCTTTGTTAGGTAACTGTCTCCTTTTCTCTTGCTGCTTTTAAGATTCTCTCCTTATCTTTAATCTTGGGGAATGTAATTATGATGTGCCTTGGTGTGTTCCTCTTTGGGTCCAACTTCTTTGGGACTCTCTGAGCTTCCTGGACTTCCTGGAAGTCTATTTCCTTTGCCAGATTGGGGAAGTTCTCCTTCATTATTTGTTCAAATAAGTTTTTAATTTGTTGGTCTTCCTCTTCTCCTTCTGGCACCCCTATAATTCGGATGTTGGAATATTTAAAGATGTCCTGGAGGTTCCTAAGCCTCTCCTCATTCTTCCAAATTCTTGTTTCTTCATTCTTTTCTGGTTGAATGTTTCTTTCTTCCTTCTGGTCCACACCGTTGATTTGAGTCCCAGTTTCCTTCCCATCACTATTGGTTCCCTGTACATTTTCCTTTGTTTCCCTTAGCACCACCTTCATTTTTTCATCTAATTTGTGACCAAATCCAACCAATTTTGTGAGCATCCTGATTATCAGTGTTTTAAACTGTGCATCTGATAGGCTGACTCTCTTCATTGCTTAGTTGTATTATTTCTGGAGCTTTGATCTGTTCTTTCATTTGGGTAATTTTTTTTGTCTTGGAGTGCCTATTATGTAAAGGAGTGAGGTCTTAGGTATTTCCCAGGGTGGGGTAACCCTCCTCGCTGCCTTGTGATGCTGGATGTGGGGGAGGGGTCCAAGAGGGAGCAATGGTGCTTGCTCCACTCTGCCGTTTTTCAGTCACTCCCCCTACCTCTGCTACCCACAATCAAATTGGGCCCTTCTGGGGCTGATTCCCGAGTGGGTGGGTTTGTGTATGCTCTAGGACCCTGTGAGTCTCTCCAATGAACTCCTGTGAGTCTGGGAGTTTCTCCCTCTGCTGCCTCAGTCTCCACAGGTGTTTTCAATCAGTGGTTTGAGGCTTTATTTCCCCGTGCTGGAACTCTCGGTTATATGGTCTGTCGCTGGGTCTGGCAGCTGCAGCTTTGCCTGTCCCTCTCCACAATCCACTGCCTCACTGGGTCCTCCAGCCACCACCTTGCCTCGAGTCCTCTCCATCCGGCTGCCTGTCTCTGCCCCTCCTACCGGTATGGATGAAGATGTCTTCTTTATCTCCTTGGTTGTCGGACTTCCATACAGTTCAATTTTCTGTCAGTTCTGGTTGTTTTTTGTTTCTAAATTGTTATTGTCCTTCTTTTGGTTGTGTGAGGAGGCACAATGTGTCTACCTACGCCTCCGTCTTGGCCGGAAGTCCAAGTTTGTGGTAATTTGTTACAGCAGCCATAGGAAAGTAGTACACAGGGGAAGAGAGAAAAGAAGATATCAAGGCTATCCCTACACTCTTAGGCCTGAGGACTGGATGAATTGAGATGCCATTTACTGGCATAGAGAAGTCTAGGAAAATCACAAGCCCTGACTTGGCATATTAAGTGTGAGGTGTCTGTTAAACCTCCAAACGAGATGTTGAGGAGATAACTGGACATCTAACTGTGGAATTCTAGGGAGAGGTCAGAGCTGGAGAGCTACCGTTGGAGGCATTGCCAGAGAGAGGGTGCTTAATGCCAATAGACTGATTGAGGACACTTGGGGAAAGTGTGTAGAGAGAGAGGAGAAGGGGACATTTGAAGGTGGGGCAGAGGAGGAGGAATCTGCCTAGCAGGAGAGGAGGCGGCCAGGGAGGTGGAAGAAAACTCAGGAAAGTTTAGAATCATGAAAGTTGAGAAGTTGAGAGAGTTGTGTTTCATTAAGGAAGACACAGGCAAGCAGGTTTCAAGAGGCTGAATAATGGAGGATATTTATGACCTGGACGAGAGCAGGGTCTAGTTGGGGACAGGGACAGAAGCCAGAGAGGAGTGAGTTAAGGACATGATGAGAAAGTGTACCTTACAGACTTCTTAAGTCTTTGAAGAAGTTTCATTGTGAGAAGGAGCAGAAAAATGGGGTAAGGGAGTTTAAAACCTTTTCAAGGTGGGATGTATTATTGTAGTTATCTATGGCTGCCTAAACAAATACCCTAAACTGTAGTTAGTGACTTGAAGTAACAGTCATTAGATTCTATTCCATGAGTCTGTGGGTCAGGAATTTGGTCAGAGCTTGGCTGGATGATTCTCTTGTTTCACATAGCATTGACTGGAGGCGGTGGTAGTGCTCACCTGTTGAAAGGGCTGGTTTTGAGGGTTCAAGGTGGCTTCACCTATAGGTCTGGTACCTTGGTGGGGATAGCTAAAAGACTGCGCTCACCGGAGACTCTAAATTGGAGTGCCTTATTTGTGCCCTCTCTGGCATGGTGGCTTCAGGATAATTGAAACTCTTGTAAGTTCAATAGGCTCAGGTCTCCAAAAGTGAGTATCCTGTGAACCAGACAGAAGCTACAGGGCCTTTCCCCCCCTACATGTAGAAGTCACATAGCATCACATCTGCCGTACTCTGTTGGTCATTCCAGACACAGATCCACCTAGATTTAAAGGGGGGGGGCATAGACCCCCACCTCTTGATGTGAAGACAGTCAAAGAATTTGCAACCATGTTTTAAAACCCTCGCAGAGAGAGAACATGTTTGCAGCTGGATGAGAACGTACTAGGAGATGGGAGGGGGGGAATGATGCAGAAGAGAGAAGAAGAAACTGCAGGAATAAAGTCCTTTGGAGGTCGTGAGCAAACAGTACTCGAAGGCTGGGGATCGGGCACTTGCCTCATTGGGGCAGGAGGGTAGAAGGACATTGTGAGGATTGATGTGGAGTGGAAAGATGCGGCTGTTCCCAGCTGATGACTTCACTCTGCTCAATAATGTACAGGTGAGCTCATCAACTGAGGACAGGTGTTGAGGGCTGAGAAGAAAAGGTACAACATAGTGATTTCAGAGAGTTGGAATGTTAAGCATTTTCTTGAAAAGTGGATTTTAACAGTATGGCTTCCTGTCATTACTAAAGATGATGTAGATTATGACTATATGATTATTAATCCTTAACAACATATTAAGAACAAAATTACTTTATTGGTGATTATTAATACTAAGTATGGAACCTATGAGAGATACTCCAAATTCTAGGAAGTTGCTGATCAATTCTTGTTCACCGTACTCCTTTTAGAAGGGAGGCATGATGTTCTTTTTCCACTGTATTTCTGGAAGAAGCAGGATTAGTTTCATAAAGTCCGAGGAAGAATCCAAGATGAGAACTCTGAGACCATTTCTTTTTTTAGGAGTATTGAGAACATGGAAAATACCTATATATTTTACTTGAGAGGACATTTGGATCACCAACTCCTGAAAGTGATTTTAAGAAAGTTATGTGACAAGACTTGGTTTTGAGCAGTTACTTGGTAGGTGATCTCCTTTTGCAAATGAAGCTTTCAGTGTTGAAAATATGTAATTCTTGTTCTGGAGTTGCTTTCAGAAGGAGCTTATGATTCACACACACATACATACACAAAATAATCACTGGGGTTATTTTTATTTATTAAATCATTTACCAAAAGATTTTATTTCTCACAGTCTCCTGACTCCCTGCCTTCGATATTTCCAAAAAACCCCTTGATCATCCTGAAAGGAAGTAAGATTCATGAATAGTAAGGACATCCCAAATAAGGTGAATAAGGCTGTGCTAAGAATTTCCTAAGGGGAGGTCTCAGGATGTTTTAAGCAGCACACTTGTGGAGGTCCACTCATACTTCATAGAATCACATAATGTCAGGAGTGATTGAGGCCTTAGAGTTACCCAAACCAAACTTATCACTATGTTTATTGCTATACTTTCTTCCTTTCCCTCCAGTATTCTTTTTACCAGTGGGATTGCCATCTACCTAACTAGCCAAACAAGAGACTGTAGGTCAAGCTTGATCCTCTGTTTCATTACTCTCGTAATTCACTTGTTTACTGTTCACCACAATCAATCAGGAGTATATTCAGCTGTAAGTTACAGAAAATCCACTTAATAGTGGCTTAAACATATTTGCTATTTTTCTTACATAACAAAAAATCCAAAATTAGGCAGCTACTGATATCTCTTCAACTGCTCCATGATGACAAACTTTTTTTGGTTTGTTTTTAGGCTCCACATCTTTAATGTATTCCCTTTATCTTCATGCATGTTGCTTTCTGGTTGCAAGATGGCTGCTGTACCTCCAGGCATCACATCCACATTCAAGTCAGGTAGAATGCAGAAGGGGGAAGATAAAGCATATCATTCTTTTTATCAGGATAGAAAAAATTTCCCAGAATTCTTCATAGCACACTTCCTGTTAGGCCTCATTGGTCAAAACTGGGTCCTATGGCTACCTGCAAAGAAAGTAGGATGTTGGGGAATAGGATTGTCATGATGGTGCAGAACAATAACAATCCATCACTGGCGCCTAAATCAAGTTGTGTTAGCAAGGAAGAAGGGAGATGGCTTTGGTAGGCAAATAATGGTGTTGCTACAATCACAAAGTCTGCTGATTTTAGTTCAGAGACAGCTCTCCGATTGCCCCACCTCTCTTTCCACTGGCTTAGCTCCAGTCCTCAAGCCTTTTAAGTCAGCTGTCACAGCAGCCTCTAAACCAACTCTCCCAATTCCACTGTGGCCTCTGCCCTCCTTCCTCCCTCAGTTGACAGACTTATATTTCTGAAATGCAAGTCCGATCACGGCACCTCATGGATAAGAACATTCACTGGCTCTCTCTCTACTAATGGCCCCTCTGCCAAGCTTGACCTTATCCTACTCTTCTTCCCACTTGGCAAAATCTTACTCATTTTTCAAGGCCAAGCCTAAAGGTCCCTTCCTTTGGGAAATTCTTCCTAATTTGCTCCTGATTCTAACAAAATCAATTATTACCTCCTTTTTTTAAATTCTCATGTCTTTTCCATATATCAAGAATAATACTAATTGTATAGCATTATAGTGTTATTTGCTTAGACATCTGTCTCTTGCTGGATTATAAGCTCTGTTCAATATATTATCCTTAGCAGATAGCATAATGCCTGGCACATAGCAAGTACTTGTGACTGAGGGAGATTCTTGTCTCCCAATATCTATTCTCACCTTCTTTATCACTAAAAGAACCCTTATTTCTAGTTGAGCCCATGGCTTCTTTGAATAAAGACCAAATATTTCAACCTTCCTTGTAGTTAATTGAAGCCACGTGACTTAATGCCTGGAGCTAAAGCAGCATGTTGCACCATGAGTTGACTTTGTGAGCAGAAGCCACGCTTGGTAGAGTGGGAAGGCGAAAGGATGTGGGCCCTGACATTATATGTACGTATGCCTTACTGGCGTAGGCTCATCCTGAGAGTTTTAGGTGAAAGAGAGAGAAACCTCCCTTGTTTAAGCCTCTATAATTTGCGATTGTCTTTTTCTTGTAGATAAGCAATTCTAATGGATAGAAATCTATGTATATATAAGTATATTATATAAATTATATATTAAATACAGTATTTAAATTATATAATGTATTTAATATTATGATTTAAATATAAATTATATGTAACATAAATTATATAAAAATATGCAATAATTTAGAGATAAATTACATACATTTATATATAAATTATATAAAATATGTGATATAAATTACACATATTTATATTGCATGAATTGTATAGACTAATAACAGAAAAATATATTACATGTAATATATATGTGAGTGTGATTGAATTACAATGGTCTGAACCCTAGCATGGCTTAACAACTGTAGGCCCAATTAGCTACATTAAGTTCTCAGATATATTAGATATATGTTTACACATATGTTCAAAACACGTGAATACTAGGCAGGGCATGCCGCACAAATCCCTGTGCTCTCATGTCTGATCGACTGTGCCCACATCCATCACCTATCCCAGAAGGCATTTGTGTTTGCAGCCCTTTATCCTAGAGAAAACTTTACTTAGGTTGTAAGCAAGGAATTACTCAACAGCTTCTTGTCAAGTGTTTGGCTGCCCATTTCTGTGCTCTCCTGATGTCTCCCTGATTTAAAGGGCCATTTATAAGGGGAGAAAAAGGTCAGGATGAGAACATTTCACTCAGAGTATATAAACAGAGCTAAGTCTCTCAGGAATTGACATTAATCTCTCTGGTGGAATTGACATTAATCATTTATATGGAATGGCAAGACCAGAACCAAAATATGATTAAGTTCAGAATCAGTCATGGGGTTGCGGGTAAATGGGGTAGTCTCTGGCCATTGTCTGGTGTTTGCTCTGTTGTGGAGAAGGGAGAACTGTCTCCTCCCCTCCTGAACTGCACCTCTGACCCAGAATTGCAATCAAATGTCATATTGGACAAGTGGGCCAGCAATTGGGATCTGAAGATTTTTGTAGTAGAAATTTTCACTCTTTCAGCATTTGAAATCTGGTGTAATATAATTGGAGGAAAAAATGACCGTGGAGGTTTGGTAGTCCTTACCTAACTATGTTCTGGGAAAAATCACCCCAGGGGTATTATCACAAATAAAGTCAACCTAGGGCTCTTAGCTCAAGAGGCCTTGCCATTCACATAGGAATATCAAGAGTAGTGCTAGAGCATAGCTCAGGTCAGAAGGTCGAAGTTCAGCTCCTCACTTCCCACATTCTAGCGGGGTGACCTTGACAAGTTGTTGACTTTTCTGTACACAGTTCCAGTGTGTGCTAAAGCTGGCTCGCCCCTGTCGGAGAGCTGAGTGTTTTAATATCTCTCTAATTCTGTGTTCACTGATGTCATGTTGGCTGTGGTGGGAGTATTTACACCAGGGAAATTGGCAAATTGGGGTTCCCTTCCACCCGTAGAATTATAAAACATTAACCAGCACACCACTGTACATTTCCTAATTTGTACAATGGTGCTGATGATACCACCCGTAGAATTATAAAACATTAACCAGCACACCACTGTACATTTCCTAATTTGTACAATGGTGCTCATGATACCTACCTCACCCACCTCTCAACCCAGACTGAGTTGAGAGAACTCATGGGAAGCACAAGGGATAGATCTTAATACATGTTAGCATTCTAATTCTTTTAGCCGTGCAACATTAGCTCATTATCATTAAGATTGCTCTTTGGGGAGGAAGAGGCCCGATTCACTTGCTCTAACATTGGTTGACATGCCCATCTAACCTCCTGGTATCCTTTTTGCCCCTGGGGCATATTTGAGTGCTTTGGCAGCCTGGCAGCCTGCCAACCTGCCACAAAATCGGAACTTTAGAACTCTGCGGCCTGATTCAGATAATGGGGCTGTGTTGGCAGAGAGTGGCCAGATTTGGAAGAAAAGTACATACATGGTGCAAAGACCCTGAATTATTACATCAGAGTGGGGAATGTACCTCGACTTGATTGTGGGGGAAAATGGACCATAATGAAAGAATGCTGGAGTCCAGAGGGCTGCAAAGACCCACAGTCTTAACCCTTGTTTTACAGATGAGGAGACGCTCTCAAACTGGGGCTTGGATTTTCCTCTACTGTTGTTCCAGTGTCCTTTTTGATCAGACTAATGTGCTTAGCTTTGGGCTACGGTGAAGACATGATTAAGTTTAGAATTAGTAAGAGAATTTACTAGATAGGATTAGAAAAGCAAGGAAGAAAATACCTTAAAATGGGGATGTAAACTGGCACAGCCACTATGAAAAGCAGTATAGTGGTTCCTTAAAAAAAAAAATTAAAAATAGAGCTACCATGTGATCCAGCAATTCCACTGCTGAGTATTTACCTACAGGAGATGAAACAACCATCTTGAGGAGATATCTGCACCCCCATGTACATTATTCACTATGATCAAGACATGCAGCCAACCTAGGCGTTTGCCAGTGGATGAATGCATGAAGAAAACATGGTATACACATACGATGCAATATTATTTAGCTATAAAAAAGAAAATCTTGCTATTTGAGAGAACATGGATGGACCTTGAGGTTTTTGTGCTAAGTGAAATAAGTCAGACAGAAAAAGACAAATACCATATAATTTTCACTTATATGTGGAATATAAACAAACTGAATTAATAGAGACAGAGAACAAACACTGTCTGCCACACATGAGAGTGGCAGATGGGGGAAATGGTTGAAGGTGGAAAAAACAAGAAAAGAAAAGGAAAAAAATATCTTAAGAGATATAGCACCATGTTCCACATGAGAAGTTTTTGAATTCTTTAGGGCAGGATCAAAGCTCCATGCTTTGCATTCAGCCAGGACTCATATAGATTCTTTTTTTCACGGATCTGGGATGACTTAATAGATGTCATATTACAATACAAAAACAAAAATCAGAATACAGGATAGTATAAAGACTAGAAAGACACACTTCAAAATGCCAACAGTGTGCATCTTTGAATAGTGCTAGTGTGGATAGATTTCATCCTTTTTGTGATATTTCAGCATGTATTAACTATTCTACAATAGTGCTGCTTAGCAAACTACCCCCAAACTCACTGGCTTACAGTAGCAAGAATTTATTCCCATATTAATAGTCTGTGGGTCGGCTGATCTAGCTAGACTTGGCTCCAGGCTGTGGACTGAGTTCAGATCTGCTGCATGAGTCTCATTCTGAGCCCAGGTGATGAACTGGGGGACCTGGTCTCACAGTAGATGGCAGGAGTGCAAGGGGCCAGCCAAATTGTACAAGCACATTGGAGGCCTCTGCTCACATCATATCCACTAAAAAAACCATTGACCAAAGGAAGTCATGTGGCCAAGCCCACATCAGTGGGGCAGGAATAATTACCCATAGTGGGAGCGGAGCAAGTATTTGCTGAGTAATAATCACACAAACTATCATACTTTTTTGACAACATCTACAGAAATACTTTTATAGTTGAAAAAATGTTCTTATTAAAAATAAAAAATACTTTACATTCATATTGCATTTTATAGTTTTTAAAACATCTTTTATTATTCTCTCACATTCTTTCCAATAGCCCAGCGACATGGTAGGGAAGGCAGCATCTCCATTTTTAAAGATGTAAAAATTCTGGCTGCATTATTTTCCTAGAACTGCCCTAACAAACTACCACAAGACTGGTGGCTTCAAACAGAAATTAATTTTCTCACAGTTCTGGAGTCTTGAAGTCAAGTGTAAGCAGGACCATGCCTTCTCTGAAGGTTCTCGGGAAGAAGCCCTCCTGGCCCCTTTCTAGTTTCTGGTGGCTGCCAGCATTCCCTGGTTTGCAGCTGCATCACTGTAATCTCTGCCTCCAACGTCACACGGCCTCCTCTCTCCCTGTCTCTATGTGTCTCTTCTCGCTTCTTAAAAGGACACCAGTCATACTGGATTGAGGACTCACCCCAATTTAGTATGACCTCATCTTAACTTGATTACATCTCTGAAGACCTTATTTCCAAATAAGTTATTATTCACAGGTTCTGGGTAGACATGAAGTTGTGGGGGACATTGGTTAACTCAGTACACCGGCTTACAGTTTCTGTCATTTACACTCTTACTTGACGATTCCTCCCTGCCAACTGCATGCTATGTGTCTTAGGCCAGAGCTTCTCAAACTTTAGTGTGTACCGGGGTGAGGCAAAGAGGCACCTAGATTGGCACTGCATGGCCCTTATGTTCACGAAGGCTCCTTAAATGCTGTGCCCTGGTGCCTCGCTTGATTCACCATAGTCCTGGTGTTGTGAGATTCTGCATTGCTGACAAGTGCTGCTGGTCCAAGGACCACACTCTGAAATGCAAGGCCTCAAGCTGCCATCTGTGTGGGTTTAATTTCAGTATCCAACTCTCCATAGCAACAGGGGTGCTTTTCCATTCTGAAATTGGGTGTGTGTGCTTTGTAATACCTAGAAGGAAACACTGGTCACGCTACATTTATTCAGATGACACTGGGTCATATGGGCTGGCCTGGCTCTTTGGGAACACTTTAGGTGGTAGCACAGAGATCCAGGGCCCCTGTGTAAGCACCTCCATCCCCAGCCCTGCCCGGTTCCTGGAGACCCCACTATTACAGCACTGGCTCCCTGGCCTTCCACAGTGTTGCTAGCAGGAGTGACCTTGCTCTCTCCTGACTGCCACAGTGGGCACAGTGGGCTTTTCTTTACCAGCCCAAACCAGGTACTAGGCCTAAACGTGCCACCCCATCAGCAACACTTGTGCCTATGTGTTGACCCCAGGGCCCAGGTCCTGTGCAAACTCCTACTCTTTTCTTAAATATATCTAATTTCAAAAAAAAATTTTTTTGTAATCTTCACTTTCCTTTCTGTCATGGTCCCTCTTTGGGGGCACCAAGACCTCTGAATCAGACAACTCCGGCTTGGGGCTTTGAACTCTCCCCTCCCTCGAGTCTCTGGGCACGTCTCAAATGGTTCCGCCTCCCCAACAGGGCTCACTTTTGCATCCCAGGGATCTCAAGGAGCAGCCAATGGCCTCACCTCTCAACTTCCACTGGCAGAATGTGGGGTAGCTCAAGACACGGCCCCTCCACCTCGGAGAACAGATGGCTGCCTGGCCATCAGCCATAAGGAATGAAGAAAACAGTCTCTCAAGGCCCCTGTGTCTCACAAGCCATGGTGGCTCCCTCCCTGCTGCCACTGCTGCCTCCCTAACCTGTAAGTAGCACAAGGCTGGAGGAGGCATGGCTACTTTCCCACCCATCCCCACCGGTCTGCTGCTATCAGTGCGCTCCCCTGTGATGTGAATAATACATGGCGCGCCCACACCTGCTGGTCCTCTGGTGGATTTTTCAGAATATCATGAGCACTTACACAGCTCCATGACTTGGAGCTTCTGTGTTACACGGAAGAATAGAAATAATATCCCGTTAAGTTTGCAGACAACACTCATTATTTGGAAGTCCCCTGAGGGGAAGTGGCTATGGGATTTTTCCTCTGTAACAGCTGAAGAAACCGAGGCACTCAGGGGAATTATGGGACTTCAAGATCACACAGTGGGTCAGAGGAAGGATGTAAATCTATTTAGTCAAAAGAATCTTTTCCACAGTTGTTAGTTGGGAGCATTGGTACATCCGGAGAGAAACCTCTAACTGCCATTCTGTTTATGTGTGTTTTAGTTCGTAGGGGCCCTTTAGAGGTAACTGAGTCTTGATGTGGCCTGGGATGTGTGGGCAAATGTGGGGAGGCTTTTTCTGAATCACGTAATCTGGTGTTACCCAAAGTGGCTTCCATGGGTCTCCGGGCTCAAGGAGGGCTAGCTAGAATCCTATCTTTTATTGGGCAAGAAGGGTTCTGCTCTAAAGAAGTCAGAGAACCTGCGGCAGCGGGAGTCCAGGGCCAGCACAGGCGCTTGTAGGGGAGTCCAGGGCCAGCACAGGCGCTTGTGAGGACAGAGAAAGGAGCAGGCTGATGTTTTATTCTCCTCTAATAGCACTCAGTGTTTCCACGCAGCTCCAGAGGTAGCAGGTGTTGAGAAAGGGGATGGGGAAACTTTAACTTCAGAAAGGGCCAGGTGCTGAGTCACCTTTAATTTTTCCATCCATAATTTCCAGGACCCAAAGGCCCCTGGAGGTAGGAGGGATAAGGGAAGAAAGGGGCAAAATATTGGAAGAAAAATGCTCCCTCCCACCATCACTCTTCCCCAGAGATTCTGGGGTAGAAGAGGAGGGAGGGTAGGAGGTGGGAAAATCACATTTGTGTGGGAAAATAATGAAAATAAATGAGATGTTAAATGTACTGAAGTGAAAAAGAAGTAATAATTAAAAGAAATTTTTAGTGATTTTAGAAAGTAAATATTGCAAGATGTTTTGGCTTCTAGTGCCTACAAATCAAAGCTGTTTTCAAATTACTCACTTGCTTACTTAAAAAAAAATCCTCACCTGAGGATAAGTTTATTGATCTGAGAGGGGGGAGAGAGAGAGAGAGAGAGAGAGAGAGAGAGAGAGAGAGAGAGAGAGAGAGAGACATCAATTGGATGCCTCTGGTACATGCCCCAATTGCGCTCGAATCTGCAACCTAGGTATGTGCCCTGACTGGGAATTGAACCTGTGATCTTTTGGTTTGGTTTATGGGATGACGCTCCAACCAACTGAGCCACACTGGCCAGGGCTCATTTGCTTACTTTTTTGACCTGGGACTAGAAACAGCTTTCCCAGACTCATAAATAAAACTCTCCAGGCAACTCATTTCTCTGGCTCCCAACTTTCTGATCCACCTCCCACAGCTAATGTCGTGACAGGCACTGCCCAGCACCCCTCACCCTCTCCTACCAGTGTGAGGGACAGGGGGAACTCAGGGGAAGCCTGCACTGGGGCTGGGGATGAGCACAGGCATTTCAACGCTGAGCAGTGTGGGAAATGGAAGGATGGGATTTGCAGGTTTAAGCTTTGTGGCCTTTGGCATTAAGACAAACCTGGTTTTGAATCTGGTTCCGCTGCTTACTGGTGTTACCTGGGGCACAGTTACCTTTTTTTTCAATTACAGTTGACATTCAATTTTATATTAGTTTCAGGAGTACAGCACAGTGGTTGGACTTATGAAGTACCTCCCAGGCATCATACAGTTGTTACAATAGTATTGACTATATTCCTTATCTTGTACTTTACATTCGAATGACTGTTTTGTAACTGCCAATTTGTACTTCTCAATCCCTTCACCTACTTCCCCCAATCCACCAACCCCCCTCCCACCTGGGCCTGTTTTCTCCTTTGTGAAATGAGAAGGCAAACTCTTCCTGCCCCCTATGGGTTGGTGTGAGAATTGCATTAAGGGGTACATCACTGTCCATATGGACCGTCTATGAATAAATCAGAGAAATGCCCTTGATGTTTGGCCATTGAATCAGAGACCCTCTGATGCTCCTCTGCCTCTGGATGTTTCCTTGTTCTGTGGTACTTTTTCCAAAAGGTATACACAGAACAGAAGAGCTCACGGTACGTCAGGAAATCTAGTGGAGGTCGATGAGAAAGGAGCTGAAACCAACAGGTTTGAAGTCACTCTCACTGGGGAGAACAAGCGCAAACCTCAGAACTGTCAGGAAAATCGCATGTTGAACCAGGAAGTTGCATCCTTTTCCATAACAGAGAAAAATGTTCATCTTGTGAGAGACAGCAGCTTGGAAAGAACACACTAGGCATATTTAAGTCCGTATAAACCATTTAATTTAAAAGTCATATAAAAATAATAAAAAAGGCAGATTTCCCAGTCTAGTGTAGATAAGAAAGCAAATGGGATTGAAAGGCACATTAATTTAAAACTTCATCATTAGTCAGATGACTTTTTGCACCCTAAGTAAAAAAATATCCTTATGTTGCCCTTTGGAATAACAGCAGCATTTAAGATTTCTGTCTCACACTTGTTTATTCCTCTGGGATGTGACTGTGTGGACAAGGGAGAAACGTTCCCTGAAAGTTCGGTTAAACTCAGTCAACTCCTTTGAGTGTTTTCATGGAAATGTCAGACAACCCTGAAACGCCAAGGAAGAGGGCTACACTGAAGGTCGGCTCTGGTAAGTTACACAGAGCTGTACTTGACGGCAGACAGGTGACCTGTCACATCGGGGGCACTATTTCAGTGTAGGGCCCAACATAATCTTACAGACCTGAGTAGCTTCTAAGGTAATAGAGCCCAGGACTCTATAGAAATGACCAATGCCAAGCTTAATACACTATGCTCGGCACTAGTTTGTATATAAAACATTTCAGATGAAATTCTTTATGCCACGGATCAGATTTTCCAAGTGCCTAAGCCACCTCTGAGCTTTAAAGGTGGGCCTCAGAAGTTCGGCCGCAGCCAGGGGAGTGTTCAGTCACACTGACCTCTAAGGAGAGGCCGAAGGAGATTTCCAGGGACAGTTTCTGACTCGGGGTTCCGGGGCCCCTACGCAAGGCCGCCTCATTGTGGCTCCAGGAATTCTGGAGTTCTCTCTTCTCAAAAGGCTTTTTTGGGAAATAAAGCAACAGCTAGCTGGTGTTTTTCTGGTGTCTGAGCTCCAGCCAGGCCACCTGAAGCTTGCATCTTAGAGAACTTCAAAGTGGAAGTGCAGC
The DNA here is from genome assembly GCF_022682495.2 of Desmodus rotundus. Classification (NCBI taxonomy): domain Eukaryota; kingdom Metazoa; phylum Chordata; class Mammalia; order Chiroptera; family Phyllostomidae; genus Desmodus; species Desmodus rotundus. Next base: position 119,475,895 of record NC_071392.1, read on the forward strand.
CTCTGCATTACCCTGGCACCCCAAGTCCTTCGTGTGACAAAAGAACATTATAACAAAATAATAAAATACTATCTGATATTCCCCACTACTGTTGGTATTGCTTTTCACTTCCTCAAAACCCCACTCCTGCCAGTGCCGACAAACCAAAATAGAATATGACAACCGAGGCAGCTGCTCCTTGGCCCACGCTCATGTCTGAGAGAGAAGCAGAGAGAAAAGTGCATGATCCGCTTTCGATTTACGAAAGCCAAGGTCTTTAATGGGGAAGGCCAGAAGCCACCTAAACAGACACCAATCCAGGAGAACACTGAGAAGTGATAAGAACAAGGCTGCCCTGCCCCCACACCAGCCGAAGGCCATGTAGACAGCCGTCAGCCCTTGAACATGGTGGGCTTTGAGCATGGGCCTGGCCTGTGTTCTGCCCTGCTCTTCATGACCAGTGGGATGGAGACTTCATTGGAAGCGTGGATGTGGAGAAGTGGTTTTATGAACAGAAAGAACTGTCTTCCTGAGCCCCGGCCCTGGGTAGGAGCAGTAGAGACATAGGGCTGAGCTGAGGAACAGGTTCCCTGTACCTGTGTCACCCATGTCATCAAGAAAGACATGAAGGTGGTCGAGAGATCCCTAGAATGCAATGGGACTTGCGGGAGGCAGCAGTAACCTGAGAGGACCAGTGTCCAAACCAGATTGGGCCAGTGGTCCCCTTGGTAGAAGTCACTGTGGACTGATGACACGGAGGGCCATTGCTCTGATCCCTTGTCACCAATTCTCCTCACTCTAATGCCAAACCTTGACCTTCGTGGGAAATGTGTGGATTCCCTCTGCCATATTCACAAGATGGGAGCTAAAAGCAGTTCTGTTGAGGAATGACCTATTTCTTTTCAAACCTGAGTTTGTGGAGTAAGATGTGTGCTTGCCACATGTGCTTTTAAAGTTTCTGTTTTCTTTGCTGACTTGGCAATGGAGCAGATAAGCAGATAAGCAGAGGAGCAACTTCTAGCCATACACTTGCAGATTCTGTAAGTCACAGAACTGAAGGTACATGCTGGGCCTTAGAGTAACCTCAGAGTACTATCCTTTCTCCCGCCCTCCCGGTTTACAGGCAACTGAGGCTCCTTTCACTGTAGGTAGCACAAGGCAAAGTAAGCAAAGGGGTGAGCCAGGCAGTGTGTTTGAAACAAGGCAAGAATCTGGGTGACCGGTGGTGAATATACATTGTCTGTCAGTCTGGAATCTACACACTGTGTGAGCCACAGATCCTGCCGTCCTGGGAGGACCCCCTTTGGCTTGCCCCCCTGTATGTAGGCCCAGCAGGTCTGCTTAGCTTCATTCCTGACCGCCTGTCAGCTTGTGGAACAGGTCCTCGTCGAGTGTTTCATTCTGGTCCTTGGAGCGGGTGGACAGGAAAATGTAGCCACCGATGTATTCGTGCACAACCTTGCAATCTGCACTCAGGCAGGTGAACGCAATGGAGACATTCTGGTCAAACTCGATCGCCACCTGGAAGGGAAGACACGGGTAAGCTTAACCTCTGACAAGGAAAGGTGAGAAAGAAGTTGCTTTGCTGGAGGTGGCCCCACAGCTGAGGACTGTTGAGATGGCTGACAGATGGATTTCCCTCCAAAACCCACAAAAAACCACCACTTCCACTAACTGCTTACAGAAAACATGTCTGCTCTCTGCGCCCTCGTGTGGCTTCAACTTGGCTGCGAACCTGGCAAAACATTCTAACTCCCAACACACACAGACTTTCTGCCCGTCTGTTGTGTAGAAGTAGAACTTTCTAAGAACTCCTTGTGCAAAGGGTAGGCACTTTACAGACTTTTTAATGGAGTATAAAAGACCCGCCTGAAATTTCCTCCAGCCACGGGCTCTCAGCCCCTCCCAGCTGAAAGTCCTGAACTCTAAGCAGAAACGGAGACATTAAGGGCTCTCAACCCTGGCTGCCCATTGCACTCAGATCACTGGAGGAACCAGCTACTGTCTCTACTCATTCGGCTTTAATTGGTCTTGGGAGCGGCCTGAGCAGCAGTCATTTAAAACTCCCCCGGTGATCTTTCTATATAACAAGATTTTAGAACCACTCCCTTGGAAGTCATCTAGTCTCGGACCTTCATTCCACAAATGAGCACCCAGACGGTTAACAGCCCTGCTGACAGGAATCGCTGACAGAGTCCTTTAAAAGAGTGTGAGTCTCTTACTGTGGTGTGCTGTTCATGGTTTTCTGCTGGAAAACTGAGGCAATGAGGTAAGAGAGATTCTGTACCTTAGCAGGATACTAAGGTACTCTATCTTCACCTAGAATTTCCCGTGATGTCGCCTTGGCCCGAACTAAGTTCCCTGGGTGTAGATGATGGGGCGCTGAGAGTTCGAGGATTCCTACGTTCAAGAGGCAAAGCTTTTCTCAGCCGTCCCTGTGCACCTCACTTGCTTCTCCAGCAGTTTTTCCTCTTTGGGCCTGGAATGCTCTCCAGGTGGGCAGAGGGACATCTGAATCCCCAACCAGGTAGACCTTTTGGCAGCCAGTCAGAGAAGGCCTTTCTTTGGATTTATTCTGGGTGACAATTGCATCTCATGCAGTTTCTGCCAAGTAATTATCAGCCTAAGTCTTATATAATCCTATGCTGAGTTGGAGGAAATTAATCAAGCTGCTCAGCAATTTTGGAGTCTCTATGGAGACAAAGCCAATGAGTGGGGTTAGCTGAAAACACTTTTGGTCTAGGCTTGTTAGGAAACTGCCCAGAATTGCCTGTGATTATTTTAGCAAACAAGTGCCACATGCTTGTGGTTTCTGAATTCTAAATATAAAACCAGCTTTTTAACTCAGAATAATCTGCAACTTTGAAGGCACACACAGGCGCAACACCAAATATAGGCCGAACTTTCCCTTTACCTGGCGGATTTCCCAGTTTACATTCCACTGTTTCATATTGGTGAATCTCCATGTGGTGATTGGAATCCCAGTGGTTGCATCGATTCTAATCAGCCTATTATATGAAACTCCCAGAATGTCATCTTTCTTGCTTCCTTTAAATCTGGAACAAAAATTAATTAAAAGAAGCAACTGCTTCCTGTAATGTGATGTTTACTCACATACAACTTCTTAAAGATAAATAATGCCAACATTTCTATGTCATTTACAAAGAGTGGGCAATGAGGGATTAACTTTCTATAGTGCCTTTCAATAGAAGGGCACTTCTATTGTGATACAGAGGACAGGAAGAATGGAGAGAATTAAGGCTGTCCTGAAGATATTCTTTAAGTGAAACTGACATTACAGGGCAGCAAAATAAGAGGGGGGGTCAAATTAACTAATTCAAAATTAGCACCAACTGTGTATGCCAGGCCCCCTTCTGGACACCGATACTACGGACAGAAAATTCTTGACTTCACAGATCTTATAGTCTAGTCGGGGGGCAACTTGACATGAAAGGAGGTCAGATTTCATCAAACCAACAGGTGATTTCTCTGTCTGGTTTTGCAAATGTTGCCATCCCAGAAGGACCACATTTCCTTTCCCACCTTCAGCTAGGATTCATGGGTATTGGCATTTTGGACCATGGTATGGAGGATCTTTATGAGCAGCAAAAGTTTTGGGCCATTTGTGAAAGGGCAGTATTCAAAAATAAAACGAGTTCTACATTCTAGACCAAGTGAGAATAAACTGGGTCCTGAGAAAGCCACTTAAAATTGAATGGAAAGTAAGAGAGGTAAGCAAACATTGTAATTACCTGACAAGGTAATAGGTAAGGCCGAATTCAGGTAGAGACTGCCACGCCTGAATGAATCGCAGCTTGGCTTCTACCAGGGACATCTGGGCTACGTTCTGGTGGGCTTCCATAATCCGGGCTGCCAGCTGAACAGAAACAAGAGACATCAAACCCTCCTAGCAGGCACTGACTGCTCTATAATCATCCCATTGGAGCTGCAGATCCCTATGAGAAAGATGAATGCGAGGCCCAGCTGCAGCTCTACTGGGATAACTCATTCTCATTCATGTCCCCCCCTCCCCCCAAGCAAATCACCAGGGAGATGCAGAAACAAGATCAACCAACACAAGAGCTTCTAAGGTTCATGCAGATGGAGTTTTGGGTTCCTCTTTCTGGGGCAGTGTGTGTCCAAGGACAATGGGTCCATCTGAATCAGTTTATATGTTTGACATTTAACCCATGCTTATGGAAGCATAATCTGAAATTTTAATTTGTAGGGATTAAATCACTTTGTTTTTAATTAAATTACCTCAGGGCATATTGCTATATTCAGTTAGCAGTACACTTACCTCTAATATAATTAACAATAATTTCTTAATATCATCTAATACCCAGTCTATAGTCAAGTTTGTCCATCAACTGATTTTAATTCCTCATTCATTTTAATGCCTCATTTTATTTCAGAAAACACAGAATTTGCTGTGAACAATCACCCCAACAAGATTAGCAGTACCTGCTTAGACTTGTGTTTCTTTGCACACCGAGGTGACACGAAACATTCCGGGTTCACGTCCATGTTTTCAACACTGGAAGCCACTGGAGATGTCAAGTTCCGGTTTTTCATCCTCAGAAAAGAAAGGATGTTGAGGACCTCTGGCTGGTAGGAGCTATCTGCCATGGTTTTGCCCTTCGATGCCAAGATGCAGGCAGCCATCCAGTGGGCATATTGATTCTCCTGCAGCAAACACAGGAGGGCCGAGAATCAAGTTCAAGTGCAAAGCCATCCTATTGGGAACAGCAGGATTTGGGCTTTCATCCTCCTAATACAAGGCTGTCACCTTCCAGGCATGGTAAGATTAAAGTGGCATATGTTCTGAGTGGCTGTTCATCACCTAGTTTAACACTCAACAGTGACTTTTGATTCCTGTGTTGAGTGTCTAGATGATAAAGGGCTAGAGAAGAGCAATGTCAGTCTTGATAAATTCCATGAATTTAAAGATGAACCAAAGACATGTGCCATGGATCACAGCTGAAAACCTCAAATACAAGACAGCCTTCCTTGATAGATATTTCCATTTTCAGATCATATCTGATCTCTCTCAGTTCCCATATTATTTGTGCCCTGGCCTATCAGGACTAACCCCACAGTAGGAATCAGGGCCATTGGTAAGATCTGAACCAGACAGTGGTGCCTTCTATCTTTCATGTCTGATAATTTTTTTTTTTTTAACTTTAGGGAGCAAACAGGAGTGGTCTCAGAAGCTGAGGGGATGCAGCTGAGGAGTATAATTCTTCACAGCGATGGTAGGTGTGGTTACACTGTATTACTGGCCTCCATCTCCACACCCTCTGCCATGTAATTTTATAGCCCCTCCCACCAGAGCCAGAGTATAATTCCCACCTCTTGATTTTGGGCCCAGCCATGAGGCTTGCTTTGGCCAATGGGATGTGAGTGGAAATGACAGTGGCAATGACAGTGTACCAATTGCAAGCCTAAGTGTTGGGAGGTCTCACACGTTTTCAGTTGTCCTCTTGCATTTCTGCCATCACTATGGGAAGGGCCTCCCCAGGCAGCCTGGGACCCAGAATAAATACAATGAGCCTGAGCTGCAGTGAAGAGCCACGCTTAGCCAGACCCACGGCTCGAAGCAGATCTGCCTGGCTGACGCCAGCCTGGATCATCCACCCAGCCTACCTGCAGATGTCTCAGAGACGAGTGTATATTGGCCGTTGTTATATGTGGTTACATGTCATTGTGATTTTGTGGTTGTTACAATGCAACAGCTGACCGATACAACACTGTTCTCGTTTGAGAAAACACCTCAGGTGGCTTGTCCTTGGGTTCAGTAAAGGCAAGCTGACTGAACATTTGTATGGTTGTACTCACATGGTCACATCTCAGATACACCTCATTCATACCATCAGCAACAGGGATCAGTAGCTTGATTCCAAATTTTCTTCCTGCTACATTCACATCTGGCACAACTTCACAGCCTGAATAAAAAAAGGCAGCGTCACAACCGAGTTCTGAGGAAGGTGTTATATAAATATCAGGTGTGCATCCAAAATAAAGACTTTGAACATAAGCCCCTCAGATCTGGCTCTCTTCTGAAAAATGGAGGAGCACGTTGATAACATTAATTAAAGGATAACTAAGACTTACAAACAATGGATAGAGGAAAATATTTTCTTTTATGACTTTCTGAAATATATCATCAATTGAATTCATTTTAAAGGCTGATTTGGCTATCCTAACCTATAGGAATGATTATGAACATGAACTTTAAAATAAATTACAGCACAGAAAATTCTCTGCCACAATGATAAGGGAAATGATAAGGTTATAAAATATTTCAACTAATAGAGTAAGCAGTACACTCACGGTCCCTTTCAGAAATTAGAATAGGCACTAAAGCAACATTGAATTAAACATCACTGTCCTGGGATTCAGAAAGCTTTTCAGGATCCTACAATATACCATACTTATGATGCCAATTACCACCACTTGGACACACCGGGAAAGAAGAAACAGCAGACTAGAAATAACCATGTTTACATGGTTAAACTACATGTTTAAACTACACCCCAGGCCCATGTGCGGGGAACGGGAGGGACAGGTCAACCGCCATTGTGAACACAGCGCCACACTGGAAGGCAAGCTCGCTTCAGTGACAGCGGTCTTAGCTCCCATCTGCTTGCTGGCTCCTGACAAGCCACAGCAAGATGTAGAACCCTCTTACCTCTAAGATTTAATTTTTCTATTGGTTCTCCTTGTTCAAGTTCCTTATTTTTAAAGTAGGCTATGGACGTGTCTTTAAAGATGAACCAATATTGTTTGAAAGCTTTTAATACTAGCTTCTTGGGCCTGCAAATGAAACATGGGAAGCATTTAAACAACCATCCAGAAACGTAGGGCAGAAACATCACAACTTTCGAGCAGATCAAAATGCTCTTTCAAACAACACATGCTTTGTTAAAAACAATTTTCAAATTGCCAACTCACTTCTAGAGACTAGAAATGGGACTTTTTATGAGATGTAGAAGTTAATGTAAAAGCTCAAGAGTAAGACCATCTGGGGCTACACTCTGACTCTGCTACCGTCTACACGTGACCCTGGCAAAGACACTCCATCTGCTGGGGCCACGTGCACTGTCTCTGTGTGAAGCGAAGAGTAACAGCCTCCTACTCACAGGGCTTTTGTGAGGAGGGAGAGAGGTAGTCTCTGTAAGGTGCTTATCACAGCACCTGGGACAACTGAAGTGCTAAATAAATAATTATGAATATCAGTAATAACAATAATAATTATTGTATGTAAGAAACATCCACGAATCTGTGACATCTGAAATTTCCATATGCTCTTTAGATCTGAAAAAGCTGCCCATGTGGACAGTACAACCTTCAAGTTATCAGACATAAATGTGAGCAACCTTTTTCTGTGGTTTCTCTTGACCCTTGAGAGAAACCACCGGAGAATTCCCAGTGAGCCATGGAAAGCACCAAAATCTAAAGCTAATACATATAGGCTCTATTATTAAAAATATTTTGGGGGAAGATCTCTAACAGCGATATCGTTTGGGACCAAAAAACCTTGCTCTCTGCGCCATACAAGGGTGACAGCGCCCATGGCAGGACTCGGCTGAGTCACTAAAATAGAAAGTGTGAGACCTATGGAGTAAAATGGGGGAACAGATGGGCATAGAAAAGATACTATGAATTGTATGTGATTCAATGGAACAATCCTGGCCTTGGGGGTGAATCAGGGGATCTCATGGCAGAGGACTAGATTTCTACATTCAAGAATGGGAGATAGAGAGGAAGCTTGGTGTTAACACCACTCAGATATAATTTTGGGCAAGTCTTTTAACACATCAATACTTATCTTTCCTTAGCTAAAAAAAGATGTGTCCTTAATACAAGGACAAGAGAGAAGATGTTCACTATAAGACACTGTATAACAGGAGCATGTTACCAAAAGTTATAAAACAAAATGGAATGATATCATAGAAATGAACATTTATAGGATTTAGAAAACCACTGCATTGAAATGTCGAGAGTTGTAGTTAATATAATTCTAAGGAATACATTTAAAAGATTAATTGTCTAAGAATCAGATTCCCCAACATTAATAGTCTTTTCAGAAAAAATCTAAAGACTCAGCCTACAACCAAAAGTAGTAACTTCTCAGTTTAGTCCCAGCCATGTAAATATTTCTATGCAGAATGAAGAATGACACCCTGCTTCTTCATTTTTAAAAAAAAGATTAAAAAAAATATTTTATTTATTTTTAGAGAGGGGAAGAGAGGGAGAAAGAGAGGGAGAGAAACACAAATGGGTGGTTGCCTCTTCATGCCCCCTCCTGGGGACCTGGCCTACAACCCAGGTATGTGCCCTGACTTGGAATCGAACTGGAGACCCTTTTGTTTGCAGGCTGGTGCTCAATCCACTGAGCCACACCAGCCCGGGCCCATCATTCATATTTTAATGCCACCTACCTGTCTGTGAAGGTTTTTGTTGAGAAAAAGCCACTGATTTCCATCTTCTCTAGTGTCAGTCACTCATGCATATTAGTCAGAATATGTTTTAAATAAGTGTATTTAAAACATACTATAACTCTTAATTTGGATGACATTTAACACAAAAAAATTCTGTCTGCAAATTTTGAAGGTGTCCAGGTAATATTGTTTTCATAGGCAATGTCATTATTGGTGACACGGTGACAATGAAAACATTTCCAAATAACTGTATTCAAAATGTGCTCTTTAAGATTGAGTGTGTTCATTACCTTGAAAGCATCAGCACGCTTTCTGCTCATGGCCAGTGGTCATCACAAAGGTCACAGATTTGGAAAACATTTTTCAAAAAAACAAAAGTGCCTAACTCCACCTCAGTTTCTTTTCCATCTGATAACCAGTGAGCCTTGATGTGGGACCACAAGATTTTTCTGGTCACGCTCCATGTAGCCATGAATTGTAAATACTGTGAAGATTTTAAGAGTCTTGCATTTATACATGAATCTCACTGATAATCTCCTGCAGCACGATGTGTAAGTCCGAATGGAATTTCTTGGCTACAGTCACTTGCCCACTTGGCTATAGGAGCTTGACCAATGATACAGTGAATGAATTTTGTGTGTGGCTTTCTCTAAAACCCTGCTGTGGGGCCATTTTACGTATTCAAAGCAGTCTCTCCAATGGTGGTCACACCTTCCAGTGGGGCATAAATCACTTTTTTTTATTAAATATGTAATTTACCAGTAGGATTCTATCTTGTCTGCTTTATATTTAGGGGGTTTGCAAAAAGTAGAATCTTGAAGAACTGGTTGGGCAGAAACTTCTAGATTGACTGTTATGTTCTCTGAGCACTTTCAAGATATTTCCTCACCAACAAGAAGTCTGCTGTCCACCCAACTGTTATTCTTTGTAGAAAATTTGTCTTTTGTTTCTGATTTTAAAGAATTTCTCTTATCCATGGTTGGCTGTGTCAAGATGTACATTAAAAAAAAAAGACATAATGAGATGTACATTTATACTGATTTATTTTGTTGGGATCTGTAATTTTTGAATGTAAGGGTTTTTATCTTTAATAATTATATAAAATTCTTACGTATTCTCTTTTAAATGCCTGCTTCTCCCTGACATTTCCTCCTTGCAGTTGACCTTCTCATTCTATTTACATCACACTTCCCATTTCTACTGCCTGATTTCTCTCTTCAACTATGTTTTTAAACTTGATGTTAATGTACCTATTCAATTTTAAATCTCTGTGACTATGTTTTTTCATTTCTAGAATTTTTATTTGGTTCCTTTTCAATATTGCCTGTTCTCTTTCATTATATTTACCATTTAATTTACTTAATGATTTTAAACATACTCATTTTACAGTTTCTTCAAATGGTGACATTATCTAAAATATTGGAACCGCTAGTCCTTTCATTGGTTGGGTCTGTTTTTCCTTTCTGGTGGTTCATTAACTCAAATGGTTAGTAATTTTTATTGGAAGCTTTTTTTTTTTTTTTTTTAAAGGGGGTTATTGTTTTCTGTAGAAAGCCCGTGCATGCCAGATTGTGGATACTTCCCTCCAAGGATTTTTAAAGTTACATTTGCTAGGGCTTCACAGATTTTGTGGTCCTAATCCAGTTTCCATTTTATTTTTTCAGGATTCTTTTTATCATATAATGTTTAAATTTAGATCTACATCTGTGTGTGGCAAAGACTTTGGCTCAGTTTTCCAGAGAGACTTTTCATTTTCCCACACAGAACCCCAGGCTAGTGGGAACTTCCTTACTGCTTCCTCTGGTTGATGGGTAGTTTTTCTACCCCCTTTAAATAGAGAAGGCAGCCTTTGTCAGTTTCCACCTTCAGGCAGGGCCTTCAGTCCTGACTCACTGCCTTAAACAAAGCATACCCCACATTAAACCTTCATCTTTGATCTCTGAATGGGGATAAAAATCACAGCCCCAAGGCATGAGAATCTATGTCCAGGGCTCCACTCCCTTCTGTGCAGCTGAGGCTTCCTTTGTAGAACTAGGTTTCCTTCTTATTTCCTGCGAGTTGGGATTTTTCAGTCTCCCTTCAAGATCAACTTTATTTACAACTTTTATTTTTGTTTTATCCAGCGTTCATATGTATTTATGGTAACATTGGGATCTGCATTAGATCAGAGGGCATACTGCCGAAATTTGAAGTCCACTATGTATACAGTGGATTCGATTGATTTAATTTAGGGAAGAAAGACCTTCAGTGTTTAAAAAAAACAACAACATTGAACATCAAAGGGTTAGTTCAATGCTTTTCTACTGATAAGGAAAGGAGGCCTTGGGGAACAATGGGCCTATTCAAGGTCACACACTCACTAGGAACAGAGCTCCATTCTCCACTCTCCTTCCTCCCTTCTTCTTTCTTCTTTGCTTCCCCCCTCTTTCCTTTCCTCCTTCACTTCTTTCCTCCATGAACTGTATTATATTAAATTCAGCGTCTTGAGACTTTTGACAGATAAAACGCCCACTGGCCAAATGAGAATGATTTTGTGAGTCTGAACACATCAATCCCACTAAAGTGATGTGGATGTGGGGCTTTACTCCAGAGTATCTTCTTCCTCTAAAACACCTACAGGAAGGAAACTGTCGCTATTTGGTTTATAAAGAGCTGGAATTGCTCTAGACAGAATAGGGCAACCTACTTTCTTTGTAGTGTAATTATTAAAAATTTATGTAGATGTATTGGTGGAGTCAAATTATTACTGTAGCTCTGACTTTAACCATATGCGTGGTTGCAACTCTTAATGCCACCGAGGATGAATTAATGACCCTCTTGTTTGAGACCACATGCTAAGATCACATTTAAAAAGGAGAACAAACCCGTAGAAACTCAGTGACAAATACAGTTACCTTTGGACTCCTGTTTCTCATTTATACCTGACTCATTGTTCATTCTTTCTAAGTCTTTCTTTGCATGATGTATTATCAAAAGCAACTCGTTTCTTTTCAAGCCAACTGACACAGTGACATGTCAGGAAAAGTCAACAAATCATAAAATGACATTAACTAACTGACAGAATTTCAAAGGGTCCTTCTTGCTTTCACCCTAACACACCTTGGCACCATCACAAATGTGGCAGTCCTTTTTTTCCACGAAATAAAAAATTCACTGCCTTTTCAACAGTTTCAGATTGACCTGACCCGCCTGGGGAGTTGATCAGGAATACTTTAACAGGCAAAGGTAGATAATGAAGGTTATCGCTCTATAAGCCCAGGATCCAAGTTCTAGTGACAATTGATTGTCAGAGTGTGAAAGAACCCTGAAATGCTGTCAGAGTCCTGAGCCTCCCGATGGACCACAGCAGAAACTCCAGTCTGGCACACCTGTTCATCCTTGCTGACACTGGCCATCTTTACGTCACCGCGTGTTGGGCGTGTTCTGTAAGCCATGCACCATGCTCAATGCTTCATACGCGTTATTTTATTTCATTTTCTCAACAAACCCAGGAGGAGGTATATCCCCATTTTATAGACCAGGAAACTACGGCTCGGAGATGGGAGGACAATGCCGTAGTCACCCAGCTATAATGAGCCTGTGGAGCTAGGATTTGGTCCTTTGGCTGGCTGGTGCCAAAGCTCATGCTTTTATGTTTGAACCATGAATCTGCTTAACGGATGTTCAACCCAAACTCCTGGACTCTTTACCGCTAAGGCATTATTAGGAGTAATCCCTTTCCCCTTTAAGGGTGACTTACCTAAATAATTTGAGATTATCTGCAAGTTTAGGGATATCAGTAATGTCCTCCTAAGGAAAAACAGATAACATTTCATAAACAGTGGTGCTGAACGAGCGAGCGGTCTATACCTGAACTAACACGGTAGCTGCTATTTAAGTCTGAATGCATTATAGGTAAATAAAATGAAAAACTCAGTTTCAGTAGCCACATATTCAGTAGTTGCCTCCGGTGGGAGGTGGGGTGGGGAAGAATTGGGAGTGGGACGGGGTACAAGCAGGGCCTTCTGTGGGGGCTGATAAAGTTCTGTTTCTTGATTCGGGTGGTAACTTGGGTGATAATTTAATACTAATTTGTTAGGTTGTACATTAAAATTTTTTTTATTGTGTTTTTTCCACTACCATTTATCCCTCTTATACCCTCTTCTACCTCCACCCACACCCGCCCCCCACAATCACCACACTGCTGCCCATGTCCATGAGTCCTTTTTCTTTTGTTTTTGTTCTTGTTTGGCTCATCCCTCTACCCTGCGAGCCCCCTGACACCCCCAGCTGTCAGCCTGCTCTCTCTGAGTCTGTCTCTATTTTGTTTGTTAGTTCAGTTTGTTCATTAGATTCCATATGAGTAAAATAATTTTTGTTTTTTTTTCACTTTCTGTACATGTCATATATCATACAAATAAGAAAAAGATGTTGCATTTTGACCAAGCACTCACTATACCTACCATTCAAGTTAAACATTTGAGTTGGGAATGACTACTTTTATGTACAAACAAAATTATTTTACAACTTGTACACCAGAGTGAGTAACTCTAGGTACATCTAGTTTACTGATTAAACTCTCAAAAGGTATCTGGTACAAAGTTCATTCTACAGTGTAGGTTATTTTCAAACTGAAAAGCCTATTGTTTGACACCACAAAGGATTGGCATAAAAATATTAAGGGCGGGAGGAGGGAAATTTTCATCTGTTCTGAGAAGGGATAGTTTCCTGCTATATGTATTTAGTGGTGGAATAAAGAACTCTAATTCCACAAAGCAGGTGTTGCCCATAAATGTGAGAAAGCGCTCTGAATAGCTACAGAATCTTGGCATTTAGTTTGTTTCAGGCCCTTGTTTTTGCATGATACCAATTTCATATTTTAAGGAATTTAATCATAAGCGAACACATATTAAATACGTAAGAATACGGTGACTCATTCTTATCTCTTACTTTTTAAAAAATCTAATTACAATGGATCCACCTCTCTGAATCAATGTGATAAACTACTCCCATGATTAAAGACTTTAAACAAAAGAGTGGCAGCCAACAAATGGATCAAACCGGAGGGACCTTCCAAATATAAAGTAGACATTCAGCCACCTTTCATGGATAAGGAGCAAAAGATGATAAAACCATATTATTTCTTCACATTTTACTGGGGTAGGGGAGGAGGTGTTTATTTCCTGAAGTCAAAAGGGTTCAGGAAATTTTTATAGTATTCTAGAAAAAGGCCCTCAATTCTCTCAACCTTTGGAGCAGAAAGGTATGACTAGGTGTACATATCAAGGCTTTTTTTTACCTGTAGAGAGTTTTTTTCTATTCCCACAGCTACCCCATACAACAGACTGAGGGTTCTTCCTAGACTTAAGTCAGCAATTCCATGTTCCACGTGGTGAAATGGAGCTCTCGGCAGTCCTTCTCCCATCCTACGCCAACTCATCCCAAAGAAGACACGTGAACCAAAAGCACTGTCATGAGTGCTGATGAAGATACCTTATAGTCCCTTACAGGGAGGGCTAGGCTAGGCAATTCTGGCTACATTCAAGCTCGTCCAAAGACAAGCCTGTTTCCTCTTTTCAAATTCAGACAAAATATTCTCGTATTGCTAATAAAAAAGTTTCACCTACATTTGTCAGAACAAAGCCACAATGCGGAGTTATCAAAAAAGTTCATACCAAAGTGTTGCCCGCTTTTCCACCTTCTAGGGTCACTTCCAAATTAGAAAGTGCTGCTTCTACTTCATCGACTTCAGACTCGTTTGTAAAATCCTGTGTGTCGGCTGACAAAGACAGTTTGCTAATGTGATACTACAAAGAAAACAGGTTTTAGAAATGTTATAGGCACAAATGAACCCATTAGCCAGTTCTTTTTGGGGGGCAACTCCCCTGTAAAACCAAACACCTCCTCCACGGAGATGTCCCTCCTACACAGAGAAAATGACATTTGAATCTGAGTCATTCTGAGGTTTACAGTTAGTTGTGTTCTAACTTGGTTCTTCTCCAGCGCTCTTTGAGTTTGTACTGGGGAAGAGATAAGAATTGCAGGGCTAATGCTTTACCTAAGATAGAAACATCTATGTATGAGGAGCATTTAAATTTTTAATCTGTTCCCCTCATTTCCAGTGCTTTCCTCAAAAGAAAAAAACCAGTATGATGAAACTGAAGCAGAACAAACGTGCTTTGTCTCCTTCTAGAGAAAAGGTACTTAAGTTCCCACACCTGTAGTGCTGCAAAGATCAACATTTCTTCCTCTGTGCAGTCAATTTCTTCCAACACAATGGCCCACCTGGCTTGTTCATAGAGTTGGTTTATTCGGACAGCATCGTACTAGAGAAAAAAAATAGGTATGTGTGTCGGGGCATAAGGGGCATATTTATATTCCACAATACAAAATGCTGGAATGACTGAGGCCATTCCTTAATCAGATGCAATAAACTTCATTTCAGGTAATTGAAAGGAACACCCCTCTATCTTTCCACTGCCCCAGCTCTTTTTATCTCTGGATTTAGAACTTTTTCAAAATATTTCCCAGGCTTTCGTTAAGGGGCCAAACTAATCCATCTTAGATTCCATTATTTTCCCTCTGTTATCACATTCCAGGTGGTATGAAAACAGACTGTAAAAATGGTTTATGTGTTAAGTAATATAAAGGAGAAGGGATTCCCCAGGATGCTCTGCAAACTCAGTGCAATCCTAATCAGACGCTGACACGGATTTTTAAATAAAACTTTATACAAGCTAATTTTCAAGTTAAGCTGGAAGAAACAATTCATTCAAATATCATTAAGAACATTTAAAAAAAAGAACAATATTGGGAAGACACCTGTCCTCCCATACATTAAAACATACTATAAAGCTGGAGTAACTAAAATGGTGTGGTACTGGCATGGCAATAGACAAAATGTCCAACACAGTATCTAGAAACAGACCTACGGATGTATATAAGTTTAATATAAAATAAAAATGGAATTTTACATCAGTAGGGGAAGAAAGAATTTAACATTATAGTGTTAAAAGTGCCTGGCTATTTGGAAAACAAAACCCCAAAAATCAAAAAAACAATCTCTCACCGTCCAAAAATATTAATTACAGATGGAGTAAAGAATCTAAACACACAAAACCACAATGAGATACCACCGCACACCCACTAGGATGGCTCTAATCTAAAAGACAGATGATAACAAATGTTACTGAGGATGTGGAAAAATTGGAACCCTTAAACATAGAATATGATCCAACTGTTCCATTTGTCAGTATATACTAAAAAAAGTACAAAGAGGGCCTCAGACAGATACCTGTACACCAATGGTCATCGCAGCATTATTCACAATAGCCAAAAGGCAGAAACAACCCAATGCCCATAAATGGATGAACGAATAAACAGAATGTAGTATATACATACAATGGGACGTTATCCAGCCTTAAGAAGGAATGAAATTCGCGTGCATGTTACAACATATAGTACATTATGCTAAGTGAAATAAGCCAGACACAAAAGGGCAAATATTGTATGATTCCACTTATATGAAGTACCTAGAATAGGCTAAGTCACAGAGACAGGAAGTAGCACAGAGGTTGCTAGGGGCTGGAGGAAGGGGTTACTGCAGAGTTACTGTGTAATGGGCACACAGTTCCTGTGTAGGATGATGAAAAATGTCCTGAAAATGGACAGTGGTGTGATAGTCGCATAACATAGTGAATGTACTCAACGCCACTGAACTGTGAACCTAAAACTGGTTAAAATGGCAAATGTT
Organism: Desmodus rotundus; assembly: GCF_022682495.2. Classification (NCBI taxonomy): domain Eukaryota; kingdom Metazoa; phylum Chordata; class Mammalia; order Chiroptera; family Phyllostomidae; genus Desmodus; species Desmodus rotundus. The sequence continues at coordinate 119,492,050 of NC_071392.1, forward strand.
ATGTATGTTTTTACCACCATTTAAAAAAGTCAAAGAACCACTCCCCCAAACTTGTACATGAATGTTCACAGCAGCATTATTCACAATAGCCCCAAAGTAAAAACAGTCCAAATGTCCATCAGATGAATAGATAAATAAAATGTGCTATATATGTACAATGGGATACTATTTTATGATAAGAAGAAATGAAATTCTGATACATGGTACAATACATGGATGGACCTTGAAAATATTACGCTAAGTGAAAGAAACTAGTCACAAAGTACCACATGTTGAATGACTCCATCCATACGAAAGGCCCAGGGTCGGCAAATCCATGGAGACAGAATGGAGACTGAGGGTTGCCTAGGGCTGAGAGGGTTCGAGGGAATGGGGAGTGACGTCTAATGGAGAATGAGGCTTTTGTTAGGATGACGAAAATGTTTTGTAATTAGATAGTGGTGATAGTTTCTCAGCTCTGTGAATATACTAAAAACCATTTATTTGCATGTAGTAAATGGGTGAAATGTAGGGAATATGAATGATATCTCAAAAAACTTATAAAAAGTCTAAACCTAACAACCAAAACTATTAGAAGGAAACATGAAGGGAACATATTTTTGTAACTTTGAATGCGGAAGGCTTTTGTAAGCAAGCCAGGAAGTGAGGAAGTTATGATGCACACGACTGACTTGACAATAGCAAATTACACATTTTTAGTGGTGAAAGTACCCTAAAGGAGATAATGCTTTATAAGACCAGACACAGACTGGAAGAAAATATTTATAAAAAAATAGAAAAGATAATATCCAGGACATACAAAGTGCTCCTATGAATCAATATGAAAAATACAAATAATTCAATAAAAAATGGAGTCAATATATAAATAGGCAATTCATAGAAGAAACCAAAATGGCCATATACACATTGGAAAAGATGTTCAACCTCACCAATAATCAGAGAATTCAAATTAAAAAAAAAAAAATGACAGAGTTTCTATTTTCCTATCAGGTTCACCCGAAATTGTCAGGGCCGATCAGATCCGGCACTGGCGAGGATGGGGTGCGATTGGCCCTTCACACGTGAGGCCGGTAGGAAGGCAGTTTAGGGGTATCTCCTAATGTCTTTCGCCCTTTGATGAGCACATCTATGGTTCCTATTCTAAAGAAAGGCAAGCATTCATCAAAGACACTGGCATAAAAAGGCTCACCACCGTTTTTGGGAGAGCAAAAGCTGCAAGGAACCCAGGGTCTTGGTTTAACCTTTCCTTTTATTGTTTTGTAGTGGTTTAAAAAAGTGAGGCAGACATATATACACTGACATGAAAAGATGGCCATGATATAGTCTTAAGTAAAAAGAAGCCAGCTACAGAGCAAAGGCATAATCCCACTTATGGGGGAGAAAAAGATCCTGAAAATCAGTTTAAAGAGTTTTAAAACTATGTTTGAAAAAATCTGCAAGTATTGTTAGTCATCAAGCTGTTAACCATGGCTGCCTCTTGGGAGAAAGGTCACCGTAAGGGACTGTTTTCCATTTTTACTCTAAATAATTCCTTTTTATGTTTGATTTAAAACTTTTCAAAAATATTGTGATAAAATACACATAAAATTTACCATGATAACTGTTTTTAAGTATACAGTTCAGGGACATTCTACAGAATTCTTCATCTCGCAAAAGTGAACCTCTGTACCTGTTGAACAGTGACTCTGTGTTTGGTTTTCTTTCCTTTATTTTTTTTGACCCTGAGTATACATTTTACCACATCCTTAAAAAAATTAGAATGTTAAAACATGGAAGAGGAATAGAAAGATAAGAGTACCTAAACAGATTTATCACGGGTTGAGGAGCATTCATTTTTCCTTTTGCATGAACCTCATGCATACTAAGGGAAAAGGTGCCAGGGAATGTAAAAATCCACAGTCAGCCTGAATCAGCAAAGAGCGTTGCTATCGGGTACGTGGGAAATGGGACCTGCCGCACAGGCATGCTTCCTCCCAGACAGGGAGACAGTACAGACCCAAGGGTGGCACTCAGCAGGCTGGGATAATAAGAATCTTAAGAACGTCTGTCTTGGTTTTGTGAAGGTTGCCAGGTGTCATGGGACACCTTAGCAGTTAGACCCAGAATCCTCTCCAAATAAATCAAAACGCAACCCATGTGAGAACAATCACAGTAGCATCCTTCATAATAGCCCCAAACTGGAAACCAGCCAACGTCCCCCAACTGGTTCATGTTTAAGGAAAACATGGTCCCTCTACACAACAGAATGCCACTCAGCAGCGAAAAGGAACTCACCTCTGATACACAGAACACAGATAAATCTAAGACAACATAATGCCAAGTAAAAGATTCCTGACACAAAAGGCCCCATACCGTATGATTCCATCTGTATGAAATTTCTAGAAAAGACAAAACTTGAGACAGAAAGCAGACCATTTGTGGGTGGGGTTGTGGCTGGGGGCAGGGACTGACCACAAATGGGTATGAGGAAAAGTTTTTGGTTGATGTAAGCGTTTTAAAACTGGATTGTGATGATGGTTGCACAACTACGTAAGTTTACTAAAAATCATTGTATTATGCACTTACAGCGGGTGAATTTATCATGTAAATTAGACTGTGACCAAAAGACATGACAACTTAAAAAAACAGACACACAATGCACACCAAAAAGCCACCACGCAGCCAATGTCTGCCTCCCCCTCCAAAATCAGGCCGCTCCTTTAATTCCCAGTTGAAAGACAAAGATCTAAATAGTAAGTGCAGCTGCTGAAATTTGAACTGGGCGAACAAACTGTCCTATCTGTCTGTTCTGACAATCTGTCTGCCTATCTCTCTCCTTGTCTGTATATCCATCCATCCATCCATCCATCCATCCATCCACCGACCCATTTATCCATCCCTCCCTCTCCGGCAATCAGACACAATGCTACAATTCTAATGCTATAGAAATTTTAGTGAGAGTAAGTTAAGTCACCAAATAAGGCTTTTCTCTCAAATGCAGTTACTAACAATTTAAAAATAAAAGCTTCCACACCTGAACATGCTGAACTCCACCCACCGCCAGACAAATAAAAACAATTCTTTGGAAGGCTATTGCTTAAACAAAAGTTACCTCCGTTTATTTACACACTGTCACTAGGAGAAGAATAGAATCTACTACAAGATGTCAGAGCTGCATTCAGGATGAGCCGTGGCGCTCACTGAGGAGCCCTGCATTTCTTTTGCATCCAGCAGAGCTCTGGGTTTCCTCTTAGGAGGCTTGTCCACATTGCCAGGAGGCTCTGGGACATCACAAGGTCCTGGGTCTTTCACAGGTCGGTCATTAACAGGCATCCTGATAGGTCTTTTTCTTTCTGAGAACTCTTCTGAGGTTTCAGTGACTTAGAAGCAAACTCTTCTCTTGGTGAAGATTGGCCGCTCCCGCTCTCTCCTCGGTCCTGGCCTTCCTTCTTTTCCTGGCTCATTGAAAACAGAAACCCCAGGCTAGAAGCGCATGGCCCCTGCCACCTCCACTTCTTGAGTCCCTGTTTCTCCCCATCACCCCTCCCACCAACCAACAATGCAAACTAATAACAAGGCCTGCCTCCCAAAGTTTTCATGCTCTCGAGGGGCTACTATTTAGATCTAATCACTGAAGACTCTCCATTAGCTGGGTAGCACTTTCAGCGTCCTCCAGGTCTCTTCTTAAAACTGATGTGCCTTTTCTTTAATGACCATTTGAAAAATACTATGAACTACTGGAGTTATAAACTTTTTAATTCACATTTTGATGCATTGAAGTGGGGCAAAAGAGTATATAACAAAGGAATTTAATTTGAATGAATTCTAAAGGTAGAAAAGGTTAGTCTCTCTCCTTTCCTTGTTCCCTACAAATAGTAGTTTCTTTCTGGACTCTTGTACCTCACTCTCTTTTACTCAGTAATGTACCCTAAATATGTTCCACATCCAAAGAAGGCCGATTCATTCTTCTTAACACCACCACTGTATGGATGTACCATAATGTATGTAACTAGTTCCCCATTGATGGATGTTTAGGTGGTTTCCAACGTTTTCGGAAAACCAGCAATGCAGTAATAACTGTTCTTGTGTACAGACATGTGAATTCACATGTGTGAGTGTAACAGTGCTGTCAATATCAAGGGGTGAATTTACTGGGTCAAAGCTATGCCGAATGGTAATTCTGACAGATACCACCCAGTTGCCTTCCATAGAGGCTAGATTAATTTGTGCTTTGACCTGTAAGCAGTGTACGAGGGAGCCTGTTTTCTCACAGTCCTGCTAAGGTGGTGTATGAAACTTTTTGACATTTGCCAATATAAGGCTAAGAGCCACTGTAGTTTCTTTCCTGTAATTTCTTTCCAAAGGATGTGTTCACATCCTTTGCTCATTAGCCTACTGGACTGTTGGTCTTTTTATTATTGATATGTAGGAGTTCTTTATATATTAGCGGAAATTAGCTTTCTGTTTATAGTCTGTGTTGCAAAGATTTTTTTCCTTTGTTTGTAATTTTTTGCCAGGCATAAAATTTTCATTTTGAAAAATATTTTGGTTACAATAGTTCAATATAACTGTTTTGCTTTGTAACCTATGTACTTTAGTTCATTAATTTGAAAACCGTATTCTAACATCTAGCAGTTTGGGGTTCTCAGATGCTAGATTAGTTCCTGACATGCAGCAGTTGCTCAATAAACACACAAACAGGAGTACAAGTTAAAATAGAAACTATAAAGGCAAATTACTTAGCAATTAGACAGTTCTTGAGTATGTTTTACTTACGGATTATCTAGTTTCAGGGAAAAAAAAAGGCATTTATTAGAATACATAGTCACACTGTAATAACTACGTGTGGCCCCAGGTGGGTTCTAGAATTACTGGGGGAGACACTTCATAAATTATATACAGGTGTAACCATTACGCGGTACAACTGAAACTAATGTAAAGTAATATTGAATGTATACGTGAAAAAAAGAATATATAGTGTATAACAAGATAGCTTAAGTTTACTAGGAATTAAGCAAAGAGAGAGTGAAGTTGAGTGAGTACTGAGGCTTTATAAATAAAATCACAGAAAATGTACACATTTGGTTCCAGCAGACAACGTAAAAAACAAAAAGGAAACCTGGGCAGTTACGTAGTTCACAGTGCCCTTAAAAACATAAAGACTATTATTTAAGAGAAGGGTATTATTTAACAGTAATTTCTCCTGAGGGTTTTCCCAAAGGAGAGACCCAAATTGCTCTTTTGCTGAGAGTCACTGAGAGGTACGCACCCCAGACACAGGCTAGCCCCATGGGTGTGAAGCTGGATCAAAATCAAAGGCTGAGCAGGAGCTGCACAGGAATGACAAGGAATAAAGCTTATTTTGCAGAACATGTGTAAGGGAAGCAGTGGGAGCCATGGTGGGCCTTTGAAGACCAGACCTAAAACCAGAGCTGAGGAGAAGACAGTGCCACAAGAGGCAGCGACCCTGCTGTGGGTGGAGAAGGGTCTGCGCAGACAGGTGGCCTGAAGCAAGCACGTCAAACCTGTACCCAGCAGTAGGTCCGTGGAACACCGAGCACGAAACTGGAGTGGAACAATACAGTGAAACCACTGTGTGCACGCAGAGAAGCAGCGACCCGTGTACATTTGCTACATTTGGCCATTTCTCTGCTGACTCACAACTGTAGAAAAGGGCAAATCAGGGGCAGGGAGAGCCTGGAGTTCAGAGGACTTATTTCACCACTCAGTTGTCCCAGTAAACTTCAAGTGGGGGACGTGCACTTCCAGTGGGACCTGGCATCTGGCTGGGTCTTTACTTATGTAGACAATCCCTCTTTCCCATCACTAGAGACTTTTCAGCGCTGCTGTGGGGAGTCTGCTGTGCGCCATGGTGGGGTCCTGGCTTATTCGCAAGAACCTGCTCTTCACCTGGGCCCTGACCATGCCTCCCTTCCTAAACACTAAGGACTCTGGCTCTGTGAGCTGCTCCCTTCTTGTTCCTTCATTCCTGTGAATGGTGCCCATGCACCTTGCTGGGCACGAAGACCCCCTGGAGACTCCCACTCACTTCGGGGCAGCTGACCATGCTCGCTGGAACCCAAAAGATGAAAATCAGAGACCAGAATACATTTACCCGTCTAACTCTGCAGAGCTGAACAGAAGATTCCACAAATTAACCTTAACTTTGATGACTGACTGACTCCATTGTACACTTACATGGATTCACATTTTAAAAAAGAGAGATAGAGAAAGAGTATCTTACCTTGGGATTTAAGTCAAAGAAAGTGTAGTATTTAAATCGTAACAGCAGCTGCTCATCCTCCTGGATGCCTTGTTCCATGAGGGAACGCGAGGAGTCCAGCCAACTAGAAAACAACAGGATGAGTTATAACAGTCGATCAGTCTTATACACATATGTTACAGTACTACATAACATGTTTACATTATATATGTTATACAATGTTATATAATAAAATGTATCACACCATGTGTATGTTATATATGTGTGTTTATACTATACACACACACACACATACATACATACATACCTCCTTGAACAAAGTCTGAGTAAGCAATACGACCAAAAGCCAGGAGAGGGTTTGAGAATAGCTTATACCTATATTTTATATTATGGCTTTCCCAGTGTCATGTGTGTATGTATTTTTTCCTCACTTACACTTTAAACTAACCCAGTGCAGGAGCCAGAGTGGTTTTTATTTTCTCAGTATTATAGGTGATTGTTAAAACAGAGTCTCAGTGACATTAAGTGACATGTTTAAGGTCATGTGCCTCGTGGCGGAGCCAGAATGAGAATCTGTACTTGCTGATCACTCCCACAGCCTCTCCTCTACACCAGGGGGTCCAACCCAAAGCTGGCTCTATCTTATTGTCTAGAACTTTCTGTAATTACAATGATATTCTATGTGGCCTCATCCAATAGGGTAGCCATTAGCCACATGTTTAATTTTAATTAAATTAAATTCAGATTTAGAGGTAAACATGCTCACATGGCCAGTGGCTCCTATACAGGAAAGTACAGTCCGAGAGTTGAAAAATAAAAACACGGGGTAGTGGCGAGAAGCGGAGGGGTGGAGAGTAACAGTTAACGACAAAATCAGTGCCATGCAGGACTGCTGAATGACAAAGGCTGGAACTTCTAGTATATGAGCCCCAAGATGCAACCTCCGCCCTGAAGGATTTCACAGTCCAGTGGGGGAGACCAGGCCTCATAATAAAGGAACAAAGCGACACCGGAGCCAGCCAAGTGTGGGAACGGAACTACAGAGAAGTGACTGATCCTGAACGGTGACACCTACAAAGGAGAGAGTACGTGGCTGGGCATTAAAGGACAAGCAGGGACTGACCAGTGGAGCAGGAGGAAAGGAGAAGAGTCCTGGGCAGAGGAAAACGTGGAGGCCAGGCAGTGACCGAAAGGGTCTGTGTACCCCACTGGGGGATGGGGTACGTGAGAACAGTGGGGCAGAGAGAGCCACCAGGGCCAGATATCACAAACTGAATTTATTTGGTGAACAACGGGGACTGGAAAGAACTGGTGGTTTGATAAATAGTTTGAGTGTATATTCAGAGCCCATTGAAGCAACGCTGAAGGACTTGCCGTTAGAACGCCTACAGAGAGAAGCAGTGTTCTACGAGACAGTGCGGGCAGGTGGGCCACCTGGGTCTCCCCTGGACTCACGGGGACCAGCCCACTTATAAACTGCTCTACATCCCACCAAATACACTTTGCACACCTGCAGGGGCAAAGAATTAGTATTCACATATAGTAAACTGTGGGGATACCCAAACATAAATGTTGTCATGATTTGTATGTTTTGAAATACCCAAAGGCTACATTTTCCCCCTTTTGTTGCTTAAATCAGTAGTGACTTTTGCTAACAGTGTACAATCTCGAGGCATCCTCACTTAAAAATTAACCCCTCCCCCTTTTCTGCAGCATCTCTCTCATTACTTCAGTATCAGTTCACAGAGAAGTAAAACAAGCCACATCCTTACCCTGCGTTAAGCTTGGCTTTATCGACCAGAGACAGAGGTTGGTACATGTCAGCCAGCACCTCTGGTGACTGGGGCGGTTGGCTGAATGCAAGGATGCTGCAGTTTTGTTCGGTCAAAGAGCTGTCACTGAACCAAGTCATGGTGGATGACACCGGCGATCCGTTGACAGGGTCATACGTGGGAGTCATAGTTTTACTGTACAAGCCAGGACTTACTGTAAGGCAAAGGGGGGCACACTAGGTAAGATATGATGTTCAGGGAGCGGGTACTGCTTTCTTTGGAAAATAAGTACTAACATTGCTGACACTAGAATAGATTTTGAATTTAGATGTTTGTATCATTTGAAATAATTAGACAAATCATGACTGATGGGTAGAGAAGTTATACACAGGCTAAACTCTTCCCTGAATACTTAGCTACTGAAAACTTGGAAACTTGGAAAATTCATAGGCTGTAAAAGGTTCGAGAATCAATCCAGAATCAATCCAGACAAATGCTGGGGACTATCTCCTTCCCAACAATTCAAAATTCTTTTATTTTAGCAATGAGTTTTTACACTATTGGAGAACTGGAAATCTCACAGAATGTATATACAGACTATATTTTGGGAAAATTCTTTAAAGAAATAGTAGTATTTGCCAATTTTAAGAAACCATCACATTGATGGTTTATATCAGGGGTATCAGACTCATTTTCACCTGGGGCCACATCAGCCTTGCAGTTGCCTTCAAAGGGCCGAATGTAATTTTAGGACCATATAAATGTAACTACTCCTTAACTAGGGGCAAGGAGCTTGGAGCCACTGGGTAGAAACAAGGTGCCAGGCCGGATTAAATAAGGTGGAGGGCCGGATTCGGTCCATGGGCCTTGTGTTTGCCACTGGTGGTTTATATATTGTCTGGCTTTAATTTGCATTAGAAAGGTATAAATAATTCCTTTTGTCCTTTGCACTGGAATATACTATGCAAGTATATTGAAAGTATATCAAATGTTGCAAGCAAGCTAGCTTTTTATATTTTTATATAGAAAGAAAAGGATGATGCCTTGCTGGAGTTTTTACCTGTTCCCCTGTTACATGCCCAGTGCCAAATTCAAATTGAATTCGTAAGAGTCACATGAAGATAGAACCAGGAGAACAGAAGTGTATTTGAGTGATCCAAATAATCTATTTTCCTCTTCAAATTCATGGCAAGTAATACTAAGGTTTTTAACTCATCAGGAGCATAATGCATGCAATTAAAATAATGAGCTATAAAACATACCTTGTCAAAAAATATTCTGTTAATTCTAAAATTATTTGGATATCCTTTCCTCATCACAGGAGTCGTGCAGTTTTAGTCCTCCTTCTTTGCGTTAGCGAGGGGAGGGGAGTTCCTTGGATTTAAAAATTTAACAAACTCTTGGCTTTCAGAATGAATTAAAACAACAGAGTACCTGCCACGAGCCTTACCTGGTGGCCCTGAAATTGTTGGAGAACTCTCCAGGTTTAAAACGTCTTCAGCTATGGGCTCCTTATTATTCTTGTCTTTTTTTTTCTTCTTTTTAAAATAGTCACCAGAAGGCTTTAACAAGGAAAGTTCTTCCGATCTTCTAATGTCTAAGAAATAAACATAACAAAGAAAGAAGAAAATTAAAAAGCAAGAAGAAGATTCCTTCTACGACTCAGAGTCATGTTGGGCATTTAAAACCATTTCTCAAGAAATTCCCGGCAAGTACATGGAACTAAATTGCACTCTTTTTTGAAGAAATAGAAGGGGAACAGAGACACCCCTAGTGGAGGGGTGTGGGGGTCAAATAGTGGAGGGCGATTCAGTCTGGTAAAATTCTAGTGTTTTTTAATTTATTGTGGAAATGAAACATATTCAAAGCAAAGGGAGTAGTACAATGGTCCCTCCGTGGGCTCATCACCCAGCCTCAAACCACTACCAGAATTTTGCTCTTCTTCTGTCACCTACTTGCTATTAATTTCCCCTCATTCCCTTCTTTTCTCTCATCCTTCTTTCCTCCCTCTCTTTCTCCCTCCTGCCTTCCCTATCTCTCCACCCCCCCCCTTTTTTTTTTTTTTTACTTTTTTAAAGAACAGGCAAGGACCCCACCTTTTTTCTTTATGGACCAGGGATCCGTAGAGCGTTTTTCTTAAATGATGCCCAGTAGCTACTTTCCTTCCTGTGGCAGCCATCCCTGGCTCCCTGCCCCTCCCTTCTTGGCCCTCGCCATTTCCGTGCACTCTGACTTGACGACCAATGGCAGCTAGGACATTTATCTCTCGGCCTGAGGGCTAGCTCTGAACGCCAGGGTCTACACTGCCCAGATACCGGGCTAGCTCTGAACGCCAGGGTCTACACTGCCCAAATATCGAAGCAATGGGCCACACAAGTTCAGAGAGTTTATGCTGTCCAAGAGCAGCCCTCAGTGACTGGTGAGTGGTGTATTAACACCCCAGCTCCCTCGCCCTTTGGGTGGGATGGCTCAGAGGTATGTCTACGTTGTCTTCCAGTGGTCCCCAGGTGCCCGAAGTGTGACCTGATGGGCGACAATCTCTTATTGGTGGCCTTGTCTGCTCATTCTCACGTCCCCATTCTGAGCCAGTGTTTCAGGCATCGCCTTCCAAGTAAATGGATATTTGTACTTGAATCCTTATCTCTGGGTCTGCTTCTGGAGAACTCTAAAAAGAGAATCTCCATTTCCCTCCATGAATCAAATGTATTCGTCATTGCCAAACCATTAACTGCACTGAGCTGCTATGATCCCAGGTAAAAGCCAAGGAATGTGATGTTAGAGTCTCTGGGCAACGGTCCCAGAGGGCAGTGCACTGATCCCATAGGCCCGCCCCTTCTCAGTTCAAACACCGCTTTGTGCTGAGACTGAGGCTGGTAGTTCTGCTCGGTTCTCTCCCCAGTAATCGAGGACGTCTGACTGTCAGGTTGCAGCGTGTACCCGTGACCATTTCAAACACCTAATTTATACACAAAACCTAGAGATGAATCAAAATGTCCTGTTGGAAACATTAGAAACAAAACAAAAGACCAAAACAACAAAAAACCCACCTCCAAGCCTAAGATTTGGCTTTCCTTTTTCCGGAGGGAAAAAACCCATCATACTGCTAAATTTGATCTAGCTCCAATTAATCAGATATAAAGAGTGATTAGTAGAAAAGTCCGTTGAGCCTTTTAGAACTACCATGAAGATCAAGTGTGGAAAAGAGAAGAACATCTGACTGCTTTTGTTTATTTCTGTTTTTTAAAAGATTTTATTTATTTATTTTTAGAGAGAGGGGTAGGGAGGGAGAAAGAAAGGGGGAGAATTATCAAGGTGTGGTTGCCTCTAGCGCACCCCCTACTGGGACCTGGCCCGCAACCCAGGCATGTGCCCTGACTGGGAATTAAACCAGCAACCCTTTGGTTTCCAGGCTAGTGCTCAATCCACTGAGCCACACCAGCCAGGGCTGCTTCTGTTTATTTCTATACCTCAAGTTTTTGCTCCCAGCTATGATGTATGCTCCAGTCCTCTGTGGTGTGTACAGTATATGATGTTATTTAATCATTTATTAAGTCCCTCAAAAGAGAAAGGCTTTTCAAATCCTCATCCGAATATTATTTGAAAACAAGGTGAGTGGTGTTCTCAATTTGCTCACCGTGTGTCAGGGACACTATGGAATTTATATTCCATAATGGAAGGTTCCATTCATTTGTCACTCAACAGCTAATATGTGCCAGGCATCACGCTGGGCATGCTTAAGAAATGGTTTCTGTCTTTGTCCTATTTAATACCACACCAGCCTCCAATGTCCAATACCAGCACTCCTTTTAATGTATTATTGTTTATATTTATTATTTATTTTGTCTCTACATGCTAGAATGTAAGCTCAAGGAAGGACAAGACTTTGGGCTATTTTTTATTACTAACATCTGCCTCGCATTCACCACAGTGCTTGCCTAATCAATACATATTTGCTGAAGGAGTGAACAAGCAGCTTATAGTTTGATGGGGGAGACAGATCACTCGCTTATCTATGGTATATACTGTGTTCAAATGCTGAATCTTAGCCTTGGAACCAAAGAATACACCTACACACTTTCTAAAAATATAAAATGAAAACACCTTCATAATGTAGGGTTTGCTTCCACTATAGAAGTTCCGAAAGAAAGAAATGGTTTGGGCGATGCTGTCCTTAACGGCTGTAAAACTCATGGACACCAGCCCTTAAGAATTAGTTTCAATCCATTATTAAGTGTACTTTTCCGCTTAAAGTAAACTCCGCAAAGAATTTTTGTGGATAAGGCTATGTATTTATTGGAGCGAGATGTTAGTGAAGCAATGAAGGCATTACTACACCAGTCTCTCAAAAACAATAAAGACACATCGGTTCTATGGTGATAATGATTTAATGGGACTCTTTTTTTGTTTGTCTCAAATATAATGATGACTTCCTATGGCTTAGAGAAATGAATTTGGAGGAGATCATAATGGGTTTGTTTATTCTGTTTATAAATGTCTTTTGAAATATTTTTTTAAAGATTTCATTTATTTATTTTTAGAGAGGGGGAAGGGAGGGAGAAAGAGAGGGAGAGAAACATCGATGTGAAGAGAAACATCAATCCATTGCCTCTCCTACGCACCCCAACTGGGGACTGAACCCGCAACCCTGGCATGTGCCCTGACGGGGAATTGAACTGGTCACTTTTCACTTTATGGGAGGACACTTAGCCACCTGAGCCACACCACTCAGGGCTGAAATAGTTTTAAGCTTTGTGGAAATAAATCTGATGTATCTTAATAATGTCCCATTTGGTTTAACTGCACTTAAATGGCTCAACTCCCTAGAACTGGGCTTGAAAAGTGTGCTTCCTAATCCAGGCAGTATTCTGTAAAGCCAACTGCTTGAGGTAGGCAGGAAGCACGCAGCATTTTCCTGCCCTCCTTTGCTAAAAGTCCAAAGGGCACGGAGTCCCTCCAGGGTACTCACTCAGGGTTTTGCAGACATCACTGACGGCTTTAAAAACCACATCCGAGAAGCTGACTCGCAATCTCACCGTCTTCATGTTTGGTAGGCGGAGGCGAAGCATCTTATGCTGAGGGGTGAAGAGGAGCTTTGCGTCTGCCTGGACTCCACATTTGTCCAGAGTCCAGTGCGTTTTCAGGAGCCAGCATTGCTTCTGTTCCCACCAAAGGGCAAAGTCCGACCAGTCTTGAGCTATTTCTGCAAAAACAGAAAACACAGGAAGTAAAAGGAGAGGGACAGCACTCCACTGAATTTCATCGTGTGCGAAAACTGAAACAAATGACAGATCTTCAGAGCCCCATCTCCTCTTGCAACAACCCAGGGCTTAACAATTTTAGGCTTCTCTTCGAGTCTCTAAGGCGGGACAGGTAGAGCTCAGACCGAACTTTTCCATCACTGATACTTACATGGTGTGGAAGGAACAGAAACATACGTATTTTGTTCATATTGAAATGCTGAAGTTCTCTTCCTTGAATCTCTTAGTGCCATGGTCCTTTCTGGGAAGGCCAGGAGCCTGTGGCTTTGTTTAATTAAGATTACTTCTCTAATAGAAATGTATCCTTGTACTCCTGGATCACAAGGGACTATCCATAGCTCCCAATCAGAGTCCACACGGAAGTACTTACAAGTCTCACAGATTTATAAATCTCAGTAAGGATAAATCTCACAGACACAATGTTGAATAAAAGAAAGCAGATGCATAAGATTGTACTCTGTATAATTCCACTTACATACAGTTCCAAACAAGTACAATTCTTCCTGTAGTGTTGGAATTCAGGACAGTCGGTAACCTCAGTGGGGCAGTGACGGGGAGGGGTCCAGTGTGGGACTCAGGTAGAGGAAGAGGTAATGTTCTATTTCCTGATCTGGGTGATGGTTACGTGACCTTGAAAATTCACTGAATTGTACACTGATGATGAGTGCATGGTTCTGTGTGTATATTATACGATAATGAAGACTTGTTTCAGAAAAGCTTTATTTCATTCTTGAACAAATAGTAAAAAAGAGAGCGGGTAAAAGCTTTATTACACTAGTTATCAATGGAAAGCCAACATCTATGACTGTAGAAGATAAAAATAAACACGAGCCAATAGAACAGTATTCAATTCTAGGTTGACTGTGTTGACTCCTGATGTGAAACTCTGATCCTGAGGAGTTCTCTTTCTTTGTTTAAACAGGGAGCACAGCGAATGGTGGAGAAGTGTTGAAGGGCACCTTGGCACCAAGCTGATTGATTCACTGAGCAAACAAGCATTAGCAGAGAATTGACACAGTAGTTCAACGCCTTAGAAATAGTCTAAGGTCACCCTAGACGTCACCAGTGGAATGAGCCCCTTCTTGTGGAAATATGGCATTATAACTACTACGAAGCTTTAGCTGGTCGCCAACAACTCGAGATTTTACAAGGGTCATTGGGGGAGGATCAGTCTAAGGGTCTTGCACGGCCCCCTGTTTCTTTTCTTCTTGGTGGGGAGGGTGCCTGCTCTCTGGGCCATTTCAAGGTAAGTGGTCAGAAAAACTTAGGTGGTCAGACAACCTGGATCAGTGGTGATGCAACAGAGAGGGTTTCAAATACAGAGACGCCGTAACAGAACAGAAACTTACTCATCTTCTCTACTAGCTTGAGCATCACTCCGCCAATATGCAGGTCTCCGGACACTCTCAGCGGGATGTCTTTGTCTTTCTCTTTACTTGGATGGTCCACTTGGACCACGAGCTCCCAAGAGCCAGATGCGAAGTCATTGGATGACAGCATCGTGGCCAATGCAGGTGTCCGCTGCATGGAAAGGCAGACACAGATCAGACATGGGAAGGAAACCCTGCACAGCAAAATGTTTTTATTTATTTTTTTTTCCTGTTTTTTAGCTTCTTCTTGAAAAAGCTGCAGGGTTCTCAGATCCCTAGATATTAAATTCAGAATCTTAATTTTAAAGACAAGAAGTCTTATACAAATAGTCTCAAGCCTTCTAAATTTACCCTTTCTTTCTCCTAGGGCCACTGGGCTGTTTATTTTCTGTGCCTGCCCACTGTGTCGATCTTCAGTCTTCCCTCTCTATTGATTTTCCTCGACCTTCTCTGAGCTATTCTCGCAATAGGCAACAAATCAGAGCAATCCTTAATGATACCTTTCTTAAAAATCAACTTCACTGAAGTATAATTCACATACAATAAAACAGATTTTAAGTGTAGCATTGGATGCATTTTGATGTATGCAAATTATATCTCAATAAGTTGATTTTAAAAAAGGATGTCATTAAATTCTTTATCTCTAATACTTATATATTATTATATTCTTCCTATAAATGTTAATGACCTTCTGGTATAAAAATTCAAAAACTAAAAATATAGCAAAATAATGTCTATTTCAGCTAAGCAGTATCAAAATGGAAATGTCTTAGGGGGTAATAGGAACACTGGAATCCAAACCTGGCAGAACTTAAGGGGTGGCCAAAAAGTTCATTTGTTTTTTTTTTCATCCGATGGCTCTAGTAGTGCTTCGCTGTCTTTAACTTCATTTGAAACAATTTTGTTTGATTTTATTGTGACAACTGTGCATTTAAAAAAACATCAAAATTGGTGAATTTTTGTGTAGCCACTTTAATATTGAACATGGAAGCAAATTTGCAACATTTTTGGCATATTATGCCAACATTTATTATTTCAAGAAAGGTAAAAATGCAACTGAAACACAAAATAAGATTTGTGCAGTGTTTGGAGAAGGTGCTGTGACTGATTGAACATGTCAAAAGTGGTTTGTGAAGTTTTGTGCTGGAGAGTTCTTGCCTGATGATGCTCCACAGTCAGGCAGCCCAGCTGAAGTTGACAGCGATCAAATCCAGACATTGAAAACAGTCAATGTTATACCATGCAGGAGATACACTCAAAATATCCACATCAATAAAGTTGCTGGTGAAAATGAAAAATGTGTCTTTTATTTTATGGAAAAAACCATATGGACTTTTTGGCCAACCCAATAAAATATCAGCTCTCTGTTACTTTTAAACAGAAAGCAAATGATAATACCTCTCTTCTGGCTACTTAAAGATTTAAAATAAAAATCAGTTATTTAAGTGATAACAAATCTCTCTCCACTTGACGAGACAGCTTACGAGAAATCCATTTTTTTTTAATGAGAAATCCCTAAGGCACATTTTTAAGAAAGATCAGTGTCCTCAAACCTAAGGAAGGGCTGATGGAACTGAGAGCCCGCACAAATCCCCTGTGGATCTCATTAACATTCAGGGTCTATTCAGCAGGTCTCTGTGGAGGTGGAGACCCAGCATTCATCACAAGCTCCAGGCGATGCTAGTCTGGGGCTCCCGCTTTTGAGGTGAAACAGCCCAGTGAAACCTTAGCTCCAGGGTTCAGTTCCTCCCTACAGCCCACCCAAATCAAGATTAAGCCAGGGACTGTAGTGACATCTGAGGAACACTATTTTTAATAATAAGCCATAATGAATCCACCAGGGTCACGGCAGCTTTGTGACCATTTGAAACTGCTCAGAACGGTAAGCCTCAGAGTATCTTGAAATGCACAAAATAGACAACCAGGCAAATCTGAAGAGGCATAGGACAAATTTCATTTGTTTGAATCAATTCAAAGGTTCAGAAGTAGGTCGTAACGTTTTTATAGCCAGAAGGATACCAGTGATATAACGCTTGTTCCTCCGAGGCACATACGTGCACACGGAGACCCCTTGCTCAGGCAGTGCCATGAAATGAGTATATTTCATGGGCTTAACTACTCAAATCATCATCAGCAGCCCCAAGTATCGTTTATTATAATGTACTTATGGGGTTAACCACTGTTCTAGTGTTGTCTCCATCCTCTCCGAAATCCCACTTCAAATCTGGAGGAAACTCAGGCTTGGAGAGGATGGGCAACTTGCCGGAAACCACACAGCAAGTTAGACGGCACAGCCCGGGCAGAAATCCAGGTCTTCCGAACTTAAAACTCTTAAGCACCACCCTGGGGCACGTCCGTGATACTACTGCAACACCAAAATGAAATAAAACTGTTAAGAACCACGTAAGCTAAATTCTTAGTATTACTAAGCGTTTCTACTAACGGAATCTTTCCCAGTGAGGAAACTATAAAGATACCACCTTCGCAGTCAAACTCCTAACAAGGCATTGAGCTGTTTGACTTTAAGATCTTCACAATTTCTAAACTGCTGTGATTTGAGGCTTAGTTACTTAAAATGTTTTGCACATAAAGAAAATACGGCGTCTTTTAAGGTGAGTCCTTACCGCCTGTTTCAGGAGCATCAGACTTAAGGTCTTTTCTCTTTTCCGAACCGGAGCAATCAAAACACTTCTCAGTTAGGCAACAGGTGGTGGCTCCCTCACAAGGAAATCCAGGCTAAAACTGGACAATCTGGTCTCTCCACATTCCTACTCTATCTTTGTGCGCCTTCATTTTTGATTGAATTTCTCATCTGCAACAAGCTGTTGCTTGTTGAGTGGAGCAGCAAACTTCCACCGTGAAAGCGCACCTTAGAGACCAGAACAAGAAGCAAGGGCACCAGCAGACTTGCCTTCCTTGGGTGAAGCCCCCCTCTTCCTGTCCTTTATTGAAAAGGCAAGAAGGAAAGTCAGACAGACGGCCAGACGCTGGCGGGGGTGGGGGTGGGGTGGGCGGGGACGGGAGTGGGGGGGGGAGGGGGACGGGGAAAGAAAAAGGAAGGCAGACCGGATGATCGATGATAGGTAGGTGATAGACTGACTAGATAGATGATAGATGATAGATAGATAAGGGAAATAGCCTCCTTTGCTTCCCCTGGAGATCAGAGAAGAGCGAGTTTCTTAAGGCCTGCCTTTTGCGAGCTCTGCAGGGTTCGGGTCCCCGGGAATACGGTGGATGAGTGTAAACCTGCTCCTTACTCCCACGAAGGCAGCAACCTCGGCTGGACAGTGTATTTTGCGCGGCGGGATGCGCGGGGCTGGAGAAGGTTGTCGCACGCCAAGGACAAAATTTTTCACTCAACAGCTATTTAAGTGCAAGCGGCTGCAGAAAGGAAGGGGGCAGCGGTCTCGGGAATCGGCCGTGCCCACCACGGCTCCCCCTCCCAGCCGATCATCCGCCCCCTGTAGCTGTAGTCCCTCGGCACCTACCTCCTTTCACCGAGCCTGCGGGGTGCCGCCTCGCAGACGCGCACGTGGAGGGCTGCGCCCCTCGGGGCCACCCAGGTGGAGCTGGGGGCGGGCGCTGAGGACGCTCGGGGGCTGCGGCTGCTCCGCGGGCCGTCGCAGGCACGGGTAGTGCGTGAACGCCGGGCGAGGAAGCCGCGGGACCTCCCGCCGAGGCGCGGCCCCGGCGCCCGGGCCAGACGAGGTGAGCGGGGTGCACCCGTGCGCGGCCGGCACAGGCGCGGCGGGGCAGGCGAGGGCACGCCCAGCGCCGGGCCTGCCGCGTCTCGCTCGGGCGGAGGAGGCGCGCTCCGCAGCCGCTTTGAGGCCAAAGGGTGGTCCCAGGGCTGCTAGGCGGCGGGAGGGCGGTGGGAACCTGGGACGCACTCCCTGCTCCCGCGTTGCGACCGCTCTTCCCGCCCCTTTTAGCCGCCTTCGGTTTTCCCGGTCGCCGGAGGCGGTCGCCCGACGAGCCCGGGTGACTCAAGTCCTGCCTGTCCCTCCCCCTGCCCCCGAGGGACGGCCACCGTCCGCGGACAGCCGCGGCCCGGAGACTCCCGGCCCCAGGCTAGGACGGGCGCCCCCCTTAAGGAGCCTGGAGGACCTGTGATCGCCCAGAGGAAGAAACGGGCGCCTCATCTCTGAGTAAGAGGGTGAGGTAAACCCTCCAGGAGGGCGAGGCGCCCGAAACACGCACCGAGGCAGACCCCGGGGCAGCCGAGGCCACGCCCCCCGCGGAAGTCGGGACTGGCTCGCTCCAGACTCACCGCCCGCCCGGCGGCCCCTGCCCGTCGGGTTCAGTCCAGAGACGGCGGGAAGGGCGGGTGATCTTGGGGGATTTACTCCGCTTCGTTCTGGTTGCACGCGTTGGTTGAGTGTTTGTTTCACGCTGGCCTTCAGAGGAGACTCTAGTTATAAAGCAGACGTGAAGATTACAGTTTCCTCACCTGTAAAATGGGCGGAGGGATGGACTCACCTCCATTCCACGACGGAATTTCACGCAGTATAATACAGGCTTGAGCGATTTACATCAAGTACGTAAAGCTTACGACAACTTTATGAAATTTAGAATTTGAATCCTTGTTTTTTTTTGAACATCACTGTATTTAGCCATTATTGTGGTTTTGAAAGTATTTTAAATTTAATTTTACAAGGTCATTTAATAATTGTCAGCAAATGTGGGATGTTATAGTTAAACCATAATTAAAAACTTGAAACTGAATTTCCTAATTTGGTAGTTTGTCAACTCCGGGAATGGGGTCAAGTTAATCTGAGCCCACTTCTGTCCAGGCCAACACCCACAGAACAAATATACCTTATCCTGAGCATAAAGAGCCTAAGGGTTTGCTTTCTGGAGCCTGCTCAGGGCTGAATAGAGCCCAGGCTGTCTTCAAAATCTTGTGTGTGCTCTTGAAGTAGTAATGGCTTTATTTACACCAAATTGGCTTCTTATTTTAGTTGAAAATATCTGGATTGTGCCAAAGAATTTAACTGTTTTTAAGCCTTTGCCTGTCCTACATTTAAAAAAAAATTTAATTGAAATAGTGTGTGTATATATATATACATACATACATATACGTATATATATACATATGTATACATACATACATACATACAAATATATATTTATTTATGAAAGAGCACAAATCATGAATATAAAGCTGATAAATTTTCACCAACTGTGTACTGAGCATCCAGATCAAGAAGCAGGACATGACCAGTCGCTGGAAGTACCCTGGCTCCCCTTCCTGTTACTACCATCCCCCACGGAGAGTAACCACTGTCTTGACCTCTGACTCTCAGAAGGGTTTTGCTGATCTTTGTGCCATATATAAATGCAGTCGGATGATATGTATTATTTTGTGTCTGGGTTCTTTTGTTGAAAGTTATGTTTTTGAGTTTCAGCCATATTATGTGTCCTTGGATTTGTTATGTTTCGTTTTTTTAATTACTACCTGAGAAACAGGTCCAGCCCATCCATTTCCTAAGGTCCTGGGTTAGAAGTGGATTAAAAAGTGTATCCTGGACTTCAACATTTTATACATATATAAACAAGCAGTTATCACCCGTTCTCTTAAAAAACAAGTAGAATCGACACTTCGAGTCAGTTATTTAATTCATCTACATATATAAATCAAGCAGTGAATCAGCTTATGTATTCATTCAGCCATCGTGTCACTGTGAAATGGACACCACAGCATGTCGGCTGGGCACAGATTTTGTCTTCAGATCATAACTCTGACGGTAAGGAATTCAGAAGAGGGGTGTCCGCCTCTCTCTGCCAGGTGTGCAGGGTGGTGGGAGGGGGACAGAAGTCTTCAGAAAGGAGGTGATTTTTGAGATGGAATTTGAAGCATTGGCTAAGAGCTTGATAGTTGCCTATAATAACCTGTAGTCTCTGGAAAACTGTTTTAAGATATTTTTTAGTTAGCAGATAGTTCTTGTGCTTCAGTTAGCAGAGCGGGGGGATAAAGAGGAGATATATCTCTTGATCTGCAAGTTTTACATGTTCAACGGGCTAATATTAAAATGATAATTAATATCACATACCCATATACTGAAAAACTGACATGATAATTAGTATCCTGAAAAGAGAAGCCAGCCATGTCTGCACAATCATCTGGGATATGAGTAGATCGGCTGGGTGAGAGCTGTGGCCATATTCTGTGTTCACTAAACAGAAGGGGAACGGATGAGCAGAGGGCCTTTGAAAGTCCTAGTTCCTTTAGCTTGTTAAACACAAGTGACTTTCTCCCTCCAGCACCTTCCCACTTACACTGATGAGAACTCAGAATTAAGAAAATTCTATATTAGAAAGAATGAAAAAGCTGCTGGGAGAAGACACGGGGTGGTGTTTTTTTTTCTTGATGTTTTTATTTGACAAAACTGTGTTATCCACTGTAAGTTTTTAAATTGAGCATTCGTCTTATAAATACGCCAAAAGTCTGGCAACTAAGAGGTGGCAGCATTCGTGTTTATGGAGAACATGGTCTGTTTAGTGCAAAGCAGCAGAATGTGCCTTTAAAGCTACACCCTCCTTTCCAGCTGGGTGGGTAACGAGCACTTTCTATGCCCAGGCAAGTTCTATAACTTTCCACCTGTGAGGGTGGGGAGGGTGTGTCCTGATGTTTCTGTCCACAGCAGATGAGGAAGGGGGAGGAAGAGCAAAGCAAAGAAGAAGGCCTTGCTGGAGGCCATGGTGCTGGCGCCACCGCGGAGAATGAGAGGAGCAAGAAGGACGGCCCCTCCCTCCTGCCCTGTCTGTCTCCTCCTTTCCTTTGCATCCATCTCAATCAAAGGGTACACAGGGTAATGCCTGATACAGGATATACACTGATCATGAGGTCTTCTACCTCTCCTGACTATAAAGTTTCCTTCTCTGGAGAAAACTTACTAGTTTCCTCTAGGAACTTCCAGAGATAGTTAATGCATACAGGCTGACAATTTTGATTTTTATGCAGTTGATAATAGTCTAACAACACTGTTCTGCATTTTGCTTTTCTGACTTTAAAATATCTTAGTGATTGTAATGGGTATCAGTCATATTCATGGCTGCCTACCATCCTTGGGAAGTCCTCTTTGTCTGTAGAAATCCGTGTGTTGTTATCCGAGTCTATAAATGAAATTCCCAAGATCTCAGGAACTCAAATTCTTAAGATCTCCAGTAGCTAGGACACAGGCCTTCCTCCTTGACTTGGTCTCTCAGAGACACTAGGCACGACTTGAATCTGAAAGTGAGTGAGATGTGGAGACAAGATGTACTTGAAGTTTCCGTCTAATAATCTTAGGCAAGAGTCACTGACGGACAATGGATTTTGAAAATAGTGAGTAAAAATATGATGAGAAATGGAATATTTGTGGTCTCAAAGTATCTCCTGCAAAGTATTTGTCAACTCAAGTTAGTAACATGAGGGTGGAGGAAAATGCAGACACCACCTTAACCAAGTGATCAAAATGAACACCATCTGTAATAATGCGCTTTGACATTACGCAGCTCCTGATCTGACGCACTGAGTAGGGCAATAGCATCGCTTCCATGGTGTTCCCACCCAAAATGCATAACCTCAGTTTAATCGTAAGAAGATGTCAGGCAAACCCAAATTGGAGGTGTCTACAAAATAAATTGGCAATACTCTTCAGAATTGTCAAGGTCATGAGACAGACAAACTGAGGAACCGCATCAGATCCGAGGAGACTAAAGAGGTGACAATTAAATGCCATGTGACATCCTGGATTGGATACTGGAACAAAGAAAGGACTTCAGTGGGAAAGCCTGTGGAATTTGAATAGGCCAGTAGATTAGTTAATAGTATTATATTAACACTAATTTCCTGGTTTCAATTGTGCTGTGGTTATGCATGATGTTAACACGAGGAAGCTGGGTGTGGGTTCTCCATGTACTATTTTTGCAGTTTTTCTATAAGTCTAAAATAATTTGAAACACGAGGATGTGAAGGAGGGGGGCAGGGGAAGAGGAGGACTGGAGCAAGTTCTAACTCTGAAGCAAGTCACCAGAGGGTAAGGAGGGTTGGGGCCCTGGAGCCAGCCGTGACCTTGCAGCGAGCAGAGAGAAGGAGGACCACATACAGCTGATCATTCTCGTAACTCAGAGTTTTCAAACTGGGTGAGGGTTTGGGAACCATGCCCAGTATTTTTACCCCTGGCAGTGACTTCATAACATGTTTCAAGTTTTGGAGACTGAAGAATCTGTTCACCTGCCGGCACTGCTGACGATAGGCCAGAGGTGTGTGCTTGGGTGTGATGTAGTTTGGTTCTGTGTGCCTCGGTTTCTGCTTCTGTAAAGTGGGAGTAACAATACCCACCTCAGAAGGTCCTGTGAAATGAGACAATGTTTGTAAAGCACTGAGCACGGAACCTGAAGCATGGTAAATGTTCAGTAAACAGTAGAGTAATGAATACATAAGAAACAGTGGGGGTGTCCTCTGGGAAAGAGGAGGGATTCGAGACTCCTAGAATGTTGCTTCTCATCCCAGGGAGGTAGACCTGTGCTCACCTGCCCTCCTTTCTTGCTCCTGGGTAAGGGGTAAAAGAAGGAGAGGAACTGTCACTTTGGTGAAGTGTCGGGAGCCTACCAACAGCTGACCCTTGACACAGTCAGGACGGATGAGATGCATCTGCACAGCAGAGGCAGCTGTGGCTGGACTTCCTGTATATCTCTTCTTGCATGCATGTCTTTGCTATTACTAGGTGGTGGGATTTTTGAGCACTTGTATTTCGGGTCCACTGATCTGCAGAATTCCAATGCAGTTGTACAGAATGATTTCTTGGCCATAGAACAAAAGTCCCTTATAACCCCTCTGCAGCCTACTTCTCCTACCTATTGGAAGATTAATATTAGACAATGGGCAGGCCAGCTGCCCGAATAATGGAGAAAAGTTTTACTAGATATTCCCCTTAGTACAATCCCCCCCCCCCCCCATATCTTGGACAGGAATAATAATTGATGGAACTAGATGGGTAAAAGAGCAAGGAAAATAGGTGAACTATTATGATTTAAGCCCAAGGGAATAAATACAGAGATCATCCCCTGCAAAGTGCATAAAGAAAGAACCTAGACAGGAAGATAGATGGCTGAGTGAGAAAGCCTAACCACACAGGCCCTTTAATAGTTTACATATAACCACTGACTAGTCTAGTGTATCTTTTTGACCTATGCCAAATTCTAAAAACTTTGTTAGACATCAAATGATCAATAGCCATTTGAAACTTTGTACATGTAGTTACTTGTAGTTGTCTGATTGATAACCCTCCTGGCCAAAATAACCTTTGTTTGGTATGAATATCTGTAGAACTTCCTGTACATTTTCTTGGTATTTCTGTATAGATGTTTTCTGCTTGAGAAATCATGCCATGCACCTGTTCCTTTGATATTATATAACAAATCCCTATAAAAATAAAGCTTGATTAAACTCTAAGAGTTCGGTCAGACCCACAAGGGATGGCCGTTCTCCGGCATCAAACTTGGGGTCTGACCCCTGATTCTTCGCCTGCGCCGTCCATCCTTCAGGGACCCTGAGACCCGCCGAGGCTGGACCCCGGCAGTGAACCCAGGTTAGGAGGAAAAAAGAACATGTCACAGTGAGTTCTTTGTAAACCCCATAGAGGTTTAGGGTGCCCTGACAAACATTGGGATGATTTCTAATAGATGCTTAATAAACACCAGCTATTCAGGAAAGACTATTATGATAGTAGCAGGTGTGATTTTGACAAACCCAGAATGCTGAGAGTGAGAATGCTTATGTTCCTTTATTTTTCTAAATCTAACTTAGTCTCTTGATTTTTGGTTAAACATGATTGACCTCATATTTATCTCTTCTTTCTAACTGAGTCCCTAACTAAATGAATCGTATAGGAATAAAAGGGTATAAACCTACAATGACAAAGGTAACAGGAAAAAGGCCATCGGCCAGTAGGAGATTTCAGGAATTTTCTAGAAGGTAGAACATTGAACAAGGAGTGGTTAGTACTAATGCAGGGCAGCGGAATTTATAGCCCGGGACTGTGTGAAGATGGGGATGGACCTGAGGCTTTCCAGCGGGCTCTCAGAAACTCAGGATTAGCAAATGCCCGGTAAGATAGGCAGCGGAAGTGAGGTGTGTTGTCAGAAAGAAGGGAGCTAACGGAGAGTCTCGACACAGGATGCAGCCCCCCACCATCACATTTAGGGTGAGTGCCTGGCTGCCAGATCTCTACCCAGCGGGCTGCAATCCAGAGGGCCCTCCTCTGTGGGAGTTAAATGTCTCCTTTGAAAAGGCAACTTTTACATAAAGGCCAACTCCTCACCCAATTTCTCTAAAGCGAAGCTTACCAGTGGAACCTTGGACACTGAGCTCCCAAACAAATTAAATAAAAAGAACAATAACTCCTCATTGGCAAATACTTGAAGAAATCCTCCACTATATGAGAGAGAAAAAGTTATTTGATTTATCTTTTCCAGTTTTTAATAAAGATTTTATTTATTTACTTTTAGAGAGAGGGGAAGGGAGGGAAAAAGAAAGGAGAGAAACATTGATGTGTGAGAGATACATCAGTTGGTTGCCTCTCACATGCCTCCAACTGGGGACCTGGCCTGCAACCCAGGCATGTGTCCTGGCTGGGAATCAAACTGGCAACCTTTCAGTTCGCAGGCTGGTGCTCAGTCCACTGAGCCACACTAGCCAGGGCTATTTTTCCCCAGTTTTATTGAGATATAATTGACATGACAAAATTTAACACAGGAAAAAAAAATAAGTTAAAAAGATAAGAAATGTAGAGAATCAATATAAGAGAAGAGCAAAAATAGAGTGGAATAAAGTATCACAGAAACAGTATAAGAAACCACCTACAGATGAGGAACATGAATCTCCAGTCTAAAGAGTCATTTTTATTTATCAAATTAATAAGAAATAGCCACACCAAAGTATAGCATTGTCAATGTCAGGTTACCACAGAAAAATAGCAAACCCAAACACCTTTAGTAAGAAAAAAACAGGTTTCTACAAAGGATCCCAAATTAATATTCTGTACCCAGCAAGACTATCAATGAAGGCATTTGCAGACATATGAGGACTCAGAAATTTAATTCTTGCATATCCCGTCTTAGAAACATGTGCAATGATGAGCTCTAGAAAAGAAGGGAGTGAATCAAGACAGAGGAAAATCTAGGATGCAGGAAACAGTGGATCCAATGCAGAGAAGTGGAGTCAGAGAACTGAGAGCCCTGGGAAGAAGTCCCCGGGGCAAAAGGGACCTCAGAATACCTAATGTTAGGAGAAGCTTGGAAAAAAGATTTGGGATATGGTAAAGGAAAATAGTGCAAGCAAAAGTAGAGTCAGTCAGAAAATTCTGTAAAGCCAGCAGGCATAAAAAAGGAAATGTAACTTCAGCTCAAAACTTAATCAGTAACCAAAGCAAATAAGACTAATTATGGTCATGACACAGAATGCAAACACTGTGCATGTGGAATAATAGGAAAGATATTTGTCTCTTTCCGGTTCCTGACACAGAGCCCCTAAAACCCTTTCATTTCCTGAGTGGTAAGGGTGACAGGAGTGTCTTTTGTTCTAAGGTGGTGACTGTCGGCAGGCTGGGGGCTGGTCTCCAGGAAGACTGGGCCTTGATTAAAACCTTGGAGCTTTCAGCACCCCGCCCTCTTCTCCAGGGTGGTGAGAGAGTCTGGAGACTGAGTTAATCACTAACTTCCACAATCATGCCCTTGGAATGATACCCCGTAAAAACCCTTGAACAATGGGTTTTGGAGAGCTTCTGAATTGGTGGACACATCCATATGCCAGGAAGATGGTGCACCCCATCCCCAAGGGGATAGCGGAACCTGCACTTGGGACCATTCTGCACCTCACCCTAGGAACCCCCTCATCTGCCTGTTCATTTGTCTCCTTCATAATTAAGTGATGTAGTAAGTATAGCACTTTCCTGAGTTCTGTCAGTTGTTTGAGCAAATTATTGAGCCTTGAGGGAGTGGGGTTGTGGGAACTCCTGACTTTGTAGTCAAGTCGGACAGGAGTTTGGGTAGCCCGGGGACCTGCTTCTTGCAGCTGGAATCTGAAATGAGGATGATCTGTGGGACCGAGTTCTTAAACCTGTGGGGTCTGTTGCTGACTCCAGGTAGGTAGTGTCAGAACTGAAGTGAATTGAATCGAAGGACACCCAGTTGATGTCATAGAATCAGAGAATCAGTTATAGAAAAGGACCCCTTTAGTCAACCTCCACAATGTAAAAACAAAGGTACGGTGACAGAATTTGGGGTGGAAGAAAGGGTGAAAAGATGACAGCAAAAGTTAGGAGGGTGCTAAGAGTCTCATATTACGGTATGAGATACCAAGAGGTCGAATCAATAATGAGTAATCAAAGTGTTAGTATACTATTTGAAGTCACAAAAGTAACCGGGAGAAGAAGTAAAATAAAAGTTAATGTAGATATACCTGTATTAGGAGGTGGGAATTGTGTCAGTCATCTGTTACAGCTGGAAGGCCATATATGATGCCTAAAACGGTAGATTAAGAATTCGCAGTAGAGACATATTATGTGCAATCAGTTCACATTATTCGTGGGACTATGCCCCACGGAGCTGCCCTGGACACTGCTCCTCGGGGAAATGTGCACGCCCACACACGCATCTCACATACATTACAATCTGAAGTCTAAAACAACTCATTTGGGAGATTCTACATTTCACATTTTTCTGAGGTTCAGAAGTGTTAAGCGGCTCACTTGAGGCCAGCCCATGGTTAATGGTGCCAGAGCTGGGATTCAGACTGCTGACCACATGGCACTGCCCACTGGCCTCCTTCCTCTGGTCATCTCCGTGAGAGCCGGAGCAAGAAGGCAGGGTGTTGTCCTACCTCAGGAGCTGGGCACAAGCATGTCAGAGGTGTGACCCAGGTTTTTTGCTGCCCAGTATTGATTCTGTAGTTGCATATAAATTTTAGCTAGTAGGGGAATTCACAAATAGGGAATCTATGATTATTAAGGCTTGACTCTACAGAGATATACACACAGCGGTCGGTCCAGAAAGTATCCAGCCATGCACTATGAAAAATAGAGACTTTGTTGGAGAAGATACAAGACACAGGAAACATTGTACATAGCACAATGACATCTCAGTCCCTTCAAAGTAGGCACCCTGGGACATCACCCTGTTCTCCGAATCACCATCAGTTGCCCCATCATACTTTCCTGAATCTTACCAACCATCTGAAATCTCTTCCCTTTCAAAGGTGATTTTAGTTTTGGGAAAAGCCAGAAGTTTCAGGGCACCAAATCTGGGCTGTAGTGGGGCTGAGTCACCTGGGTGATTTGATGTTTCACCAAAAAACTCTGCATAAGACGTGATGCATGAGCAGGAGCATTGTTGTGATGAAGCTGCCAATCACCAGTTGCCCATAGCTGTGGCCTTCTGAATCATCTGAATAGTTTCCATGGAGGAATGTTCAACCCTAATGCAAAATTTGATGCAGATTTGTTGCTCTACTCGCCCTGTCATTTTGAATGTGATGGCCACACAGTGCACATGCTCCCTCAATGGTGTCTACCGCCCCCTCTGTCTAGTAGAGTGAAGTTGTCATTGTTCACTCATGTGCATTCCAGTCCACTCTCCTTGGCTGCCAGGTTACATCGATGTTGCACAAACCATTCATGTTATATTAACAATGGCTGTACTTTTTCCAGACAGACCTCGTAGATTTAACAACCAGAAGAAAGAGCTGAAAGAATTAGAAATGGTTGCCTCTGGGGAACAGGACGCTGGATGGTAAGGAGCAGGGTATGGAACTGTTGTTTTTCATCAAATACAAGTTTTGTCAACAAATTTAAAATGATTAATTTTTCAAAAATATTTTAAATTATCCCCTCTCATGCCTCCTCCCACTGGGCTGGTGGGGGATCTAATCTGTCATCATTGAGGCTTTGCGATTGGAAAATGCTTTGTAAATGGTATTATAAAGGTTGCTGTAAGTGAATAGTTCCAAATGGGAGGTCCTGGGCATGGGAGCTGTGGGTTTCAATGCAGGAGGCTTCCTGCTGATCACAGGGGTTAGAGAAGGCTCCTGGGAGAGGTGGACCTTTGCAATAGAAGCAATAATGTCTCTGTTTGGAAATCAGTTGCTGTCTGTATCTTCTATTTACGTCAAGAGCAACAACAGGAAGAATGTTCATTGCCGTGAAGAGACCCATTTCAAACTAGCTCAGGGAGAAAGGGGTTTGTTGGTTACAATTGAGAAGTCTAGAGGCATGGCTGCCCTTTTTCTCAGTGTCTCTTGGCTGTTTTGCTCTGTGATGGCATCATTTTCAGGCTGATTCAACACGGGGAAAAGGATGACCTTCACCATGCTCACTGGAATTGCTCAATAGTTCTGACAATGTCCTGGGAGGGCTTCCCACCAGCCTAGCCTGCGGCAGGGGCCGTTCTTGGAGGGCGGAACCACCCTCAGGTGAATTGCACACACAGACTGAGGAGGATTCCTATGGAGTGGAATGGGAGGGGTTCTTCAAAAACAAAAGCAAAGGATGCTGAGCAGACAAATACTAGGTCTGCTGCAGCCTTGCTACTCCAAGTGTGGTCCAGAAATGTTCAAGCAGTTGCTGCAGTCATGACAATGGCTCTCACCTGGCCACGTCCATCCCATTGGCTGAGGAGTCCATGGGGCTAAGAGGTGTGCCCACTTGGAGCCCAATTAGACCTTACGTTGAGTATTGGAGAGTCAGAATTCTCTGCCGAGTGGCCCCAAGAATGTTTCTGGAACGCATGGGTGTTTTTTCTCCAGTCACTGGGTTCTGACCACCCCAGTTCCAGTGGATTTCCAACTGTAGGGCCTCAGGACAGAGGAGAACAGAGTCCGGGACTGTCCTTCCTCTGCAGGGTGGACCCACCGCAGGTTTGTGCATCTAAGGTCCAAGGGGTGGCCAGGGATCTCACTTCTTCCCCTCGCCTTGTTCTCTCCTGGCCCTTCTACTGCCTTTAAGGCCCTCGGGTATGTTAGCGGAAGGAAAGGGAGTGATCCAAGTGGGAGAGAGTGTGGAAGTGTTTGTGGGGAACTGGAGGACCCCACCCCCAGGTCTCCAATATCACACCCTATGGCAGAACACATGTTTTTACTTTGTCTACATTATTGGGACAAGGAAAAATGGACAAATATTCCTTGCCTAGATTTGGTCATCTACCTGCATGAGCTTTTACTTTGTCACCGCATCTCCAGTCAGTCTGTTTTAGGAAGATAGGAGTAACCAGAATCATATTCTTTACCTACTCAGTATCTGGGACTTGGCTGGGATGTGTACCCATGAGACCATCATGGTGTGAGATGGAGCCAGTGGGGGGAAAAGAACACGAGTGGGCTTCCTGCTGGGACTATGGAGGTGTTAATCTTGAATAAGTGCTCCGTAAATGTTTAATTAATGTGGCTTTCTGTGCTTTTCTACCTGCAACGTTTCCTGGTAGAGACTTGAGCTGCTTTACCACAGGGTTGCCACTAGATGTCACTATTGTCACGTTTGCAAATCTTATATCCCTCATTTCCTCCTACCCTACCCCCACCTTGGTTTGACTTCATTAAGATTCAGAAGACAAATATGTCCATTTTTAAAGTTAGAGGGCAGATTTTCCTTTATAAACTATCAAAATCCTGGCTTTATTTTCATGTTGTCACAGAGTTTCAATTACTTTTGTTGTTTTTCCTCCTTGTATTGGGCATATGAAGGTCCCTGTACATAAAGTAATAGGTGCTCAATAAAATTTGCAATGAATTGAAAAGAGGGACTTTCTAGGGATTTGAAAAGGATAGTGCCTTTTACTTTAACTTATTGCAGTACTATTTATTTTTTAAAAAGTTAAGTAAATGCCTTGATATTACCAGGATTCTTAACCAAATTCAGTGTGAATTTGAAAAGCAAATGCAAACCCACCAACCTCTCACAGAGAAGTAGCATTTCCTTTGGCTCTAAGTGTAGGCAGCAAACCACAGTAGTAGAAGTGCCTGGGTCTCTGCCACCCACAGTAACTGCAACTTCTAATTCCACGTATTGCAGGTAGTTTTGAAATGTCACATCATCTCCACTTTGAAAGTAAGGTAGTTACTAGAGTCACTGTTAGGTCATATACTGTGTTAAAAAAGAAGCACATGTATTACTATATCACAAAGTATTTTAGAAAAGCGTTTTGATAATCGTATTCAGTGGAATTCATGTAGTCTCGTGTATGTTATTTAATGCATTTAAAAGCGCTACCCTTAGAGGGGTCCATAGATTTCTCCAGAATGACTGCAACAGGCAGAATAACAGCTCCCCAGAGAAGTCCATGTCCTGCCCCCCAGAACCTGGGAAACTGTTGGGTTCCATGGCTAAGGGGCAGTTAAGGAAGCAGGTAGAATTAAGGTGGCCGATCAGCTGCCCTTAAAATGGGGAGCGTATCCTGGAGAATCCAGGTGGGCCTGATGTACCGGTAATCACCAGGGCTTTTTATAAGTGAGAGAGGGAGGCAGAAGAGTTGGGGTCGGGACGAGAGGGGGAGATGTGCTAAACAGCAGCGGCTGGACGGAAGTGCTCGCTGTTTCGATGGTGGACGGGGTCCCCAAGTGAGGAATGGGCAGCCTCCAGGAGCTGGAAGAGTCAAGGAAACAGATTCTCTCCTGCAGCCTCCGGAGGGAAACAGCCCTTCTGACACCATGGTCTTAGCCCCATTCGAACTTCTGATCTCCAGAACTGTAGGAGAATAAATCTGTGTTGTTTTAAGCCACTAAATTTATGGTAATTTTTTTTATAGCAGCAAAGAGGTCTATGATAGAAAAAAAGGTAGGAGCCCCTGTATGTAGACTATTATCCACTAAGGACAGGTCTGTGTGTGGGGCGGCCGCGTGGGGTGAATTAAGGAGTTATTTATTGCTGCACAACAAAGTACTCAAACCGTAACAACTTAAACAATAACCATTCATTATCTCACAGTTTCTGTGGGTTGGCAATTTGGGAGTGACCTCGCTGTGTGGCTTTGACTCTGGGTCCCTTGTGAGTCTGTGGCCAGCTGGAGGCTGGACTTGGGGACCCGCTTCTCAGTGGTGCAGGCACATTGCTGTCAGCAGGCCCTCAGTTTCCTGCCTCATGGGCCTCTTCACAGGGCTGCTCCAGCGTCCTTGAAACAGGGCGGCTGGCTTCCCAGAGAGTGGGTGAGCTAAGAGAAAGGGCAAAGCAGAAGCCACAATGTGTTTTATAAGCTAGTGTCGAAGTCACACCATCACATCTGTCACATTCTGTTCCTTAGAAGTGAAGAGAGAGGAATTGGGCTCCACTTCCAGTATCAAAGAATCTGTGGGCGCATTTAAAACTACCATACTATTTCTCTGTCTCTTTGTTCCTTTTTGAAATTTCCACAAACAAATCCATACCAAGACCTGAAGCCAAAAAAATTTGGATAAAGAGTGTAAATGACTGGCAAGACTATACATAGAAAATTTCATTGTAATTTAATTTATATAATTTATTACAGCCTTGATTTAATCAAATTAGTAGTTGAAGTCTTATGCCAAAGAAATGAAATCCTTCCTTGTAGAAATTCTCTCATTACTGACTTGGCCTGGAATAATATGCTTGTATTTCTGCAATAGTTTTAGAATTACGGAATAGTTGCCAAGGTAGGACAGAGATCTCGTATGCCCTGCAACCGGCATTCTCTATTGTTAGTGTCTTACTTTGCCAGGGGACATGTGTGGCGACCAGTGAACCAGCATTGGTACACTATTATTAACTGAAGTGTACAATTTTGGGGGGATTTTCTTAGTTTTTAGCTAGTGCCTTATTTCTCTGAGCAGTACGTTTTAAGAGTAGGTTTCTTCTGTGAGTCTTGGGCAATAAAGACAAGTAGGGATGGAGGAGTGGACAAAAACTCTGCAGATGGATGTGGATTTGAGTCTTGCCTGTAGCACTTGTCAGCCGACAGTCTGTAATCAATTGCTACCTCACCTCAGTTTCCTCATCTGTAAAACGGGAATGTAATACATCATAGGAATGTTGTGAAGGTTAAACAAATTTATATATGCAAAGCATTTTGGATATTTGACACATCAACCAATTGCCAATACTATTGTTATTGAATTCCGGGTCTTATGAGGTGATCTGACCCAGAAAAAGATATTTCCTATCCAACATAATAAGTGCAGGGTCCTTCTCATGCCTGGGGGTGATTCTGAGGTCTCCTGCTAAAGTGACATAAATTGAATCTTGATGAATGGAGAGGGGAGTGGGTGAGGGGAGGAGGAGGGCCCAAGAAAAGGAAGAGGGTGTCCAGGGAGAGCGGTGGTGTGACCAGTGGTGGGTGGTGTGAACCAGCCTGGGAGCTTTGGGAAAGATAAGCAGCTCCGTGTGGGACAACGACCCAGTGATGGCGGCAGCTGGGGGTGGGTGGGCGGGAGGCTCACAGGCTGTGCTGGGGAACTTGGATTTCCCTTCTGTGGCAATAGGAGCCATTGAAGGGAAGCCATTAATATCCTGTTAAACACAGGGAAATAGGATATTCTAGGAATGGATTTGATGGGGAAGCAAATCAGAGATAGGCCGTCTAATTTGGAGGCTTTGCAATACAACAGGTGAAAGGTGCTGAGAGGCTGGGCACTGGTAGTGAGTGGAGACGCATCCTATTTAGTGGGTAAAAGTAGCCACACCTGCTGAATACAGGGGGCGTCGGAGAGGGAGGCAGTGTTAGTTTCCTAGGGCAGCCATCACAACTACCACAAACTCGATGGTTTAAAACAGCATAAATTTCTTCAGTCACAGTTCTGGAGGCTAGAGGTCTGAAATCAAGGTGTCAACACCCTCTAAAAGCTCTAAAAAAAGAATTCGTCCTCGCCTTTTCCAGCTCCAGGGGGCTGCTGGCGTTCCTTAGTGGCAGCACGGCTGCAACCTCACTCTCCTTCTTCACACGCCTTCGTTCCGTATCTCTCTGTCCTGTCCTCTTCTTAGAAGGACACTCGAATGGGATTTAGGGCTCATCGTAACTCTGATGATTTAACCTCAGACCCTTAGCTAACTACATCTGCAGAGACTCTATTGCAAATACGATCCTATTTAGTCGAGGTTCTGGGTGAACAGAAGTTCTTGGGGGACACTGTTCAGCCCGTTTAGGATGATGATTTATAAGAAGCCGAAAAGGAAGATCGCAACAGAATCATTCACCAATGAGTGGAGAGCGAATGAGGTAGAGACAGAGGCTCTGGTGGCAGTGACAGTCCAGCAGTTTTCTATGTGTACTTTTCTTCCCTCTTATGGCTGGACTACAGTCCCCAGCATGCCGTGCGGTTGGGTGCAGCCATGTGACTGATTTTTTTCAGCCAGTGGAAGGTGAAGTGATGTCTGCTGTTCTGAGGCCTGTACCACCCCCCGTGGACCACCATGTTCTCCCCCCCACCCCCCACCAAGGCTGGCTGGAGTGGAGACAACCCCTGAAGGAATTTTAGAGGCTAGAAGTTGAAGATGGCAGTGATGGAGGTGGCTGACCTCCTATCCCTGCCCCTGAATCATTGCTTAGAGGAGAGACACTTATGGATAGGACACACTTGATTTGTGAAATAAACTTATATTGTGTGAAGGCACTGATGTTTAGGGGTTGTTTGTCACAGCCGTTAGCTGACCCTGACAAATACAGCCACTGTGGATTGATGGTGTGGCAGGGAAGAGTCTCGAACACAAGTGCATTTTTTAGTTTTAAATTTCTGACAAAATTGCAGAACCCTGGGAGGCAACTTTGCCTGGCCTATTAGGAAGGTCTATAATATATAATTATAAACCATTTACAGTAGCTTAGAAGCAGAGAGAAAAATGAAATGCAGAGGCTTTATGTTCAAGCCTAATATACCTCATCAAACAAGATGAGGCTTTAATTGTACTGTCTTCCTTGAAAAGAAATCAAGTTATAGAAAGAATAGACTTTCTCACAATAACAGACAAAACTTAAGAAAGACCATACAGAGAGACAAACAAGATTTTTTTTTAATCAGACCAAAAGTGGCACTTTAATGCTTAATTTTGTTTTACAAGTGGAGAGGGACATATAGTTTATCAAGCTGTCTTGAGAAAGCTTTCAAGGAGATTACTTGATTACTTATTTTCAAGTCTGAGTCTTTTTTAAGAGTAAGGGAGCATTTTGTTTGTATTAGAAATTTATCAAGTTAACTTGGTATTTGGCCCATCCCAAGCTTGCCCTGTTGCCACCCGGGCCAGGCTGCCACCACTGGGGATTAGAGAAGCTGAGCGCCATGTTCCGATACCTCTTTGAAAGGACGGAGGTCGGGGGTCACATTTCAAAGGCTGTGGTGTGCAACACTGGGCCAAAGAGCATCGTACTGAGTGCAGATTTCATTTTCTCTATTACTGGCAAGCAGCAAGGTTGGCAGAAAGGAAAAATGGAATATGAAAGCATCAGATTAAATTACTAACAGGTAAAATCACCGTGGCCATGTGGACTGAAGTACTGTCCCAGGCTCAATACCCTCGAACGGTCAGCCTGCTCCATGTGCCAGACTGGGGACTGTGGCCCAGACTCCCCACACCGTAAACAAATGGAAGATCTAGGGACACAACTGTGGCCAACTCTCAGCATGGATGACGTGCTTTGCTGCTGGGAACAGCAAGCCCCATCACACTTGGAAAAGGCGTCATCTACAGGAATTTGCAGTTGGAGGTTCCACCAGGATGGCTGAGGGGGAAATACTCAGTCTCCACTGGGATCCTGTTGTTCCGCTACAGTGGAGTCTGTTGAAATGCGCGATACCTGGAATGCAGCATGCGCCACTGAAAACGGGGAGAGAAGGGGCATCCCGGTCTGGGATATCCCGCCCCCAGCTCATCTCTTCACCCCTGACAGTGCTGCCTCCCTTGGCCAACATGGGTGGTACCCACAACCAGGGCAGGTTCCTAAAGCTGCAGCCACATTAACATTAAGGATCGGGGCACAGGTGTGATTCTCACAGATGGGAAAGTCCTCATATATAAAGCCTTATTGAATACCTTTTGATCATAGACTTTTGCTGTCCCTGTAGTGTCTGGTCATGGGATGGAGACCTGATAGAAATACCTTTCTATAGTGGTCCCTCTTGTATGCCTGGCGGAGGAATCAATCTGACTGTCAGGGCCCTGCACCCTCCCCAGGATGCCCATGGTGGGCACCACCACTCCAGGAGAGTGAGTGAAGGCACTAAGGCAGTATCTTAAGGAAGAACATGTTAGGTCTAGCATTCTTTCTTAATCTGATATTACCAGTATATGATATTACCAATATCTGATATTACCAAGACCAGATATTACCAACATCTGATGAATCCGATGTTATCAGAATCATCAGAAACCTGGCCTGGGGCACACACTCACCATAACACTGTGCACGGGTTTTCTTCTTGTGTCAATCAAACTATGCAGGCAGCCCATCAGGCTGCTGAAAGGGTCCTAAAACGCCACCATCAGAGCCGGGTGGCTATGCTTAGATTTGGGATGGGTTCATGTGGCTCACCCTGGGTTATGGACACCCAGACACCCGGATACCCCTATGTTGGGAACAGAGAAATCACTCCAGACAGGACCAACTCAGTCACACCAGGAATACGGGGTGGGTACTATTGGAACCATGCAGTTCTTCGGTCACAGAAAAGGGCAACCGCTGGTTTGGCACTGACTGGCCCTGCCGCCAGGTGTTTGCTGGGCAGCCACGAAGGGTGTGCAATAGTTGTGCGGCACAAATCTTTGGCAGTGGGGTACGCCTGTGCCATTGGGCTGCTGGGGCATGGCTTTTCCCCGGCACGGGAGAAAATCTGCCCCATGGTAACAAAAACTGCCTCCCTCTCCTCCAGGCCACATGGATACATTCTGTTTTGCACTGGTACGGCCATTTGGTTATCTCTGTCCCCTCCATTGGCCTGGAGGATATTACAGCACATGTAGAAGTCCTTACTAAATTCACCCAGCAAGTCTTAAATGACAACTGGCAAAGCCTCTCCTTCCTAAACACTTAAATGTCTCTATGGAGAAAAGCTGCCCCCCCCGAAATGGGATGACCTGGAGCATTATTGCACCTCACACGGAGGCACCTGTGCCATCATCCAAATAGAATGAGGTGTGTTCAGACCTGATGAGCCTGTTAATGTAGCATCTTCATTGAATCACATGTGGACATAAGTACTGCCCTGAGTGATCTGACCCCTAGCCTAGGGGACTTAATAAATCAGTGGTTCAGATCATGGGGCTCTTGGTAGAAAAAAATTGTTACTTATTTTGGGAATTATTATGTTAACCTGGGTGTCCTGTTGCTATGGTTTCTGCCTCTAATGCAGCCAGAGATCCACCAAACAAGCTGCCTGCATGTTGGTGAAACCCCTTGCTCACAGCTCAGGGCACATGATGGAGGAGGGGGGCACATGAGAATATAAGGGCCAGTCACGAGGGGTCAAGTGTTGGAGGAGGTCATTAAGAGGACGTGACCACTGATTGACTCTCAAGCTGGACCCAGGTAATCCAAAGCTCCTTAAACCCTTCCCTGTCCTTGGAAGGTGTGTTCCGCCCACCTTTTACCCAGTGGGAGCCCTTGTCAAGGACGGAGCCTTGAGAGAGCAGTGTGTTGTCAGTGTGTTGTCGAGACCCTCTGAACGGTATACATGACTGCACCCTGTTAAAGCCTCTGTATAAACTTTTAAGGTTTTTGGAGGTGAGTGTAGAGATCTACTCATCCTGTGGCTGCAAAGACAGGCCTGGTAAATTAAGTTCTCTTGCTGGTTAAAGCAGCCGACCAACAGTCTGGAGTGATCTGCCTCTTTTGTTGGCCTCTCCTTGCCCTCCGTGTATAGGGGTCTGTTTCAGATTTCACCCTGGGAACTTCCGAGGTGAGAACTAACACCGGGTATGCACGGGACGCAGATCTTGTCTGCACCTAACATTTTTCTTCAATTACAGTTAACATTCAACGTTATCTTAGTTCCAGGTGTACAACATAGTGGTTAGACATTTATGTAACTTACAAAATGATCACCCTGAAAGTCTAGTACCCGCCTGGCACCATATTAGTTATTACAGTGTTACTGACCGTTTTCCTTATGCTGCACTTTATGTCACTTGGCTATTTTGTAACTGCCAACTTGTACTTCTTAATCCCTTTACCATTCTGACCCAGCCCCCTGACCTTCCTCCCATCTGGCAAGCGCGGGTTTGTTCTTTGTACATGTGAGGCTGTTTCTGTTCTGTTTGTTTACTTACATATTTTTTTTTTCAATTCTAGTCTC
Source organism: Desmodus rotundus (assembly GCF_022682495.2). Classification (NCBI taxonomy): domain Eukaryota; kingdom Metazoa; phylum Chordata; class Mammalia; order Chiroptera; family Phyllostomidae; genus Desmodus; species Desmodus rotundus. Next base: position 119,529,918 of record NC_071392.1, read on the forward strand.
AAGATATGTTCATAGTCATTACAGGAAGATTACAATATATTTAAATTACATGGCTAAGACTATCATGCTAGATGTATCTAATTTGTTCTCCAAAAACTTCTAAGTATGTTGCATTTGTATTGCAACATCCAATGGGCTGTTGTATGTCCAACATCCCATTCTTTACCTTAAAAGGCAAGAACCACCCTGGTTGGTGTGGCTCAGTGGACTGAGTGCCGGCCCGCGAACTAAAGGGTCGCTGATTCGATTCCCAGTTGGCACATGCCTCTCTAAAAATAAATAAAATCTTAAAAAGAAGTCAACAGCCTGTTTATTATGTAGTAGCGCTTAACTCAACTAGATACTTTAGACACAGCCATGGCATTATCATTTTATTTTGGTCACTGAGGTAGGGTGGGGGACAGCAAGCCAAAGATTGGTGTAGTCACTGATGGCTTTTATGTTTTAACCTTCCAACCTCCTCTAGTCGCTGAGGGTTTTATAACTTTAACGAACAATAAGGTTACCTTCCATCTTCGGTGTCTGTCACGCATTGTTGTGGGTAAGGTTCTAAAATGCCAAAAAAAAAAAAAAAAAGTCCAAGTAAAGCAAAGGAAAAAACCCTGACAGATCTGGCCCTGAATATGCAATCAATTCAAAAATCTCCTGAACACCTGGAAGTGATACTATTCACGTCACTTTTGCATTGTGAAATGAAGCAATCTGTTCTCATTAGTCTTCTAAATCAGTGCTATTCAAGGCATCACTTCGGAACTAGCCCTACCAGCATCGCTTGGGAATGTGTTACAGATGCAGAATTTGAGGCCCCATCCTAGGCCCACTAAATCGTATTCTGTATTTAAACAAGATCCGTAGAGGACTTGTGGGCACGTTAAGTTTTTCAGGAATTGATCCATTTAATCTAAGTTATTGAATTTGTGAGCATAGAATTATTTGTAGTATGCCTTATTATCCTTTTAAGGTCCATGGAATCTGTAAATAGGACCCCTATTTTATTTCTGGTATTGGTAACCAGCTTTGGTTTTGTTGATTTTCTCCTTTGTTTTTGTTATAATTCCTTTTGATTTTTTCCCTTAATTTTTAAATTTTTCCTTGCTTTAGTTTCAATTTGCTCTTCTTTCTCTAATTTCCTAAGGTTGGAAACTTAGGTTATTAATGTTTGATCTCTCGAATTACCTAATTTATGCACTTTAGTGCTATAAATGTCCCTCTCAGCTCTGCTTTAAGCTGCATTCAACAAATTTGGATAAGTTGTAGTTGAATTTTCAATCAGTTAATAATATTTAAAAATTTTCTCTTGAGATGACTTCTTTGATCCATGAGTCATTTATAAGTGTGTTGTTTAAATTTTCACATATTTGGGGATTTTCTGGCTATCTTTCAGTAATTGATTTCTAGTTTAATTTCACTGTGGTATGAGAACATATTTTGTGTGAATTCTATTACTTTGAATTTGTTAAGGTTTGTTTTGTGGCCTAGAACATTCTATGTGAGCCTGGAAAGAATGTGTGTTTTGCTGTTGTTGGATGCAGTATTCAACAAATGTCAGTCCAAGTCAGTTGACAGTGCTATTTAGGTTAGCTGTGCTCTTACTGCTTTTCGCCTGCCTAGTACATCCATTATTAACAGAGATTGTTGACGTTTCCAACTACACTATTGGATTTGTCTATTTCTCCTTGCAGTTCTATCATACCCTTTGTATTTTGATGCTTTATTGTTAGGTGTATACACAGTTAGAATTGCCGTGTCTTCTTGGAGAATTGATATCTTTTTCATTGTGTAATAGCCCTCTTTATCCTCGATAATCTTCCTTGTTCCAAAGACCGCATTGTCTGAATTTAATAAAGTGACTTCAGCTTTCTTTCTTTCTTTTTTTTGATTAGAGATAGCATGGTATATCTTTCTACATCCCTTTACTTTTAACCTATCTGACTTTATATTTAAAGTGGGTTTCTTGTAGAAAACATATAGTTACCTTGTATCTGCTTCTGTATCTGCTTTGCCAGTCTCTGTCATTTATTTGGTGTATTTAGAGTATTCAGATTTAAATAAGATTATTGATATCATTGGACTAAAATCTGTAATCTATATAACTGTTTTTTAAAAATTAATTATACTTGGGTTTTTTTTGTTTGTTTGTTTTTTTGGATTTTTCCACCCCCTCTCCTTCTGCCTTCTGTGGTTTCAGTTGAGCATTTTATATGATTCCATTTGTCTCTTTTCTTAACACATGTACCATTTAAGCTTAAATTATTTTTTAGTAGGTGCCCTAGAGTTTACAATATACAGCTTTAAATAATTATACCTTTTCAAACAACACTATACTGCTTCCCATGTATTTTAGGAACCTTGTAACAGAGTGTCCTCAGTTTCATTCTCCATGCCTTGTAACAGTGCTATCATTCATTTTGTTTGCCCATATGCTACAACCACCAAATTTGTTGTTACTGTTACTGCTTTAAACAAACAGTTGTATTTTAGATCAATTAAGAATGAGAAAAATAAAATATTTTACTTCATTTATTTCTCTTTAAACAGTCTTTCTTTCTTTATGCAGATCTAAGTATATGACATATAATTTTTCCTTTGCCGTAAAAATTACTTCTAACATTTCTTGCAGGGAAGGTCTGCTGACCGTAAATTTCTTCAGGGTTTTTTTTTTTTTTGGCTGAAAAAGTCTTTCTCCTTACTTTGGAAGGATAATTTCACTGGATATAGAATTATGATTGCTAATCGCCTCCTCCACCCACCTATTTAAAGATTTTATTTCTTTTTTGATTGTATAATTTCTGGTGAGAAGTCCACTGTAATTCTTACCCATATTACTCTATAGGTTAGGTTTTTCTTTTTCCTCTTTTGTCTTCCTTCAATATTTTGTCTGTCTCTGTTTTTTTGCAGTTGAAATAAAATAGAATATATTTTTTATTTTGCATTTATTCTATATGGTGTTCTCTGAAATTCTAAGATCTATGGTCTGGTGTCTATCATTAAATTTTGGGAAGTACTTGGCCATTACTTAGAATATTTCTTCTGCTCTGTTCTCTTTTTTTTCCCTTTCTGGTATTTCAATTTTGTATGTTATACCTTTTGAAATTGTCTTATAGCCATTGGATGTTTTGTGAAATGTTTTTCACTTTTTTCCTCTTTGCATTTCAGCTTGAGAAGTTTCTGATGACCTGTCTTCAAGTTCAGTGATTCCTTCCTTGGCCCTGTTGAGTCTACTGATGATACTCTCAAGTACACTCTTCATTTCTGTTACTGTGCTTTTGATTTTTAGCTTTTCCTCTTGACTTTTTCTTGAGAGTTTTCATCTCTTTGCTTATATTACCCATTCTGCATGCTGTCTGCATTTCTGTCATAGCCCTTAACATTTTAATCATAGTTACTCAAAATTCCCTGTCTGATAATTCCAACATCTGTACAGTTTGCCTGAGTCTGGTTCCCTTGTTTCTTTAGATTGTGTTTTTTTTTCTTGTCTTTTGCATGCATTGTAATTTTGGGTTCAAAGCTGGACACAGGAACTGAAATAAATAGGTCTACGACGTGAGGTTTTGTGCTGGTCAGGCTAGGTTTTGCACTGTGTTTACTGTTTGTTGCAGCTCTATGTATCGGATACTTCACCTTCTCCTGGTGTCTTTTCTCCTCGCCTTGGAGCCCCTCTGTGTTCATTCAGAAAGTCTGTGTCTCGCAACTCTTTCAGCTCTGATCCATTGTTTTTATATTGGAGCCTTGTAGTAGTAGGGTGTGGTGAGGGGAGTTTTTTATAGTCTTGTGATAAAGTATCCATCTTTTTAGTGGGCCTGTGCCTTGGGGTTGTTCTGTAGGGGTACAACTCCCCACCTCCCCTGTCTCCTGCTCTCTTCTGAGGCTGCACCATTCCCAGTCTACGTCCTTGTTCCTGTCCCCTGTTGACTATGCGTTTTTCCCCTGTAGATAAGATAGGAGCTGGAGGGGATGGAGTAGGAGGAAGGATCTTCTCTCAGCTGGAATAAGGTTCTAGGAATCTTTCTCTCTTGTTATGGAGAAGGCTCTGAGTATATTTCCCTATCATTATTTTCCCTACTCCTATCAAAGCCGTGAGAAGATCCTCCTCAGATTCTCAATATGGCGACCTGGTGGGGTTTCTGCAGAGAAACCTCATGAAGTTGTGGGGGCCCCCATGACTGCAGCCTCAGGAGCTTCAACTCTTATCCTAGTTCACATTCAGTCTCCAGCAATTCATTACAATTGCCATTTAAATATTCCTCCCAGTTTCCCCCTCTAGTGGCTTCTGCTTCAGGTAAGCAGATGTCAGTTGCTGCATTTCTCTGGATGTGTCTGCTTCTTCATATTTTGAAGTGGCGGTTTGCTCTGTGACCTCAGTTTTCTAATGAGTTTAGGAAAAGTATTGATTTTCAGTTTGTCCAGGTTCAGTTTGTTATAAGAATAGGATGATGTCCTCCAAACTATTCACACATCAGGGCTGAAATCGGAGTCACATGAAGGTTTGAGAAGGGCGTTGGTTACCCGCTTAGGTCCTAGGATGAGGGTCGTCTAGAGGACTGTGCTGGCACAGTGTCAGAAGACTTGGGTCTGGCTTGAGGGAGCAAGTTCTCACTGCCTCGAGGGACATCATTTCCTTATTTATTAAATAGGAGCAGTTCCACCTGCCTCAGAGTGTGGTGAGAAAACAAATGTGACAGATGAGAAGTGTTATGAGGTCTTTCTGTCAGTGTTAAGACAGCCACACTCTACTTCCCTGGAACCTCTGGCTCTCGTGTGGCAGAAAGGAGACTCAGCTTTCTGTGGAATTTGCTTTCTCTGATTCCTTCTACATCTCCCCGACTTGCCCCTTGTCAAGTAATCAGCCTCACATTTATAAAGCATCAGCCTTGGACCTGGTTTTTCTCAGGTTCCTCTCTTTCTTAATCTCTTTCTCTCTGTCTCTGTCTCTGTCTCTCACACACACACACATGCACACACACATAAACACACACACCCTGCCCCAGCACTGGCTGGCCTCCAGTCATCTGAAACATGCGTTCTGTCAGTTTAAAGGGGAGTTGACAGGAATCATTGGGAAAAATCGCTCATTCTGGGACCAGGGCTCATGGAATTTGTTCCTGCTGGACATTCGCTGGACCCAGAGCAATGCCAGCATAATGCAATGCCACCGGCCTCCCCTCTTTGCTGACCTTTCCCTACTCCATGCTTGAGGGCCTTGGAGAGCAGCTGCAGAAGACGGGTTGACCTCCAAAGTCAGCTCCTGAGGGCCGGCTGCCAGGGAATTCTCTTGGATGGGGCCTTCTAAGGGAGAAGGCCTGAAGTAGAAAAATTAGAAACAGAAAGAGACATTGAAAGACATTCTGCTCAAAATAAGCCTCCTCCCTCTCCCCCCGCAGTCAGACAACTGTTCTCTTTCATTTGGGTATATTTTGTTTTTAAAAGTTTCATTTAACAGTTTTTCAAAACAAAGTGGAATAGGTCAGAAATTTGTAAAAAACAAAACAAACAAACAAAAAAACCCCACTGGAATTTTCTTTTTTGCTTCACGCCCCTCCTGGTGAGGCTGCTCCTTGAACCTCTTGCTGAGTTTCTTACCGCTCTGCTTGGGTCACTTTTCCAAAAGCAGTGACCTTTTAGGCTGTCAGGTGACCCAATCACCCTCCTCTCCTTTATTCCCTGGATTTGCGTCATTTTCCTGCCTCAGGCCCCTCGAGGCAGAAGAAGTCTGTAGGATGTCCCAGCTGATGGCTTTTAGGTGAACAGCAGAGACCCTTCAGGTCCAGGTGAGGACATGAGATAGTGTCTCCATGTGGTTTGGGAACAGGTGTAGCCTCAAGATTTTTCACTTTTGGGAAACTCTTGACCAACCTCCGGAGGGAAGTTGGGGTAAGAACAGATCCTGTGATGACTGATGTGATTCACCCCAATTATGGGTTCCCCCAGCTTCCTGCCTCTCCTGGGGAAAGCACTGTGTGTGAGGAGACGTGGGTCTCTTGCCCCCTCTGCTTTACCCACATATTCTGAAAGTTCTCATTGGCAGATTCCTCCTTTGCAGTCAGTTTGCCTCTCTTGGAAATGAGTTATCCTTATATATTTCTTTATGTGATTGTTTGTTTACAGCTTACTTCCCTTTTTCCAGGCTCCAATGAGGGCCTTGATGACTCATCTTTACTGAATTCTTTGGGCTTAGCACAGTGCCTGGCACACAGTAAACTCTTGAATATTTGGAGAAATAGACTCTCGAATATTTGGAGAAATAGACTCTCGAATATTTGCCTCACAATAGCCCTCTGTATAAGCTGTATTTATTATACCCATTTCACAAGTGAAGAGACTGAGACTTTAAACAACTCACTCAAGTCCCCTAACTGGAAATCTCGATCTAAGTGATTGATTTTTAAGACCATGTATTCATTTCACACAGTATAAATCCTCCTGCTAAACAAGGGAGTGAGAAAGAAAATGAACACCCTTCACAATCTAATGAGATCTTCACAAGAAGAAAAGGAGAAACATGCTTGAAGGACCTGTAGGAAGGGGGACTAAAAATATGTTTCTGGCACGATGTCCCTGGAAGGCAATTTCTAATGGCAAGCACATTTAGTTGGACCAGTCACATTAATATTTATTTTGGCAAATCAGAGTTAGAAACTTTCTCTTTCAGCAGTCATTGGAATTTTTAAAAAATTCTATAAATGCATCTAAAGACTTGTTCATTTATTTCAACTAAATAACCTTTCTGGGTAAAAATGAGAGTTACTTTATTTCAAATTTAGTCGACATTGTCATTGTTAAAATATTAATTCACCAGCTAGAATTTAGTATTTTACCTGGGGGAAGGGTAGGTACTATCATTTTTTGAGCATGCAATATATGCTAGGGCCTTCACATTGAACCAATGATAGTGTCTTTGAAAACAGGTCGTATGTCTTCCCTTGCTCTACTGTGTCCTACAGTGCCCAAGAAATACCTGGGGTTGGGAGGTCCAGGGTCTGTTCTGGGTTCTGCCTGTAGGAATCCCTAGGATTTTTCTAGGGTGCCACTTTCTCCTGAGTTAAACGAAGTGGGGTAGGTTAGATGGTTGTTAAGGATTCTTCAGGGTCAAAAGTTCAGTGAGTCCATGACTCCAGGTGGGTGTTCTGGTCCTGGTTTTATAGTTCTCTCTCTTTAGGAATAATGGAAGGGCCAGAGAGGCAAAGCCACTGTTCAGCCAACACCTGCACAGCCTGTCTGACAGGTGGGCCCTGAGAATAAACAGTCTCTATGTGTGCTGGCCAAGTGCTGAGCCTGCAGCCTGCAGCTGGCCTCCTTGGCTCCTGTCGACCCCTTGGCTGCCACGTCAGTCTTTGGAATCTCCAAGTCTCCGGCAACTGTTCAATCGTTTGCTTTTTCTCCTCCTAAGAGATAGTTGAGGGTGTTGGGGAGCTTGTTACTTTGGGAAGCCTGCCACATTTACGAATGCCTTGTAACCCTTATTGAGTGACAGATTTATTTGACAATTTTTGATAAGTGGGTTGTTTGTGACTCTCTGACGGAAGGAATTATTTGTAATTCCAACTTGAAAGCCTGACCATCTGAGAGCAATGACTAAGTGAGTGTGTGTATTAAAAGGTCATTTATCGTTGCTTAACATCCTGTCATATATCATCTTATGATCCCTCTGTTTTTATTGTTTTGATCTAAAAAAAATCTTTTTTAAATGTGAGAGCTGGAAATTGGGAAATGACAGAACTATTTATGGTCCCCGTAAGCAGCTGGCCCATTTCGGTGACAAATGTTATAAACATGTTGTGTTAAAATCCCAGTCCTCTGCTCTTGATTTTAATGACTTGGAATTCATTGAACTTGAGGCACCCTGGATTCTGTTTCCTGCTGAGATTCGGTAATGGTGACATTCTGACTTGGCAGGGTGAGCGTCACTGTGCTGAGTCATGGTTCTCTTAACTCCGTCCAGGTCTCCACAAACCTAAGAACTAGAATTTGGTCACTTTGCAGGTGTCTGGAACTGTTCCCAGTGCCTATTGCTAAATAAAAAGAATGACTATAAACTTGTTGCTTTAAAGAAATGCAAAGCACTTTCTTCTTTCCCACCAAGGTCCCACCTCTGATGACTTAGTTGATTAATGTCCAGTACTATTAAAAATTGGTTTTGTGGCTAGTTGATCAGTTGAGAAAGCAGTAGAGCTTTAAGCATTTTATGTGACGTTTTCTGATTTGATCCTCACAATACCCTTCAGAGGTAATAACTATTACAGTTTCTATTTTCAGGTGAGGAGTGGTTAGCTAATTTGGCTGAAGCCATTCAGCTAGTAAGTGGTAGAGCCAAGATGTGAACCTAGGGAGGTCTGACGCCAAGGCCTCCATGATTCATTGACAGTTAAAATGATTCCAGTTCTGGACCACTTACATCAGCAAGCCACCTGGGAGCTGTGTGAAATTGGTCATGGTGGGAGGAGAGGGGAAGGTGTGGCAGGGACCAATCAGATGAAAGAAGGGAGTTACCCAGGGCAAATTCTTCCAATTTATTGGCAAACCAACCAACAACAACAACAAAAATCAGGGAGAAGAGCTCACTAATATATAGCATCATTTTTTTTCAAACAAAATACAATGCTTTGGGGTTCAAAGACTCTAAAATAACATGAATATCTTATTCCCAGGAAAAAATGGACAAAGGGAAAGGATGAGATTTCAAAGGTGGAAGCCAGGATATGGACAAAGATGAAAACTGTGAGAGACCATTGATATCAATGGCTGTTCTTTTCACGGAAGATATGCATTTCTGTTGAAACATATTTGCAAAGGCCTAAGGCAAACAGTGGCTGAGAAAGAAACAATGTAAAAGTACTGATGAAAAATAAATTAGCGCATCAATTGTTGGGTTTACAAAAGGCAGCTAAAGGAATAATGCCGTGCCTTAAAATGGCATCGTACTTAAAAATACCCGCAAAGAGAAGGGAAATAATGATTGAAAGTTTATCAGAATTTTATAATGTATAGTCATAAGGAATACAAATCAGGGTCTTTTGTGGTCACACTAGAAAGAAAAGGGCTCTGCAACTTATTTTTTTTCACTCTTGTGATACGTCTCAAACATTTGTTCATGTTAGTGATACAGGGTGCAGCCAGGGGGCCCCCAAATTGGGATTTGTAATTGGGGTCCAGAACTCAGGGTGTCCAGGAAATATTAGAAAAAAAATATATAGGATGTCCTCACCCCCACAGGTCTGACCTGGGGGATTGGACACATGGAGCAGGGCCATTGAGAGTTGTTTTGCATAGCAACAGTTTTGCAGATAACCTCAGGAATGGTAATTTAACATATCTATAACTTTTAACTGGTTTCATGGATATGTTAAATAACTGTGGCCATGCTTTGAGCCAGAGAGATGGGAGTGACTTCCATCCAGGATGTAACTGGGAGGCAACTCCCCCTGGTTACAGCACCTGACCAAGAGAGAAAGGAAGGAAAGTTGGGGGCCCACATGATTTGGGCAAGAGTCAGGACCACACGGCTTTGGGGTAATCCCTTTTGCCATGTGGCTTAGGAAGCGGGAGAGACCATGTTGGGAAGAAAAGGGGTGAAAGGACTCTTGCTGGTGGACCATGAGAAAGTGCCACATGGTTTTGGATTAACTGGAGATCACGGTGGCAACACAGCTGATGGTGCAGGGAACTGAGGGGCTACCTGAGCCATGGACTTCTCCTTCTTTTCCTGAGATACGGTACCCCGGACTGGGCAAAGGGGAAAAGGAAGGACTGTGTGTGTTTGTAGATATTCTAAAGGACTTTAGTACTAATTTTAATGAATACATTAAGTCATTACTCTAACTCTGTATAACTCTTTGAATAAGTCATTACTTTCCTTTTCATCAGTCTCTGGCATTGAGAGAAGTCTTTCCTTGGTGGTGGGCAAGGTGAACCTAGTGGGGGGTGCTGGGAGCAGAAAGGGGGGTCCATTTGCTAATAGTATATTGTTCACTGCCCCCTGGGTCTGTTCTGTAACATTAGTACATAGAGATCTCTCTGGTTCCTTTTTATATTTTACAGTGTGTATATTTAGTTACTTTATTACCTCCCTAGCAATGGACCATCGATTGATGGGGATTACATTTTTTGCTGGTACAAACCATGTTGTAAAGAATGTTTTTTGTGCGTGCCTCCTGTGGTGGCTACCACCCTTCAGGAGAGCCTGCTGCAGGGAGCACAGCTGGTTGATGCTTCCACGTGCCACGCCTCTGCATCCATCACAGCCGGACCATGCTGCCAATGACTGAGTACAGCAGGGGAACTATCCCTGTCTGGGGTGTGACTCCAGGTAACTTGGACTAAGGGTCTCCCCAAATATTGGGGTTAAATTTTCTCAAAACTGAGCTGTGGTCTGAGGATCTTCCTACTCAATCCTTCCTTCCTTTTCTCCTTTTTTAGATGTCACATATGTGTCATAGTCTAAAGGGTCTGCTTGTCTTATCCTGTCCTCTTTTCCCCTTTTTCTCTGCCAGTGTTTCCCCTGACAAGTCCCTTGCATTGTAATCTCTTGGCTTCTGCCTCTTAGGGGACTCGAACTGATCCATCTACTAAACACATTAAATTAAAAAATAAAGTGGAATTCAAATAAAAAAAAACACATTAGTAAGTGTTTCTCAGGAAAAACTCAAAATAAAAAATTATGGCCATGAGGTATGTATGTATTTGTACATCTGCCTAAGAATTTATTTTTCTATTGGTATTATATACATTTAACATGTTCACATATTATAACTAAGCAGCTCAAGCAATTTAACAAACTGAGCACACCTATGAAGCCAGCACCCAGATTAGGAATCAGAAAATTATCAGCCCCTCAGAAACCCTCCCATGCCCCTGCCTGTCACTTCCCCCCTCCTCAAGGCTAACTACTACCTGATGTCTAAATAGGTTTGTTTTGCCTGTACTTGAGCTTAATGTAAATGAAATCATATGATATCTGTTCTTTCAAGGCTGACTTCTCTCTTTCACTGCTATGTTTGTGAGATTAAACCATTTATCATGGCTACATAATATTCCAATGTGTGACTAAACCACAATACATTCATCCATTTAACTAGCTGTTATGACCATAACTTCCAGTTTTTGGCTCCCAGAAGCAGTGCCGAAATGAACAATCTTGTACAAGTCTTTTGGTGAACATATATATGCATTTCTGTTGGGCGTAAACCTAGAAGTGGAATTGCTGGGACACAGGGTGGGCATGTGTTCAGCTTTAGTAGATGCTGCCTAACAGCTTCCAGATAATAATCAATATATAATAATAACAAATACATATAAAAGGTGTAATAAACATCAATAATATATTTATGCTTTTTAAACAAATATAAATCAATAACAATCTTCAAGGTCACTGGAGCATCAATTTAAACTCCCTGCAGCAATGGATGAGAGTTCTGGTTTCTCTCATACTCAGCATTTTTGTGCTTTTTTGTTTTAGCCATGCTAGTGGGTATGTCCTCTGTTATGGTTTTAATATGCTTTGATTTGATGACTAATAATGTTGAGCACCTTTTAATATATGTATTGGCCATTTGAATGCCCTTTTTTGTATAGTGTTTGTTTAAGTCTTTTGCTCATTTTTCCATTACAATGTCTACTTTTTTTGCATTTTTTTAGAAGTTCTTTCTATATTCCAGAGATGAGGGTATATGCATTTTAATTTTAATAAATATAGCTAGAATACCTTTCAGCATGGCTGAAACAATTTAAATGCCAAAAGGACCATTTTTTGTGTGTTCCTCTGAAGGCCATGTACCAAATAATATTAATTTAATTAATAATAATTAATGCAGATTTTCAAGGAAATCCCTCTTACCCCATCAGTTTCTTTCTTCTCCTAATGAAGCCAATACTTATTCTTCTTCCTTCTATATTATGAGCTTAGGATGAAGAGAGTTTTTGCTAAATTGTTCTCTCTGGGGATCAGAACTTAACAATCCAAGCAGCCTACCCATACAATGGGAGATAACCTCCCCTTGTGACATCTGAGGAGGAATATCTGATTCTCAGCTGGAGCAAAGCCAGGGTGATTTATACTCTGAGTTATTTTGCTCAGTGAGCCAACATCATAAACTTAGGAGCCTTCCTTTTTTTTTTTTTTTTTTTTTTTAGTATTCGCTCATTTATATTTTAATAGTACTTTTAAGGCAACAAAATATGTGTCATCAATAATAATCTAAAGGTGATTAGAGCAAAATAAATTGAGCTTGCAGTTTTGATGTTATCCTTCTTTCTGGAAGATGTCTCTGAAGCAGAGAATGGCTTGAGATGGAAGGCTTAGAAGTGCACCGGGGCAGGGGTGCTTCCTTACAGAGTCATGCTTTCACACGAAGACTTCCCTGTCCAATCTTTACGTTAAATACTTGAAAGCCGAACTAAACTATTTGTATCAGTCAGGGCACAACCAGGCGACAGAAAGCACACAGTATTTGAATATGAAAAAAATTAAATATAATGGGATTGAAGTAATGACGGATTGGTGAATAAGAAGTAAAGAAAACTCTTAAAGAATGCAAAAAGAGCAGATGTAAGGAGTAGCTGTCCCCATGAGGGCTGAGATAATATGACCAAGAAGGAGCCCTTCCTCCTCTCAGAGCGGATCCAGACCTAGTTGGGAGGACCAGGAAGTGGCTCCCTGGATGGTGGGTAAGTTGGCTGAGGTGCTATGGCAGTAGAACTTGCCAGAGATCTGCCCTTTTGGGTGCTCCAGGAGTTGGCAGAGTCAGGGGAGCTGGTGGCCCCTGGGCACTACTTGTTGCTGCAGGATACAGAAATCATTCACTTCGGAAGCCAGACATTGGAGCGACCGGAGGCTGCAGGAGCCGGGTGAGAGGAACACACCAGACTGAAAAAGGAAATCTTCCTCTTGCAGTGGCCATCTGGTGCTATGGCAAAGCTTAATGTCACGCCAGCTGACAAAGGAGAAATATTTACAGGATTCAGCTCCATTTTGGCAGAGCAAGCAATGAATTTGGAGCTAAGGGCCCCCAAATTGATAACTGGCATACTATTATCTGTGATTAATGGGTATGATAGCATGTTTTAAGAAATAGCCTCCTACTCTTCTCGAAGTGTGAACATTATTGTACGTGGTCCTAGTAAGGGATTTCAGATATTGGACAAATGGATATTTGTTCTTAAAGCCCCTCTTTGCACATTTACTTTTCAAACTTTGAATTTCTTGGCAAATCACTTATGTCATGGGCCTGAAATATTACCGTGAGCTCTAATCCAATATGAGCAATGTCCTTACAAAAAGAGGAAGTTTAGGGACAGACACACAGAGAGAACATCTTGTGAAGATCAAGACAGAGATCAGAGTGATGCTTCTACAAGCCACGGAGTGCCCGTGTTTTCCAGCAAACCACCAGAAGCTAGGAGAGAGGCATGGAACAAATTTTTTTTCTCACAGTCCTCGAAAGGAATTACCTCAGCTGATACCTTCATCTCAGACTTCCAGCCTCCAAAACAATGAGATAATAAATTTCAGTTGTTTAAGTCACTCAGTTTGTGGTACTTTGCTATGGCAACTGTAGCAAATTAATACATATGTATGCATATTATATTATAGTATATTAATTATATTTCCTTTCTTGAACTACTCTTTTTTGGCATTCATTATTTTTTCTCTCTCTGCCCCCTTACTTTTCTATATATCTATGACCAATGTACCCCAAACTCTCTAAGGGAAATGTACATCTCCTTTATAGTTTATTAAAAGAAAGGTGAGATAATCTCTTAATGTTATGTTGGTTTTTTTTTTTTTTCCTTGAAGATATCCTTCCTGGAGCTCTTTATTTTTGTGCTTTGATCTGAGCTGGTTGCTTTCTAGAAATGTCACTCAGCTGATGTCCTGGCATCTCCCTTTTTATCATCCTGGGGATCCTCTTAGGGATCCACGAATCCAGGAGGTGGAGATTATTGGAGCCATTTTAGATGGTGCTTACCAACAGTTGAGTAAAGAACTTCAGATGGAAAAATAGATTTTTTTAGGTGTCTTTGTTGCTTTTCAAAAATCTAATGCCATTCTTATTCTAATCTTTTATATGTAGCCATTTTTTTTCTTTCTCTGAAAACTTTTCTTGACCTTCAAAATTCTGAAAATTTTTGGTGCCTTGATGTGAGTGTATTTTTTTCTATGGTGCTGGACACTCAGCAGCCTCTTTCCATCCAGAAATGCATGTAGCTATGTTCTGAAAAGTTTTACGAATATTTCTTTCTATTCTGGATATTTATTTTGTATCCTGATAGTTGACTGAATTCATTTATCAATTTTAATAGTTTTTTTGGTGGGATCTTTTTAGAAAATATACTTTATTGATTATGCTATTACAGTTGTCCCAATTCTTCTCCCTTGGCTCCCCTCCCTCTGGTACCCCCATTCCCTCCAACAATCTCCTCCTTAGTTCATGTCCGTGAGTTATGCATATAAGTTCTTTGGCTACTCCATTTACTATACTGTTCTTAACATTCCCCTGTCTATTTTGTACCTATGAATTTGTACTTCTTAATCCCCGCACCTTTGCTCCCATTCTCTGCCTTCCTCCTCCCAACTAATAACCCTTTAAATGATCTCCATATCTATGATTCTGCTTCTGTTCTACTTGTTTGCCTAGTTTGTTTTTAGATTCAATTGTTGATAATTGTGAATTATTTGCCATTTTAATATTCATAGTTTTGATCTTTTTCTTATATAGTTCCCTTTAATGTTTCACATAATAATGGCTTGGTGATTGAACTCTTTTAGTTTTATCTTGTCTGGAAAGCCCTTTATCTGCTCTTCCATTATAAAAGATAGCTTTGCTGGATAGAGTAATCTTGGATGTAGGTCCTTGCTTTTTATCGCTTTGAATACTTCTTGCCAGTCTCTTGTAGCCTGCAAAGTTTCTTTTGAGAAATCAGCTGATAGCCTTATGGGAATTCCTTTGTAGGTAACTCTCTGTGTTTCTCTTGCTATTTTTTAAAAGAATTTATTTATTTTTAGAGAGAGGGGAAGGGAAAGAGAAAGAGAGGGAGAAAAACATCACTGTGTGGTTGCCTCTCATGTGCCCCAAACTGGGGACCTGGCCCACAATCCAGTCATGTGCCCTGACTGGGAATCAAACCATCAATGCTTTGATTTGCAGGCCCACACTCAGTCCATTGAGCTACACCAGCCAGAGCGCTCTTGCTATTTTTAAGATTCTCTCTTTATCTTTAACCTTTGGCATTTTAAGTATGATGTGTCTTGGTGTGATCCTCTTTGGGTCCATCTTGTTTGGGACTCTTTATGCTTCCTGGACTTATATGTCTATTTCCTCCCCCAAATTAGGGAAGTTTTCTCTCATTATTTTTTCAAATAAGTTTTCAGTCTCTTGTTCTTCCTCTTCTTCTGGCACCTCTGTGATTCAGATATTGGTACATTTGAAGATGTCCCAGAGGCTCCTTAGCCTATCTTCATTTTTTTTGAATTCTTTTTCCTTCTTGCTGTTCTGATTGAATGCTTTTTTCTTCCTTATGTTCCAAATTGTTGATTTCATTCTCTCCCCTCCACTGTTACTTCCCTGTAGATTTTTCTTTATTTTACTTAGTGAAAACTTCATTTTTGCCTGAGTCTTTTTTATGTTCTTGAAGTACCCAGTGAGTTCCTTGAGCATCCTGATAACCAATGTTTTGAACTCTGCATGTGATAGATTGTGTATCTCCATTTTGCTTAGTTCCTTTTCTGGAGTTTTGTTCCGTTCTTTCAATTGGGCCATATTTCTTTGTCTCTTCGATTTTGGTAGCCTCCCCTTGTTGGTTTCTGTGTATTAGGTAGAGCACTGGTAAGTTGTATGGGGCAGAGCCTTAAGTAATTGCCAGTGTGGGGCAACCTGCGTGAGCCAGGTTGATGGAGTCTCTGATACGGTGTCAGCGCTTTGTGGCTCTGTGCAGAGGAGGGCTCAGAGAGGGGACAATGCTGCTGAGTGGCCTCTGGAGTTTTGCCTGGGAGGAAGCTGTCTTCTGGCACTTGCCCTGATCTTAGTCATGTCACTTTTCCCCTGTATGCCACTGGTGCCCTTTAAAGTATTGCCCTGTGCTGAATCCCCCAGGGAGTGGGTCTGAGTAAGTTTTAAGTTTATTGCTGGCCCTTTAAAAGGAGTCTCTTGTGAGTCCTGCAGTTTCTTCTGCCACCTCAACCTCCACTGGTTTTTACAGCCAGAAGTTATGGAGACTTCAATTCCTGGTGCTGGAACCCTGGGTTGGGTGGTCTGGTCTGGGGCCGGGATCCCTGAGGTATCTGCCCAACTTTTATCCACCACACGTGGATGTGGGACCACCTGTTCTGTGTCTCTGCACTACTCTGCACACTCTAGCTCTCCACACTTCTCTGTGCCTTTCTGTGTCTCTGGCACTGCTACTTATCTGGCTGGATGTGGTTTCTTTAAGTTGTTGGTTGTCAGGCTTTCATATGGCTCAATTTTCTGACATTTATAAGTGATATTTGTTTTGTACTCTAGTTGTAATTTTTTCTGTAGTTGTGCAAGGAGGCCAGGTGTGTTCCCCTATGCCTCGGTATTGACCAGAAGTCTCTCTAAATGGTGGAATCTTTAGGGTTCCCTATAGCATGAATAATTTCTTTGATTTTTACTTCTCCTCTGAACTAATAAATTGATTCTATTATCTTTAGTCTATTATTTTCCAAGAAATCTGTTTGTTTTATTTTCTGGAGATTTCCTCATTTTTATTTTCCAAATATTTTTATTGATTTTAAATCTTTACACCATGTTAATTTTAACTTTCTAGATGTCTTTTATTTTGACCCCAAATGCTTCTTTTTGTAAACTCTTATTCTTATATCATGGATGCCATATCTTCTTTATTTATGAGGTTTTAAATATAATTTGTGAAAAACAAATTTTTTCTTGGTCCCCAGCCCCTTTGTCTATGTGTCATGTTCTTTTTTTTAGTTTTATTAGTTCTCATTTATAATTTTATTTTATTTTTAATCAATATTTAAATATAGTTGTTTCCATTTTTCCACTACCACTCTCCTCCCCTACCACCCCCACCTCTCACCCTCAGTCCCACACCCCTTCGGCTTTGTCCATGGATCCTTTATGCTCTTCTCATGTTCTTTTGGTCTATTTGTTTACTCTCCTTTCTTATTTTCACGTTGGAAGTTTCCCTCAAATGCCTTGTGGTCCTGGCGATATTAAAAGTGAGACTTTTGAGACCCACTTGATCCTCCCCACCTCCTCCTTAGTTCTGGGTGTCATTTTACCTCACCTGGGACACTGCTATAGTCTCCTGTTTTTCTTGCTGACTGTCCTAGCCCCTGCCCACCCGCTCTTCCAATTAACCCTCCACAAGAGGGGTGACTTTTATCAAATGCAAATCTGATGGTGGTGTTCCCCTTGTTGACGTCTCACAAGGGATCCTTATCACCTTTGGGAGGAGAAGGCCATCCTGGCAGGCCTGCAGGCCTCATGTTCTGAAGCTGCCCACCTCTGCTGCTCCTGCCCTCCACCAACCAGATCTCATCCCTAGTTCATCCTCCCCAACTCAAGCAGGAATTGAGGGCAGCCCTCTTACTGGCATAAGGGGGACCAGCTGTAAGATGAAGCTGATTGCATGGAAATAAAACAGAGAGAGATGAAAAGAAATCAAATCCTGAGTAATATCCTTGGACTTCTAGATTAAACTGCCTGAAGCTCACTGCATTGCTGGACATTTTCATATACTAAGCCTATAAATTCCTTTTATACTTATATTGTGTATAATCTTGTTACTTGCAACTGAAACCATCACTGCTACATCATCTGCTCAGTCCAGATCCACAGTGTAACACAGGACCCTGAACAGTCACTGGTTACTACGGCCATTTCCCACTGGGCTCTGGTTTCCACCCCGAGCGTGGCTTTATTTCGCAGCACTTCCCGAAGGGCACTGCCCGCAATGTCATGGAACCTTTAAGATGTGAAGCCATCAGAGCATCCTGGACAAAGTAAGATAGAGTATGTCTCTCCCCTTCATGTTTCACTCTGGGACAGGATCTCAAAGCTCATTGCTGTAGCCACGATACTGTTCAGAGTTTTAGTGAAGTGGATATTTTGATCTTACTGGCATTGCAGCTCTCTCTCTCCCAAGGACGAGATATGAGTTCATGGAACACAGCAAGGACATTTAAGTAATAGACATCACTCTATGTTAAACTCTGGTAGCCTCTCCAGAGCCAATCAGGAATGATCTAACCTAAGAATAGTCTTTCCCAGAAGGGCCCTCTGTCCATCTCAAATAGACTCTCACGTAGGAAAGTAATATTGGTGTATCAATTAGCTTGTGCTAGTTCAGCCTGCGGTAACTAGCAATCCCCAAAATCTCACTGCTTTGCAACAGGACTTTTTTAGTTTCAATGTTATATGAATTATATAAAAATAATGGTTCCATATGTAAATTTATTCAAGATTCATCACCAGCCCTCTAATATAATGGTTTCTCCATTTTTTAAATTTAGATTCATCTCTTGGTTAACTGGATTCTATCACCTGGTAGTTTTTCAAGAAGTACTCAGGGGTGCCACAGTCCCTGCATGTCTTCATGCTTGAGTGACTTTCGCCTGTAGACCTGAGTGACAGTGTGGCTGAGTGAAAGCGAGTTGGCTCACACTGCTGTCAGAACTCTGCGGACAATGCTCCTACCTTTTGCTACTGAATGTTACTGCAGATAAGCCTCAGGCTGGTTGATACTGTTTTCTGCTTTGTGATTGGCTTGCTTTTTCTGCCTGTATGCCCATGATTTTTTCTTTAGCTTTAAAACTTAGTTACTTCCCTAAGATGTGTTTTTCTAGGACATAATGTGCCCTTTCAAACTGTACATTCAAGTTTTCCTTAATTAGCCAGTTTTCTTTTTATTTTTTCTACTCCATTTCTTCTGTCTACTTCTACTGGAACAATAATTGCATATATCCTGGAGTTCTTTGATGTATTGAGAATGTCTACCTATTTTTTTCTATCTGTTCATTTCATTTTATGAGATTTTTCTCATAGTTATGTACTCTTCATCTTGCTCTTTCAAAATCTCCTCCATTCTTGTGATTGCCAATAAGTTTTGTATCTTTCTCACACATTTATTGTCTTACACTTTTGTCTTAATGTTGCTTCTTCAACTCCTTTATCTCTTTCTTGAGCTCTTCCATTTCCTCATTAAGAGTTCATGTTCTCGTCACTTTCTTTGAGCTCATGGACAGAGTATTTTTCTGAAATGTTCCTCTGTTTCCTGAAGTAATTCTTTTTCTGAAATGCATTCACCTGTTCATTCATTATATATCTTTTCTTCTGTTTCTATTGTAACAGGTTTCTTGATGATTACTTTTGTTTATTATTTTCCTTTAAATAGGGAAACTCTGTATAGGCCAGCATTTTTCTTAAAAATTATGTTCTGGAGCTGTGGGGAAATGGGCCAGGGCAGACGATAGTTTCAATTTAGGCATTAATCTAAGACACCTTTTTCACCAAAAGCCCATGTTCTCTGTCTAGGGACACAGTATCCCTCAGGTTCTGGTGATCCCCTCCTGCATTGAAGATGAGCCAGAAATCTTTTTGTAGTTCCCTTTTCTTTGAATATTCTTCCTATTATTTTCTACCTTTTCCTCCATCATTTTAAAAATCAGCTTTATTGGAGGATAACGTGTATACATTAACATTCATTTTAAGTGTATACTTCAATGAGCTTGAGGAATTGTATACAGCCATATAACCACTATCAAATCAAGATTAAAGCATTTCTGTCTCCCTAAAAGTTTTCCTGTGTCTTTGTGTATCACCCCCTACTCTAGCCCACAGTCCAAGGCAACCGCTGATCTACTTTCTGTCTCTATAATTTTGTGTTTTCTAGAACTTCACATAAATGGAATCATATAATCATATAGTAGGTAGTCTTTTCTGCTTTACTTCTTTCACTTAGCATAATGCTTTTGAAATTCATTCATGTTGTTTTGGGTGTCAGTATTTTGATCTTTTTCTAAAAAAGATTTTATCTAATCATTTACACAGGAGGGAAGCAAGGGAGAAAGAGAGGGAGAGAAACATCAATGTGTGGTTGCCTCTTGCATGCTTTATACTGGGGACTTGGCCTGCAACCCAGGCATGTGCCCTGACTGGGAATTGAACTGGTGACGCTTTCGTTCACAGGCCAGCACTCAACCCACTGAGCCACACCAGCCAGGGCAGTATTTTGATCCTTTTTACTGCTAAGTAGAATAAAATGGAAATTTTGCAATTTGTTTAGTCATTTACCAGTTGACGAACATTTGGGCTGTTTCCAGGTTGGGCTTTTATGATTAGAGCTGCAATAAACATTCACATACAAGTATTTGAGAGGACATATATACATTTTTTCTCTTGGGTGACTACCCAGGAGTGGGATTCCTGGGTTGTAGGATAAGTGTGAACCATACTGCTTTGTGAAGTGGGTGTACTATCTTACATTCCCACGTAGTATATGAGCTTTTTAGCTGATTGTTCTCAACGATGCTTTGTTTTGTCTGTCTTTTGAATGTAATTCTGGTGGTCATGTAGTGATAACTCATTGTGGGTCCAATTTGCATTTCACTGAAGACTAGTGATGTTAAGCATCTTTTCATGTGTGTTTTGGCCATTCATGTGTCTTCTTTGGTGAAGTGTCTCTTTAAATATTTTACTCATTTTAAATTGGGTTATTTGTCTTACTTTTTAATTATAAGAGTTCTTTAAATATTCTGCATACAAGTCCTTGATCAGACCTATGTTTAGTAAACATATTCTTCCATTTTATAGCTTGCTTTTTCATTTTCTTAATGGTGTCTTTTGAGAAGCAAAACTTTTTAAAATTAATGAAGTTCATTTAATCAATTTTCTTTTTTAATGGTTTATGTTTGCTGTGACTTTTACCTTATCTTTTCTTATTTTAGATTTCATTGGTATTGAAGTTTTCATGTGTTTACCGGTCATTGTATTTCTACTTTGTGAATCTTTATCTTCATGTCTTTACCTGATATTCTTTTAGTATGTTCATATTTTTCATAATGACGTATACTGGATCTTTATATATTAAGGATTTTCATAATATGTAATATAAATATTTGTCTAATTCACCTTGTGCTGATCGATTAAATAATTGTTGAGCAACCTACTATGTGTCAGACACTCTATTAGATACAGAAAAATTACCAGTGAACAAAATAAAATTTAAAAACCATGCCCCCCTGAAAAAGAAGAATGAGGCTTGGTGTCGTAAGAACTGTTGTCTCAGGTGGGTTTTACTGTGGGGTGATCTCTCTGGGCTTTTTAATTGGGGAATCCCCAGATCTTAGTAATTTTAGGTCCATTTTTCCATTTTAGCTGGTTAATTTCCTAAAAATTGTGTTGATTTTTTAACCAAATAAACTTAAATCTTGTTTCTCCAGAACAGAAAGCTGTTCTTTTGACCAAGAGAATATACACATGTCTGCCTGTACCCTTGTTGCTGAGGGGAAAGGAAGCTGTGACATGTACATCTTTCTCTGTAGATTTTCACTCAACTTCCCTGTCTTCAACATGTCAACTCAGGTTTAGTTGTGCCTGGGCTCTCCCAGGTCCTCTTCTCTAGACATTAAACTGCTAATTCACTGTTGTAGACTCTTCTCCTGCTTCTTTGTTCTTGTGGGCTTGTGCCTTGGAAGTCCCATTACTATTGTACTATTGCGGTTCTGGTCATTTGCCTCATATCTCTTCTAGGTACCAGGACCTCATGCAATCAGCTTTTCTGGGGACCTATCTTGGTTTTCTAGAATTTTTAAGGTTGGATTTTCATTTATGTCTTCTTTAGAGAAACATTCTGCACTAATGTCTCTCTGCCCCTTGTCAGATTAATCTCAAACAAGGACAAAAGTGGTCTGAGAGTCTTTGGCTATGGAATAGAGCTAACACCTGGTCCAAGTACAAGCCCACTACAACCAACCATCCATTTGCCTAAACAAAAAATGACAAAAGTTCTTAAGTAGTTTGGTTTTAAATCATAAACTACTTAGAAGCATGTAAAAATCCTAGGGCACAAAGTCAGAGTTTCCCAAAACCGTGTCTGTCTTAAGTTTCTGATCCTTGTGAATATTGGAATTTGCTTTGTGAGTAGCTTAGTCCCTTTTCCCCAGGGAGCTATTAAAATCTGTATAACATCTAGATACAGTAGGGCCTGTAGGACCCAGTCATGAGATCTTAACTGCTTTCATTTAGGGCTTGTTCTGGGACAGTATGAGAATAAAAATGTCCAAATTTCAGCCACTCAGTTACAGGCTGCCTGCCCTTCCTATACATATCTTTCAAAATGTTTGCCACATCATTATGGTAGCTAATCAAATACCACCCCTCCTATAATTTAGTGATTTCTTGTGTATATGTTGTCTTTTTCTACATTAAAATTGCTTTGTTTATGTTGATTTTATGAGTAATGCTTGCTCCTTGCAAACATTAAAACAATATATAAATTAAAGTTTCCTAGGGTCTCATTTACCTCCCTAGAGATGATCACTACTAACATTTTAGTGATGGCCTGCTCTGTGTCTCAGGCATGTACTGCTTATTATGAAAGAGTCTCACTAAGTTCCCTGGGGGTGAGGAACACAGTCAAGAACAATACATTTTGTTGACTGGAGTTGAAAGTTTAGAGGAGGGAGATAAACACATTAAAGAATAGGAAGGAGAGAGGTGAAAATTGGCATGCGTTTTGGTATCAGAGAAGTCAAATAAAAGAGGGGGTTTGGGGACCACTGAGGCTAACAGCAGGGCCCCAAAACTGTCAGTATATCTCCCCCCATCCCCATGTGTGTTTCATTGCCCAATAGTTAGCAATGATTTAAAAAAAATTTATTTATTTTTAGAGAGAGGGGAAGTGAGGGAGAAAGAGAGGGAAAGAGACATCTACGTGAGAGAGAAACTTCGATTGGTTGCCTCTTGTAAGCACCCCAACTGGGGACCACACCTGCGACCCAGGCGTGTGCCCTGACCGGAAATCGAACTAGTGACCTTTCACTTTGCGGGATGACGCCAACAAATTGAACTGTGCCTGTCAGGGCGTTAGCAATGATTTTAACATGTGTGTTTTGACATCTGAAACCACATGGAATTTCCCCGTTGTCTCCCAGTCATAATAATCACTTTAGTTGTATATTTTGGGGTGAGTTTAATGTGGAATTACTCACACATAAAATGTCCAATATTTCTAGCTCATAAACATTAAAAAAGAATTTTATTTGTTTGTTTATTCTTTCAACAAGTATTTATTGAGGACTTACTCTATTCTAGCCACAGACATCCTCTACGTACTCATGGAACTTAAAATCTAGTGAGGAAACAGACACAAAGTATACAAATACCCAAATAAAAATACAACTACAAATCTAAAGGAACCAGTACAGGGTTTTGAGAAAGCAGAAGTCGACTTTACTTCATTTGGAAGTTCAGAGAAGGTTTCTTTAAGGAAGTGACATTTAATTTGAAACTGAAGAATTAGTAATCATTACCTTGGAAGTGGATAAATTTAGGAGTATTCCTGGCTAAAGGAACAGCAGAGCAAAAGTCTCTCATGGAATGACTTAATATGTTTAAGGATCTGAAGGACAACCAGGTGGCTGGTGCCTAGTGTGTGATATGGTGAGGGAGGCTGGAACAGTAAGTGGGGCCAGACTTTACAAAGAATAGACCTGACCAGTGTGGTTCCCAGGTACCTAGCATGACCCACTGGGTGAAATGACCTGTCATTTATAGAGATGGAGTATATTGGTTGGGGAGAGATCAATAATTCAGTTTTGGACAGATTTTGTTTGATATCTAAGTGGAGATGTCAGATGGGCAGTTGGACATATGAATTTGGAGTCTATGGAGAGGTCTAGAAGTGCGGTGTGTGAGTACTCAGTAAGTAGAGGATCTTTAAGGACATGGGAAGGGATGAGATCACCTATACTGAGAATATAGATTTCCAAGAGAATAGGGTCAAGGAAAGAGCCCTGAGGAACTTGAACCCTTAAAGTTCAGTTAGAGGAGGAGAAGCCAGCAGATGAGTCTGAGAAGTGATAGATAGCCAGAGAAATGGGAGGTAGACCAGATATCACAGAGAGAAGAGTATTTCCAGAAGGGCATGGTGCAACTGTGTCAAGTAATGCTGATTGTCAAGTAAGATGAAGGTTAAGAACTGACCATCAGATAGGGCAACATGGAGGCCCTTGGTGACTTAGCAAGAGTTGTTCTAGTGGGTAAGTCTAGTGGGGGCAGAGTCTGATTAAAATAGGGTAAAGAATGAGAGGTGAGGAAGTTGTGACAGCAAGTGTAGATAAAACTTGAAAAATTTGCCAGAAGGGAGAAGAGAGAAGAGAAGAGATATGCTATGCAATAGTTCTGGAAGGAGGCAGGAGAGAATTTTTTGTTTGTTTTTTTAAGATAGTGGACTACAAAAATTTTTTTTTTTTTAAAGAGAGAGGGTAAGGGAGGGAGAGAAAGAGAGAAACATCAATGTGAGAAAGAAACATTGATTGGTTACCTTTCATCAGCACCCCTGCTGGGACTGAACCTGCAATCTAGGTGTGTGCCCTGACTGGGAATTGAACCCATGGCCC
Organism: Desmodus rotundus; assembly: GCF_022682495.2. NCBI lineage: Eukaryota > Metazoa > Chordata > Mammalia > Chiroptera > Phyllostomidae > Desmodus > Desmodus rotundus. The sequence goes on from NC_071392.1 coordinate 119,554,516, forward strand.
TTCAGTTTAAGGGACAACACTCAACCAATTGAGCCACACCGGCCAGGGCAACATATTTTACTAGAGTATGTTTTACCGTTAAAGAAAAGACTGTAGGAAGAGAGAGACTAAAGTTGAAAAAATAGAGAGTGATAACAAATGGAGTGAGGACCCCAGAAGGCAGGAGGACTACGGAACCCATATGGTGTGATGGTGTTTTTTTCCCTTGCATTGAACCAGGAAGAAAGGATAAGAGAAAGGGAGGATTGGGCTATGCAAAGATGGTGAATCCCCAACCTGGTTTTCTTTTTTCCCTGTGAAGGTTTGACACAGAGCACCCTTCTCTCAGATGAGGCCAACAAGTGAAGAAATATTCAGGATGTGGTAAGTAAAGCACAATAAAATTCCTTAACTCTTCATTCTTTCAAGAAGTTTTATGTTTCATAAGAAGTAAGAACACCTCTCTGTTGTTTTATTCTTGCTGGTTCCATTCATTTGCGTTTTTCATGGAGTCTGGAATGTATATGGTTTGATTCTCTGTTGATTGGAGGGTGAGCACATTTGCAGGTGAGCCTCAGGCTTCACCCACCCCTGGCCTGGCCACTGACCTCTATGTTGCTTCTCCCCTCCAATGACTGTACTGCTGGTATCTTCCAGCTTTACTTTCTGGTTCACTCCAGCTTGGAAAAAGGTGTAAACAGCCAAGTACCATCTGTTGTTGTGAATGGTTCTCTTAAAAAACTTGGAAATTCAGAAATTTAGACTTCATTCTGAGAGCTAAAGTCTAAAATCAGAGCAGAGGTTTGCAAAGGTATCGGAGAGACACGGGGGCACTCCCAATAGGCAAGACTGGGCAACTGAAATATATTATTGAACAGCTAATGACTGAAGGGGCATCAGTCAGTTTTTAGAGTAGAAAAGAGAAAACTGTGGGCAGTGCTCACCAGAAAACTGTATTACAGGTGGGGAGCTTTAGTTAATAGATTTTCAATGTTCCAATCTTACCAGCAAAGCTGTTGGTAAAGTGGGGATGGATGTGAATGACACGAGCCCAGTGGTTCTCAAATTTTGGTTGTATCCGAATCACCTGGGGAACTCATGAGACTTATAAGCCAGTCCTCTTCTACTTCAGCCGACCTGGCTTTTTCAGGTCCCCAGGTGATTCCGATGCACAGTAGAGTGTGAGAATCACTGCTCCAGTCCAGTGTGTCAAGCATTCCGGTTCTGTTTGTAAGGCCCTCCCTCAGGTAAAGTGGACCCAGCAGGCCTTGAATACAGAGAAAAAGGTCTTTATCAGCAGTTGGATTTGAACCTGTGGCCCTGGAGAGAATGGAGCCTTAATCCAGCACCTTAGGTCGCTTGGCCACACTACTTCCTACAGGGGCCAGCAGGCCCTAAATACAGTTGATCCCTCTAATTTCCCCTGTTCTGACTCTGCTCTCACCAAACAAACTTCTGATTGTGAATTGTCTTCCTGCATATTATCTGCTGACAGGTAAGGAATGCAGTGATTCTATGGACTCATGACTTTCCATTCCCATGACGGTGATTTCTCCTTGTTAACTGAGAAGATGTGCTTGAGCTTGGTTAGTGAGTCTGTCTCTGGGACACTGGTCCTCAGCCTTGGCCACCCAGCACCCAGTGGCTCTGTACTAACTGCTGGTTACTGCTAGTGCTGCTGGGCTGCTGGTTTTAACCCTTCACATGCTGCTGGCCTCAAATTTCAATTGGAGGAGAGAATTTCTAGGGAGCCTTGCAGAGCAGAGGATCCCTAGAATATGAAAAACTTTGCCAAAGGAGGCCTTCTAGGAACACTCTTTCATGCAGCAATAAAATATTCGACTAGAAAAAGGAGACAGAGAAGAAAGGTGTGAATAAATTGGAACACAGAGTAGGGACTATCTAGACTTTAAAACCCAGATAGCTTTTTAGCATTACTGAGATGAAGTGAGGCCAGGAAGGGGGCAATCCTTTCAGGTGAAATATGATTAAAAAATATTAGAAGATAACTTCTGTAGATAGAGTTCCACCAGGACACTGGTCTTATGTCTTCCGATCCTAAACAAACCTGTAAAAATCAGGCGGTGTAAGAGGACAGCATGGACGGGATAAAAGTGGGTGTGCACACGATGTCCTCGGAGTACTGGACCCTGCCCATCTTTCTCTCCAGTTCGTCTTCTGAGAGTTCTTTACTCCTCTGCTTTAGTTGGTTATGATTCTATCTAAAATGAGAACAAGGGCATTTTAAGAATGCTCCTCAGAGTTTTCAAGCTTTTCCACATTTTCAGATCTTAGGCTCGGGCCTAGGGCCTTTTTCCTGTTCGGTGAGAAATCTAACCACTAGACAAGTCAATGAAGAGAGTTTGTCCTTTGTGTTCCCAGTAGAGGGCATCCTTACGTAATGAATTTCTCTTTACCCTCGGAATTATTTGCAGTTAACTGCTGTGTGTTAGGGAGCAGAGTTTGCTTCTAAAGGCTTCCAGTTCAGCTTGTTTTTGGCAAGTCATTTATACATAAGGTGTTAAAGTGTTAAGAAGATTTGTTCCAATGTTTCTCTTAGTTGGGTAAGTGATAAGTTGTACTATTAAGGATGGTGGTAGCAGATCATAAAATAGTTTAACTAAAGTTCTGCTGATTTTATTTACTCATAAATTCGACAAATATTGATTGAGTGCTTTCCTTGTGCAAGGCATGGGTGTGGTGCTGGGTCTGCAAGAGCAACCCCGAGTTCAACCTTCCTGGAAAAGAATTTATGATACAGCGAGGGGATAATACATAAACGCAGGGGCTTAAAATACAAGACACAATAAATATTCTTGTTTCAGATGCTTGCTTATTAGGTGCACTAATTTCTCTCATCTTAATTGCTGGTGGGCTTTAGAAATCTTTCCATTTCCTGTCGTAGATGGCAGCCAGGATATTCAAGTTGTTTTCAAACCTTTTAGCGTGTGCCAGAATTGATTTGTTCAGGCCTCCTTTCTTCCTACTTTTGAAATCCAGCTATATTTTAAGAGGAAATTAATCTGTATATTGCAATTCCACCCCAAATTTAAAAAACATATTATTTGGAAAGACTTGTTCATTGTCTTGGTTTCCTCTAAAGTCTTTCCATTTGTAGTGAAAAGGAGGGATTGTTGTAACTCGGCGCTCCTCTGCTCACAGGAAATCTGGAGTGAAATTCGGAAGTGGCAGAGTTGTTTAACCTTTTCCTATCAAGAGTGTTGACAATAGAAGGTTTGTTGAAAGTGTGTGGGTTGAATGATATACTGTAGGCTTGAGACCAGGCCACAGGCTCTGGGTGATTCATTTGATCATTGCAGGCCAGTAACACCAGAGGAGAAACAAGAGACTCTCCAAGTCCAGATACTTTCTCCACCTCCGGGATGGGACCACTCAGACCCACACAGAGAACCAGAACCAGCAGTTTTGGAAGCTGGCTCTTCTGATAGTGTGGCTTGCCGTAGCTTCCAGGGGTAGGCAGAGGGCTGCAGCCGGGCAGATATGAACATGGAAATGCTTTTAATTTTTGGCTCCACATCCTGTAACAAATGGAACATACTTGTAGGTTTGGGCTCATCCAGAGGAAACACAGGTGTATGCTCAGTGTACTGGGTGACCACACTTTCTATAATTGTCCTGCTGTGAGAGACATCGGAATGACCCAGTGTGCCATTCTGGAGGCTGGCAAAGTTTCTCAGGTCTACTTCTAATGGAAGTTTCCATGGTAGGTATTGTTAGTGCTTCTTCACCCATACCCCCTTTACTGGAGTGGCACACTCCCCTCTAGGTGCGGTGAGTGTTGGCTGCTAACCAGTCACAGCTGCTCATTCTCTAGAGCATTGTGCCGCGTTGATGAGAGTCACTTTGCCTTGGAGTTTGCGTTCCTTTCAGCAATTACAAACAATGACTGGTTGAAAATGGTGTACAAAATGTTGGCTCCCTTTCCTCAAGATAGGACCCAATTTTGTGGTATGACTCACGCTCCAGGGCACCCCATGGAATCAGGCTGAAGGTGAAGTCCAGCTAGGACTGCCTCCCCCTTGCTGAGCAGTTTTCCTGTCCCATCCTGCTTCCTCCTTCCCTTCCCTTCCCTGGACATGTTTTCTTTGATCTTAAAAGGAGAGCAAGGAAAATACATGTTTGTATTCCTATCTCTGGACACTGTCAAGTGAGAATGTGATAGTGGAGCTTCAGCAGTCATTCTGTGATCATGAGGAGATGCTAAAATAATCTCAGACTCTGAAGCTTATGAAGTCAGCGGGCCATTGAATTACCCAATCCTAGAGCCACCCCTCCCCCAACCAATCAACTGTCCTGCTTTTAGTTTGTAAAATAACAAAGTTCGTATTTGTTTAAACAATCTTCAGTTGAATCTGCTGCTATAGCAGCAGATTCTATATAACTGTAGATAGCATTCTAGATAACTATAATGATGGGCTTGATAAAAGTTACTTTCTAATAGCCAAGTGATATTGAGAACATAGAACAAAAAAAGTAATTGATACTTTCCATTCTATTTTCTATTATAAAGAGAAGAATGAATGGACTGGTAATAATTTTAACAATATTTTGTTTTGGCTTATATAGCTGATTTATTGAATGGGCCTAACTTAATGGAAGCAAAAACAGGAAATGGGGTTATTTTTCTTCCATCACCGACTTTTCAAACATTCTTGGTTGCATTTCCTTTGCCCCCTCTTCCCTGATGACAGCTTTTGTTCGCTTTCAGCTGTAAGAACAGTCTCATTTGTGTGTTATAAAATACAGTGCAAGTTAAGTCAATACTTTCAGTCCTGCATTCAATTACAAATATATTCGTTTCCAACAGCTCAGACCTGAAGACTGAAGCTAGGGTTTCATTCTTGCATCCTATTTTTCAGGGTTTTATTTTTTATTTTTTATTTTTTTTTTACTTGGTGCCCAGTGCAGTTCCCTTGGCTGATACCTGCTGGCCCCCATTTCCTCTGTATGGCTGGTGTCCAAATGCTGGCTCTTTAGTGGGACACTTTGATGGGTTCCTTGAAATCTTCATGGGGGAACTCATAGTTCGCATTCCTGGAGCTGCTGATTCATTCTTTGTTTTACCTTCCGGGCCCCCCTCCTCAGCTCCTGTCCTCCCTCTCCCACCTATATATCCCACACAGCCTCTCCTTCTTCCCAAAACGCTGTCCTCTTGTTGGGGTACCATAAGATGTCTTGAGTCTGGCTCTTCCACATTATCTTTTTAATCTACTCATACATTTTCACCCCAGTAGAGGAAGACCTGAAAGTTGCACAGTGCTTATCTCTTTCTCTTTGCCTTGCACATTGCAAACAGCTTCAGTGCCCACTCACCCCACCGACCCAATTCAGATTTCTCTTGGCAGGACACAGATACCAGTCTCCGTTTGTGTATACCCCAAGCTCCTGGGGACCCACATCAAGTTCTTCTAAGGACTCTCTCACATGTCCCACCCTAGAGGCCACACCAAATGGGCCTTCTAGCTTTGGCTCTTCAGGGAGTGAGAATACAGTCCCCCTAATCTCACTGACACTACATTCTCTTTGAGGAGTTATACTTGGGGTCTGTCCGTCCTTGGTCTGGGGCAGGATGGAAGGAGCACAGTCAAAGCACAGTCAAATTCCTGACAATGCTATTTTTCAGATTTCTTTCCTCCCTTCTCTCCCTCCCTTCTCCCTTCCTTCCTTCCTTCCTTCCTTCCTTCCTTCCTTCCTCCTTCCCTCCCTCCCTCTCTCCTTCCCTCCCTCCTTCCCTCCCTACCTCCCTTCCTTTCTTTCTCTCCTGTCTCTCTTCCTTCCTTCTGTCATTCCTTTTTCTTTCTTCTTCTTCTTCTTCTTTTTTTTTTTTTTTTAGAATTTAGGCTTGAGGTAGGTGATAGAGATCGATAGTCAAAGCATCAGTCTGGCATGGTTGTCCTATTAGTTTCCTATGACTGCTGTAACAGATTATCACAAATTTTGTGGCTCAAAACAACACAAATTTATTATCTTAAAATGCGGAGGTCAGATGTCCAAAATCAATCTCAGTGGGCTAAAATCAATGCATGGGAAATTCCATCTAGAGGCCCCAGGGGAGAATTCCTTTCCTTCCTTTCCCTAGCTTCTGGTGGCACCTACATCCTTTGGCTGGAGATCTCTTCCTCCATCTTCAAAGTCAGCAGTGTAGCATCTTCAGATCTGTCTCTCTGCTTCTGCCACCACATCTCCTTCTCTGACTCCGACTCTCCTGCTCACCTCTTATAAAAACCCTTGTCGTGATATTGGGCCCAGCCAGATAATCTAGAATAATCTCTCTACCTCAAGATTCTTAGTCACATTTGCAAAGTCCTTTCTGTCATATAAAGTAACATATTCATAGGTTCTGGGGTTTAGGACACAGACATCTTTGGGGGGGTCATTATTCAGTCACAATGATTGTGGTAATATAAGCAATGTTCTCCAATATATGGTTCATCTCTGCTGTGAGGCACATGGAGAATTAAAAGTTAGATGTGATGATCTGACTAATTCTGGCCAGTGAAATGTGAGTAGTAAACATGCTTTCACTTCTGGATGGAAGCATTTAATTGCCTGTGCTTGGCTCCCAGCCTTCTTTTCTCCTGAATGACAGGCCATGAAGACTTGTTTTTGAGATGTTGGAGTGGTAAGAAGATGGCGCCTCTGTTGGCTTGGATCCCTGAATAACAACATGGAGCAAAGTCTCCCACAAACCTGCCTTACATATGTAGTGTAGACAAAACACCAAATCTTTCTTTTCAAGCACTGAGATTTTGAGGTTGTTTGTTACTGCAGCTATATCTTGCCCATGCTGACTGATACAGTTCTCAGCTTTGGGCCTTCCACTGAACTTCTAAGACAAGAGGTAAAGTCCCATTCACTATGCTTTCATCCTTAGAACTGAGGTTTCATATTTGGGTATTTTTTATATATTTCTCGAGAGTACCTATGTCTTAATCCCATAATACTAAGATAACTTTAATAAATTAATTTCTTTGTAGATATTCTAAAGAATTCCTTTGAGAAAACCTTTGAGGGTTTCTTGGTGGAAGATCATCATCATCATAAAAATCTGGTCTCATCTGGTTTATTGAGCCTTGAAAACCTGCTCTCTCCAGCCTGTCACCTCCATGCCAGCAACAGCTCTAAACTCGCTTGCTCATTTTTACATCTGAAAATTTATCCTAGCATCTAACCATATAGCCACCTTTCCTGGAGTATCTTCCTTTTTCCTTCTGATTTCTTCTATCCCATGAATTTAAGCCATCTGATCAAATACTGATGCTTATTGAACATCATTTTAGATTGGATTCCCCCATATGTAGGTTCTAAGGGCAGGTATTTGTTTAAAGGTGGTCCTAGGGAACCAACAGGGGAGTAGGGAAGTGAGAATGAGATGGGTAGGAAGCCAATATTGAACATATTAATGTGCAGGTTATTGTTTGAGACACCTGTGCTCAGACCTGCTGGAGACCTCTGGGAGAGAGGTTTACAGAGGTCTACAGAGTTGTTCTATCTAAGGGCCAAGGATGCTAAGGGTATTAGTCCACCAATCCATGGGCATAATTGGTTCAGGACTGCTCCCAGGGGCATTTGTGCTACAGTTGTAGTTTTTCCTCTGTAGGGGTTAGCACAATCCAGCACCAGAAACAGCTTGTGGGACAAATTCACAGGTGCGTAGAGTAGGAAGCCTAGACCTGCAGAAGAATGATGAGTGCAGAGATGAACCCTGCAGTAACTACTGTGATCATGTCCTGTGTTCAGAGTGCTGGTTGGGTGCCTTGGGCCCCAGAATAGAGGAAAGGAGGCAGGCAAGCATCCACTCACTAAACTTCAAGGCAGGATGTTTGTTTGTAGAATGGCTAAAAAGAATCAACAGGAGCATGGAGAAAGGAGAAAATAATTTTACCTTGGAAAGCAGGGAAGTTGGATTTTGATTTGGCTTAGAGGGTGGGAAGGATTAAGTTAAGAGGAGCTTGTTTCAAGCCCAGGGAGTAGTGTTAGCACGGGCTTGGCTGCTGCAGCATCAGATTATGTTTTGGGGAAATTGTTAGCAGTGGGTTTGACTGGGGAAAAAAAAAATGGTTGAGAGGAAGTAGCAGATCAAGTTGGAAGAGCTCTGGGCTGGATTATAGAGGATCAAGAGTTCAATATGTGATATTTTCATGTTAGGTTAAGGACAAAGTACTGCATTTTTAAAACTTGCAGATGGACTTAAACTCTTGTGTCTGGACAGGAGCCTTCAGGTAATGCCTGATCCTCCACATTTACCTGCCTTCTCTTCCTCCTCCTTGAGCTCTGGGCTTGCTTTTTCTGGTTCATCTTTCTAACTGTTTCTTTCCAAATTGTATGAGCTGATTCCTCCTCAGCTCATTCTAGGTCCAGTGCTCCGAGCAGGGAGCTGTTGCTGGCCTCCTTTTCCAGGGCTCAAGGCAGTGGCAGCCATCTTGGGTCCTGCCCACCTGTGGCTGACTTCTCCGCCTTCTCCCTGGGTTCCGTCTGCTTCTGGCTCCTAAATGATCTGTCTTGACTGTCCAACTTCCTTTTTCCATCAGATTATTTTTCCTTTATGCCATAACGTGGGCTGCTAAACTCTTGTTCAATAACTGTAGTCTTTTTTTTTTTTTTTTAAAGAACTGCATCTGAATCTGTTGTAGCTATAGACTCATGACAAAGTCTGCTCATATTTTCTGGAATTTGTTCTAAGTCACAGAAAATTCAATGGATCGCTGTTTCACACATACTATTTGAGAACAAGACTGAGAATTGTATTTGCAGTTAAAATAAACGAATAAATGAATAAACAAGGTGAGTTATTAGTTTTTAGCTCTGATAGTAAAGCAAGCATTATGCTGAGTAAAGCTAGGAAAAAAATAATTTGTCTGCAATATGCATTGACACTATTAATTTTTCCAATTTGCTGTGTACTGTTCTGTGCTCTTTATATGAATTAAGATTCTTAATCATTATGACAACACAATGAGATTTCCCTGTTGTTATCTTTAATTTACAAATAAAGAAATGGAGGCAGAGGGGGGTTAAATAACTTGCCTGAGGTCACTCAATTTGGAAAAAGCAGAATAGGGATTTAAACCATGACACTGGTTCAGAGTTCCAGCTCCTTTATACCAGGCCACAATGTCACAAGGCAATTATACTGCAGGAGTTCTCAAAGTGTGGCCCTGGGACCCGCAGCGTCAGCACGGCCTGGGGACAGGGTAGAAAGGCGAATTCTCTGGCCATGGCCCAACCTACTAAACTGGCAGTTCTGGGGAGGGGCCCTGGCACTCTGTGTTGAAACAAGCCCTCCAGGTGATTCAGTGCCTGCCGACATTTGGCAGCCTCTGTTAGACTGCCATCTAGACAGCAGGTAAGTTCTGATCTGCCCTTTGAGTTCTGCCTCCTTTTGGATATGTAGGGGAAACTTCTATTATCTGAACATCCACAGGGGGAGTGCCTCCTAGTGTCCTGTTTTAAGGCAGGAAGATGCTATCAATAGTCTCCCTAGCCCTTCATTTTCTCATCTGCCCACCTCCCTGGAAACTTTGTGGAAGATGAAGGAAATGCTTTATGTGATTGCTTTTTAAATAACAGCCAACACTGATAAAATTTAGAGTCTGTGGGTACGTCATAAAGCTGATCATCCATAACTGAGGATTAGCTGTAATTACACTGCTGATAACTGAATAGGGAAAAAGTAAGAAATTTTGTTCCTTTCTTTCTAAACTGTTAACTTTTGCTGTATGTTATTTACTGTCAGTGGATAAGGCTAGAATAAAGTACTTTTCATATTCCTTTCACAAAACCTCCAAAGCCATACTGTGAGGATAGTGTTACCCCTGGCCTCAAACCAATGAGAGGCAATTTTGCTGTCTTGTTTGATTTTTGTCTTTTAAGGCAGGCCCTTGTCTGACACCCTTATTTTTACTGATCACCCCCTAGAGTTCTTTATTTCTCCTTGACATTGAGAGAAGCTATTTATTCTCTCTTGCTTTTCCCACCTGTCTCTTCAAGATTTCATTCCTCTTGTCTTTTTGGTATTTTGAAGAACCACTTTATAAAATACTAAGCTTAGTTTTTCGCGGTGCACCCAATTTCAGTTCCTGTAGCAAACCATATGTGCCAACCTGTTTGATGTTCAGCTGCTGCCTGGCACCAGGTGTGGCCTGGGGAAAGGATTAGAGCAGTGCTCCTCAAACTTTAATGTTCTACAAGGCACCTGGGAAATCTCGTTGAAATACAAATTTGGCTTCTCACAAGATCCTGGGCCCACACTTGGAGTGACAGTGCTCTTTCAGCGGTTCGTGACCCTGGCTGTGTGTCGGAATCACTTGGAGGGCTTTAAAAACTACCAATGCTTGGGTTGCAGTCCATTGGTTGTGCCTCAGTTGATCTTGGGTGGGGCATGGGAATTGGTAAAAGTTCCCTAGGTGACCCTCATAAGCAACCAGAATAAGAGAAAGGCATTTCCTCAGGGGCTTCCTGGAACTGTACCTCATGATGCTCCCAAAGGTGTGTTCTAACTGATTCGAGGTGGAACAGTGTAATGGTAGAGAGCAAGACACTCGATACTCATTTCCTGGGTTGGAATCCTCATTCTCCTGCAAATTAACTATGTAATTTAATTAGCTTCTCTGTGCCTTAGTTTCCCAATCTGTAAAGTGAGGATAAAATGGCATACTCTATTAAAGGATTATTGTGAGTTAAACTATGCAAAGTGCTTAGCTAAATATTAGTTATCTATTACTATGAACTAATTACCCCCAAACTTAGTGGCTTAAAACAAGTGTTTATTATCTCACAGCACCTACAGGTCAGGAATTTGGGAATACTTTAGCTGGGTAGTTTTGGCTAAGGTTCTCTCATGTGGCTGTAGTCAAGGTGTCAGCTGGGGATGCAGTAATCTTGACAGGGGCTGGAAGATCATCGAGTCCCGGAATAACTCAGTCACGTGGCTGTTGGCTGGAGCCTCAGTTTCTCACCACGTGGGCACCTCTATAGGACTCCATAAATATCCTTACAATGTGGCAGCTGGCTTCCCTCAGGGTGAATGAGAGAGAGAGAGAGAGAGAGAGAGACCACAATGGTGTTTTATGACTGAGTCTCAGAAGTCATACCATCAGAATCGGCCACATTTTATTCATTACAAGTGAGGCCACACTTGAGCCCTCAAGAACCTGAGGCTCCCTTTCCAAGTCTATCTCCACCACTCTTTATAATACATTCCACCCAATTGGTGTCTCCTAAAATAAGGCCTCTGCATGAGCTGGAGGGTCTTAACCTGGCAAACCACCCCTGTTTCAATACCACCTTTTCTGTGACTTTCCCCTTCACCTCAGTCAAGAAGCAATTGCTCCTTCTTTTGTAGTCCCAGGGAACTTAAGTGCCTGCCCAACAAGGTTTCCATATATGCAGTATGGTGTGTGTTTATATCAATTATTTGAGGCTCGGGACAACATGATTTATTTTTCTGTTGTTTGCACCTAGATGATGCCTCATAATGCCTCTGATCCCAAACCATTGCACTGTAGAAAGCTATTGTGGTAAACATACTGCAGTTTCTAATACCGAAGCAGCAATCTGTAAGCCATTACATGACTATTTTTTAGAGAAACATGACTATTCACTCTAAGTGAACCAAATGAGGACTATTAATAGTTCTGTATCAGTTGAGCTCAGATTTTACCATCAAATGGGTTATAACAAAACTTTTGTTTTCAGAACTTCATGAAATCCACATAATTGACTCACTCTAGAAACAGATTGGAATTTTCCAGCTGCATTTGTCACTCATCGGATGAATGGTAGTCTGATTCCTTTTTTCTTTTTTTTTCTGATCCCACATGTAGGAAAACCCACACTAGAGATGCACCAGGGGCAGAAACTGGAGAACTGGGGAGGCCTGAACAGATAGTCAAGAAACTAGGACCTTACCCATGACTGACATGTTCCTATTAAAGAAGTTTCCTTTTGAATGAAATCCTGAGTCTTCTCTTGTTTTGAAAGCAGGTGGTTGGGGTTTTACTTTTGTTTTCCATTGACTCTACAAGGGGAAAACTGACATAGGTAGTCCAAAGGGGAAGTTCATCTCCAAGGTTTTGAAACTAGGGAAACGATAGGAGAGGTGTGCAATGGCTTTGAATAGAATTCCCTCTATGGATCCTAGTGCTCCCATGAGAAAGATCAATTCTGGCATTATTATTTTTGTTAGTCCTAAAATATCATCTTATTACCTTTTGTTCTTCATGCACTGTTCCTACAATTCTAGAATTTGCCAGAAAGTTCACAGTGGCCTTTAAAATTTAATAATTATTTCCAGAATTTTCATGTTTTTAATTAATTTTTGTGTGAATTCTTGGATATATACCCTGAGAGTGTAGTCCTATTCACTAAAATTTTAACCCTGGCTCAAATCAAGTTCTCTTTTCTGCCCCTTTCTTAGTTATGTACCAAGCAGAGGCCAAAACTTCAGCAAGAATGACATCAAGTAAGAACAAGATTTAGTTTTCTCTTCTTTGTTAATTACCGATTTAATCCTGTGTGGGTCCTATAATATACAGATCTCATAACAGACTATTTGCAAAAGTTCATAATGTTCACTTAAAAAAATGTGATATATTATTGAGTCCAATGCCTGAGCTTTTGAATAAGCATAGAAAAATAATTAATATACATTATAACCTATTTTCATGGGTCATGGAGGTATTATAAAATTAAATTTTCAAATCTGAGCACTTGGGGCCCCCTGGTGGTCCAAGCTGACCCAAGGTTCCCTCTATCACCCACATCAGAGCTCCAAGTCAATCCCAAATAGATGAAGCCAGATTGTTTAAAGCAGGGGTGAGAGAGACAGGTGGGAGGGGGCTACTGCTTGAAGAGTGACTTAGTTCACCACCGGCCTAGCTAAAAATGCTGCACATAAGAAGTAAACATCCTGAGACATTCATGGCTCCCGGGCCTCCACTGTACTCTCCCTTCAGTCTGTGCACTATAAAGACTCGCAAATCCATATCCACGGTACAGATATCTTCCCTTAGTTACAGACACATGTCTATCCAACCATTGGCATCTTCTCCTGGATGTTCTACTGCTCTGTGAAACTCAACCTGTCTCACACAGAAATCACTGCTTCCTCCACGCTTTCCCTAAGATCCAGAAACGTGGGAATCCTCTGCGTGGCTTTGTCTCCCTAAAACTCCATGATTACACAACCACAGAGCAGGGTAGAAGTAGTGTCTGTTATACTAGGTTTTGCCAAATGGTTTTCCAAAAATAGATGTGTCAACCTATATTCTGAGCAGCAGCGTATAAGAATTTGTTTTCTGCTTCGTCTCCAACATTTGGAATGTTAGGTTCACATTTTTACCCATTTGATGAATGTGAAATGGTAACTCATTTTTATTGTATTTTGAATTTCTCTGATTATCAGTGAATCAGAGGATACTTCTGTATGTTTATTGTACATTCATTTTTTTCCCTTTGTGAACTGCCTATTAATATCTTTTGCTCATTTTTCAATTAGGTTGTTTCTCATTTTTGGTTGAGGCATTGCATATATTCTGGGTACTAATCCTTTGCTGGTGTTATGTGTGAAAAATAACTTTTCCTAGGTTGCAGCTCCTAATTTATCTTTTTTTAATACTGACTTTCATCACAGATGAATTAAAAAATTTAATGCGGTAAATGTGTCAATCTTTTATTATCCTCATTGTGCTTTTGCATGTCTTGTTTAAAAGGTTATTTTCTAATTCCAGGTCATAAAGACATTCTTCTGGTTTTTATTCTAATGTTTAAGAAGTTTGGGGTTTCATGTGTTTTCTTAATTCAGCTGAAATTCATTTTTTATTTTTGTACAAGGTAGAAATCTAGTCTGCTTAAAAATATGGACAACTAGTTATCCCAGAAATTATGAACTAGCTTTCCTTTCTCTATTGATCTGCAAGTCCATTTGTGTTGAATATTAAGTTTTTGTATGTGTGGGGGTCCACTTCTGGGCTCTTCATTTTAAACCATTAGTCAATTTATCTATATTTGTATCAAACACACCTTTGAGATTTATATTGCTTTAAAATAAGCTTTTACATTTGGTAAGGCAAGTTTCTCTATTTGTCTTCAAGTATTTCTTCATTATTTTGGGGACTTTTCTCTTCCTTGAAAATTTTAGACTTAGTATCAAGTGTAGTGAAAACTTATAGATTCATTTGGAGACTATTTACATTAAAAATTGAGTCTTCGTAGCAATTAATAACATATCTTATTAAAAACCAGATTTTCTTTGTTTTTACTTCTTTCAGATTTATTGAAATATAATTTACATGTAATCCTGTATAAGTTTAAGGTGTACACTGTGTGGATTTTTATACACTTCTATATTGGGAAGTGACCACAGTCACGGCAAACACCTCTGTTATGCCACATGGTTACCATTTCTTCTTTGTGGTGGGAACCTTTAAGGTCCCTGTCTTAGCAACTTCCAACTATGTAATACAGTATTAGTAACTATGGGCACCATGCTGTACATTAACCCCCCAAGATTTAATCATCTGAAACCTGGAAGTTTGTATAATAGCCAAGGTAAGGGAACAACATAAGTGTCTGTTAACATAGAAGTGGATAAAAAATGTGGTATGTAGACCGGACTATTATTCAGCCACAAGAAGGCAATCCAGCCATTTTTGACAACATCGATGGACTACGAGGGCATTATGCTCAGTGCAATAAGTCAGAGCAAAATCACATTTTCTAACTCTAGTACTGTTGCATAAAATGCAGTTGATTTTTATACTTTGATTCTCTTTCTGGAAATCTTGCTAAACTTTTCTAGTACTTATAGTAAATTACACATACATGTATATTCTTTTGGATTCTCTACCTATTAATTGTACTGGTTTTAAAAATGTCCACAAATTCTTTGATGTTTATCCCTTCAAGCCATGGAACCTAATCTCCCTCCCTTGAGTGTGTGCTGGACTTAGAGACTACTAATCCAAAAAATGTGGAAGTGGGAGTGTCACTGTGAGATTTGGTTACAAAAGGCCCTGAAGCTTCTCCTTTGCCTTCTGTGTATCGCTGTGTCTTTCTGTCTGTGATGACTCATTCGGGGGGAGCAGCTGCCACGTCATGAGAACACACGGGCAGTGCTGTGGAGAGGTCCATGTGGAGAGGAATGGAGCCATCTGCCAAGAGCCATCGGAGGGAGCCATCAGGGAAATGCATCCTCCTTGGCAGACACCTCAGTTGCTACGGCTTGAGAGACACACACTCGAAGCTGCTTCTGGATTCCTGACCCTCAGAAAATGTTTGAAGTAATAAAGGCTTGCTGTTTGAAGCTATTGAGTTTTGGAAAAATTTGATACACAGCAGTAGAAAACCAGTGTTACTGTCATATAGCTGCTAATAAGGACAGTTTCTTTCCTTCTGCTCCTGAGGGCCTCTGCATGCAGTGTGCAGTTTGGTCCATTCTTGTACTTTTAATTTGTTTTTCTTTACAAGCTTGAACAAAAATGGTGATGGTAGCTTACTTGTGTTGGTCCTGGTTTTCGAGAAAATGTTTCCCAACTTTCTGTCTTTAAAGTATGATGTTTGCTATGGATTTTGGCAGAGATTTCCATTATTAGGTTGTCAGTTCCATTACATTTCTTTTTCTTTAACTGATTTTATTTATTTATTTAAAAGTTCATGAGTGGATATTATATTCCAAAGAGTCATTCAGTGAGCCATATTGTGGTAATCTTACGGGGTTTTCTCCTTAAACCGTCAATGTAGTGAGTTATAGCTCACTCTGTTTTTAAAAGGTTAAACCATTCTTTCATGCACAGTTTGCTCATACGTATCTGTTGTTACTGCATTATTAGGGCAAGCTGCACTTTGTGTTTTAGGTTTTTGTATTGCTGTTCATAAGGGAGACTCTCCTGTAATTTTCTTTTCTTTTTTTTTGTCCTTGTCTGACTTTAAAGAAATATTTTATTTATTTATTTTTAGAGAGAGGGGAGAGGAAGGAAAAAGAGAGGGAGAGAAACAGCAATGTGTGGTTGTCTCTTGTGTGCCCCCTATTGGGGACCTGGTCTGCAACCCAGGCATGTGCCCTGACTGGGAATCGAACCAGCGACCCTTTGGTTCGCAGGCCCATGCTTAGTGTACTGAGCTACACCAGCCTGGGCTCTATGTCTGACTTTCATTTCAAGATGATGATAATCTCTTAAGAAAAATTACAGATTATTTCCATTGTTTCTGTTTTTGGCTAGATTTTATATAGTATAGAATTAAATATTTCTTGACTATTTGTACAACTTGTATCTAAAACTATCTGGACATGGTGTTTTTCCATAACTAGATGTTTTTAAACTAATGATTCAGTTTCTTTACTCTTCTTATTTCTACTTCTTGAGTCTATTTTGATAAATTACATTTTTCTAGGAAATGTCTATTTCATCTAAGTCTTCAAACTTATTAGTGTAACATTTTATATAATTTTATGATTATTCTAATCTTGGCTTTATGCACAGTTTTGCCAACTTTTTCATTCTAAAATGAGTTATTTTACTTTCTATTCTTGATGAACCATTGTCTCTGTTACATGTTTATTAAAAGTATCATTGGTTTTTCTCCTTGCTGAATTATTTCCTTTCTTCTACTTTGGGTTTATTTTATTTCTTATAACTTTTTAAAAATGGATACTAAGCATCTTAATTTTCAACTTTCTTTTTTCTTTTCTAAGATAAGCAATTACAGCCAAAGAGTTAGTTCTCATGTATCATCATAGTAGATACATCCCACAAACTTTGGAATGTAGTATTCCCATTATTGTTTAATTCTAAGTACTTTAAATTCTTTTCTATAATTCCTTTTAGACAATAGATTGTTGAGAACTGTGTTTTTAAATCTCCAAAACATTTTAGCTATCCTTTTTTTTTTTTTTTACATATTTCTACTTAATTATATCGTGGCCATAGAATATTATCCATATGATACAGATACTTTGAGACTTATTGGAAATTGCTTTAGGGCCTGAGATGTGGTTAATTTTGTAAATGTTCCACATGTGTTTGAGATAAATGTGTATTTAATGGGTTCTATATATGTCTATTAGATGAAGCTTGTTAATTGAGTTGTTTGTATGTTTTATATACTTAAGTTTTTTTTCCTGCATGGTGTACTGATTAGTGAGAGAAATGTGTTTAAATACAATTTCACTTATAGGTGGAATCTAATGAAAAAAATAAACTAACAAAAAATAGAAACAGACTCATAGATACAGAGAACAGACTGACAGCTGTCCGACGGGAGGTTGGTTGGGGGGGTGCTGGGTATAAAAGCATAAGGGATTAAGCAAATACAAATAAAGTCATAGACAAAGACAGTAGTGTGATGATTACCAGAAGGAAAGGGGGATGGGTGCATGTAGAAGAGGGTAAAGGGGGGATAGATGGTGGTGGAAGGAGACTTGACTTTAGGTGCTGAGCACACAGTACAATACAGAGATGACATATTATAGAATTGTGCACTTGAAACCTGTATGATTTTATTAACCAATGTTGCCTCAATAGATTCAATAAAAATTTAAAAAAGGAAAGAAAAAGACCTTTATTTCTCCTCGTTTTTCTTCCATACTTTTTTTTATTAAAGATTTTATTTTTTATTTTTAGAGAGAGGGGAAAGGAGGGAGAACGAGAGGGAGAGAAACGATGTGAGAGAGAAACATCGATCAGTTGCCTCCCACATGCTCCCTGACCAGGGACTGAACCCGCAACCCAGGCATGTGTCCTGACTGGGAGTTGTACAGCTGACCCTTTGCTTTTTGGAAAGATGCCCAACCAACTGAGCCACTGGTCAGGGCTCTTCCACACTTTTTGCTTTACGTATTCTAGGACCCTATTTTTAGGTGCATATAAATTTAGACTTGTATAACTTCCTGGTTAGGTAAATGACTTATCATTATCTCTTTATCCTTGAGAATGCTTTGTTTTAAAGTCTATATAATCTGATGTTAATACTGCTATTCCAGCTTTCTTCTGGTTGATGTTTACTTGGGACAAACTGTTTTCAGTCATTTAACTCTCAGTACTTCTGTGTCTTATATCTGAAATACGTCTTTTGTAAATAGCAGATATCTGGAAACAACCTGACAGCTTTCTCTTTTAATGGGCTAACTTAGTCCAATAACATCAATTATGATCACTAATGTATTTGATTTATTTTTACCATCTCAATTTGTTATTTTGAACGTGAACTAATTTTTCTAAGTTGCCACTTTTTTCTCTCTTGTCCTCTTTGGATCAGTAAACTTTGTAGTATTTTTTCTTTACTTTTTGAAAAGTTTACTCTTTTTCTTTTAATAATTACTATTAAGATACTAACATGCATACTTAAAGTCTAACGTTACTGTTTCTACCCTCCTGCATACCATTCAAGAATCTTAGAACACTAACTCTGATCATACCTTATATTGTTTTCTAGTATTTTATTTCTATTTTAATTTTAACTCCCAGGTTAGAGGTTATTATGATTATTTTCTATATTTCCTAATAATAGAGACTTGTATGTTTACCAATTTGTTTACTCACTATTCCTTCCGACATCTCAGATCTCTCTTTATGTTTCACTGTCCTTTTACCTGGAGTACATCCCTTTAGTGGGTGCTTCTGCAGAGTGAATGATCTCAGGTTTGATTTTCTGGAGTCTTTATTTATCTTCATTCTTGAATAACATTTATTCAGGTGCAGGGCAGGTTAACAATGCTTTTTCTCTTCATGTTTGGATGTTACAGTACTGTCTTCTAATTTGTGCAGCTCTTGTTGAAATGTCGACTTTCAGTCGAATTATTGTTTCTATGTAGGTAACTTGAAAAGAATCTGACTTCTTATTCTTTACTTTCCTCGGAACACCAGGAGTTGTGGCTATTTGCCAAGTGAGGATGGAAGAGAAAGTGTTGGAGGTTTAAAGAGAAACGAAAGTATAGCCGGGCAGATTGAGAGCATGAATGCTGTCTGCTCACGTGCACACCAGAGGCCCACATAATGCCCCCAGTTCACATGGCTGTGCATCTTTTGACCCCTGTGTTGGCCAACCCAAATGTAGGTTACGGGAAGTGAAGAGTTCGATTTAAGAAGAGATGAGGTTCTGCTAAGGGAGTTTATTTTCAAAAAAATTAAAAAGGAGAGTGAGGGAAATAAGGGTCTTGAGGGTTAGAAACAGAAGAAAGGATGCAAGAATGGGTGAGGGGCAGTGAAAAGTTGGTAAAAATCAACAAATTCTAGGGCCCAGGAGATTTAACAATTGTTCTTGTTTGAGGTACAAGAGGGAGTGAGCTGGAAAGATAGGAGGTGGTGGGTGCAAGTGGGATGCTTAAAAGTGGGGTTACCTGAGAACAAGATGTTTTTCTATCCCTGGGCTCATATAGATGTTTTTAATTAGCTATTTAATACGTCATAGTGACTTTTATGCTGAGGTCCTCTTCTTATTCTTCTTCAAAATTGTCTTGGCTCTTCTTGTCTTTTGATCTTCCAAAGTGAATTTTGAATCAGTTTACCAAGCTCCCTGAAACACACTGAGGTTGTGAGATAAAGGAAAACCTGTTTGTTGGTCTCTGCTCTTAGTTTCTGGCACAGGGCTCCTAAAACTCTTGTAACTTCCCAAGTGATAAGTTCATTAGGACCATCATTCATTCTATTGACACCCCTCTGAGTGGGCTCCTGGATGGCTCCTGGTCAGGGCTGCTCATCAGAAAGACCAAGCTATGACTAGAATGACACTTGAAATTTTCAGCCCCACCTTCTATCCTCTGGAGGGAAGAGAGGAGCAGGAAATGGAGTTAATAATTCATCTTGCCTACATAAAAAAGCCTCTGTAAAATCCCAATAGTAGAGGATTTGGAGAGTTTCGACATAGGACCAATCACATCTGCACCAGGGTGGTGAAACACCCCCCAACTCCTTAGGGACAGAGGCTCCTGTGCCTGGGACCCTCCCAGACCTTACTCTGTGTATCTCTTCCACTGGCTGCTCATTTGTGTCCTTTATCATATTTTTTAAATAAACTGGTAAATAATTATATCTCTGAGTTCTGTGAGCCACTGTAGGAAATTAATTAAATTGGGAGTCATGGGAAACTGTGATTTGTAGCCAGGTCTTGGCTACAAGTTGTGGGTATAAGTTGTGGGTAACTTGGGTGCCTACTGCGCATGATTTGCATCTGAAGTGGGGGGAGCAGTTTTGTGAGACTGAGCCTGCAACCTGTAGGATCTCACACCATCTCTAGGTAGATAGTGTTAGAATTGAGTTAAACTATAGGACACTCACTGGGTGTCACAGAGAATTGCTTGGTGTGAGGAAAACCGCCCTCACATTTGGTGACCAAAAGTACTAGGAGTGTTTTGTGTGAGTAGTAAAGGAGACATACATACACGGTAGGACTGGATAGTTTTTCTAACTCAGAGATTTTGATGGGAATTATAGGTTAATTCGGAGGACAACTCCTTTTTTTTTTTTTTTTTTAAGATTGTCTTCTCATCCAAGTGATTCCCATTAATTTAAGCAATATTCTGCAGCCTTTGCTTATGTTTATTAATTTTTCCCATTCGAAGACTTTCATATTAGATTTCTGTATTTTAAAATTTTTAATAGTTTGGGTATTTTCTTGTGTTTTCTGTGGAGGCAATCATAGGTGACATGATGTTACTTCTTATGCCCCTTAAATCTTTTCTCATCTTATCGTACAGCTCAGAAACCTGGACCAGTGCTGAACTGAAGCAATGATGGCAGAAATCCTTGCTTTCCCCTGTCAGAGGAATGCATCTCATTTATCTCAATTAAGAACAATACGTACTGTAGATTATTGAGTAGATACCCAATTACTGGGGTCTTTGCCCGGCACCCAAGTCTAAATGCCTGTAGGCTTTCTGTTGGACTGTTAGTTTCCCCGTGGGGCAACATTTCATCTCCTGCCTGCAGGTTAGGTCGGCCTGATGGTCAGTGTTCTCAGTGCCAGGACTGGGAGGGCACCTGACCTCTCATCATTAACTGGTCTCCCTGTTTCAGTTTGGCACCTCACACCTTCCCTGCACTGCGCCTGTTCTCCCAGTTATAAACCTATCTGGCACAACCCTTCCAGGTGTAGATTTGTCTCTTGCTTATGTAGAATTTCACCCAGACTTCCTCTTTTCAATGCTACTGTTCACTGAGATTTCAGAGGTACTTGATGCCTCCATTTCAGGCTCCTCTGGGTTTCTGCGGAGTGAGTCAGACACTCCATGTTGCCTCCCTCCCTCCTGCAGGCCGGCTGCCAGGTTTCAGCTTTCCCCGCTCCACTGAGTCAGCCACCACGTATCTTCCTGCTTTCCTTCTTCAGAAACGTTCTTGACATTTCTTGTGTCTTCTGTTGCCTTTGTGGGTTTATTCCTTTATTCCTTTTTGGAGTTTTAGAGGAGAGTAAGGATAAATAATTGGTTTACATTTCTAATGTTCAACTGGAAGTCCTGATTTATCTTTTTCATCCCTTTCCTTCATAATTTCTATGTCATCTAGGTCATCATTTTATGTACGAACAGCATATGGCTGGATTAAAAATGTGATTGAAATCCAATTGGAGGATAGTTTTTAACTGTCACGTTTAACTCACTTACATTTATTGTGAGTATTGTTATACTTGAGGTTATTTATTTCTGGTATCTTCACGTTTTTGTATACCATGGTTTTTCTTTACCTTTCTCTTTTTTTCTGGTGTCTATTTTATTGAGATTTCCTCAGTCCCTGCTCTTTCCTCTTTATTAGTTTGGAAATTATAGATTCTATCTCTGAGGTTTTAGGGATTACACTTAAAACTTAAATTTATGTATTTTATTTAATCCAGCCTAAGTATAAACATCTATACCCTTATCCAAACCCCTTAGAATGATTAACTCTTACTATAAACTCTTGATTACTAACCTCTCTGATTGTTCACGATTCCTTTGACATGTTTAGCTATACATGTTTCTAAATGCCCAAAGTAGTCATCATTGCTTTTATTGTCGTCACTGTTTATTTAACAATTTCTGTGTTCACAATTGCATTTCACCTGTTTCTTCTGCTTCAGTTAACCTGTTACTGAAGAACATACTTTAACAGTGTTTTTTGGCAAAAGTCTTCGAATAATACATTCTCTAGACTTTTGGTAACAAAAAACGTATCTGTTTTACTTTTATTTTAAATCTTGATTAGTTGGTTATAAAGTTTTAAGTCCATTGTTACCTTTTCCCACACATTGGAGACATTGGTCATTGTCTCCCGACACCCGTTGTTGCTGTGGAGGAGACTTCTGGTTGTTCCTTGTAGTTAGTTTCTCCCCATTTTTTCCTTCTAAGAATCTCTTGTTGTCTTTTTGTTTGCCACACTTTTAAATTATTTTTTAAATTGTTTTATTGTTGTTCAAGTACTGTTGTCTGAATTTACCCCCCCATGATCTCCAAAATATATAAAGATCTCCACATTTATTTACATATATGTAAGGATGGATTTATTTTTATTTTTTATGTTTATAATATTTAAACAATATATCTAGGTATACATTTATTTTTTATGTTTACAAACTTTAGTGCTTCTGAGGATTTATGTTTTCATTAGTTCTGGAAGATTCTCGGTCGTCATCTTCTCAAATATCACCCTACTTTCTTTCTGGAACTTCAATTTTATGTAAATTAAGTTTTCTTATTCTCCCCTGTCTTTCCACTCTTCTCCTCTTCTTCCTCCTCCTCCTCCTGGCTTCCTTCTCCTTCTTCTACTTCAGAATAATTTTCTCTGTTCTCTCCATTATGGTACTAATTTTTTCCATTTTCAATTTAACTACCATATTTTTTGGACTATAAGATGCACTTCCCCCTGCCCCCAAATTTGGGAGGAAAATGGGGGTGCGTCTTATAGTCTCTATGTAGCTTACCTGGCTCACTGGGGGCAGGAGGGCGGCAGTGGAGTGGGTTTTTTTCCTATTTTTCTCCTCTAAAACCTAGGTATGTCTTATGGTCTGGTGTGTCTTATGTCTGAAAAATACAGTAATTTGTATTTTAACCCACCTGTTGAGATTTAATTTCAATGTCACTGGTTCTTTCTCCAAAATTTTAAGCTATTTTTTTCCCCAGAGTATTATATTTTTTATTATAGTTTCCATTTCTTCTTTTAGCTCTTTATTAGAAACATACTTATTTTCTAATTTTTCTCAGCTTATTCTAGTATCTAAATTACATATTCCAATTTGTGGTATTTGCAGACTTGTGGTTAATAACTTTTTAATGTAAGTATATTTTCATCAAGGATTAAAATTGTTTTGCATGTGTGTTTGTGGGTGTTGCGCGCAGCCTACAAGGTATGTGACCTAGGTGTACTGAAAAGAATGTGAGCTTGGGAGCTGGGCAGGCCTGGATTTCAGTGTCGGTTCCCCTTTTATTAACTGTGTGACCTTAGACAAGTGACGACCTATCTCTGCCATGGTTTCCTCATTTTAAAAATGTGGAATCTGTGCAAAATAGCATTGTGCAGATGGCCTGAGATAATATTGGTTAAGTACTTAGCACAATGCCTGTGCTAAGTGATATGTTTTTAGAATGTCAGCTACTATTATCAGTGTAAGTATGAAAAGTTATTAGAGAAGCTAACTGCAGTGTGGCATCTACTGTGTACTTGTCTTGCAGCCTTGCTGATCAGAGTCCTGAGAGGTAATGAGGTGGGACTAGAGAAAGAGAAGCAAAGAAAATGCATCTTCAGGGTCTTTGAGGGGGAGGGAGTAGCTCCTCTGACATATTCTTTGGTGGTTCCAAGACTAAATAGTCTTTTTTTGGAGGGGAGTCACTCCATTTCTGAAAGTCAGTAGTTAATGTGATTCCCTTCAGTTTCCTGGTTTATATTCTCCTCCCTTTGCAATAGTTCTTCCTTTGAAGATGTCCTGCCTGCACTGCACGTGACCAACACCATTTTTCGTATGTTTTCACTTTTTTTTTTTTTTTTGGCTATTTGGGCACTCACCAGTGTGCTGTCCAGTCCCCAATGCCCAGTCCCCCATGTGCTACATCTTATCTAATATGCATTTATCAAAATATTATTTCAGCCTCAAGACCTTTCTGTGTCACACTGTTCTCTCCTCCTTTCTGGTCCTTCCTGTTCTTAGAGTTTGGAACACGCCATTTAGCACTTACGATTTCCTGCTCGTATTGCTCAGGTTAGACAGTGAACAGCTTGAAAGTGGGGGCCATATTTTGGAGAAAACTTTATGGCTCATATCAATCTACTTTATGCTGTTGCTTGTCACAGATTCCCTTTGCTGAGACATATTTTCCAGGTTCCTGAGCATATACAATCTTAACTCATATAATTGTCAAAGTAAAATATAGGTGTTACAAAAATAAAAGGTGGAGGGCTGTGAATATCCCCTTCACCCCTTTACTAGGACTGTAAATACAATTTATGAATTCTTCTTTTCTTTTTTGCCCTCTATTTGTTCTGTGCTAAGTGAAATACATTTTTGGGGAGTATGTAAGTAATAAATGCAAATGAAGCAGCCCTTTTATGTCATAAACCACATTTGCCTCCAAGCCAGACAAATGTGGAAACTTGCCCACATTAATGGAAAAAAAATCACTAGTTTTTATTTGTCAAGTTTTTCCTTTCAAATGTATTGAGATTATCTCAGGCAGCGTTAAATTTGAAGCTTCTGGGGATGGCTTTTTCTACTCTTACTGTGGTCTTCTATATCATACCTATCATTGGACTGACGGGCACATTTCCATTTCTTTTCACTGAGAAAGGACAATGGAATTATTTAAGTACCAACAGGTATTTATAGAGTCACACACTTGTCCAGTTCGCTTTCTCTTTATTTCCGTAGACACAGCTGGGATTTGAAGAGAAACAAAGCTATAGACGTCACAGTCAAACAATTAACATTAAGAGCAGAATACATGAGTTTTTCTTTAAAAAGTCAGAATTTCTCCCATATTCCCCAAAGTGTGTTATTAATTCTCTTGGCATGTTACACAGCAAAACGAGGGTATTTATGAATGTGGCTACTTCTTTTAACAAGTTCCAATAACTGCTTCCTACACTTGTGTTTTTATATCAATTACATACAGTAAGCACTGAAATCAACCAAAGAGAACAGCCCAGGCCAACTTGAGATATTCGTGTTAAATGAGGACTGCCGCCTGCCAAAAGTAAAATGTGGACATAATTTTATAACACCATTTTATAATTAAAGTCATAAGTGAGGTTTCCTGCTATTGTTTAAAAATGTGTCATGATAAATTTAAATCAACGATATGGGCAAAGAAAGGTCTGCAAAATAACAGATGAAGGCAACTAAGATGGTACAGGAACATGGCCCGGTGCAGAAAAGAAACACATGCAAACAATTTTAGTGAAATAATTACATTTATTGTAGATGGAGTTCTGTTTTAGAAACTATAACCACTTAGAAACGGTTTTCATTCATGTCAGATTGAGGTTAACTTGTTGGTACTGTCTGTCTATAGAGAGATTTTTTTTTTTTACCAGCAGGGAAATTTAATACATTGATTCAGTGATAAGACCATGTCTTTGGACCAAATATTCACCAAAGTCCCCTAAAACTGAAGAATGTGACTCCCAACATGTGGAGTCCACAGTTGTTACTGTTGCCAAATTTAGCAAATAAAAATACAAGACACCTAATTAAGTTGAATTTCAGGTGAACAACAAATATATATTTTAGTATAAGTATGCCTCATGAAATATTTGACATATACTAGAAATTATTTGTTGTTTATCTGACATTTAACTTTGTGTGTCCTGTATTTTAAGACAAGTTTAGCCTTAGTAAAAATACAAATTTTGGCAATGGATTTTTGTACTTTTAAGCTAAATATTTGAAGGAGAGTAAATTTAAGTGATCAGAGCAGAGGCTAAGGTAAATTTATTTTTGCACTGTCAGCTCATTAAATTTCTAATGTTCACAGTTACATGGATGAATGATGATTTCTGCTCAGTGATGGGGAAGATTTTTGCTTTGCTAGTGAACACAACCCGTTTCAAAGAGCTGCTCCCTGAAGGAGATACATTGATTCACATACGTGGATAGATTTAATCATTAGGACATTCCTGGCTTTAGTAAGTCATGTTTGTCTAATGTGAAGGCCATTCCCAATGTATCAATTCATTCATCTTGTCTCTAATACAAGCCATGTGTTTCATAAGGGAGTTGAAAGGACATTAATCAGAATCTCCCCCCTTCAACCAGTCCAAGGGGATGCAAAGTTCTTGGTTACATCTCAAATGTCAAGATATGGGGAAATGGATAATAACATTCAAAGCATATCACCTGTAATTCATACCGTTGTTACAATTGCTGTGAAATATGTTGGGGGTGGGAGGCGATGTACCATAAAGCAATGTCTATTCACTGGAAACTGTGGCTGGAAAGGGCTGGAGGGCTGTATCTGCTTTTTCTCAGCAGACAAAACTCCCATTGAATCCATGAAAAGGCAGGAATTGGTATCCAAACTTATGTATAGCTTGATTGTCCTTTAAGAGCAAGAGAAAGATATAGTCGCCTATGACTTGATTTCTTTCTTATGGATCAGTGGTTCTCAATGCTGTCTGCATATGGAAACCAGCTTCTGAAGCTCTCAGTGCTCAGGCTGCCCTTCAGACCTATTAAATCACAGCCTCTGGGTTTGGGATCCTGGCATTAGTTGTTACCAATACTGTTGGTGGGACTGCAGTTTGGTGCAGCCACTATGGAAAAGAGTATGGAGGTTCCTCAAAAAACCAAAGTAGACCTACCGTATGACTCAGCAATTTCACTTCTGGGTATTTATCCAAATAAAATGAAAACACTAATTCAAAAATATATACACACCCCTATGTTTATTGCAGCATTATTTACAATAGCCAAGATATGGAAGCAACCTAGGTGTCCCATGATAGATAATGGAATATTACACAGCAATAAAAAAGAATGAAATCTTGACATTTGCAACAATATGACTAAAACTAGAGGGTATTATGCTAAAGAGAAATAAGTCAGAGAAAGACAAATACTCTATAGATTTACTTTTATGTGCAATCTAAAGCAAAACAAAACAAAAACCCAACCAAACAAAAAAGAACAGAGACCAAAGGGATGATTACCAGAGAGGAGGGAGTGAGGGGATGGGGGAAAAAGACAAAGGGGAATATAGTCAATACTACTGTGCTATGTTTGCATAGTGACAGATGATTACTAGAATAAGTGGGTTGATCACATTGTAAAGTATAGAAATGTTGAATCACTATACTGTACACCTGAAACTAACATAACTGATATAATACTGTATACCAACTCTACAGAAATAAAAAAGAGCAACAAAACAAAGAAACAGAAAAACTCCCCAGGTGATGCAATGTGCAGTCTAGTTTGAGAACCACTGGGTCCTCGCAGGAAATTCTGATTATAGATGTGGAAATGCCTGATGACTGGTTGGCGCTCATGGTTTTTGATTTTACACCAACTCGTCCTGCTGTATTTAGAAACTACTCTATATTTACAGAATGTTGCTAGTTTGTCATCATCACCATCATATCAGTATGATGATCATTTCTTATGCTCTCCAGAGGAAAAGTAATGGTAAACGATTAAACAAAATAAACAACTTGTAGTAAGACGCTGAAATGCAGAGCAGATTTAATGCACCAGGCACACTGGATTCGGGTAGTGAGAGGAGGCCTCCTCTGTAGAGGACATTAAAGTGAAAAATCTGAAACAGTGATTCTCAAAGTGTGGTCCCAGGACCAGCCACCTGAACATTCCCTGGAAGCTTGCTCAAAACAGTAACTCTCAGGCCCCACCCCAGCACTTTGGAGTCAGAGCCTCGGAGAGTGGGGTCCAGGAGTCTGTGCTTTGACAAGCTCTCTAGGTGATACTCGTGCATGGTCAAGTTTGAGGTTATAAATATTTCTCCAAATATTGATTTACAGCATCCCACCGGAATTGTTGTGTTTTCAGTCACTTAAAATAATATGTACTTTCAATTTTGATTTACCTTTTAATGTCAGGCTAATATAAAGAAATGTTTTAGAATTCCAAGTTAGGTGACTTTTCGTTGCTAATTTCCAGTTTTGTTGTATTGCATTTAGATAACATGGCATATTTGATTTATAGTTTTGGGATTTAGCTGAAAATTTCCTGAGGTCATTAGACCAATTTTGCAATGTTTTCTGGGTTTTGGAAAAGATTATGTATTTTTTTTTGAGTACGTGTATTTGTGTATATTAAGTCAGGCTTGCTAATTCAGTTATTTACTTATCGTGTGCTTGATCTGTAAATTTATGATTATAAAGGTGTGAAAGATTTCCATTACATCTGTCATATGCCAATTGTTCTTTGACTTTCTAACATTTTTTTTCATATATTTCAGAACTACGTCCTTACATAAATATTCATGGGTCTTATATCTTCTTGGTAATTTTTAAAGCACATGTAACATTTTATTAGCTTATATCATTCCCAATTAACATTTTTAGCCATTAATTCTATTTTGTCTGATATAGAATTTGCTTGGTGTGTCATATATTGTGTCCCTTAAAACAACTTATAATAGATATTCTCTTATTTTGTCAATTTTAAATCCAATTTGAAAGTCCCTGTTTTTGATAGCAGAAATTAGCCATTCATATTCATTACAATTTTTGAAATAACCACCATCTTATTTTATGTTTACTAGTTGTTTTGGTTTCATTTTTTCCTGATGTTTAATAGTACTATAAAAATTCTCCTTGGTGTTCTCTTTCTTTTTTTAAACCACTAGTCATTTTTTTTAGAAATGATACATCTGAAATAATTTAAAAATCTGTCTTCAAGTTTTGAAACTTTCCCCGTAGGAAGTGGAGTATATTCCTTTTTGAACAGGGGCTCGCCTTAGTGATTCACTTGAATGAATAGAATGTGATGGAAGATACAAATGGCTTCTGAAAGCCAGTTGACAAAAGGCATTGCAGATCTTGCCTGGTGTTCTCTCCCTCTCTGTCTCTCTCTCCTTTTTTTCTTTCTCTCTCAGTGCTCATCATTGGAACCCAGCCACCACACTATAAGGAAATGCAAGGCATGAGTAAGGCCATGGGTACGGCTAACAGTGCCAGCTGAGGAGGCTTCACGCCTATTGTGCCCAGTGAGCCCCCAAACCATGAGAAATAAAAAATAGATGATAATTTTTGTTTTAAGACTCAGCAATAGATACCGAAGCAACAATAGATCACAGAAGCAACATCTTATTTTTCTATTTGTTAGTTAAAATATTTGTACATTTAAAAATATTTGTATATTTATGTAGATTACATCAAGCATTAAGCAATATTTATAACCCATGATACAAACAAGGAAAGATCTTTAGTAAATTTATATGTAACCTCTTCCCCTTTTGGTTTTCTGTAATAAATTTGAGATTTATGAATGCCCTACATATGTCCCTGCTCTTTAAGAAATTTTTTATTAATAGTTGCTTTACGTGTCCTATGCAGATTACCAGCAGTTATTTAGATTCACTCATAAGTTTTGTGATTTTTGTTGTGTATCATACCACTATTCCAGGGGTTTCATGTCTTTCTCTTTCAAGGATTTATTTTTTTCATTCCACTGTGATATATCTTTGAATCATTTTTTCAGAAAGGATATACAAATACTGAACATTTCGATCCTTTGCCTATGTAAAGCCTTAATTTTGTCTTCATACATGAGTAATAGTTTGGACTGAATTCTCAGTTCTAAATAGTTTTCTTTCAGAAATTTGAAAACAAATTTTATTGTATATTAGTATTCTTTGATAATGGGGAATCAGATTCCAGTTCAATATTTGTTCTTTTCTTTACAAGGTACTTTTTTACTTTTGGGATTTTTAGTTTATTCTTTAATGTAAATATTTTACTAGTCTGTACTTCTGTGTATGACTTAAAATTATTTCTGCTTATTCTCTCTCTGTTGGCCCATTTCAGCCTGATGACTCAAATTCTCTAACTTGGGAATTTTTTCTCTTATTATGTTTTTGATTTTTCATTTTCTCCCTCTTTCTCTGCCTTCTCTCTTTCTCGAATTCCTACCAGATGAATGTTGGTATCCATTTTATTATTTCAGCCCTTTTGTTCAATATATTATTTGGGAAATCATGTTTTTAATGTTAAAGAGCTCCTTTTTGTTTTCTGAATGCTTCTTAGTAGTTTGTTCTTAATTTATAGGTCCACTATCTTCTCATAATTATAGTGGAAAAATTTTTCATCTATTTCCTGTATTATTGATTTCTACTTATATCATTAGTACTTCAATATCTTCAGATATCTGGTGATAGTAACCACCTCTTCAGAAAAGGAGGGCTAGGTTGGTTATTAAAGGTATCATGCACAGGTACTATCTGAGGTCTCTTTCCAAAAGTAGGCACATTTCTTTTTAACCTGCATGAACAGAAAGCAGTGAAGAGAGACAGGTTTGGAGGAACCTGGAATTTCATTTCCTTGTGATAGTTTAGCAAAGAGCTGACTCGGCACATCTGAGCTCAACAGGCTGATAGCAGGTACTCAGCTCTTGAGACAACCTCCCCCAATTATTTCTAACACATCCTCTCCCCTGGCCAGAAGATTCCATGTAACAGTCTCACAGCTGTTCTGTTTCCATGACCCTATGAAAATGTAGAACATTATGGGATCAGAGTCCTACTGTCTTGGGATATTGGCCATGTTTACACACAACCCATGCCTGGCCTAAGCTGTGGGTTAATGAGAGGTTCAGAGATTATTTCACTCTACTACTTCCTCCTTATCGTTTTTTTTTTTTATTTGGTAAACTCTGTTTGGTTTCTGTATTACATGGTCCTATGGTGTGGATCTATGACCCATTTTTATAACAAGCAGAGTTGGGGAACTCTTCCATATGAAAAGCTGAGATGGTGTTACTCTAAGCATGGGGTGATGTTGTTAGTTTCTCTACATTGCTGGCCTTACTTTTCTCTTCATGTCTATTGTGGAGTTATGGAGTTCTCTCTTTGGACCTAATTTCTGTGCTTGAACCTTACCTTACACTTTGTTTGGAGGCATTACTGTGACTGTCCTGGAGGCAAACACAGTAGCCCTCAGCCCTGCACACAAGACTCAGGACATACGCACATTTGTGGCTTTGACATCAACTACAGTGGATCCTGGAGCAGCGTGGGGGTCAGGGGTGCCGAGCCCCAAGCAGTTGAAAATCTCTGTGTAACTCTTAGCTTTACAGTAGGCCATTCACATTTGCAGCTTCAACCAACTGCATTTGGGAAACAGTATTTTTGATCCTAGGTTGGGAAGCTGCAGTTGGGAATGGGAAAATAGTATTTTCTATCTGTGATTGGTTAAACCCGAGGATGTGAACCCCTGGAGAGGAAAAAGTTGACTGTAGTTATTGAAAAATCCACCTAGAAGTGGACCTAGAAGTTCAAATCTGTGTTATTCAAGGGTCAGCAGTCTCTGCAGAGGGCCGGGGGTGAGTGTGCCAGTGAGCACAGAGCCCAGCATTAAAGGTATCATAGCGACGAACTGCCCAGTCTACTCCCTGGTGAAGAGCAAGAGCAGGTGTTATGAATTTGTTGTTCCTTCAATGTGCTTCAGTTTCCTTGTGCCACTCAGGTTGAGCATCTCATCAGGCTGAGTGCAGTCCTAACATTTAAAGACATAGATTATTTTCTGTGCAATGTACACTCCTAATGCAAGTCACAAACTTTATCTGGTGCTCAACTGAAAAATTATGATCTGTTCCAATGTGGGAGGAAAAACTGTCAGTCTTATCAAGAGGCAGTCTATCTGTAGTTTCCCTAGTGACTGGAGATATTTTCAAAGTCAATAACGACCCCAGGGAAATTTTGCTTTACATAATGACCTTAAAAGCAATCTTCTTGATGGCCAGACCATACCAACCCATAGGGCTGACCTTTGTTTAAGCCTGTGCAGAACGGCTCCACTACCTGTTCCTGCTCCCAACTTTGTTAACTCAGAACTTGGAGATTCTTTGGGGCTTTTTTGGGGAAGAAGTTATTTTAGCTTTAATAAACTCCTCTGCAGGTTCTATTTTAGATTGGAATTTTTCTCTGCTCTGTCTTTTACATTAAGCTAGTCTATCTGCTCACATTAAAAAAAATCTTGTTAAAATTATCCACTAATCCAGTCTCATTGTAATTTCAAACCACAGAAAATATTATACGCTGGACAAGTAGTGTAGTTGGCAGGAGCATCATCCTGTGCGCCAAGAGATCGCTCATTCGATTCCCTGTCAGGGCACAGACCGGGGTAGCGAATTTGATCCCTGCTCAGGGTTCGTACAGGAGGCACCTGATTGATGTTTCTCTCTCACATGGATGATGTTTCTCCCTCTAAAATCAATAAACACATCCTCAGTGGGAATTTAAAAAAACAAAAAAATTGTGAGAATGGCCACCTTTGATGCCTAATCTAGAGTAGGTCCAATTCCCTGTCTTCCCCATCTGTTAAATGTCTATCCAAAGGTATATTTCAGAACCTGAAGTTTCCTGACCATGCATGTATGTATGTAAAAGTTTTAAAATGTATTTCAGTGATCTAGTGGTCTGTTTGCTCTGCTTATACCCTGCCCCCCAAACCTAGTGGCTTAAAACAGCATGCATTTTATTGTATCTTATGATTCTATGGGTTGACTGGACCTTAGCCATTCAGTTATAGCTTGGGCTTGGTAGAAAAAAAATGCCTACCACAATATTTCCCATTCTACATACTATTCTCAAACCTTGCCACACTCTGATCAGATGGTGGAGTCTTTGTCCTCTCCTCTGAAGCTGAGTGGGCCATTGTAGATGGCTCAACTAATAGACTATAGCAGAAGATATGCTTTGTGACCAAGGCCAGTTCATAAAAGGTAATCCAGCTCCCCATGGCTCTCTCTTGGGAAACTGGCATAGAAACCCAGCCACTGTTCCCCAAGGTGGCCCAGGCCTTGTGGAGTCTCAGTCCTGGCTAAGATTCCAGCTGATAGGCAGTACAACTTGCCAGCCTGGTCATGATGTGGAGATGCCAAACTCTGCCCAAACTGAAGATATATGAATAAAAGAAATGTTACTGTTGTGAGCCACTAAACTGTGGAGTGGTCTGTTTTGCAGTAGTAGGAAAATTGGAATAGGTGCCCTAATGTAGTGGTAGTCAGATGGTGATTCTGCCTTGGTACTCCGCCATTTGCCTCTCTTTGCAGATGGGGAGCCTGCACTCCTTACGTGACAGCTCAGGGCTCCAAAAAGGACAAAGTGGAAACTTCCAGGTCTTTTTAATGTCTGAGCTTGGATGTCCCAGAATGTCACTTTATCCACATTTGATTGGTCAAAGCAGTCACAGGCTCAGCCCAAATTTCAGAGGAGACATAAACTCCGCCTCTTGATGGGAGGAAGGAGAAACGTCTGTGCGTGCAAGAGAAAAGGAATTGACGCTGGCCGTCTTTGGAAGTCAGCAGCCCTACTTCCTTCATTAGACTATTAGGTCCATGAGAACCCCAGCTTTGCCTCTCTTGTTCATCATTGGGTACCCTATTGCTGTATTTGGCATGTACTATCTGTGAAAATATTTATTGCAGAAGTGAATGGATATATAGTGTAAAAGTGTGCAACTTTTTAATGAGACTATTTCCTTTGACCAGAACACATTTTTCTCTTTCCCTATGCTGACTAATTCCTCCTCAAAACTCCTCAAAATTCAGTCTAAATGCCATTTCCTTCATGGCTCCAGGCAGAGCTGGTTATTCTCTCGGTTCCCTCGGTCTATTACTCACGTCTCATTGTTGTGTTGGGTATTTCTTGGTTTCCTTCTGGGAGGATCACAAAAGGCAAAAATCATATCTTGGTCATCTTTGAATGACTCTCAGTGTCTGGCCGGTAGTATGGCTTAGAACAAATGAACACTCAAAAATGCAGATACATCTAATTTGGGTACCATACAATAGGTAAATAAAACATTTGAAATGCATTTTAAGGAGAGGTTATGACTAAAGGCCTTGGGCTGGGGGTGGAGGAAGGTGGGGAAAGAGAGAGATCCTTCAGTAAGAAAAGGAAAGTTATTTCCCCCTCCCAAAATAAGTTGAGGTTACCAAAAAGTTAAAAATAATTAGAAGAGTTTGTAACATTATGAACCTCTAGTGTTCTTGACTTTATCTGTAAAATGGGGATATAATAGTCCTTATAATAATTGAAGGTTGATGTGAAGAGTAAACAGAGTAAAATATGCATGGAGCTTGGACAAATGCCCGGAACATAGTAAGTGTTCAAAGCATGGCAACTATAACAACAAAACTTCCCACACTATTTGTTATTTATTGATGGGCCACTTTGTACCAGGAACTGCACTCAGGGATAATATGAATGCCAAATAACAGGGGCTTCTTTGCTGAAGTAATTCAACACGAAGCAAGAAAGGCAGAGAAACCATTCTGGAAACAGCCACAAGGTGTGGCACTTCAAGGAGCTCTTTCCTTTTGGTTTAGGGAGGCACATTCGGTGGCTAGAATCTTCTCCAGTGCAGGAGGGAGGAGCAGGTGAGCCTAAGATTTGCTGATTCTGCAGTTTGGTGATAATGGGAAAAGTCAGCTGTTACTTAGGAAAGCACAAATCCCACATCTGAAAAGAAATCTCCAGTCCAAAGATTTCTGGTTCTTGGGAATTTGAAGCTTGTTTTATGTAGCACTTCCTTTCCATGCAGTTATAGAGCTAAAGATAAGTCTGTTTTATTAAAATGAGCCTTCCTATGAGAGTTATTCTGAATAACTTGAAGTGGCACAGACCCTATGTAACAATCACACGATGGTGATGAGGGATCCTGCAGACGTGTCACCACGTCTTGCACAAACTCCACAGCCAAACCCTCCAGGTTTCTTGGAGAATCCATCAGCAACTGAAATTGCTTTGTTTGATACCTTAGATGGCCTCTTCAAGGGCAGAAGGCCCAGACAGACCTCTTTGCTAGCTGCCAGCTAATTAATTTACTTCCAAAATACAAAGTAAGGCTCACTGTTCTCATTGTTGTTTCCTCTTCCTTCTTTCCCACCACTGCTTCTTAAAAAAATAAATCCTGTTTTACCTTTGTTAGCCGACAGCTGTTTAACGGCCGCCTCCTTTATATACAAGTGACTTACTTGGCACGCATATAATTAACTACACGTTTCGGAGTCATTCTTTGATATATGACATCATGGAGATTTACCATCACGTGCAGTCCCTTACAATGTTCATAAATGTTCTGGTTTTTTTTCATATACATGATACTCGTGGAGCTTGGGTTTATAATACACAAATAGAGACAGATGCCTTGTTGAAATAGGATGGTTCGTTATTCAAGTGGCCTGTGGACACCAATTGGTCTGGATACCACACATAGAAACAATACCTGGAGATGTGCCGGGTGAAGAAGATAGAATTAAGGATTTTACCCAGAACTGTCCAGTTAATATCAGTATGCAAGTGAAAGAGAGTTAATTGTTTTCTGAGCTCCCTAAGGTGGTGGTTCTTAACTGGGCGCAGTTTTGCATTCTGGGGGCACCTGGCAATGTCTGGAGACAGTTTTGGTTGTCGTGACCAGGGCAGATTGGCAGGGAGAGAAGTGTTGCTGGCACCTGCTGGGTAGTGGTCAGGGGTGCTGCTAAATATCCTACAGTGCGCAGCTCCACACAACAAAGAATTACCTGGCTGAAAATGTTAATAGGGCCAAGGCTGAAGCCCTGCTCTAGGGCTGCAGATCCCACTGACAATCACTTTGGATTGCACTGACTGGTTTAAATGTCCCTTTTATCTCCCTTGGCTGCGTTATAGTCTCTTGCTTTTCTCTAAGGCAGTGTCACACACAGGCCTGACACTGAAATATTTCTTCTTGGCTTCTGTGACTCTTTGTGAATACTTGCTAAATGAACGAAGGGGCTAACCTTATCAGCTAATTGTTTATGCTTCTTAAACATTGTGACCTTTCTGTATTCTTCTTACATTGGTTTTTCTTTCCTCCTTCTTCTCTGAGATTTGGACTTGCAATTACCAAAGAGATACATTCTGCAGAGATGTGGAAAGAATGGTAATGAAGCTGTAGGTAGCAGAGAGTAATTAACATTTCTCTGCTTCAATACTGAGATTACCAGGCCTCCTGGATGACAGTGAATGCATAAGGGATTATACATTTCATAGTAACACTTATATACTAAAATACTCATGTGAATTAACTAATCTTCACAATGTTCCTGGAGTGGATCTTTTATTAATCTTTGTACCTACAAGTGCTTATTGAGTGCCTTTTGTAAACCAAGAAACTGGTTATTTCTCCAAACTTTGGTGAGACCAAGAGACTTTATATCATTAGCTGGTGAGTCGTTCTAAAAGTGTCGGCTTATTCATGACTAGAGAGTTCCATCCCTTTTGTGGCCTTGGCCAGGTTTTATAAAGTGTAGCCTCTTGTTTATTTATAATGGACTTTGAGATCCTTGGACAAGATGTATTACATATGTGTGAAGGATTAGAAGGCAGTTTTTAATAACAACAGGAATAATACTGCTTTGTACTGCTAAACTGTAGATCTTTTCTTCTAAAGATTTAAAGCCCATTATAGACATAATTTGATTGTTGCTCTATTGCAACAGTGTTTTTCCTTCTCTCCCTGTCCAGTCAGATCGCTTCTTTATTAAAGATGGCACGAATACTTTCTCATGTTATGACCTCTTTGATAAACAGCTCAGGATGTTATAAAAGCAAAGCAGGAGATGTCTCAAATAATTAGCGACAGAAGGCTTGCTGATGCTCGGGTGTTAACGTTGCCAGAAAGCTCAGCTATTTGCGGGTTGCTCAGTACGTTTTTGTACAGATGTGTGCGAGGTTGAGTTTCAGCCATAGGCCTGTAACAGCATCAGGAAACATTTTGTCATGCTACTTCCTTGGGTGATCTTTTATGACCAGAAGAAAAAAAAGTCATATTTCTGTTTTGTGAAATTGAGCTCGAATTCTGGGTAGTTTAGCAGTAATCAGTATATGCCCGAATCACAGCTGCATGGGATGGTTTGTATTATATACCAATGGCAACTACTGCTCTAAATATGGAAATTAAATACTTTAGGCTCAGGCTGATTCAAATCTGTGGGTAGGAAACATCTGATCTTTCCCAAGATAAGTTTATAAGACTGTGGAAGTTTCTCTAGGGATACAAATCCTATTCACATTCATATGTATTTCTTTGGGGATGGTCTCTTGAGGTCTCTTGGCAGCCACCTTCTTTCGTATGGGGAGAGACTGGGTTCCATAGGAATGCCAAAGGAAAAAAAAAATCAAAACGTCCTCAGAAGATTATCGGAGTGTGGTTGATCTAGAGAGCAAATCCGACAGTTCCAAGCCTCTAGACATGAGTATCAAACAATACTTGGCTTTCTTCCCTCTAGGCATGAGACATCCACATTTACCCAGAATCAGTTCGTAATTTGGAAGCTTCTTAAGTTACTGACATTCTCAGATCCTGCACCAAATTTCTCATCCACTCTTCTAATCATAAGTAGTTATGTACAGTGTTACGGTTGCAGCCTCGATGCTTCTTTTATCAGCCCATCATTCTCAATGCTTTTCTTAGAGCCCATGTGGCCATGGGACAATACTGTAACACATAGGAGATGACTAGATGGAACTCACCTAAGCTACAGAGCTCCTTAATTTGGCCCGATTAGTGTCTATTACAGCTCACTTAAAATTTTGTTAAGGAGTAAAATTGACATGGTATCTCAGAAATTATCTACTATTGTCTTGCTAGGCAATCCGAGTCTATGACCGTCTAGAAACTTCCCAGACAATGCCCTCTGCCCTCTTCTGACCCTCACCAAACACATTAGAGGTCACATGCAACTCTGGTGGATACTTTCTGCCACACCAATGGCTTCTTACCTCAAGCACTTCTGTCCCTCTGCCTGAGGGCTTTCTTTGGCCTTAGGGCTTGCGAATCCTGGCTTGGGTCAGGGCTCATTCTCCAGGACAAGTGCTGGGGAATGAGCACCCTCAGGACTGACCCTTGATTAATGAAGGAAAAGAGTTGGTGGCTATGAACCCAGGCTTTCTCACCCCCAGGTCAGTTCTGAGCTGTATTCTACATAGTGTCTGAGAGGGTACCCAGTGGGACTGATCCTTAGTGCTTACTAGTGTCCTACTCATTAACACATCCTTTACTAATTCCTTCCCTCACCTGTCCCAGTCCCTCCTCCTTGTGATTCCTGCTATCACTTCCCAAATAAACTACCTGCGCACAAATTTGTGTCTCAGGATCTGTTGTTGGGGTAACTGAAACTAAGGCAGCATCTGATATAGTAGCTCACCAGGGAGCCCTCCTCTTTTCAGTCAACATTCAGTCGGCTACTAAGTGCTTCGGCTCT
This sequence comes from Desmodus rotundus, assembly GCF_022682495.2. Taxonomy (NCBI): domain Eukaryota; kingdom Metazoa; phylum Chordata; class Mammalia; order Chiroptera; family Phyllostomidae; genus Desmodus; species Desmodus rotundus. The sequence continues at coordinate 119,592,874 of NC_071392.1, forward strand.
CCTTCCTAAGTAACCCTTGAACCGTTTCCTTCTCTATTTCTAGAGTTCCGTTCAAATCCATAGTATCTCACTTAGTTGATTACAGTGGCGTTTGAATCTAGTTCCCCATAACCAGTCTTTCACAATGCTGCCAGAGAGACCTTTTCGAAAGGCAAACTTGAACCTGTTACTTCCCAGCTTCAGACCTTTCAGTGGCTCGGGCTGTTCATCACCTGGTTCTCTCCTACCCATACTGTGCCCTTCTTGAACTTCATACTGTTGCACATGTTCTATGGCTGCAGTGTGGTGTTTACACTCCAGTTTTGTCCACCCGGGAACCTCAGCATAATTTGAAAGACAAAATAAACTTTACCATGTCTCTGGAACTGTCCTTCAGGGCCCACACTCCCTGGTGGCTTCTTTAGTCCCATCGCTTTGCTTGTACACGTCTCCATGAGTACCTGTATCTCTGTTGGTGAGTATACAGGGTGGGGGGGAGGGACATAAAAGAAGGTTTACAATCATTCATATGGAAAATAATGCTATAATTAATAAATAATAATACAAGAATAAACTGTGTTTCAAGTACTCACAACTGTAAACCTACTTTTGCCCCACCCTATAGTGAATTTTATCACTCAGCTGAAAGTTCCCAGCCCCTGGCTCAGCACTAGCATGAAATCAATTCTTGAGCCTGAGAAGGACAAGTCAGCCATTCAGTTTGTCCTTTGGAAGTTTGTTCTGGAAAATATGGTAGAGCTGAGGTTTGAGAGGAAGCTCTCTCTTCTGCTAACACATAAGAACTACTTAATGAAGAGAGACAAACTGGTGGTGATGTCTGCATGACCCAGAGGTTTGGTGAAAGAATGATTAACATGATCACTAAATATTCAGTACCTAACATGTTACCCTGGTGCTTTAATGTTAGATCTACTTATTTTGCCACGTTTAATTTCTTTTGAATAAATATCCTCCTTAGCCCTTGTGACACACATAGGAGGAAGTAGAGGCATATTTACAAGAAACTTCAGTTCTCTGGATTTATTTTGTCGCTGTCTCCAGGTTTGATTTGTTAAGACTCAGAGTCATTGAATTCCAGTGATAGAAAAATTATAAAGTAAAATAGGACAATGTTCAGTTCTGTCCCAGCTTGGCTTGGAAGGTACCTAGATTTCTGTTGGTTAGTTGCCCCTCTATTGGGGGACATTATAGGTACCAGCCAAAATGCTCAGCTCTGTTCCTTCTGAGGGAGGACTATGGGGAGGATCCTGTTTACCTAGTGCCGTGACCTGGGTATGGGCTCTGGCTCCCTTCCCAATGGAGACTTCTCACTTCTGGAAACCAGACCTACTGTCCCAAGGAGGGGGTGGGGCAGGCCAATTTCACCATAGTTTCTACATGGTCTAGGATGGGGAGTTGCTTCTCTATACCTTTGGCACGACCCCCTAGAACTTCCTAGCATCAGGGGGATATGGTGGAATGAAGCAAACATGGCACTTCATGGTGTCTCTCTGGAGGCTTCATGGGTGTCTAATGAGAGTTGAGAAGGGGCAGAGTCACCAAGCAGGGCTGAGGTCAGATGTGGCACCACGGCCATCTACTAGCTGCAATGGAACACACAGCCACACTTGTGGTGGTGGCTGGGGCATGTCTCCCAGGTCAGATGGGAAGCTGGATGTTCCCAGCCTTGCAAGGGGCTGGGAACTTCTTTTTAATTGGGTAGAGCCCTGAGGCCTGTGTGATGGGATATAGGCGTACCCTGCAATACAAATAAAGCCACAGGTGTGGGTCTACCCTGAGGAATGGAGACAGGAGATACTGGCCAAGACCAGGCAGAGAGGAGGCTGGGAGCCACTGCCCACAAGAAGGGCACAGGGGTCCAGTTCCCATGCACAGAGTGACCTGTCTCCCAGCCTGGATTCCCAGCAGAGCAGCCCTCACATACCAAGGCTGGGGTTGTACTCTCTGGTATTGGTTTCCTCACTCTTTCCATGAGGAGCCTGGTGTGCCTTGTCCTCTCATGTTTTTTTTTTTTTTTTTTCTCTCCCTGCCCAAGGCCCATCTGAGCTTAAAAGGTGGTAAATCCTGATTTCCAGGCTGAACCTTTGCCCTTGATCTCTACATTCCAACTCTGCTCTGAAATAAAGTCTATTTTTTTAAAAACTAAAAGCAAAGAAAAAAAATTATTCCATCAATGATAACAACACTCCTGGTTATTTTGCTCTATTTTGAGAAGTATTGAAGAACCAGTTATTTCCATTTCAACAAAAATAATTGTAATAGTTTATATTTTTTAAATGTCTTTCATGCAGCTCAGTCATATTTATACACTTTGTTTCCACAGTTTTGTTTAATCTTCATGACAATTCTCTAAGGAGGTATTACTGTAAACTCCATTATACAGATGAGGAAATAGAGGAGCAGAGAAGTTAAGTGACTTTCCCAAGGCCACACAGTAAGTGGAAAAACTGCACTGGCAGCTCCACTGAAGTGCTCGGTAGGGTGGGATAAAAATAGGTTTACAACTGCGAGTACCTGAAACACGGAGTTTATTCTTGTATTATTATTTTTTAATTATTATATTATTTTCACCCTGGCTGGGCAGCTCAGTTTGTTAGAGTGTCCTCCTGATATGCCAAGGTTGCAGGTTTGATCCCTGGTCAGGGTACATAAAAGAATCAAGAATGAAGAAAAAAAAAAAAGAATCAAGAATGAATACATCAATAGGTGGAGGAATAAATCAATGTTTCTCTCTCTCTCCTTTCTTTTCTCTCTAAAATCAATAAATGAAAAATGAGTTATTGTATTATTTTCCATATGAACAATTGCAAACCTGCTTTTGCCCCACCCTGTAAATATATTCCACCACTTACTACTTGCTTAATAGATGTAAACGGTGGAGACCCAGGCCCTTTGTAGCATCAAGGAGATACTCATGGTGGGTGCACCGGTGTTGCTTAGGGCTCACTGTACACGTTGCAAAGGACAGTGGACGCAGGTGTCCATGTTTTTATTGACCTCTTACCTTTCTACCCGCACTCATCTCTCCCCCTGGGGTATTCGCATTTTCTCCCGCCTTAAATCTCCAGGCAAATTGTTTTCTTGTCCCTCTGTCCCCCTAGTTTGCTGACTTTCTCTTTTACTTCCACTGGTTCCCAATTTCCTCTCTTACAGAACAATAGCTATAACAATGATACCACTACTTGTAACAAGTCTTTGGTTGTCTGTTCTGTGGGAAAGAATGCATCTATTTACCAGGAAAGTCCAAATAAGCCATTACGATCTTCTAAACCTGAACTGCCCATGGCGGGAGCCACCAACCCCACGTGGCCACTGAGTATTTGAGACAGAGCAAGTTGGAATTGAGATGTGCTGTGAGTATAAACTGCACACCGAATTTCAAAACTTAATACGGGGGGGAAAGAATGTAAGACCTCTCATTAATGATTTCTTAAATATAGGCTATAGGTTGAAATGATGGCTTAGATAATATAATTATTAAAATTAATCTCATTCATTCTTTTTACTTCTTCTAATGAGGCTACTAAAATTGTATACAGGTAAACCTGTCTATTGTGCTTCACAGATGTTGCATGTTTTACAAACTGTTGTTTAAGACCCTCTGCCAGCAAAAAGATTATGATTTGTTTTATTGTGGAGGTCTGAAACCAAACCTACAATATATCCGAAATATATGTGGCTTCTGTTACGCTTTGGTTGGATAGGGCTCTTCAAAACCCAGTGTTCACTGTTTGAGCTAAAGAAAGGAAAGAGGCCCAGCCCTGCCCTGAGGGAATTCCCAAGCTCAGGGGATGGACAGCTTCTTGTGGACTCTGGTGCTCTTGAATGATACAGACTCTGTGGCTGTCCCTGTAGAAGTCATCTGCATTTTAATGGAAGTTCAAACCTAGCAGTGGGAGTTTAGGCATCAACAACCTGCTGGAGAGATCAGTATCAGCTGTCGGGCCCTGGATTGTGGAGGCTGCACTTTCTCTGCAGTTTCGTAGCACAGCACCTGGAGCAGAGTCCTGAGCAATCAGTAATTGTTCACTGATTAAACTTATTTGGGTCTGTGTTGTCTAAACCTCATCACATGGGAAGCTGCCTCCTCTGCTTGTTCCTAATGGGATTCTTCCCTCCCTGTTGTCATGCACACCCCATCAACAACCCCGCCAGTTTTAGCTCTTTAATTATTCTCCAAGCACCCCCTTCATGTCCCATGTCTTAACCAGAGCCTTCATCATCTCTCACTTAGATCCTATCTGGTCCTCTCACCTCTAGGCTAGCCCAGGGATTCTCAAACTGTAGTATGAATCAGAGTCTCCTGGAGGACTCATTCCTGCAGACTGCTGGGCTCCACCCCCCGTGCTCTGACTCACTAGGTCTGGGTTGGAGCCTGAGAACAAGTTTCAAGGAGATCTAGTGGCTGCTGGGCCAGGGGCTACACTTTGAAGATTGTTGGCTTAGCCTAGTGATCTCCCTAAAACACAAATCTGATCATGAGACTTTTTCTAAGACCCCCATATAGCTGTTCAGAGCCTTCTGGATAAAGTCCAGACTCCAAGAGTCTTCATGGTTAGTTCCCTGTGACTCGCCCTGGCTCCATCAGTGAGGTCTTCCTTTCCTCCATGCTGCCTGTAGTTCTTCCAGTGGACTGGGTCCTACCTCACCTCAGAGTGCCCTGTCTGCTGCATATGTCCCTCCTTTCCCTGCAGGCTGACTTTCCCAGCGTCCTGTGACTGTCAGCTTTCCACTGAGTTGGGCCAATGGAAGGTACAGTTAGGAAATGGAAAGGCGGTGGGAGGGGAGAAACCAAGTCCATTTCTCTCCTGTGCTTTGAGCAGCATTGACAGCAATCACTGTGTATTCTCAATGGCTTCAGCTTCTGCCAGATTGCCTGGCCCTAGGGCACTGGAAACACCACCTCTGCCCTGCAGCACTTGGTGTGGAAGTGGCTTCCTGTTGTCCTCAGTACCGGGATTCTTCTCTGGCCCTGTTTGGCTTCTTAGCTCTTCTGTTATTAATATTTGCACCAGATTCCCTCTGTGGTAAATGCATGAAGGTCATACTACTGATGTCCAAGAGAACTTTCCTTTTTAAAACAATTTTAATTATCTTTTATATATCAAGATATCTCTATCTATCTATCATCTATCATCTATCTCTGTAGATATACCTCAAATCATAAGCCAAATGGTAGAACTTTCTGTCAGGATTGGGTACTCTGTATCTTCCCTATCCAATATGGTAGCCACTAGCCACCAAATTGGCCATCAGAACGTGAAATGTGGCTACTGCAATTGAAGAAGTGAAATTTTAATTTAATATAAATTTAAGTAGCCACATGAGACTAGTAGCCACTCTATTGGACAGTGTTGGATTAGACCCTGATTAATATATAGCCATCAAAATTTAGAAATAGATTTTGAAATTGGCACCAAAAAGAACAAAGAAGTTTTCTGTGTTCTTTGTTGTACAATAGTCTTGCTGCCAACATATAGTCTTATGCCAAGATAGTCTTGCATATAAGCTTGATTACTTTTAAAACCTTTAGATCACTTACTGAATTATAGCTCTATAGGGTTTGAGATTACAAAAAAGAAGAGAGATGAACAAGAATTAATGTTAAGTAAATTAAAGCAAGTTACAGAATAATATGGATAGTAGCGTCTGATTTGGTAAAAATAAAAAAGATAGGAATGTGAGTCCTCATATAAAAATCTCTGAAAAAATACACAAGACACTGTTAATGGTGGGAATATGGGTAGGAAACAGGTAGAGAACATAGTTTTTATTTTATATACTTTATTTCTTTCTGGACTGTTTAGAGAGAGCTATTTATTGTGTATCTATCTTTTTTTTTTCATGAGCATGTATCACTTTTATAACAAAAGCAGCAAAGCAAAAAAAAATCTGGATGACGTGTTATTACATTATATAGAATGGGTTATAGACTTTTCAGCTTTGTCATTTAGATTCGACTGAGCAAGATTTAATCCTTGATGACTTAATGTTGTCATTTGAATTTCATGTAATCATTATGATGTAATGATTTTTGTATGTTTTAAAAGTACCCAGGATTTGTTTTAATCAGGTGTGGTAAGACATGCAGAAACAGAAATGACTGCCGTGAAGTTTTTATACTCACAGACCCGTGGAAACAGGAGGCGTGGCATGCCATGCAGGGCCACATGGGGAGGCACCAGTGTGGTCAGGAGGCAGAAGGGGCAGAAAACTTGGGCAAAGACCTTTATTGTAGTTTCTGTGGGAAGGAATGAGGGAGGTGGGTAAGTAGGCCTAAAATTGGTTAATTCGGATAATTTCATTGGGCTTCAGGGGGCTGTCTCTGGACCCCTGGTGCATGTGCCTGGGGTGACCAGGTCAGGTGGATGATGGCCCAGAGTGCAAGATCCTGGTAAAGGAGGTGGTTGAGGTATGTACTCTGGGTTGGGTGGTTTGCATGTTCCCAGGTTGAGTCGTTTACTATCTCTAGTAATGATGAGCCCTTGGAGGGACAGCCTCTATAGGTTAGCAAAGCCTCAGATGTCAAATCACCAGAAGTATAGAAAGTAAAGAGATATGATTAATACATCTGATGAAGTCATCAGGAAAGTAGGTAACACTGTATCCTTGAGCTGAATTTCTATGATCTTTGAATTCTTGCTTTTTGCTCATCAGGATGTCAGCAATCCTTTCTCCTCCTGCATGAGGGCTTGCATCTGGCCTGTATCTTCCTTTCTTTTTATGTTTGTTAGACTTATATATGTCAACTAAGAGGAAATGGGCCCTAACTGAGGGTTAAGATGTTTGTTCCTCTATTAGCCCTCATTATGGCATTTCTGGCGGGCTATCAATTTTGGGGAAGAAACCACACACACTTAACTATCATAAGACGGATTGTTTCTAAGGACATGGACTTTCATCAGGGGCTAAGGAACCACTTAGTGCAGGAGTTCATGCTGTGTGGTTGAGCTTGCTGCCCCCAAGCTACGGCCACCTCACGCTGCCATAGACGAAGTGCTTTGCTCTCGGCACCCAGTCCTTTAACATGTGGGCCCTGTATTGTTGCCCAAGGGAAACTTCTGCAAACCAATTATACCCAAAGGGGAACCGTTTATGGCATTCTGGACCTTCCTGATTCTTGAGTCAGCCTTAGGGACAACAAGGCCATGTCTCCTTTCTGGGGTTCCCAGTGTCTTGGAAGAGTATGCTCCTTCCAGCTTTCCAGAATCCTGGAAAGACCATGTTTTGTATTTTGTCTCTTCCTTTGTCTTAGCTGTGTACTGGATTCTTGTGGCCATGACTTCTAGATAAATATAGTTGCTATATTATGGAGCACCCATTTTTCATAATTTATTGCTAATAATGACACAAAACAAGCCAACAGACATACAGAGAGGCAATATCCTGGTGGCTACATAATTTGGGCGAGTTATGTAACTTTTCCGTATCTATTTCTTCAACTGTAGAATGGAAATAATAATGGGACCTAGCCTACAGGGTGGTCAGGAAGGTTAAATGATTGAGTTTTTGTAATGTTTGCACATTTACAAATCAAGACAAATGTGTGACACCCAATATGTGGAAACCTGCTTTAAAGGAATTAGTAAGGTAAGAAGTGAATTTATTATAGGCTATGTAAAAGTTCACATGGGATTTTGAGAATTTCCCCCACGGAAAATAAATCCCTTAAGCAGGAACTGCCCGAGCTTTGGCATTCTGTTCCATGTGGGTAAAGTAACACGGATAGCTCCATCCCATGCTGAGATCAAGTACATGAAAGCAACGTTCAGTGGACTGGGGGCCCTGGACATGAGGGAGCATTGGAATGGAACACCCGCTCTGTGCCAGCTTTCCAGACCCTGCTGTCTGACCCCTGGATGTCTTCAAGCACCTACTGAACTCAAGATTAATTTCCCTCTGATAATCTGGGTCTGTGGATTTATTGCCTCTGACATTTCCCCCAGGGTTTATTGCTTTCTAACTGCACAATGGGAAAGAAGGATTCACTAAATAGACTTTCTACAGCTAATCTAATTATAAACCCTTCTATTATGGGGTATACAAGAAATTTCTTGGCAGACTTATTCATAATTTCCAAACCTTGGAAACAACCCAAATACTCATCAGTAAGAAAATGTATAAACAAACTGTGGTGTATCCATTGTGGTATGTCTTCTCAGCAATAAAAAGGGACAAACTGACACAGACAATTAGATGGATGGAGATAAAAGAAGACACACTTTGTTGAACAAAAATAGCTAGACAGAAAAAAGTATGCATTGTATGATTCTGTTATATGAAAACTCATACTGACAGAAATCAGAATAGATGTTGCCTCTGGTAGGTATGCTATAGGGCATTGGGGAACTTTCTTGAGTGTAAAATAATTTCTGTGTCTTGATCTGGATGATGTCTATATAAATTAAATGATTAAATTCAGTAGTGTTGAGGCTTGTGCATGCTACTGTATATAAATCTTACCTTAATAAAGTACTATTTGCATATTGAAAGCTTTTACAATGGGGGCAACTTGTTATGAGGGAAATGAAAAAGAACATTTAAGAATATCAAATGAGAAGCCTTTGATATATAATGAATCATGCTGTATTGTTAGCTAGGATTTATAATATTTCAGGGGCTGATTAGCTAAGAACCTTTCTCTTCCTTGTGTGGCTCCTGGTCTCTGGATTTCACTGCTTATGGGCTCCTTAAGCAGAGCATTAGGGAAGAAATCAAAAGGAGTGAAATTTGCTATTGGAAGGCACTGTAACACTCAGAAAAGGACAGAGTTTTAGGTGGGTTTCCTACAAACAGAGCTGGAATGGGGATTCTTGAACAAAGGATTTATTGAGGGAGAGCACTGAGGATGGGGGGGGCAGGAAGAAGCTAGGTGGGCAGAGGTGTGGGCTGGGCTGGAGCCTAGCCTCCCGTGATCCCATAGAGAGCTCTGGAGTGAATGGCACCACAGAGTTGCTTCACCTGGAGGCCAGAGGGTGGACTTTAGTACTCACCAACCCCCTGCCCTCCCACCGTCAGTCACTGGGGGTGGGGGGACTGCCTGCGTGCCCACGTGCTTGCATTAATTGCATTAATGCACACGTGACAACCTCTAAGCGTATCCTGGTGAGGCAGATCCTGGCAATCGAGGGCACTTTTCCTGAGACAGGAGCAGCTGAGAGCTGTGAGCAGCCACCACTGAGAGCAGCTGGGAGATGCGGCACCTGGCTAGTAAAGGGGAGCTGGGTGGGGCACCCGCAGTGCCTGCAGGCAGTCACAGGACTGGTGCAGCAGGTGTTGAAGATAGGTTGGCAGTGCATTTTGGGTGATCACAGGGAAAGGGGACTAGGCAACCCGCAAAGGCGATCTACAGAGCCTCAGAGCACTGTTAGAAGATGGCGTGGGTCACGGATTTACTCTGGAGAAACTGGGATACGCTGGCATTTGTTTGGAATTTGAAAAGCAACCTCTAAACAGGCACCCGTATTTCAATTAGAGATGCTCAAAATGCTTTCTACTTTTTCTTCACTGTATTTACCATGACAGCAATTAAATTGTAATTATTTCTGCACTTATTTAATTCCATCCCCTCCACCATACTGTAAAATCTGTGAGGGGGGGCTCACAATACTATAAAAGAACCTGTATATCTCCAATGCCTGGCACTTGTACTGGTGCTCAGTAAATATCAATGCGCGAATGAGTGAATGGGTTTAGAAAAAGGGAAAGGAGGTAGTGATAGATTGATTTCATATCAATTGTTTTACTCTCCTGCAATACCTTCTCTGCTGCCTGCACCAAGCCTTTCTATTCTTTCGTGCCCAGCCCTTGCCCACCGCTGCCAGGTATCCTCACCCCCACTCCCCATGCTCAATGCCATTCAACACTTATGACTACGTGAAGCCTGTCAACCTTGCTTTTCCAACTGGTTTTATGTATTTATCTCTAATCTAACTCATTACAGAAAGGGTTTTGCTGGAATTCTTTTTGACAGTCAAGTTCATGGCCTGCCTTTGCTTTATAGGATGCTTCTTATGCTTCTTTATAGGATTACTGATTGGCCCAGTTGAAAATTATCTTTTTCTTGTCTGAGTTCTACCATTCAGAGAACACTTACTTTTGCCTCCTTTTGTCATAGTCCCTCTCTAGGCCTGTTGACTCCTTTACAGGAAGATCACGCATTGAACTCTTAGTGCTATGAGTACTGTGGGTGCACAGTGAATGTCTCCTATACTGTGAATGTGCCTGTGCAGATATCAGACAATCAATCGAGATTATGTAGAGATTGATGTAGAGTAGCAATATGGTTGGAAATAGACATGAGGGAAGATAAATTCTGTAATTTTTTTTAAGTGATTCAAGTTCAGTATTTAATACTTGAAGAAGAAGCAGAGGGAGAGTGGTAATGGAAGAAATATATCTGAAAATCTCCTTAATGCAGGTTTGTTGGGATCAGGAGAGCACCAGCATGGGATGGAGTGACTTCTCTATGAGTTTTTTCTTTTCTTTTCTTTTCTTTTCTTTTCTTTTCTTTTCTTTTCTTTTCTTTTCTTTTCTCTTCTCTTCTCTTCTCTTCTCTTCTCTTCTCTTCTCTTCTCTTCTCTTTCTTTTCCTTTTCTTTCCTTTCCTCTTCCCCTCCCCTCCCCTTCCCTCCTCTCCTCTCCTCTCCTCTCCTCTCCTCTCCTCTCCTCTCCTTTCCTGTCATTTTCTCATATCTAGTTGGGATGATCTATGCCAAACATGGGTGATAGAGACCATCCCCTATAACTTCACCAGTCTCACATTTTAGAACAATTCTTCCCAGAACTGAGTCATGTGGTTTGTGGTCAGCATGGCCCAGCCTGTCCCTACTGGGTTTGGAACAGATGCTGATGATCGCTTCTTCAGCCTCGCAACAAGGGCTTATAGTGCCAGCAATTCATATTAAATGAAGTCCATTTCCTCTATAATGTGAGAGCACTTTCCTGATCACCCTTTAATCAAAACAGATGTTTTTGAAGTGGCCTAGAATAGGATATGGAAATTTTGGCCAGCAATCAAATATGGGTTCAAAGGGAGACCCTTGATGGCTCCCTTTGAACTGTGGGCACTGTCTAAAAATAGCACATTGATATGGTACTTATGAAATGAAAGTAGCTGCTAGAGATTGCTGCTGAATTCTAGAGTCAGCCAGCTGATTGCATGAAGATGCTCCACATGTGAAACATGAGGGGGAATGTGGTGTGGGCTTCTGTCCTGTGAAAGCGTGCTGTGTCAGTGCTATGCTCTGCAGGACTGGAGCTGCCCTCTCATAACCTCCCCCTGAGGGAAGAAGAAGAGTCACTTCCTTTAACAAAGAGTTCTGGAAACATAGACAGGTTGTGCCTTCCCCCAAACCTGGTTTGTATTGGGGAAACTTAATTCAATACTACAAACACTAATTAAGGCATATAACTGTACTAACTTGCTAATGTGCTGGATCCAAAGACAGAAATAAAGCAAAGTGGTGAGGCGGGGAATCTGTTAGTAGAATTATAGAATTAGAAGGGATTTTAGGCATTCACTATTACAAAACCTTTATTATAATGATGGCTGGATGGTGTGGAAGGAAAAGAAGATTAGCATTTAGTATGTGGTGATTATGTGTCAGACATGTGTATCGTGTTGTTTACTCTTCCCTAAAACTCTATGTGGGAAAAGGTGGAAAAGAATCCATGAATACATTTCAATTGAGTACAGTGGAGACATTGAGCCTTTAAATTACTTAAATTTTCATAAAATTCCTGTGAGATAGATGACATACGATAGTATAATGAGAACGGTTTGGGTGACATGGATGTAACCTGGCTCCCGAGGAGAGTGGACTGGAATGCACCTGCATGAAAAATGATGACTTCACTGCACTAGTCAGTGGGAGCAATAGATGCCACTGACTGAGCATGTGTACTGTGTGGCTGTCACATTCAAAATGACTGAGCGGGTAGAGCAATGAATCTGCGTCAAATTTTGTGTAAAGCTTGAATATTCCTCCATGGAAACTATTCGGATGATTCAGAAGGTTTTCAGGGATGATGCAATGAATGCAGTGTAAATAAAAGTGTGGCACAAACACTTCAAAGATGGTCAAGAATCTGCTGAAAGTGATCCATGTTCTGGAAGGCCTGCAACAAGCAGAACACCTGAGAATGTTGAACATGTATGGGCTGTAATGAACAAAGATTGGCGACTGACAGTGTGAGAGCCAGAAGCTGATCAGGGGATTCCCAAAACTGCTCTGTCCGAGATTTTGATGTAGGATCTTGGAATGAAACCTGTGGCGGCAAAATTCATTCCATGGCTTCTGCTACCAGAAAAGAAGGAATATTGTGCTGCAGTTGTTAATGACTCGAGTCAAACTGCTACCAACGAACTAGATTTCCTCAAGGTCATAACCAGAGATGATCCAGAAATCAAGGCCCAGTTGTCCTAAAGGAAGTCACCCGGTTCTCCACACCCAAAGAAGGTGCGGCAAAGTTGCAGCAAGATCAAGACCGTGTTAACTGTGTTTTTTGATTGGGAAGGCGTTGTCCATCACGAATATGCCCCTCCGGGCCAAACAATAAGGAGTACCACCTCAATATTCTTCACTGGTTGAGAGATGCAATACAACGAAAAAAGCAATGGCTATGGGTTACTGGTGATTGGCAGCTTCATCATGACAAGGCATCCACTCATGTATCACGTCTCGTGCAGAGTTTTTGGTGACACATCAAACCACCCAAGTGACTCAGCACCCCTACAGCCCAGATTTGGAGCCCTGTGACTTCTGGCTTTTCCTAAAACTAAAACCATCTTTGAAAGGGAAGAGATTTCAGACTGTTGATGAGATTCAGGAAAATACAATGGTGCTGCTGATAGTGATTCTAACAAAGGATTTTGCAGAGTGTTTTGAACAGTGGAAGAAATGCTGGGAGAGAACTGTGTGAAGTCCCAAGGTGCCTACTTTGAGGGTGACTGAGGCCTCATTGTCCTATGTACAATGTTTCTTGTATCTTGTGTCTTCAAAAAATGTCTCTATTTTTCATGTTACATGGATGCGTGCTTTCTGGACAGACCTTGCATTTTATATATTGGAGAGAGAGAGAAAAAGTGAAACTCAGAGACATTAAATGGCATTTCTGGCAAGTAGCTGAGTTGGGATGTGAACTGGTCTGTCCAAAGTTAAAGCCCTGATCTTTCCCAATCCCCGTATTTCAGATAAGAATACAAAAGTGCGGAGGGATATGTTTCAACCAGGCCTTCTGATCCAGGCCTCAGTTGTCTTTCTCTGATTTCTTATTGAACATGCCCACTCGAGGGGCTGGGAGGAAGCAGGCATTAGTGAGCCAAGAGCGCTGGTGCAGTTAATTCTTCTTCACAGATTACACACCGTAAATCAGCCACTTTAATCCCAAATTTTCTGTGGGAACAAATTCCAGAGACCAACAAACATTGTTTTCTTTTAAGGTGTTTCTGAATTTGCTGACAAGGCTCTTAGAATATTTTTCTGTTTGCTTAACATTTTGTTGATTCATGAAATTTTAATTCATTCTTTTCTAACAAATTTGTATTATCAAAAACCTATTTCCAGCCTCTCATTCTGTGTCCCATGTCTCTCCTCTCCATGGTGTCTACTTTGGGTCCCTGAGGCTGGAGTTAGAACAATTTTCTCATTCTCTCTTCAGAGCTGCTGGAAAAGAGGCAATGATTATTTTCTGAATAACACCCATTGAATATTTGGAGATAGTTATGAATCTCTTTCAGCTTTTATTAATATGAAACTTCCCCTTAGAGCTTTTTTTAAAATGAAGAAATTAGATAAGTTCAGACATGCTTTTATGAATGGGGGAGGGCATGTAGAGAAGGGAGGTGCCATGGAGGTTTCTCTCCCATGTGTGTGAGCCCGGTGGAACCCAGTGTGCTTGGTGGTGATGAAAGCTGAAAGACTTCATGGCACTGTGTGCGTCTCAGATGGTCCTCTGCTCAGTCCAAAGGGGAAGGAATCAGTCCAATGGCAGCTATTAGGAAACCAATGCACTTATTTGCAGTGATCAAGCATGTTAATCTGGATTCTTGCCTTTAATGACAAGGCAATGTGGTCAGTGGAATAGCACTGGCCTGAGACTTGGCACATCTGGTAACTAATTGTGCAATCCAGGGTGAGCCTCTTTACTTCTCTGGTTTCCTCTTTCTCTTGGAAGAAATGAAGAATTGAAATAGCAATATATATGAGCTCACCAGATCCTTGACAATCTATACCTTGGAACAATTTTTAGGAGGGGCACAGTGTGGCTGCTCTCTCCCCACATCTTGGATAAGCACAAAAGGGGGTGGGTTAATTTATGGATTGGTGAGGGAAATGACTGATATATTATTGGAAAATACACCAGGAAAAGAAAATGTGGTACATTGAACTAAGAATCAAATGGCCTGAGATTGAGTTCTTGCTTTGCCATTAACTTACTGGGTGACTTGAATGAATATCTAAAACATTTGGGGTAAGTCTTCATGTTACTTAAGTGACAATTCAAATTCAATGATGTTTTGAATGCTCTGTTGATGCTTTCTGTGTGCTAGTTATTGAACTAAGGGTAGAAAGGACAAGATATGATTCCTGACTGGAAGCTCACTGTTTGGAAAGGATTAAATAAACCATTAAGGTGCTTATGCTAAGTGCTTTAATAGAAGTATGTTCAATTGCTATCCAAATGGTGAGTTACAAATGTATATGGCATAGGCGAAAGGTCAAGGAAGACTATAGAGGTCACATTTAGTCCAATACTCTCAAAGTATGAGAATTGAGGGGAAGGACATTCCAGGTAGGGAAATAAATAAAGTTAGGAAAGAACAAAAAATCTAAGGCAATGAGTCTGGGACAGTGACAGAGGCTTGGTAAAGGAGGTAAGGGGAAAGTGTGGAGGGCCTGGAATTAAGGTCACACCATCCTGTAATGGACTTTTAAGCCTTGCTAAGGAATTTGAACTTCTTCCTGCATGCAGTGAGGATTCAGTGAAAGATTTTAAGGGTGTGGTATGATGTGATTTGTGTATTCTGGAGTAAAAAATGGAGGCGAGAGGAAAAATGCAAGCAAATCAATTAGGAATTCTTGAAAATATCAAAGGAAGAGGAAGTGAGAGCCTGAACAAAGGCCTTAGTCGAGGAAATGAAGGAGAGGCTTCAGGCTGGGGATTTTCTTGTAAGTGAAATCTGAATTGACTATATAATTTGTGGGGCCTAGTGCAAAATAATCGAGGAGACCTTTCTTAAAATAATAATTTTAAGGCAGCGACGACACCATTAAACCAGGTACAGGGTCCTTCTAAGCTTGGGGCCCCTGTGTGTCTGCCAGTGGCTGATGCCCCTGAAACCGGCCCCAAGTAGGTTACCACTTGTTTCCTTCCCGGTTTGTTGTAATCGTGGCTGAAAAGACTATTTAAAATTTATGAGATCATACATTTTGGGGGGTCCATTTTGCAGGTAATTTCACTTTGTTTACTCTGCCATTTGTTTAGATTTTTACATTATGTGATTTTTTTGAGTTGTCTTGCTAGACGGTAAGTCCAGAAAAATGCCTCAAAGTAAAGCTGACTGGGATCTTCCATTGGAAAGGTGTTCCTTAAGTCACAAAGCAGAGATGGAGTTTCTTACAGCTAAGAAAAGAGAGAACAAGATAAGGGAGTAATTTGAAAATAGAGTCTTATGATAGGATAATATACAACTGGGGTTATTTAATCTAGAAGTAGTAGTTGAGAAGGACTTTATTATGGTATTTGTATTAGTCAGCTATGCCATAGTAATGGTGTGTGACAAACCAAACCGCCCCCAAACTCAGTGATGTAAAGCAGCCATTCTCATGCTCATGGGTCTGCAGGGGAGCTGTGGTTTAGTTGGTCTAACGTGGGCTCAGGTGGGCGGCTCCCATATAAACTGAGGATTGGCTGGTCTGATCCAGGCCAGGAGTTGTTTTTTCTTTTTTGTCTTGAGGCTCAGGCTAAGAAGTGGTGACAGCTGTGCCAGGAGTATAGGAGGCAGAGCCAAATTGGAAGTATACCAAAGGCCTCTATTTGTATCATGCCTGTTAATGTCCCATTGGCCAAGCTGTGTTACATGGCCAAGCCCAGAGCCAATGGGACAGGGAAGTAAAATTCACCCACAGAGGAAGGAGAAAGGGAGTGAATACTTGCTGAATAAGCAAATTCTCCGAGGATTCAAGAATTGCGTTTTCTTACACAAGCTATTACGGCTAGTTGCTGGATAGCTACACTGAGGGTACTACTGAACGGAAGGGGGCTTGCTTGAAGGGCTTGGGTTAGCTATACAATCTTGTTGACGAGAAGAACAGTTGTTTGGTAGAGATTGGGAGTTCCTGAAAATCGTTAAGCTAGCTTAATTCTTCATTGGAGAAAACTGTTAGGTGAGGGCCTACTAGGGGCAAGGGGTGAGGAGGTGAGTTAATGATCTTTTCATGTTCCCTCAAGTGGCAGGATTACAATAGTCCCCCCTTGTTGTGGGATTTGCTTTCCATGGTTTCAATCATCTATGGTCAATGGCGGTCTGCAAATATTAAATGGAAAATTCCAGTAATAATTCATAAGTTTTAAATTGCTAGCTGTTCTGAGTAGCATGATGAAATTTCCCGAGTCCTGCTCTGTCTGCCTGAGTCGTAAGTCATCCCTTTGTCCAGCGTCTCCGCGCCGGTACGTTCCCCGCCTGTTAGTCACTTCCGATTATCAGATCAACCGTGTGGTATCGCAGTGCCTGTGTTCCAGTAATCCTTATTTCACTTAATGATGACCCCAAAGTGCAAGAGCCATAATGTCAGCAATTCAGCTATGCCAGAGAGAAGCCGTAAAGTGCTTCCTTTAAGTGAAAAGGTAAAAGTTCCAACGTACCAAGGAAAGAAAAGAAATTGTATGCTGAGGCTGCTAAGATGAACTTTCTATCTGTGAAGTTGTGAAAGAAAAGAGAGAAATTTATAGTAGGTTTGCTGTTGCGCCTCACATTGCACAAGTTCCGGCCACAGTGCATGGTAAGTGCTTAGTTAAGATGCAAAAGGTATTAAACGAAATGTGTGGGTGGAGGACATGAGCAGAAAACACGTTCTGGCTGATGGCAATGTGTAGTGCCACACAGCACTGAGCTGTAGGAAGACTTTGATGAGTGATCCCCTGGAAGGAGTGACACCGAGCAATTTACTGCAAGTAAGAGTGACTCTGCAGATTCAGAAATCAGTCTGGCATTGTATCCTTTCTCATCACCACAAGAAGAACAAGGGTGAGTACAGTACAGTAAGGTATTTGCAGATAGAGGGAGAGAGAAAAAGAGGGAGGAGAGAGACCACACTCACATAACTTTCATTACATTAAATCATTATAATTGTTCTAGCTCATTATTAGTTATTATTTCTAATCTCTTACTGTTCCTAATTTATAAATTAAATGTTACATAGATATGCACAAGAAAAAACATAGTATATGAGGGGAGATGCCCCAAAAGTCGGAATTTATTTATAAAAAATTGTGTATTTATTCTTACATGGTTAAACTTCAGTCACCTTCAAAGTATTCTCCATTTGATGCAATACACCCATCGAGACATTTTTTCCCCCACTGCTCAAAACAGGTTTTGAACTTGTCAATTTCGATGCCTTTTCATGCTTCTACCATTTTTTGTTTCACCTCTTCCACAAACGTTTTTCATGGTGTTTTTGGTCAAACACTGCTGAACACTTAATGTGGTGTGGGCTTGCGTGCTCACAAATCACCCATCCTGAAATGGGCAAATGAGTTGAGTCTTCAAAAAAAATTCACTGAAGTTAAACGTAGCTTCTTATAACAATGCCAGCTAGTACACTGGTACAGATGGGTTCCTAAAACACTTGCCTAGCAGGGGAAGCCTGTACTATGAGGATTCCACCTTCCAGAATATAATACTCTTTTTTGAGGGGTCTTCCCTTGTATATAGGGGTTAATACTACATGTAGTTTTAGGCATTCACTTGGGGGTCTTGGAACATATTCCCCACAGATAAAGGGAAGACTGTGGTATATGAATTGAATAGTGGCCTCAAGTAGCAATATCTCAGGATGAATGCTCCCCTCCATTCTCAGAGGGAGGAGACACCTTTTCCTGGCCTCTGTGAGACCATCTCTCAAGGACCTGAGGCTTATTGTCTTTTCTCATGAATCAAAAATAAAGACCCATATTGTACTGTTTTAATTTGATGGGTCTCATTTTTCCAATAAAATAACTAAATGCTATTTTTAGGTGCAGTTTGTAGTTTTGTTTTGATTGTTTCTAGTTTTTGGAAAGATTTCTTCAATGGTCTGAAGGATTTTGGTGGGAGGTATTTAATATTTCCCTTAGGATTTCATAACCTCAGACTTCTCAGAATGCTCTTTCAAATGAAGAAGCTTAGGTCTTTGAGAATAAGCTTCTGGGTTGCAACTGACATTTCAGAAGGGTGACACTGAAATAAGGTAGGCTAAGTACAGTGTGCCGACTAGTATACGGGGGAAGGATGATGGAATGAGAAAACATTATTTTGTGATGATGATTAGTAGTCATTACCTCAAAAAAGTCATCAATTCATGGTAAAATTAGTGGTTGAAAAATGATGGGAAATAGGATATATTCATAGTCTCAAAGTATCTCCCCACATATTATTTATTGCTTACAGAGGGAAAAAGTTGTTGAGAACAGTGTCATACCAAGTGATCAAAATTAGCATTGCCAGCATCATGTGTCTCGATGTGATACATGGAGAACACAGCATCTATTCTGTGATGGGAGAAGGCAAAGAGGCATAATCCCAGATGAGGGATGTTCGACAAAAGGGCTAGCTTGGGCTCTCTGAATGATCATGGTCATGAAAGTTAAGCAAGGCTGAAGAACTGCTCCAAAGTAAAGGAGACCGAAGACACATGACAGCGAAGTGAAAGGCACACATCTGGACTGGATCCTGGGCTGGGATAAAAAAGATAGCTACAAAGACCTCATTGGGACAATTGGTGAGTTTTCAGTGTGGACTGTGGATTAGATAGTAGAATTGCACCGATGTTAAATCTCCTAGGTTTTCACAATTGTACTGTGGTTAAGTAACAGAAAGGCCCTCCTTTAAGAAATATACACTAATGTACTTAGAAATAAAAGATCATGATGTCGATGACTTATTCTCAAATGGCTTGAAAACAATTATATGTAGAAAGAATGATAAAAGTAATGGGGCAAAATTTCTACAGTTTGCCCCATTTTGAATCTGGGTTAAGGGTGCATGGGAGGTATTGATATTATTTTGGCAACTTCTCTGGAATGTTAAGATTGTAACAAACTAGCCCTGGCAGGGTGGCTCAGTTGGTTGGAATGTTGTTCCATACACCAAAATGTTGTGTGTTCAATCCCCAGTCAGGGCAGATACATAGGTTGCGGGTTCCATTTGTGGTCGGGGTGCTTACAGGAAGCAATCGAATGATGTTTCTCTCTCACATCAGCATCTCTCTCTCTCCCCCTCTTCCTTCCTCTCTCTCTAAAATCAGTAAACATATCCTCAGGTGAGGATTAAAAAATTATATCACATTAAAGGGTGTCCAATCTCTCCCCGCAACCAATGTAAAGGTGCAAAATAGAAATGTTTTGGTGGTATAATGACAAGATCTTGCATTACCATGAAACCAAAGCTACATATACTTTTAAACAGCTGAGTCTGATTAAAGCAGAAAGAGACCCTCCAGACTTAGCAACAAAGAGGTTGTATGCCTGGACATGACTGACAAAGTAGTTCTCAGTGTTCTTGGTTTTATGTCTTAGTTCAGTTATGCCTCACTGTTTAAAATAGAAAATAGGAAAATATAGTTCTTTTTAGCTGTGATATAAACTGGATTTTACCTGAAAAGCATCTGAGACTCACAGGAAGAATAAAAGGGTAGAAAAGGGGGAAAAAAAGTTTCCTAGTTGGCATTTCTTAACCCCATCTTGAGAAAAGAATAGCATAATCGATTGGGGTTGAAGTTCCAGAAGTCAGACAAGAAAGTTTGCTGTATGTAGGGGTGTTGATTTGGAGGGTTTGGTAGCAGTGGAAAAAGTCAAAACAAAAGAATTAATTCCATCGGAAATTGTTTCTTGGACCAGATCCTGTGTGAGTGAGCCTCGAGGAAGGACAAGGAAATGGAGAGTTGGCCTATTATAAAAGAAACATTCATTTAAACACTTGGATTCTCTCACTTCTCTTTTGCTTTCAGCTCCCATGTCACCGTTTTCTTCAAATCCAGGCAAAACAAGATGCAATGATAGCACCAGGCCTCATGCTTGTGATTATTTTACATGTTTTAAAGTCAGCTCTTTCCCCAGAGTTGCGTATTCTCCAAGGATGTCTCCAGTCCCTCTGGCTTCTAAGCAGATGTTGGCAGTGTAGTTGATAGATGTTTCAAAATACTCAAACAACTCATTCCTTGCCTGCTTTTATTTCCCACTCCTGTGCTTGTAATACATAATGTATGGGCTATATATATTTGTTTTGCCTGTGGTAGAAACATGTTAGTTAACTTTTACTGAAAACAGTTAAGTATATGAGCTTTATATTGAAAATAAAGCAGTTTCACTGGGTCTTCGTTTTTATGTTTTAGTGCTGAAACCCTGGTTGTCATCTTTGAGGAAGCAGTAGGTGGAGCTACAGGCTTTTTATCATGAAGGAATTTTTGCAGTAGCTGCCCATTGCCGGAATAACCTGAACAAGCACATATTTCCAAAAATAACAGAGGCAGTTCCAAGTATTCCAGAAATATAGGCAAGACTATTTAGTCATTCATAATCACCGCTTTGCAAGTACTAGAGAGATTCTGTAGAAAATATTTCAGAAGCAGAGAAAAGATTGATAGAAGTCCTTGTGTTTTTAGAAAAGAGATTCTTTGAAAAAATGCAACTCAAGAAGGGGGGAGAGGCACGCACGCAGCTCAGTCATGTGCCACTCTTTTTTTCCAGGTGGCGAAGGGCCCAGAGGGGTAACTGGGGGTGGAAAGAAGTCTTTTCCATTTGCGTCAGAACTCTGAGAAGCTCTTCATTTCCCCACTTGATGAACTTTTTCGAGGCTCTAAACTGCGGTTTTGATTTTCTTTGAATTAACAGAGGGGTGGCTGAGGTGAAGTGATTCTGAGGAGGCCAGAAGGCACTTGGAACAGGTCACTCTCAAGGGCCGTTTCTCTCATTGGGTGCCCTGATGTTCTTGTCATGTCCCTGGGAGAGAATAAGAAAACAACTTTTCATCATTACGGAAAAGGTAAATTGTCTTCATGTAAAAATCACAAGTTCAGAGAATGCTTTAATAGATATCTATATATAGCCCATTTTATATATCCTGCTGGGTCTCTCTATATAACTATGTATTTTACACATACAAGGTCTGTCTAGAAGGTATCCAGCCATGTAATATGAAAAATAGAGACATTTACTGAAGAAGATACAAGACACAAGAAACATTGTACACAGGACAATGACGCCTCAGTCCCCTTCAAAGCAGGTACCTTGGGACTTCACACAGTTCTCCCAATCGCCATCAGCTGCCCCATCGTATTTTCCTGAATCTCATTGACAGTATGAAATCTCTTCCCTTTCAAAGGTGATTTTAGTTTTGGGAAAAGCCAGAAGTCTCAGGGCACCAAATCTGGGCTGTAGGGGATTTGAGTCACCTGGGTGATTTGATGATTTGCCCCAAACCGCACAAGACATGCTGCATGAGTGTGTGCGTTATCGAGATGAAGCTGCCAACCACCAGTTGCCCATAGCTGCGGCCTTCTGAATCATAGGAATAGTTTCCATGGAGGAATGTTCAAGCTTAAGCAAAATTTGATGCAGATTCATTGCTCTACTCACTCAGTCATTTTGAATGCAGCAGCCATACAATACACAAGCTCACAGGTTACATGGATTTCACGCAAACCATTCTTGTTATATTAACAATGGCTGGACTTTTTTTGATATATAATTTTTGGCAATATCACTCTGAGAATATGATGAAAGCAATTGATCCTAACCCCCGAAAAAACCAGAAACACAATATCCAATATAATTTATGTACAGGGTAGGGCAGAAGTAGATTTATACTTGTGACTATGCAAAAGAGTGTATTTTTATATTATTATTTATTATTGTATTATTTTCCATATGAACAACTGTAAACCAATACACCCACCCTGTATGTGAGTGCATACACACACACATGCATGGGAGAGAGATATACTTATTCTAAGGAATTGGCTCATGTGATTGTGGGGTCTGGCAAATCTAAGATTTATAGGGCTGGCCAGCTGGCTGGAAACTCTGGCACAATTTCTATGTTACAGTCTTGGGGCAGAATTCCTTCTTCTCTGGGAAACCTCAGTCTTTTCTCTTAAGGCCTTCAACTGATTGGATGAGACCCACCCACACTCTGAACAGTAATCTGGTTTACCAACCACATTATGAAGAGTAATCTGAATGTAAATGTTAATCACATCTATAAAACACCTTCACAGCAACACCTGGACTAGTGTTTGACCAAACACGTGGGCACCGTAGCCCGGCCATGTTGAAATATAAAACTAACTATCGCAGGTCCCATCACTGTCATCTGGTTTCAGAAGAGCCCCACAGTCTACGGCCAGACCACCATGAGCGCACCTGATCTTGTCAGAAGAACCCTGCAAAGACATGATAAGAAAACATCCCAGCACACCATCGCCGTGGATGCCGTGTTAGGAGAAGGCCACAGGGCGACTATGGTGGAAAACTAAGCTTTTCGGTTCAGCCTACTTGTCGCATCCGCAACTGGGGACAGTGAATTATGACACAAAATCGTGATGAGTCAAAAAGGGAGAAATGGTAGGATTTGATGCATAAGAGGTTGGACTCTTCTTCCTCAGCTCTTCCAGGTGCTACAGACTTGTAGCTGGAAGAAGAGTAGCCATGATGCCCTATGACCACAGAGCAATCTGGGGCAGACTTGGCTATTGTAGATGCCAGCACCTTCCTTTACTTTGTATTTTTGCTACAACAAATAACAGCAAATCTCTGGTTTATAGATGAGAATAGGCTCTATGAAGCTTCATTCATTCATTCATCAAATATTGAGCATCTGCCATATGCTGGACAGTGCTCTGGGTGCTGGGAACACATACCAGTGCGAATAAAATGCAGACTTGTTTCTTTCAAGGATCTAACGTTCTACCGGGGGTTACAGAGTACAGAGCAAGTGAACAGACAAATAAATAAAAATATGCAAGCCGTTGAAAGTGATGGGAAGGAAACTAATAAGTGGGCTGAGATAGAATTTGCTGGGGAGATGGTGAGAAACCTATTTTAGGTGTTTTATAAGAACACCTAAATCTGGGGTGTTGACGTGTAATCTGAGACATAAATTAACATAATGGGCTTGGCTAGATTCTCCACTGCTAAATAAGGGCTGGAGCTGGCATGCATACCCAGGTTTTGTTTTGTTTTGTTTTGCTTTTTACTCCAATCTATTAATATTTACCCCAGCTTATATGTTGTGTCAGGCAAAAAAGGTCTGATATTTCTTGTCAAAATGGAGGGAGAATTAATTGTCCATGCAAAAGCAAGTATGTGTGCACATGCAAATGAATGTATGTTTCTGAATCCCAAGAAAGGAAATGCTAAATAATCTTAAGCAACCCTGGCTAGAGTATTTCCATCACTCCTGTTAGGCAGTTCTTCCTCTTTGTAACCTGAATTTTTCCTGCTGTATCTGAAGTCTTCCTCCTTGTGCTTCATCTCAGGTTCAAATGGGTAAACATGCTGCTTGTTGCCTTTTGTATAAGAGATGCTGGCCATGCTTCTCCCTTGGATTAATATATCATGTTTCTTTAATTAGCCTGTCCTCCTGGATCTTATTCTCTGGCTATTTAATTACCTTCCAGGCTTTACATAGGTTGTTTGAATTGTCCTTGGGACAACCCCAGAGGGTGTCATTCACATGTAGATGTTATAGATTAGTATCATCACAAGGACAATATGTTGGCGGGTGGTCCTAGAAAGTCTAGAGAAGTCTAGGAGACTCTTTCTCTACTTCCAGCAAAGCAGCTTTATCAGGTAGAGGTGGCTGCATGTCTGTCTTACTTATCAATCTACTTCTCTCTTTTTATCCAAAGACACTTAGGAAGATTAAAGTGAGTTTATGACTTTTTTTCTCTCTTGGCACGGTGAAGATATACAGGGTGCGTATCTTACAGAAGGGCATTCTCCATTTTTTTTGTCCTCCTCCTCCTCCCCCCTCCTCCTCCCCCCCTTCTTCTTGCTAACAATACTGTTTTTCCATTTGGTGTCCAGTAACCTCCTGAAATTATACGCGAAATATTGTTTGTGGTGGTTTAGTAGTTATTTGTGTCAACCCATTCCAGGCAATACATTTTTTTTATTTAGAATAATATGAAGAAGTGACATTTGGAAAGTATTTTCACCTGAGGGAGAGACTGATACCTTAAACTAAAAGAGAGATGTCAGGAGGGAGAGTCAGTCCAGGGGAAGAAGATACTAGGAAGGCATTCCCTGCATGTGCTTCTCAAAACTCAACCTTCCTCACTGGAAGGGGTTCACATTGAAATTTTTAACTGAGGATAAGATTTTTAATCTGAAACTGGGATTCTAAAAGACATTTTATTCCTGGGATGGTGGTTTACTGAAATCACAGCTGTCTCATTTATTAGCTTTTTGACTTTAGTCAAGTTATTTAACTTCCTCAAGCCTCCATTTCTTCATCTAAAATACAGATAATAATAGTTATCCGATAAGGTTATTGTGAGGATTAAATTACATAATTCACATAAAGCCCTTAGTGTATTACCTGGCACATAATAAATAGTAGCTATTAATGTTACATATTTCTGTAACGGTTGAAGTTTTTGAAACAAGTATGTATTAGTTATTTATAATCTTCAAAATTAAGACCAGCAAATGCAAAAGTAAAGTCTAGATTGTTGAAACTTGTTTTAAATTTGTTTTTCATATTTTTCATTCTAGAGGAGAGCATTTTACATGTTGAAGTGTTCCTCATAGTGAGAAATCAATAATTCTAAACAATTATTTAAAATATTAGAGCTATTAAGCTTACAAAAAAGAGTTGTTTTCTACAAGTTGAATAGAAAGGTTTGCATGATAAATGACACTGTGAGCAAGTTTTTTGTGAAAACTTTACATGAACTAATGGAATTTCAAAATGTGAAGCTCAAAGTATATTTAGGGAACCATGAATTGTCTCATTCGATTAGAACAAAATGTGCATTGAAGGAGTACTTGCAAGTAAAGCTGGAAAGGGAAGTTGAGCTACAAGGGCTTTGCTTGCATAGGTGGGAAGTGTGGGCTCACTGAACCAGTGGGGAGCCAACGAGGGTTTTGGAAGAGAGTGAGTCAACCCCAGTGCGAGGATGCCATTTTCACTGAATGTGTAAGATGAGTTGGATGGGGTGATATTAAAGCAGGAGACAGCTGCAATACATTGGGCAAGAGGAAAGCAGAGTTTGAGAGCAGGAGCCTCTGAGAAGTTAGAGTTGACATAAACATTTGGGCAAACTTTGGATGGAGTCAAAGCATGAAAGTCAGTGCCATTAACAGGGAGTGAATATGAGCCAGGTGGGACCGGCCCTGAAAACTGTTCAGCTTGGACATGCTGATACATCACCCTTAAGGGAGTGGCCCTTAGACCATTGGAAATTGTTCAGAAGGGTCACCAAAGTTGGTGATTCATTTTGATATCTTCAGAGAAGCGAGGTTTGAATGGCATGGATTTCCTGAGGGGTTCGAAGGAAGAAAAGTGCAAAAACCTTGGGAAAGGAAGGAGGTGGACAAAGGATCACTGGAGACTGAAGAGAAGCTGTGAGAGCAATAGGGAACAAGGGTAGGGAGGAGTCACAGAAGACAAGGGAGGAGGGCATTTCCATAATGAATGGGTAATCTGCAAATGACCAGGTGGTTAGCCATAGCCAAGAGCACAATTTCAATGGAGAGATAACAAAAAAGGCAGTTGAGATAAAGAAAGATGTGAGTTGATGTGATCAAAGGCAGCCAGGAAACAAGACAGTTGTGCAGGGAATAAGAGAATTAAGCTCAAGGTAGGGCTGGATCAAAGGAATGTTGGTACTAGGGGAAAGGGGATTGAAAATACCAGGAAGAGAGGAAAATTAGTGGAACAATATTCCAGATTCTAAGGTGACACCCTATAATCTCTATACATATTATCTTTCTCAAGCTTTTGAGACCCATTTCCTATTTCTCTTGCTATATTTTTCTGTTGCTCCTTATCAGAAATTTACTCTATCTTTTTCACTGTGACCCATTATTATGTTTTCAATAAAACCTCCAATATTTATTTTCATTCGGTATTTTAATATCTCTTTTCTGAATTTCTGTTGCATGAGTTTGCAACTCTTGGTTCTTCCTTTTCTCTACTTTGAGTATTTTAGTTGTGATTTTTCAATTTACTTTCTACCTCCTTAAAAATTAAAATATGTTTCTGATAACTTTAAATCATTCAAATTCCTGGGCACATGTCCATTGTGTCTATATTGAATGACTAATTATTTAGAATCTTTACATCTTGACTGCTTCAATATTTGGGGGGAAGACCTGACATTCTAATTTCATATTCATTCTAATAGGAATCATATTCCTAGTTCCAGGACTGACAATAGATTGGGTTCTCAATTATTTTTCTAATAAACATGCTAGTTCAAATGGTACACAGTATTTGACATTGCCTTTCACATAGGTTGGTGATCATTAAACATTTGATGATTGGTTGAAATGGTCATTTTTGTTTAGATAAATGGGCTTGATTTTATAAAGTGGGTCTTGTATTGGCTCACACTTATTAATGGATTTAATTACTTAAAATAATTTCATCTAGTAGAAACTTTTGGAATAAATTTTGAATTTATTTTCAATTTATTCCTAAGATTTTGTGACAAGTTAGCAACTTGAATTTTCTTTTTATTTTTTTAAAGTAGACATATGAGGTAGATATTACTCAGGCTCAATAACATCTGGCTCTCCTTTCTTTCCTGGCATGTTTCCAGTCCCCTTGTAATTAAGTGGGGCCATGAGACTTATTCTGGCCCATGAAACATGAGCATAAGTGAAGTGTGTTGCTTCCAGCCCCTCTGCAATTCTGTTTCTCTTTTTCTCTGTCTTTCTGATCATGGATATACCTATGTGATGACTTTGCCTCATAAATCAAAGCAGCCTGGATGGCTGAGGTATCATATGGAGGATAGTTGAGTCACTTGAGGTTTACTTTGTTTGGGTGGTAAATAAATAGTGTGTAAAGGCACTGAGAGTTTTTGTTTTATTGTGTTACTGCAGCATAACCTGTCTTATCCTGACTATTACTATTAAAAGCTAATGGTGTGCGCAATAGCTTTCTAGACAATGGGAAACTACCCAGGAATTAGGAAGTTGTTAACAAGCAAGCAATGATTGTGTAGGTACCATCTCCAATCTCAAGGAGCTTTACAACTTTCAGGAGAGAAAAAAAAAATAATGTAACCAAATACAAATATGGAACAATGAGATAAACTACACACAACCAACCCTAACAATCTACAGATCTATCCATGTGTTCAGGATATGTGCTCATAAATGCTGATTTAATGTGGGAGTAAAGAAGTTAAGGTAAGGAATTGGGTATGTTTTTAGAGGCAACTGAGTCAGGTTATCTGGAAGGATTCCCTAGAAAAATTTGCTCAAAGCTGAAAGGAAGGGATGAAACTTAAAGAAAATAATTTCATCTGATAGTTTTAAGTCACTAGAAGATAAAACAATTTAAGCACTATTATGTATTTATTTATTTATTTATTATTTATTATTGAATATGCTATTATAGTTGTCCCAATTTTTCCCCCTTTGCCCCCCTCCATCCTGCACCTCCTACTACCTCTGGCGATCCCCTCCTTTGTTCATGTCTATGGGTCATGCATATAAGTTCTTTGGCAACTTCATTTCCTATACTTGTTTTTAACAACCCCCTGTCTGTTCTGTAAGTACCAATTTGTACTTGTTAATCCCTTCACCTTTTCTCCTATCCCCCCAGACTTCCCTCCCAACTGACCCCCATCCCAATATTCTTCATATCTATGATTCTGTTTCTGTTCTGCTTGTTTGCTTAATTTGTTTTTTAGATTCAGTTGTCAATAGTTATGTATTTATTGACATTTTAATGTTCATAGTTTTTATCTTCTTTTTCTTAAATAAGTCCCATCAACATTTCATATAATAATTGTTTGGTGAAAATGAACTCCTATAGTTTTACCTTGTCTGGGAAGCACCTTATCTGCCCATCGATTCTGAGTAATAGCTTTGCTGGAGAGAATAATCTAGGTTGTAGATCCTTGCTTTTCATCACTTTGAATACTTCTTGCCAATCCCCTCTAGCTTGCAAAGTTTGTTTGAGAAATCAGCTGGATGTCTTATGGGAACTCCTTTGTAGGTAACTATCTGCTTTTCTCATGCTGCTTTTAAGATTCTCTCTTTATCTTTAAACTTTGGTATTTTAATTGCTATGTGTCTTGGTATGGTCCTCTTTTTGTTCTGTTCTTTCATTTGGGCAATATTTGTCTCCTCATTTTGGCAGCTTCCCTGTGTTTGTTTCTATATATTAGGTAAAGCTGCTTTGACTGAGTCTTGGTAGCCTGGCCAAATGTAGTAGGTGTCCTGTAGGGTCCAGTGGCACAGCCTCCCCTATCACCCAAGCTGTGTACTCGAGGTGCGCCCTCCATATGGGGTGAGTACTTTTCCTCCTTGTAGATGAGTCTTGATTGCTGTCATCAGGTCAATGGGAGGGATTTACCTAGTCTAGGCAGCTGGTAGGACTGTCTGGGATGCCCAGCCTGCAACTACCTCCCTCTGTGTCTTGTGGAGGTGGTTGAGTGGTGCTCTGACATGGTCTGTAACTGTCCTTTGGGTGTGCAGGCTCTGGGGCTTCCTGGGTGGTACAATCCAATGTCAGCCTCCACCTGTGCTCCGTCTGGGGACCCTTGGTGTAAACTATAACATCATCTGCAGATAGCTGCTGCTAGTGCTGGGACTGGGCCCACTCAGTGAGACGTATGGGGGCTGGGCTCAGCTGTTGCTTGTCTGAGTGGATTTAGGAAGATCTGAAGCCTGTGCCTAACCTAGTGATTCATATGGAAAAGCCTCTGTTACAATCTTGGGTGGGCCTGTAATTTGGATATGACGGATTGTTAGGTAATCATCAGGGGGAACTAACTGTGTGAGCTAGGTTGATGGAGATTAGCATCTTGTGCTGCTGCACTGTGGTTCTGTGTGTGGGAGGGCTCACAAAAGGTACAATGGCCATTCTCTGCAGTTCTGTCTGGGAGGATGCTGTCCCCTAGCTCTCGCCCTGATGCCAGATGCTTCAGTTCCTCCCCATATGCCTCTGGTGTCATTCAAAGTACTGGCCTATGCTGGATCCCAGAGGGAGTGAGTCTGAGTAAATCAGTGTGTGGTGCAAGGCCCTTTATGAGGAGAGGCCTGAGAATCCTGCAGTTTCTTCTGCCAACTCAACCACTAGTTGGTTTTTACAGCCAGAAGTTATGGGGACATATCTTCCTGGCACTGGAACCCTGGGCTGGGTGGTCTTATATGGGACTAGGATCCCATGCTTCCAGGATATCCCTCTGTTTTATATCCACCATGTGTAGGTTTGGGACCAACTGGTCCCAGGTCTCCATGTCTCCACCCCTCTGTCCCTCCTACCCATCTGGATGAGTGTGGTTTCTTTAATTTCTTAGGTGTAGGACTTCCATCCAGCTCAATTGTTTGATGCTTTTGAATGATATTTGTTTTGTAGTGTAACTGTAACTTTTCTGTGGTTGTGTGAAGAGATGAGCTGTGTTTACCTACACCTCCATCTTGACCGGAAGTCTCAGGACTATATTTTTATATAAAAAATTAAGGCAAAATCATGCAATTAGAATCCAAAATGAGTGGTTGAAGAAAATGGAGTGAGGGAAGAAATAGAGGTAGAAAAATTGTTTAGCAGGGGTAGGAGAGATGAACAGGTTGCCTGGTGGCCAAGGCAAAGAGAAACTACCTTCAATAATTAAGAATGACAGTGTCCAGCCCTGACAGGTGTGGCTCAGTAGGTTGGGTGTCATCCTGCAAAGGAAAAGGTCACCAGTTCAATTCTCCATCAGAGCACATGCCTGGGTTGCAGGTTTGTGCCTGGTGGTTGGGGTGTGTATGAGAGGCAGCTGATTGATGTTTCTCTCACACATTGATATTTCTCTCGCTCTCTTTCTCCCTCCCTTTCCCTCTTTCTAAAAATAAATAAATGAAGTTAAAAAAAAAGAATTACAGTTTTCAAAATATAAGAAACAAGCCAGTTAGGAAAAGCAGAGCCATTCCTGACCATGAAGTCTGATGGAAATTTCTAACATGGGTCTGCAAATAGGGGATGCAATTTAAGGACTGTAAATGGGCAGGAAAATAATCTTGGCAATGTAACTAACTAGGAGAAGCTGAGAGCTATTTTTTTTCCAAATGAAAATAAGACATAAAAGCTGGGAAATCATGGAAATACATTTTTCTTTAACCTAAAAACCACTGTGTCAGGGAAGCCATGATTTAATATTTCTAGCATATCAATAAAAGCATAAGAAAATTTTGGGATGTAGTTTCCAGATAATAGTATTGAGTATACAACACTTTGCAGTATTTTATTAGGGTAAAGGTGTTTGTGTTTTATTGCTTTTTTCACTGTATTTGCATGAATATAGAGAGTAACTTTTTGTAACTTTGAAAGAGTTCCATTGCAATAAATGATGTATGTGCTTCAAAACCCTTCTCCAGTCTTAAGAAAGACATGTCAGTCTTAATCAAAGTATTTATCGCTATGAACTAATAGACAGCCATGGCAGATATTCTCAGAGGATTGGCAGTCCACCGAGATGGCGAGATAATTTTATAGGTGAACCAAATGACCAGAGAGCTCTTTTATAGCTACTTAAATAAGTTAATATGATTTTATGATGCTTTTCCTATTATTTTATAAGGGAAAGTAGTGAGAATATGAGGTGTTGGAGTCTGTTGCCCACTTTTATGAACTGGCCTGCTTGCTTTTTTTATTAACCGTTTCCTGCTTTCTAAGGCAATTGGGCAGACTGTTCATGGGCCAAACACTAGGTCAGAAAACAAGTTTTCTTTTTCTTTTCTTTTTTTATAAAAAGGGACAGAAACAAATAACTTAATAGACTCAGAACCATAGTATCTATTTCTACATTATTTTGTCCTGAACTTGGATCATTTTATTTACCTGTCAGCAGAGCCAGGTCTCTTGTTAAAATGCTAATTGGGGTCTCTTAGGCAAGTCTCAAAACATTTCAAAGCCTTTTTTCCCTCTCTGTATTATATCCAGAACATTCTTAGTTATTGCTCTTTAAATGTTGCCTAAACAGGTGACCCACCAAAACCCATTACTGTGGCCCAGGTTAATGCTGCTGTATAATTCTCCTTCAACATACACCCTCTGGGGCCACTATGGCCGGATTTAGCTATTGGCTAAATTATCCTTACTTCCATAATTTTCTTAAGAGTCTCCTTTTAAAAAATGCTTCTGTTTTAGTTTTAAATGTTCTGAAATATGGTTCCAGCCCCCTGAAAATATGAGCCAATTGGCACCACTGGATGCTTAGGTTTGTACCTCGCAGGTATTCAGTTTCCTCCCAGTTTCAGGATCTCAGGACATGGTATCTGTTAATACATGTTTATACTACATCCTTTAACACAGTTTCCCACAGTTTTGGCTGGGAAGATCTTTGGGTGAGTTGAGGGCAGGTCTCTGAAATGGAGGATAAGTGTTCTTAGACTGATATTCACGTAATTATAAGGAGTGGAACTTTGTAGCCGAGCTAGATGGACCGAGGCTGCTTTGCTGTCTAACGTTGTGCCTTTCCAAGGCTTCTTTTTCTTTTTTCTTTTAGAACGTGCAAGTTCTTAAAAAATAATCATCTCTGGTGGGAAATTTTAGCTAAAGAATTTTTATTTTTAGTCTTTGCATTCAACATGTCTTTTTTGGCAAAGCAAATAAAGTTTCATCAGGCAGGAGGGCACAGAGCTTACCCTTGGCTGTACGATGACTGCATTCCCAAACGTAAGGCTGCTGCTGGGTAGGGGGTTATTTCAGATGGAGGGCGTGGGCTGTGGCATTTGGTATGAAATCAACGGGCCCACCCTCCCCTAACTTCCTTATGAGATTGAGGCCAGAGAATAGGAGACTCACGTACTCCATGGAGGAATATTTCAACGTTAGAAATAAAGCTAACAAACCACTAAAAAGAAACTTAATTTAGCTTCCTGTCTTGGCAAATGTATCTTCATCTTTACCTGGAAGGCAAGGTTCAAGTTTAGAATTCTTAAAATCCTTGGATTCTCTGTTGGATTGTGCTGGTTGAGGGCAGTTGACCTCAACTCTGGGGCCTTCCGCCTTTTCCTTCCCACTGCTAGCTCCTGAACCACCAGAAGCATCTCATGTGCAAGCTGGTGTATCTATACCATATGAACAGCTGCTCTTTGGCCACCTCTCAGGTGAGAGGGGAATTTATTCTTGGTACATTTTTCTCTCAGGAGGATGGGCCTGTGGAATGGTCAATGCAGGCCCTGGAAGGGGGCTCAGGAGATTTGGGGGCCCTGGGTACCAGGGTACAGTGTTGGAGGAGACTGTATTAGTTTGTTGTGACTCCTCTAACAAAATACCACAAACTGGGTGGCCTAAATGACAGAAATGTATTTTCTCACAGTTCTGGAGGCTGGAAGTCTGAGATCAGGGTGTCAGCAAGTTTCGTTGCTCCTGAGGGCTATGTGAGAGAATCTATCCCATCCTTCTCCCCTGCCTTCTGGTGGATTTCTGGAAGTTTTCTGGAAATCTGGCATTTCTTAGCTTGTAGATGCATCACCTCGATCTCTGCCTTCATCGTCACATGGCATTGTTCCTGCGTTCATTTCTGTGTGCAGAAATACCCCTTTAAAAAAACACAGGTCATACTGCATTAGGGCTCAGACTAGTGAATCATCTTAACTTGATTATATCTGCAAGGACCCTATTTCCAAGTAAGATCACATTCTGAGGCACTAGGGGTAAGAACTTTAACTTTTAATTTTGGCAGACACTTTTGAACCTACCACAAAGGGGACGTGTGGGCTCCCTGTGGGCACATCCCCTTGGCCTCAGGGATTTCTCATTCTACAGAGAAGGTTGCAGCTGAACAAGATCCATGGTGGGGCTCTCTAAAGCTTGGAGTCTGTGGCAGGGATCCATTTGGTGAGAATGCTGGGCATAAATTCTTTTTTCATCACTAATATCACTGCAATCTTTGACATGGGTAGATCCAACTAGTTTAAAAAGGAATAGAGAAGGCATGACCTCTTTCTGAATTTCCCCAGTTGGCCAAATTAATAAAGGATCTTCCCCATCCCGTGAAGAGTCTTTCCAATCTAGTCCTCCCTATCAATTCATTCCCCCTTCACCCCTAATTCCCATTATAACTCCTCACCCAGTTCATTTTATAGATTACGTGTTTCTCCTTTTTACAATCCAAAGTGTTGGTTATTAGCACAGTATCAGAGTGTGTCAAGCCTTCAATAAAAATGTGTCAGCTCTCTATGCCTTTGACTTTTGCTGATCACATATTGAATGCATTAGATTAGCTCTGATTCTGGACAGTATATTTCTAGTTTTGAGGGCAGTCCGGACTTCGATGTTGTGTATGTGGGTTATTTCTGAACCTGCATTTTAAAAATAATCCATGGTGGGTAGGAGGGGTATTCAATTCTGTGACTAAAACCAATCTCCTGGGAGCCAAAGAAACACACAGATAATGTTTATTCTCCATGCTAAAAATAGGTGGGCTGGTATTTTTAGTCATTCCCCAAAATATGGTGTCTGGACTCAAATTCAGCTGTGGATGCCCGTCTTTATGGGATCGAATGCAACTGGTAGTGTGGGGAGGAGCCGTTGGGGTCAGATGTTAGGAAAAAAAAGTCTGTAGGAGAGAAGCTGGGCCTTGCTACCAATTTAAGGTTTCCAGCTAACGAGGGTGTAGTTCAATTTCAAACATTTTTAGAGTTAAAAAAAACAAAAACAAAAACAAAAACAAAGCCACCTCAAGGAATTATCGGAAGCATAAAGACCCGCAGTCGTTACATCCCAGACTGTAAAAATGAACTACTTCATCCGCTCAAATGAGGGTGAAAAGTGGTCTGGAATCACAACAAAATTAATTTGTTTGCTTGAGTATAAATTTAAAACGACTTACCTGACTTTTTTCTTCTTCTGTAATTTGCCAGAGTTAATTCAGTCCCAATGGATTTTCTTTTTACCACCCTACTATAAAATCGAATTCTGCTTCATACAGTCCCCCCCACCCCCAAACTAATCCTCAGACTAAATGTATGCTTTGAATAAACACCGGGGCTATGTAGCTTGTATTTTTATCATGTTTCTTGTATAGACTTTCTGGGACCCTAGGTGTGGGAGAGGGATGGGATTCTTCATGGACATTTAAATAGTTTGAGAAATCTTTCCAAATCAACATGGTGATTTACAAGCCAAGTTTAAGGGATAATTTCTTTACCAGGTCTTACATCTACTGAATTACTGCTGGGGTTGAGATCAGTTGTGAGGTTTCAGAAGGAGTGGAAAGAACCACACAGTGAAAAAGTGCTGAGGGTTGGATGTGTCAAACTTAAAAATAAAAACAGAGTTATTTCTGTGATGTATGACAAAACCATCTTCCTCGCCTCACCAGCCTAGCACCAGAAATAAAAGGGCCAGGAAGGGGGCTGCCTCCAAATCATGGGGCTGTGTGTGGGATTCAAACTAAACTCATCCCTTAGTGGAAACATTTGGAAGATCTTTAATGTGACTTTGAAAGGAGCAGGGTGGCAGTGTTGATTTTGCTCACTCTCATCATTGTGCCGGGCTGGTAGTGAGGGCATTGGGGTGCAACAGAGGTTCTTGTTGCGTGTGTTTTGATGGAGCAACCCGTCTCTGTGCCTTATTTCGAGCTGTTTGAAGGTTTGTGTCATGACTGTCAGTGGGTTCAATAACACACTATATTCCTTATAAAGAAATTAGAAAATTAAGCCCTTGCTTGCAATAATCATGCCATTTCTTCACATGTTTGGCAACCTTAGGGGAGGATCTGTGGTCAAAGGACGATGTGACTAAAAAAAAAGAAGAGAGAAAAAAAAGCATGACATCTACGCCATGGCATCTGCCAAGCAGACGTGATTTTTTTAAAAGGTGGTGTTCCCTAACTCCATCCCAAATTAATCCCTCTGTCTATAATGATCCCTCTCAGATCTCTCAAGGTAGAAATTATGGTCATTTTGAGGGGCAGTTTTATTGTATTTTCCAGACTAATTTCTTTTAAAGTATGATCTTCATATTATAACCATTCTAAGATTGATGACCATAATTTTGGAGCCAATATTTTTTCCTAAAACTCAAGTAGAATTTCTTTCTTTCTCTCTCTCTCTCTCTCTCTTTTTTTTTTGGCTCCATGAAACCAAGTGTCTCAGAAGCACCCACTTTAGTGTAGAGATGGGGACACCGAAAGTGGTCACACAGGAAGTTAGTGACAAAGGTGGGAACCCACATACTGTGGCATTTTCCAGCTCTTCCATGTACCCTGATAAGAGACTATCTCTCTAGTGATTTTCTACCCCTTGTAATTAAAATATAAAGGGTTGACATTTTCCTCTGCTTGATGGTCTCCACATGATCTTTAGGGAGGGGCCTGAGGACTTTTCCGGATTCCTGGAGCTTGTCTGGCTACCTCTCCTGACAGACCTGGACACAGCCCTGAGTATGTCTGTCGCACTCAGCAGGGCAGCAAATGGTAGGGTCCTGCTGTGATTTCACAGTCCTGCCTTTCTTCTCGGGCATCCAGGCTGGGATATATATACACCATTACCACATCATTCACAGCTTGCTGTCAGCAAGCCAAGAATCACATCACCTTATCCCACACTCACATTAGCACGAATAATTTAAATCAACATTTCTTTTGGGCTGCATTGGGGGATACTGTTGTTTGGGAAGTCGGGTGCATCTACAGGGTCAGCTGACAGTGGTAGGTTTTGCTTGCTCTTGGTGGGCTCAAGTGCTTGTCTAAATACAGCCCCTTAACACTGCCTTGTTGTCTGGACCCAGCAGGCAGCGATTTTGGCTCACTACATCACAGACTCTCATGTCAACAAAGCCTTGTCTCTGCAGTTTTCCTGGTGTTAGCCTGAGGGGTGTATGTCTCTGTCTGTGAGTGTGTTTGCTAGGAAAGTGTTCCTCCCTAAAGGAGGAAAGGGAGAATAGAAAAAAGCCACAGAGTTCTCTAGAAATGCCTAGGACTCATTCAGGTTTCATTGTGAGGTTACATGCTCTTATTCCTCCCCCAATCTTTAGAGATCCCAAGTTGGCATGTCCCGATGTATCACAGACTTGAATGACATCTAACAGTCAGCTTGAAGGTAATCCAAATCTAAATACTCTTCCTGTCTCCTTGGTGCCTTTCAATAAGAAAATGCATACTCACTGAGCTTCTATTCTCTCCTGGGTGATGGGGATGGTATGGAGAGGTGTACAAGACCCTTAAGATAGCCCCTTGCCCGGTGCTTGCATTCTTTTGGATTTGGGATGTGACTTTGAAAAAAGACAGTGCCAAGTACAATTATAGGTATAGTAGTAATGTATTACATGTGAGACAAAGAACGAATATTTTGAAGAAACTTAATCCAGTAGAATAGGAGAAAGAGATATTTTATCTTAGAAAATAGCTTTTTGAAGATTAAGGTAGAATAAAGGATCATCAGACATTTGATTAATTGGCATACTACGTTTCTTGTCCCTGTACAATTATGATTATTTAGGTCATTGCACAGGCAATTGGTCCTGATTCTTTATTCCCCTATGGTAATACTTTATATCACAACCTCACTATGGCCTCATGGTAGGCAGAGTGGGTTACCCGATGCCTTGATTTTTGCATTTGGACATTTAACTTTTAACTTGTTTGGTGAATGGGACATTAACTGATGTGAAGCCTAAAATGCGATTGGGCCAGTGACCTTTCTTTTGCTCCTCAACCAAAGAACACCCCTGTCTCCCTACCCCATAGTCTCTTGGTCCCTGGAGGGTGAGACACATGGAGGAGATCTGAACCAACTCTAGGCTGAAGCCAAGACTGGCTGAGCCCAAACTATTGATAGATCAGCTGAACCCAAGCCAACCTGCAGATGGATGGGCAAGAAATAAATGCTTATTGTTGTGCGGCTCTGAGATTTGGTATTTGCTTGTTGTGTAGCATTAGCTAACTTTTATATTGTGAGTGTCATTACTAGCAGTTTTCACCTCACATTAATCCTATGAGGCTTTGTGGAGGGTGGTCATATAATAATAGGTGACTGACACCTGCCACTCCTATAATTATTACTAACTTTCATTTCATAACAATCCAATGTAGTTGCTTTTTAAAGAGAGAGATTGCCAGTGACCCTGGAGCTCACCCAGTATTCCTGTTCTATTGCTGAGGAAATAGTCTTAGGGACTGTCACTTGGCAAAAGTAATATGATTTGAAAAGTTCCAACAGGAATCGTCTGAATGAACCATGATGTGGCCTATTTATTCTCAAGCTTCAGGTTAAGAGGTTAGGACAGTGGCTGATGTTTTGTGCAAATCTAAACCATGGTTGTTCCACCAATTATATAACTCCCTCTGTTACATGACATAGAGCTGACCCGTATTCGAAAACAGATGAAAAATAATGATCTATAAATGAGAGGTTGCAGTCATCTTGTCTCATGTACAATTATATTTCTAGACTCTGGGATGCAACCAGCAGTGACTTTAATGACAAATTCAAACATGGTGAAGTAATCAAAAAACTCTAAAAAAATTAGGAGAAAAAGTGGAAGTAACCCAATTGTTCACTGATTGATGAATGGATGAACAAAATGGAATGTTATTCAGCCTTAGAAAGGAAGGAAATTCTGACACGTGCTGCAACATGGATGGACTTTGAGGACATTCGGCTCAGTGAAATGCCAGTCATAAAAAGACAAACAGCACATGACTCCACTTACATGAAGTATCCAGAGTAGTCAAATTTATAGAGGCAAAAAGAATGATGGTTGCCAGGGACACCTGGGAAGGGGACAGTGAAAGTCTATTATTTAATGGGTGCAGGGGGGTCCAATCAGCGGCCTGTGGGCCACATGTGGCTCAGGATGGCTATGATTGCAGTCCAACACAAAACTGTAAATTTACTTAAAACATTATGAGATTTTTTTTGTGGTTATGGTCTCAATGTAATTAATGTGTGGCCAAAGACAACTCTTCTTCCAGTGTGGCCCAGAGGCCAAAAGGTTGGATACTCCTGGTAGAGATTCAGTTTTGTAGGATGAAAAAGTTCTGGAGGTTGGTTGTACAACAATATGAATATACTTAATATTACTGAAATGTACAGTTAGAAATGGTTAACATAGAAAATTTTATATCTATTTTTTTTTTTACTACAGTGAAAACATAAAAAGTAAAAAAAAATCCTTTTAGTTGACTGCTGGAATGGGACCCATTGCTCACTCCTCAACGCAGAGCTGTGTCTTTAATTCCTGTTTCAATTTGTTCCCCGCCCCATCGTCTTCCTATGCATAAACCAGGCTCTAGGTAGTTTAATGATCAGTAATCCCAATAAGCACAAGACTTAATTTCCCTTTGAAACATATGAAATTATATTCTCCTTTTCTTTTTTTCTAACTTCTCTGTCTTGAGAAGTTTTGTTTAGTGGCACTATGTACATATCATATACAAAATTAAAATTTCTTTTTACTTGTTATTCTCTCTTCTAGAAACACTGGTTTTATTTCCATTTATTCAACAAGCATATGTTGAAGGCCCACTCTATATGATAAAGGGTGATACTGTCGATGATTATAGAATCACAAAATACTTATGGGGTGAATAAAAAATGAATTATGTTCAGTTTAGTCATGGTTTATATTATATATATTTAATCACAATCTGTTTCTTAAAATAGATTAACCAGTTGTACAGTGATGTTACTGTAATCTAAATATTTGACTAGAAAACAATTTTCTATTCATGTCAAAGACACTTTACAAATCTTAAGACAAAGGCAGCTACAGATAAAAGTGAGCAGCATCAATACCAGCCCCCCCCCACCTTTAGGTTCAACACCAGTTATGAGCCTTTATACACATCAATGCCAGCTTTAAGCCCTCTCTTCCCAACCCTTCCGCATTGAAGGCACAGCTGCTGAACAGTCCTGGGCTGACTGTCACCACATGTCCCCACACCTCACCCCTCTTCTTTGATCCTTCCATGGGGGCTGTACCTGTGCTAAGATCTTCTTGCCCCTCCCACTCCCATTTCTCTCTCTCTCCCTGCTTCTGCTCATGCCTTAATTTTATTTGAGGCAGTTTTTTCTCACATGCAGGCGGACACCTTCTTCAGCCTCCTGTACTTTAACCTCTTTCTTTCAACCTTTGCCTGGTAAGACTTGGGCCATTTCACATAAGCCTGTGCCTGTGTGTCAGTCTCGCTCTTTCTTTCTGGATGCGTTGAAAATAAG
Organism: Desmodus rotundus; assembly: GCF_022682495.2. Taxonomy (NCBI): domain Eukaryota; kingdom Metazoa; phylum Chordata; class Mammalia; order Chiroptera; family Phyllostomidae; genus Desmodus; species Desmodus rotundus. The sequence continues at coordinate 119,632,473 of NC_071392.1, forward strand.
CATCCAGGTGATTCTGATGCATCTGGTCTGAGAACAGTCCTTAAAAAAAAGCCACATTTTTGGTATTAAACACACCTAGATTTTAGTCCTGGTTCTGCTACTTCATAGCTGAGTTATACTGAGGAAGGGTACCCTAGAATTCACATCCATAAAACTGGGTAAATGAGAGGACCAGGGCAACTTATGTGCATTTGTCTCTTGTCTCCACCCTTAGATTTTGTAAGTCATCTCTGGAAGATGGGATTTAGTAAGCAAAATGGCTGATTGGCTGAAGATAGGAGCCCAAATAGTTTATCAGTAGCAGCAGTCAGAAAGTAAAATGGGAGACAGTATGATGGCCATTTGGTGGCATGGTGGTGGTTGCCTGCAGGAGTTCTCTTCCGATGACTGCAACTTCTCCGTGAAAGAGGAAGCACAGTCGGAGTGAAGATAGGGAGGAGGCGCTGGGAGTGTGAGGACAGAGGAGAGGGTGTGAAATAGGCTTTGCATTAATTTTCTAGCACTCCTGTAACAAAGTGTCAAAGATTAAATGACTTAAGTAATAAAAAATTATTATCTCACAGATCTGGAGGCTCTAAGATCAAGGTGTTGGCAGGGTTGGTTCCTTCTGAGGGCGTGAGGGAGAAGCCGTTCTGTGCTGCTCTCCCAGCTTCTGGTGGCTTACTGGCAATCTTTGGCATTTCTTGTTTGCAGACTCATCGCCTCACTCTCGGCCTTGATCTCCCTGTGTGTGTGTGTGTGTGTGTGTCTGTCCCTATGTCCATATTTACACTTTTTTATAAGGACATCAGTTTAATTGGCTTATCGCTCACCCTAATTACCTCATTTTAACTTCATGTCTGCAGTCAAGACCTCATTTCCAAATGAGGTTACGTTCTGAGGAACTGGGGGTTAGCACTTCCACATGTCTTTTTTCAGGGGACACAATTTAACCCATGGGAGGCATATAGAAGTATAGTGAATGGGCCAGGTGTGTACAACTTGACTGCGGGCAACATCCAGACAAAAGTCTAATTGACATCTGTGGTCAGGAACTTAAAATGAGACCAGCCAGGGAGGTGTGCATTTTTCTTCAACTGTGTTCATCTGCACAGAAAAACTTTGAATCCCATTTTGTTTTTTTCTTATTTTGGTTAATTATTGGCTATTTCATTGGGGCATATTTATCTACTATTTTGGCCACGTTGCATTTAATTTGTAGGCTATCATGTAACCACCATTTTGAACATTGAGGAAGTAAGAATGTGATTTAAAGATGGAGCATCTGGGTTTTTTAGTACTGAAAACAGTAAAGAATTTGTTGGTGTTCTGTAGGTCAGGAAGACGCAGTCCCTGGGGAAATGCATGCCTGGTTCTCATCCAGCGACAAGACATAGTAAAAATTCAAACAAACAAAAAAAATTAAATAACTTTTTAATAGGATATTTCCAACATATACAAAAGTAGAGAGGATGGTACAATGAACCTGTATGTAACTCCCATCTTGCTTCAACTATTAGCAATTCATGGCTAATCCTGTTTCATTGACATCCTTACTCATTACTTTTCTCCCATATCATTTTGAAGCAAACTCCAGATAGCAAATCTTTTCATCTACAAATATTTTAGTATCTCTAAAGGATTAAAAAAGTCCACAGTACCTAAAAATTACCTAAAATTTCTCACTATCATTAAATATCCAATAGGTAATATTCTTATAATTATCTTTACACTTTGTTTATTTGAAACAAGATTTAAATAAGAACCATTGTGATTTGTTCATACGTCACGAATTTCTTTAAATCTTTGAGTTCCTCCTCAATGTTGTTTCCCTTAAAATTTATTTGAAGAAAGAAACAGATTGTGGAGTTCCTGAAGGTCTGGATTTTGTTGATTGCATCCTACCATGTGTTTTAACAGGTTCCTATTATTCCTTGTATTTCCTGAAATTGGTAGTTACATCTAGAGGCTTAATCAACTCTAGTCTGATGTTCTTGCCAAGACATTTAATGGGAGATGATGTTTTTTTCCTCTCAGGTGGCACAGAATATCAGGTTGTTTCTTTCATTTTTTTTTTTGTGATATTAGCTGCCACTGATGCTCAAAGACCAGATCCATTAATATGTCAGGGCTTGCAAAACAATAATGTGCTATCATATATCATTTATCAGCTGGAATAGCTCTCCAGCTGCTATTAGGTTATTTGCTGCTATAGCTTATCTAGGAAAGGCAGGTAAATGCTTGTTTCTTTTCCCTGACTTGTTTTCATTTTTTCATTTAGTTAGCATTTTCCAATCGTGACCAATTAGTTTGTTAAGTATTTTTAAGTCTCATTGTTTGAACACTGTGTTTCAATCTCTTACAGTTCCTATCCCTATTGGTACTCAAATTGTTTCACCTTTGGCTAACAAGCACCTTTTCATGTTAGGTCTTGAGTGTTTTTGATATGACTTTAATGGCCTTTAATTGTGTTTTCTTGCTTTCTGGAATGATCTTCTCACTCTTAAGCAGGGAATCCTGGACCCTGAGGGGAAAATCTTTCCTAAGATCAGGGGACACAATGCATTTCTGAGTTGACAAACCGGATTGGAACCTCAGGCTACACCAAATGCATGCTCCCATCTCCTCTCCTCACTATATTTGAACAAAGTGTATGCTCAGGTAGGTGTGAATCCATTCGGAGAGAAGGAATCAACAAAACATGGTTTGATAACATGGCTACAACATGAGCTCTGTGCATAGACCATCAATAAAAAACGGAGGCAGTCAACAACCAGCATGAACAATTCCTTGTTGAACTGTCCTTGTCTCCAGGATGTCTTCTCATGCTCCTGCTGGTTGACTGAAATGATTCTTCTTTGCATTTCCATGACCTCCATGGTATATCTTCCTAACTCATCACACTGTTGGAAGTTTTTGTTTACTTGGTCACTGCGTCACTACATTTTAAGATCCCAGAAGTCTGGGGCTATGAATTTTATTTCTAAAACTTCATAAGTGACACAGTACTTGGAGTATGTCAGGTACAGATAAAAGTTTGAATGAAAGAGTTAGAAATGCAATTGACACCTGTATAAATAATGTGTGGTTAATAAAAAACAAGACATGGAATCGTTTATTCATTGACTAGATTCCCAATCAAAGAGTGAATGGTTGAATTAAGGCAATTCTGTAGGTCAAGGCTGCTCAGTAGAAATATACTGCAAACCGTACATGTAATTTAAAATTTCTGGTACCCACATTACAGAAGTAAAAAAATAGATAGAATTAATTTGAACCACTTATTTTATTTGGGTATATCCCAAATAGTATCATTTCAAAGTGTAATAGATACACAAAATTATTGGTATTTTTCATTCTCTTTGTCACATGAAATCTTTGAAATTGTTGTGAATTTTCCACTTAGTGTACATTTCAGTTTGGGCCCTAATTTTATATCAGAAATATATGATCTGTAGTTTGAGATTATAAAAACATATAATTGAAAAAGTAGATTCATATACCAAGTTCTTATAAACATACTTAAAGGTTTTCTAATAAATGTGTCAATCATAAATTTTATAATTTTAATTTAAATGAAAATGAAATACACTTAAAACTCAGTTTTTCTCAGTTTTACTAGCCATATTTCAAGGCTTACTGCATCCATGTTGAGTTGGACAGTGTATTTCTAGTATGTGTGAATGATAAGTCATGGGGTATATGGACAAATCTAGATCCTTACCATAGAATTAATCAGCTCATTTTCTTCTTTGTTTAGTATCATTATTGTACTCAGAGAATCAAATTAATTATATTTTCCCATTAAACCTGCAGACATAGTTCTGTTATAAAGAAAAATTTTTTTAACCTCAGAAAAAATGGGTCATACTTTTAATGTTTCTCATGGGGCTAAATTTAGTCATTTTGCCTGCTAGAAATGATGTACTTTTGTATTTTTTTTTTTTAGTTGTCCTGTGGGGACCTGGGTGTTTTTTCAGCTTGCAGCTGCACTATTGCTAAGTCAAGTATTAGCCTAATTTTTTGAGTTACATAATAAATATACTGGCTCCCAAGAAGCAAATGGCGCCAGGACAAACTTATGCCAGTTTATGTGGAATCTCTTTTAATATGTCCTGTTCTGTATTTGTGATAAATTAAGACTATAAAATAATGTGGCACTCGTAATATCATATTTTCCAAAAAAAAGTTTTTAAAGAGGAAAATAAGGGCATTGGAATTCTCCTCTTTGATATCAACATTTACTAAGAATAGGTCCAATCCAGAAAATTAGAAAGGTCTTAGAATTGAATCCTACAAATGTAACTGAATTTAAGCATTAATCAAACTTTACCACTCTTCATAATTCCAGATGTCCACAAGTAGGACAAAGTGAGGAAGTCACAGATAATTTAAGATAAAAAGGTCAGCATCTGAAAATTCCACAGCTAACATCATACTCAGTGGCAAAAAACTGAAAGCTTTTCCTTTAAGGTCAGGAAGAGACAAGGATACACACTTTTGTCACTTCTGTTTAATAGCTCACTAGAAGTACTAGCCAGAACAATTAGGAAAGAAAAAAAAAATCTGAATCAGAAAGGAAGAAGTAAAATGATCTCTGCTCACAGATAGCATGATCTTAAATATAGAAAACCCTAAAGATTCTTAAAGAAATAAAAACTGTTAGAACTAATAAACAAATTCAGCAAAGTTGCAGGATACATAATCAACTTACAAAAATCAATTGCATTTTTATAACAACAATGAATCATCTGAGAAGGAAATTAAGAAAACCACCTCATTTATAAAAGCATCAAAACCAATAAAATATATAGGAATAAACATACATAAGAAGGTGAAAGACTTTTACCTTGAAAACTATGAAACAGTGCTTAAAGAAACTAAAGTACACAAAAATAAATGGGAAGACATGTTTTGTTTCATGGGCTGCAAGACTTAATATTTTTAAAATGCCATACTACCCACTGTGATATACAGATTTAATGCAATCCCTATCAAAATCCCAGTGGCAATTTTTTTGCTTACAGAAATAGGAAAAAAATTCCTAAAATTCATATGGAATCACAAAGGACCCCAAATAGCCAAAATTATCCTGAGAAAGAAGAAAAACACTGGATACCTCACACTTTCTGACTTCAAAACATATTATAAAACTTTAGTTATTAAACAGAATGATACCGCCATAAAGATAAAGGTCCACCCAATTCAAGGGGAAGGAACAGTTTCCACCTCTTCATGGAAACAGAGTCCTCTTTATTCTGTAAGAAGGGGTACCACAAGCTTTTAGGATGCAAAGCTTGGTTTGCTCCCCTACACCACTCTCATTTTGGAGGGTAGGGTGGAAAGATTTGTAAGGATAAAATTCCACCAATTTCTTACTTTAATAAGCCCACAAGAAAAAAGTATAAATCTCTCCATTAAGTTATCCTGACACTTTCACTAAATGGACTAAAGCCATGTCTTGGTGGGAATGTAGTGATATGATTAAAGGTAAATATTTTAGTTATCTACTGCAATGTGACAGACTCTACCAAAACTTAGTGAAATAACATCTGTTTTTATTATATCTTAAGGTTTTGTGGGTCAGGAATTTGAATGGGCTCAGAGTGATTGTTTTACTCCATGGGATGTAGAGTAGAATCACTTAGTTGAGTTCATTTAGTGGCTGGGTTTGCCTGGAAGGTCCAGTATGGCTTCACTCAGATGCTGGTGCCTTGGCAGGCATGTCTGGGAGGCTAGGCTAAGCTGGGTCTCTCCTCATGGTCTCAGGGCCTCTCTGTGGGTTCTTTCTATCAGACTATGTGAAGACTTGGCAGCTCATCACTTCTGGCTGAGGCAGTCACAGGGTGCACCCAGATTCCAGAGAATGAAGAAATTGACTATCTCTTCATGGAGGAAGGGTGAGGTCACATCTCAGAAGAGCATGTGGATTGGGAAACATTGTTACAAGCATTGTTGGAAAATAAAATCTGACCTTACAAGCAGCAGAAAGGTCACGAAGAAGAAAACTGACTTAAATACAAGGATCGTTGACTCCAGACTAAGTATGATTGATTATTTGACTCCAAATATGAAGGTGATTTGGTAAATTCAAGAAATTATGGCTGCTTAGTCCTTATTTTTTGTTTGATTTTTTTTGTATGCTTTTGGCTTATTTATTAATTGACATGTGTTATATGAAAAACTCACTTGTTTTATGGTTCCAAGGTACAGAATTTGACTCAGTGGTTTACCTAAAATTTTAGCTCACTCTGTTTAGTTTTGACTAGAAGGTTTCCATCCATCCATTCCTTTACCCATTCAGTATTAACTTAGTGTCTACTATGCACCAGACATAGTTTTAAGTGATGGAGGTACAGCATTGAGCAACACAGACAAAGTCCCTAGGCTTATGGAGTTTACATTCTCCATATTTCTCAACTGGAAAGCAGTTCAGAACAAGGTAAAGGGAGAGTTATGACTAATGAGAATTGGGAATCAAAAAGGAATGTCTATAAGACTCTAATGGTATGAGAAGAAATACTTCCCTCTTAACCAGCACATAAACACATTGGGGGAAGCCCATTTCTTTTTGTACATGTGGGGAAAATAAAATCTATTGGTGAATGTTGAGGAAAACTCTTGTGGAAGCCTGGAGTGATTTTAAATTTACCAGGAGGCTGTAAATGAAATGAACTGTTGCGTTCATTGGGTCAGAAAAGAGAAAACTCAGAACAGGAAGTGTCAAAGAGCTATTCTTATCAGTCTGGGTGACCTGAGACCCTTTTCATTTTCCTGACTGATTGGAGGATAGGAAACATGAAATGTTTCTGGCTTTATGTTATACTAATTTTAGAAACTTCAGGAAAGTATAAAAGAGGAAGGTAAAATGATTCTTAATTCCAATATCCAAATATTACCTCTACAAATGTTTTGAAATATTTTATCACTTTCTTTCTACATAGCCATACCCACAGCCAAAGCTACATATATTAGAAAACTGGACCCTGGCCGGGTAGCTCAGTTGGTTAGAGCATTATCCCAATATGCCATGGTTGTGGGTTTGATCCCCAGTGAGGGCCCATACAGGAATCAACCAGTGAACGCATAGATATGTAGAACAACAAATCAATGTATCTCTCTCTCTCTTTCTAAAAAAATCAAAAAATAAATTAAAAAAAAGAAAATTGAGATCATACACTATAAACCTGCTTTTTAAATTTAACACCATAAAAATATGCATTTCCCTGTGTTACTAAATATCTTGGGAATGAACAGTTTCTAATGGCTATGTAAGATGATGCTCTATGAATATCCTAACCCCTGTTTTTGATATTTACATAGTTTCTTTTGTTGTTAATGCTGCTGTAATAGACATCTGTGTGCGTGGATGTTTGTGTATATTTCTGAATTGTTTTCCTTAGAATAAACTCCTAAAAGTGGAATTTCTTGGTTGAAGACACAAACATTTTTAAGGCAGGCAGCTCTATCTTCTCCAGGCAGGTAAAGAGGGGAATTTGAATTTACAGTAAATTTGCCCTGAAATGGCATCTGGTGATTGTGTAGGTAAGAGTGTTCTCTTGGTTTTTTACGAGGGGTAGTACTGTAATAGCTGCCCTACACAGTTACTTAATGAGGGAAACCTCAACGATAGCGTTCTTGAGCCTGCTTGAGATTAGTTCAGGAACAAAACCCTCAGGCAGTCAAACCAGAGTAGATTTTTAAAAAAAATTTTGGTTCCCAATTCAAAGCAAGAGTAGCAGACAACATAAAATTGGGGGTTGAATCTGTCACTTACAGCTGCTTCTGATAAAAGAAACGAAGGTCCAAGTGCCTTTGTGCTGGCAGCTGCCTCCTGCTGGCTATCATTCCTTTCCCTGTATCATCTCGAGTTTCTCATTTTGTCAGAAGTGCAGAGCCAAGAGGGCATCTGGTCTCAAGCCTGGGACCCGCTCACCTTATCACTCCACCACTGCAACCCATGAAGAGGGGGGCTTTTCTGTTTCCTTCCCCTCTCCTCCTCTACCCGCATCCTTTTAGCAGTTTATAACAAGTTGTTCTCTTGTATACGGAAAAAGCCGCCCTCAACAGGATCTGACTGTGCTGTTTGCAACTGTTTATGACTTCTGTTAGACTCTCCAGGCTGGGCCATAAATACACAGTTAATCTGCCTGATAGCAGGAGCGGTCACCTTGGCCCCAAGAGATTAACTACACGTGGAAACATAGAGATCCCATCTTTCCTGCACCAGCCAGTTGTCCATAAGGCTGGCCCTCTGTGGATGGATTGGTTGGGGGTTGGGGCTGATGCTCCGGTTGTCCCCTCTGGCCATTTCCTGTTCCTACACAGTTTTGTTTCAAACACCTGGTATCATCCTTGAGTCTTTGTGACCCTTGGAGAAGGTCCATCAGTTGCTTAAGCCGTTGGTTGTTTCTTTAACTTAAATTGGGAATTGAATCCCTGTCTTTGTCACTTGAAAAGCCTTGTCATCACTTATTTGGACATTTAGGGCTGCATGGTTCAAAAAGAGAGCCACTAGCCACCTGAGGCTAGTAAAACTTAGATGAATTGAAATGCACTAAAGCAAAAAACTCAGTTTCTCAGTCACACTAACCACATGTCAAGTACTCACTAGCCTCACGTGACTAGTGCTGCTAGACTGGATAATGCAGATGTAGACCATTGCCATGACCACAGAAGGTTTTATTTGAACAGAGTTGATTTATGACATTTGTGCTGGGGAAGGCAGAGGTGGGAAAAATGGCTCCCCCACTTCATATTTTGGACTTTTGCCAGCCTGAACATGGGAAAAACTACTGATAGTAGCTGACATTTACTGAGCTTTTACTATATGCCAGGTAAGGTGCTTAGAGCCTCATATGTTCTAGCTCATTGAAACCTCACAATGAGCCTAGAAGGCAGGGACTGTGATTGTGTCCATTTTATAGATGACAAGGAAATTTAAGTATGTCTCTCAAGATCATACAGCTAGATTTTGAGTCTGTCCTGCCTTCCTCCCTGATAAACTATCCATCACTGTGGGAGGCCCCCAGTCTGGACTGCTACTCACAGGAAAGTTTGGGGACTTCTGAAACTCTGCAGCCCTTCTGGAGTGAGGGCTTGAGGCTGGAAGGCTGCTCTGGCCTAGGGTCCGGTGCCTCAAAGTTGTGCACTCCCCGATCCAGCGGTACCTGGAAAACTTACCTTCACTTTTCTGGCCCTTTGAGTGAACAAAAGCTGAGAGTTGATCACTGAGTATCATCTTGATGGGGGTTGGAGAGGGTTCCTGGGTTTTTCCAATTTAAAAAGTGACTAGGAAACTGAAAGTCCTCAGAAGGCATGATTTGGCCTGTTCCAGTCACCGTAAGTACCTTCATGTGTCAGGGACATGCTTTGGCTGGGTGGTCACACAGAGGGGGCACTGGGCAGTGAAAGGAAGGGAAGAATCAGGAGGCCCTAGGACTCCTATTGAGGATTTTGTATTATGTCTGCAGGACATTTCCCTGTAACCAGCTACATTCTCAGTCATGGTTCTGGTCATTGTCCCTGCAGTTCCACCTCCTCCTTCCTCCCTGTCTGACATCTGGAGGCATCAGAATTTTCTCTTCATACTGGACACGAGCCAGCACCCCAGCACTTTGTGAGTCAAGTGTCAGGACAAGGTGCGACTTGATTCTCCCAGAAATTTCCCTTGTTCTAGAGATAGCCTGGGGGGCCAGGGAGCTCTGAAGGACCAAGTTCAATTCCCTCTACTCCCATCACACTCGAATCTCAGAAGGTGCAAGTTCCATGTTTCCTGGTGGTGACAGATCAGAGGGGGCCAGACCTGACAACACGGTGGCTGCTGGAGGGGCTGAGAGGCAGGCTGATTAGGTACAGCCTGTGCAGCCCAAGGCTGGATCCGGCCTCCGGGAGGAAGCTCCCCACTCTGGCCTGCTTAAGCAATGAGACTGCAGTAGACTTCAGAGCTCCCTGCCCTTCATGCCTAAAGCCTTGATTGTTTGGTAGAAAACTCTATGTAGACTTTTATTGTTGTTTGTGTGTACAAGCAACTCCTTAATTAAAGTGTGATTTCCTGGAAAGTAGAGAGTTTACCTTAGTCTTTGTATTTATGAAGTACTAGGTTATATCTTTGTCCTCTGACCATGATGAAAAAACAGAAGACTTTAGTGGGAGGCCATGGCAAAACGGTCACCAGATTTTGTTTGATAAGAAAGGAATGTATTGACTAGTTTATATTGTTGCATCCTCTTTTGGGGGAAAAATATATAACCTGCCTTCCTGTCTTTCTTCCTTTTCATCTAACTTGTCTCTTTCTTTTAATCCATACAAAGAAGAAAATCAGGATGTAATCCACAAAATACCAACCTCTGGTTATCTCTGGGTGTTGGGATTGTGTCTCAGTTAAGCAACAACTCCAGGTAACTTGAGTAAATATGAAGTGTCCTGGAAGCTGTGGAGCAGGACACGGACCCGAGGAAAGACCTAACACCTGGGCACTGGTAGGTCAATATCAAAGGGAGTTTCCAGGTACAGGTATTCAAAAATAAAGGAGAGCCCCTGGTTCTGGAGTTACTATGTTCCAAGCATTTTCAGTCTTTATATGTCTGCCTTCAAAATTCAGAATCCTAGGAGAGGAGACTCTGATCAGCCTAGGCTGGGTCACATGACAGTGTCCAGCTTTGACTACTGGTGAACTGGTGCTCTTACCAAAGAAAGGGGGGTGGGGAGGTGCTGGGAAGGCAAAAACAACAGATGACTTGCATGGAGCATGGATACTTTTCTTTTTGTTCTCTGTGGTTGCTAAATTTTTGCAACAAACATTAAAAAACTACTTTTGTATATTTTATGTATATTATAGATATATTTTTGTATTTTGTAATAGTAAAATCTTTTCAAGTTGGTACTTTGATAGTAAAAAAATATATGGCAGAGCAACAACACTGTAAGAGGTACCTGGTACATTGGAAGGGATTTAGAGGTGAACATTGAGGAAAGAGAGGGAAAATCATGCAAAATGGGTTTTGGGAAGGAGTCTGGGATGTTTTAATCAGGGACAAGGAGACTCAGGTACATATGAGAGCTCCTGCCACCTCTTCAGGGAACAGCATCTGGGTGCGGTGGGGTGTTCTGCAAGGCTCCAGGGAGGGGGATGGGCTCAGAGGTGCTTCTGAAGGCCATCACCGTGGAGAGATAGCAAAGGTGGCCTCAGGAGCTTGCATACCACCTCACCAAGGGTATCTGTGGAGCAGCTCAACTGGGTGAAAGGATTCTGACATCCCTTCCAGTTCTGATTCCTAAGGTTCCATGACTCACCATCAGCATTCATATGTGTGGGGGGGAAGCAGGCAGGCCAATTTGCTGCAGGTCAGTTGAACAAAACTCATGGATGCCTGGGAAGGAGCATAAAGAGAATATAGTTATAGTAATTCTACCTACTGAAATATATGTCCAAGATATATTAAAGATTCTTACCTTTCAGGACCCTCTTCTCTGCCCCTGTTTCTGGTCCACAGATTCTGCTACTTTTTGTCTCTTAGCCCCTAGCTACCATAGTGGAGAGAAGGAGCAGGGACCAAGGACACATCCTTTAAAATGGCAATATGGAGATGCAATGAAAAGTTGTCAAATACAACCATATATATATATGTGTGTGTATATATATATACACATACATACATATATACATAACTATATATATGTATAAGTGGCCTTGTCCACCCACTTCTCAGGTGACCCACATCCAAAGGCTGAAGCGGAAATAATGAGGCCTTATCCCCTTACTCCAGCTCAACAGCTTCAAGTCTTATCTCAGGTCTCCTATGGTCCCTCTGGACCATTCTGGTGTTTCTGAAACTCTTTGTGCTGTGTCATCTGCCTTACCCAGAATAGACTGTATAAATTGGTACACATGTATGAACACATAATTTTTTTTAAGTATTTATATATATCTTAGGCAAAGAGCTGTTTCAGTATCATATTTACATGTCTAAGTAGCCTGCATGTAGTAGGTGCTCAATAAATAAAGGTCAATTATTAACTACTATTAACTAATGATGATTGCTAGCATATTTTGATGACTTACTACTTAATGACCCAAAAGCTTTGTGTACAGTATTTCTATCAATCCTGTGTATATTCATGGGGTATATGGTATTATCTTGATTTTAGAGGTAAGAAAACCAAGGCTTATAGATGTACAGTAATATGATCAACATTAAAGATGGTAGTTGGTGACTTTGGAATAGTCATCATATCTTCCTTATGTATACTTAGTTTTTCTTACGTGTACTTAGTATACTAAGTACACTTAGTTTTTTCAGAGATTTTCAGTATTTAATGTTTTATTTTGTTTTTCTTACATCCATGTTTGCAAACCATTTTACAGATGAGGAAATAAAGTTTTATACCATCTAAATCCAGGTAAAGTCACATAAGGTTTGGTGAAGGTCATGAGGGAGGTGTGGAGTCAAGGATCCTGGTCTATCTCGAATCTGGTGGACCTTCCAGTAACCACGCTTACGGATGAAGACTCGGTGTGAGCTCAGGTCCCAGCGTGTGCTCTGTTGGAAGCTAGGTGAACTTGAACTGCACTGAGGAATCTCATGGCTCCAGAAATGTTTGCAGGCTTCCAAATCCTCCACTTTGTGTAGTTTCTGGGAGAGTCCCAAATGGTGCCACATGCAGAGTGGTAATAGGAAAAAAGATGCATGGGAGAAATAGTAAAGCATTCTGGAAACACAACTAATTGGCTACGACCAACAAAAGATGTAAGAAACCTTTCATTAAAATAACTGGAGATGTGGTTAGTCAAAATTAACAATAATCTTTGTATTTTGGCTCCACTAACTTTGGACAAGGATCATAAATCTGTCACCAGAATCTCTCACACATTTTCACAAACCTACAAAACTATGCCCCTCCTCTCAAAAGTATGCTCAAACCGTGTCTGGAGTTTCACATCAATACCCCTTTGAAGATTTGCAGAAATTGTGTCCCATTTCTTCGTAATTCTTCTAGAGGTTATATCACTACCCTCCAAGTATGTTTACTGTTTAAACATAAACAGTGCAGACAGGAAACCAATGTGGGATAAACACGATCCTTATGTTTTACTCCTGCATTTCAGAAGAAGTCAGTATCTTAATGTGACTACATGCTGCTCACTGTCATTAGTTTAGTGTGGCTGCTCCTTCCTCTGCCTCTGACGGCAGAATGGAAATAAGATGAACAGAACATGGGTATTAAGTACTAGACTTTTAAACTTGATCAGTGACCATCTGGCCTGCTCTGATAAACAAGGTCCATTTTTGTCATCAAGAGCATGGATGATATCTTCACATTACGGAAATATACACAACATAAGGAAAGGCCAGATTTTAGCAGCTGCTTGATTTTGCTTTGAGTTCTGGTCAACCAAGAGTATCTGGGACTTTCCTCCATTTCTTAATAGAGCAGGAGGCCCATCACAAAAAGACCCACTGAGCAGACAAGGTCTGTCAAGGGCACATTGTCCTCCCCCAACTATTTAGGCATTACTCATCTTATTGGACAAATATCCATTATAATCATGACTCATTTGCACAGGATATTGATGCTTATGATTGGCCAGGATGCCACATAAATAAATGTGGCTGTTTAGGACTGTAGTTCCCTTGGTCTGAAAAGGAGGGCACCCTAACTTTGTTCATTTCTTTCTCCCCTCTGTACCACCCTCCATTACACCTCTTTCTTCTTCTGTTGGTGAGACAGATTCTTTAGGTGTGAAGGACAAAACAATTCAAAGGCCGTTCTTGTCCATGTGTAGCTCAGATTGTTCAGGGACGTTAATGGTTCATCCCTCAGGGTTTCATCAGGAAAAGTCTTGAGTATTTAGAGCAGAGGGACTTTAGCGACACAGAGAATAATAGCAGCAGAGAACTGCAGGCACAGATTATGAGTGAGAGGCCAGACAAGGGTCAATGAAGCTACCAGAGATTAGCAACAGCAAGAAGCCTTCACCATCACTTGGCAGAAGGTAGACGGAGAGGAGGAGGTAGAGTTAGCTTAGAGGGATCAACTCATAGAAACTGGAACCGAAAGTGGGTCTGTTCAGTGGAAGCCAGACAGGAATCACAGTGGGACTTCACTGTGCCAGAGATGCCATCCTACACAGAGAAGACAGACCCTGGCTTTTCCCTCCCATCTACCTTTCAATCTCCTGCCGCTGCCTCCCATTGAACAAACCCAGTAAGAATTCTATTATGGATATTGATTACTTACCTGTTGTGATAGCCTAGGGCCCATTTTCCCTCTGATCCAGTTCTCAGTCCTTCTTTTCTCTGTTCTGACTTGTAGGGACTGAGTGACCTGGGAAATATAGCCTGCAGGGCCAGCCTCTGATACTCAGTACAGAGAAAAGGAGGGCTGAGGACTGGATGGGATAGCAGAGAGGGTCAGGGCCATCAGGGCAGGTAATCAATATCCACAATAGAGTTTTTGTTGTTCTTTTTCTAATTCTTCTTTCTGCTACTTACTTCCTGCTGGCCTTTAGAAGCCAGTTCACTCTCACTCCTGGGAAGCTTTCTCTTGACCCTGCAAGTCTGAGGTCTGCCTCTTTTTTTGTGCCCCCATGTCCTGGGCACACTTTTTTAGGGCATGAATTACATTAAATTGTACTTGATAATTTACTGCTTTGTCTTTCTCCAGTTGCCCCGAATCTTGATGGCAGGGACCATTTCTCATCCATCCTTCAGTTCCCAGTCCCCAGCACTCTTTAGTATGAGGTTAATATACAAACGAAGGAAGGCTTTAGTCTTCTGAACTGAGATGTATAAGACACCAACAGATATCTTCACATGCCAGTCCCATTTGAAAAATGGTCTGATTAGCGTTTATTCTTCTTTGAGACTATGCAAATAATTTTATTTTCAGAGGCAAACCTGAACTCCATAGGTTCAGAGCTAGATATCCTTTATCTTTTCTTTTGGATGCTATATGTGTGTCTTTGGCAGACAGAAACTGTTGACAGATTGCTGGAAATGCAACTAGAGATGACAGAAGTGTGAAATAAATGGTCTTAGGAGCTGAAAATTGATCTTCTGAATGTTCCTTTCTCTTATACTGATGGTTATCTGCCAGGATAATGTCAACTTTCTTTTTTCTCTTTATGCCACCATAACAAGTGCATTTCTACTATAGACAAGACAAAAGAAAAATAGTTTATTTAATCATTGAAATGAGACAGTACATGATCTTCTTGTGTGAGAAGAATGGACTTTATCCCACTGATCCTTTTCATTTCCAATAATCACTCCCCTTCTCGACTAAGCCCGACTTGATGAGTTTTTTCTTAAGTCAGAGGACACCCTCTCTGGCCAAGGTATCTTGGCTCCTGTCTTCCTTTTGGGTGCATAGGAAATGAGTTGATACATTTATCATAAAAATTCTTTTCAAGCCTTTGTAAAATTTGCCTATTCATAAAGTAAGTAGCAGTTTATATCATAAAATTTATTTTGGGATGTGCAGGGCTGAAGGGAATAAAGAGGGGAAAATGGGACAACTGTGATAGGATAATCAATAAAATATAGTAACCCCCCCAAATTTATTTGTTTTTAAATTTAATTAAAATTTTTGGAAATATGTAATGCAATGAAAAGGATAGAATATTTAAGGCATGAAATGTTTCACTTTATATATATAATGAAATATATAAATGTATTTCATCATATTTCACATTTCAAGTTTCTTTTGCTCATTTGCCTCTACTAGTCACCTAGTTTTCCTCTCCAAATCAACTACTATTACTTGTTTCTTGGATATCTTTTTAGAGTTATTCCATGCTTCTAAGAATAGTACATAGCTCATCACCCTTTCCCCCAACACTTGGTACAAATGGAACATATTGTACCTCCTGTTTTGTACTTGCCTCTTGCATTTTTTTACTCAGCACTACACATCCCATAAATCCAAGCATACCAGGGAAGCTTTTCTTTTACCCTACATTTTCTAGCTAGGCCAGTTTATGATGCTTGGAAGTTATGTTTCTATTGGATAACAACTTCTTTTCACATAGAAAATCTGCAGCACCAAAGAGATAACACATTGAACTTCCTCAGGCATTGAGAACTTAGTATGAACTAGTTGATCTCTTTCTAATTTGCTAAGTGAGGAAGTGATGAAAGTATAAGAGATTTGGAATTCTGAAGGAGAAAGAGTGCTGTGACTGGGAAGAGAAGTGCAGAGAAGAAATTATTCCCGCTTCTCCAATTTGTAGAGTGCCCTTCTGAAGCATAAACTGCTCATAGAAGGTTAAGTCATGAAAGGCAGGGGGCCAAGGAGAGCAATACTTGAATCAATATTGCAACACCAAAGTGCTTGTCAAATGTAATAGGTCTGGGAGAAATGCTGTTAAGAATAGCTGGAAAAAATATATTAATAGGATGACTCTAAAAATTTTATTCAAAAGATCACAGATATGCTCAATAACTCAGCTATGAGGATGTTTTTCATCACAGCATTGTGAGGAAACAGAGAAAACAATTTAAATGACATCGGTGTTTAACAATAGGAACTTGTATAATTGATGATATGTTCATTTAATGAATGATCTTGTCAGACAATTTTTAATGATACAGAAAAGGTTTGCAATACAATCTTACATGGAAAACATGAGCATATGGAATATGATTCAATTTTGTTGGAGTATATTCAGTATCTCTATTATGAAGATACATGTTTAGAAAAAAGCATATATTTTTGTGAAATAAATCTAGGTGGTAGAATTATGGATGATTTTAACTTCCTTCTTTTTGTTTGCCTATATTTTCTGAAATTACTTTATGTGTTCATTTTTCTTTCATGTGTTCATTTTTCAATAATACTTTTGAAAAATGTAAGAACAATTAGCTGAAATGAATATGAAGTAGTTAATAGTCAGTTTCTGATAGTGGTATATGTGGCATGTTCAATATAATATAATTTCTGGCATATTCGATTGGCTGCAGCAAATCACAAGGCAATTTTGGATTCAAGGGGTGGAGAAATAGACACCACCTCTTCATGGGAGTTGGTCCAAAGAAATGTTGAAATGGTCATGGGTCAGGGAGGGGTAAAGAATTGAGGCAATTTTTAGCAATCAATATGCACAAGGATTTTACATTTTGAAAAATAAAAGGTTGCCACTTGTTGATTACACTGATGATTTCTGGATCCTCTTCATTAATTGAGTGGCCATTTGGATACAGGATTTTCATAGTTTCTCAGTTCATGCTTCATGAACCTGAAGTCCACATGAATGAGGTGTATTTGTGACAGATATAGGATTGGTAGTTCATCTACAGGGCAAGAAAACCTAAGAGGAAGCAGTGCCTTAATTTTCCAACTAGATCTTTGTGCTTTGGTTAAAAATTATGGCATTTGAAACTAAAATGGTTTTGGCTTCTCTCTCTCTCATTTCAGCTTTGAGTAAAATTAAGAGAAATGTGTGTAATCATAGAAATAAAACATAAGAGAGGATCTGAGAGTCCCTATTATCCAACTTCATCAATGAAAACACTGGGACCTGGAAATATGTGATTATGCCCATGACTTTTTCTTTCAAAAACTTAGCACCCCAAAACATAAAATAAAAGCTCCTAAAAATACAGGAAAAAATATATTTAAAACAAGATATGGTGAGATATTTTCAGGTAAAATGAAGTAACAATGAGCAGGATATAAAAGATTAGAAGATTATAGTCAAAAGCTCAATTTAATAGATGTAGAGATATATGAAAAACTTTGTGTTCTACCTTGCAAACAGAAATTACATTCTCCTTAGTCTAAGAGGTATTTTATTAGTTTTTTTAAAAAACAATCTAGCATTTGGTTTTATCAGTAATGACTAAGTTTTATTTGTATTCTACTTCATTATTTTATGCCTATATCTTTATTAATATTTCCTTTTATTTTTTATGCCTATGTATTTTTTATTTCTCTTTGTCTAGCTTCTTAAATAGAATTTTTAGCTAATTCCCAATCTTTATTGTTTTCTAATAATATGCCTCTTTATGTCCTTGATATATATTTCCTTCTCTTTTTATATATTTCACCTTTGTGCCATATTTTGTGTGTTTTTCTTGTATCTATCTTCTGATTCACTTTTTTTCCAGCTATGCATAATCTATTGTATAGCCATTCCATTTTCTAGTATTTTACTTTTCAGTTCTAGAATTTCTGTTTGGTTCTTTTTTAGAATATCCTGAAAAGTGGTATAGCATGTAGTATCAATTAGTATATGTAATTCTTCTTGAATTGTAGTTGGAAACCATGGTCCTGATTTGGCTTCATTGGCTCTCTGATGAGACCTGCTAACATGGCAAATAACCAAACCTAGACTTGGAGTTAGCCCAAGTCAGAAAGCTACTGGCCTGCACTTTTTGATTTAATAGCTGTTTGGTGTTTTATGTATTCTGTTGTCATTAGCTATGAAACTGGGCTTCAAAACCAAGGGAAGTCTCTTGCGATTATTATTAACTTTTAAATGTTTGATTCTAAGTTTTATTTTTAAAGGTAATATCTTGAAAATTATGTATTTTATTTTTTACTGTGTAGTGGTTCTACAGAGGTACACAGCTTATGTACTGCCTAGGCCCATAAACCTTAAAGTCTGATGAGATCAACCTCGCAGCTGTTATAAATCTCTGCTGCACAGAATTCCAACATTTCTCTGTCGATAACCTGCCATGCCCTACATAAGAGTGGAGTGATACATAGTGACTTTCATGATAACAATTTGGGGGATATAAGATATAGGAGAAATAATAAAAGATGAAAGTTATAGCAACTTGACTGTCTATCATGGAGTAAATAAAAATTTTATGCTTACGTTATGAATTTATTTCTTCCTGTGTGTCTTTAAATATTTTAAAACATATTTATTTTAAAGAACCTTTCAGGTTTAACTCTATGGTCTCTAGTTCTTCATGGGTAAATTCTCTGTTTGTTCCATCTGCTGATTGTCTTTAATGGTTGTGGGGTTTTCTTCTGCATAGTGGTGTGTTTCCTCTGTGTGCTTTGTTATTTTTATGACTAAGTTCATTTTTGGTGTGGAACATTTTACTCAAAAGTCCCTTGCATGCCTGAAATTATTTGGTATCCCTAGGGCAGTTTTATCTTATGTTTTGCTGGGTTTCTATTGGAACATACTATATGAGAAGGCTTTGAAGCTTAAAATGGACCCTCAAAGTTACTTTCAACTGAATAAGAACAATTTCTGTAGATTTTAGGGGACAAAATATGATTTGAATGAATAGGGAAAAATGGGAGATGAGGAAACAAAGAAGGCAAGTAAAAGTATTTTTCTGGAGAGTTTGGCTGTGAGAGAGAGCAGAGAAACTTGAAAGGGGATGGTGGGGACATGGAGTCAAGAGAAGGTATTGAAATTGTTTTTAGAGATTGATGATATTATGTCATACTAATAGAAATGATGATGCAATGATTATGCAGGAGAGAGAATGGATCCCTGAAGGAGAGGTAGGGGATGGTATATGATGGAGGGCTTGGCTTTAGATTGGAACAAGAACAGTTCATCTATTGTAGAGGAAATCAGTCAGTACTCTGAGTTAGTTTTGCTTATTTAGTGGTTTTCTGATTATGTTTGTCTTTTCTAAGAAATGAGACATGGCCATTAAATGAGAGTGAGGAGTATGGAGAGGTTTGGGAGACTTGAGGAGAGAAGGTGTAGTGTTGGAGATTGGGAGAAATTTAGTGTAACTGCTAAGCAGTGTCAATGGCCCACTGAAGACCTACAAATACAAATTTCAAATGAGATAAGTATGTATAGTTGTGAGGTTTTCTTTAAAGGCAGCCATGGGACAGGCACGGGTGAGTTTTGTGTTTGAATTTTTCCAGGGGGCCACAGAGGGAAGTCTAGATTAGGAGATCGTCTTAGTCAGCTTGGGCTGCTATCACAAAGTACCATAGACGGTGACTTATAAACAATGGGAATTTATTTCTCATACTTCTGAAGGCTGGAAGTTCGAGACTATGGTTAGGTCCAGTAAGGCTTCTTTTCTGGCCTGCAAATTGCTGATGTCTAATTGTATCTTCACATGGAAGAAAGAGAGAGCTAGTGAGCACTCTGAGGACTCTTTTATAAGGACACTAATCCCATTCATGAGGGCTCTACCCTTCTGACCTAATCTCCTCTGAAAGTCCCCATTCCTAACACCATCACTCTGAGGGTTAAGATTTTAATACATGGACTTTGGGGGGACACAAACATTCATTCCATAACAGAGATTGAGGGAACCTATAAAAGAGTAATTATATTGATGTCATGGACTCTAACTTGAATGACAGAATTGGAAACATGAAGAGAGTCACAGACTGTGGACAAATGGTAGGGTCAGTGGGACTTGAAGAGCTAATGGAATGGAAATATTATTGGACATGCAAAACAATGGAAAGATAGGAAGTAGTTATCTGAGAATGTCATTCTAGAGATCTGTGTTTTTGGAGGCAAAGCAAATATTCGTAAAGACAAGTTCTACAATGTGATGACAGGTATGGGTGACTGAAACAGAGAAAAGCATTGTTGGAAGTGAGAAGGTTGTAACACAGAGATGCAGAGCAGTGAATGGGTCACCTCCATGGGTGGTGAAGCCACTGGGAATAATGGAATGACTGACAGTGGTGGAGGGAAAAAATGGTGTGCCAATCCCTAGAATCTGCAAGTAATAAACAGAGATGACTGGGTGGATGATTGGTGACTGAAAATGTGGAAGGATTGTGGATGGGAACTCTGCTGGCAAAGTCACTGGGGTTTCTGAGGGAAGAGAGGGGAAATTGTTTGGAAGCAACAACCTAAGAAGTAAGAAATATAATAAGATCAAACTGTGAAAAGGAAGAAAATCAAGTTGATAAAAAGATGATAGAAAACAAAAGCAGAGTAGAAAGGGTAAAAAAAATGAAAACTAGATTCTTTTGTATGAACTTCCAAAATAAATCAACCACTGCCAAGCATAATTAAGGAAAAAGAGAAAAAAGTACAATAGTAGGAATGAGAAACCAAATACAGTCATGGATATAGAACAGAGTAAAAGACTGGTAAGAAAGTAGTATGCATAGCTCTCTGGCAATAATTTTTGAAGTCTAGTGAAAATGCATGAGGTCTTCACAAAACATCAACTAAAACTGACCAGAAAAGAAGTAGAAAATCTGACCAGATTAATTGCCAATTAAGTGTACGTAAGATAAAGATATACCATCAAAAAAGACAATAAGACAATAAGTGGATTCACAGCAGAATTTACATAGCTTTTAGAGAAGAGCCAGTTTCTAGATTGTTTAAATCACTCCAATTATAGACAAAGGAAGAAAGTTCACAGATTCATTTTATGAAGTTAGTAATACCTTAATACCGAAACTTGATATAGTTTGAATAAAGAAAACTACGGGCAAATCACACTTAACCAGTATGAACAAATTGTAAATGAAGTGTTAGTGGCAATGGTACTTTGAATGCGTAGGACTCATAAGTTACCTTCAGAAAACAACTTTTTCTTTCCCCACTCTGGGGCTAGGATTTCTCCTGTCCCTTGAGAAATATACAGAAGACCCACCATTTTATAGCCATTTTCACATAATAAACATTCCTTTATGCCACTTATGACTCTCAAAATGGTTTAATTTCTACAAATAAGATTTCTAGACTTGTGTAATAATTAAAATTCTAAACACTATTTAAAATAAAGGCTACTGTCCTCAAGTCTGGGCCTACTCCAGACATCTGCAATGGAGGAGGGGCGGCATGGCTGAATTGTAACTATTTTACTACCTCTGGTTTTCTTTCTTTGTCTCAGTCACCCCCTCTCTGTTGTCAGGGGGCACTTCTGCCAGATTCTTGTTCCCTGGATTTCTCAGGTGTGAATCAAGGCCCAGGGGATACACATTAAACAATATAGGAACGTCTTTTTCTTATAAATGCTAATAAAAATATACAACAACAACAGAGATAATTGTTAGGGTTCTTTTAGTTTTTTATAGCATAATCCTTATCAGGGCAAGAATTTGGTTTCCTTAGTTTAGCACTGAGTGAGTGGTATAAAAGAATATCACCACCCTTAGAAGATTATCCACGTGAAACTGTTGTAATTGCCAGAGGACATCTGGGAACCTATGTTCAGAACACCAAACAATTTTACTCTGTGGTAAACCCGATGAATTTAATCCCCGAGAGAGTTCTTGCTGTGCAATTAGCAAAAAGACTGGATAAAGTACATACATAGCAGAAGCTAAGATTCCTGCACAGCATGTTTGGATTATCATCGTACAAGAGCCGATAAAGCCCTGACGAAAGAAGTGGATAAATGGAGAACTATGGCAATTAGGGAAGCCGTTGAACAAGCAAGATTTTAATTTTTAATGGTGTGAGTGATTTTTATTATGATACAAAATTATTTTATGTCTGTCACACCAAATGTACATTAGTGCTTGTGCTTAACAACATTTGTTTTTGTCTGGGCCTACAGATGAGCATGGAACTCCTCTTTTAAAAGCTTGTGTATGTAAAAACCAGGCAGTTTGACTGCAATGTTGTAAAGCAGTATAAAGCAGTACTGGAGGTTGCCAGTAGATGGAACCATAGATTTTAGAAATTCAGATTGAGATTTCCTTCTTCATAAACAATGTAATGTAACAGGTTTTAAGAAACCATAACCATAACCTTTTTTTTAATAACACTTTCCTGGACACCTATCAACCAGACTAAAAG
This sequence comes from Desmodus rotundus, assembly GCF_022682495.2. NCBI lineage: Eukaryota > Metazoa > Chordata > Mammalia > Chiroptera > Phyllostomidae > Desmodus > Desmodus rotundus. Next base: position 119,655,166 of record NC_071392.1, read on the forward strand.
TAGCAACCAAAGTAAACTTGTAATGATGAGATTCAGTCTTTGAGGTTACTTCCTTGAGGGAAAGTCTTGGAAAGACATTTTAAAAATCTCATATATGCACTTTAATACAAATTTAAGATCTAGAAAGTAACTCTTTTACACAGCTGTCAAATAATGAGTGATGTAGGTAGTGAAATAGGAAGGTGGTATTTAGAAATTTAAATGCAACACCATTATAATGGGCCACATTTCTGGTTTAAAAAATTTTTATTTAAATCCTTCTTTGCTTGGTTGGAGAGTAGGCCTATAGCTTATGCATCTGGTACAGCTTTTATGCCTCATTTTGCATTATCTCAAGCCTTACCTTATTAACGCATCCAAAGTTGGGGAGGAGTTATAGAGGCAGAGAGTCAAGCAGTGTGGTGCTCAGTGGAGACTATCTCTCGTGTGTGGGGTTTTGAAAGATGGTGTGTGGGGTGGGGCTGGTTGCCACCAAGTCCAGTCCACAAAGAACTGGTCAAGTTTCAAGGGGAGTCAACTAAATGTGATATTGTTGACGGAGGTTTTTTAATTGCAACATTGTCAATTCAGTCACGTGTTTCCCAACTGGTTTTGGGGGTATCCCTGCTTATTTAGTCATGGTGCTCTACCAGCTCTGTTATTCTGCCTTTCCCCCTGCTGTTACCTGTGTATGATTTCTAGTCTTTGGCCCTTTAAAGGCAAGTGAACACATGTCACCTCCTACTTTCTCTTTGCCAAAATGGCAATATGAAAAGCCACCTCAAACGTGGCTCTTTCAGTTTCAAGGGAGACCACGCCCTTGAAAAACAACTAAATTAGTAATAACAGTAAGCGTGGTAAATATTTAGAAGGCAGCTGTGTTTGGGCAAGAAAATTAAAAGCTCTTTTCTACTTTCTCCACTGTGATCTTTACATTCTTTCTCTAATTTTCTCCCCATAAAGTACAGTCGATTTTCATTTGTGATAGTTATGTTCTATAAAAGTCTCCACAAACTGAGTTAGCAAATACTGACCCTTTACTCCAAGGAGAAATAAAGGGTTAGGTTCCTATGAGCCTCTCATATTTTCATCAACCCACAAACACATAACCTTGTCTGATGTGTGTTTTTGTTTAAAGATACTTATTATACTTATTTAATATACATTGTTCATCCATTAACCTTGAACTCATGGTGGAATGAAGCTTAACGAACACACATGTTTTCTTCAGAAGGCACATCACAGCCTTCTTGTAATTAGTTATAGGAGGCCACACTTCAGCACCATGCTTGAGGGCCCTCTTAAACAGGGTAATCTCTACAAAAAGCACACACACACACACAAGCAAAGAATGTGGCACCAAATAGACTGTGAAAAGGATGCTTGCTTACAGTACGAGAGCTGAAACAATATCTACCTCATCTGGGAACTTGCTGGATGGATGACACATATATGTTGCCACTCTGCTCATGTTGGCAAATGAGGGTGAAATTTTTGGGAGAATAAATTCTAGTGAGTGAGGTGGATTTGCAAATATGGAATCTGTGAATAATGAGGATTGAATATTGTTATGATTGACTGGCAAATCACTGTTAAATATCTTAATATTCTTCTACACTGGTGACAACATTTTTGGTTTTATATAATCATATAATTATATACAGAGGAATGGCAATCCTCTGTTCTTATTCACCTGTTTTTTTTTTTTTTTTTTCCCAAACCAAATGAGACAACTGGGACATGGATAGGTTGGGAATAGCTATTCTAGCTTGTCCATGGCAAAGGCAGGACTAGAACCTAGATACCCAGGTGTACGGCTCCATTGTTTTTCAGTCAGGTCATATGGCTTCAAAAGCTTCTGAGCATGTGGGGATTTCCTCTCTTCTCTGCTAGGGGTTTGTACTCAGCCTGCTTTTTGTAACATGGATATTCTGGAATGGGAAATGGGAACCATTAACTTGGGGAACACTCAGAAACCTCCTATTTCACTTTCTGACTTTAGTTTATGAATCCCTTTGAATAAAAATATAGATTGCTCCCATTGAAAGAGTATGCCATTAAGCAAAATGAAGCATATGAAAATTAATTACGCTATCATCTGAGTTAGCTCTGAGGTAACTAGACTGAAGCTGGTAAAGGTGATTGAGAAGTGGCCCTTCAGGGAGACTGGCAGGAGGAGGGACCCCTCCAGGAACTAACAACTCAGAAGAACAATTGCTCAACATACTGACTCCTATACACTAGGCCTCCCTGGCCATTAACTCACTGAGATAGAAGTGGAAGCCGCTGGAAACTTTGTCTTCCCAAAGCTCAGGAATTCTGTCTTGTAGCTTAACATCATTTTAAATAAATAACGCACTCTGGGATTCCCTTTCACTGTGGCAGCGTTTGCTTGCATGGCATTTGTTTGAGTCTTAGCCTTTTCCCTTCTCATGGGGATCGCTCTCTTTTGCCCTTGGCTAGGGGCTTCTCAGTTTGGGATGTGCACCTTGTTTGGGTATTGGTAACCCCACTGCTTGGAATTTCTTTTCGCCTTTTGGGGAAAAAAACCTCACCTCTTCTATGGAAACAAATTTTTATAGTTAGAATGTTATTATTTCTTTTTGTTTTCTCAAAAACCAGTCTCCTACTGAGATTCAAAAAATGTAGGTGTGGCATATATTACAAAAATGCTACCTAACTTCTTTAAAAGAAAATATTAAACATTACCAGTGAAGGTACAGTTCTGTGCCCCAGGAGGTATTGTTGATAGCTGGGGTGACCATATGATTTGGTTTGCCTGGGACAGTCCTAGTTTATGCCTATTGTCCCAATGTAATTCTTGATAGCATCTCCTCTTGTAGATGACAAATTATACGGTGATGCTATAGATAATACCAATGTAAGAAATAAAAAGGTAAGTACTAGTATTTCCAAACCCTCTTAGAGCAGGTTTACATGTAATATTAATTAACATTTAATTTGTTGGAGTTTGTATCATCCTAAAATATAAAAAATACCTTTGCTTCCTCTAGAACTTTCTTTTCAAAGATTTTATTTATTTATTTTTAGAGAGAGGGGAAGGGAGGGAGAAAGACAGGGAGTGAAACATCAATGTGTGGTTGCTTCTCGCACGTCCCCAACTGGGGACCTGGCCCGCAGCCCAGGTGTGTGCCCTGACTGGGAATCAAATTGGCAACCCTTTGGTTTGCAGACCAGCACTCAATCCACTGAGCCACAGGGAGGGAAGAACAGCCAGGGAAGAACTTCTTTGTTTACAAAAACTAGTAGACACACCTTCTTCTAGCAATTGGTTACTTATTCTATGCTTTAAATATAATTTTTTAACTTCAAAAGTAACAAGCTTATTACAGAAATTTTAGAAAATATCAAAAAGCTAAAAGGAGAAAATAAAAGCCACCTATAATGTATTTACTCAGAGATAATCACTGTTAACATTTATTATATATCTGCCATATTCCTTTTTCTGTGGAAATAATATACCAGGTATATTGTATCAGAAATGTGCATTTTATAATTTGAAAAAACAGAATTTTTGAGGTCTACTGATTTTTAACTTGCTTTTCTGTGGACAACATAGATGGTTGTTTTTCCATGTTATTAAATATGCTCTTAAGACAGTAAATAGAGTATTGAACAGTATTAATTATATGAATTTACAGTAATTTATTTATCTGAGAAAAATTTTAGGCTTTTGAGGTCCTTCCCAAGAGAATGTAGAACAATGAGCAGGGTCTTGAATTAAAGCTGATGACCTTGGATGGACTCAGGGAAGAGCTTGCGTGATGCAATTGCACTGGGGTGACAGTACATGTCCTTTCCTGGATGGTGGCATTGTTTACGTGTCTGGAGGTAGGGGGCTAATGGAGCGATTTCCTGAGGTTCACTTCCCTCCCTCATTTGATGTTTCTGTGAAGGGTTAAAACTTATAGGAAGGAAATTGATGCCCAATTATTATTTTTTTAAGATCAGCTCTATTATTGCGCTTCTTGACAATGGTAGTACATGTTCTGTGTACCTTCAACGATATAGTGCAAATTTAATTAAATGCTTCCTTCTGATATCAGAAAGCAGTTTACGTTAAAATGGTAGATTGCTTTATTATGATTTTAAGGCCCAAAACTTAGGATTTGGAGTCAGCAAATTATTTTTGAACTTTCTGAATGAAATGCCCACTTTGAGCATTTTCTTTAGTTGAGATGGCTTTAAGAGAATTATCAAATAGCTGAGACATTAAAAATGAGTACTGTAAGAAAAACAATGCATCCCTATCATACTAATTTTTAGTTATTTTTCTGCTTCTCAGTTCTGTGAAACTTATGATTTTTGAAAGTTTGAGGGAAATACTAAAATAAATCAATCATGGGTCCAATAGGTGCTCTTCTAAGGGTTTCCTTTTTACCAGCAATTTGCTCTGGGGCTAAAGAGCTATCATATCCATATTTTGTAAATTTTTTCATTAAAGAGAAATGAGTCTGTTTCAAGGAAATGAGAAACCACTCAGGTAAAAATGGTCTAAGGTTTCTCTTTTGACGTTTAAGAGGAATCATGTACACTTCAACTTTTTCCTATTCCTAGTCTTTGCTGGATATCAAAACACAAGGCCACCACAGGAGGGTCAATAGTGACATTTCTAGTTATGTTTAAAATTACAGAGTAATTTTTTAATCAGTTAGTGGTTAAGGTGTTATTTTTTAAAGGCAGATTCTCAAAATTCATTAAAGGATGAGAAATTCTATCTAAACACATAGTGCATCGATTTATGATCACTATTGAAAGCACCAACAACGTTTAACATCAATTTATGTATGACAATCCCTTTGTTCATTTTCAAGAATCCCATGGATTTTACCTCTGTGTTTTAAGATCTCAAATTCTTGCTTTGGCACTTATTCGTGTCTTTGATTAGCAACTAAAGGAACAAATCCTTTCTGTCATCTTTTATGTTTGTTGCCAATAGTAATAGCACCTGATATGCTTTTGTGACACCCATGAATATGAGTGCCATCTCTCTGTTGACACATGTAGTCTGTGTGTTTGTCCCAGAGTTATATTTTGAGAAATATGTTTAATAACCACAATTTCAGGGGCTGAAGTAGGTGGGTCTCCTGGATTTGATGGAATCCATTAATAACATTTAAAAAGCAGCTTTATTTTTTTGTGTGTGTTTCTATTGTGTAGCAAAAGACTTCTAGTAGCCATTGGGGTTATTGAAAGCTAGTATCATAGTCTGGGAATGGGAGAAATACAATACAATTCATGTTCTTTAGAGGACAAAACTTTAACGAAAGTCAGAAAGTCAGGCATTTTCATGTTTCCTCTGCTATTTCCTAAACTTGTGGAGACTGTACAAGAGGTCAGCAGTGTCTTGGTGATTTGTATTTACAGTTGACCCTTGAACAACATGAGGGTTAGGGGTGCTGATCCCCCCACAGTCAAAAATCTGCTTATGATGCTTGATTCCCCAAAACTTTACTAATAGCCTACTGTTGAAAAGATGCTTTGCCTATAACATAAACTGTTGATTAACACATATTTTGTGTATGACATATATTTTATTCTTACAATAAAGTAAGCTAGAGAAAAGAAAATGTTATTAAGAAAATCATAAAAAGGAGAAAATACATTTGCAAGTATTTATTGATATTTTAAGTTTACATAGTCTGTTTGAGGCCTACATAGTTCATCTGGGAGTTCTTTTCATATTGTCAACTGAAAAAACCCACTTATAAGAGCAGTAGTGCTGTTCAAACTTTTGTTGTTCCAGGGTCAACTGTATTTTAAAATTTCTTTAATGAATTCTATCACTGCATCTTCAATTTCAAGAAAAAAAGAATTAGAAAATTGTATTCCTCATTAAAAATTTGTTGGCTGAAGCTTTCTATGGAAATAGTGTTGTTTTCCATCAAATATGACAATCTTCACATTTAATTTCTAGTTGTAAACCTGTAGATAGGTCTTTTGCAACATTGTAGCTTTTCAAAATCAATGCTATCTCTTGAGGATGACTCCTACTATACTTTAATGTGTAATGTTCATGTATACTTTTTGGGGTAAATTTATTGACCAAGTTTACTGCCTCAGGTAACCTACTTTTCCTGCCTGGCCCTCAGGCCCAAGAGTTATTTGTGCCAATGCCTCTGGGTAGACAGCAAGCTGGCCTCCCTGGGGGGGTGGTCCTGTTGCTGCTCCCTGTGGAGTCCATGGCCTCTGCCCCCATGACTTCTGTTGCTGCCGCCACCATTGCCATCACCAATGTGGGTTCAGGTCCCAGCCTTGCTGCTCCCTTGGCACTGCCCTGGGCATGTGCCTGTGCACCAGGAGGCCAGGCCAACTGCGCATTATGCTGCTGCTCACGCTGCGCATGGCTTCATCCCGTGTATGTGTGAGTGTGCAGCTGCCAGGCCCATTTCCTCTGTTCTCATGCATGTCCACTGTTCCATCAAACCTCACTTCCAAAACACAAGTTCAAAGAAAAAAAATTATGAATTTCATGATGGTGATAGCAGAGCATTAAACCAAGTGCAGGGCCCTTCTACCAGTAGAACCCAGTGTGACTGCACAGGTCATGCCCATAGAGCGGGCCCTGAGGGAGGCTTCAGTGATACTCCATTTACCATCTTGGATCTCTTGGGAAAAGTCATCACTGCCTTGCATTTGCATCTGAATTGGTTGATCCTATTCTATTTCTTACAACTAGACACATGCCAGGTCCAATGGCTTTAGCAAGATGAAATAATCTAATACAGTGTTGACCTGATTTTATAGCTAAGGCCAAACAAACTTTTAAATCTCTTCTTGGGAATCAAAAGTCTCCTTATGTAGCTGCCTTTCTAACTTGGAATGTAAAGTTTACATTATTCAGTAAATAATAATGAATGTGCATAAATAAAGCTTACCCTCTATTTCTAATCATCTGGTCTTTAAATATATAAACCATCTTCAACTTCCCAATTGCACCTCATGGATCAGTTTCTGGTATGATCTATGTCATTTCTTCGTGATTTCCCCCCTCATTTTCTGCATTTATTTATCTTGTGTTTAGATATCAGGAGGCCATATCTTATTTGAGTATGTAAATGTATCAACAGGCTCATAAAAACAGTTGAAATTATTAAGTTCAGAGCCTCAGAACTCGATTCTTATCTGAAAACTTATCTAAACCTATCTAGTTCTGTTTGGCCTAATTTTAGAAGAGAAGTTTGATAACATTTCTCTTTTCTACAGAGGACACATAATGAAGACAGCTTATTGAGATATTTCCTTTTCAGTGATGAAAAAATATAAGGGTATGCAACATTTATAATTTATCTTCAAAACTCTTAATATTGCCTCCTGTAGTGCAATATTATATGTACTAGTTATAAAATGAATACCACAAAAAGCTATGTTATAACTGGAGGAATAAAATCAACTAAATTACCCAGATGTTCTTTGTGCATTTTCATAGACCTTTATTTGGTTGTCTGATTATGCTTTTTCTTTGATTTGAAATGGTTCTATATAAAAATATTTGGTAAGCTTGACTTTCTGCCAAACCAAAGAGGCTCAAACTTACTTGAGAAATATAAGCAACTTTCATTTGCTAAGTGTCCGTGATTAGGGCAGAACCCTCTGCTTAAATCACAGCTTTGGGGAGGGAATATAAACAGAAACATAACTCGTGCATGTGCCCATTGTTACTCCCAGCTCTGGACATTAGCCAAACTGTAGCATTATCAAAAATACAGAGCACACTGTCATTAAAGCCCCACTCAAAACAGGGCTTATATTGGGATAAAATTTACTATATTTTTTAAAACTTCTGATTTAGTTGCTATTATTGGTGAGCACTTGGGAAAATGGGGCAAAACTTAGTATAAGGTGAGGAAGGAGGGCAATTATATTATGTTGAAACTCTGATAGGGAAGATCCACTTGTCTATTAGATTGGTATTTTTATAATTCTTTTTCTCTGTTTTTTTAAAATAGTTTATTTTTTATTGTGTTTTTTCCCATTACCACTTATCCCCCTTATACCCTCTTTCACCACGCCCCTGCCTCCTCCCCTCATCCCACCCTCCGCAATCACCACACTGTTTCTTGTTGAAATGATTTTTTTGGGGTAAAAAAGTATACCTCCTTAATGTACATTTCTCACATTGCTAACAATTTAAAATTATGTTCTTTTAAAAGCTGCTTTTACATTAAAAAAAATGACTAAACATCTTTGAAACCAAACAAGGCATTGAGGTATTAGCCTTTCATCTTTGGGGACTTTGGTTTAAACCTGGCTCAGTTTAAGTGGAAACGAGTTTGATCTTGTCACCTGCACCTCTCCAAGATTTTAGGGTGAGCAATAATTATAATGAACTGAAACCACTCCAAAATATTTTAACATTTCATTCTACTACATGAAGAACAGGAACAAAAGCCTTCATTGTGCAATCAGGGAATATTAATATTTATATTGAAAATCATTATATCATAGCCTTAATCAGAGGAAAAATGAACTGCTGGAGCATCAGTTATAAGCTATTTCAGAAAATGAAATCAGAGTGTTAGGTATGTGAAGTGTTCATTAACATTGTGAAGGAGAGACTGGTGTCTGGTGATGTGGCCACTCGCTAGTCCTCCTTGGCAGAGCAATTTCCTACCCTTCAGGTCCTCAACCCACAGGAAACCTTTTCTTTACTGCTTATCACATCCCACTCTAGTAAGCTGCTGACCTGCATTCCCCATGAGGTTCATACTGAAGATGCCATTTTAAGTTCAGGTCCAGCCTTGGAACATTACATTTTAATAGGACTCATGGACTTAAGCTGAAGAATAAAGCCTGAGAGTGGGAAGTTTGGTAGACAGAAAGAGCAAATTCCATTGCCTTGGGGGGGGTGGAGCTTTGAATCTTGTGGAACTCACATTGGAACTAGTACTTTTGGGCATGGAAAAGGAGGATACTGAGGACAGCAAAGTGTCAATTTCACTAACTCAATTCATTCTACTGTCTTTCTCCTCAGAGGGCACATCTCCAGCACCCTGTGTGGTCTGGGGCAGCTTTGTTGCTTCTGAGCTGTAATAACTTGCAGTATGATCACTCTCTTTGTCTTGGGCTCAGGTATCTGCACACTTGTGGAGTGTCCTTGGCCTTTTCCTAACAAGGTCCCCAGCCATGCCTCAACACTTAATGGTGGACCAGTTTGCTGTGCTCTTTCATTTCCTCCATGTAACTGTAGCAGCTCTCCCTCAGGGTCTGTACATCCAACAGGCATCTAACTCTTGGGGAGACTTCGGGTCTTGGATGGAGCCCTAGCTACCCTATGTGGGTCAGTTATAAACTTCATTTGAGAGTGTAAGAGAACTGACAGGTGCTCCCCATGTCACCACGTATAGGTAGTTTACAAAATTCAAAATCTAAAATTTATCATGAACTCATTTTTATTCCTCCATCTTAAAACTGGAAGGGAGAATACCTCATATGTGATTTTAAAAATGATCCTAAAATGCCCTGATTCTGGTTCTGTTTGTGTCATCTCAAAAAGAAGCTCATCTCTTCATTGCCAGGTGGTCTCCATGTGTATTTACATGTGTCAATATTAGGTGAGAGCAACTGAAGTGAGGTCAGAGACCTCCCAGGGGAGGCTGCCCAGGCCTCTGAATGATCTGATATCCTATCTCCTCAGAGAACATCAGGCCTCAAGACACTACCTCTTTATTACTAACAACGCATGAAGTTAAGAATGATAATTTATTCATCCACAATGAGACGTAGAGCTGTCACATGGACCAGGATAATGGAGATTTATGATCAGCTCATTTTTTCCCTATCATCAAGCTATGTGGTTTCTCTCTTTGTTCACTTACCATAGGAAATCACTGCTGCACAGATCAGAAATGCTTACATTCACAGGGTCAGTTCCCTCTCTTTCTCTGTAACTAACTGACTTGGGAATTTGAAGGTTATCTGGGGAACAGTTCATAAGAAGAAGGGGAGTTGGAAGAACAAATGATTAACAGCAGCGGTCAACATAGTTTGAGGCTTCCAGTGTATACTAAAAGCAGCCTTATCAACAGGGCCGGATATAACCAAGTCTGTTGACTTCATCTGCATCCATTTCTACCCCAGGAGCAGTTTTACCCTGGGACTAGAAACATACCAGCTCCACTGGCTAGACCTTCCTCTCTCTTGAACTGTGCTTTGCTGGGTACTGGCTGTAAACTTTTCTGTCTAATTAGTCTCTGTTTTGATTAACATATTCATTCATTCTTTGAATGTGTTAATGTGTCCATTTGGTTATAGTCAAGCCCATTGGCCTGAAAGCCAGTAACGTAACTTGCTTTACCTATGCACTGTCTCATGGTATGTTGATTTTATACTTATCTCCAAAGAAGACTCCTTATTTCTAAGTTCTTGGAGACACCTTACTTCAGCCCCTGTGTATTAACAGAAAACACTTGGAAGCAAAAATAAGGCATATTTTCACGCTTCCATAAACATTTATTAATTACCCATCATGTTGGATGCAGGACATTATAGGTGATTTTTAGCATAATTATCTTATACTAAGTACTTTTAGCTGTTACTCTTTTAATTATTTTTTTATCCTCACTTGAGGACATTTTGTCCTTGCTGAGAGAGAGAGAGAGAGAGAGGAGAGAGAGAGATTGGGAGAGAGTGAGAGTGAGAGAAAGAGAGAGATGTGAGAGAGAAACATCAATTGATTGCCTTCTTGTACATGCCCCATATGTGCCCCTACTGGGGATCAAACTCACAACCTGGGTATGTGCCCTGACCAGGAATGGAACCCATGGTCCTTTGATCTGACAATGCTGTAACCCACTGAGCCACACTGGTCAGGGCTAGCTGTTACTCTTTGAAGTAAAATACACATATTAATTCCTTTGATGAATTAACCAGTATATTTCCTGGTAGGTTTCCCAAGTTTGGATATTTTGGTCAACAGGAGATATTCAATCAAGCACCATCTTAAATAGAAAAGTAGAGACATCTGGCCAAGATGGAGGTGTAGATAGATACACTTTGCCTCCTCACACAACCAAAGGAAGGACAACAACAAATTTAAAAACAAAACATAACAAGAACTGGCAGAAAATCAAACTGTGTGGAAGTCTGACAACCAAGGAGTTAAAGAAGAATCATTCATTCATACTGGTAGGAGGGGCAGAGACAGGCAACTAGAGAGGAGAACACTTGCAGCAAGGTGGTGGCTGGGGGACTGGTCCTACATTTGCGTGCAGATAAACCAGGAAGAACAACTGGGGAATGAGACAGACCATGTGACCCTGGGTTCCAGTGTGGGGAAATAAAGCCTCAAAACCTCTGACTGTCAAATCCTGTGGGGGTTGCAGTGGCAGAGGGAAAATCTCCCAGAGCTTGTTGGAGAGTCCCACAGGGTCCTAGAATGTACACAAAACCACCCACCCGGGAATCAGCACCAGAAGGGCCCAATTTGCTTGTGGGTTGCGGGGGAAGTGACTGAAAGCCAACTAAGAGCCCAGCAATTGGCCTTGTTCCCTCTTGGAACCACCTACTCCCCACATACAGTGCCACAAAACAGCAACATGGCTTACCCCACCCTGGTGAATATCTAAGGCTCCCCCACTTACTACAAACAGGTATGCCAAGACAAAGAAATATGGCCCAAATGAGAGAACAGATCAAAGCTCCAAAAATAGAACTAAGTGTTGAAGAGACAGCCAACCTATCAGATGCACAGTTCAAAACAGTGGTAATCAAGATGCTCACAGAAATGGTTGAGTATGGTTGCAAAATAGAGGAAGAAGTGGAGGCTATGCAAAGTGAAATAAAGTAAAATGTACAGGGAACCAACAGTGACAGGAAAGAAACTGGGCCTGAAATCAATGGTTTGGAGAAGAAGAAATAAATAAACATTCAACCAGAACAGAATGAAGAAACAAGAATTCAAAAAAATGAGGAGAGGCTTAGGAACTGTTGGGAAAACTTAAAATGTTCCAACATCTGAATCATAGGGGTGCCAGATGGGGAAGAGGAAGAGCAAGAAATTGAAAACTTATTTGATCAAATAATGAAGGAGAACTCTTCCAATCTGGCAAAGGAAATAGACTTCCAGGAAGTCCAGGAAGCTCAGAGTCCCAAGCAAGTTGGATCGAAAGAAGCACACACCAAGGCACATCATAATTGCATTACCCAAGATGAAAGATTAGGAGAGAATCTTAAAAGCATCAAGAGAGAAGGAGACAGTTACCTACAAAGGAGTTCCCATAAGACTATCAGCTGATTTCTCAAAAGAAACCTTACAGGCGAGAAGGGACTGGAAAGAAGTATTTGAAGTCATGAAAGGTGAGGACCTACATCCAAGATTACTCTATCCAGCAAAACTATCATTTAGAATGGGAGGGTGGATAAAGTGCTTTCCAGAGAAGGTAAAGTTAAAGGAGTTAATCTTCACCAAGCTCTTATTATATGAAGTATTAAAGAGATTAATCTAAGAAAAAGAAGAAGGTCAAAACTATGAACAGTAAAATGACAACAAACACAACTATCAACAACTGAACCTAAAAAAAACAAACAAAACAGAAACAAAAACAAACTAGGCAAACAAGTAGAACAGGAACAGAAACACAGAAATGGAGATGACATGGAGAGTTATCAGTGGGAGGGGCAAGGGAGAGAATGGGGGAAAAGGTACAGGGAATAAGAAGCATAAATGGTTGGTACAAAATAGACAGGGGGAGGTTAAGAATAGTAGTATGGGAAATGGAGAAGCCAAAGAACTTATGTGTATGACCCATGGACATGAACTAAGGTGGGGAAATGCTGGTGGGAGGGGTTATGCACAGCAGAGGGGAAAAAAGGGGAGAAAAAAAATGGGACAACCGTAATAGCATAATCAATAAAATATATTTAAAAAATAAATAAATAATTAAATTTAACTTTAAAGCAGCCTGCCCACATGACTTTGCATAGTTATTTGAATGAGGTTCTTTACTGGTGTGCAGTTATATTAAATTTATAATAGTCAATTTTGATTATGAAAAAATGTCAAAATACTTTTTCACATATTTTTTAAAATTTTTTATTGTTATTCAATTACAGTTGTATGTCTTTTCTCCCCATCCCTCCACTCCACCCCTTTTTTCACATATTTTTTATACTATTTTCATTTGGTCTTTAGCTCTATGGTCATTAAATTGTGCTTATCAGAGAATGATTAAAGGATATGTGAGACAAGATTTTGGCTTCCATATTGCTGGTTTGGTTTTTAAATCCTTTAAATATATTAAGAATATTTACAATGTATTATTATAAGAAAAAAAGCAGCCTTTAAAATTGCATATGATAACATTACTTCAACTTCATAATAGATCTGTGCATGTGTGTGTGTCTATATCTAACTGAGAAAAGGCAGAAAGGTATTAAATAAAATATCAGTAATTTTATTTATTTTCAGGGTGGTAGGGAATATGAGTGAATTTTATTCCCCCTCAAGTTTGGTGTCTAACAATCTATTTAAAAATATAACTAGAGTATTCTGTTTACTCTAAGATGGCAGTAAGTTAAAAAATACTCTAAGAAAGTTGGTTTTTTTCTAAAATAGTACTATACTCAGTAATTACTTCACCATAAAGCTGGTGCCATTTAAAAAATTAATTGAGTGTACTTGCTTTTTTCCCAGTGGCCTCTCATCTTTGTGAACAATTAATTTAAAACTATTGATTCAAAAACCACTTTTCTCCTCCAATTTTTGAGTGAGCTACTAAGATGTTTGGTTTTGTTTGTTAATATGGAAAATAAATTAAAGAGATTTCTATATTTCTTTCATTTCACTTAACCAATGACACCATTGATTAAAATCTCCATCCTCTGTAGGAAAATTTTTGAACTACCACAAACGAGAATAATTCATCTACTGGAGAAATTGTTGGGGGGCAACCCCCATTTCAGATGATAACTAGCTTGCTAGATAAAGTTGTCATTACATTTAACTTGGTCTTTAATTATAAGCAGATGGATGAATTATTTTAATCACTGCTATATATCTTAACAGTAGTTCATACATTGACACAAAGTGAAGAACATCAAACAGAAATTAAATGCTAGGGCAGGAAAGCAGTCAGCCTTCAAGGGAAGCAATTGATCACAACCTGTCATCTTTAAAGGCCAGAAGAATGCAAAATAAACACTTGGGATTAGTGTACTAAATATGGCTCATCAGTCTTTAGCTCTGTCCTCTGATAATTCATCTATTTCATTTATTTTAATGCTTTATCATGTATCTATCCAGCTCTGTAATTAGCCTTTCAGGTATTCCCTTTTTCTTTCTGCCTTTGAAATTGTGTGTGGTGAGATTCTGCAAAGAGAAGATATTATTATCATCCCATACAAAAGAATCTACTCTTGCATGATTCTGTTTTATAGCTCACATGCTGGAATTCTTGCTAAAACATAGAGACTGTGTTAGAATCGGTTTAAAGAGAAGGTCTTAATAAATCTGCTGTGCTCTCTTAGAGCATTTACTTTGACGATTGGTAAGCTATTTGGTTGTATATGAGGAATGTGAATTTAGGTTTGTGAAACCCAAAATGCTGGTCAGACTTATTTTTAAAAAAAAAATAAAGCACCAAATTTAGCTTCTGAATTAAAGTCATTAAATACCAGCATTTTATTGATTTGTTCCTGAATAAACAGTTAATTTTTCCTTGACTAAAAAATCATTAATACATGTGTTTTCCCCCAAAGCAATGACTATACTAAGATTATATAGTAAATTATGTTTGTAGATTATACTCTGCCATAGATTTTCATGTAGAACAGGAGTGCTCCCGTAGATCTATTACAAGTAGTAGATTTATAGATTTAGTCATCAGTCTCAGAATATTAACAGTGGTGTACTATTTTGATTATTTATTATTAAGCATTAGAAACTTAAAATAATCATGTAATCCAAATAGGTGCACCGTTTTCACTTAGATATGGTAAATACTGGATGGTCTGTAGTATTTTGCGGGTGGATATAATGTTAAAATATTGAGTTATACAATACGTTTCTTTACAAACCCAAGAATGAGGAATTTTTCATTCTAGTTTCTCTTTAAACCTTATGTGGTTCATTCACTTTGTAGATTATAATGGTAAAGTTTTAACATTATATGACTTTGTGTTGTAATGTTTCTAGACTCCTTCCCTTTCTGCCTGTTGGAGAGTGCCTTTGGTTTCCAACTGTCCTTGGAATTAACTGAAGACCAATATCATTTGGAATTTCCATTGACAAACCCATGTTTTGAAGTTACAGTGGATTTGTTTTTTGTAGCTTTGCTGATGTGTTAGTTTATTTATGCAATTGCTTCCCCTTTGTGGTGAGACTTGACTACTTTGGGAGGAAATATTCCAAATATGGTGCCACCAACAATGGTTTCAGACCATATGTTTAACCACCTTTACTCTCTTCATCTTTCCTCTACCTCCTTCCCCTCTGGTAACAGAGAAGATTTTGTGAACTTGATCCCAAAGGCAAAAGGAGTAAGATAGTATCCTATCCTGTAAATGTACCACAGCGATATTAAGTGAGTGGGACTACATCAAACTACAAGGCTTGTGCACAGCAAAATAAACCATCAACAAAGCCAAAAGTCAACCAACTGAGTGGGAGAAGTAATTGCAAATGATACCTACTATAAGCGGCTAATATCCAAAATATACAAAGAACTCGTATAACAGCAACAGAAAAAACCAAACAATCCTATTGAAAAATGGAAAGAGGTACTCCTTTTTCCTACTTTATTTTTTATTGTCTATTTTATTACTGTTGTCCCATTTTCCCCATTTTGCTCCCTTCCACCTATCCTACCCCTCTCTCCCACAGTCAATCCCATCTCCATTGTATGTGTCCATGAGTCATTCATACACGTTCTTTGACTAATCCTTTCCCCTTCCTTCCACCATTCCTTCCCTTCCTCTTTCCCTCTCTACAGCTATCAGTCTGTTCCATGCTTCCATGTCTCTGGTTCTATTCTTTTAGTTTATTTTGCTCATTAGATTCCAGTTACAAGTGAGATCATAAGGTGTTTGTCTTTTGCTAACTGGCTTATTCCACTTAGCATAATAGTCTCCAGTTCCATCCATGCTGATGCAAAAGGTAGGACTTACTTATTTCTCTCTGCCATGTAGTATCCTATCCTGTAAATGTACCACAGTTTTTTAATCCACTCATCTACTGACAGGAACCTAGGCTATTTCCAACACTTGGCTATTGGAAATAGTGTTTCTATGGACATAGGGGTTCATAAGTTACTTTGAGGTGCGTGCTACTTCAGTTTCAGGATTCTTAGGGTGTATTCCCAGCAGTGGAATCACTGAGCCATAAGGCAGTTCCATTTTTTAAATTTTGAGGAAATTCCATACTGTTTTCCACAGTGGCTGCACCAGCCTGCATTCCCACCAACAGTACACTAAGGTTCTCTTTTCTCCATCCTCACCAGCACTTGTTGTTTGTAATGATGGCCATTCTAACAGGTGTGAGGTGATATCTCATGGTTGTTTTAATTTGCATCTCTCTGATGGCTAGTGATGTTGAGCATTTTTTCATATGTCTATGGGGCATCTGTATGTCCTCCTTGGAGAAGTGTCTATTCAGATCTTTTGCTCATTTTTTCATTGGATTGTTTATTTTCCTGGTGTTGAGTTGTATGAGTTCTTGATATATTTTGGAGATTAAACCCTTGTCCAATGTATCATTGGCAAATATGTTCTCCCATACAGTTGGTTCCTTTTTCATTAATCACAGATTTAGCCTCACTTCATTCCTCCCTCCTATGAGATAACATTTGTTTATTTACCCCACTTTCTTATGGGATACAACCTGGAGAAAACTCCCATTTCCTTGAATTCTCTTCTAAATCATGTTTCAGAAGCCCAGTTGCTGTAGGTCCTTTCTAACACTCTCTTACTGTGATACCTGATGTTCCTTCATGGTGTAGTTCTTGGCCATCTTTGGCCACAGAACACTGATGATATTTGGGAATCCTTGTAAGTCTTCATTGAATGAGACCGAGGTCATGGGAGAAGATTTTTTCCCCCTTAATTAAAAAAAATATGGAGACATAGAAAGCTATTTTAGTTATAAATTTAGTGTTATAATTTTCTGCCTTTGCTTTATTGGCCAAATCACTTGCCTATTTTGATCCTATTTTCCTAATGATGAGATTGGCTTACAACCACTCTGAAATTCTTGCAGCTCTAACATTTTAGGAATAAATTTGTAGATATTGTGGGTAATGTAGAAATGGCCAAGGCGAAAAATTTTTCTATGTGACTTTGGGTGAGCTCCTTATTGCCTTAGAACTTGTAGCCATAGAATGGAGTTTAGGGGAATAGGTAATAAATATTGCTCAGATAAAGAATAGGAAGATTAACTCCCTAATACTTATAAGTGATGCAGAGGTAACAATACCTGTTCTTGTGTCTTTATCATTAATGCCTGGTATTATCTTTTTTAGGGCATTCTTATGCCTTGTCTTCCCAACTAAATTTACTTTTTAGACGGCTGAGACAATTACTCAATGTTTAGCACAGTGCCATACATATAGGAGTAACTAAGTAGATACCTGCTGATGGATTTTCTTGTTTACCATATGTTATCTGAATGTTTTCTGCCAGTCATGAAATGAATGTGAAAAACAGTGAAATTAGAAACTGATGGGTACCTGAATCACAAGTACAATGGGATCCCTTTATTACCTAGCAGATAAAAAACCCCAACAGGTATACTAATCCATTTTACTTTCTTATTTAGAGTCATGTTGCCATTTTATTAGTGAATAAACAGCAGCAACTATCAAATATCAAGAGCTTATACGTGTGCGAGGTGAACCATCTTGAAATGTGTGTATCTCACCAACTTCATGAGGTTCTGAGGAGTAAATATTAATTTTCCCGTTGTGCAGATAAGAGAATAATGCAGTAATGTTTCATTGATATGCCTTAAGTTACGAAGCGAGAAAGTAACAGGCATGTGTGTGTAGTCTCCAAACCTTGCCCTTTGTTCATGCCACCATTCGTATGACCTTTATTCTTATATGATCTTGTATAATGTCTGTTCATGCCATCACCATGGGAGTGGAGAATGGATAATTGTACCAAATGTGCCAAGTGTGAAGTTTGAATATTTATTATTAAAGAAGATCCTGGAGCTCAGAAGCATAAGTCCTGGTTTTTAGTAAGGGCCCTACCATTTGTTGTACAACACCAAGTCTTTCAGCTTTGTTTTTTCATTTGCAAAGTGAGCCTTCATTATAACAATGTCTGTTATGGATAGAATGTTTATGTCCCCCCAGATTTGTATGTTGCAGTCCCAGCCCCCAGTGTGGCTATATTTGGACACAGGTTATCTAAAGATGTGATTAAGGTTAAATGAGGTCTTAGGGATGGGACCCTGTTCTGATAGGGTTAGTGTCCTTATAAGAAGAGATGTCAGAGAACTAACTTGTCATCTCTCTCTCTCTCTCAGCTGTATGAGGACACATTGAAAAGGTGAAAGGTGGCCATCTGCCAGCCAGGAAGAGAAACTGTCACCAGAAACCAACTATGCTGGCATTCTGATCTTGGACTTCCAGCCTCCAGAACTGTGAGAAAATAAATGCCTGTTGTTTAAGCCATCCAGTCTGTGGTTTTGTGTTGTGGTAGCCTGAATTAACTATAGCTGATATACTGTGTATATTTCCTGCTTTGTTTGCTGATGTGATGATATGCAAGGTAGATTTTTATAATTATTTATCACTATGATTACATAGAAAATTATGTAATAGGAAGTAGGAAGTAATGGATGGGCTACCTCAGGGGTGTAATGTCAGGAATACATCTTAAAGTTCTGGGAATGATAAAATTGGCTAATGCCCTTCATTGTGCTGACACAGCAACATCATTATTTTTTAAACCCTTAGTATCTGTTGTAAGGCATGCTCAGGTACTCCCTGCACCAGGCATAGCTGTGTGCTCGGAGTCACCATATTCATCAAAATCTAGATTGGAGGAGTGATTTCACTGTCTTTCCCCCTGCATAACCTCATGTGTGGTAGTCTCCAAAATGGCTCACAGCCATCCTTTCCTTCTGGCAGTTAGCCCTTCTGTAATCTCTTTCTACATGTGTCAGAGCTGCTCCATGTGTGATTTTAATGGCTATGTCATACAAAGCAGTAGAATTTCTGTGTTGGTCTCTTAGAGTACTCACTCGGGGAGAAACCAGTTACCCTGTTGTCAGGAAACTCAAGCAGCTTTGTGAAGAGACTCTGTGGGAAAGAAATGAGGTCTCCCACTAATACTGACACTACCTTGTTAGCCATGTGAGTGACCCATTGTGGGGGCAGATCCTACATAGTAAGGATCTGGCAAGTATTCAAGACTTTAGATAATGACAGCCCTGGAAGAATCAGAGACTTCAATCCGGAACCCAGCCAAGCTGCCTCCAAATTCTCGACGCATACAAACTGTGAGAGATAATAAGCAAACAAACAAATAAATGAATATTGATTTATTTTAAGCCACTAACTCTTGGGGTAATTTGTTATATAGCAATAAGAAAGTAACTCCTTACCAGCAGTTTATACCTTCCTGGAGATACAGAGCATTGTGATGTGGCTCTTCCTGGTTGAGTGGAGTTCCTACATGTACCAGCAGTGGGGCACTGGTAGATGTTTAACAGTTGGTTCTCCCCACAAACAAACAATGTCCTGATTTTTAGTATTTTCTAATTTCCACAGTGTAAATAAATACTCCCACCATGGCTGATTTCAAGCTACCAGTGTGATTGGGAAGAGAATTGGGAAGAGAAGCATAGTAGCACTCAAACATATGGAATTTTCACACATAGCTATAGTACTTGTAAATAACCCCAAGAGCATAGATAATAACAGAATACAGTAAAATAATTGGGGAGTGATAAGGTTTGAATACTTATTACTTTCATCTTTTATATAGTTTATGTAATTATATGCTTATGTAATTTAACTATTGATGGTGGTTATATTTATTCATCAGCTCACAAAAAGTCCTGAAAATTTAACAGCTGGCTCTTTGAGCCAGCACACTACTGCCAAGGTGTTTTCTTTGAGTGGCAATATTGTTTTCAGGTTCTTGCACAGTTGAATTACTGTTTGGGTAGTGATAAACTTCACAACTATAATAAGTTATATTCATATCTATAACAAATTATAATTGGAGCACCCTGATGAAATGATTTTAGGAGTTTATGACATTCATTTGGTTGATGTCATCACCCTGGGAGATGCACGATCAGTTGACTATTATTTGCCTCTAACTTGAGTTCTAATATTAGAAGTACCAACAATTGGTCAGCATGACATATGAATGTATGAAAAGAAAATAACTGACTTCTACATTTCAGAAGCACACAGGTCTTTTACTATATGGGCCAGAAACTCCCTTTTTACTGCCACGTTCTGCTTCATGGAGTCATTATTGTCTTCCACTTTCCTACTTCTAGATTGTCTCTTAATTTCTAGGAGACCATACAATGTGATTCTGAATATAGGCTTTAGAATTATAAGCTATTCCTGGCTCCTCAACTTAATAGCTACGTAAACTTGGGCACATTACTCATCCTCTCTGATATTATATTTCTTTATATATAAATAGGTTTGTTATGGGAGCTCAATAGATTGTCTGTAATGTACTTAGCACAGTAACTGTACAATATTATTGGCGTGATATGTTCAAAATAATGGCCAATTTGTTAATATCATCCTGGGCTGCTGTGAGTTATATTAATAAGTGTTTTTGATCTCTTTGTGTTATAAGTTGCCTCTTAAAATCCCTTTCCTGTTCTAAAAGTATGCTTCCCAAGTGCTCAGCCTGCAAGCTGGTGGTGAAAGGAAGAGATGACAGGCAGATGGTGTTTTGAAGCAGAGTAATGGCACCACAGCCCAAGAAACTTCCAATCTTGATCCAGGAGTGCAGGGAGGGGAGCTCCTCTCTTGCAGAGACTGGGGTTGCTCTCATAATGGAAGAAGGTGCTGAGTCCTTTTTTCTATGGAAACATCAAGATGAAGAATCAGTATCTTATGAGACTGTTATAGTGATTATTCATCTTTCTCTCTGGGTTTCTCTTAAATACCATTAAAATCAAGATCCATCAAGCCAAGGACTTCAAGTTTTTGTGTTATGTGTGCATATGTGTGTGTGTGTGTTTGTTAGAGATTCCTCTTAACCTGATTGGGGTGGGGGAGGAGATATTTATTCTGCACTGTAATAGTCTTCTTGGTTTAGGCGATACATTCCTCATCCAAGTCCCCTTGATCTTCCAGTGCTAGTCATGGAAAAGTGCATCATATGCCACCAATTGTCCTCATTGTCCTTCCATTCTCTCCCCAGAGTATCTCTGAGGCAGATCAAACAAGAATTTGAATCTCCGGTTTACTCCTTATCTCAGACAAATCACTTATCTTCTCAAGGCTTCTGTTTGTAAATCTGTAAAATAGTGATAAGAATGAATGGTTTTACTTCTCAGGGTTGTCATGAAGATTAAATTACCTGCAAAGTAGCAGCATATAAAGTACTTAATAACTTAAGAAAACCTGGTATCTTTGTAGATTAATCAACATATGCAGGAAACACCCCTCAACATGGATTTTTCTATTTCAACTATTCTGTATTCATTCCACTGGTCAATTCAAGCTTTAAGTTTCCTCGTATTCCTAACTCCTTCCTTTTCTTGCAAATGTAGGTTCCAAGTAACTTAACAGATTCCACTGTCTCTTGGAATATTCACTTTAATTCTCTACAGCCTGAAGCAGTGCGTAAAGTCAGTTAAATGTGTTTTTCAAACAAGTGACTGCAGAGGACAACAGTATTGTACCTCATATTAGCCCAAGAAAAGAAAAAAAGAGAAAAGAAAAGCACCATTCATGCTCCAGAAGGTGATGAAAGACAGAGGAGCGTGGTGACACAAAGCTGACTGCGGTGGCACACGTCTCCTGACAATGCCAGGAGAACTGACAAGCCGACTGGACAAGAGAGACACTCACGGGCTACCCCGTCAGCTACTTGAATGTCTTGTTTCTTATCTGTCTCCTTGCAAGAGAAGCTCAGAGGGAGCCTTTGACGATCTGAAGCCTGGCCTCAAAACTACTCTTTATCATGTTGGTGCCACATTGCGGCACCCCCGCCCCTACCCCATTTCATCCTAACAATACAATTTTTTTCCATGGAATTTATTCCCTCCCTCCCTTCTTACAACATACCTTGATGAATCAATCAGTTGATGCTTGTAGATACAGATCAGGCTGGCTAACTAACTGGAAACGTTCCAGGGACTTATCAACAGTGATGATTTGGAGGGCAACATGCCATGAGGCATTGTCATAAGGTTCTATATACAGGGTCTGGCAGAAGTAACACCTGCTTAAGTGTGGTTGGTAGGGTAATAATATGGGTGTAATAATTTATAGTTTTAATTTGAACATTTCACCTAAAATGTCATGGCGTGCTTGAGTGAGATATTGTTATGTTACAGAATTACACGCTTATGATTTTGTAATAAAAAGGGGCATTATTTGTGCTGTACCCTGTGTGTTCATTTAGAGGCTTGTTTTCTCTTCCCCTGGATAATTGTTTATTTTCATCTGAGATGTCTCTGTAGTTATGAAGGATGGCCCTGTGAAACTTACCATTTAACTAATTTTACTGATCATCTACGGAGTTCCAGGCTGGGCCGGAATGGGGATAAGGATAGAGAGCTCACAGGAGGACAGAGTAGTAAACAGACTGGTTGAATACTCTCTTTTGGGAAACACAATAAAGCTTTTCATGAGGACTCTCAGGTACATGGAGCAGGAGGGTTAAGCAATGCTTTCAAAAGGGGCTGACTCACCAGATAGCTTTTGAAGAGTAATGTGTAATTATTACTTATTCCTCTCTCCCACCACTTCCAGACCCATTCTCCTCCCTTCTTTGCCCAACTTGGTACCAGGAAGCTGACCCCTGCCATGTTGGGTATTGTGATATGCCATCCAGATCCTTACTGCAGGAATAAAGGATTTAGTCCCTCACCTCCTAAAGAAAACTGCCTCCCCTAAGATTATGCCTCCTTCCAGGAAAGCCTGTGTCCAATAACTAATCATTACTAGGATATAAAGACCGGCCCCTCTTGCTCCCTCTTGAAAGAAACTTGAAGGATCAGCCTTGCTCTAGAGCTCACATGGGTTTATCTGAGGCCTTTGCTGGGAATGCATCATAACCACCTTCTACTCTGCCCAATCCCATTTCTTTCCCCTCCTTTGCAAATATACCATCCCAATGGCACTCCCTAATACTTGATAATCTCTGTCTCAGGTGACCCAACCCCTCACATCTGTGGACTGCAGTGCCCAGGCTTCTGAGTTGGCTGGGTTTTTGATGGGGCATATCATTAGAGGTGGGGAGGAGGGAGAGGTGTTTATTTTATGCATCTTCCCTGCTTTCATGCCGTTGTCTGGGTTCCCAGCCCTCTAACCTGGTGACAGCTCTTACTTACAGCTCTCCCTTCGCTCTTTTAGTCCCAAGAATGGTAATGTTTCCCTCTGCTGCTGGTCTCCAGAGGCCTCAGCTTAGCATCCCCAGTCGGTTTCCTTAATCCTAGTTCCTTAACCCTAAAAGATCCTTTGGTTCAACCTTCAGTTGAAGCTGCGGTGTGCTGGTAAATGTTTAACAATAGGCTTCTTGGAAAAAAAGGAAAGCTCTGATTTGTAGCCTCTAACAATTTCTGCTGGGTGAATATTTGACCATAGCCCACCATGATGCCACTGAACACAGAATTTGAAGAAAATGCTAAATAGTTTTACCATACACACACAACAGATGTAAATAATCCCAAGACTGTACCTAATAGTAAAACGTACTAAAATATAATGAGTATTGAATATTTATTACCTTTGTTTTTAATATAACTTAAGTAACTGTAAGCTACTTTAATTTTTAATAATGACCGTGTTTAACAATCAGCTTGCAAAATACCCGAGGATTAACAGTTGACTCTTGTGAGTAGGTATAAGTCAGCTTCAGTATTCTAACTACCCAAGTGAAATTTTGTTTAATGGTGGGACCCTACCCAATACAGGTACATAGCAGTTAACCAGAAAAGTTATAGGTGAGGCTGAGAAATGAGTGGTAGGGGATATGGTTGAAGTGTGAATATATCCCCAACCAGCATATGTGTATGACTCAAGGTGTGGCCACTCACCGGATTCTAAGTGTCCCAAACAGTGGGAACAGCGAGTGTCGTGTACCTTCTGCCTTGTTTTGACAGTTCTGTCCCTTCATGAGTTTTGAGTACTTAGCTATATCATGAACATCAGAAAGGAAAAGAAACCCGGAGATAGAGTCTCAGAGAGGGGTATTTGCCAAATTTCCACAAGTATGAGACCTAGGACTGAAGTTTAAGTTCTATGTGTCAGGGATGTGGATGTGGCTGGAGGGGACAGTGGCTGAGTTGGGAAGCAGAGGATGGAATCCTATCAGTTGGAAAAGGCCAAAAGATGTTGAGAGAAATTGAGAAGACATTGAGCAGACAGAAGTGAGTTTGCATATAAGAATGGTTTTATTTTTCTTTTAAAACAAGTTTTCTTCTACATTTTTCTACATTCACTTGGAAAATATGAAGAGAATCATTAATATTTTGAAAATCTATTTTCAACAGGACCAAGCCAAAGAATCCAGAAGTGGGGAGATAATTGACTTGAAAAGTTATTTCTGCCCACATTTTCCAGTAGGGTTGAAATCACATTTTCAACACACTTAGGTCCTGGCTATGTGTTGTCCATTGGGAGATGTATTAATAGAGCATCTATAACTGTGTTCTAGATAATGATGAAGTGCCTCTTGAGGCTGCATGTTACAAGCCTGATGTCAACTGTGCTAATATTATGAGAAAAGAAAACTTCTACATACCTTCTGTACTGAAAAAATATCATGGGGTGCTTTTCAATCCATGAAGTGTGTGCTACATAGTCATGAAGGAATTATGGTTTCTCCTATCTGATCAGGGAAGCCATTATTTCAGAACTTGTATGTGGGCAGAGCACTGGTCCTTGTCCTGGACATACTGGCAGCAAGAATCCTGGGTGGAAAGAATCAGCAGGAAACTCATTCTTAGGAACTAACTATGCACATTTCATTAATTAGTAAGTGGTTGTGCCCTAACTAGGATGGGTGTGTGTTAGGATCACGTTAAAAACTGTTACATAAAAACAGAAACCCTCTTTCTGGGATTCTTTCTGAATATCTGAATATTGTTTTATTCCCTGTGGTCTACAATTTTTAAAAAAGTTTTATTTGAATCAGTTCAAACAAAATTCTTTTTGGAAAAGGATTTTGTCATATACATCTCTCTGTGGGACACTTTTGCTTTTTGAAGTCCTTCCTACCTGGAGAAGGAGAAATGGAGTGACAGGGAGTCAAATTTCTTTTGGTTTTTCTGGTACATTGTTTTTATTTTATTTATTTTATTTTTTTAATTGTTATTCAAGTAAAGTTTTCTGCCTTTCCACCCCAGCCCTCCCCACCTCCTTCCCTTGTTTCCACCCACCCCTTGTTATTGTCCATGTGTCCTTTATAGTTGTTCTGTAAACCCTTCACCCTTTCCCCCCATTATCTCCTTCCCTCTGGTCACTGTTAGCCTGTTCTCAATTTCAATGTCTTTGGTTATATTTTGCTTGCTTGTTCATTTTGTTGATTAGGTTCCAGTAAAAGGTGAAATCAAATGGTATTTGTCCCTCACCCCCTGGCTTATTTCACTTAGCATAATGCTCTCCAGTTCCATCCATGCTGTCACAAAGGGTAGGAGCTCCTTCTTTCTTTCTGCTGCATAGAATTCCATTGTGTAAATGTACCATAGTTTTTGGATCCACTCATTTACTGATAGGCACTTAGGTTGCTTCCAGCACTTGACTATTGTAAATTGTCCTGCTATGAACATTGGGGTGCATAGGTTCTTTTGGATTGGTGTTTCAGGGTTCTTAGGATATAATCCTAGTAGTGGAATTGCCAGGTCAAAAGGCAGTTCCATTTTTAGTTTTCTGAGGAAATTCCATACTGTTTTCCACAGTGGCTGCACCAGTCTGTGTTCCTACCAACAGTACACTAGGGTTCCCTTTTCTCTACATCCTCTCTAACACTTGTTGTTTGTTGATTTGTTTATGATGGCCATTCTGACTGGTGTGAAGTGGTATCTCATTGTGGTTTTAATTTGCATCTCCCTGATGGCTAGTGTTGCTGAGCATCTTTTCATATGTCTCTGGACCCTCTTTATGTCATCCTTGTAGAAGTGTCTGTTCAAGTCCTTCGCCCATTTTTTAATTGTGTTGCTTGTCGTCTTAGAGCAGAGTCATGTGAGTTCTTTATATATTTTGAAGATCAATCCCTTGTCTGATGTATCATTGGCAAATATATTTTCCCATACATTTAGTTCTCTTTTCATTTTAATGCTGTTTTCTTTAGCCGTGCAGAAGCTTTTTATTTTGGTGAGATCCCATTTGTTTATTCTTTCCTCTATGTCCCTTGCTCTAGGGAACATTTCAGTGGCACATTGTTTTTATAATCAATACTATTTGATTACATTTTGTATTGTGTAGCACTTCATGACATCTAGGATCTTTTTTTAATCACCGTCCGTAACTTCTAATCTAACCTCTTAATAATATAAATAGCAGCAATGACTACTATTTGTGTGGAGTTTTACAACTTGTAAAACTTATTTGTAGCTTTACACTTACATTAATAACTTCAGTTAATTCTTACTATGACTCTGAAGAGTATTTAGTCATCATATTTTATGCTGAGGGACCTGTCTTAGAGAGATTTACAGCTTGTGGATAGACAGCCTGGAAGGGATAGATGTGAGATTCAATCCCTGTCTGGCATGCATGCATTCCTCCTTATGTATCCTATCAGACACAGAGGTATAGGCTATGCCCTCTCACTCTTTCATTAAGATGGGTGGGATTGGCTGACCACATCTAAGGGACCTTTAAGTGAAGATGGTCGGATCCTTGTCTTTGCCTCCATTTTTATGGTGAGGACTTTGGTGCTTTGTGACCATTAAAGAGAATCTAGAGGATTTTCTAGAGAAAAACTCCCTTACCTAGATCAAATGCCACTTCAGTCTCTGTCTCCCTGTCTGTTTCTTTCTCAATTGGAGCAGGAGAAAAATGAAATCCTGTGAAAGTGTCTCCATCAACCATATTTGAAAACCTGAGTTTGTTATCTACTCTCTCCCCCAAGTCCTTGCAAACAGTTTTATAGGCAAGAGCTCATCTCATGTTTAATAACATTCCTGGGCACCGATCCCTGTGGCTGTTATGGTGTGCCAGGGGCTGGAAGGCACTAGGTTCTCCAGAGAGCTGGAGAACAAAGTTGAGCTGATAAATTTCCTATTGAGAAAAGCTGGAAAGTAGAGGTCCTGGAACAAAGAACAAGCAGGAGGAAAAGAGACAACATTTATTGAACATTGACTGTATAGCAGGCATTATGGTAGGTACTTTATTTAATCATTTTATTTAATACTCTATACTATGTTATGAAATAATTGCTAATTTTTAAATTATATTTTATTGATTGTGCTACTACAGTTGTCCTGATTTTTCCCCCTCTACCTCCTTTACCCAGCACCCCCCACTCCCTCAGGCAATCCCCCCACCATTGTTCATGTCTGTGGGTCATGTGTATAAGTTATTTGGCTACTACATTTTCTATACTGTACTTTACATACCCATGGCTATTCTGTGACTACCTATCTGTAATTCTTAATCTCCTCACCTCTTCACCCATTCCCCCACAACCCTCTCCCATCTGGCAACCATCAAAATGCTCTCTGTATCCATGATTTCTATTTCTGTTCTTGTTTGCTTAGTTTGTTCTTTTAGATTCAATTGTTAATAGATATGTATTTTTTGCCATTTTATTGTTCATAGTTTTGATCGTTTTTTTCTTAAATAAGTCCCTTTAACATTTCATATAATAATGGTTTGGTGATGATGAACTCCTTTAGTTTATTCTTATTGGGAGGCTCTTTATCTGACCTTTGATTCTAAATGATAGCTTTGGTGGGGAGAGCAATCTTGGCTGTAGACCCCTGCTTTTCATGACTTTGAATATTTCTTGCCAATCCCTTCTAGCCTACAAAATTTCTTTTGAGAAATTAGCTGACAGTCTTATGGGAATTCCCCCGTATGTAGCTAACTTCTTTTCTCTTGCTACTTTTAGGACTCTCTCTTTACCTTTAATCTTTGGCATTTTATTGTGATGGGTCTTGGAGTGGGCCTCTTTGCATCCATCTTGTTTGGGACTCTCTGTGCTTCCTGGGATTGTATGTCTGTTTCCTTCATCAAATTAGGGAACTTTTTTTCATTGTTTTTAAAAATAGATTTCCAATTTCTTGCTCTTTCTCTTCTCCTCTGGCACCCCATATGAGGTGAATGTTGGACCTCTTGAAGTTGTCCCAAAGGCTACTTATGCTGTCTTCATTTTTTTGGATTCTTTTTTCTTCTTGTTGTTCTGGTTGGTTGTTTTTGCTTCCTTATGTTCCTTGTCATTGATTTGATTCTTGGCTTCACACAGTCTGCTGTTATTTCCCTGTAAATTGTTCTTTATTTCAATTAGTGTACACTTTACTTCTGATTGGATCATTTTTATGCTGTTGAGGTCCTCACTAAGTTCATTGACCATCCTTATAACCAGTGTTTTGAACTCTGCACTTGATAGATTGCTTATCTCCATTTCATTTAGCTGTTTTTCTGGAGTTTTGATCTGTTCTTTGATTTGGGCCATGTTTCTTTGTCTCCTCACTTTGGCAGCCTCCCTGTGTTTGTTTCTCTGTATGACACACAGCTGCTTTGACTCCATGTCTTGGTAGTGTGGCCTTATGTAGTAGGTGTCCTATAGGGTCCAATGGCCCACCCTCCCCATCACCCAAGCTGAGTACTCAAGGTGCACCTTTGATGTGAGCTGAGTACACCTTCCTTTTGCAGTTGAGCCTTGGTTACAGTTGGCTGATCAATGGGAGGGATTTATCCAGGCCAATCAGCTGCAAAGATTAGCTGTGACCACTACCACCAACTTCTGCCCTCCATGGAGGATTAGCTGTGCAGGGGCATGATGGCGGTGCTCCAATGTGGTCTGTAATTGTCCACTGGGTATGCTGGCCCTGAGGTTTCTGTGATGGTTCAGGTTAATGTCAGCCCCAATCTGTGTTTTGCCCGGGGCTACCTTGCCTGAGTTATAAAGCAATCTGAGATGGCTGCTGTTTGGGCTGGGCTTGGAGATTCTCAGGCTAAGGCAAGCTGTGAATCTAGGCTGGCTGCTGCTACTGCCATGCCTGGGGCTCACTGCGACCAGCTGTTTCTTGTTTGAGAGGATTTAGGAAGTTGTGAAGTATGAGCCAAGAGCATCCATTCATATGGAAAAGCAGCTCGGGTGGCCTGTAAGTCTGGTGGGGAAGAGTCTCTGGGGATCTCCAAGGCAGGTCAAACAGTGTTAGCAAGGGTGATGGAGTCTCAGATATGGCACCAGTTTGTTAGCTCTTCCATGGAGGATTTAGAACAGGGACAATGGCTGCTGCTTGCCTTGATGCCAGACACTTAATTTTATCACTGTATTCCACTGGTGTCTTTCAAGCTGCTACCCCAGTGCTAGAGCTCAGAGGGAGTGAGTCTGAGTAGGTGAGTCTGTGTGTGGATTCTTTGAGAGGAACTGCTTGTGGCTACAGAAGTTTCTTTCACCAACTCAATCCTCACTGATTTTTATAGCCAGAAGTTGTAGGAACTTATCTTCCTGGCACTGGAACCCTGGGCTGGGAAGCTTGGTGTGGGGCTGGGACTCCTTGCTCCCAAAATATCCCTCCCAAATTTTTATCCACCACATGTGGGTGAGGGACCAGCTTGTTCTGTGTCTGCACCCCACCTACCAGTCTGGGTGGATGTGGTGTCTTTAATTGTGTAGTTGTTAGACTTTCATTCAGTTTGATTTCTGATGGTTCTGAGTGATGGTTGTTCTATATTTCAGTTGTGATTTTGATGTTGTGTGAGGAGTCAAGCCATGCCTGCCTACGCTGCCATCTTGACTGGAAGACTCTCATTATTTTCAATTTACAGGTGAGAAAACTGAGAATGGAGAAATTAATAAACTTGGCTAAAGACATATCATAAACAGCTAGGTAGTGGTAGGGCAAGGATTTGACATAATCTTTTCACAAAAACACTACACTCCTCTATCCTTTGGGACAGTTATAATCCAGTTCTGAATAATAGGATAGAGTGATACAGTCTGAATGCTTAGCAGATTTTATGCAGTCTTTACAATGGACTAATCTCAAACCTGTCTAGTCTTTCCATATTTCCCACTTTTTTCAATGCTTTACTCCCGCTATAGCGAATGGCATATAATTTACAAACTCTTCTGTGGTCTCTCTTCCTCTGAGCCTTATTCTTCCAACAGTCTTTCTTCTACTCCATTCTCTTGGATAATCTTCTGCAAACTGTGTGTCGCAGTACATACAGGAAGGCTGCCATATTCTTCCAAAGTGAGACTAGGTGATCTGGGTATCTCAGAACATCCATATGCCCTCCAGTGGAGGGCACACTATAATTTTTACTTGCCTCTTATCTCTACTACAAGATAAGCTTCATAAGAGCAAGAGCATTTGCCTTGTTTTCTGCTGTGTCTACAACATCATGAATCAAAGCATGCTCAATAGAAGCTTGCTGCAAAGTGAATAAAGATATTTTTGCTTCCTGACCTTTGTACTCTGCTGTCCCTTCTGCCTCACATTCTTCTCTTTTTCTGGTTAATTCTTATTTGAGCTTTGTGTCTCTGCTAGACATTCCCTCCTTCAGAAGCCCAAGCTGGTTTAGGTGCTCCTCTTAGGTGTCTTATGGCATCCAGTTCTCTCATGATCGTTATCCACCACACACTGTTGTCACTGCTTCTCTCTAACTCTGGACTAAAAACTTCTTGAGGACAAAGGTTATATACTAATTATCACAATGTTCCCATTAAGCAATTAGTGCCTAGCACAGTGTAATTACAATATATGGAACAAGTGGGCACGTTCTTTTGGGCACAACTAGTTAAAGTACTGTGATACTAGCAACACTCATTCATCTAACAAATATTAATTACATGCTGACTCTGTGCCAGGCACATGCTAGGGGATGAAGGTACAATAGTGAACAAAACAGGCATGCTCCCCCTCTCATAGTTCTTAGAGCCCAATGTTGGGAGGGGGAGTGGTGGGAAGAAAGAGGTCCAGTTGCAGTTAAGTGCTGAGTAGTTTAATTGTAATGATAAACAGCCTTTATAAAAGTTATGTAAAGGATTATTCCCTTTTCTTCAGGATTATGGAGGTGCACACATTTTTGTTTCTTACATCTTCTGTGGATCTCCTAGTTTTAATGCATCTTTTACTATCATAGTTTATCCTCTCCAAATAGCAGGTAATCCTCTATTGCCTAAGCTGAAATGCATCACACTGCTCATTATGCACATTTGTCTTCCATACTTCTTACTTTTAAAGAAGGCTTCTTCTGCCATGGTTTGGGTATCATCCTGCCTGAGGCAGGTGGATGGATGCCATGACCTGCTGAAGTTCCTTTTTACTCAATGCCAATCTCTGATTATACCAATTACATGTTATGGTTGCCTTGTTTGAAGAACTAAGCAGAATGTGATGATGAAAAACAGGAGCAGACTTATTTTGATTGAAGTTCTTACTAGAAAAGATGGGATTTGTGCAGATTTGTATGGTAGGGGAAGATACCCTATGCTAATTGCCATATCCAGGTAATTAGCTCTGTGCTCAGAGCAGAGAGAAGCTTGTTTTCTAGATGACTGACAATCTTCATATGCCACCATTTTTACATTTACATGGCAGTCAGATGTGTGAAATCATGCATTCAGTTCAGGCCATCTTGTCCTTTGAGATTCAAATAAATTGGCTTGAACTTCAATTCCCCAAAAACAGTTAGAACTCCCACAGCTTACTACCACCATACCTATTTCCCAACCTACCAGCTTTTGCATTCATTTCTTTCTGTACATCCCTATATGTTCCTGTCTGAAACAAAACTCTTCACTTGAGACACAAAATCACACTCCATCGCCAGAAAGTTTCCCAACTCTTTCCTGATTTATCAGTTTACTGAATCATTTTCATCAGCTTATTATCATGCTACTATTTTTTCTATCCTAAGAAAAGCCATTCTTTTGTTTCCACTTCTCACACTGAATACTTTCTTTGTTCCTCTTTGCAAAAAATTCTTTTGGGAGTTGTCTACATTTAAAATCTCCAACTCTTCTCCTGCTGTTTTTTGTTAAATATACTCCAACCAGATTTTCACCTTCACTACACCACAAAAAGTGCTCTTGTTGAGGTCATAAGTGACAAGCAAAGTCACCAGTGATAACTGTTGCTAAAAACCAGTGATCAATGTTCAGTCTTCATTTTACTAGACCTATCAGCATCATTTGACATCATTCTTCACTTGATGTCAGGGCACCATGTTCTGAAGTTTTATTTCCTACTTTATTGTTTCTCTTTCTCAGCCTGCTTTTGAGTTTCTCCCACATCTCTCTGACCTCTCAGGGTTATGTACTCTTGGGCTCAGCCTCATTTGTTTTCTCCATTTGCATTCATGTCCTTGTGGATCATATAGTCACATGACTTTACATAGCATCTATATAGTGAAGATTTACAAGTGCCCCTTTTAATGATAACTCTGACCTTCCTACCCTCAAAATGAAAAACTTCCCCTATATAGCTATGTTGCTCTGTTTTCATGGGGTTTCACCATCCTCCTTGGACTTGGTTATGAACTGAATGTTTGTGTCCCCCAAAATTCATATTTGAAGCCCTAACTCTGAGCATGATGTTATTTGGAGGAGGGACCTTTGGGAAGTAATTAGGTTTAGATGAGGTCATGCGGGTGGATCCCTATGATAATATTAATACCTTTAGAGGAAGAAGAAGAGACCCGAGTTTCCTCTCTCTCAGTCATGTGAGGACACAATGGGAAGGAATGTCTCTATAAGCCAGGAAGCGGAACCTCACCAAGAACCAAATTTGCCAGCACCTGGATCTTAGACTTTCCTGCCTCCAGAACTGTGAGAAATAAATGTCCATTGTTTAAGTCACCTGGTGTATGGTATTTTATTTTAGCATCCTTAGATGACTAAGACAGACTTCCTCCAGAATTTCAACTCTGCTCTCTTTATTAGGAAATACAGCTGGCTTGCTACTCAGTGCTCAGCATTGCCCACTATAGCATGGAGATGCCATATAATACTACCTCAGAAGGCCAAGATCTGGCTGCTTGTTATGTGAAAACACTTTCTTTACTTGAAAACATTTGAACTTGACAAGGACTCATTAGGAGAGTAGGGCCTAGCAATACCATGATAAAATAACTTGTGGAAGTGAGAGCTAAGGGGGAGAATTAAATCATGAGCTGTTCCCTATGTCATGAGAAGTTTTGCCTGTTAATTAATTTGTAAAACATCTGTCAGGGAATAGAGGAAGCCTTACTCTCATTACCCCAAGTGAACAAGGAAAGGTGGTTATTCAATAGTATAATTGTTAATATTTCTGAGTAAAGCAGGGAGATAACTCACCTTGCAGGGATTCTTAGTTTGAATGCTTCGAGAAGGGAGTGAGGGCCAGTAGCTTACTTGGAAGGTGGATTCTAGGAAGAAGCACCGTTGTTGGACATTCAGGTTGTTTCCAATTTTTTTTACCATTATAAATGATTATGTATCTATGTGTGTGTCTGATGTGTGTGAGTATTGTAGTGCTATACATTTCAGAAGCGGCCTTTGTTGGTTAAGGGTAAATAGCTAGGAATGGAACTGCTGGGGACAGCAGAATTTAGTGCTTACCAATATCTGTGTTCTTTGGTTCTTGTGAATACAGACAAGGTCTTTGAATGACTTCTGGCTAATGGATGTAAGAAAATAGATATTTGGTACTTCTAGGCCAGGCCCATGCAAACCCCATTCAGCAATCCTTGTTCTCTGTCTGTGTATGACTGTATAGATAAGTTACCACCCCTCCCCTATCACCCTCATGCTGTTCACACAACTGTCTTGTGAGCAAAAAACATAAATTCTGTTATAATTAATTTTTAAAATTTGGGGTTATTTATTACAAAGTTAACTAAACCTTACCAATACACTGACTGGGTCATAGGGAATAAAATGTTGAATTCTACTAGGTAATGACAAATTATTTTTCTTTTTTCCCCATGTATTTCTTTTTTTATTATTGTTATTTAATTACAGTTGTCCCCATTTCTCCCCCATTACTCTCCTCTACCCTACCCACCCAAGCTCCCACATTCTATCCTCCCCCCCCCTTATTGTCTTTGACCATGTGTCCTTTATACATGTTCCTTGACTACCCTTCCTCTTCTTTTCCCTGTTATCTCCTTCCTCTTCCCCCTGGTCACTATCAATCAGTTTGTTCTTTATTTCCATGTCTCTGGTTCTATTTTGTTCGTTTGTTTTGTTCATTAGGTTCCACTTATAGGTGAGATCATATGGTATTTGTCTTTCACTGCCTGGATTACTTCACTAAAACCATAGGTTCTTTTGAGTTGGTATTCCAGGATTCTTAGGGTATAATCTCAGCAGTAAAATTGTGTTTCAAAGAGATTCTATTAGTTTACACTCAGCTAATAGTTCATGAGATTTTCTTTTCCTTCATTTGCTTTTCGGCACTTGGTATTTTCCAAGTGTAAAAATTTTGCCAATTTTATGGTGTCTCAGTTTACTTTTACTTTTTATTTTCCTAATTATTAATAAGGTTGATAAACTTTCTCTATGTTTAAGGATCATTCATATTTCCTCTCCTATGGAAGGCCTGTTTGAGTCATTTTCCTGTTTTCTGTTATCTTTTCTTCTATTCATTTGTAGAAATTCCTTATGTATCGTGAAAACCAATCCTTTGTCAATTGTATGTGTTGCAAATGTTTTTCTCAAGTTTTTGGCTTCTCTTTTCCTCTCTTTATAATGTATTTTGCTGAATATAAGCTCTCGAGTTGAATATGTTAATATTTTTTTCTTTTGAGTGCCATGTTTTTATGTATCACTTAAGAATAATGAATCATGAGGTCATAAAGATATTCTCTTCTACTCTGTTCTGAATGTTTTTTATTTTGCCTTTTGCACTTATGTTTATAATCTATCTGAGATTTATTTTTATGTACTGAACTAGGTTGGGATGCAATTTTATCTTTTTCTTAATGGATAGTCAATTTTGTTAGCATTAGGATCTTCTGTGAACTTGGCTTATTTTTTGTATTATTCTTGTCTAGTTTTCTAGTTGATGTCAAGGTTGGGTTAGTCACATAAAATAAATTAATATATGTTCCCTCCTTTTCTCTTCTTTAGAACAAAAATCCATACCACCTGTTTTTGTAAATAAAGTTTACTTGGAACACAGACGTGCTGATTCCTTTACATATGGTCTATTGCCTCTTTCACTAATGTTGAGAGTTGTGAAAGAAACTATATGACCTGCAAAGACTAAAATATTTACCACCTGGCCCTTTAAAGAATGGCCTACCACATGGTTAGTTTTTATAAATGTTCTCTGTGTGCTTGAAAAAAAATGCGTATTCTCCTCTATTTGAGAACATTATTTTCTCTATATCTACTAGATGAAACATCAATTATGCTGTTCAAATATACTTCTTTACTTTTTTCATAGATCTATCATCTCATGAAGGAAATATTTTAATATTATGCAACAGGAGTGGATTTTCCATTTTCTCCCTGAGGTTTGTCTGTCTGCTGGCCCACATGCAGATTTGGGACTTGCCAGCCTCCATGATTGCATGAGCCGATTTCTTGTTACACACACACACCCTGTTGGTTCTGTTTCCCTGGAGAGTCCTGACTAATTCAACCCTCAATCTTTTATTTCATTATTTCATTATTTCATTATTTATTTAGCTTATTATGCCATTTTTATTTGCAGTCTTTAAAAAAAATCCCCTTCTTATTAATGTAAGAGAGAAAGTAGACATGTATTCATTCTTCCACATGGATCCAGTCCTTCATATTTCTTTTGTTACTGGTATTAACAATATATATTAGGTTTATGGCCAAATCTTGGGCAGGGGGTGTTAGTGAGTTTATTAAGACTACTTTGTATATGTCTAATTTCACTAATTTTGCTTCTGATCATACAATTGAATTTTCAGAGGATAACTCCACATCCTTGTATGAGGACCTTAGGACTGCACTCACACGGCTCTAAATTTTGTGGTTATTGGAAAGCAGCTGAACGTAGAGAAGATTCTGGGATCAACTATACTTTACTTCTTTTAAAAATCAGTTAAACCACTCAAATTCTCCATATATAACTATTATACAAGGTATGGTTTCAATAATTCAATGCCCTGCCTGTTTTTTTGTATGAATAACATGGGTTTTGAATTTAAATAGTCCTAAATTTGAGTGATGCCTGTGCCACTTTTGAGATGTATGATCTTGAGTAAGTTGTTCAATTTCTTTGAACTCCAATTCTCTCATCTTTAAAGTAGGGCAAATCATACTTACTTCACAGGGTTGACAAAAGAATCAAACAAAGCAGTTGATTAAGTACCTAGTAGAGTGCTTAGAACATAATAAAGTTTAAATAAATTACACATGTTGTTATTATTACCATTATAATTTTATTTATTTATTTATTTATTTATCATTTCAATTAATGTTTATTGAAAACCTATTATGTATCAGGCGCTGTCCTAGGTACTTAGGAAACATCAATGACCCAAACAGACAAGATCTCTGCTCTTGTGGAATTTGTTCGGGTATATTTATTGCTGCGGAAAGGGATTGTATATAAGATACTTTGCAAGCTATTATGTCAGTAACAAATAATCTAAAACCTGTGATCCCAATGAGGTGCATTCAGTCTACAGATTTGCTGAGTGGTTCTGGTCTTGGCTGGACTTTCCCACATGTTCTAGTAGCAATGGCAGAGGAGTAAGAGTGAGAGTGGACACATATAAGTGCTTTCTCAAGCCTCTGCCACATGTCTGCCAACATTCCATTGGCCACATGAAGACACTTGGCCATCCCAGAGTCAGAAAGGGAGGGTTCTACATGGTTATAAAGGGCATGGGTAGAGGAAATGGTGAAGAATTAGGACCATTAATGCAACAAATCTACCCACCTGTAAAACATAATTTGGTGTACGCTTTGCAGGTATGGATATGTATATAAGAAGTTACTCTGTGAGACTATTATATAAAGTCATAAAGAAGTAGTATGAGACCCATTTCTACATGTATGAATATTCTGCTCTAAGCCCAGTTTTGAAAACAAAATTTAAAAGAAATGTAGTGGCCCAATGTTATTCCATCTGATGCAGCACATCTGATGCAGGGTAGACAACTATTGATTTAAAGAAAACTGCTTAATTCAAAAGGCCTAGAAAACTTGACAACAGGTATAGCCTATGGGGCACACAAATATTTGACACCCAGCTCAAGGAGTTGCAGGAACATAGTGTGAAAGATTGAAGGGCACAGGTTAGCTCAGGCAGCAGTAGGTTGGGCAGGCAAGTGGGAGCAAGGTGTCACTGTTTCCAGAGGTCAGGGCCAAGTGAAGGGTCAGGAAGTTTAAGAGAGGGAGGAGAAGCTAATAGGTGACCTGAATGCCAGGAGCTCATGACAGCACCTTGATAATGAAGCAAGTCTCTGGCTCAGACAGCAGCATGGGATGTTCAGAACCTAAATTTGGGGTCAAGAAAACAGTTGACTGGAGAGAGGGACCATGTGAAGACTGGTGGGAGCAGACACAGATCACATGTTTTAGTGTGGGAGGGTTACTTCCTCGTTTCATTCACACATGTAACTCACATCTCCTTTAATAACCTTCATGTGCACACATTATATTCTGCCTCCTTGTTTATCTAGCGCTGGCCCATGCAAAATCTACTGCCCACATCCCTATGAGTTTTGTTGAAATTGTACCTCCCTAGCATTTCTCTCCAGATAGCAAGTTTTAATGGTGCACCTCTGCACAGGCGTGTCTCCAGTGACTTTATTTGACCTTTTGATTAGCAGCCAGGAACAATTATGATCCATATCTATACTCCCTTTCTCTTGATACCCAACATACTGGAATAAAAACCTACCCCTCTGCTCTCTCTCAAAATTCAGAATTTTAACAAAATAACGATTGTATGTACCTCATAGTAAATGTTAAAACAAACATTTTGCCCAGAAAATGTTATATATAGCTCAATCCCTCTTCTCCCTCACCTCCAAAAATGAAAAACTTCTTTATCTACACAGATGGTCTCTCTGTCTATGGTTTGACCAGATGGTGGCCAAACCAAGACGGAAGTTACAAATGAGAGGAATCATTGCCTTGTGTCCATGCTAGGGGCAGGCCTACCATCACACAGAAGAGGTTGGTTTGGGCCCTCCTTTGGTATTTTCATGGCTAAGTTAGTTACAATTTAGGTTAAATATGGGGTTACAAAAATAATGGGTCACATAAGGCTGGGTTGTAGTGAGCACACCTGAGGTAGAAGTATGGTATAGTTGGAGTAGCCCCAGACTGGAAATTTGGAGATAAACATACACAAAGAGATGGTGCCATGTGAGGACTGGAGTTATGTTGCCACAAGACAAGGAACATCTGGGGCTACCAGAAGCTGGAAGAGGCAAGGAAGGATGCTTCCATACAGGTTTCAGAGGGTGCATTCCCTCTGGTTTGGGACTTCTAGCCTCAAGAGCTCTGAGATAATACATTTCTGTTGTTTAAGCCACTCAGTTTGTGGTACTTTGTTATGGCAGCCCTTGCAAACTTCCACTACCCAAGGGCTATGGGCATTTAGGTAATGCATGCTATGGCATTTACCCTGCAGAATGTTTGTTACTTGATGACAAAGACTGTGTGTGGATAGTGGATCTATGACTTCCCCTTGGAAACTCACTGTAGTCAGAGTAGCTGTCTTCTGCTGTTCAGACTTCACCAGTTATGCAAAAGGTGATATACTACCAGTGACTTGCCCAATCTTTTTTACCAGGCTGGGGAACTTATTTCACAGCTGCTGTGTGTGTTGTTTGCTTTTGCAGAGGATTTGCCCTAGCCAAATAGGATCCCCTTTATTAGGGAAGCTTTGTCCCCCAGTCCCCTTTTAGCTTACAGACATAGTAGGGGTCTGACTCTATGATGTCATTTGTGCTTCAGAGCTCCACATGGGATCAGGATGAGGCTAGACCCCATATCCTTGATCCACTACTTTCTGTGCCTGTTTTGCTTCCCTTGCTCCCCTTCTGAGAGCAAAACTTCACTAAATCCTTGTCACAGGCTCTACTCCTGGATAAATTGGAAAGAGCAGGGCCATCCCACATAGTACTAAAGGGAAGAAAGAAATGGTGCAGGTTTGAGGCCAGGTGCTAAGGTGTGGCAACTGGAAACTTTGAGGTGGTAGAGTTGATTTGTGTACTAATTCTCTTTTGTCTTCTGCCATTATAGTATTGTCAGCTAACAAGCCTGTCTGTCTCTCTGGTCACGATGGGTGTATTGACCTCATTCCCATAGACATCTTCTTACTGATTCCATCCTGACCTTTCTACCTGGGGCCAGGTGTTTGAGAAGACTTATGAGATGCCCTTTCTCAATCAGGTGAGTGATGGGAGCTGGTCTGGCCAGGGTTGGCTCCTCAGAAGTGTCCTTGTATGCCCTAAACCTTTGGCACTGGAACTCATCAACAAGACCCACTCAACCTGACAAATGAACCCTTGGTGATGATCTTACCTCAGATGAGCCCTCAGCAGAGAAAGCGTGGAGGAGGCAGAACTGGGTGACTCAGGCACACCGTGCACATAGGTTAGAAGAGAGATGGGGCATTTGGGATTTAACAAAGACAGTAAGAAGTCCTAAAGGTAGAAGCTAAAAGAACAAAATCCAAGGCAAAAAGTTTGGGCAAGATCAATCTTAAATATAGGTTTCTTGGGCACATTTCTTTTCAGAGATTCCTTTTCATCACACATCTATACAATGTTAAATGGGCCTGATTGAGTAAAATCCCTTTTATATTTAGCTTAATTTTCATATAAGTAATATAAGAACATAGCTCAAAATTCAGAGTTCAAAAGTATTCACGCTATAAAAAGTTAGTCTCACTCTTATCCTGTCTGTAGTCACTAAGTCCTTCTTATAGTTTCATAGGAATCCTTCCAGTGATAAGGCTTTTCCTGCATTTATAAATGTGTGTGTGCACCTGTGTGTTTTCCAGCCCAAACGATAGTGCCATTTACGTCCTGCCCTGCATCTTGCTTTTTTCACTTAACATTATACCTTAGAAGTTCATTTTATATTAGTAAATGAGAGACATCTTTATTGTTTTAACAGTTGAATATTACTCTACAGACTCGATACCTTTAAATTGATTCCATTCTTGGATGCAATGAATATCCTTATTGTTATACCATGTCTCATATGTGTGCAGGCCCCAGATAAGAAATGATGGATCAAAAAGTATGTACACGTTGGCTGGTGATATATAATGCCAGACTGTCCTCCTTAAAACTGGTTCCAACTTACAGTCTCATTGGCACTGTAGGTGAATGTCTGTTTTTCCACACTGGGGATAGACAAACTATGGCTGCATATTTTTGTGAATAGAATTTTGTTGGAATAATCATGCCCATTGTCTACAGCTGCTTTCAAAAGCAGAATTGAATAGATGTCACAGAGCATATGGTCCACAAAACTGAAAATATTTACTACTGGTCCCTTTACAGGAAAAAATTGGTAACCCCTGCTTCATACCCTTTCAACACAAAAGAAGATATAACTATTTTTTAAAAAAGTTTTTAAATTGAGATACAATTGATATATAACATTGTATATGTTAAGATCAAACTTTTTGACCCTTGCCAATCTGGTGTGAGAAAAAAGGTGTTTCATTGTAGATTTATATTTCTAATTTCATAAAAGAGGCTGGAAATTTTTCTGTCTTCTTTTCTGCAAACCTAGTATTTGTAATTTTTTTTGCTTCTTTTTCTCTCTAAGAAATTAGCTCCTCTTCAGTGACACGAATGGCAAATATATTCTCTTGCTTTTCTTAAGATTTTATTTTATGGTACTTATTTTTGGTATGCAGAAATGTTTGATTTTTATGTTATTGGATATATCAATCTTTACTTTTGTGATTTCAGATTTTCTCTCATATAAACTAATGAACAAAATAGAAACAGAGGTGTGGATTCATGGAACAGACTGACATCTGTCAGAGGGGAGGGGTTTGGGTGGCTGGATGAAAGAAGGTAAGGGGATTAAGAAAAAAACCCATATATGTGTATATGTATGTATATATATGTGTGTGTATTTATGTGTGTGTGCATGTGTGCACACACAGACAACAGTGTGGTGATAGCCAGAGGGAAAGAGGGGTAGGGGTAGGTGAAGGTGGGCAAAAGGGAGGGTAAATGGGGATGGGAAGAGACTTTGCTTTGGGTGATGGGCACACAATGCAGTGTTCAGATGATGTTTTGTTGATTTGTACACTTGAAACTGTATGGTTTTGTGAACAAATATCACCCCAATGAATTC
This sequence comes from Desmodus rotundus, assembly GCF_022682495.2. NCBI lineage: Eukaryota > Metazoa > Chordata > Mammalia > Chiroptera > Phyllostomidae > Desmodus > Desmodus rotundus. Next base: position 119,696,740 of record NC_071392.1, read on the forward strand.
AATTAAAAATTTTTAAAAAATCTTACCCACTATATTATTATTGTTTACTTTTCACTCTTTATACATTTGATCCATTTAGAATTTTATTGTAAGGTATGATGTAACATTGTACCCTTATAGGTTTTTGTTTTCTGTCTTTTTTCTCCCCAGAAGGCTTGTCAGTTGCCTGAGATCCATTTATAGAATAACTCACCTTGGGGAAAAAAATTATTGAAAACACCATCTTTATCATAAACTAAATTCCACTTTTATTCGGCTCTATTTCTGAAGATGTTTTATTCACTTGATCCTCACTATTTCAATGATTCTGGCTTTACAATATATTTTATTTTCTGAGAGGGCGAGTTTCTTTTCATCACTTTTCTGTTTTAGAATGAGTTTTCTTGGCTATCTTGTTTTTTCAATCTTGCAGTTTGATCATTAGAATTAGAATGTATAGTTTTAAAACAGGCTTTAGTGCTTCTTCTCATTCCCAAACCCCTCTCATGAGAACAAATTAAAAGCTAAGGTAGCCTGTTCAGGTTGAGGTTGAAAGGCCAGGTGGAGCAGAGCTGAGTCATCCCAGCTGAGGCCATCCTAGACCAGCTAGTCACCAGCTGACTTTCCAGCTGATCACAGCATAGGAGTGAGCCCATCAGATAATAGGTAAACCTGTCCCAGATTCGTAGACTTGCTTTGACAACCTATATATTTGTTAGCAAAAATAAATGTTTATGGTTGTATGTCAATGAGGTTCCAAGGTAGTTGTTACAAAGCATCATTGTGGCAATATTAACTGAGAAGAGTCTATCGAGATGAGGTCACATAGGGAGACAGTACATACAGAGACAAAAAGAGATGGCCTAACCCAGGTTCTTAGGGCACACAAATACTTAGAGACCAAGAGGAGGATCTCAGAATGTAGCCTGACCTTTAGTTATCCTCTTATTTCTAAATAATAATACCTAGATGATGCTGTCTTACTCAGAACAAGAAACAATATTTAATACATGTAGGCAATGGAGAATGACAGGTAACATTCTTTCATTTATTTATTCATAAATGTATAATAAATGTTCTTTCGTGGCAGACATGGTTATATTTTCAAAAATGAAAATGTTTTAGTACAAGTCATTAAAGTTCAGTGGGGACAGTCACACACACAGACTACCACTTTTTTTTTTTTTTCAACAAGATCCATGTAATCTTTAACACTGGACATGTCTGAAAAGGCTTAGTTCCAGTCTGAAAATATTGCACTTAAATCAAGCACACAAAGAAAATATGCACACAAAAAGTCAGAAAATTGCTTTATAATACTAACTGGGGCCATGACTGACCATAGCCTCTTATTGATCAAACCATTTCCTCTACATTTCTCAGACTCCTTTGCAGTCTGATGGTGACTGAATTTTAGGTCCATGTAAACCTCCTCTATGTTACCCTCTTGGATTCTTTTGCTTTCCACTGGCTTGATATAGAGGAGCCCAGTGACCTTGGAGGCCTCAAGTTAAAGATCGCAGAACAGCACAATAGAAGGAGTCTGGGTCTCTGATTGGCTAGAATTCAGCGTGCCTTGGAATTATGCTACCTGTTGGGAACCGCCCTGCCTGGTTTCAGAAGCTATAAACCCCCCATGGTTAAGGCTGAGTCAGAGACTTTGGGACCATAAGCCACTAAGGAGACAAAGCTTATTTCCCTGGCAGGGGCACCACATCTGCCCACTTTACCCTGCTTGGCCCTGAGCCTGACCAGTTAGCCAATGACAGGTAAGATTCCTCAAGGGAGGGATGACCTAAGACAGGAATGTTCACGAAGAGGCCCACAGGGAAGGACTTGAGGGGCTATAGAAAAAGAGGGTGATGGACCCTCACCCATCATCTTTGACATAGCCTGAGTCCTCATTCTGTCTGCAAGAAGTCTCCTAATCTCTTGGCTGCCTTACTTCCCCTGCCTGAATTAAACCTGAAACAATGACAGAGGGCAGTGCAGCCCTGTGCTGGAAAGGGCAGATTCCCCGGGGCCATCAGGCCTAAGAAAGAATGCATAAAATCCTGTGAAACCTGCTTTGCTAAGAATACCCTCAATTTAAATGATAAGGTCCAAGCCTGAATGAGTTTGTTTCCCAAAGTCTTATAGCCCTTTAGCTAACTGACCCTGACTCAGAATAAGCCCTCAGAGTTCTTTGTTTGTTATCTATTGTTTGATCAGTACTGCCTGCTAATGATTGATGAGCTTTACCTGTATTCCTGTGCAAATTGAACCCAATAAAAGCCCATTGAGGAAAAGGCTCTTGGCCCTTCTCCTTTGAGAGATCGGCCACTTTTCTTCCCCTAGCAGATCCTGTCTTGGTAGACTTATTCTCATCCGTGGCAGCATGGGGTGTGGGGCCCTGCGGGCAGAGCCCCCCCCCACAGCTACCTTCTAATTAGGGACACTCATTTGCACTTAACAGGAGCAAGGAATAAACTTGTTATGTTTGAATCATATATATTGGCTTTTGTTTGTTTTAGCACCTAATGCTATCCCAACACATATACTAGTGCAAGTAAATTGTACTAAAATCTGCTATGTTGGCTAACATTCTAGAACAAGCTTTTACTGTGAGTTTGTATTTATCCACCTCAATTCAAATCAGGCATTAAAAACCCATGTTATTTAAATAAACTACAATATACAAGAAGTAGGTGCTGCAATGTTCTAGAGTAGTGGGGTAGCTCTGGGTAAACTTAGTTTGATAAGGCTCCTTAGAAAATGTGAATCATAAACAGTATATTAAAAAAGACTATTATAGTAAAAAGGAAGAGGGGCATTTTCAGAGACAGAAATAGTTTTGCTGTTATTTTTAACATCAAGGATCCAAAATCATTTGATTATTACCTATGGAAAAACCTAATTGTTAATCAAGTTTCAATTGGAACTTTAGCTGCATCTGTGGTGGGCAGTTCCTCCAGCAGTCAGCATCCCTTTCAAGTACCTCCTGGTGTGTCATGGATTTCTATCCCAGGACCTCCTCCCACACCTGGAAGCTCCAAGGGAAGCCCCAGCATGTGGGGTTACTACATTTAGGGTTAAATTTTAGCCATTGGGAAAGGTAGCAGGAGGATGAATGCCCCAGATTTTTATATCTTAGGTGGACAGTCCCAGGAAGTATTCTGAATGCTTCTCAGACGGGCCTAGTGGAACCACTTTTGTTTACATATTTTGGTGGCTTTTATCATGCCTCGTCTGTTTGCTAGCCCCTTCCTGTTTCATTCTCCTCGCCCCCTCACTCTTACTTCCTGGGGTCACCTCCCAAATACACTGCCTGAACCCAAGTCTTTGTCTCAGAGTGTCCTTTCGGGCAATGCCAAACTAAGCTATTATGAGGTAAGAATTTCTACAAATCTTTTAAGCCCCCAGAAAAAATAAATTCAAGTATCAGTTTTCATCTTTGGAATATTATTTTTATTTTATTTTGTTGAAAGCACAGAATGGATTCCATTCCTGAGGCCAGCCACAGTCTTACATGGAAGTCCAAGATCTTATGACATTATGTCAAATCATCGAAAGCTAAGTGTTATTTAACATTTAAGACACAAACACGCACATATATTATTTATGCTGATTTTGAGCAAAGATTTCTTGAGTACCTTCTGGATATCAGATACTGTGATTGGCACTAGGATTTGCTTTCTGTTTATCCTTGTGAGAATATTTTGTTCATTGCCTGTGGCAATGTTCTATTACTTGTGCTGTTTGAGATCTAGATGAATTCTTTGTTCGTTATCAACCCTTGCAAAATTATTTTATTTCTTCATTTAGACATTTCTTATTCTTTGTTATCACTATCATTTTACTTTTGGTGATATTTAGGATAACATATATCAGTCTTATTGTTCTTCAGTATGCACTGGAGGACATGGCTACATGTAACTGTAATCTAACTTCCTAATTTCCTTGTCTTCTTACCCAGTAGACACATGCCCATCACACAGCTGCAGGCAGAAGCCCTGCCTCAGTGAAGTTACTCTCCACCAGAGAGTATACCCACTGTTAGTTGGCTAGTCCCAGAAGGAATATCTCAGGAAGGGTCAATGTCTTTTAATGTCATTGCTAAGATGAGACTCGCTTCATTTCCTTCAGGAGAGGAGTGAGAGGGGGTAGAGAAAGAGAAGAATACCCAATTTCCCAATGCCTCCCCAAACCTGAAGTTCCTATTTTATTAGCCAAGGTAAAATTGAACAGATGGGGAGAAAATGCCTTCTTCTAACCTATCCATAAAAAGATAATTATTAACATTTTTTTACAATAAAAGGTAAAGTGCGATTATCTTCTGAAAGAGAGTAATTAAGTCAGTCCTTACATAACAACATCACCCCGCCTTCTTGATGTTTTCACAGAGATAGCTGATTTTAAAATTTCCTTTAGATTTTAATTTGCACCAATACCCTCTTTATCCTGCTAGATTTTTTTAGTAAGTCAAAGATCAGCTAATTTCTGATCTTTATTTATCAAAGTGTATTTATTAGAGGAATGAGTTTCAATTGCATTTCTGTGGAAAAAATGTCCCCCAAAGAGAGTTTTGTGGAGTTACTCCTTGTAACTTGTAAATGATGAACATTGTGTACGTTTGTGTGTGAAAGAAACAAAGTAGGGTGGAGGCAAGTGGTAAAGGTTGCCTTGCTGCAGGACTTTCTGGGGCCTTTAATGTACAACTGTGAACTATGACTTTCCAGGGGGTGGGTCTGATAGATAGCATTTATCAGACTTCTTTGGTCATGGAATATTCTAGAGAATTAAACTGAAAAATTAAATTAGGGAATTAAAGTCAACGTGCTGTGGAACACACTTTGGGAAATGTTGTAGTAAGAATTCTGAGGCAGGTAATATCGCTGTGGGCCGAGCAGTCAGCAAAGGCTTCATGTTGAATGTGGAACTTCACAGTGCATGGATAGAAGGGAGAATCTAGCAGAAAAGAAGGTAGTGGACATTCCAGAAACCATATTGGCCCAGAGTTATTGGAGGAAAAGTGAAAAAATAAATCTTTCTAAAACAGAGGAGATAAATATCACTGGCTATCATATTGTTGTTTTTAAAATAATTCTTATTATGCAAGTAATATGTAGAAATTTGAAAAATGTGGAAAAAGAGAAAGAGGGAATTACACTTAATTTATCATCTCAGTACCTAAAAAATTGTAACTTTTTGGTAATTTGTTTTCCATTTTATTTTATGTATTAAATTATTTTTATTGTTATTATATTATAGTTGTCCCATTTTTTCTCCCTTTGCCTGTCCCACCCCCTGCTCCCACATTTAAGGTTTTTGATTTTTTTCACAATTTTAAACAGAGAGAAAGGGAGGTTATAGAGTAAAAGTGCACAGAGAGAAGTGGACTTTGTTGAGCCAATTAGTACGGTATTTTCTGGGCCCTGTGCAGTGGGTCAGGCTCCGACCTAACCCTAACCCTAACTCTAATCCTAACCCTGACCTGTCCTTGGCCCTCTTGTCTCTGTCTAGACCCATGCTTCTGCCTATTTCTGAAGAAGTAACCAGGAAAAGAAAATTTTATTTTAAAGCCAGTTTCCCCCCCTGAATTCCACCTTTGTTGAGAAAAGCATTTTATTTTGAGCCATGGTTTAGGATTAAATTATGTTTTTAACTCACTTTTCATAATTCAGAAAAGCCCAATACAAAAAAGCCTCCAGATTCTTTTATTCTAAAAGGAAAGTTGACTTTTAACAGAGCTGATTTTTAAATTTAGGTTTTGACAAGCCTTTAAAGATCATTGGAATTGGTGTGAAGCAATAAGATTGAGACCTAGCATTGTATCACCTTGCTTCATTGCCTTATTCCTTTTCTCAGAACTACCATGGACAAAATCAGTTAAAAGTTATGATGTTTCTGCTTTTCTTTGTTCCTGGACCCCACTTTATACAAGGGATGCTGTTCCCTCAGCTTCTTATTACACCTTTTTTGCATGGCTTGGTTAATTGTTAATTCATACTAAAGTGAGAGAGATTGACCACCAGCACTCTGTCTTGGCACAGAGGTAAGTTGGTAAGAGGGCATTTGAATTTAAGAGTTTAAGTTTTAAGAAGAGCACTTCAGGTTTCACCTGACTTAGGGGAAAATAAATTTTTGGAGATACTGGTCCTTTTTTCTACCACTAAAATCATTCCCATCAGATAAATAATAGTGCCACCTTATAACAATATCTCTTCTGCCTTCTTTCCTTAATTTTTCAGGTTCACAGAGTCTTAATGCCAGGAGTAGGAGAATCACCAACCCTGAATTGTGATGATTTTAGACTTGGGGACAAAGAGAGAGGATGGCTTACATGAATGAGATCATTTTTGGAACTGAAGAAAAACTCATTTTTCTCTGTCTATTGAAGAAAAAGCATTTTGAATCACTATGGCAGGAGGGAATTGATTGGCTGTAATAGAATATCTAGACAGTGTGGTGATGGTAGGTTTGAGCTTGTTCTAATTTGAATATGGGAAAAGAGGATCAGAAGCAGGGTTTGGGGAATTTTCTGCATGCCTTTTGGCTATACCATATTACATTTAAGCAACAAAAATATCAGCTCAGTTTTGTCTGACTTATTGAAACTAAAGACTTACAATAGTGTTTCCTTTGTCGCAACCTTTGAAGACAGAGCCATTGAGTAAGTCACTTTCAAAAAGATCCCTTTTCATTCTAAAATTGGAGTGGTAAGGGTAGGTTCTGCCCTCTTTGTCTGAACACCTTCAACCAAGTATCTGACATACTGATGCGCTCTGATTACTTAGGAGAGGAAGTTGAGTTATAGCTTTAACTCAGGAAAGTACAAATAACTCAAGTTATCTGGGTGTGTGGCCCTACCCTACAATCTCTGGTGTCAAGAGAAGGTTCTCATTCAAGTGCCTATTGATATGTAAAAAAGTTTCAGTTGTGACCCTTGAGTTACCTTTGCCTGCACTGCACGTTTTTGTCTTATTGATTACTGTCTTATTGCTCACTCCAGATGCTTTGTATGTATTAAGTGGACTGGAAAAGGGAAAGGAATATACACCATTCCCACTAATCATCCTCTCTCTGAGGGTAACCTAAATTCTGACTTCCTTCCTCACAGATTAGTTTTGTCTAGTTTTGAACTTAGTATAAATGGAATCATTTAGTATATGCCATTGTGTTTGGCATTTTTTGCTTAACATAATATCTCCGAGATTCATCTATGGTGTTGTATGTTTTAGTAGTCTGATATTCGGTATGTAACTCAATTTCAAATTGAATGAGTTCCTTGAAAGCAAGGATCTTGCATTATGTTTTATGGTCTAGCCTCAGAGTTCAAAATCAATATTTGTGGAATGATTCAACATAGTATTTCTTTACTTTAATTTTATTTTAAAAAATATTTTATTTATTTAGTTTTAGAGAGAGTGGAAGGGAAGGAGAAAGGGAGGGAGAGAAATAATCAATGTGTGGTTGCTTCTCATATGCCCCCCTACTGGGGACCTGGCCCACAATCCAGACATGTGCCCTGACTGGGTATTGAACAGGTGACCCTTTGGTTCACAGGCCTGCATTCAAACCACTGAGGCATGCCAGCCAGGGCTTGACATAATATTTCTTTTGTGGTCTTTCCTCTAAACTTACATCCATGTCAATAACACAAAATAGAGTATATTTCTGCCATCTTGCACCAACCAAGATAGCAGCTGGCTGCTACAGGGCAATGTCAGTAGGTTCTAGCAGCCAGGGAATTTTTCAGTGACTCAGGTAGGAAGCATGCTGACTTCACACCTGTCCATTTTTTTTCTTTTAGCAATAGTAAAATGATCTGAATCACCTGGCTGTAAATACATCAAGGTACTATAATTCAACCTAAGTGAAAGCTATGTTAAAAGTGAAATAATACTGGAATTCTGATTTTGAAAAACATTAGGTCTACACTTCCAGACCTAAATCACTAAATAACAGAGAAAGCCTCTTTTTACTCTTTAATACTATTTTGTCTTCTATTTAATGCTGTGTATGTATTTATATACATTTTCCAGTTTTATTGAGATATAACTGACATATAACATCATATTAGTTTAAGGTGCACAACATGATAATTTGATATATGTGTACGTTGAGAAATGATTGTCACAGGAAGTTTAGTTACTATCTATCACCTCACATAGTTACAAATTTGTTTTCTTGTGATGAGAACTTTTAAGATTTGCTAAGAAACGTGCAGGTATACAATACAGTATTGTTAACTATGGTCACTATATTGTACATTGGATCTCCAGAGCTTATTTATCTTATACCAGTAACTTTGTACCTTTCACCACATTCATTCATTTCCCTCAGCTTCCACCCCTCACCTCTGGCAACTACCAATCTACCCTCTGATTCTAAGTGTTGGTCTTTTAGATTCCACATTTAAGTGAGGTCATACGGTAATTGTTTTTTTCTGTCTGATGTATTTCACTTAGCATGATGCCTTCAAGGTCCATCAATGCCATTGCAAATGGAAGGATTTTTAATGGCTAAATATTCATTTGTGTGTGTGTCTATGAACCCCATTCCCCCAAACCAAAAATTATTTATTGATAAAAAATTGTATATTTATTCTTACATGTTTAAACTTCAGTCACCTTCCAAGTAGTCTCCATTTAATGCAATGCACCTATTAAGACTTTTTTCCACTGCTCAAAACAAGTTTTGAACTCACTGATTTTGATGTCTCTTAGTGCTTCTGCCATTTTTTTGTTTCACTTCTTCCACATCAGCAAAACGTTTTTCTTTGAGGACTTTTTTTTATCAGGGAGACAAAAAAAAAGTCGCTTGGGGCCAGATCAGGTAAATGGGAAGGGTAGGGCAAATGGGTCATGCCATTTTTGATCAAAAACTGCTGAACACTCAGCATGGTGTGGGCAGGTGCCCTGTAAATCACCCATCATGAAATGGGTTAAAAGTCCTGAAAAAAATTCACTGAAGCCAAATGCAGCTTCTCACAACAATGCCAGCTGGTACACTGGTACAGATGGGTTCCTAAAACATTTGCCTAGCAGGGGAAGCCTGTACAAGAAGGGCTCCACTCTCCAGAAGATAATTCTGATTTTTGGGGCTCCCCCTCATTTTTTTACATGTATAAAATTTTGAATATATATAAAATCTCACAACTTTTTAATCCATTCATCTCTTCATGTACACTTTGGTTATTTCCATGTGTTGGCAATTTTGATGATGCTGCAGCAAACGTGGGGTGCAAATATCTCTTGAAGATTAAAATTTCCTTTCCTTTTTGTATATATCAGAAGTGGAATTGCTGGACTATGAGGTACTTCTATTTTTAAGTTTTTGAGAAACCTCCATATAATTTACATTCTTATTAACAGTGCACAAAGTTTCCCTTTTCTCCACACCCTTGCCAACATTTATTATCTTTTGTCTTTTTGATGACAGCCATTCTAACAGGTGTGAGGTGATGTCTCATTGTGGTTTGTATTTGAATTTCCCTGATGATTAGTGATGTTAAGCATTTTTCTGTGTAACTTTTAGCCATTTGTATGTCTTCTTTGGAACAATGTTTATATATTTAGTTTTTCTGCCCATTTTTTAATGGATTGGGTTTTTGCTTTTTGCTATTGAGTTGTAGGAGTTCTTCATATATTTTGGATATATGAAGAACTCCTTATTAGAGTATTATAATACTCCTTATTAGATATGTGATTTGAAAATATGTTCTATTCTATAGGTTGCCATTTCATTTTTGTAATGGCTTCTAGTGCCATATTTTAAAAATTACATGCTTATAACTGCTATTTCTGGATCTTTTAATTTTAGGCTGTTTCCAGTGACTGACTACTTATTTTGGCAGCCGTGAGTTATCTCTTCAGCACCATCATCTTTATTATAATCCTTCTAATATATTTATATAACAGTTAAAATTAAATGTGTTAAATCAATATTTAGTATATTAATATTCTGCTGAAATAATAAATATATGACATTGATATTTCTTGTATTTCTTATGGACAATAATGTTCATTGAAGTGTTAAGTAGTTCTTTCTTTCTCCAGCCTTGCTGAGATATAATTGACATATAACCTTGTGTAAGTTTAAGGTACACACAGTGATTATTTGATACATGTATGTAGTGTGCAATGATTACTACGATAAGGTTAGTTGATACATTTTTACCATACATGGTTATCATTTCTTTTGTGGGTGTGGTGCAAGTTTTTAAGATCTACTCTCATGGCAGCGTTCCAGTAGACGATGCAGTGTTGCTGACTTCAGTCACCACGCTGTGCCTTAGGTATTTCCTTTCATGCAAAACCTTTCTCCCTGGAATTAACAATGACCTCTCTTCCTCTTTCATTTGCTTAGTTATATAAGTACCTCTAGCTATTCTCCCAAATGCCTCATTGACCAGAAATAATTTTCTCTCTTGATTTATTACCCCATTTTCATGAAGAATTCCTTTTGTTATTTTTCTTAAAAAAGTATATTAGAGAGAACATACTATGGAATCTTGAATGTTTGAAAATGTCTTTATTCTTCATTCCTTTTTTTTCTGCTTAGTACAATTTCTTATCTTTAAAAAAATTATTTAATTTATTGGGGTGACATTGGCTAATAAAATTTTATAGGTTTCGGGTGTATAATTCTATAATACATCATCTGTATATTATATTGTGTGTTCATCACCCCAAGTCAAGTCTCTTTCCATCACTGTTTGTGCCTACTTTACCCTCTTCTACCTGCCCCATCCATCTTTCCCTCTGGCAATCACCATACTGTTTGTGTCTACAAGACTTTTTTCCCCTTAATCCCTTCACTTTTTTACCCAGCCTTCCTCCCCCCATCCTCTCTGACAGCCAACAGTATGTTCTCTGTATGTATGAGTCTGTTTCTGTTTTGTTTGTTAGCTTATTTTGTTTACTACCTTCCATGTATGAGGGAAGTCAAGAATGTCTGCATTCATGATGGATAGTTTGGCTGGATATAGAATAACAGCATTACAGTTTCCCATGTAATTAAACCCAGGGAATATTCTCTCAGTTGTGTTAATAATATCATTTAAGTAAATCATATGTTATTTAACCTTGGTTTTTCTTTTAAATTTTGAATACTTTTGCTCAATACTTTTGAATACTGTTTCTACTATCTATTGCACTGTTGAGAAATCCAGTGCCATGTGCCTCCTATTTTTTTGAGTGAAATCTGTATTTTCCTCTCTGAAGCTTTTAGGATACTCTCATTATTGATGGTATTCTGAAACTTCATGAGAGTTCTTTGAAGGAGTTTTTCATCATTGATTTTGCTGGCTACTCACTGGTCTCTTGTCGCCTATGAGTACATGCTCTCAAGTTCTAGGAAATTTTCTTGCATTTTTATTTGATAAAAATCTCTTTTTTTCTTTTTCTTTGTTCTTTTCCTTTTCTTCCCCCCCAGCACTTCCAACAGCAGACAAGAAAATCATTATCTAAGGGGTCTCATGACACAGAAATATTATTTCATTACTACTCCTTAGGCTGCAGCTTATAAAGGAATCTTTTTAATGAAATCCTTTTGACACCCTATTTAATTAAGACCCTTTTCATGTCTTCTGTTTGAAAGTAACTACAGCTGGGGGGGCTTCAGCTGTTTCTGTATTTTTAATTGAGAACAAGCCAAGATGCTTTGCAATGTTTTCTTCAGTTTCGAGCACTGGTCACCGCTCCTGTTTTGTCCTCTTCTCTCCCTGGCTCTGTGCCTTAACCCGAGAAGTTAATAATAACAACAATGGCTAATGTGGACCTTACTGAGTTCTAGAAAATAATGACCACTTAAGATCCCTCCATCCATCTCTCATTCCTTCCGTAATCACTGTTAACAGATTGCGGGTATTAGATTGAACCATGTGAAAAATATAGGTCAAAAGCAGCTGAATATGCATAATCTCCCAAGGTCTGAAGTAGTTATGTCCTTGCAGATAGATGGTTACTCTTTTAGAAGGTGGAGAAGCGGGGAAGAACATGTAGGCATAGCTTGTAGGTTTGCAGAATTTAGCTAAGGTTTAAAATTTTAAAATTAAAAAAATATTTAGGGTGAGAGCATCTTGTGGAAGGAAGGTCAAAGGCCAGTGAGGAGGGGTGTTCACTGAGGTTGGAAATGTGAAAGTTGTCTTTTCCCTGTTTAATCTAACGTGTGGTTTTCTCAAGCGGTGCTGGGCAATTGAAGGGCTGGCGGATGGGGATTGCAGCGAGGCAACTCCTGGAAAAACAGGTCCAACTTCTTTGCTGTGGTTGCAGCGACCCAGTGAGCTTTCCCATTCTGGGCCTTGCCCGATATTTGAACCCAAACAGCTAGGACACGGAACATGCTGAGGTTCTTACCAGGGACGGGATCGCAGCTCCCACCACACTATGGGTTGTTATGTAAACAGGCTGTTTGAAAGGAGCTGAGCCTCAACCTCAAGGTAGGAAGCAAGATGCTTTTGTTTATTTTTGGAGTGGAATTTTGTGGCTCAACATGCAGCGAGTTTGCTCCGCCATCTAGATTACCACTGGAGCACGGATAGGCCTGAGTGTAGTCGGCCCCTAGATGTGTCTCCAGGGGACTAAGCAGGTTTCAGACATTCAAGTTCAGCCACTGCAGACCCCTTGCAGCACAAAGGTTAAGAGGCAACAGGACACACAGACGAACTACAGTTTTTGTTTTATTTTTTAAATAACAGAAAGTGGATGCTTAATGAGCCTCCATCATACTAGAGAAAAAAATCAGCCTAAGCCTATTAAAAAGACTGATATCCTCTGCTCGAATAAGAAATAAAGTATATTAAAATCAAAAACAACTACCACAAAACAACCAAAATCTCTCCAGAGAAAGCACCTATACTTTCTTGTTGATGACACTTGGACTCGTGGACTCGTCAGTCACAAACTTCAGTCCCTTTCTGTTCAGAAGCTGACAAGCAGCTGCACTTCAGCTGTGCTGCAACCAGCGACATTGCCTCTCACTGCAGACGAGAAAATCATTATTCCAGGGGTGTGACGATACGGGAATCAAGTCCTTTTAACCACACACCACACCCAGTTCCTTGCCCCCGGGGGCTGCATCTTATAATGGAATCTTTTTAATGAGGTCCTTTTGATACCCTCCTTAATTAAGACCCATTTCATACACTTTGCAAGTAACCATGGCTAGAGGGGCTTCAGTTGTTTCTTATTTTTAATCAAGGTCAAACCAAGATGTAAAGCATTGGTCACCTCTCCCATTGTGTCTCCTCCCCTTCCTGGCTCTGTGCCTTAACCTGAGAAGTTAATAATGACAACAATGGCTTCTGTGGACCCCACCTGACTGTGTTCCAGGCACCTGATCATCTTTATCTCTAGCAACATTGTAAGCCTGTTTGATTACTATTACTGCTTCAGCCGCAAGGACACCAAGTTTCAGACAGGTGGATGACTTTACTTAGAGTTTAACAGGAAGAAGGCAAACCACTTTAAATACAGGCAATCTGGTATCTTTGCTGTGCTGCTTTTGCTAAACTGACTAATTTCTGTATGAACAGAGGGAGGAGGGAGCGCCTAAGCAAGGGTGTCTCAAAGATCCCATAGAGGGGCAGCTCCTTGAGGGCTATTGTATTTTGCTGTGTACAATGGACCTCATTTTTGGTCCATTTTTTTTTCAGGAAAAAATCTTTCGTTTTAATTTTTAAGTCAATTTTTATTTATTTATATTTAGAGACTTGTTTTTTTGTATTATAAAGGAATTTTAACATTTATTTATTTTTTTAAGGAAGATTTTATTTTATTTTTAGAAAGAAGGGAAAGGAGGGAGAAAGAGAGGGAGAGAAATATCAATGTGTGGTTGCCTCTCACATGCTCCCTATTGGGGATCTGGCCCGCAACCCAGGCATGTGCCCTGACTGGGAACTGAACTAGTGACCCTTTGGTTTGCAGGCCGGCACTCAATCCACTGAGCCACACCAGCCGGGACTAGCATTTATTTTTGAACATATTATGATACAAGAAATTTTATGTGACAAGTAATTACAAAACACAAGAAGAGGTACAAATTATTTCAGGTATTACCCATGTATAATGTGCATCCTTATTTTTCCCTTAAAAATGTGGGCAAAAAAGTACACATTATTCATGGAAAAATACAGCAACAGGTTGCTACTTCATTATAGGCTATCAATGACAGGTATTTCTAACAGTTCTGGAAGTGAACATCTCCAAAATTTTGTTAGAAATAGAAAAGGCATGATGCTTAAAGTTGTAAGAGATGCCTAGTGGTCTAACTGCCTGAAATGATCAAATAAATAAAATAGGCACCTAGTATCTGTTTATATCACAGACTTTGGAATAAATAATGATGGCCTCAAAATTTGGGATCTCTTCTCCTGTGTACCACTCTGGATACACTGGAGGATGCCAACTTACTGCTTATTCCTAGGAGTTTATATTTTCAACCACCTGATCTCCCAGTTTTAGAGTTGGCCCAGAAAAGGGGGAAAAAAATAAGGCAATTCACTTAGACCACAAATAGAAAAGCTAACTGCCTTCTACGTATATTCATGACCAGTTTGCCCCACTGCAACTTCTTAATCAATATGTGTTTCAAGAAAGTCCAACCTGCTGCAGAATCATTGTATTTTCTTCAGATTTTTCTTTACTCTAGAACAGTGATGTAGGTAGTAGACTGTGAGCCTGGGCATCCGTGTTCTTGTTCCTGTTCTCTCATTACTCTTATCAATTTAGGTAAACTACTTAACCTTTCTGGAACTCCCAGTCCTGCATGGTTGAAATCAGAGAATTTTAATTAGGGAGCCCATGGATTTTGACAGGATATATGGATGAAACCCATAATATGTATAGATTTAAAAAAATTCCTTCCAGTTCTATGCAAGATATTAAATGCAGTTTGGAGAGGAAAAAGTCTACAGCTTTCCCCGGATTTTCAAAGGCTGCATGATCCTAAAGAAGTTAGGAACCTCTGACTTGAATGGTCTCTGCAAGTCCTTCCTTGGCCAAATTCTTATTAATGGTAGTCCTTACCCCCTCCCTCCCTCCCTCCCTCCCTCCCTTCCTCCCTTCTCTCCTCCCTTCCTCCCTTCTCTCCTCCTCTCCTCCCTTCCTCCCTTCCTTCCTTCCTTCCTTCCTTCCCTCCCTCCCTCCTTCCTTCCCTCCCTCCCTCCCTCCCTCTCTCCTTCCTTTCCACTTGCACTTTCCTACTAGATGGGAATTGTAGTAACCTAGGCAGGGAGGATTGTGTAGGGAGAACCAGCAACAAGTGTGAAAATCTGTGTGGTAGGTCTTAGACATTACCAGTAAACCATTATTCTACTGGTAAGAATTCCCCTGATGAAATAAGCATCTCTCTAAAAGTTTTAGTACCTTTATGAAATAACACTGTCTGAAGTAATACTATTTAAGTCTCTCAACATGTGAGCAGATGCTGCTTCTGAGGTTGCCACATACAAATGTTTATACATGGACAAGTGTTTACATTACAAAAATGTTACTTTGAAAAGTATCACATTTGAAACCGAATTTCGTCCCTTTAGGAAAGTAGTTTAGTCAAAGGTCATTCTTCATAGTACTTTAGTTAATCTCCCAGAGGCCCATAGTATTTTTTTTTCTGGTAAACTTATTATTCCTGAAATATAAGATACATACATAAAACAGTATAAATTCTAATTGTATATCTTCATAAATTTCCACAAAGTGGGCACTCCCAGAAAAAATACCCATTATCAAGAGGAAAGTGTTGTTATGTCCTGTTAGCCTTCCTTGTGTCCCATCTCAGCTGTTATCTTGAGGAACAATGACTACTATTCTGCCATCCATCTACATAGACTAGTTTTGCCTGATTTTGAACTTCATATAAGTGGAATGATTACAGTATATAGTCTTTTGTGTCTGGCTTTCCATCATATTTGTGAGATTCATTCATCATGCTGCATGTATTCATAGTTCCATTCTTCTTCATTGCTGCATAGTATTCCTTTATAGCAATACATCACAATTTACCCATTCTACTGTTAATGAATGTCTGACTTGTTTCTACTTTTTGACTAATTAACATTGTATATGCCTTTTGTTAGACAATAGTACTCATTTCTGTGGAGTGGAGGAGGAATGGAATTTTGCATAAAGGCATATGTTCACCTTTACTAAATAAGAATAAAAGAGTTTTCCACAATGACCATTTGAATTTACAATTTTTCCCGCAGTAGGTAGGAGTTCCTGTTGCTCCGTCCTCACCACCACTGGGTAACTCTTGTCAGGCTGGTGGGTGTGCAATGATATGTTGTTATGGCTTTGATTTGCACTTCTCTGACCAGTGGTGCCCAGCAAATATTTATATACATATTGGTTATTTGCATGTTCTCTTTTATAAAATGTCTTCTCAAGTGTATGACCCATTTTAGAAATTGTATCATGTGGGAGGCTCCACCCGCAGGCCCCCCAGCTGCCACGATGAGAATAAGTCTACCAAGACATGATCTGCTAGGGGAAGAAAGGTGGCCGATCTCTCAAAGGAGAAGGGCCAGGAGCCTGTTCCTCAACGGGCTTTTTATTGGGTTTAATTTGCACAGGAATACAGGGCATATATGTAAAGCTCATCAGTCATTGTCAGGCAGTAATGATCAAACAATAGATAAGATTCAAAGAACTCTGAGGTCTTATTTTGAGTCAGGGTCAGATAGCTAAAGGGCCATAAAACTTTGGGAAAACAAACTCATTTCATCCTTGCACCCTTATCATTTAAATTGTGGGTATTAGCAAAGCAGGTTACATAGGATTTTATGCATTTTTTCTTAGGCCTGATCTCCTTGGGGAACCCGCCCTTTCCAGCACAGGGCCACACTCACCTCCGGCATTGTTTCAGGCTTAAGGCAGGTGGAAGTAAGGCAGCCAAGAGATTAGAGACTTCTTGCAGACAGAATGAGGACTCAGGCTATGTCAAAGCTGAGGGGCGATGGTCCATCACCCCCTTTTTCTATAGCCCCCCAAGTCCTTCCTGAGGGCCCCCTCATGACTGTGCCTGTCTTAGGTCATCCCTCCCTTGAGGAATCTTACCTGTCATTGGGTAACTGGTCAGGCTCGGGGCTAGGCAGGGTGAAGTAAAGGGGGCAGAGGCCGCACCCCTGCCAGGGAGATACTTAGTGGCTTAGGGTCCCAAGATCTCTCACTCAGCCTTAGCCATGGGGGGTTACAGCTTCTGAAACCAGGCAGGGCGGTTCCCAACAGTATCGTCTCTCTTGTTGGTTGATAGTCATCCTTTCTCATGTATTATATATTGAAAATGCCTTCTCCTACTCAACATATTTCCTTTCCCTGTCTTACTGTTATCTTTAGGTAACTTAATTTTAATGATTCCAACTTACCAGTCCTTACCCTTACTGTTTGAGTTTTTATTTTTGACCACCCCAAGGTAATAGAGATAATCTCCTACTTGCTTCCAGAAACAGTATTGCTTTACCTTTCACCTTGAAAAGATGCCATAGAAACAGGGAAAGAGAAAATATATGAAACCTGGCTTGCCTTACTTATTTGCCTTATGTTACTTGTGTGATAGCCCAGAATGTCCTACTGAAACCAGAAAACACACTGGTGTTCTGGCTACCTGTCACTACCAAACCCAATAAGCAATAACAGTGATTGAATCTTTATGGGTGCTTTAGTCAGATGACTGGCGATCTGAGAAGATGGTGGGTTCATACCCTAACAGATCATCTTTTCTTCTCTTTCCAGGCCAATGTTTTTATTTATTTTATTTTATTTTATTTTATTTAATTTATTTATTTATTTTTTCAGGCCAATGTTTTTAAACCAGGGAATAAACAAGGTGCAGTGAGGGCTTTGAAATTCAGGGAGGATTAGGTGAAATAAGCTGTAACATTCCTGTCCTGGGAAGTTAGCTGTTAGCTGGGGCACTGGTTGTCTGTCCAGTTGCCCCCAGGCGGTAATCTTTAGCAGTGCCCCAGGAGATCAGCTGTTTTCCTAGGAGCCAGGACAGGCCTTATCTGTAGCTTCTGAAACAAAAGCTTTGACATACACATTACTTGCTAGACTTATAACTTTTTACCGTAAGCTAAAATTTTCTAACTCTTGAGTCCCCTATCACTACCCGCAATGTTGGGGACCACTGATTCTGAATGCTCATTGTCTTACATACCTCCATATAAATTGAATTACTTATGA
Organism: Desmodus rotundus; assembly: GCF_022682495.2. Lineage (NCBI taxonomy): Eukaryota > Metazoa > Chordata > Mammalia > Chiroptera > Phyllostomidae > Desmodus > Desmodus rotundus. Next base: position 119,714,883 of record NC_071392.1, read on the forward strand.
GGTAAAATTAAATTTTTAGAAGTCAAAAAGCTCTTATTTCCTTGTCTTGTCATTTGGGTGTGTCTGGTGGAGTGACAAGGAAAGATAAAACCATAGGATGTTCTATGTGAGTTTTGTTTACTGGATTTTGGTCAATATTGTCCACTCATCTCCACTTCCATGTCACTGCTTTCCACCATGACATGGGAATATACTCAGGGGAAGATTTTCAACAGAAAAGTAAGATATATCTTATAGATATATGTCATGAGATATTAGAGATTTTATACACACACATGCAACATGTGTAAATATAAAAGTTTCAAATGATTTAAAGAATGCTTTTTTAGTTATTAATCCTCCTGTTTGATAGTAATGAATCTCAGGCCCACTACCTTATCCAGGGTTTCTCTAAGTGAAAGGTGCCAGGTACAGCTTTGAGGTTATATTTAGCTTCAGGTTTGTGTAGGCTACATGGATCTGTCTTCTCTTCTTGAAGAGGACCTTTTCATCTTGGGCAATTAAAATACCCTGAACAGACTTGGGAATATCCCAAGAAAACCAATTAAAGGGGGAGGGTGTGGGTACATACGTGTTGAGAAGAGAAAGGTATTGCATGAAGAGCTAAAGTAAGCTATATTTTTAAACTATAGAGAATAAAGTTAGGGCTTTGAAAGCATTCATATAAAATCAAAGAAACCTGGGTTGGAAGTGACCCTCCCACTTGTAATGTGTATGATTTTAGATAAGTCTTTTCATTTCTCTGAGTGCCAAAGCATTTGTTTCCATATCAGAAAACTGTTGCTCATAATAGCTACATGAGGAAAATAAAGAAGTACAGTAAATATAAAGAGGAAGAAGGATGAGACAAGAAGAAAGATAAAAACTGGAAGATGGAAGAGATGAGGTAGATAAAAGGCTGTGACAACTGGGGACACTCACTATATGAGAAGGATGATACCTGGCATGGAACCGACATTTAATAGATTGGCATTGCTATTACTGTTACTATAATTATGCTTCTAGGTATAGTCATAGATTGGAACACATAATTTGACCTGATACATGACTGCAACTCAGATATTTTGGCACTAAACTATATAACTAATCTCAAATTACTCTCACAAGGTCAGGATTATTTAACTGTTGGCAAGTAAAAAGAGGTTGCTTCAACTTCTTACCTACATTAAAAATAATTCCAAGTGAATACAATTAATAAAACAAAAACAATATTTATCTATAAGAATAAGAGGAATATCATAGAACATCAAAGTCAAGGTCCTTTTATATCTTTATCTTTAGTGTGTCTTTAAAAATATTTTTCTGAATTCTTTGACATAATGAAATCTAGAGGTTGTTTCAATTTCTGATTTTTTTTCATTGTGTTTTGAGATGACATTGGCATCCTCTGATTTTAAAACAATTTTTATTAAATAGAAGATCCTTTTTTTGTTTAGCTTTTATAAATCTAAGTTGTGAGGACGTGGTATAATTAGGTTTTAAAAAGCAAGCAAACAATTAGAAGGGAATTTCAGCTTGTGTTTAAGGAAAATAAAACCAGTTTATTATTGAGTAAAAGACATTCATGAGGAAGAAAACAATTAAGAAAGTGCCTGAAGTGCCCTAGGGAAAAATTAGTTTACAATGGCTTTTTGTGCAACCAGTCAAAATAGGCAATTGGTACAGTGACAGGCTTCACAGGAAACAGTAAAGTGCCCAGATGGCTCAGGGTCACATGTTTACAGACGACCTAGGAAAGGCAGTTAAACCCTGCAAGTGCCACTCAGTTAGCAAGAAGACTTTCAGTTCAGAGGACAAGAAAAGAGTTGCAAAGACTTGGGACAGGACAGGTGGGAAGGAAAAGGAGAACAGGGAAAACAAGATGAAAAGATGATGAGGTTGAAAGTGGGAGAATATTAAGTAGTAAAATAAATGGGAGAAAGCGGAATAGGAAGATGAAAATGGAATGTGGAAATAACAATGAAAAACAAGAAAGTACTTGTAAATATGCTCAGGTTTTCTAGTAACTAGTGTCTCAGTTTCAATTCCTTTGTGTTATATTAGATGCAAATGGTTGGGGGGAGAGAAAGGCAATATTTTAAGCAAGTTCAACTCTGTGTTATTCCATCAGGAAAGGCAGAACCTGGTTTTGATGGCACATTGGCCTCTGTTTACTATATGGAACCACCTTTTATGATAACTTTGGATTACAATTGTGATAATTGGTTACAGAAATGATAGAAAGCTAATACAGATTTTGGTATCAGAATTGGGTTGCTGCTGTAACCAATATGTGTAAGTGACTTTGAAATTAACCATTCAAAGCTGGAGGGATTTTGAGTTGCGCAATAGAGAAAACCTAGGTTGTCTTTAGAGGCTTTTTAGTAGAAATATGGATATTAATGATTCTATTAGTGAAGAAGTGAGAAGCATGATAGAGAAAATGTATACTTCTTAGGGAATACCAAAATTGTCATCGTCAGACTATTGGCAGAAATATCGATGTTAAAGGTTTTCTGGAAAAGGTTCAGACGGAAATGAGGAGCCTGCTTTTGGAAGTGAGGGAAAAGAAATCCTTGTTGCCTCATGGCAGAGACATTAGCTGAACTGTGACCTGCAACTGTGTGGAAAACATAACTCGTAAGTGATGAATTTGGAGATTCAGCTGAAGAGGTTTCCAAGAAAAATTTTGAAGCTATCACCTGGTTTCTTCTTGCTGCTTACAGTAAAACACAAGAAGAAGGAGATAGATCAAAAGAAGAACTAGGACTTGGTGATTTGGGAAATTCTCAGCCTATTCAGACTGCAAAAAAATGCTGCCATTAGGAGATTCACTGCCAAGAAAGTGTGTGTTGGTGTCTCCGAAAGAAGAAAAGTTCAGAGCATGCAGACACACCACAGGCTCTTTGGATTAGGCATGTGGCTCATGGATCACCTCAGCTGCCTCAGCAGAAGCCAGGAATTGAGGCTGATTATCCTGGAAAGATACCTAGTGGAGCTGCTTCTCTAATGGAGTAAATTTTAGTGACATACACAGGAGATGCACAAGATTCTTGAGAATTTTGTACCAGCAGAAATATTCCAGCTTAGAATAAAAGGTGAAGAGAAAGGACAAAATGAAAGAAGGATGTTGGGCCAGTATAATTCTATATGCAAGAAAAAGGCTAATAAAATGATTCAGCTGGAAACCTTTGCTACCTTTTATGAAAAAGAAAAAATGACTCAGAAGACAGGGTCACAGAGGATTATTCCTAGGTCTTCAAACAAAAAAACCTGGTTGGCTTTTAAAGTAGCTTGCCATTAGTGACTCATTTTTGATTTCTTTCCATTTTCTCCCCTTTTTAACTGGAATGTATAGAGCTGTTACCCTGTGTCTGTTCTACCATTGTATGCTGGGAACAGATAACTTGTTTTCTACTTTCACAGGTCCACAGATGGGGAGGAATTTTGTCCCAGGATGGGTTCCACTCAGATCAACCACATCTCATTCAGATGATGATGAATCTTGGAACGTTGGAGATGATGAGTTTTAGATGAGATTTTGGCCTTTAAGTTGATGCTAGAATGGGTAATACTTTGAGGAGGTTTTGATGAGGTGAATTCATTCTTCAAGTGGGACAGATGCGAAGATTTCCAGGTCAGAGTATGGGCTGCAATAGGCAGGAAAATGGTCCCTGAAAGATGCTTATTACTAATCCCTGGAGCCCCTAAATATAATACCTTATGTGGAAAAAGGGACTTTGGGGGTGAAATTAGGTTGAGGACACTGAGATAGGAAGGTTATCTTGGATTATGCGGGGGGGGGGGGGGCAATGTGATCACAGGGGTTCTTATAAGTGAAAGAGGGAAGCGGAAGAGTCCGAACCAGAGAAGATGTCACCATGGTGTCAGACAGATGCAACATAAGAAAGACTCAACTGTCTACTGCTAGTTTTGCAGATAAAAGGGAGCCATAAGCCAAAGAATGTGGGAAGCCTCTAGAAGGTATGAAAGGCGAGAGAGTGAATTCTTTCTGAGAGCTTCTGGAAAGGGATGGAGCCCGGCCAACACCTTGGTTTTAGCCCAGTAAGAGTCATTTCAGATCTCTGACCTCCAGAGCTGTAAGAAAATATATATGTATTGTGTAAGCCACTAAATTTGTGGTAATTTGTTATAGAAGCAATAAAAAACTAATACAGAGGTAATTATTTCTGCAGTACTTCTGCCCTCTTCTATGCTCAGGTGGAGAGGTGTGCTAGTTCTTGCACAGGCAAGATGGGCTGGCACACAGCAATAGAAAGAACAAAAAGGATTTAAAGATGGTTTCTAAATCTCTCTCTCCTCAACACAACTAGTTGTGGCAGAAATAAGTCTAGAATTTATAGTATTTGACTCCAAGTTTAGTGTCCATTCTATTATACCATTAGTGTTAATAGAGCCACAGAATCACTAATTTAAGAAAAATTTAATTTTTAAAATTATGCTTTAGTGAGTGTCCAATGGTAAAAACTTATTTTATACCTGGTTGTTCAGTAGGGAAATTTAATATGAGAACTAATTACTAAAGTGTTGGAAGAATGTTCAAAGGCAAACAGAAGAAGCTGAAACAGCTTATAGATTAGCAATATCAGGAGGCTGCTGCTACCCATGGGTCTGGAGCAACAACAGCAGGCGGTGGTGTTCTCAGATCCCAAGGTATGGGGTCCTACAACATGAACTAGGATAATGCACATAGAACTCTGTACATTTTGAAATAGTTGTAGTAAATAATTTGCAATTGATTACCCACTCAGAGAACAGTAATTACATGGTTTATCTAAACATTTAAAAAATAAGTTAATATGTGATTGGTATTTTTAGTAGTTATTTTACCTTTTTTATTAGGTCAAAGAGCATTGGAAACATGGTTTAAATTTTTTTTTTTGGTCAACCCATGATTCTCATTCATTCACTTATTCATTTATTATAAATTAACCATTGGAGCACATCCTTGTTTTGGGAGATAAGGCAGTAAATAAAATGGACGAAGCCCTTGACCTTTATGAGGAAAGTGGAAATGCTCTGAGATAGGAATAAGCCTGGAGGGTTTGAGGAAAATCAAAACATCTGTTGCTGGGGCATGTGAAAGAAGACATTAGAGATGCTGTAGAAACCTGTCACCTCTCTTCTCAAAACCTCCCAAATGATTTCTAAAAGAAGAACATCTCTAGAGATACATGGTAAAGGGAAAGGGAAGTAAAGTCACTGGCGTCTGGTTTCTCTCAATTTCTTCTTGACTCTCTCGGGTAAGGCATTCTTGGAAATCTTTGTCCAGCACCCCATGTAGTTACTGTCCATTTCTACAGAGCCCATGGGCTTTTTCAAGAAATTTAAGATGGCACCTGAGGTTAGTTCTCTTCCCATCCAAGACTCACTTTTGCTACATTCCCTTAGGGGCAGATGGATCTTGAAGAATGTCTTGTTTCTATTAGCATCTCAGCAGGAAAACAGATGGCATCCTCAAATGGGGAGTTCGGGAGAGTTTAAGATTGGACCATTTACAAACTTCCAAGAGGTTGAGAAAAACCAACAGGGCATGGTGAAGCACCTAGGACTATTAACTTCAGGGGTTGTCACTTTCCCTAGACCTGAAGGATCAAGGGGAGGGACAAGTTAGTTACCTTCCTCCCTCTCTTCCTCCTTCCCCTATTCTTCCCTCTAGGCATCTCATGTTTGTTTAGTGCCTCCCTTTGGTCAAATCCAACTGGAAACCAGAGGGCAAAGGGGCCCATCGTTGCAGTTCACAGAGGTCAGCCTCAGGGGAACAGAGTGAAAGGGTGCACAAGGAATCAGGAGGGGCAGAAGAAGAATATCTAACTCATAATTACCTTCAGCAACACTAACTTTACATTAATACTAATTCCTCCAACAATAAAGTAATTTTGAATTTGTGGTCCTTTAGAAACAAGCCAGAATTAGGTTGAATCTTGTTCTATTTTAAAAAGAGGAAGGTTTGCTCTGTAATTGAATAGCATAAATAAAATTGCTTCGAGGTAGTATGGTGCTACTGAACCTTCCTGATATAAAGATATAAAAGCACCTTGAAGGTATGTACATGCAAATAATTAATTTGGTATTTTAAGTAACTATTATCCATTTTCTGAACAAACATGCCCCCAAAGACCATTAATCTTACTGCCTATCTAGCAATCAATGTGCTTCATCTTGCTTTGTACTTAAAAATATGTTTTTAAATGCACTTTCTATTATTCAGGTGGCTTCCCCAAACCCAGTCGGACTGGCAGGGTTTTCTGCAGTCACATGTTTGTCTCTGGTGTGTCCTTTATGGAAATGACAACAGCCATTACATAAGCAAACCATAGAGGGTCTGATTTCTCACTTGATCTTGTATATTATTTCTTTTCCTTTGTGTTAGCTCTCCTGCACCTGTGTTTGAGTTAACTCTTAGCTCTGGGGACATTTGGGGATGATTAGAATATTTAAAAAGCAGCGAGTAAACAGATCTTATAATTAGTTGATTGTCTATGTAAGCCAGACAGAGGAGGCTGTTGTACTGTTATAGGAGCTCCAAGGAGGCACCGTTTTTGAAAATGTAATAAAACTTCCATCTTTTCAGGTCTCACCTGGTCATTTGACACTAGAGACCGGGGGTCATGTGCAGGACAAAGTGCTGCCTCTAGACCCTTTGTTGGAAGTATTTTGTTTTGAATGGACAAGTACTAAGCTGAGAGAAGCTGTGGGGAATGGATTGGACAGGATTCATGAGGTGGTGTTTTATTTTTTGTCTACTGGGATCGAACCTCATGCTTCCAACAGCCAGAACAACAAGGAAGAAAAAGAAAGGATGAGAAGAGGCCGAGTAAATAAAGAAGGCCAGAGAGACAGCCGGACATGTCTTAAAGATAGAGCCAATGGAATAAACAGTTTTGTTTATTTCTCCACACTTTCCCATCATCTTTAACTCTTTACTGGTGCTTCTGTTGCTTCCTGAACTTCCCCTGTCTCAGTACTAACAACATATACTGTGATTGCTTAATCTCCCATTGCTTCCTTCCAGACCAGCACTTCCAATGGTCCTTTCTGCAGAGATGGAAATGTTCTACACCTGCATGTGGCTACTGAGTACTAGAAACGTGGCTAGTGTGACTGAGGGACTGCAATTGTAGTTTTAGTTAATTTTACTTAATTTAAATTTAAATAGTCACATGTGGTTAGTTGTGACCATATTGGACTCTGGAGTTGTGGACTATATGTGCTGTAAAAGTTAGGGGCCACATAGGTCATCATTGTGTGCCTGAATAATAGTAGGCATTGAAGAAATATTTGCTGAAGGAAGGAAGGAAGGAGGGGAAAGGAAGGAAGAAAGGAAGGAGGCAGGGAGGAAAGAAAGGAGGGAGGAAGAAGGGGAGGGAGCATGGATGGAACAATCTCACATGTAGGCAAATTTATGGCTGGGAATTAGTGTTACAGAGCAGAAAGAGTTTGTTCACCCAGCACTAGCAGAACCAAACACCAGACTCCATAAATTGCAATGGGGAAATACTGGTTATGTTATTGACAAATGGTGCCATCCAGGAGAATAGGAAGCTAATGCTCAAACGCCCAAACTCTCCTATGGCATGTAGATGACATATTATATAGGGCAAATTCACAAGACACTATGAGTTACAGGGTTGTGCTGGGAGCTGATGGGTCGCAGGTGAGGTAAGGGTAATGAACCATTTCTTCAGGTCTTGAGGATAGCTCCGGGGTCTTTCTTGATATTCCCCTGTCCAGTCTCTTGGGAAAGTAGCCACTGGGTCATTCCACCTTAGCGCTCTGGAACTGAAACCTAACTTGGGTCAAGATGTTATCTTTGGCCTGCCAGAGCTCCAGACCATGTAACCATTAGCCAGGTCCAGGCTACTGTCTTCTTCTGCTTCAGGGTTGCTGATTATCATAGGAAAAGGTTAGTTCTCTGAGGGGTATAGACACAGAGAGAAAAAGATATTATTTCTAAAGCTAGGATTTTAACACTAAATGTAGTCAAAGTCATAAGAACCCTTGATTTCATTAAAAAGCATGGTGAACACTAAGACTGTGTACTTCTTGGGTGGAGAGGTTATTTTCTGCTTTATAACAATAACTTAAAGGCACTAACTCAGGCTGGAGATTTTGGAGGACTGAACTTCAGTTTAAAATTTTGTCAGCCCTCTTTCTCCAAGGTCTCCATCCTATTTTCTTTGAGCTTTTCAGACTGCGATACAGTTGAGTGCTTTTAAGAAGCATTATACTCTAGAACTCTGAGGGGATGTTAAAAGTCATCCCCAGCAGTTTGGTAGCTTGGACAGGGTGTCCCATGGGAAGATCAAACATCTGGGATGTGGTGGTGGCAATGCCCCTCATAAGCTGTGTGTGACCTCTAAACCTCGTGGCATGTCAGTTCGACCTTTGTAAAACTGTGGGGTTAAATGAGCTAATTCCTAAGCTCCTTTTTAGAGCTGATATTGTAAATATGTATCAGGCACATGTTGGCCTTTTAAAAAGCCAGAACCATTTAATATAATTTTATTTATAAAATGCATTTTTTCATTGTCCACTCTCTATCAAGAAGAATTTTCCAGTTTGATACAGCTTCAGGTTGGTATTACAAACTCACAAACTGAGAAAGATACAATTACTTGAAGAAAGAATTCATGATGAGCAAAACTCGAAGTAGCATTTCTTTTTTAAACGGCAGCTAAAACTATTTTAGAAGCATTGGCTTCACTGTGTAAATAAACATGGACTCATTTAAGTTATTGTGACTGCTGAATTCAATATTGACAATACTAAATTTAAAGGCATTCATTACTCATGTGTAGCTCAAAAGGAGTATGAGTCACTTATTTTATCTCTTTAAAAAGACAAAATTTCCCCTATTAAAAGATAAGAAAATCTACTCATTAAAATTTATAATCAAATCAATACACTTTTTAAAATGTAAAAATAATATGAACACAGTAAAATTGTGGACACAAGAGAAGAGAAAAGTTTACCAATTATTTCACCTCATTGATACCATTATGGTTAATATTTTGGTGTATTTTTTCAATGCATGTTCCTTTTATATATTTTAATTTTAACTATGCAGTATATAGATAGGTGTATGTTGCTTAGGTTTTTAATGATAAATTATAAAAGGTTTCAGACCTCCAGAAAAATATAGAATATAACATAACACGTCATGTATGTATCACCTAAATTTCAGATGTGTTTGTTTCAGATCTCCTTCCTGTTTCAGATCTTTTTGTCTTTAAATAATAAGACATCATGGATACAGCACCAATGCATCCTAGTCCTTCCATTCCCGTTCATAATTTCTTATAAGTGTATGATTCTACAAACAATTTACAGTATTGTTTTATGGGGTTAAAACATGCATGTTATCATCTATAACTTGCATTGATTTATTATAAACTTTTGAAGTGTGTCCATGTTGGTACATACACTGCTAGTTTGTCCATTTTAACTGCTTTATGACATTCCATTTACGGACAGCCCGCAGTTATAGAGCCAATTTGCCTGTGGCATAAGTGAGTTACTTCTGTGATTTTTCCTATTATGACAATTTTGTAATGAACATATTTTATACATTTTGTGAATGTATGTGAGAATTTTTTTAGGGTGGATCTCTAGACGAATAGAGAATTTAGTGAGAACATCTTCAAATGTTTTAGGTACTTCCAAATTACTCTCTTAAGTAATGGAACTAATTTGTACCCCAGTTTTATTTTACCTTATTTTCACCAATAATTGTTACTTTCAGACTTTTAAAGTTGGTTAATTTGGTGGCTGTAAATTAGTATCTAATTGTTGTTTTAATTTGTATCTTATTATTTTACTCATTTCTAGTGATATTGAGGAATCTTCAAATTTATATTGATTGTTTAGATTTCTTCTGCAAAATGCCTCCATATCCTTTGTGATTGGTTATTTTCCTTTTTTCCTTATTGATTTGAAGAGATATTTGGACCAATTTATTGTAATTTTATAAATAATGTACATTTAAATTATTTTACCTAACTACTACCTACTTATTATTGAAGTGACCTTTGTTCATGTTTACAGACAATTTATTAACATGAAAATGTCATCAAAGCCTTAATTCTACAGTGACTGGAGGACTGTATTTCATAGTATTAAATTTAAACTGTGAAAAGTACATTTTAAAAAAAGATTTCAGAGAAGAACCTGCACAGCTATTAGAATCCTAGAAACAGTCCTATGTGTGGACGTAAACGCCCCCCTGATGTCATCATTTTACCTCCCTAGAATTTTTTTCCCCACCTCGAAACAGAACTGATAATCAAAAAAAATTTTCCACTGATTTTTTTTCTTTGGCTTGAGGTTCTCTTTGGGTACACAAATGATAAAATCTAACTTTTAGAGAAGTATAGAAAGTGGTGTATTCTTACATGGAAAATGAAATCATCTTATTGATTAGGCAATTTATAAAGGTATGGATGTTTGTTATTAAAGGCCTTTTATATCTTCCAGATATTTGAAAACAAAGCTCATGTACCTCTGGTTACACTAATCATCCTTGCTATTTCTTTTCCAACCCTGTTCACAGTTGCTTTTCATCTCAGCGGCTCATAATAAATGCTCCCCTGATTACTTCCGGGGAGGCAGGGCTGAGTGATTGATAGAATCAATGTTCTACGGACACACGGAAGCCTTGAGTTCTTGAAATCATTCAGACATGGAGTAGACTCTCACACTGTCACTTTCTGTCTAAATGGACTTGTTACTCATCTCCCAGGCTCTGTTTCTCTATCCATGGAATGATGGTATGAGAACGATAATCATAATCCTCTAGGGGTCTCTCATTAGACAGCCACCATACTAGCTGTCTCATAGGGTGTCTCATTTAACCAGTGCTCCTAGAGCAATCAGTAAGGAATAGGACCGAGATTGGACAGGAGTTAAGTGGTGGCAGCCATGGAGGCAAGAGGCTGGCAGAAGCCTTGGAAATTGAAAGGGAAGCTGAGTTGGGCAAGCAACCCAGAAGAAATTCCATATTGAAAAGTGAAGCCAAACGTTTTTCAAGGCAAAAAAAACTCTACTTCTGTAATCCTTAAGACACATTCATGGTTCTGAGAAAGGTATAGGCTTCCAAAAAGTTACTTATAGCTTAAATACTACCAAGGGTAGCATTGTGGTTTGCTTGAAGGAATTAAACACTTATTAATGGGAAGAAAATGCTTTTCTGGAACTGGTCATTCCATAATGATGGTGAGTAACTGAGGTTTCATTATGCAGAAAGACTTCAGCTGTTTCAGCAGCTTTCAAGGAGGGCACTGTTCACAGCAGCCGAGTCTATCCCAAAAGTTTAGGGTTTCATACCTTTAAGCGTAAACACCTCTTTAAAAAATTTACCCATTGTATATAGGAATCATTCTAAAATATACATTTTGTTACTCTGTCTTTTTAAACAAAACATACTTATGTAACTTAATCTTTTTTCACGAGTCAGAGAGTCATTATGCATTTTAGTTTTTATATCATGTCATAATATGGCGGTGCTCTTGGGATCTATTAACACATAACTGTCTGTTTACACTAGTCTGTTTGAACCTCATGTCTGCCTTTAACGCGTTATTCTGTTTTCTCTCTTGCTTCCATTTGTCTTCTGATGTGCTGTCAAACATGTTACAAATGTTTATAAAACAAAAGAAATTAGGTTCTGAATAAAGGCCCGAGGAGCTCTCCTTGTAGTTCAAACAATTTCTCTCAAAATGTGTTGACTGCCTCATATGTGACAGGTAGGTGCTAAGTGCTCAAGGTATGAAGATGAATAGAGTCTCTACTCTCAGGGACTCTACATGCTGGTGAATTATAAACTTTCCCGTGGCTCATAAGACTATGATTTCTTCTGTAAACTTTGAGACACCTGTTTTCATTATTTGTCAAGCATTCTTTCTAAATTCCTGATTCTCAGCTGCGTTTCTACTACTTGAAGTTGGTGAATATCTAGAATTCCAAGACTCAACAAATGCCTTTTACGTATGAATGGTCATTGCCTAATAGCAAGGGCAGAGAAAATGCCGAGAGGAGTTGGTGGCCACATAGGGGTTGAAAGACTCCACAAAGCTTTCTACTTCTGCCAAGGTGCTTAAATATTCCATATTTATGATAGAGATTTTTGAACAACATGATTTTGTGAAATTGGACTTTAAAGCCTACCCTCTGTTCCAGAAAAAGATAGAGTAGACAATAGTACTTGCCTAAATAAAGAAGGCAAGAAGTATAGGCACACTGTGGAACAGAGGAAGAGCAGGGGAAACTGGCAAAGTGAGGCGGAAGCAATAGGCTCACTGAACACCTGGTCTGGGAATAGGCATGTGGGCCAGAAGTCTGACTCCTAAGAGTGGATGGTTGTAGCGCCAACTTATGTTTGAACACTGAGTTCACCTCCTTACATGAAATTGGAGGTGGCATTAACATTCCTTTGTCATAAAATAAGGCTCAAAAGAGCCAGTATCAGTGCTTATTACATCTCAGGTTTTTGTAAAGCTTCTGGAAAGAGAAATCTCTGCAACCATGGCTAGGCTAAGACTTTAGCTGGTTTTGAAAATGTATCCTTTTTTAGGATAAGGTTTCTCGGCTGCCAATAGAAGACTTAGTTTTGGATCTACCCTTCCTGGGGGAATGAAAGGTGGCAAAGTCAAAACCATTAGCCAGTGAGAAGGAACCAAATCTCCTTTGAGAACACCAACTCTTCTTGGTTTTTGGGGGGCTTTTTTCAGCTTTAAAGCTGAAATTCCCATGCTCCAGAAACAGCATCAGTCCTGGCTGTGTTAAGATGATCAGTAACCCTACCTACCCCCCACCCTTAAAATAAATCTGAAAATTAAAATGACGCGGATCCCGGCCCGCAGGATCCTGTGTTGTGGCGGCAATATACAAATACACACGGACTACAGAAATCCTGTGGAGTAAAAGGGATGGTGTGGCCACTCTCTCAAGAGGAGAGCACCCTGACCCTTGCCTTGACAGGCTTTTATTGTTTTTCTAGGCCCCTTACATCAAAGATGGTCCTCATTTACTATGCATAGGTTTGTTTTGGGTGGTTATCTTTTGCAGACAAAGGAGAGGATGTCGCTGAATACATCAAAGAAGGATATTTGCAATGTAAAGGGAGAAGTGGTGGAAACTGGTTATGCTCCGTACCTGGAAGGTCTAGCTCAGATTTTAGGAAGATAAAGATACTCAGTAAACATTTGCTGCCTCAGGGTGAGGGAGTTTTAGCAAGAGCAAGTCTCATAGCAGTCTAGGTACAATGCAGGCCTGATTTCCCACGGGAGAACCTATCCATGGTTGTGGGTCCTGCCCACCAACCTCGCTCCCCACTGGCTTTTCCAAGTGGGGACTGAGCCATATTTCCCACATTTGGAACGGTTCCCCATACTAAAATCCTAAAGCACATGAGAATAACCAGTACCAAAATGATAACCAACAAGAGCAATAATCAGAACATAAATTATCTCCTGATAAAATGCAACATAACTTTATAATACATGAGTGTAAGGAAAATAACAAAGTTATAAAAAAAATGGTCAACTATGTATTAAGACAGGTGGAGATGGAGAAAAATCTGCTAGAAATCCTAGATATAAAAGAAATATATAGTCACTGACATTTTAAAATACTCCAGATGGTTATTCACAGAAAAGGCAGAATTTGTGAATTGGAGGGTGTTACTGAGGACTTTACTCATAATGCTGCACGGACTGACCCAGACAGTAAAATCGGGGAAGAAAAATGAGGGCCATGGAAGAAAGATCGAGAAACCCTTTATGTTCGTATGTAATTTTTTATAAGAAGAGGAGAAAAGTATGATTGAAATGATATATTTAAAATGGATTATTATGGCTGGCACTTTTAGGACTGCCAGAAAGGCTTGAGTCTTCAGATTGAAAGTTCACACCAAATACTGATCAGATTGAATGAAATAAATTTAGAAAAATTAATTGAAGTTGCAAAACACCAAGGGTAAATAAAAAAAAATTGAACAGTTACCAGAGAGAAGAAAGACAGATTACCTACCATGGAATGACAGTTAAAGTGATGGCAGCATCTCAGCTTCAATAATAGGTGCTTTATTAAAGACAATGAAGTATCGTCAAAATGCAAAGGGAAAAGAGCTAGAATTCTATATCAAGCTAAACTGTCATTTGAAAGTAAGTACAAAATGAGCATATTTCCAAATGTGCAAAAACTGAGTTTCCCTGACTTTTTCACTGCAAATACTATCTTAGAAGAATATTTTTAAAAGCAGCTGTGAATAAAGAAATTCTTAAACCGTATTGGTAAATATTATTAATGGTAAGAAAAGTAGTCACTAATTTTTTAAAGGTGGAACTATAATTCTGGATAAAAATGACAGGGAAAAAGGGAGGTAGAGTTACAGAGGACAGCTACTCAGGTAACTGAACCTATTATGCTTAAATACAATATTCTTCTTAATTTTTTAAATTTATTGACCTGCTGTATCAGGATGATGGTCTAACCAACTGAGCTACTCAGCCTGGGTGAATACAATATTAACATCTCAAATATCTACTTGCTTTTGCTGTCACTCAGAAGAGTCCCTTGCAACTTAAATGCTTGACCATTTTCACTTTCTCTTAAGCAAGGGAAATTTGAAAGAAGGAAGAGTTCTTTTATTTTAAATTTTTATTAAATTTATTGGGGTAACATGGTTAGTAACATTATATAAATTCCATGTGCATGCGTTGAAAAAATTTTTAACATTAAAAAGAATCTGTACACTCCAGAAAAAAGACAGATCTTTTATCAGCTTATTCCCAGTCAGGGTGGGTTGCTGGGAGAAATGGGGGAGTGGTGGGTTGGGGGGAAGTTTGGGAAAATGCGTAGTATGACTTAAATTCACTGAGGTCTTCATGATATAGTGTGAGGGTTTTATTTAATATAGAATTCCTAGAAATCTTGGTGTACACACCAAGAAAATGTTAGAAAATATTTTAGTATCAAATGTAAATAATTTTAATTCCAGTATCTGGGATTATACACACTTCTTGGTTTCTTTTTTTTTTCTAGTGTGAACACTTGGCTATAGTGCTTTCCCCCAAAGAATTTAAGAATGGAAAGTTTCAGAGAGGGATGTCAACACTGTGAGAGAAGGGGTTCATTTTGTGCTCAAGGGTGGCCCAGCATGACTTCATGTGTCTTGACGTCATCTCCATCCTTTTGCTTCCTAAAAGCTTCTCTTCGAATTAAGTGAATGGAGGCTTACATTTCTCTCTCTTTTTGCATTATACACTGTTGAATACCAATATAGTTTTGTATTTTTTCTGCACTGCTTCTTAATCTCTGATTGCCAAAAGAAATATATTTCTTGCAAAATAGGTTTCAGACCACAGAACTTGGGTTTTAAGATATTTTTTTTTTAATGAGGGGAGAGCAGTAGATTCTGTGAAAAACTACTAAGGAAAAAGGAAGAGACTGAATAAAACAACATTTTAAAGGAAGTAATTGCCTTTGCATGGCAGTTTTGCACCCACATTAAGTGGTTTCTGGCATGATACATGATTTTCCTATATGGTATCCTGAATATTTACCAGGAAAATTAAAGACACATGCTAAGAAGTCAAGGCAAACCTACGAGAATGCAGAAGGGCTTATTCATTTATCTATCATGGATTTGTGTGAGGACGCATGAATGAATGAATAAGTGAATAGCGTCTTGCACTCATACATATATACATGCATTTAAAAATATATGTATTTCTCTCTCTAAATCTCTCTGCATCTCTCTCTCCTGGTAGCTTTATGTTTTAATTTTTGTGAGAGAGAAATAATTCAAAATCTATGATCTCAAAAAATTATAAGAGAGAAAAAGATACATCAACATACTGCTTATTTAAGCCAAACAATAATTTTTGATGATAATATAGTACAAGTGATGACACAGGTAGTATATGATGCAGAGCCAAAATAGCAAATATAAATGAGAACATTTCTGAAAGTTATGCAAAAGAGGAAGCAATGGGAGTTAGAGATATTTGAGGATGTTATGAAGGAAGAAAAGGAAGTTAGTGGCAGAACAAGTGGCAGTAAATGTGCTGAGGCAGAAAGGGCTCTGCATGCTTGGGCGGTGAGCGGGTGGATCTGGCTGCAGAAGCTGGTAGTGGTGGTGCATATTATTAGGAAGGTAAGTTGAACATAGACTGCCAAGAGTCTTAAATCTTTGAAAGTTTCTTGAGCAGGAAACTGACAAAAATAAGGTTATACTTGATTGGTAACTGATTATAGAATGAAATAACGGGAGTGTCTGGAAGCAAGATCAATTGCAAATCATTCAAACAAGAGCTTATAAGAGTCTGAACTCTATATAGCACAGCATGTATGGAAGAAAAGAGACACACAGAGAAATTAAGAAGAGAATGGTAGTGGACAGGTCTGAGGTATTACCAGGATATAATGGGCAAAAAAAGAGAGAATCACAGGTAACTCTGTGGAGTTTGGATACCTGGTTGGGCTGATTTTATTTATTTATTTATTTTTAGAGAGGGGAAGGGAGGGAGAAAGAGAGGGAGAGAAACATCAGTGCGTGGTTGCCTCTCATGCACCCTCTACTGGGAACCTGGTCTGAAACCCAGGCATGTGCCCTGACTGGGAATTGAACCGGCAACCATTTGGTTTGCACACCAGCACTCAGTCCACTGAGCCACATCAGCCAGGGCAGGGTGAGCTGATTTTTGCAAAGACCAATAATCAGTTTGACTTAGGAAACTACAACATTCTTTTGCAAGCATAGTGGCAAATACTTTTTTGAAATTTACACAATGGAATTCTACGCAGCAGAGAGAAAGAAGGAGCTTATACCCTTTGCAACAGCATGGATGGAACTGGAGAGCATTATGTTAAGTGAAATAAGCCAGACAGTGAGGGACAAATACCATATGATCTCACCTTTAACTGGAACATAATAAATAGAAAAAAAAAAGGAAACAAAATATAACCAGAGACATTGAAGTTAAGAACAATCTAACAATGGATAGGGGGCAGTGGGGAGGGGACAGTGAGGAGAGGGGATTACAGGAACTACTATAAAGGACACATGGACAAAATGAAGGGGGAGGGTGGAGGTGGGGGAGTGAGGTGGGTTCAGCTGGGGTGGGGTGGAGGGATGGGGAGAAAAGGCACACAACTGTAATTGAATAACAATAAAAAATTAAAAAAAATTACCAAGTTCAATTGTAAATACCTCTTAAGGAGCTGTAGTTCAAGAGAGAAAAACTAATAACCCAGTTTAAGAACAGGTAAAAGACTTGAGTAGACATTACTACAAAGAAGACATACAAATGACATACAAATATAGGAACATGAAAATATTCAATATCACTAGTCATTAGGAAAATGCTAATCAAAATCACAATAAGATACTAACACATACCTGTTAGGATGGCAGTTATAAAAATAAGAAGTATTGGTGAGGATGTGGAGAAATTGGAATCCTTGTATTATTGGTGGGAATAGTGTGCCTGCTATAGAAAACAGCATGGAGGTTACTCAAAAAATTAAAAATGGAATTACTATATGAACCAGCAACCCATTTTCTGGGCATTTACCCATGTGGCTTTTGAGCACTTGAAATGTGGCTACTGCAACTGAGGAAGTGATTTTTAGATTTTAATTATATAAATTAATTTAAACTTGAATTCAAACAGTCTTCCATGACTAGTGGCTACCAGAGCAACAAGACACTAAAACACCAAACAACACAACACTAAACATCCTTAAGTCAGCCTTTTTGACAGTATGTGGCTGGTCAGTTCAGGGAATATGTCTGCTTTAGCTAGCCCATGTGATGAAATCTGAGCTGTCTGTGTTTACAAAAATTGTCATTTGGGAAGCACTTACCCACTCTTTGAGTCAACAAATATTTATTTATCATTTATTCTCTTCTAGGGTGTTAGCCACAGCCCTCATGTGGCTTGCAAAGGATGATGCAATTAAAACAAAAACAAATAAAAAAAATTGAGATGGGCTCTATAAAGCTGGGTAAAGTTTCCAAAAAAAGATTGTAACGGTGTCTGATTTAGGTTGAGGAAGGTCGGGAGGTGGTGAGAAAAGGCTTTCTGAAAAAGCAGCATTTCATCTAAACCTGAGCTATGAATTGGGATTAACTAATAAAAGAGTAAAGGTAGGAGTGTTCAAGCAAAGGGCAGCCTTGATATGTGCAAAAGCTTGCTGTGTCTAAGGAAGTGGAAGAAGGGAATTTGGAATACACAACTTCTATTTGTCCCTAGGGAAGTGAAATCTAGCTTAGGCTGAACTATGTTATCTGTGAACCATTTCTTCCAAATCTGAAGATTTGCACTGCTTGGGTGTGATCACATCTAGCCATACAGCTCCCTCTTTTTTCTCCTCTTTCCCATCTAATTAAAACATGTGAATTTCAAGTGATACATTGAATAATTGCTACCAATTGTCCATTGCCTTTCTATTGTAGAATTATATGCTCTAGCCCTTTGAAGTGGGGCATCGTAGTATTTCTCCCTAAAGTAGGTGGAGCATATTTCTCTACCCCATTGTTATAGGACTTGGCTCTGTGACTTGTTTCTAGTGAAGGAATGGGAGCCAATGTAATGTGAGAGGAGCGTATGAATGTGTTTCCATTATTTTGGCTTTATCTCTTGTATTTCTGGCATCATCCTTGAGGAGAATCAGTCCTATATAGCCACTGCCTAACCACGGCATGGAGACTTAAACCCAACTGGCAGCATAAGCTAAATGCCAGTCGAAGATGAAATCAGAGCAACATCAGCCGTCCTAAAGACATCAGAATGAAACAAAAAGATGGTTTTTATAAGCCACTGAGCTTTTTGAGTTATTATTTTACAGCATAATTGTAGTAGAATCATGACCAATACAGAGAGATGTTCTGTATTCTCACTGGCTGATTGGAAAATTATATAGCAAGTTATTATCAATCAGTCCTTGAGTTTTTCATTTTTTATTTCTTGTTCTTTGTTAAGGGAATTTCAGGCATGGTGAGCAGATACAGAACTCGAGGCTGGGTGTATTTGTGAGGGTCGGTTGAAGCAATGAAGGCCTCAAACCAACTTTGCCGAGATGACCGTAATGGTTATTCTGACTCGACTATTTTGGAATGACGTGAGTATAGTAATGAGGGGGTAGAACATAGGTGGCATGTCTTTCCTGCTCTATAAGTGTTCTCATTTATTTAACAAAGTCAGGGAATGAATACACTGGGGGCCTATGAGAGATACAAACTCTTCTCAAATACATCTCACAGTCTAGTACAGAGATGGGCAATTACGAACAGGTATGAGGATAAAGAATGATGGATATTATTGTGGCACAAAGAAGGATCTAGGCATCACTTAGCAGTCATTCCTTCCAGACATTTTCTTCCCTTAAATAAGTTCCTAATAATTGAATAACAGGCATCATGAATCTTTGCTATTCTTTTTTTCTAATTATTTTCTTGCTAAAAACAGTTTGGTCCCTTCTCTCAGCTTGCAGCTTCACAGTCTTGGTCCCCATTCCTCTTCTTTTGCACACACATGTATTTTTAAGTTGGATGAAACATTTGATGTTACTTTAGTTTGAGCTTAATAATTTTTATACCAGAATTCCCCTTAACTCAAGCCCCATACTGAGGTTTTCAGGTTTTCTACCTCTAGTTATTGTTTCTGACAGAGGAATGTGGAGCCCATCTTCTTCATTTAGAAAGGCATTATATTACCATAGGCAACTGAGTGGATAATTCTTTAATTCTCTGTGAGTTTGTGAGTCTTCGTTAATTTCCTTCTCTTGTCTTAGCTGGTTATAGACTATTCCTGGGGTTTAGGAGTTTAAGCAGTGGTTTTTTTTTTTGAAGTCTTGTGTAAATACCTTAGAAACCTTGACATAAATTCTGTTGAAAGAAAATTAAAAAATTCCTAGTAATATCCTACTGAATTGTAAGCTAATGATAAAAGTGAGAAAATGTGTGAATAAATGTAATTTCTTAAATTTTTAACAAGATCTCCTTACGGAATCTCTGTTGTCTTGCTGTCTTCAGAACTGGGCCAAACATGGAGAACTGCAGGAGGTAGGAAGAAATACCAAAGGCTTGAATCAACTTCTCATACAAAACCATCTGATTTTTGTCTTTTTAAATCTTTAGAGTGGTAGATCTTATAAAGAAATGGCCTACAGAGAAGAATGGGCCCAGTTATTATTTTAAGTAGTAAATAGTTGGATCTTGCTTAGATCATCCACATTTAAAGTGATTATCATTATGATCATATTAAAATCTACTACCTTGCTGTTTTTTAATTGTTTTTTCCTTTTCTCTTGGATTAATTCAGTATTTTTTTATGATCCCATTTTGTGTCATCTATTGAATTATTATTTACAATTCCCTTTACATTTTTGGTGACTGCCATAGAATTTACGGCATGTATTTTAAATTAATGTGAGTCTATTTTCAAATAATATTATGCCAGTTCACATGTAGTAAGAGGACCTAAAAACAGCGTATTTCCAATTCCTTCCTCCCATTCTTCATGTTGTTATTATCATATATTTTACTTTTACATATGTGGTAAATGCATACTACATTGTTACTAATTTTGCATTAATTATTTTTCTTTTGTCGTAGTTAAAAATTAGAAAAATACTTTACCTTAATTTATTCCATTTCTATGCTTTTCCTTTCTTTGTTTAGATCAGACTTTTGACTGATGTCACATTCCCTAAGCCTAAAAAACTTCCTGTAATAATTTTTGTACAGTAGGTCTGATAGCAAGGAATTCCCTTAGTTTTTGTTTTTCTGAGGAAGCTTTTTTTCTCCTTTAGTTTTTAGAAAGACATTTTTGCTAGGTATAGAATTCTGGCTTAACAGGTTTTTTACTGTCAGTCCTTTAAAGATGCCACTCCATTTTCTTCTTGTTTGCATGGTTTCTGATTAGAAATCTTACCCTTATTACTCTGTAGAAAAGGTATCTTTTTTTTCCTGGGGATGTCCTTGAGATTTCCTATTTATATTTGGTTTTTAGAAGTTTGAATATGATTTTTCCTGGCTTTGTCTGTGTCTCATGTGTGTGTCTCTCTGTGTTCATGTGTTGCTATTTTTCTTGTCTGATGTTCTTTGAGCTGCTTGGATCTATTGTTTTGTGTCTTATGTCAGTGTTGAAAAATTCTCAGCTATTACTTACTCAAACATAGAAAAAACCCTTAAAATTTACATTGCACTCAAATTGACATTGCTTCCAAGTATCTGGTAAGAGCAAAATCAAATATTTCCTGTAAGAAAATAATTTTACCAGGTCTACCAGGTAAATATTTCTTAATATGAAGTTCCCACGAGCCTGAATTTTGCATAAAAAATCAGAAAAACCCACCATCAGTGAAATCAAAGGAGCAATTACACAGTCAGATGTTTAAATACTGGAAACATGGCACTAATCAAATATATATTAGAGTATAACATAAGTACTTAATATGTTTGCTATGCTCTGGATGTTTGTATCTTTCCTACATTCATATGTTGAAATCCAACCCCAAAGTAATGGTATTAGGATATGAGACCTTTGGGAAGTGAATAGGTCATGAAGGAAGAACCCTTACGAATGGGATTAGTACCCTTGTAAAAGAGACCCCAGAGAGATAGTTTGCCCCTTGTGCTATGTGAGGTTACAGTGAAAAGACAGCTGTCTAAGAAGTGGATACTTATCAGAAACTGAACCTGCCAGTGCCTTGAGCTTGATCTTGATCTTTCACAGCCTCTATAACTATAAAAAAATAAATATTTGGTTTTCTTACCTACCCAATTGGAATTTTTGTTAAAAGTAGTCTGAATAGACCAAGACAATGTTTAAATAAATAAGAGAGAGTGTTATAAATATAATTAAAGATAAGAGCAAGAGGCTATCAAAATGACCAGGCAAATTTTTTAACTAAACTCAAGTGAAAAATATAATCATTAAAAATGAAAACTCAGTTGATTGTTAAATAACAAATTATGCATTGTTGTTGAAAAGTAATAAAATATAAAAATGGTTAAATTACATGCATACATACAATATTTACATATGTCCCATATAATATAAAGACAAAATATTTTTTATGTATACATAAAAGATTAAGAAAAAAGGATAAAAGGAAGAGAATACCTAACATATTTATAAATGGAATTCTGGAGGAGAACAATACAAAGAATGGTGGAAAGGCAAATTAAAAGAGATAATGGCTAAGTATTTTCCAGGATTTATGTAAAGCATGAATCTTCAGTTTCAGGAAGCCTTATGAATCTCGATCTGGATAAATAAAAAACCAGGTATCCTTAGACAAGTCATTATAAAACCATGAGACCAAAGACACAATCATTATTTTAAAAGAAGCCAGAGAAAAGCAAAATTGCTTAGAAATGCCAAAAATAAGATTAAAAACTGACTTCTTGACAGCAACTTGATAAAACAGAAAGCAATTGAACAATGTCTTCAACTTTCTAGGAGAAAATTACTGTTAACTTAAAAATGTCATTGTATAAAGCTCTCAAGGACAAAGAAAAAGTAAACACAAAAAATACGTCAACTTACAGATTCTCACTTAAGGAATTTCTAAGACTTGTATTTCAGGATAAAGAAAAAAACCCCATCTCAAATGGAAGCTCCTGAGTTGCAAGGAATTGTAAACTGAATATATAGGATGCATATTTATCTAAATAAACATTTATTACATACAACGGAAATAATATCTAATTTATAGGTTACAAAATAAGACAAATCTAGAATATTGAATAAAAGATGTACCAAAGGAGCAATAATTAGCTCTAAGGCCTTGTTTTTGTACAGATTTAACTTTACATTATATTGAGTTAAATTTCCTTATTCATGCTTTTCATGCTTTTTGGAGTAACCACTAGAGAAGAGAAAAAGTAAGAGGTAAGAATAGAATGGGGAAAAATTAATAGTAAAAAGTTGAGAAAACAGAAGAAAAAGAAAACATGAAGCACAAAATAAGATAGTAATGAGTCCAGATAGATCAGTAACCATTAAAAAAATAGACTACATGTAAAGAAACAAATTCAGTAATACACTGTGTACATATGACATAAAATGTAAAGCCATTTGGAAGGAAAAAAAATTAATAGGCAAATACTAAGCAAAATCAACTGGGCAAGCACAGTAACAAGAAAATTAAATAAGTGGTATAACTATTGGAAAGAAAGAGGTAAATATATCATTATCCATAGATGCTATTGTCTACAAGAAAATCCAAAAGAAACAGTAAGAAAATGATTGAAATTAATCAGAGCTTAACAAATATGTTAGATATCAAATTAATATATGAAGATAATTAACTTTATCTTCATATATTAATTTCTACCTATTTGAAGAAAATAGAAAATTAAATTCAAAAGGTAACTTGTATCATAGTAATTTTATCTACCACCTATTATCTACCTACTTCTATCATCTAACTATAATATCTACATTAAATATAAATTTTATAAAATTTATAATTTAAATATAAATTTAATGTAGGACTTTTTGTAGAATATTATAAAATTTTATTGAAAAACATTAAAGAAGAATAAAATAAGTAGAGAAATGCCATGTTCTTGGAAGGGAATATTTAATATTTTTAAGATGTCAAGTGTCCTCCAAATTACCTGCAGATCCTGTACACTTTTCAGTGAAAACACAAAAAGGTGTTTTGTGGAATTTTACAAGCTGTTTCTATACTTTATATGGAAGAGAGAAGGGCCAAGAATAGCCAAGAGACTCCCAAAGAATGTAAATAAGGTGTATGTGGGTGAGATGGGGAATGGCCCCTCAATATATCAAGATTTATTATAGAACCACATAATTTAAACAGAGCGGTATGGCGCAAAGATAAACAAGAGGGAAAATGTGAAGGGAATGGGAAACTATTCATATAAAACCCTACAATAATGCAGATGGCAATGGAGGTAAGTGGGAAAAGGATCAGTTACTCACTGAATGATGCTGAGGCAATTGGTTACCCATAAAGAAAAGACAATGAAATTGTACCTTTATCTCACACCACACATACCTTTCTTGTCTTATAGTCCCCCATGCTTCTGAGGGGCTTTGTCCAGTCACAATGACCATTGGGACAATGGTAAATATCATTAGTTTTATTCTACAGGACAAGGGATCTTCCTAGAGATTCACAGTAGAAAAGGCCTAAATAGAGAAACTTCTAGAAGCTACCGAAGTGTCGTTATGTAAAGAGCATATACAAATAAATGTTGGATTCCATTCCCTGATTCTAAGGAATGTTTTGGAATCCTAGTCACTTCTAAGTACATTTCCTTTTCTATAAGGAAAGGTTAAGTGCTAATGTTGCTGGTTTGCCAAGTGAAATCTGGCAAGTCTTACAAGTACATATGTAAACTGTAATTAAATTCTTAATGTAAAGCTATACAAGTCACTGCTTTGAAAATAATACTTAGCTAAAAGGCCACCCTACATTCTTTAACTAATAAGTATTGACTGGAGTTGGAGGAGGAGTTTTTTTCTGGCCTGGTTTATGAATACAAGTGATAAGTTTTTATGTTTTGTTGGAGGCTAACATTTTCTTAGAGGAGGTAAGAAATTTTAACCTGTCTCATCTGTGGGGCAGAACTCAGGAGCTTCTCTAGAGCAAGCCATTTATGGTATGGGGAGGAGACAATTTCACAGAAATAGCAGAAACACTCAAAGGAACAAAGGGCCACAACTCTGACCTTGGCAAATGTTGCTCAAGCCTTGTCCTATTATGTACAAATACCGTATGATCTCAACTATAAGAGGAACTTATTGAACAAAAATAAACTACCAAGCAAAATAGAACCAGAGTCAGGGAATCATGGAACACACTCACAGTGACCAGAGGAGCTAGGGGAGGAGTGTAATGGTGGAAAGAAGGGGAAGGGACTAGTCAGAGAACATGTATGAATGACCCATGGACATGGACAACAGTGTGGGGATTGACTGTGGGAGTAGGGGGTGGGCTGGGCAGAAGAGGGCAAAGGGGGAAAAATGGGACAACTGTAATAGAATAACAATTAAAAAAAGTCAATGAATTTTTCATGTAATTCTAATAAGCATGATACACAAATATGTACTTTCTCAGCCTCATGTATGTGTGATGTCTCTCTGCATCACATCTGGGGATGATTTGCGATAGAATCATCCGAGGGTGTATTCTATTGCATCTGGATTTTAATCATGATCGGAAAACTTTTCTGTATAGGCAGGTTATAGAACTTACCTGTGTTTGTTTCTAAAACTTGTATGATTTTTTAAATATTAGATCCTCTATTTAATAGCAGTTTATTTTAGTTTATTTTATGTGTGGTATGAGGTAGAAATTTAATTTTATCTTTTTTCAAATGTCAAACCAGTTATCTCAGCACCTTTATCAAAAGTTTGTGAAACCTATATAATTTTATTAACCAATATCACCCCAATGAGTTTAATTAAAAAAAATTTTGAAGTTCATTTTTGCCCTAATGATCGAAGATGGCATCTTCTTCATTGACTAAAGTTTTACTGTTGTTTTGATGGATTTATGGACTGTCTATTCTATCCATTCATTGTTGCCTTTCCTTGTCTACAGTGTTCCTTCAGAACAGTGCACAAAAAGTGCCTCATTCAAGAATCTTTGTGAGTAGGTCCAGAAATCTGCATTTTAGATAATTTCCCCAAGTGACTTTCATGTTCATATAGTTGTTTCATTCCAAAGTCTTGTGGGTTTCTAAAAAAGATTTTATTTATTTATTTTTAGAGAGAGGGAAAGGGAAGGAGAAAGAGAGGGAGAGAAACATCAATGTGTGGTTGCCTCTTGTGCGCCCCCTACTGGGGACCTGGCCTACAACCCAGGTATGTGCCCTGACTGGGAATCAAACCAGTGATCCTTTGTTTCACAGGCCTGTGCTCAATCCACTGAGCTACACCAACCAGGTCTGCAGGGATTTTAATAAAACTTTCTTATTATGTCAAGAAATGAGGTTGTTAGCAAGTAGCAAAGGAGGGACTGTGACCATGAACTATGCTGTGGTACAATGGTGCTTCTCAGCCCTCCTAGCCATTTATTTTCAGGTTTTGTTTAGAAAAATGTGTAAAAAAGTCCAAGTTCTGATACAAGATGGTGGACTCCATGCAAATATTCCTGTCTCTTCCTCAAACCTGTTAAAATGACAGTGAAAAATTAAAGCAATTCACTCATAAAGTTGCTAATAGTAGATGAGGAGGATGTAGGAAGACACAAGCAAGCCAGTTTTGATTAATTTCTAGAAGACAGAAGACCATCTGGAATCTACTTTTGTTATCTGTTGCTGCATAACAACACACCCCAAACTTAAGTGGCTTAAAATAACAACCAACATTTATTATCTCACATGTTTGCTGTGGGTCAGGAACTTGAGAGCAGCTTCACTCGGTGGCTCTGGCTCAAGGCCTCTCATGAAGTTGCTGTCAAGTTGTCACCTGGGAACCATCAGGCTGGAAGACCTATCTGCCTCTGAGATGGTTCTCGTTCATGTGGCTGGAAAGCTGGTTCTAGCTATCGGCAGGCTTCAGTTCCTCCCCCAAAGCTCTGGAAAATCAACTTACTTGACATTGTATTCTAGGAGGAATAAAGTTGATAAATAATGAAGACTGAGAGAGAGAGGAAAATCAGTGAAGTAGAAATAAAAACATGGTTAAAAATATGTATCATTAAAAACAAAAAAATTATAATAGTAACATGGATAAACAAAATGTATATTCATACAATGGAATACTATGTACCAATGAAAAAATGGGCTTGTCACATACTACAATTAAAGAGGAACCTCAAAAACATTATGTGAAATGAAAGAAGCCAGACACAATCATCGTATTATATGGTTCCATTTATGTGAAATGTCCAGAAAAGGCAAAAGTATAGGAATGACAAGTAAATTACTGGTTAAATGAGGCAGGGGTGGGAACAGGTAGTAACTATAAATGGGCATGAGGGCTCTGATAGGGGAAATAAAATGTTCTTCAACTGACTTACGGTGAAGGTTGCACCACTCAGTAAAATCATTAAACTGTACACTTCAAATGGGTAAATTTTTCCCTGGCTGGTGTGGCTCATGGATTGAGTACAGGCCTGTGAACCAAGGGGTTGCCATTTTGATTTTCAGTCAGGGCACAGGCCTGGGTTGTGGGCCAGGTCCCCAGTAGGGGGTGCACAAGAGGCAACCACACATGGATGTTTCTCTCCCTCTCTTTCTCCCTCCTTTCCCCTCTCTCTAAATATAAGTAAATAAAATCTTTAAAAAAATGGACGAATTTTATAATAGATACAATATACCTTAAAGTTAAGAAATAAATATATTGAATATAAAAAGATAAGTGCACATGAAACTTTTATAGTACTATTAATAGTAATAGTAGTATAGATAAAGGAAATACAAAATACCAACTGTTTTAAGGAGAATTTGAGTGATAGCATAATTTGTGGCACTGTTTAAAACAGACTTTTAAAACATACTAATTTTCTTGACTGCAAATGTACTACATGTTCATTGTGAAAATTTCAGAAAACTTAAATATGTACAGTGAAGGACATAAATATTATCTGTAATCTCCTTATCCAGGATAACCATTACTAACATTTAGTCTATATATTTTCTTTCACTTATATTTTAAAGCAGACTTTAAATGTATAGAAACTTGTGTAATTATCATGAGGGTATGTGGAAGCTTTCATTTTATTTGGTGTCTTGAGAAAATAATTGTGAATTACATGATTTTATGTATTAAAGTGTTAATTAAATAAAAACAATGGTTGGAACTGAACTTTGAAAGACACCCAACAGAGTGTCACAGCAAATTTAATTAGCAGCCATGAGTTGAGTAATTGGATTCACCCCCTAAATGGTAACACTAGAATGAACTTTCGTCTTTGATCCAGTGCAATTATGTAACAGATGGGGAAACTGAAGCTTAGAAGGCTTGTGAGTTTACAAAGCTCAAGCAAGGATGGGATCAGAGTGAGAATGCACATCTCACTCCTGCCCACATTCTTCACTTTGAACTTGGGGTAGGTAGGTCCAGAGTTGTAGGGAAAACATGAAGGCCGCTCAGTGGGATTTCCTGCTGTTCTCATACAGTGTGCCCCATTGTGGGTATGTCCAACATTTGTAGACATTGCTACTTGTCTAGGGTAGAGTTAGAGCTTCACAGACATAGGGTCAGTTCAACTTACGGTGTCTGTTCCTCTCATTGTAGGTTGCCTGTCTGGGTAATTCAAGCTATCTTCCTTGCCCTTCCATGTTGGCCTCTATTTATAATCAATGTCAGTACAATCAGATCAGGGAGAGTGTTAATAAGCCTTTGGAAGTCATGAAAATGACATAATAACTTTTCTCCATGGGTGAGATATCCTGAAATTGCTATTTGAGAAAATAATGATACTTGTCACATATTTCCTCTCAATAAATCTGGCTTTAATACCAAAAGTCCCTGTTTTCTTCACCTCTGTTTATTTTCAGTCACTCAAACTGACGCTGGCTGTCAATATCTCCTCACAGTAAGTGTAAGCAGAAGTATTTAAAGAAAGCGGTATTGTTTTATTTTGGGGTTAGCAATTTTCCAGGGCCCACTGGCAGAAGTGCTTAGCTCTAAAGAATCACATGTGTTTGCTTTGTTCTAAATATAGGCTAAACAGAATGCAGTAGAGCCTGAAGGCTTCAGACCCAGGCATTTAGAATAATAATAATAAAAAAAAATCCAGGGAAGTAATATCTCCTACCCATAACTAAACAAATAAGCAGGTTTCTGCTAAATGCAGGAAACAAACTGATGGATATCAGATTTTCTTCTTAAATCTTTTGGTGGTTTTTAAAAATATTTTTTTTCATTAAGACTAAAACTACAGTCAGCCTCCAATGGTACAGTCATTGCTGTATTGGCAAATGGCAACCAGTGTGTGGTCTTGCCGGACCATGGGGAAGGGCCGCAGTGTAATGGATGTGACCGCTTTGAAAAAGCACATCATTAGGTTTTTTTCCTCTGAACTTTGCCCTTTTGAATTTTTTGCGCATGGATTTGGCATAATGCCAAAGAGCTTCTAACGCAAGTCTTTTTGCCTTTGGATTAGGTTGCCAGCGAGATGGGGAGGTGCATATGTCACATGTGGTATTAATATTATCAAGTTCTGTTTTACATTGTTTCTCAAACTGGAAACTGTAGATCCTTGTGGCCTATGGACATATTTTCAGAGATATGCAAGTTCTCTATTAGATTTTTTTCAAGTTTTGAGGATGATATAAGAAAAATTAACATGAACATTCTAAAAAATGCACAGGTGGTCACTCTTTGCACTGGTGTGCCAATGCTGCCATAACAAGGCCCCATGAGCTGGGCGGCTTTAACAGTAGAAATTTATCGTCTCATAGTTGGGGAAGCTGGAAGTGTAAGATCAAGGTTGACGTCTTCTCAGGGCGATGAGAGAGAATCTGTTTCATGCTTCCAGCCTCTCTTCTGGTGGTTGGCTGACAATCTTCGGCATTTATTTGCTTGTAGATGCCAAAGATCTCTTCAATCATCTTCACAAGGCATTTTCCTTGTGTGCCTTTCTGTTTCTGCCCAAATTTCTCCTTTTTATAACGACATCAGTCATAGCAAATTAGAATTCACCCTGATGACCTCATCTTAACTTGATCATTTGCAAAGACCCATTTCCAAATAAGGTCACATTCATGGTTACTGGGGGTAAGGACTACATCTTTTTTTTTTTTTTGGTGGGGTGGGAGGAACACAACTCAACCCATAACATCTTCTAAATAATATTTCAAATTTGAGTTTATAATTGGGAAAAAAAGGCAAGTAGTACTATTACAATGGTCCCATTCTCAAGAGAAAATAATGCAGGGATGATTTAATTTGTATATGATATACTGGTGCCAAGGGAAGGGCGAACAATATCGTGTTAAGACAACCTACTGGGAGTTTTCATGGAAGTTATGACAAAGAACAATGGTGGGTATGGTAGAACAGACACAATGAATCCTAAGCAATCTGCATCATGAAAATCATATTTGTGAAATCTATTAAAGTAGCAATTTATATTCATTTCTACATAGACTGGGACTTAAAACTCAGTTTTGAATCTACATAACTTTTAGCTAATTTTGGCATAACTTTATAAAAGCAAAGAGCTTATGTTTTTCTTAAGGGAAAAGTTAGATACAGAGAAAATGTTCAACTTTTATATTTTAATGATCATAACAGTAATAATTGTCATTATCAAAAACTTACCTTATGTCACATATCACATAAAAAGTTAACCCTTTCCATCACCTACCCAAGTTATTTTAATACCCATTTGGTAAATGAAATATATGCTTGGATTGGCATTTCATTAATATCTATTTAAGTTCATATTTTGTATTTTCCACTACATTTTTATATTTTTCTGGTTTTACTTAAAGTTCATGTCAGTAAGATGAACATTTCTCAGTGTGCATATCCTAAATTGTGGCTTTCTACATTGGGAGCTTTTTCTCTTTAAATTATGTGTCACCTCTCCTACACATACAAAATCAAGGGACAGTGAATCATAGAGTATAAACCTGATGTCTTGCTCCAGAGCCAATGAGGCCTGCAGGTCTTTATAGGGTATGGTTCCCTGGGGGTTGGCCTTACTGAGAAGCTCAAGGGAACACTGTCTCAAACTAATGAGATTAAATTTATAAGAATTTATGAATTTAACCCCCCCCCCCCCCCCCCCCGCACACACAGCAATGTTGATATTGGTACCCACATACTTGAAAAAAAGAGATGGGGGCAGTCTCTAGTGCCTATCCCTGATGTTATTTACTGGAAGTTTGTTTTCAGATCTGTAGTGGAAAGTTGTATTTCCTTCCAAAATTTTCAAGGTTCTCCACTATGACAGCATCGTTCCTTGGGCACATGGGTGAAATTTTATAATCAAGCAAGATCTTAAGATTTATTTAGCTAGAATTGTCTCCTTGGAGACTCAAGAAGATGGCATCTGACAGAGAGAAGCTAATTTTTTGAGGATTAGACACTTATAACTGTTTATTGAACCATCCACTTCCCTCTACCCTCTTTCCAAACTTGTGCCATAAAATATTCCAAACTTTAAGGGAGGCTCAATGTAAATCAGGAATGAAATTGTAGTTAAGTGGTACAGCCAGCTTGTTTCCATTTGGGGATAGTCCCTGATTGAAAATGGGCTTTGCAGTGTCATTTCAAATATTTTGTTTCATTTTTTTTTTGCTCTGACGAGTAAGTGCAAAGATCAGAAATTGCATATGCAATACAGCATTTCAACTGCACCACCTGGCAAGTGTACCAAAGCTGTTTCACATTTCTGTTGGTGGTGTCCAGAAACAAGCATCTTCGAGGACATAATTTATTGTTACTAAATAATTGTCTTATCCTATCAATGTTCTCAGGATAGGAAATCCAGGAAGAAGGATTGATCATGTCAAGAATATGCTTGCCTCAAGTGAAAGTATCATGCAGCATAGAAAAAGAATGGAATGTTGAGTTGTAATTCTTCTCCTCCCTCCCTTCCTCTCCAGTCCCTCTCCATTTATTCTCTTGTAGTTTGCTTGCTATTTATTTTAGGATTGAATACAAATGTTTATGTTATAATAATTTGGCATTATCTTGTTTGGTTTTTTTTTTGGATAAGCTATATTGTTTAATTTGACGTTTTAAAGCCAGAGAGGCAAATATTTCTTGGTTTTATATTCAAAAAGTTCCCCTTGCTGGCTGTGTATATGAGATCAAGTACAGATTTGCCACACAGGGTGGTAAATGCGTTTCAGCCCTTTACAACCCCATGATGTGAGACTTGACTACCTGAACAATGAAGGCAGATTTGGCTGAGATCTAACATCCCAACATGGTTTGTCAATCTCTGCATATTAAAGAGTTTAAGTCAAGACAATGCAAGCTGTCATTATTCTAGGTATATTAAGGCCAAATCTGATTTTGCTGAGGTAAGAGTGAAGGTTGCTGGGACCCTGAGAAAAGGTTATGATGTTGATATGTGCGAATGTGTGCTGTGAAAAGGAGGGGATGCTAGAAATCCTATGTGTGGTGATTGAGGGTCTCAAGGCAGAGTGCAGGATCCCATCACCTTCCTGGTACCCATCCTGTCTCACCAGAGGATGGACTGAGTTCAACCCTTGACTAAGGATGGATCTCCTGCTGTATCCAACAAGGTGGGAAGCTTTGGGCATGCACAGGAGCAGCTCCATTTGATTCCCTTCTCTGCTGTGACTATGGGAGTAAGTTTTGCAAGGGGTGCACATCTGGCTTGAGGATATCTACAGTGCTAAGCATTAAACAAATTTTTCTTAGGCTTTTTTCTTCTTGTCACTGGCTGGTTTAATCCTTCTTATATGGTCGTGTGTTATCATCAGTGTGGAGTGAATGGGGTAATGTCCCTGGGCCTCTTACAAGGGCCTTCATATTCTGTAGGTTAAGAAAATTAAATGAGCTATATCCTCAATTAAAAAATAGCCTTCATCATTATTTTAAATATTATACCATATGCCCCTATTTGGCAAATTCAAATCACTCATAGGTAAATAAGTTAAAAAGACTTCTTCTTTTTTAAAATTCTGCATTGCCATTCTTGTACAAACCCAGCTAACCAGCACTAATAATTTGGTGTATATCCATTAGAATGTTTTATAGATCCTTTAACGTTTTTACAAATGGTACAAGCAGAGGTTGCCTTTTTACGGGAACATATATTTTCATATTATATTTTTCCATCAATTTGTCTTTTACACTTTTTACCTTTTGGACTTTATTCTAAATCAGTATATGCAGATCAACTTTATTTCTCTTAACAATAGTTGAATAACCCAAATCAAT
Source organism: Desmodus rotundus (assembly GCF_022682495.2). NCBI lineage: Eukaryota > Metazoa > Chordata > Mammalia > Chiroptera > Phyllostomidae > Desmodus > Desmodus rotundus. The sequence continues at coordinate 119,747,747 of NC_071392.1, forward strand.
ATATATTTTTATCGATTTTATAGATTTCTTATTTTGAGTACAACTGTGTGTGCATGTGTGAGCTCACATGTGTTCATGTACATGTGAGTTGTTTTTCTGTTATTTATTTTGAGATGTGAGGGAGTTTGCAATGTATTTTTAGTCTTTTATATTGAATCCTTAAAATCAAATCTATTTAAAAAAATTTTAGATGCAGAGCTTGTAGAGGTAGTGACATGAATTACTCTGTCTTTATATGTATGTATATATATAGTGGGGGAAGAGAGACTAGGTAGACTGGACTATACAGCAATATGTCTACAAACTATCTTTATCTTTAGTTGATTTTCTAGTTCCAAGTATTCTGCCACATAAGGACCACGGGAAGAGCATTGGTTTTAGGTTATAACAACAGGTAACTCTTCTTTCAGTTTAAGGAAACTGAATTTTTAATAATTTACTAATCTATATCTAGAGACTATAAATAGCCCAAGCTAGTTAATCTAGGCCTTATTGCTATAATCTTGCCTATGATAATACAATAATACAAAATCAAACATTAATGGCAAAAGCAGACTAAGTCTCATACTAGAAGAAAGCTAGAAATATCAAACATTTACAAGTGTGAAAGAAATAAGTTATGGTAGAAGCATAACATAAATAATTATACAGAGAAGTTTTTAGTAGTGATTTCCTTGAGTTAAAGACTTGGAATGATAATACTGGCATATACTCTATATCAGGATGCCTTTGATGGTCTGGGCTAATTTGATTTTGTTGTATTCATGTGCATATATATTTATAGGCAAATTTCTCCCATTAAAATAATTCAAAATTGAATTGAAATTCACTGGTGTTTTAATACCAAATTGAAATAGCCTTAAGCCAGGGACTTGTATTTTTACCATTTTGAAACCTCCTTATAGGAAGAGAGAGGCAAGTGTATTCTCTAGAATATCATTAGTTCACAGCCTTATTGCACATTAAAATCACCTGGAGACTTTTTGTGTCCTCCCTCAACCCACAACATACTACTCATTGGGTCAAAGAATCATGCTGTGAGTCGAAGCCAAAGAACAATTGCTCACATTGGAATCACCTGGGGGAGATGTTAAAACTATTGATGACGTCTGGATACCATTCCTAGGGATCCTGGTATAACTGAACTGGAGCATGTTCTGGGCATTGGGGTCCTTAAAAGCCCCCTAGCATACCAGATATTTTTGTTAAGGCATTCATAAAAGACTTCTAACATAGTGTTTGAGAGAGAGTTTACTAGAGTAAAAAATGCCTTGAAGATAGATTTAGGTTTAAGTACACACCTTATAGTTCATCATGGCAAAACGGGTAACCTAATCTCTAGATGCATCAGTTTTTCTCATCTGTAAAATAATTTGGTAAACATTTGCTTAGTACCTGCTATAGGCCATGAATTTCATGGTCTAGGTCACAAGAGCATCCTCAGACTCCTAGGAGCTAGGTACTATTATTACACACATTTCACACAGCTAGCTGCAGCATTGCCCAGGAGCCAGTAAGGGAAGCGAACGTCTAGGCTGCACCCCAGACCTACTGATTGAGACACTCCCCAAATCAATTTCCACGAAGCCCTTTAGATGATTCAGTTGTATCCTAGAGTTTAAAAACCACCTGCACTATACTGTATTGTGATCATCTCTACCTGGTAGGAGCACTGTGCGGATTAAAAGATAAGTCATACAAAGTATTTAAGGGTATGTCTAACTCATAATAGTGATCAATCAGCTATTAGTTATTCTGCTACTTTAGAGTATCTGAAACATAACTCTATCTCCTCTTACAAAGAGGCAACCGAGCTATCTGTTCAGTAGGCTGCCCTAGACCATTCAACCTGTAAGCTCTAAACCATACCCTAGTCATTAACGGTCTATTTAGAGTTAAAAATATATATAAAAGAATATGAATACTGGAAGGGGGCAAAAGTAGGTTTACAGTTGTTTGTGTGGAAAACACTATAATAATTAAATAATAATAATACAAGAATAAAATCTGAGTTTTGCATACTCACGACTATAAACCTTCTTTGTGCCCTACCCTTTGTGTACAATGGATTGAACTCACAATCTCTTTCTCTTTCAAACTGACCATCATTCATTGGCTCCCCTGGCTGTAGTTACACTGTTGGAATTAGAATCCTGCACTTTGGTGACTTTTACTGTTTTGATGACAGTTTGGCAAAAATGCCAATGATTGTATAATTCCTTCACCTCCCTCCCAGATCACACACTGCATTACCTTCAGTGGGTGGGCATGTGGGATCCTGCACCTAGCTTTGACTGGCACCTGTTTACCATCAAATGCTCTCCATACACCTCTCCAACCTGTGGAGCCAAGGTTAGCCTCATCCTCCCTGCTGAAGTAGCCAATGTGGCACTAATTAATCGGTGATGTGAAGATTCATGGAAACCCCTGTCAAGTAACCCCAATTATTTTCTTTGGCAAAAGCACATTTTGCGGTGCTATTTCCATTGCAACAAACACAGCCTTGTCCTGGGAGAAATGCCTATTACATGAGAACTGTTAATACTTATTGGAGGTAAAAATTCAGCTTAACACTAATTTTCTAACTTTTTTATCTGGATGCAAATTCCTCAAACGATAGATATGTGGGTAGGTAAAACTTTGTAGAGAATGACATGCATGTGATAAACTAAGGACATCAGTTGCCCTTTGCCACAAAGGGAAAATAACGATCAGTTGCGTGGATAAGTGTTCAGACTCTATTGTGAGGAATCTCTTACATTAAGATCCAGTGTCTTACTCTGGGAGTATTGCCCAGGGAGAATTTTAAAATGTGGTTAACTATACCAGTCGTGTGGCAAAAATCTGGATTCAGATCCCAACTATTTATTACCTGTATGGTTTCCATGTTTCAGTTTCTCTCCTGCATAAGATGGTAACAGTAGTTCCTCCTTTGTTGTGTTGATATGAGGCTTAATGCTTATAGCTCGTAGTCACTTAAACCCTGATCAGGAAGAACTACCTCAATTATTAAATTTGGTAATGATGTCCCTTTACTACAATCATTACTCAGGGTTTGGGTGACTTGTATAGACCCTGGGGAGGAAACTGGGAGTAAATGTCTTATTAGCAAGTATGAAGAAAAATTTTTACAGACGTAAGCCTATCTTGCTAAAACAAATGGAATAGACAAAGTTGTTTGGAGAGAAAACTGTTGAACACTGGCGGTAAGAATGCTCCCATGAGTAGTGATTTCAGGGTAAACATCATTCTTGTTGAACAACTACAAGGTTCTGAGAGGAGGCTCATTCTAGGTATGAAGTGTATGATGTGATGGGTGTGGGAACCCAGAAGCTTGGCTTCTATGAGAAGCTGGGTCAGAAGAAATGAAGTTCATTTCTGTCTTAGTCCATTTGGGCTGCTATAACTAATAGCCACGGACGGGGTGGCTCATAAACAACATAAATTTATTGCTCACAGTTCTGGAGGCTGGGAAGTCCATGATCAAAGTGGCAGAATGGTCATATTTTGGCTTTCTGCTTGGTTTATGGCCAGCACCTTCTTGCTGTGTCCTAACTTGGCATAAGGGGGTAGGAGTTTCTTAGGAGCCTCCCTTATAAGGCACTAATCCCACTCACCAGGGCTCCACCTCCATGGCTTTAGCACCTCCTAAAGATCCCACCTCCTAATACCAACATCTTTGGGGATTAGAATTTCAACATATGAATTTTGGCAGGGGGCGTGTTCAGACCACAGCAATTTCTTACACAGTTCTCCCCGTCTTTACTCCCGAAGAAGAATTTCAAGGTTTGATGCAATCTTCAGTCTGAATCCCTGGATAATATTCCGATTTTATGGCGGGATGCCTCTGTCTTGACTGCCTTCAGCAATGAGGAGCTTCATATAACTCAGTTCGGGGACAATTTAATAGTCACAAAATTTTTATTTTGAATCTAGATTTGTCTTGTCATGCCTCCTGCAATTATTTATAGTTCTCTCCTGTGAAGCCAGTTGAAACAAGTCTAATCTTTCACTCCCATGACAGCCCTTTAAGGATTTGAAGATGGCTTTATCCCAAGGCCTCTTTTCATTTCACTACAATCTCAAAGCTCCTCACACTGTTCTTCATTACTCTTATGGTGACTGTACTATGCACACGCTTCTGCTTCTTTTTAAAAAACCAAACTTCACACTCAGTGCACGAGCAGCACAGAATGGGATACGGCCCAAGAGGATGTGATAATCTTCTGTGTTTTGGACATACTCCTTTTAAGGTAATCTAAGATTCAAATATGTTGGCAGCCATACCTTGCTTGACTCATATGAGTTTACACTAATCTATGATCTCTGAGTGTTCTTCACACATGTATCTTACACTTTTTCTTTTGGATTCGTTGCAGGACTGAGCATTGTTCATATGAAATTCTATCTCCTTAGATTTGAACCAACATTTTAGTCTGTTTGTGCCTTTTTTTTTTTTGGTAAACGATCTATTTTATTACTAGTATTAGTGGAATCGTGAAATCATACCATAGTTCAGTAGATTACTAGTCTTGGCTACAGAATATTGAAAAATAACAGTTACACTGCCAATCAGTTGGTAAGCATTTACTGGTTTGGAAACCACACCACTATACTATATAGCTATCATATACGGTGTCTGTGTGATATGTTTGATTTCATCATCTCCATTTGAAGCCAATCTGAATTTCCTAACATTCTTTCCAAATATGTTTAAGAAAAAATAGGTAACATCCTAAGGGTGTGCTTTAAATGCCATGTGAAGAGTTCAAACAGTATGGGACTTACAAGCCCAGAAGTAGGCGGTTGTTGAAATCTCCACAGAAGTGTGGAATTGGAGCCAGGCAGGCCGGGAAGGTTGCCTAGAGTTGGGCGGGATCGAGAGATGGCAAGCGTGCATTCGAGAGGGTCACCAAGTCTGGGCTGATGCGGTTGGAAGTGCAGTGTCACGTTAGGTGATGGTATATAGATGAACTTCCAGGAAAAGGCGTATGTGTAAAGAGTGTTGATGAGATCAGAAATGTGGATTGGCGTACCTTGTGTGATGCTAACAATTATCCATGTTCTTAACAACAGAAACTGCTCTCTGGCCAAAGCAATGCGTCCATGCTTATAAGTGAAGGAGCTGAAGGTTCCTGTATACTGGCTTTCTCTGGACTTGTCTTGTAGGTTTCCATTACACTCCATCACAAAGACGAAGTTGCCAAGCAGTTGTCCCTTGCAGTGTACTGTTTAGAAAATACCTGGTTTTCACTTTATAATAAGATGGCCTTGGATTTCTTTTGGGAGGTGTGTTCATTTCTCATTGAATGTGGTTTTTCCAGTGTTCCTTTTAATGTGGCCCACCTGGTTATTGTCCTTTTTGGCCTTTCTTTGGGAAAATTTTGAAGTTTATGTTTTAATACCCTTTAAACATATATGGAAGCATATGGTTTATTTTGAGGCAGTAAGCTGACATTCACTTCTCTCGACCTGTCTTTTGTGGCCTGTGTGGCAAAAACATCTGTTCTCACAATGGGAGAAACCATGAAGTCGTGACTCCTCACTACGTCACTAGCACAATAATGTCGTCCTCTCGGCATCCATCTCCACAGAGGGTGGTGCCCGCAGTGCCCCTGCAGCTTCTCTGGGCATCGGTTTCTCCTCCTTCCGTGTAGAGTCTCAGTGAAAAGCAATTTCTCCTGGACTCGTATTTTACTAATGATCTATTTAATAAGGGAGAGGGAGAAAAACAAAGGGCATCAATGATCACAAATATCTACATTTGGCAGAGGTTTGAAAGGAAAACCAATCACAGCTGCCTTTGACAGTTAATGTTATTAAAATGTTCAATGTGGAATTTCTATTTTAAATAAGAACACTTGAAAGAAGTGGTCAGGAGTAGCAGAAACTTAAATTGAAACCATGCTGGTTTGTAGGTAATAGAATGCTTGGGACAAACGCCGTATTTAATATAAAAGCATACTTAACCCCCAAATTATCCACCTGGCCCTGTTTGTGCCACTGGATTTTGATTAGGCTTAGCTTCTTCAGGCAACCAGGAGGTAAGAAGACCCATTTAATCTCCCATCAAGTGGTTCATTCTCTGTCTGTGCCTTTGAGTAACTCAGCTTATTAAAATGTTCTGAAGTTCAGTTCTGTTAAGTCAGTGCTACACCATCCATATACCTGTCACTTGGCCTGTGCTACAGTCTAATACCTGATAGGCCCTAACCTGGGAATGATAGAGGCAATATGTAATGGGGGTCCTTAAGAACCCAAGACAGTGGGTATCAATTCATTGTTTGACCCACGGATTGTCAGCGGAAGCTCAGTATGTTCCCGCTGGCAGTCTGTCAGTCTGCATTTGTTGTGTCAATAACACTGTAACTCACCTGCTGAAACAGACTTGCTGGTTCTAGTTCTCTTAATGTACCCGGAAACCTCTACGCTACTCAAACATAAAAATGTCACGTATCATTTTAGGAGACCATACTTTGACTTACAGCTCTTCTGTTGTCTGCTCCACATGGGTCTTTGTTAGTTAACTCAGCATTTTTTCAGAAAGTAGGACCTGAGTATTTATAAGAAAGAACCTGTCGCCATTCCCTAACTCCCTTTCCCCACTTCCGTGTAGCCTCCACCTCCTTCCCACCCTTTCCGTCTGGCTATCATTACACTCTTGTCTGTGTCTATGTGCTATTACTGAGTTGTGTGCTTGAAACCTGTATGGTTTTGTGAGCCAATGCCACCCTGAAAAATTCAATTTAAAAAGACTCACACCTGAGAACTGCAAAACATTGTTTATAAAAAATTATAAATGACCTAAAATAAATGGAGAAATTTATAATGCATATTGATTGCAAGAATTAATATTATTAAAATGTCAATAATTCCAAAATTGACTTATAAATTCAATGCAAACATATGTTTAGAAATTGGCAAACTGATTCTAGCGTTGGTATAAAAAATATAAAGGAACTAGAATAGCTAAACTAAATTGGAAAAACCCTCAAAACTGGGGAACTTGAGATTATTATAAATCTATAATAATCAAGACAGTGTTTATCTTTACACCCTGTTGAGTGTAGAGAAAAATCACAAGGGAAGTGATTTATCTTTAAAATCAAGGGTCATGATAAATTTTTGCTGGTGATGATTGTTTCATGGATGTTTACATATGCACACACTTTAAATACATGCAATTTATTGTATGTCAATCATACCTCAATAAAGCTGTAAAAACTTTTATTTTTTTAAGAAAGAACCTATTCTGCAACACCACCATCAGGAATTCTAGAGAGCTATTATGCAAATAAATACTTAAGAAGCAAAAAACTACTAAATGGTTCTTAAGAGGGAGCAGCTTCTGAAATAAGTCAAACCTCCTTGGTTAATGTTAATTCTTCCAGAAAAAAAATTGTAAAGATTCCATAAAGCTGTTATTCCCCAGATGTTTCTTTTGAATGATGCTCAGTGTTCGGGACAGTGTCTCGCTTAGTTTTCCTCTTAAGAGTCTATCTACTGGTAACATTATTCAGCAAGTGCCCTGTGTCCGTTGTCAATGTCTATTCCACCAATAAATGCTTGATGAAATAAATGAAATTGAGTTCAAGTCCTTATTATCCATTATCCCTAGGCTATTTCAGTAGCCTTCTAACATGCTTTCACCTCTCAATAGCATGCACAGTTCTGCCAAATTATAGAATAATTTCAAAACTAATTAGTCTTATAGTATCTAAGTCCATCCAAAATACCAGCTCAGCCTATCCTCTGCCTTATTTCCTATGAAGCCCCCAATAAAATAGTCTTTTCTGGCCAAAGTGTCCCTTGATATTTCTGAGCATGAGTTGTCTGGCAGCCATATCTTCCCATTCTGCCCCACCCAGAGCTCTGTGCCCATGGAAATCTTCTCTTTTCTTGAAGAGCTATCTGGAGCCCAACATTCTCCATGGAGGCTCTTCTGGTACACCCAGTTAGAACAGATGAGGAACTTCACTTGCCAGGTGTGTGGACAGGTTGCTAACAAAAGCCCCAGGTGAGGAAATGTTGTGTCAAGCCAATCCCTTTTTCTCATCTCTTAGTACCTTCTTAGACTTGGAAAGTTACCTTCTCTCACCTCTGATATGTCTCTGAATCCACTTTAATGCTCTCAGATTATGAACTGAACCTGTCCTGTGATTGGTTTCCTGCTGATCTGTGTGCCCTGGATTTTTCTCTCTCTCTACATTCTATTGTAAAGGCAATCATGACATTCTGCCAAACCTTCCCTGCTTGTCACGTAATAGAAGAGTGCAAAGTATCTCCCTTCCCTGTTCACTGAACATTTATAACTGTGGCAGAAACTGGCACTGAGAGATGAGGATGCAAACCAACCCTGAGTGGCAGACATACTACTCTTGCCTAACTTGGCACCGAATGCTCCTTTTGCTTCTGTTTGATGGGGATCCTTGTTCAGCAGACATCTAACAACAGTGGGTGTCAAAGTGTGGTCCCCAGAATATTGAATAAAGAAGTAAATCACAAGAAATACAATGTAATTTAGGAGAATAAAGCCTAAAAATTCTTCAAAGAAAAGAAATTTGACTAAGGGCTTTTATACTTATTTGTACTCATTTTGTACATTCAAAAAATGGAAAATATGGTTTTGGCTATTCAAGGACTTATAATTCCCTCCATCATTACAAAGAACCCTGGCCATGAAAAAGTTTAGAACGTACCTCCCCATGTGATACAGGATTGTGGGTAACAGCAGTTATGACACAAAATACCTACTTCTTCCTTCTTTAATTTTGAGCTGCATGGATGCAAAATGTTTTAAAAAAGTGTATGCCCTATTGCTACTTTTTAGAGTTCAACAACTCATGTCAGGAAATTTAGGTGCTTCTAACTGAGAAGGATGCAATATTGTAATGGCAGCTCCCTCAGAACAAGAATGGTAATTAGCAGGTTCAAGATTTTCCTTTTTTTTAAAAAATATTTTATTTATTTATTTTTAGACAGAGGGGAAGGGAGGGAGAGAGGGAAACATCAATGTGTGGTCTCCTCTCATGCACCCCCTACTGGGGACTCAGCCTGAAACCCAGGCATGCGCCCTGACTGGGAATCGAACTGGCAACCCTTTAGTTTGCAGGCCAGCATTCAATCCACTGAGCCACACCAGCCAGGGCAGGTTCAAGGTTTTATGATTGTTAATGCTTGAATTTCCCAATTTTGGTGGTGATAGTCTTTCTTACAGACCTCCTTCAAAAATATTGGTAATTCTAGTAATTTGTGACAGCTGAAGAAGTCTCCAAGGACATTAAGTGCCCAAACACTTGATTCCCAACACACTAGAATTTCCATTTAAAGTTGAGAATAGTATAACCGCCAAGTCCCTTGACCTCCTTTTGTCTCAAGAAAACCCTCACTTTGGTCCTCATTTCTGTGCATGTGCTCTTTCCCCCAAGGAATTAGACTGTGCCTGGGTATTTGTTATTCTGGGAGGCATCTAATTCATACACGTACAGAGAACAGGAGGAAAGATGAGCTAGTCTTCTTGAGAGGACTTAAGAAATAATGACCCAGGAGTATCAGTGTGAACTAAATTTAGTATTCCAGAAATGGCAAAGATCCACCCAGAGAAACCAGGCTCAGTCAACACATCCATGAGGCATGAGAAAATCTGGAATTAGGAAGTGAAACTCAGAGCCAAGTGGAATCCAAAAAGCTGGGAACAAAGCTTGCGGTAAAATGAAGGGCCCAAGTGATGCTGTAAATAGAGTTTGTGCCTTTATTGAAGAGCAGCCATGTGGAATCATGACCTTTAATAATGTCATAAAGGTATACGGGTCAGAGAAGGCTTGCAGGAAAGTGATCTTGGTGGGATATAATTTTGCTGATGGAAATGGCAGAAAGCTATTGCAAAAATCTAGGTTAGCAATGATGGTGTCTTGGCCTGGAAAGTCAGGGCCTCAGTGGGGAGTAGTTTGATATCAGCTGTAGTCTGAGATGACAGGGTTTACATCAATATGTGAGAGGGGGGTGTCAATGGGGTCTTCATGAGCTGAGACAGGAAAGACTCAGGGAAGAATATTTGAAGTATGGGATGGAAATTAGGAGTTTGGTTTTGGATATAAGTTTAAAATGTCTGAAAAACATCCCAGTGGAGATGTTTCTTTCAGCAGGAGGCACAACAAACAACAGCTGTGGTAGCTGTTATTTTTCATCACTTTAGCATTCAACACAAATCCCTGGAAGCTGGAGCTTGCAAACATCTGTCTCAGATGACAGAAACCTTGCCCACCAAAAGTCATTCACACTTAGGTTTCCCTTTCCACATAAACACTCTAATATGCATTCTCTTCAGTTCTCTCTCTCTCTTTTAAAAAATTGTGTGAATTTATTTTTAGACAGAGGGGAAGGGAAGAAGAAAGCGAGGGGGAGAGACATTGATTGGCTGTCTCTTGTATGCACCCTGTCCAGAGATCAAACCTGCAACCCAGGTATGTGCCCTGACCTGGATTCCAACCAGTGACCTTTTGCTTAGCAGGATGATGCCCAACCAGCTGAGCCACACTGGTCAGGATGCTTTGGTCCAAACTCCCTTCTGTTGGCTTTACTTGTCATCCTGTGACATGTGAACTTAAGCAAAGGGCTGGTTTAGGAAGTTCAAAGAACTTCGATCTCCATTGCCAGTTTTGTGGGCCCATACGTTTACTAAACATGTCTATTAAGCACCTACCCTGAGTGTCAAAATCAAGACTCCATGGTCCATAGTGATGACCTCAATAATGCTTCTGGTATTGGTGTGTCCTCCCTTCCTGTTTCACTGTCCTCACTTCCTCACTTCCACTGGGGAAATCTCTAACTCAGTCTCTGCTTTTGGAAAAACATAAACTATTCTGTTCAAGCAATAGTCAGCAATTAATTAGATTAAACTGTCCGAACCATAATGGACGTCCTCCTCACCTGGACATGTCAGGACATGGGAGCATGTTGTGTGGAGGCTCCCTACTCAGGTCTGCAGGAAGAGGAGAGACAACGGCTGTGGACAGAGGTGGACAGCACTGGGTATTATCAGGCAGGCTGACATTGAGGTCCTCTGTCACCCTGACACTTTATATTCTGATTTCAGAATAGGAAGGTGCATTTGAGTGTCTGTGGCCTTGGATCTTGACAGACATCGGACTGGGGCTTCAGTGTCCTGCTCCAGAAGCTTGCACTCGGGCTCCAGGGTCTTAAACCCTCCAGGGAGGCTCTACTTTGGCTGCCTGTTGTCCCGGCCTTGGCGGTTCCACCCCTGCAGAGTTTTTGGCCCAGACCCTTTGCTTGCACCTGACTGAGCCTTGGGGCAGAGGTGCTACTGCACTGTGCCTCTGAGGGTGGGGGGCAGTGAGGCCCCAAGGAGTACTGGGGTTTGGTTAATAGGTGGTGTGAGCCAGACATTTTAAGGAGGAGTCCTGGACAAGGGGGCCTCTGGAACCACTGGTACCCAGGTGATTTTCATTGTAGGGCACGGCCGGTGGCCCCTGTAGATCTCCTGAGAGCCCTCGAGATCCCGCGAGATGGAGCTTCTTTGGGGAAGAGTGGTTGCAGCAGCCATGCCATGGGCCTTAAATCCTCCCCTGACCCTCAGCGCATCCCAGCCCATCCTCACCATGCCCCTACATCAGGACTGGTGTTTACTACCCCTGCGCATGCTAAGCCACGTAGTGCTTGGTGGGGCTCCTGTTTGACTTTTTGAGAAGCTCCATGCTCCATGCCCTCTTTCCCAGCACACCAGGCCTTGGCTCCACAGTATCACATGGTGTTTTAAGAGGAGAACACTTCCCCGTGGTATGACTGGGGCTAAGGGGCCAGCTCTCTCACCACCAGGTACTGGCAGTTGGGCTGGGTGGAAAGAGAGAGCAATGTGCTGAGGAGGAATGCTCCAGGGACAGGCAATATTAGTGTCCTGGGACAAAACTGAGACAGCTCACAGCTGCTAGGAGAAATACCTGGCCAGGAGGATGTGGGTGAGTGCCTGGGTCTTTTTGTGAATATATGTGTTCAAGTGTTTCTTTTTTTCTCAACCTCACTCTGTGAAGGGTGCTGGATGACTAAGCCCTAGCTCGTTCTGGATAGCCACATTCAAGATGGGAGTCCAAATGTCTTAGGGCCCAGCCGTATCCGCTGTGTTTATTACTGTACCTTGGGCTCTGAAGTAAGGGCAGGATTTTCTCTTGGACCCAAGATGTGCCGAGGACATTTCTTTTGATGGGAAAGGTGCCCAGATCTAGTTGTGAGAATGATCACTGCATTATAGTTCCATAGTCTGGGGTCCTCAAGCCTTTGTTTCAGAATGTAGGTGTGTGCCTGCAGAATGTAGGCATCCTGTGGGCTGTGGAGACTGAGTTCCAGCAAGCCTTAATCTTGGGTGTTGGAGTGGATTTCTGTAGGACCTAGATCTGTATATGCCCAGAGGATGGCAGCGCTGCGTGCCCTGTGCCTTTAGCTACCCAAGGCACCAAGCAGTTGGAGGTATTCCCCAATCTTTGTCACCAGCAGTTTACTGCTTTGATTTATAGTGTCATGGTGTTTCTCCCCCCATTACACATTCAATCAGTATGCTCTTAATTTTATTCTATCCCTCACAGGGAAAGCATACAATCACATATGTTGTGTATGTTGTTTAAATAGTGATCACAGTAAGAACTCACCACATGCTTGTTAATTCAAGCATTTGAGTGAGTTGTTGGAGGATATTTTTGATACAGTCCTAAGCTCTGCTGGTCAGGATTGATGTTGAAGAATGTCTATGAGTGAAGCTCCATCATCAAAGGGAAAGAAGAATGAATCATTAGAGTCAGAGTATTTCAGAACCTTCCATAAACAAAGAACAAGGTCCTAAGCAAAGGGAAGACAGGAGGCGATATGAGGAGAAGGAATTTGTGTACCATCCTTTCAACTACATAGGAATTTATTTTTATCAAAGTGAAGCATGGGTAAGTCAACATGGCTGGGCAAAGCCCCCAGTGTGAGGAATTAGATTCTTAACTAGGAGACTCTGAACCAGAGGAATTGGAATACATTTTGATCCTTCTAGAGGTTGTTTAATGTTTCTCAGAAGAGCCTGGGTTTTCCTTTACTCTTCTTTTTGAAATTCAAAATATTTCCTTTTTGGGAATGTAGCATATTAAATGGAGTTGCAAAAAACTCAGATTTAAACTTTGGTGCCAAATTTCTCTTGGGTCACCCAGTATTATTAGCATGATAAATACCTGAGATATAAATGATCCCCATCATTTTGCTTCCTCTTGGTGGCCTGGTTGTACTGAGAGAGTAGTGGACTTTTGAGTCAGACTCTTAAATTTCCTTGATGTTTAGAGAGGGGCCTGAAAACCTAACATCTACAGTGCGCAGTGGTCCCAAGGGGGACTGTGGATACCACGAGTGTGCTTATTCTTGCTGTCCTGTGGGAGTGTGGGAGCAGTGAAGTAGGGTTTCTGATTTTCTACCAGAAACGAGGAATCTTGTTTCCATGTGAAATTTCCCCATATTTAATGTGGCTATCCCATTGCATTGTTTAGAAATCACTGGGGGGTGGGGGAAACGTCCATCCTGGAGCTTGATTTCACCACTTTGGTCACTAGTTTCAGACTTTTGTTGTAGAAACTCAAGGCTACTTCAATATTGTAATTTAAAAGAAGGAATCCTTTGTAATGGCAGCACCATCAGAGAGCCTCTGCTGACCCCATGTGTCATAGCCTTGCTATTTAAAGGGTGGTCTCTGGCCAGCTGTACGAGCAGCACAGTGGAGCTCCTTAGAGACAGATCCCAGGCCCCACCCAGACCCACTGAATCAGAACCTGCTTTATAAAATGCCCCCAGGTGATTTATATGCATGTTAAACTTTGAGAAGCATTACTTGAGTTTGCCTCTTGAGGAAACAAAAAATCAGGCTCTACATATAGCATCTGTGATTTAATTCTACTTATATGGAGAGGAAAGAGAATGTTCCAAAAGTCACAGATGCCCACGATCGTAACAGCTAGCACAATTTTTAAAAGTATATTTACACAATGGAATTCTACGCAGCAGAGAGAAAGAAGGAGCTTATACCCTTTGCAACAGCATGGATGAAACTGGAGAGCATTATGCTAAGTGAAATAAGCCAGGCGGTGAGGGACAAATACCATATGATCTCACCTTTAACTGGAACATAATCAATAGAAGAAAAAAACAAACAAAATATAACCAGAGACATTGAAGTTAAGAACAATCTAACAATAGCCGGAGGGGGGGGGGCAGTGAGGAGAGGGGATTACAGGAACTACTGTAAAGGACACATGGACAAAATCAAGGGGGAGGGTGGAGGTGGGGGAGGGAGGTGGGTTCAGCTGGGGTGGGGTGGAAGGATGGGGAGAAAAGGCATACAACTGTAATTGAATAACAATAAAAATTAAAAAAAAGAAAAAAAATTAAAAAAAGTACAATATGAGGTATTGTACTATTGTATGTTTTGGTATATATAGTCAATTAGTTGAGGAATACAATTAAGTCAGATCACTTCACTATCTTCAGCAAAAGTTGTGTATTTCTGGTAATGATAGAGTTTTTATTGGGTTAAGTCAATAATGTCCTTTACGAATCTGTTGATTGCCAAAGGGAGAAGTGTAGGGGGAGGTGGAGACTTGACTGGATAGAGAGACACTTGACTTGGGGAGGTGAACACACAACACAGTGTGTACAGATGATGTGTTGTGGAATTGTGCACCTGAAACCTGTGTAATTTTGTTAACTAGTGTCACCCCAATACATTCAATAAAGGGGAAAATAAAGAATCTGTTATGTGCATTCTGCTGTTCTGAGCAGTGTCTAGTGCAGTTTCTCCCTTCAAAGCACGTGGAGTCTTAATGACAAAATATGACAAGGGTGGTCAACAGAGGCAGAAGTAGAGTGGAAAGTCAGTAGAAGAGGAAGAGTTGGCCAAGTGCCCAATATTTTGTCTGAGTCATCACTCAGCACAACATTGTCCTCACATTTTAAATTTGTGTTTATTTGCCTAACATCTGTTTGCATCTCTGCATTGGAAGCCCCATGCTTGCAGGGACTGACATTTATTGAATGATACACCCATTGCTTACTTCCACGTTTACATAAGCTTATTCTCAGGGACGGAAATGTAAAGAAATATTATAGGAAACAGCATGCTTGAGTCATTTCCTATAACTTTTAGACTCTCCTTATCTAAGGAGAATATACGTGAAGTAAAACTGAACATTTTAAACAACTTTATTGAGATTTAACACACATATCATACATTCACTCATTTAAAGTATAAATATAATTCAGTGACTTTTAGTATATTCAGAGTCATGCATCAGTCACTACAATCGACTTTAAAATCTTTTCATTACCCCCAACAGAAACTCTGCACCTTTTAGCTTTCATACACTGCCCTGACCTCCAACTTCCTTATCTCTGAACCCTAGTCTTGGACAACCAGTAATCTATTTCCTGACTGTAGATGTGTCTGTCCTGGACATTTAATATAAATGTAGTAATACAACATGTGGTCCTTTGTGATGGGCTTTTTTCAATGTGTTTTTTTTGAAAGATTTTATTTATTTATTTTTAGAGAGAGGAAGGGAGAGGGAGAAACATCAATGTGTGGTCACTTCTTGTAGGCCCTCAAATGGAGACCTGGCCTGCAACCCAGGCATGTACCCTGACTGGGAATCAAACTGGTTACTCTTTGGTTCACAAGCCAGCACCCAATCCCCTGAGACACACCAGCCAAAGCTGATGGGCTTTTTTTTCATTTAGCACAATGTTTTAAAACTTCAGTAAGCCCTGGCTGGTGTGGCTCAGTAGACTGAGTGCTGGTCTGTGAACCACAGGGTCACTGGTTTGTTTCCCAGTCAGGGCACATGCCTGGGTTGCAGGCCAGGTCCCCAGTACAGGGCACGTGACAGGCAACCACACATTGTTCTCTCCCTCTTTTTCTTCCTCCCTTCCCCTCCGTCTAAAAATAAAATAAATAAAATCTTTAAAAAAAACCCCAGTAAATTTACTTTCATTCTTCAATTCCTTAAAGAAGAAAAAAACTAATGGAAAGGAAGATGTCAAAATATTATAGATGTACAAGTACAAATGAGCCCCAAAGTTTGAGCTGCATCAAGATTTTGTTTATAAACTTGGAAACACACATTTGTTCTGTTTTTCTTTCATTGTCACGAACCAAGTTTTTATTGGAAGTTTGGTGGGGCTTGCATGAGAGCTGGTACTAGGAAAAATTGTGAAATGAATGAAGTTTACTTTCCATGCCTCTTTTTTTCTTTTTATATCTTTCTCTTCCTCTTAGCTGTCCAGGATTCTCATGGTACATCTTTACTCACCAGAAAGTATTACGTTCAGATAATGAATAGCAAGATTTGTTAACCTTGTTAAATAATAATTTCATTTCCATAGAGGCCTTCAATTTCTTCATTAATGGAGAAATTAGTGGTGGGCATTTCAGGAAGACAGGGAAGGGGGCAAATATTTTTGGTTAAGGTCAATTTTAGAGGCATTTATTGAGAGTTTAGCAGATGCCTGGTGTTGGGCAAGTGCTCTCTCAGAGGGATTAAGTCACGTGACCAAAGATAGCTATTAAGTAGTGAAAGCAAAATTTGAATGCAGTTTTTCCTGATTGTAGAGCCTCAATGCTTAATTACTGTGGTATACTGCCATTTGCTAGTGCTCTAGTCACCCTATAGTCTGCAGCCTGCATCTATTCACACCCCCTGTTCCCCCACAAAAAACCCAGTAACAGGACATATTATTTTATATTCTGTCCTTTGTCTCTCTAGAGAGAAAGTTATCAATCCTGTCAGGTTTAGTTCCTACTGGTCATTTAAAAACATGTAAATCAGTAAAGTTCTGCAACTTTACTGACTTTGTTTATTAGTTCTAACAGATTTTTGGTGGCGTGGTTAGAGTTTTCTACATATGAATGTACAAGATCATTTCCTCTGCAAACAAAGATAATTTTACTTCTTCCTTTCTGATTTAGATGCCTTTTAATTCTTCTTTTTACCTAATTGCTCTGGCTGGGGTTTCTATTACTATGTTGAACAGAAGTTGTAAGAGTGGGCACCTTAGTCTTGTTTCTGACTTTAGGGGAAAAGCTTTCAACTTTTCACCACTGAGTCTGGTGTTAGCTATGGGCTTGTCATATGAGTATATGCCATTTATTATGTTGGGGTGTATCCCTTTTATACCTAATTTGTTGAGGTTTTTAATCATGAAAGGATGTTGAATTTTGTCAAATGCTTTTTGTGCATCTCTTGATATGATCATATGAGTTTTATCCTTAATTTTGTTAATGTGGTGTGTCCTAATTATTGATTTGCATCTGTTGAAGTCATCCTTGCATCTCAGGGAATAAATCCAACATAATTATGTTGTGTGGTCCTTTTAATGTGTTGAATTCAGTTTGCCAGTATTCTGCTGAGGATCTCCAACCCTCCTTTTTGTAAATTTTATGGGTTTTTTTCAATTTTTTCTGTAATTGAATTTTTTCAATTACAGAAAAAATTCATTCAGTCTTGAAAAATTCATTCAAGACTGAATGAATTTTTTTACATTCAGTCTTATTTGTATTAGTATCAGGTGTACGGCATAGTGGTTAGACAATCACATACTTTACAAAGTGTTCTCCCCAGTATTTCCAGTACCCACCTGGCACCATGCATAGTCATTACAATATTATTGACTGTATTTCCTATGTTGTACTTCACATACCCATGACTCTTTTGTCACTACCAGTCTGTATGTCTCAATCCCTTCACCTTTTTCACCCAGTCCCCCACCCCCCCTCCCCTCTGGCAACCATCAATCTGTTCTCTCTATCTATGAGTCTGTTTCTGTTATGTTTGTTCATTTATATTGTTCTTTAGATTCTATGTATAAGTGAAATTATATGCTATTTATATTACTCTGATGGATTTATTTCACTGAGCATAATACCCAGGAGGTCCATCCATGCTATAGCAAGTGGTAAGAATTCATTCTTTTTTTAATGGCTGAGTAATATTCCATTGCATATATGGAGGTCTTTTCATCTATGTTCATCAGATATAAAAGATTGGCTGACAGTTTTATTTGTTTGTAATATCTTTGTCTGGCTTTGGTATAAGGGTAATGCTGGCCTCACAAAATTAGGTTAGAAGTATTCCCTCTTCTTCAATTTTTTGGAAGAGTTTGCAGAAGATTAGTGTTAATTCTTTAAATGTTTAGTGGAATTCACCAGTGAAACGATCTAATGAACAGATTAAGGAAAGTTGCAGGGTACCAAATCAACATAGAAAAGTCACTTGTGCTTAGTATACTAACAACAAACTACCCACAAAAGAAATCAAGAAGAAAATTGTATTTATAATAGTATAAACATACTTAGGATTAGATTTAACCAAGGAGGTAAGAGATCTTTACACTGAAAACTATAAAACATTGATGAAAGAAATGGAAGAAGTCACAAATAAATGGAAAGACATTCTGTGTTCATAGACTGGAAGACATGAGAGTGTTAAAATACCTGTACTAACTAATGCTATGTATGGATTCAATGTAATCCTTATTAAAATTCCAATGACATTTTTTGCAAAAGAGAAAAATATCCTAAAATTTATATGAAACGAAGTATCCAAAGCAATATTGAGCAAGCAGAACAAAACTAGAGGTGTAATACTTCCTGGTTTAGAAATATACTTCAAAGCTATACAAATCAAAACAGTATGGTATTGTAATAAAAACAGACATAATAGGCCAATGGAACAGAATGGAAAGTCTAGAAATAAATGCACACATTTGCATTCCATTGATTTTCAGTTTCCCAGAACTCAAATGGGGGAAAAGATAGTCTCTTCAATAAATTATTTTGGGAAACTGAATATCCATAAACAGAAGAATAAAATTGAACTGTTATCTAATACAATATACAAAATTCAATTCAACATGGATTGAAGACTTAAAACCAGAAAGTGCAAAATTACTAGAGGAAAACATAAGGAAAAAAGTTTCCTGACATTGGTCTGGCCAATTATATTTTTGGATATGATCTCAAAGGCACAGGCAACAGAAAGAAAAAATAGACAAATGGGATTGCATCAAACTAAAAAACTTCTGCATAGCAAAGGAAACAATCGACAGAGTGAAGAGACACACTGAAAAATAGGAGAAAATATCTGTAAACCATACATCTTATAATCTGCAACATGTATAAGGAACTCAACTCTATGGCAAGAAAAATAATTCAATTAAAAATGAGCAAAGGACGTGAATAGATTTTTCTCACAAGAAGACATACAGATGGCCAACAGGTATATGAAACAATGCTCAGTATCATTCATCATAGGGAAATGCCATTTACTAGAGCGTAACTTAGATGGATGAACTACTCTGCTGAACAATGCAAAGACTGAATCCAGTTTTGGAGGGACTGGGAAGGGGCTCAGATTCAGTCAAGGAGGAGAACTGAAGGCTTGTGATGCAAAGATAATCATCATGTTTTACAGGGAGCATCACTCCCCTGTACCAGTCAGGGCCTCTGAAACTCCATGTTTGGTGTTTCCCCAAATTTTGCAGTGCAGAGTCAATCTACCATAACTTTCACACATACCATATCATTTCATCAGTCAGTATCCACTCTGTACCTAATACATGTGCTCAGTGGTCCAGTCAGACTGACACACTAAAATTGCTATGAATATGGGGATTGAATCTTCAATCCTTTAAAAAATTATCTGAAGTCACTTTTTAGTATAAAAAATAAAATAAAAGCAAATAAAATGAGGTGTTCTAAGTGGTTAACATTGAATGGCAAAGTCTGAATAATTATTAATCTAAATGGATTTTATGCATTTTTAGAATCAGAACATGGTTTCCAAAAGAATTTTTACAAGGAAGGCTAATATTTTAAAAATGAGATGATTAAAGCAGGGATGGGAAAAACTTCCATAACCTTCTTGCATGTCCTCCTCCCCTTCCTCTTCAGCTTCTCCCATGCAACCTACCCCCTTCCTTGTTTTCCGTCCAGCCCTAGGTGGGCTTCATATGAGCCTCTGCAGTGACTTGCAGAGTGGTCTGCAGATGTGTGTTCTAACTGAAGGCTTTCATTGAACAGGTTGGTAAACTGAGACTCCAACCTTGTCTATGACAGGACAAATTGACAATAGAATCAAGAACAGAGCTCAGGTCTAACTCAGCCCTGGTTTCGTGCACTGTGCCATGTGACCTCCCCTGGCCAAATAGACCAAGGACTGAGAAGCTTTGTTTCCAAAGGAAAGAATTCTTAAATACCAACCAGATTTTCAAGTTTGCTTCACATACAGATCAGCATTGATTTCATCTTGTCAGATGTCTACCTGTCTCTATGACTGTACTTGACCATGAAGTTCACTCTTCTTTGATATTACGGTTTGCCATTTTCCTTCTCTAACATCTGACTGTCCAATGCATCCATGTTAGATTGTAGCACTTGGATGGTTGACAGTGTCCAGCAGCTTCGCTTTGTCCCACATCTATTTGGAAGTCAGGGTGTCTTTGAGCCTTCTAATAATGGTCCTAACCCAGCATGCCACTCACTGGGTCTGCTTCATGAAGACAGACTCACTGGGCTGTCATATCCCGTTTGGTTTAGTGACATAGGGTAATGAAAAGAAAGGGATTGGAGACCAGATATTTACTGCAACTTTTATTCCTCTCCCAGCTCATCTTAATCTGTGTCACTGCCTGGAAAATGCTGTCTTGCATGTTCCTCATGTGTGTCCTGATGAAAAATGTTTGAGCTCCACTGCACTGGAGACTTTTTGCTATGACCCAGTGCTGTTTTAGCTGGCAAATGAAGTATCCAAAGAACCTCGTGGCTTTGGGTAGGTCCTTTTATTGGAGACATAAAGGCAATATGAGCATATCCACACAATAAGTGCCAATGTTTAATTTACCCTTCTCCAGACACACATCATTTTCTATTATTTTAGCTTTTATCCCCTCATAGTGTTTTTTCACATCCATTGTTAATACACTGTTTCTTATTTAATGCAGTAAGTCTAATTGTCCTCCTTATACTTAATACTTTGAATTTTATCCATCCAACAAATTGCTTTTGAGTTATTTTTATAAATCCAAATTGAATTCCCTGCGTGAATGAATAAGAGAATATAAGGCAGAGAATGATCTCTTAGGGATTCTAAATTATTATGATGTAAACTCCTCAAATAAACCATAGATGGTAAAATGATTTGTGTAAAACCCGTATTTCCTATTTGTTACTTTATGTACAGATGTAACAAATTTATGTTGAAAATGATAATCCAAGTGCCCATGAAGGACAAATGATTATGAAGGAACAGACCCAATGATGACTTGTCTTTTTTTTTACATTATAAGTTATTTGTGGCTTTTGTTAAATCTTGTTAGAAAGCCAGGGAGCGTGTGCCCCATGGTGGACTCCACTGTAAATGTGCTCCACTCCCTTCCCATGTGGGCCTGTTGGCTGGGAGATACCTCCTCATCTCATACCATAAGGAAAAAGCTTTGTTTCACTTCTCTCATAAAGTGACGAAAGACATGAGCCTTAAACTTACATATGAGGTCTCGCTCTCTCTCTCTCTCCCTCTCTCTCATGTTGCTCCTGTGTAATTCTTTACTTCTCATTAAGTTCCATACAAACCTCAATCTTCATCCTGCTCTCTATCCTTAGAAATGGTATTGAGCTTTTTGAAGCAGTGGGCTATCTGCCGAACTCTGTCTTCTCAAATGAAACCTGTGTGTCCAAGATGAGGAAACCTTACACAGTGCTTCGTGAACTGGGAAAGAAAGGAGTAGCATGAAACTGGACTTAGCTCCCACTGCGAGGGAAGTGCCTGCCACCAGTCACACACATTAGGCTAGTTCTTTCTGATGTGTAATTAGTTTCTCCCCACCACGCTGAGTCATTTACTTTTTGTCCTCAGAATATGGTTGGATTTGATGGAAGTGAAAATATGGTAATTATTAATTTGAAAAAACCTTTGGTTTGCTTCAAATGCAGCAAAAGAAGTATGATACTCTGATCATAAAATCAGATCCTTGATCCCTAGCCTGAACTTCCCTGTGAGGGGTATGGGAACTTGTATGTATACGAAACACCCCTCGCAGACCCAGGAGGAGAGAAACTGATAAACCCAAGCACAACTCTGGAAGCTGCTGTTTCTACTCTCCAGCTGCTTTCTTTAGACAACAAAGTGCGAGGCTGTAACCTTTCCTCAAGACATAGGTTTTCCCTATAGAGTGCATCTGTTTTATATTTCTTTTGAATTTCCCACATCACCTAATGTAGATAAATACAATAGGATTAATGAGAAAATACTGATTGTACTTGACTTCAAGAGGGAGAGGAATTAGTACAATACATGTTATTTGAGCTAAAAGTGTTGACTTGAATTTTTTACAAGGTATAGTAATTATGGTACAACTGAGTTGCTTAACCTTAGGAAAATATTTTTAATAACAAGTATTGTTTCTTAAAATAATCCTCTCAGAAAGAACAAATACGGAAAACATTAAGCGGTTGGAGTTTAAAAAAAAAATTAAACAAGTATTTTGAGACTCTCTCGATACTTACCCAGAAATATTTTTTAAAATTATCATATTTCCTCCAGTTCCACTCTCCTTTCTCATCTAGATTCTTATAAAGTAATAATTTTTTAAGTTTAAGGTTAATAACATTAATAGTCTACTCTTTAACTGTAATTCTTTGCCTCTCTTTTTATTGTTGGCTGTTGCTGTGCATCAACTTCCTAGGCTGTAAATTTGGTTTAAATAAACAAACCTCACATGGAGCTTGCAAGGGTAAATGGGTTATCCCATGTAAATAACTTACAACAGTATCTGGCGTTGTTAGCCATTTTTGCTTTCCCTAGTATAGATGACTGATCTCGTATGTAAGGTGTGGCTAGGTGTTATGATGGAATCACTATCAGTATAGTCCCACTGTGAGTTTTATTCTTCTGGGACTTAAATCTCTTTCTCTCTAGGGTAGCACACTCATAGTTCTCTTTACAGAGGATGTTTGAATTCATTATGACCCTTTAGGAATAGTTGGTGAAGTTTTTAGGCCATTATGGATGACCTGAATGTTTTAGTTCACTTGAGCCAGTGTTGATGACCTTCTACTCTTTTGGACATGTGTCTGGAGTACTGCATCTATTCCGTATTTTATATTTTCATGATCATATTAAAGCCACAACTAGATACCTAGAGAAGAGAGGTTCTGATTCATGTTTTCATTCATTCATTCGTCTATTCATTTAACAAACTTTTATTAAGAGTTTACTATGAAAAACTTTTAAAACACTGTAGGAACTGTAAATAAGAACAGTATTTGGCTGCCTTCTTCAAAGGTGTTAAGAGAATAGCTTTGTAAATAATTCACTAGGATGCAATGAAGAATGGAGTACTGTAGCTCTCTCAGGAAGATAAAAACTATGTGGGTCTTTTTTTTTTTTAAATAGAAGGAGCAATGTGGGAAAAGATTCAGCCAGCAATTTGGGAGAACTCTGGGAGCAGACCCAGATGTCAGGGGGTCATCAGAAAGGTACAGCAGAAGGTCTTGAGAATGGGTAATAGCTGATTTTATTATGGTTAAACTCAGTGAAGGCTCAAGAAATACAGGTGTATCTCATCAGGTGAGCAGTGCGCAGACATGGCTGACAAGGAGAACGTCATCATATGGAGCTCATCATATGGGGCTGCTCACATTAGGGAGCTATAGCAGTAATTCTTTAAGAGACCTACCCATAGAAATGAGTTTGCCTTCTGTATGTCATGAACAAAACAGGAAAATCAAGTGTGGGCCTCAAGACACAGACTCGAGACTACATCTTGATTGTAGGGACAAAACAGAAGATCAGGTATTAAACTTGAAACAGTAAACTTTATCTGAAATTTAATTTCAAGGATTTTTATAGAGTACCATAAATTCCCATTGAAGGCACTGGAATCTGGAGTGGGACTAGCCTGCAGCTTGGGAACCCGTCAGCCTCAGCTAGGAGGGAAAGAAGTGCTGGAAAGGCTGGGGCCTGGCAGGGTAATTATAGTGAATCTCTTTACTTGTTTCTAGTTCCCTGTCTATTAGCTCTTATATTCACTGACTGGCAGGTAGGCTGTACTTTAGAGTTATGTTCTTCTTTTGAATCTTATCTGAATTCTCTTTGCTCATGTTTCCAAATTGTTCTGGGTGACATTTGCTTGTCACCAGTGAAAGCAAAAGGACAGCCGGGTAGATTGCCTTGCACAGGGAAGACAGGTAATTGCAGCTTTAATTTTGTTTTGTTTTTGGAAGGACCCAGGTGTCCATCCTCTTTATCTCACAAAAGAACCTTAATAAATGTGGGAGTGTTGGCAGACAAGATAGCCCAGTGGGCAGTCTGCCCATCAGATGTGTAAGCCTTCTGCTATTGAAATAGTACTTCCCATGGAAGCATCACACATCAGGAATTCTCTGCTGGTCCAAGCAGCCCAACAGCTTCCAAGATAGGAGCACAATTAGAGACGTCAGCCAAGAGATACATTTCACCTTGGAAATTCAGATCTCAACAGAGAGTGCTCGTGCCATGTGAACATAAATCATTCCCCTGAAAAGCCTTTCTTGTGAAACCAAATTTTCTGGGACTGGGCTCCGTTGGCTAGTTGGTGGGTATGTCTCTGACTTTGAAGAACTGATCACTTTAGAAATTGAGCACATATAGAATAGAAGCTGGATTTTCTAGAATCTGGGCTTAATTGTCTTCCCTTTCATAACCTACCTGTTTTGCTGCACACATGCACAGAATGGAGTCAGATGTGGGAAAAGCAGGGCTTAATCATAAGTACAATAGGTGAAGGCTTGGGTCCAGGATGAATAGCAGCCTCCAGAGACTGGGAAGTTTCCACCAGCACCTGGAAGTACTAGTGGGTCTAAGAAATTGATGATCAGTGAGAATGAGGGGCATTTGGCAGAAGGCAAAGCCTGGGGCCTCAGCAGGTGGAGCCCAGAATAATGAAATGGTGTAGGTTTACTTTCCACGGGGACTGGATGGAGTATGTAGGTAGAATTGTATTTCCTAGAAACACTGAGAGATGGTAAAAGACAGGAGAAACCAATCAACTCTGGAACTCAGATATGGGGCTAGTGAAAGTTGTATTTACTGGAATTGTGGAAATCAGTGGGAAGGGGTTGACCAGAAAGGAATAAGGCCCAGTGAGCAGAACTGGTTGCAATAAGGGACCCAAGGATCTCAATATAACTGTTCTTCCATTCTTTAGGTCCCAGGGCAATGTCATTTCAGCTGTTTTCTGAGTAACCAGGCATATGGCAGGTACTATCTTTTACAGGCAAGAAGGAAATGTTAAAAAAGACCTCTTGAACTTGGAGAATACAGCTAGATCCAGTCATGAATTCTTGCAGAACAGCCTTGCTCCTGGATTCTAGCAAGTGTGTCTATTTTCAGGATTTTGGAAACAAGTTGGTTCAGACCTACTGTCCTGAGTTGTGGCAGAGTTGGGGGGTGAGGGGGCTCAAGGAGAATATTAGAGAAAAACTTTCTTGGACTAGGATGATTTCCCTTTGCCCTGGCTTCCTGCCTTCTAGAACCAACAAGTGAAAGTTCCTTTGATGGAGTGGAAATGGTTGGCTGGGGGCCTGGTCTGCAAGGGACAACTGGATCTAGCCTTGGACAAGTCAGAGGATTACCTGAAATTAGATACAACTGGTGAAGAAAAAGTTTCTAGAATGTGGGCTTCACTAAGGGCCTGTTAGTATAGCCCCAGTGAGAACAAAAGAGTAGGAATCCAAGAACGGAGACAGCCAATGGGGGCAGCAGCAAGAGCTCTGAAGAGACAGTATTTGCTGGTTTGGAGGATATGGTCAAGCTTCAGAAAGGACTGGCACAGGATCTCAGCACTTACGGGAGGCTGAGGAAAACCTGAAGAAACGGGACAAAGCAAGCTTGGTTTCCATGTTGTTAGGGAAGCAGAGCTCTGAAGGCTCCCTTGATTCTAGCAATATCTGCCTGTTGAGTATCTAGCACACATTACTGCATTTGTTGGGTATCTTGCTACATTAGTGAGTATCTTTATCAAACGTTTATCTGCTCAGGCAGGTAAAATATAGACTTCCTTGATAGTGAGGGCAGGAAGCAGATCTAATTATGTGCACAATCTGTCCTAGAAGCTGAAACTAGATTACAGCTGGGTTTCTGTTGTGTCCTGGCAAGTTCCTAGGCATTTCACTCTACTTCATCTAATTTGATTCTCCTTCACCCCATGTCATTCCATTTCAATTTATTCAGTTTCTATTTAAACTACAACAGTGCTAATGGAGTGGTCCAAGGATGGCTAGACAAACTGTTGGCTCAGAAGGAGTTCCATGAAGTATGTTTCATGGGGGACTAATATTATGAACTGCCCCTCAAAATTTCCATTTTATTCTCTCACGGACAGTTATCACCTGCAAGTGTGTCGAAAGTTTGCAATAAGAAATTGGTTTAAATTTGTTTAACTAGTGTTTCCTTAAGATGTTTGGCCATAGAAAAGTTTTTGTTTTTTAACTATTTATTAATAGCACAGTGAATTATTTTAGGGGAGCTGTAGGATCAACACACAGGATGGCTGGTTGGGTGATCTAGGGATGGCACCAAAATGTAAGTGTCCAGATAGGCTGAAAAGGGAAAGTGTTTTAGTATAAGCTGGTGCCTCTGGAGTTTTATGGATATGGAAATGCTGGGGTAGGCTTGACCATGGAAATGGGCTTCGGCTCCAGGACTTACTCAAGGACTGTCATTAAGGTTTGGGTCAGAAAGCCTTGGAGGGAGAAGATACATTTTATTTTTATTGGCTGTTACTAAGTGTTTTTTTAAAATAAGAGAATATATGTTAGAAGACATTCACATGAGAACTCATGTCCTGGTTATACTTAAAAATTTATACAAATCCTACTCAGGAACCACGCTCCTATGCTTTGGACTAAATTCTCTGTCACAATGTTTGAAGACACTGGAACACTAGATTGAAGGTCTCGCTCTGTAGGCCAGTGGCTCTGCAACGTGGTTACAGGTGTCCCTCAGAGGAATCTGGTTATTTTCATGCCCAGTATGTTGTCAGAATCAGCATTGATGGGCCTCTTCTAACCTGACTGGGCACAATATGAGGGGGAACCGTCCCAAAACCCGGAATTATCTTCTGTAGGGCAGGCCCCTTTTAGTACAGGCTTTCTCTGCTAGGTGAGTGTTCTAGGAACCCATCTGTACCGGTGCACCAGCTGGCATTGTTGTGAGAGGCTGCGTTTAGCTTCAGTGATTTTTATTAAAAGACTGAACATGTTTGCCCATTTCATGATGGGTGATTTATGAGCTCTCCTGGCCACACCACACTGACTGTTTGGCTTTTTTTGACCAAAATCAGCATGACCTGTGTGCCCCACCCTCCCTATTCACCCGATCTTGCCCTGAGCAACTTTTTTTGTTTGTTTCCCTGCATGAAAAAAGGTCCTAAAAGGGAAACATTTTGCTGATGTGGAAGAGGTGAAACAAAAAACAGCAGAAGCACCACAAGGCATCAAAACTGATGACTTCAAAAACTGTTTTGAGCAGTGGGAAAAAATCTCTTGTTAGGTATATTGCATCAAATGGAAAGTACTTTGAAGGTGACTGCATTTTAAACATGTAAGAATAAATACACAATCTTTTATAAATAAATTCCAGTTTTTTCTGTGTTCTCCCCTCGTATGTCAGATAAATGTGCAGCGATGAGGAAGGTGACAGAGGAAATGAAGGCAGCGATTGGGATGCACGTGGCTTGTTGGGAGGGCAGCAGGTGGATCCCATGGCAGAAGGAGGCGTGGGTCATCATTGAGAGCAGAGCACTGAAGCTCATCGTGCAGCCAGCAGTAGGGGCTAGCAGAGAACCTGTCCTCATCAGAAAGACCTGGTGTTAGGTGATGAGGACTGAGGACTGAGTTTTAAGCTTGGAATTCTAGTTCTAAAAATTTCTGGTCAGACAACTGAGGCAGGTTTGCTGATCCCAGCACCATTGGGATTCAAACAGTGGCAGGTGCTGGCAGAACAAGTAAAAGCCAAGGAACAGCCTAACAAACCCTACTGCAGGCCTCTTACTGGAAAAGCCTATGGCCAGGATTTGGCTCTGGGCACCTGTGGAAATGCGAAACTCCGAGGGGCACTCCATGACTACAGCTGAGAAATTTGCAGAATCATCATCATTTACACTAAAGTAAGTGCCCAGGGGTCATCTTTTAAATTGACTAATATTTGACATCAATATAAAGACACAATTAGAATTAAGTAAGTGTGCTCAAATTAGATTTCTGATTCTGTGGATATTGTCTCATAAATGTTCCCAGTATTCTCCCTCCCCCCAAATTTAATAGCAACACCAGCAAACGTCAAACAGTACCGGTTTTACAGTGTGACGTGATATTGTTTGCAGTGCTTTTCATGTTTCTGAATGCGCGACAGCATTATGCTCATTGTTCTATTTCTACTTCACTGACTATTCCAAATTTTTAATTATTTAGTAATTACAGAAAAAATTTATACTTCCTAGTCTATCTTTTCTGACTTCCTTATAAACAAAATACACTCATGTTATCATTCCTACTTTATCTTGTGTTTCTCCTCTGCCTTCTTTCTCTTCTTCCTTCCTCTCTTATCTTTTTTTCCCCTTAAATGTTTGCTTTTCAGGAAAGGGCCTCTAAGAATGTTTTATTTAAGCTTTTGGTGTTTCTGCACCACAGGATCCTTATGCCCCAAACAATAGTTTATTTTTCATTCTTTTTTCCTATTTTAAAAATAAGGTTGTGTAAGACTTTTCCTGCTTTCCTATGAGGTAGGAAGGGTGGGCGGTATTAGGTCCATTTTACAGGTAACGAATCTAAGGGATAGAGACAAAGATTTATCTAAAAGCACGTGAGTGGTTTCTGTGGGACTCAAGATTGCAGTGCATTTAAATGGTCTGTTATTCATGGTTTTCTGCAGTATACAGAAGTTGTGATGCAAGGAGACTTTGCCACGGAACATTTTTAAAATCTCATAATCACAGGGTCAGCCTGACACCCAGAGATTTTCCAGTGTTGAGCCTTGTGTGAAATTTGGACAACTGGGATTTTCTCTTGTGTGCTGAGGTTTGAGAACCTTCTTCCCAAAGTACTGCATATCCCATTGAGGGGGCTTCATTTATCACATTGTCAAATTCACCTTCTTAAGAGCACAGCACCAGTTTGGCCACACAGATAAGAATGATCCCAGAAGATAGAGTTTAAAATTGGTCTTATGAGAAGCAGATGTTAACTGTCACCTGCCAAGGAAACAGGAGGACCTGACACTCTTTGGTATATTTGGAGGTGACAAAAAATTGACACTTTAAGTCAGTAGCTCTTTAGGAAATGTATCTAAACACCAGCCATGAGATAGAGGCCACTGACCTGGTTTGGGCCGAGATTGTGAGTACCTACCGTCACTCCACATGTAGTTGTTTAATGAGCCTTATTATAAAATGCAGTCAATGTGTCCACACCCTCTGAATGTTAGCTGTATGATTTTATTCCGCAGTTTGGAAACAAAGGTAGGTCGAACTACGCTTAATGCTTACAGTTACTTAAATGGTGTATATACACTAAATATAATTTTTGTGGGTACTTTTGTCATTTTATGACACAGTTGGTATGAAGTTCTCATGTGTCATGTGGCTATTTTTCTTGGGCTGGAGCTGCAGTTTTTATATATGATTCTCAGTACAGCAGGGAAGCAAATGTTCTTGCACTGGTTACCCATAATCTATTTCTTTTTCTTTTTGTTTTTGGTTACAGCTATGTATTTCTTTAATTTTTTTCAGTTTTATTGAAATATTTACATATAACCTTATGTAAATTTAAAGTATACAACATAATAATTTGATATATGTACATACTCCAAAATGGTCACCACAAGAAATTTAGTTAACAACCATCACTTCAGATAGTTACAATTTTGTTTGTATGATTAGAACTTTTAAGATATACTTTCTTAGCAACTTTCGAATGTACAATGCAGTATCGTTAAGTATAGTCACCATGGTTACATTATATTCCCAGTACGTACAGAAAAGGAACATTCTAGGGACTTCATCTCCTTCACACAAAAGATGAGGTGATTTTGAAGGAGTCAAGAAACCATCCTCTCAGGAAAGACTGTCAGGATTTTGCTGTGTCCTAGCCTGAGGAGAATTCGGCAGTTAACATGGGATGCTGCGTGTCTGGGCCATGGACAGCGCTCACGTGTTAAGTGCCTATCTCAGTTCGTATGTCTCAAAATAGACTCTAAGACAAGAAGTTGGGTCCAAATAATTATTTTGGAGGTGGTGCCAGGAAGGATGTATGGGAGTGGGAGAGGAGGACAGCAGAGGCAGTGAAGGGTGTGTTCATGAGTGCATTGTTAGGCTGGACTATTGGATGTGCTCCTGCCGGGGACCTTCCGAATTGCCCAGCCAAGGGGTGAAGAAATTGGGTTATTTAACTCCTAAGTCTCACCCCTTATTTCACCCTCAGGCAGAGACATGCATGTGCTCTTGGTTGTATGAGAACTGTGGGAGCTTCAGGTTCCTTCTAGGGTGGGCAGAAGGCATCTGCTACAGATTGAGAAGTCCTGAGGGCATAGAATCCAACCCTAGATGTGCCTTTGATATGCTGGGCAGACTGCTTAGCTACTTGGCTCACTGCAGAGTCAAGGATGGTGGGATAACCAACTTGCTCAAATATTTGTGCACTGCTGATGACTCCCAACATTAGTAGATGATTTTGGCATGGGGAATTTTTATATGCTAATTTTAAAAACCCTGGAGCCTACTTAATATTCAAAATTGGTTAGCACATTTGGGAGGCTACAACGTGTACTATGTGAGTGTGTGGGCTTGCATCCTTGTGAGCATGCGTAAGTCTTAGTTACCGAAGGAGGACCAGTTGTACATGGTGCGGAAACTTGTATATGATATGAAACACCATGCTTGTTACAAGCGTGTGAACTTACAAGGAAATGGGAAAAAAAAACCCTGATTAGAAAATTGCCCTCTACTCAATGTGATATGTGTAACATGAAATATTTTTTTGAAAGAGATCTGAGGTCAGTAGTGGCTAGGTGGAAACCACGTACTTTTCTTGGGCCTTTTAAAAACGCAATTTCTTACTGAGTGGTCTGTGTGTTAACAGTAGGAACAGCAAGGTTGACACACCAGAGGCCTTCCTGCATTGACATTTGATGCCCTTGGTAACACTCATGAGGAGTGAGAGCCGATGTGGACAATCGTGTTAAAAGCTGTCTTTCTTCCCCATGACCAAGGGAAGGGCAGACGACCCAGCAGAGCAAGCATGGTGTTGAAGGAAACAGCCTCATTAATCAGAGTGGGCACCTTAGAAATCTGTTTGAGTCGAAACTAGGCAGACTTTTAAAAATATGTGTGGAATAGCAGAATGAATTAGCTATCAAAACCACTTTTTCAAATGATCCAAAGACAAAAAAATGGACTCATCATTTTTTATTATTTGTCCTCAAAGTCTTTCTGGTTTGGCAGGTTGACAACCTGATGATTTTTAAACAGTGTTGGTATAAAGGCTACACATAGTTTTCTTGCCACTTGGATGCATTTTCTGTGGGCTTGGAGGGAGGTTAGTTTTGAAAAATTACACAATTCTAATAGCCAGTATTATCTGAATATGTTAAAATGTATATGGTGTCATTGTTATTTTAGGCTTTTGTATTTTGCTATGTCCCTGTGTCTCTGTCCATTTATATAAAATAAAAATATATACATAACGTAGACATTTAAAATGCATATATATACTGAATCTGTCAAGATCCAATCAGGAAAACAGAAACCATTCCAGTTGTTTTAACAGAGAAAATTTAATATATGGAATTTGTTGAACAGATATTGGAAGACTAAAATTTGCTAAACAAGAAATAACAGATATTGTAAGCAGCTACTACTTAGGCTAAGGAGCTGGAGTTATCAGAAGCTTGGAGGAGGGACCCTGCATAGCTGGACCTGAGGGGATGCAGTGAGAGTACTCCTTGGGTGGTGGGGCAAAAATAAATACATAAAACTACAGGATTGGAGACTGAACTCAAAAGCCGGTGCCAGATGAAGAAGCAAGGCTGGGGTGGGGGTGGGGTGGGGTGTGGTGCTCATTGGAACAACAAACTAATTGGAGGAGGCATAACTTTCAGTCTCCCACTAGCATCCCTTACTATATACAGTCAAGCAGAGAGTAGACAGCAACACGGAACTATGGTCTGCAGAGTCCCAGCCCTTGCATCCAAATCAGTGCTTAGAAAGTGGGCTTGGAGATGAAACAACAGTGGCTTAATGGCCACCATGCGTGTGTACTGGATTGAACTATTTGAAATTGATGTTCAACAAAAACATTTTTAATGTACAAAAAGGGTAGTTTCATATGGTTCAAACTAATACAGACATATACATATTATATCACATATTATTAAAATATATTTCATGTGATCATAAACCTTTACACTATATATATATATATAAATATATATATAAAATCAAGCAGGTATTTAAGGTGGAGAGATCCATTTCCACACTTAATTACATCAGAGGAAGCTGCTACTATTCTCTGAATGAGATAGGACATTTGTATAGAGAGAATATGCTTGGTTGACCCTTGAACAACATGGGTTTGAACTGTGCGGATACACTTATTACCCAGATTTTTTCAATAAATACACAGTTTGTCCTCCATATCCCCAGGTTTCACATCCATGGATTCAACTAACAGCACATCATCAACAACACTGTTTTCGATCCTCAGTTGGGAATCCATGGATGCGAAGGGCCGACTATGTGCATTGATTCATGCCACTTTGTATAAAGGACTTGAGCATTCAGATTTTGTTTCCTGTGGGGTGTCCTGGAACTGGTTCCCTCCAGATACCGAGGGATGACTGTAGTTAACTTTTGGGGGGAATCAAAAGTCACAATTTTTAACTGTGCAGAGGGCAATGCCCCTAACCTCCACATTGTTCAAGGGTCAACTGTATATAAATTCTCAACTTATCAGTAGGGTGCATTTTTCCTGGGCCTCCATGATGATTACACTGACATGATTTTGCATGATGGCTTTTACCACTGCATTGTTTTCTCGTCACTGATTCATCATCCTGCTGCCTTGATTGTGTCTCCGTAAGTCTTCAGGTGTCCACAGTGAGCGTGTTGCAGACACAAAGCCTTGACCGAAAGACTCCTCCATACCTGTATTAGGAAACACAGACATTATGAAGAGTTCTTTTAAGGATTTGAAGCTCCTTGCAGTTGCTGCTGTTTGTGTTTGGTTAGCTGTGCATTTTCGGGCTGGGCTCTCCTAGTCTAAAGGAGAAAAAGGTACGTCTGAGTTTTCTTTATGGGGAGTGATTCAGAGGCTGTTGAGTCAGTCCCTAGTAAAGGCACATGGTGTGCTCATGACGGGCCATGTGAAAGCTCCTTGAACACTTGTCAATGGCTATTGTGCTTTTCCTGAGGGCCCTGGTGCAAATTCCTGTTTTGTTTATTTGTTTTCCATCACTCTATTTAAATAGAGTATAAGAGAAGAGAGACGGAGGCCTGGCAAAATGAGACAAGAATATGGGGCTATGAATCTAAAAGATCTCTGAAGTATTTGTGTAGCTCCCATGTGCAATTCATTTCAGGGAATTCCGCAGACAACTTTTCCCAAAGTAGGCATTTCCTTTAGCATAACCCACTATCCTTTCCTGGCCACTGGGGCCCAGAGTCCCCTCTTTTCTCTGACAAACCGATGCCACAATTTCAAAGTGATTCAGCTGGCATCCCAGCAATGCCTTCTAATTCTGCCTCTTTCACAATAGCAGAGACTAGAGGAAACTGACAAATGGGCTATTTTTGAACCAGAAGTTGGCTCAACTGTCAGGCGTAATAGCAGCCGAGCAATGTTTGTGGGATAGCCTGCTCATGAAAGATGACTTTATAATTGCCTTCCAGATCCTGAGGATAAGAGTGTATGTTGAAATCGGCATAACCCTCTTAGGCCTTTCAAATCTGACCTTCCAGAGGCCCAGTAGACGTGCTGGCAGTGCTCGCACCTGGCTGTTCATGGCCATGATCTCCCCTATTTGCCCAAATGTGTTCTGGGCATTTTGTTAACCTATCACATTTTTTGCGCCCTATTAATATGCAGTGGCCTCTTTACAGAAGGACTCATTGCCTTTATTGCTTATAAAATCCTTTTGTGTCTAATCTTCTTGGCACTTTCCTTTTTTCCTTCCCATCTGTCAGTGGGCTTTTTTGCCCCGTGGGCCAGCATATCAACACTTCACTCTTCCTCCCCTGAAGACAGCTCCTGTTTCTGAAGTCCTTTCACTAGGGAAGGCTGTTGGGACAATTTGCACAGGACAAGTAGGAGAGCTGCAGAAAAATAACCCCCTAAAACCACTATATTCAGTTTAATTGATACCCTGATAAGGCTTCTACTGAAGTGAGGATTTTCCCTGGACCATAGTTTCAAGTTTCTGTCTCAAGAGCACTTGCTGTGGAATTGGACTTTCTTCGGTACAAAGCCAAGGGGAATTGTGGAAACTCATTTTTGATGAGAAGAGAGAATGTTCTGAATAAAATGATGGTGTCTTCTCACATTTGCTGCTTCTGTTAAACATGTGGGTATTGTGGGATGTTTCTAATCTGGAGGCAAAGTGCATTGAAATAAAATAGGCTCCAAGCTTTTTTGGATAATTCTCCAACCCTTTCACTGTCCCCATGCAGTTAAATTACTCACATGTTCTCAATTAGATGGTTACTAAAGGGGAGCTGGGGTAATGTTGGCATTGACTCCAGTCAGCAGGCAGGGTGGTAGGTGATTTATGGGAGTGACCTTCTCATGACAAGATGAGCATGTGCCTATTTGTGCTCTGGAACTTTCCTTAGCTTAGTGCTGGAAACAATGGGAAAAGGTTTGTGTCTTGCAGTTTTCAAACTTCCATCTTAACTTTGGAATTGTTAAAATCAGTGAGGTTGGGACTATGAC
Source organism: Desmodus rotundus (assembly GCF_022682495.2). Lineage (NCBI taxonomy): Eukaryota > Metazoa > Chordata > Mammalia > Chiroptera > Phyllostomidae > Desmodus > Desmodus rotundus. The sequence continues at coordinate 119,782,791 of NC_071392.1, forward strand.
TTAGCAGTTCAGCTCTGTTGGAATGTGAGACCGAGTTGTGGAGTCTCAGAGCACAATCTGCGTGCTTCCTGCATCAGAATAACCTGGAATGTTTCACAGAAATGCAGTTTCCGAGGCCCACCCCATACCTGCTTATTCAGATTATTAAGATGAGAATGTTGGAGTTTATATGTAACTGGGGACTTCCAGTTATTCTAACTTCTACCAAAGTTTTAAAATTACTTTCCTAGAGGGCCGAAGGATAATTCTAAGTGGGATCAGCATTGGTAAAACAATTTTCCTCTCCCTTGATTAGGAAACTATATCAGGAAGCATATCCATGATGCTCTGTGGAAATAGATTATCTGGAGGAATAAAATAAGATTTAATTTTGGAGAGCTTTTCTTCCCTAAACTAGTTTGAAAAAACTACTTGACCGTATTTTCATTTCACATGTTGCTTACTTTTGTCTCCAATTTTGCTCATTTAGAATTTCAGACAAAACAAGAGAGTAAAAGTAATCAACTTGTTTTTGTTATCCAGAAAGTTGTGTCAATGAAGCTATTATAGCTAACTAAAGATTAATTAGCAAACCTTTCTTATTTTAACCCTAGTTACTAAGCACTTCTCCAAAGCGTGAATCTAGAAAACCTTAGTGAGGATCTTAGGGTGCTTCTAAGCTATCTCTTGGAGAACTCATAAAATTCTAGGACTCAAGTTATAGTTAAGGAAAATGTCTGTGTAGCCTCTCAAAAGGGTTTTATTTTTTTCTCATCTAAATTAAAGGAACAACATGAAAAACAGTTTGAAAAGGACAACTATCAAGTTCGGTAACTTGAGGCTTCACCATACATAGTTAACCAGGAGCTAAACTTCCAGCATCTGGAGGAAACAATTCAGCTGTTATCTAGGTGTATTATTCTGTCGCTCTGGCTGTTCTTGCATCTCATGTTGGTGAAAAACCACAGAAAGTAAAACAGGCTCCCAGAACATAGTTATTTCCATACCCTCCCACATAGTATTCCCTTTGGAGCAAGCAATTTGTCTGCACTCAACTTTTCCTGTTGGTTCTTTGAATTAGACAGGCTTTCCCCAAACCCCTGCAGCTATTTGCCCTATTAATCTTTACCCTTCACAAATGAACCTTTTGTGCTGCTTGTTACTGGACTTGGATTGCTGTCTTTCCTTCTCTTCCATTCTTTTTTAAAAATGAACAATAAGAGCTAACAGCTTGGGATAAAAGGTGGGTGGTGAGGAACGATGACCTCTGGTTGGTCAATCATGATGACGCAGTTTATGGGTTTGGAGGAATCTCTTCTCAAGAGAAACAGGGCAGGATCACCTCGTAAGGCAATAATGTGGTCAAGTGACAGAGAGCTAAGGATGAGAGAAACCCCGAGGTTTCTGCTGCTGAACAATGACCAAGTTCACTGGTGTTCTCAGGTGCACGGGAGAGAATAGGCCCTCATTGTTAAGGCAGCATCAGCACCTGCCTTTGTTTCTGTTTCCCTTGCTGCAGCATTAACACTATCTTGTCAATCTGGAGATAGGTTGGCATAGGACATAATCAGTGATGGATATTTAGCCAGTCAGGGGACCAAACAGCTTGTTGATGTGTATCTCTGTACACTTCTGGTCTAGGTATGTAAGCAACTGAAACATTTACTAGACGCCATGCATCGTGATGTTCAGTTAACCCTTCATCGAGTAGTTATATCTGTCTAATATCGTGGTATGCTGAAACCTGGACACTTGACAAACTAAAGTTGGAAAGTTATGAATATCGGCATTTAAAATATTTATTTTTCCCCTAATTTCAGCTGAAATTTTATATTTTATAAAAATTGATATATATGTATGTAAATATATATAATAGACATACCACATCTATTTATAGCCTATAGCTTTATGAATTTTTATAATATATAGGGCAATTCTTTTTCTTTGTTGTATAATATTTTGACTATACTATAATTTATTTATCCATTGTATTGTTGATAGTGGATTGTTTGCAGTTTGAAGTTTCGGCGAGAATTCTTATACAAGTCTTTTGGTAGCTATATATATATAGTCGTTTGTGTTGGGTAGATCCAGGGCTTTAAAAAGGGCTGTGTTGTAGGGTGGACACATATGTTTAGCTTTAGAAGATAGTGCCTTGGAACTGCCCTTTGACCCAGCAATTCCGCTGCTGGGATTATACCCTAAGAACACTGAAACACCAATCCAAAAGAACCTGTGCACCCCAATGTTCATAGCAGCACAATTTACAATAGCCAAGTACTGGAAGCAACCTAAGTGCCCATCAGCAAATGAGTGGATCCAAAAACTATGGTACATTTACACAATGGAATTCTATGCAGCAGAGAGAAAGAAGGAGCTTATACCCTTTGCAACAGCATGGATGAAACTGGAGAGCATTATACTAAGTGAAATAAGCCAGGCGGTGAGGGACAAATACCATATGATCTCACCTTTAACTGGAACATAATCAATAGACGAAAAAAGCAAACAAAATATAACCAGAGACATTGAAGTTAAGAACAATCTAACAATAGCCAGGGCGGGGGGTGGGGGGTGGGGGCGGGGACAGTGGGAAGAGGGGATTACAGGAACTACTATAAAGGACACATGGACAAAACCAAGGGGGAGGGTGGAGGTGGGGGAGGGAGGTGGTTTCACCTGGGGTGGAGGGATGGGGAGAAAAGGCATACAACTGTAATTGAATAACAATAAAAATTTAAAAAAAAAAAGGAAAAAAAAAGAAGATAGTGCCTAATAGCTCAACATTCTTGTAAGAGGTTATTAATGTAAATTCAGTAAGACATAAGATGATAGATTTAAAACATTTAGGGTAGTCACAATATTAGACAGGAGGCATATTCTGCTCTGGGTCAATATTTATTCCCAAGCAATCTCAAAAATCATTGTTAGCAAATCAGATGATGACTGAATGCCATTTTTTATAAATAATTGTCCATCTCATTCAAAGAAAGATAGCTACAAAGGGCATAAAAGTTGCTTGTGAATCAGAATCAGCTCCACGTCTTTCAGCGTAATTGTCTCCATGCATTCTAAGCTGTGGGCTGACCCATGAAATATCACTGCTCCCTGGAACTGCAGGTTGAAACCCCACTAAGGATCACACAACTCTGCCTCTTTCAAAGGAAAGAAAAAAATTAGGGTGGGACAGGTTTGTTTGGGGTATGCCAGACTTTTGAAACAGAAGCCTTTTTCCAAGTTGGCCACAATTACCATATTTCTGTGAAACTCACAGACCATGCCCCCAAATAAGAACACAAAACTAGGTGTCAGAAGACCTTCACAGAAGGGGAAATGTGCTGCTCTGCCGTTTTGAGATGGAATTTCATGTCTGTTTCTTCAAGGAATAAATCGTAGCTTTTCTTGCAAATGAAACACTCAATTTCTTCAGAGCTAGCTTTTAAAAATCCAGGAAGTCAACAGAGTAATATCTATTGACATGATGTGAAAGCCTTGACTGTGTATCTTTCTTAAGGTTAGACATCATGGGCAGTACAGAAGGAGTAGAGAAAGTCCTTGCCTGGAGGAGTTCTCAGTTTAGCCTGGAGGAGGAAAGACACTCAACAAATCCTGGTGGAGTTAGCAGCCTTCACCATACAGTGCTGATGACGAGAGCAGCGGGTGTGCAGAGAAAGGGGCAATCAGTGTGGGCTGGAGTAGTAAAGTCAGGCTTGCGCAGAAGTCACGTTTTGAAGGATACAGGGGAATCTAGGTGGCGGAAAAGAAATGAAGTCTATTTAGAACCAGAGGGGAAATAGGGGGTATAATAATCTTTGACTAAAAGCATAGGAGAAGAAATTTGAAAACTCTTTCAAAGAAAAGATAATTTTCCTGCAAAGTCAACCAGCAGTGAACGGACACCATTTAAAGTTAAACTTCAAGTTAAAAGTGGTATGGCTTTAGAATGGTAAGGATATTGTAGTGACTCACAAATTCTAATTGTGCATAACCCAGGAAATTCAGATTCCCAGGCCATACCACAGAACTGTGTTGTATCAGTCACTTCTTGTTGGTCAACAAATACACCCCAAACTCAGTGGCATACAATGAGCATATATTCACACACTCAAAGTTATGCAGATTTGACTCAGGTGTGTTCCATGTGTGTTCGTTCTGAGGCCCAAGACCAAAGAGGCCACAGTTGCTGAGGGCATATTCTTATGGCACAGGTCAAAAGCTCCCACAGGGGATTCCTTTGAAGGCATATACTGGAAACTTCTACTCACATCCCATAGGTCTAATAAATCACGTGACCAAGCCAACATCAGTGGTAAAGGGAAATAACTCTGCCTTTGGTAGGAGGAGTAATTGGCAAATCACATGGGAAAAGATGTGGATATAGAAAAGGGTGAAGAATTAGGAATAACTGAAAGAACCACATCTGCTAAACTTTTAATGTATTATCACATGTAATCCTTAGATAAGCCCCGTGGAGTTGACCCTATTATTTCTTGAACATACAGATAATGAGATGAAGGCTTAGAAAGGCTAGAAGAGTAACCCAAGGTAATCTTATTAGGAAGTGATCAAGACGGGATTCCAAATGTGTTTGTAGCTTAATACAACCCCAATAACAAATTGTTTACTTGAATCCCTAGAAGAGGTTCTGAATGGTACTGCAGTGGGTGTCACTCGAGCTGTATTCACAAGATCCCCTTTATTCACTTGCCCCTGAAACCTCTACTCCTGGCTGTTCCCAACCTCTTGTCTGGATTCCCATATCTATACACAAAACAAAATCCCTCCAGCACCTCCTTTCATATCTCAGAAAGAACATTGGGGAGACCTGGCTTTCTATTTCCTTCTACCCTTTCCTTCCTTATTATGGATATCAGTCCCAGAAATCCACTGGTATTGTAGCGCATTTAAAATAATTGAAAATAGCTTAAGTGTAACCAATCATTGCCTTTTATGAGGTGCTAAGCCAGTCACTAAGAAGGTATATGTTTCATTGTTCCTACAGTCTCTTGGTTCTTCCATGGAAGCTGTTCTTTATTTGTCCATACTCTACAAGATAGTGGAGAAAAGTTTGACTCGCTTGCCTTGCTAATGCCAATAGCTTGACTGTCACTGTGTGCATTTCATACTGTTTCTTCTCTGCCTTTGTCTCTGCTCTATCCCTCACTTCTACTTCTAGTGATAATCATCTTTTTAATCGGAATGTGTGGATCCTAAATTTTCCCAAATACTAAAACATCTTTTGTTTTAGTGTTTGGCAGCCATCAGGGTGAAAACCAAGAGAATTCACCAGCACTCCTCACCTGTGCATTCCCAGTTCCAGAGGCCATTAACTCACTGACCCAAGATGAGTTAGGATGTCTTAAAAAACATTGTTTTGTTTGTTTGGTATCTTATGGTGATGGTTAACATTGTTCAATGATGTAGATTGCTTGGGCCTCAGAGTTCAAGGGAATGGTGATTAAGGACTAGTTTAGAAACTGCTGATGATGTTTCCTGACACACAGCTCATTGAGGAGGGCATCTTAGCAGATAATGCTCAGCAGTGCCTTGCCCTTTGGATGGATGGGTCACCCTAGAAAGTGGCACTTTAAAGAGTGTTTGAAGCACCACTTGGCCTTTCTCTGCCCTCTGGGAGGTAATCCTGGATCTGGGCAGAGGCACCTGACCTTCTCAAGGGCCCATTTTCCCCTTCTAACCTCTGCTTTCCTCTCTCACCATTATTACCCATTTAAGTTTTAGTTGGCCTTAATATTTGTCTATTACCTTACATTTGTGAATCATGAAATAATGGGACATCTGGTCCATCAACTATTATTAGTACAGTGAGCAATTTTGGAAAATGTGAAACCAATAAAATATTTTAGAACTTAACCAGAGGAAACAATTAATGGGGGTCATAAAAATTACATTCTGGTTTTAGTTTGTAAATTAATTTTCATAACGTTTAAATTTTTATTTGTTAATATTTAAAGGTTTTTTAACTAAAATAAAGTCTCATTTAACACTTATTTTACATTAAATATATATTGTTATTAGACACTTCTTTTATAAATGCAATGCGTTTTTATTTGGCACATAGATTTTTCAGTTGACATTTCTTTGTTTTAATGAAGCAGCAATATATTTGTTGTTGTAGCCATAGTTATGTCTGTGTCTATATTTGCAATAGATTACTTTAAAAAATGAAAAATTCTTGCTCATTTATTAGCCCTCTAATACAAACTCATTTTCCTTGAATAACCAATTTTTAGGTGAGTTGGTTAGATCCATCTTGGAGTATTCTTTGTCACTCAACTGCAAGATGAACTAGTCTTGGCTTCTGGAAATACTTAAATATTGTTTCAACTTATTGTAGACAGAAAGAACACTCTAAAAAAAATTCCCCAAAGCCTGAACTCACGGGAATGACAACTTTTTATTTGTTTCAAAATGAGGAGCGGTAACTTTCCCCTATATGAAGCTTATAAAGAAGCTTATGTGGCTTCTTTTTTATGTTAACTTTGTCACTCAAAATTACAAATAAAAAAAGAACTTGTTAGGGGATATTTGAAATTTGCATAACAAGGAAATTCTTTCTTCAAGTTACCCAAATTCTACAAATTTTGAGAGTCATTTACAATGGAAGTAAACAGGCAACCATTAGAACATCTATAAAATGATACCTACATTGTGCAATACATGCATATATCGAATCATCATATTGTATACCTGAAAGTAATATAATACTACATATGAACTATATCTAAATAAAATTTTTCTTAATAATATCCACTCTTAATGTGCCGTGCCCCAAGTATGCATGGTAGTAGAATATCCACATATATTTCAGTCACTGTTTTAATATCCATGCTTATCAATCATAGAAAAACTGAATATCAGTTTTGTTAGGGAACTTTCTCCAACTCTATTCTTTCCATTACTCTATTGCCACTACTCTTGGCAATAGAAGATTCTGTGCTATTGTTTTATGAAAGCTCTTTTCATTTCATAATTTTGGTCACATTTGAATACCATGGTATTTTATAGCCTAGGATTCTTAAATAAGCTCTGGTCCTCTCTTGGACCTGCCTGTCCCGCTTAGCTGTGACTTGGTAGAGAGGCAGACCAGGGGTGAGAGAGGCAAAAAGGAAATGCTGGTACCATCAATTCTTGTTTCGGCTGCTGACACTGCCTTTCTATGTTTCTTACCAGCTTTCTATGCTTTCATGATGGTGGCAGGAACCAGGCCCTTCCTAGGAGTCTGCATGTGGGACTTAGGGCAGTCACACATTCCCCAGTGCTCTGTACCTCTTTTGGATTAGGGAAAGTTTCAGCACAAATACCAGAAAGAATTGCCTTGCTCTAAGTGCAATCTGAAAACGACTCAGTCTCAAATTCAAAATGCCATCCCCTACCTTCGAGAAGACTTTGCCGGCCCTTTCATCCTTCAGTAATCTTCCACTCTATTCTGGCTTAGTTCATTCAACAAAAGATTACTGATTTTTTTTTCTTTAAGCGAAGGAAATGCAAGTAAAATTAAATGACCGAAATGTAAAATAATGACAATGTCAAGCGGTGCCCATCATGTGAAGCAACTGGAACTCTTGTATATCCTGCTACTAAAGTTGCATTTGATTAGAGAATGTATTTACTTCTTAATTTGCTTTGATTCAGAATAAAATAATTCCACTTATTTTTGTCTTATTTATTTATGCTACATTCCTTCCTGCCTACTTCTAACTATGTTTATAGTTCAATAAATAAAATCCAAAATGTACACACTGGTAAAGAATAAAAGTAGAACCACTTAGTGTCTGGTGTATTTTATTGTTTGTTTTTATTCTTCACTTGAGGGAATGTTTTTGATTTTAGAGAGAGAGAGAGAGAGACAGACAGACAGACATTGGTATGAGAGAGAAACATGGATCAGTTGCCTCCTGTACTGGGGATCAAACCTGCAACCTAGGTATATGTGCCCTGACTGGGGATCTAACCCACAACCTTTGGTGTAAGGGATGACGCGTAACCATCTGAGCCACCTGGGTAGGGCTGGTGTATTTTTAATAAGGGAAAGCCTTCATCTTTGACCATAGCCTTCTAGAAACTTGATTTTTGAAGGCAGTATAAAGTTTTGTTTGAGATTTGTGATTGTTCCTCTTTGTTAAAGCAACTTTGTCAGCTTTATTGTCCTTAAGCTGTTTCCAGGTGTAGTTTTTTAGGAACTCAAGAGTAATCCTTTAGCTTTCTTCCCCCACCTCTATTTCTCAGGAGACATGGTCGTTAGGTCTACTGAGGACTATGGAGAAATATGCAGGCATATGGGAGACCTCCTGGGTCTTTTCAGCTGAGTAACGTGAACATACATGGGCACTGTACACATGGATTTGTCACCAGGAGATCAGGGATTCTGAGTATGATGAAACAAAACAAATTCCTGAGGCCAACACTAGTGCTATTTGTAAATGTTTCTCATTTTCCTTCCGGGTCTTGATTTCATGAGTAGTCGTGTGATTTGTTTTAGGTAAGGATGTGAACAGAAGGAAAGCTGTAAGAACAGTCAGTGTGCAATTCATCACACTCTCTCCATTTCCCATAGTCACTAGTGATATTTCAAAAAGAGGTTCTTTTGTCAGCCTGGTTCCCAGCATGAGGACAGTGCTAAACATAGCCCCCAGCTGACCCCTGATGGCCAAGTAGTAGGAACAATAAATTAAACCTTTGATGTTTTAGGTCACTGAGTTGTCTTTGTTTTTGTTGCTGCAACATCCTAGTTTATCCTAAATTTTGCAGATGGGTCAGGTAATTGGACCAATTATATTAACATGCTCCAAACAACAGGGCTTCATACACCAGAGAGCACAGTCATTTTTAGGAGACACCTGATGATTCAGAGTCCTGGAGCAGAGAGGAAAAAACATCCTTCCTTGCTCTGCCATTCTTTGCCAAACTCCCGAGCACAAGTGAAGCATGGTTCAGTGATTCACAGTGTGAGTAAGATCACAGAGAATCAGTAAACAATTGCACTTTATATTAGCAGTTCAACAGTCTTCCCAGTCATCCACGAGTGAGGGGTTTGAGAGTGTAGTGGGGTTTTCTGGTAAATCATAGTTGTTTATTCTAATTTTGTCTTGAGACTATCTAGGTGCTTCCCACTGCCATGATACAGAATGGAACTCACTGTGAAGGCAGTTAAGTGACAGATGTAGATGCCCTTATCTACTGTGACCTGGTTAGCCCTTTCTAGGTCTTCCTACTCTGATCTGTTACTTTTAAGATTAAAAATTTAAAGCCTAGACAAGTCATGTGACCAGGTCTCAGCTGCATAGCAAATAAGTGGCAGACTTTGGCTTAGGGTCCAAGTCCCTTGTCACCATTAGAAGACTCTACACACATTAGATTGTATTTGCTTGAAACAAGAACAGGAAGAGAAGGTGGGTTCTTGCTCTTGGTTCTCAAAACACCTAGTGAATTGTCATGAGGGCCATTTACACTAGTACCTGGTTGGGATCTCTAACTAACAGGAAGAAACTAGATAATTTGGGGATTGGGGAAAGAAGGTAGATTAGAGAAGGGAAAGCGTTATCTCGGTTGCTATTAGTTATCACTGGGAAAACCAGGCTGGAATGGAGAGCAAGATGAGGTCGGGACCCTCTCAACAGATTACACACACGAGGTCAGCTCTCAGGTCTCAAGAGAACTGCTGTAAATAATGAGTGGCTCATAGTCACTACCTTGGATAAAAAGAAAATTGGCTGGCTTCCCCTCTGCTTATCAGTTAGCTGATGTGTCAGAAACTGGCTAAAAGGAGAGTTACAGAGAGCACCTCTTAGGGAGCTGCCCCAGGTAATCCGGTGCCTCTCAGGGTCTCTTCTTTTCCACCCCTCTGAAAGGTTTGGCTTCTCACCATAAATCTAACTTCTTTTTCACCCTATTTTGCTCAGAGATTAAGATGACAAAAGTAAGATGGCAAAGTAAGTCATCAAAAGTAGAATGGATGAAAGGATACAGTACACACAGTCATTTATCCCAATGTAACAGCTCTTGCCCAAAACAGGACTTCCTGACTCAGACACAGATTGCATTTGTGTGTGTGTGTGTAGTGTGTATGTATCTACTTTGTCATTCACTGTAGTTCCGAATAAAATAATTCTAATGATTTAAAAAATTATTTAGTTAACTCACTTTGCTTCTTATATACCCCCAATTATAGTATGGTTCAATAAGTGAAAAACAAGTATGCTTTCTGCTGCCTTTTGAAAGTGGATCCAATCTGTGTTTGGCATAGACTTTGTATGTTCTCATTATTGGGTTGCTTTTACTTGTTGAACTCAAATCCCTCCCCCAAGAGTCTAATGCTGAGAGATGCTTTATGGCATTTGAACACCCGGGAAGTGCTGAAAGCATCAGATGGAAACAGGGAACTTCCCAAGCAGTGAGAGTCTGCCTGGTTTCTCACATAGCCCCTCTGTCACACTTATCTCTGGAGGGCTTTGTAGTAACATCTGTCACTTTAACCGCAAACATCCTCCAGTCAAGAAGCCCAACTTTTCCCCAGGAAGGTGATTTGCTGGGGTGTGCCAACCTGGTCTGTGACCTATTTTATAACCTTGACCCTTCTAAACAAAGTTCATAACCTCAGGTTTGCTAAAGATAAATTAGATTGAGGCTCAAAGAACAAAGTTGCACCATATAATAAAAGGAATTTTTATAGTTTTTCCAGGCAGCCTGAGAGGGTAGGGGGCAGGGCTCATGGAAGTGAGGGAAACGTAGGGTAGTTAGAGGGGACTGAGGCCCCAAGGACAAACACATCCAATGATAAGATGTGGTTACAGTTTAAGTATTTTTAAAAACACTGCTGGCTTATACTAATGTTAAGATGTTTTCTGATGTTTCCCACTCTTCTACCCATCATCCTCAGCCTTTAATATAATTGTGCATAAATCTTGCCTTATATGAGTGACGTTTTAAGGAAATTAAGTAGATTACATTTGTGTTAACACAAAACGGAGAGAAGTGAATGCTAGCCAGAGGCTATGAGATGAGAATGTTTGAGAATGCAGCAAAAGAACATCGGGACCAAAGATGATTAGGAGGAAGGTAACCCATGGCAGCTCCTCCCCATCCCCATGTCCATGGAGGAATACCCAAATATATAGAAGGTAAAGGTAAAAGAAATTGAATTTGGGACATCTTTTTAAATGTTGTGGATTTGGACATTCTTTTTAAATGTCATAGCCCTGGCTGGTATAGCCGAGTCGATTGAGCATGGGCCTGCAAGCAAAGGGTCGCCGGTTCTATTCCCAGTCAAGGCACATGCCTGGGTTGTGTCCAGTAGGGGATATATGAGAGGCAACCACACATTGATGTTTCTCTCCCTCTCTTTTTCCCTCCCTTCCCTTCTCTCCAAAAATAAATAAATAAAATGTTTAAATGTCATGATACAGGGTGACTCCTACTATTTGGCGAAGAGGGTATATTCAAGAGGTAACATCTATTTTACTTTTTGTGCTGATCTGTCATTTTCTTTATTTGTAAAGACACAGAATACACACATATAGCATAACAGGAAATACACCCTGTTAGCTATGCCTGCAAACAAGGACCATCTCATAAATGAATGTCGGTAATTTAGTTATTCTGTGTATTTCCAGCCCACTTTGACATTCTGCAAAACTTCAAGTTTGGATCCTGTGGGCTTCTGGCTTCTAAATCTTTTATTTGTATTTTATATTTTAGACAGCATGAGAACCAAACCCATTGAGGTTTACGCATAACCTGTTTCACCCTTGGGGTTTGTGGGTGAGTAATAAAAATGTCTGAGCTGGCAATCCCAGCCAAAGGACTTCAGCTTTTTTCCAATTGATAGAGAGCCTACAAATCATTCACAGAGACTTAAACCATTTGGGGAGCCATCCTCAAGACGAGGGGATGGAGAACTGGTGGATGGAGGCGGCCAGTATAGTCATTAAGGATGTTCGTTTCGCAGTCAAGTAAATCTTGGTTCAAACCCTGGTTGTTAATCATGTTTTTCATGTTGTTTAACCTGAGTCCTAGTTTCTTCGTCTGTAAAGGTGGGTAATAATGCCCATATTGGTCTCAAGAATGTAATTGAAATGCATCTGGCACTGTTCCTGGCTTATAGTAAGCATGGAACAATAGTAGACATTGTTTTATTACTGATAATGTAATTATTGTTATTTAATTCATACTCCTCATGTCAAGGAGAGAAAATTTAGGCTCATGGTGGCCTAACCAAGAGCACAGCGATAGAGTGCGATCTGGTACATTATATCCCAATTCTGAGCCCAGCCTTCATTCAATTACTTTTTGAAATTTCTCACAGCTCCTGCCAACCTGTTCAGTTCTACCTTGCACATCTATATGTTTACCTGGGAGACAGGATGATGCAGACAGACACGGTCAGATGGGTCTGTGGAGCAGTGGTTGACTGGGGACATGCTGTGTCGGTGAGCTCACTGTGGAGGCTTTCTTTCTACCTTCCCTATTCTGCCCTCCCTATCGAAACCAAACACTCTCACCTGGAAACTATGCATCATTCTCAAATGCGATGCTCCACCAGTCTTCCAACCCTACCTATGGTTTGCTGTTTACTTTTCTCGGACCTCTACCTCACATTTTTTTTTAAATGAAGGAGAACAGTGTGATGTAGTGGAAAGAACAGTGAGATGACAAGTGAGAAGCAGTTTTATAGTTGTGGTTTAGACACACTGCAATGGTTTATTTTTCTAAAATATATGGGGATTGGATTAAGAAATCTCTTGAACGAGAACTATTGAATCTATGAAAAGAAAGAAGACACGCCATGTATACAATATGAATCTATTTAAACTGCTGTTTTATTGCTTTATGAAAATGGGGGAAAAGGCAGCGTAGTCAATTTTTAAAACATAAAAAGCTGCCATATTAGGAAAATTTAAAAAACCTATTAAATATATGATTTTTGGTTAGCCTTTAAAACCTAATAGTCATAAGTGTATCTTTTTGGTGGTTTTTTTTTGTAGCAAGTGAATAATGTCCTGCATAAAATGAAAATGATAGTCCCATGTTTTAGGCCAGGATTTCCCAACCTGGGCACCACTGACATTTTGGGACAGATAATTCTTTGTGCGGATGCTGACCTGCACGCTGTAGGGTCTTTGGCAGCATTCCTCACCTCTACCCACTAAACCCAAGTCGAAAAGCTCTCTTACCCCTAGCTGTGACAAATAAAAATGTCTACAGACATTGCCAAATGTCCCTTGGGGGTGGGTGGAGGAGAGACAAATTCACCCCCCCGCTGGTTGAGAACCATTGCTTTAGGCACATGTATATAGTAAGTTGAATAGAATGCTTCTTTCTGGCCCAAATCAATGTATTTTTCAGTTTTATTAGTCCGGACAGGAGCAGTGGGATTGCAGGAACAAAGTCCACATGTCAGTATCTTAATGGAACAAATGTATTTCTTGTTCTAAGGTGGCTGTCCTCCATATAGTCATTGAATGGCCCAGGCTGCTTCCCTTTGGGTTCCAAGATTGTGGAGCATATTAAGAAAACACAGAGAACTCATACCAGCTCTTGCTTGCATGTCCCCTTAAGTGATCCAACTCTCTTATATCCACAGGCCATGATGGCATCTAGTTACATGGCTCTTCTCAACTGCGAGGGAGTTGGAGAACATCAGGGAGCGTGTGGACAATTTGGTGAACACTACTATATCTCCCACACCACACATTTACAGCCTGGAGAGTTGGACGCACATGGTGGGAGCCCAGGGTAATTTTCCACTTACCTGTCATCTTTTACCTTGGAAGAGGCCACTAAAAACTAGAACAGAGAATGTTCTCAAATTCTTTTGTGTGCTTTGTGCTTTTCTTTTTATTAAAATGGCACTAATGCAATCATCATGGTGTTATTTCAGTTGCTTACAGTGTTTTTTTAAAAGTCTCACTCCACCCCCTTTTCTTCAAATAAAAGTCTCCAGAGAAGCCCAGAGTATAAAACAATTGGAAGCTGAGCTGGAGTGGATGAAGTAGTGATGGCTCTTTGCTCTTCTAAGCCGCCAAAATCACAGTGCCTAATGGGACCACAGAGCACACTTTGCAGACCTGTGACCTGCACCATTTTAAACCACTTGCTCTGAATGAATATACCCTGTCTGATTTGGTTATAATAGCTGTTATGTTGCTTGGACAAAGGCAATGGGGAGATGTACATTAATATCTCTGCTCATAGGTTAGGAGAGATTTAATTTCTCTCTGAGTCCCTATTAGGAAAATTGCTGGAATCTCAACTGCCCCCAGCAGTCACCTGTGGTTGACAAGATTGAGGATCAGGTTACTGGCGACCCAGTCAGCACACTGGTGCTCTCACTGACATTCTTGCCTTACATCTCAACCCTCAGCCTTCTCCACTGTCGCCTGCTCTGACTGCATTCTCACTGAACTCAGAAACATCTCCGTCTATGAGGCTAAGCTGCACAAATTGGCCTCGTCTCTTTCCCGGTCCTCGACACACTGACGGACTCCCTCAGAATCTCAGTCTCTCTCGTCTTCTGGTGATTCGAGACCATATGGAAACTTATTTCTCCCCAAATCTCCAGAAAAATTTGCCTTTGCCTTCCTGACCCCACTCCATTATCAATCTTTATCACCACCCCCTAACTGGATTTTCTGGGTTAGCTCTGTCTTTTTGACCCTTCCATTTTCAGGGAACATTAGCAACAACATCATTTGCTTTTATTTAGTTAAAAAAATGCCAAACCACCTGTTTTCTGTTGAAATAGGTAGTTTATTTATACTGATATAAAGTTAAAGCATCTTAGAACTGGAGAGGAAAGAATTTGTGCATCTGTGCTGGGGTAGCATTTTGTAATTGTTTAAGAGTACACATTTTAAGAGTCAGACTGCTTTGGTCCAATATGTTGATCTCATAAGCTACTTGAACTTAAGCACATTTCTCAAGTCCACTGCCCCCATTTCCTCAGCTGTAAAGTGGGAATAATAATAGTCCCTACTTCATTGGGTTATAATGTCTTAAAATAGTTAACATTTTTAAAGCAACTAAAAGCCCAGAATATAGTATAAAAAAGGGTAAGGGGCAAGTCAAGGAACATGTATGGAGTACCCATGGGCACAGACAACAGGGTGGGCATTGACTGTGGGGGGTGGAGGGGTAGGTGGCGCAGAGGAGAACAACAGGGAAAAATGTGGGACAACTGTAACTGAACAACAATAAAAAAGATTTAAAAAACATATAAATAGGTAGAGAGATAAATATATTGGTATCCCCGCTGTAGCTCAACCCTGTTGTATGAAAGAAATCTGCTATACCCTGGGGAATCCTCAACAAAAGGTCTAATTATGATTTTAGAAAAATAATAGGCCAGCCAAAAAATCCTGGAACAACAGGTTAGCTACTGAAGCCAATGCCAGGTTGTTTGCCAACCCTAATATTTAAAAGTGAATTTGCTAGTTGGCATTCTATTGTGAGGAAGAGCTTTCCCTTCTTTAGAATGAAGGCGTTCGACTCTCACAAAGTTGTAAGACTCTTCAATGCGTGCTTTAAAAAAAGGTGGAAGTTTGATGAGAAGAGGACATTCATATACTCAAATTATATCCCTAGATTTTACATATTAATTACAAAAGAAAACAGTTACTTATCAGTGAAAAAAGTTGGTGGGCATCGTGGTAGCTACCTTATCAAAGCTGACATCACCAGCAATGGAACAAACTTATATTAGCTGTATCTTGATGGGATCTAATGATAAGGTGACATCATTTGTGTAGTATTCTTGCCAAATTTTCATAAACTGACCTAATCCTAGGAAACAGATCAACCGAAACAAAAGACTAGCTATAAAATCATAGTCCTCTATTCATCCAAAATTGTAATATCACATAGGCAAAGAAAGACTGAGGAACTTTTCCTCTTTAGTCTCTTAAAAGAGACTAAAATGACATTACAACTAATTGTCGTAGGTGATCCTGGACTGGATTCTGTAAGGGGGCAATAAAGAGCATTATAGAGATTGCTATAAAGAGCATTATTGGGTTAAATGGTAAAATTTGAATATGTATTGGGGATTACATGAAATTATGTCAATGTTACACATCATAATTTTTTTCTAAGCTATTTAAGTATAAAGATTCATGATGTCTGTAACTTACTATTAAATGGTTCAGAAAAACATCGAGTGCACTTGTTGAGAGAATTATAAAGCAATTGTAGCAAAATATTGATAATTCTGTTTCAGGGGTAAAAGGTATATAGACCTATTTTTGCAACTTTTCCATAAGTTTGAAGTCACTTAAAATTTTAAAAAATTGAAAAAATAAAGATAGATATAGTGCTCTCCCCCTCCCAACTCCCTGCCCCCGCCCCCCTCCCCGAAACAGTGCATTTAGTATCCAGCTTTTAAGGCCAGCATGAACCTGGAAAATTAACCTGGAAATTTAGTAGGTGCTCAGGAACTGCCCTTGATTGTCAAAGACCCATGAAGACTTACTAAAGAAGACAAATGGCTTTCTGCTTTGGATGTAGAATCTAAAAACGGAAAGCTTTTTGACTAATCTCTTGGATACCTGGTGGAATTTGCTGCAAACTTTTCTGAAGTAGTTTTTCTTGTTGAATTAAAAATCTTTATGGGGTTTTTGTTTCACGCATGAGGCTGGCGTGGGACTCCTCTGGTGCTGGCTATGGCTGTGTGGAAATTGCCCCAGGAGGAGAGAAGCTAAGGTATTATAATGATGTACACATGAACTTACTCTAACTAAGCAGCCTCATTCAGAGGTTTGTCACCTGTGGACTGTTTATGCCTCGTGCCCTTGTCTCTTCCCTGAGACCTCACAGACCACATGCTATCCACAGCAGGTACTCAGGTGAAATCTTTGTGCAAAGAAGAGACCAAAAGAATTGCACATTTAATAATCCCCTTTAAGGGTATGTGAGAGGAGGGAAGGAGTCTGTAGCTGAAAAAGCATTTGTTTCCTGAGCCAGGGGTTGGTGACTTTATCCAGTTTTAAAGATATAGCAATTTCTGTGCATAAAAGAGGAATGTCAACTGAATTGAGGGAGGAGGGAGTTCCTGGGGCAAAGAACTATCAGCCAGTAAGTCTGGGGAGGTCTCTGTGCACAGGTTACATGAGCACTCTTCAACTGAGGCCACATTTATTACTTTTTTCATACAGTGCTGGCTGTTTCTACCTTAGAGTTCTCAAGTGGCTGTTCAGTATTTCTTTAGAGAAATGTCACCCGTGCAACACACATCCCTGGCCACTATCAAAGAAACAAACCAAAATTTTTATTTGTGGATAAAAGGCACTATCCTCCTAAAATAAATTACTCTCCCCACCACACCCTTTTAAGAATTTTGTTATGAAAGCAGTTTCATAAAAAAAAAGGTGTTCAGTAAATCCTCCCAAGTTTCCAGGTCATTGATGGATTTAGGGGTCACTATCTGGACTTCTTCATCAATCTGGAGTCCATAAATTCACTTCTAAGAAAATACTGCAGTTATCTTCATGTACAATTATTCTCATTGCCTCTGATTGGTCAACTCTCCACTTTATGACTGTCTTGACTTGCTCAACATTTGCAGTTAATGTTCTCACTTTCCTTTCTGGTCCCCTGAGGTACTGGTGGCCTCTATCTAGAAAGGCTTGGACCAAACTCCACATTACCGCTAGACTACAAGTCATAGGTACCAGGACTTAAAAGTCTTTGTCTGGCTTCCAACCTGAATGTTTCTGCACACAGATTGAATACTGGTAACTAGGTGTTGCTTCCCCCAATATGTATTTAACCAACTCTCCGAGGGGCCCTCTCTGTCCCATCCCCACTTTAGCTAGCATAACATGGAGATTCCTCAAACCATCAGTATTTGAATTGAAGAATTCTAACCCCATATTCCTGTTAAAAAGAAGGTGATTGTTTTGGTGTTCCCATGTAAAATAAAACCAACAATTTAATACCAAACTTCATCAACTTTTCAGCATAGCCCGGCACCAAACTGTCTTTTCAGCATAGTTTAACATTAAGTATCTACCACCGGATTGCATTTCATTGAGTATGGAGGAAGAGCTATACTACTAGCACTGTGGCCTTGAGAGGACACTTCCAAATAGTTAATCATAACTATTAACTGTGTAGCCACTGTGTAGACTCAGCCTTCCATTATTCTTGATCAACTGGTGCCCTGATCAGCTTGGCCCTCACCTGCTGAGGGGAATTAGCCTTAAATTAGCTTAGATGCTCAGCCAGGAAGCTTTTGGTATGGGTCTAAGAAAAGCTACATTGTCTGTACAGGAAATGACCCTAGCTTAGAAGCATTTTTATCACAAAGTGTGTATGGATGTTTGAAAAACCCCTCATTAACACACATTCTTAAATTCCTTCCTCTTTTCTCTTAAACACCTCTTCCCCACCTCAAATTGGAAAGAGCCTTTTAGCTGGTGAATGCCCTCCACAATCTGAAGCAATTTACTATTACTAGGCAAGTCAGTGGACTGATAAGTAGGCTGTTATTAGTACTGTGCTGATAGGCTCTAGCTATGCTTTTTTTGGACTGTTGATAACTTAACTTTGGATATGAGCAGTGAGTGAGTGAAATCCTTTACGGTTTTTTTTCTTTTTAATTCCGAGGGTATGATTTTCTTATCTTTTCTGGTGTTATTCAATCTGTAGTTCTCATTACAATTTCCCTTCCTCCTTTCCTTCCTCCCTCCTTCCTTTCCTTCCTTTCCTTCCTTCCTTCTTTCCTTCCTTCCTTCCTTCCTTCCTTCCTTCCATCCATCCATCCATCCATCCATCCATCCATCTATCCATCTATGATCTGAGATATTGTAGAACTCCCAGAATGTAGCAGTTACTGTAATGATTTAGAGTTTATGGGTGGACTGAGCCTATAGAAACCCAAGCAAATCACAGTGACACATGCAATTATCAAGTATAGGAGACTCAAAGTAGCCCTACTTGGATCCCCATTGTATCTTAGTCTTCTTGCTGCTATACTTTTACTTGTAATATACAATTCCCACCAGGTAAGTAGTTCCCCACAGATTTTCCAGTGACTTCCCACATGGCCAAGTTTAACTTTTTCTTGAGGATGACTTTCCAGCCTACATTAAATTCTAATTCCTGAAATGTAACCCTTATTTAATCATAATATATTCTTGGGGTAAGTTGTCTGCCATCTTTGTTGGAATTTAAATTTTGTGCTATTATTTATCATTTTGAGGTTTTGCATTCTGTCTTCCCAGTTAGACTGCAAGTTCCTTCAGGGCAAAAGCTTGTCTTTAACCTCTCAGAATTGTATCATGGAAGAAGCACTGTTCTAGATTTCAGGAGTCTGAGTTCTAGCCTCACTTCTACAACTAACTGAATTTGTGGCCATTAGCCAGCAATTTAATGTCTTGAGTTTTAAATATTCTAATATAAAAATGTAGCATTCAGGATTGATAATTTTCACAACCCCTTTAAATTCTTAAGTCCAAGTAAAATACACAGCACTCAGCTCAGTGCCTGAGAAAATTTTGAAATATTGCTTATTGTCAAGAGTATTCAAATGTGATTGACTTTGGTTAAGCCATCTTTCTAAAGGAACCCTAAAATGCTGGGGATGTTCTTCATACCAATGTTTTTATTGACAAGGATTCTCCTTCCAACGATGAGCATAATGATGGAATCAAATCCTAGACCTGTCGCTAATTAGCTGTGTCACCCTGGACAAGTAATTTAATGTCTTTGGCCCTCACTTTCTTCATATATATTCTTAAAATTATGAATAATTCTTGACTCACAGAATTGTTTCATGAAGTAAAGACAAATATTAGCTGCTACCTTGAACTGAAAGAGAAATGAAAGTTAGATATATAAATTATTTGCATTTTAAATTCCTTATCTTCTAACTTGGAGGGTGGTATAATTTACCCAAGAGTCTTAAGGAAACTGTGGCAAAGGTTTCAGAGTAAATTTTGAATTTTCCGGGTGAGATTATTTCAAGATCCTGGAGCTCCATTAGGGCAAATGGCTGCCTTGACTTTCTTTGGGTGGGCCTGTCACTCTTCAGTAGCATCATTTCTTTTTTTTTCTAATTTTTAAAATATTTTTTTACCAGTAGCGTCATTTCTTTGAAGGGTAGGTTGACAAATGGAAAGACAGTGAGGTCTAATTAGCCAGTATTATTCCTTAGCAGACACCTTTTTGATATGTTAATGGACAGAAACACTGGAAAAATAGCTGTGCAAGGATTGAAATATCTGGGAGTGTACTTGTGCTCCCTTCTCCTAACAGCACAATTAGTGGATTGGAATCTGGTTTCATTGCCTGGAATCCTCCTGAGATCTTTTACTTTCTATACCTTCATGGCCCTGTTCTCAAGCAATCATAATCAGAAAGGCCAATTTACTTGAAATAAATATGTAACTTGTTTCAAAACTAAATGTGATTGGTTATTGGATTGTCAGTCTCCTCCATTTGTGTGGCTGCAATTTTCACTATTAAGGGTCCACTGTTAAAATAGCTTTTGTCCATTTATATTAGAAGGTAAGGTTCACATTTAATAGGCCTGAGGGAGAATGTCTGGCACTTACTGAATTACCCAGTAGAACCATTCTGGGTACTTGGTGTCCTGGAATCATCAAACTGCCTTCTTGGGAAACAGCCAACCGTCCCCCCAAATAACAAAGAAACTGGATTCCAGGGCTAGTAGTTGTAAATGTTTAAAGAATGAAACACATTATATTTAAGAGAAAACTACCCTTCGGGCTTTTTCCCTGGAAACTTTAGAAGTAATGATCAAATTAAAGCAACAATTTTACAAACAAACAAGTCCACCTCTGGAGATGTCGTTTTAAGCACAGCATGTTGAAGAGAACGTGGAGACATCAGCCAAACACACGATTTGCCCTTATGGCAGGCTTGTTTCTTCTATTTAATAGCAGTAGCTAACACTGAGCCCTGAAAACTGGAGTTTGTTTTATTGAGGAATGTTTGGAAATAAACTTTTAGTTCCAATAAGCACTGTTTTCTTAAATTGCCAGCAGGTGATCTTCAAAAGACTCAGGGACTCAATTAAAATAAAATAGTGTGCAAAGCTAAAAAAAATTCATGCTTTTATGTAAAAGTCCATTCTGATCTTCCTTCTGTCTGTGATGGTTCCTTTATTGCAGCTTCTCTGTGATTAGTTCCCTTCCACAACTTCTGGGTGGCTTTTCTTCTGACTTTTCTTACATCAAATCATCAAATGTCTCCCTTGGCACAATAACATTTCAGGTGACAGAGGAAGACAAATATAGATTGATCATTGGATCTGCCTTCAGGATTTTCCCTCTTACCTCTGTCTGGGCCATGAAAAGAAGCATTAGCCCATAAGCCCAAGACATAATGACACTTGGATAACTGGACCATCAGGAATGTGATACACTTGGTCTCTTTTATGAGTTTTCTTTTGGGATTATAGTATTGGAGAAGGACTGTGAATATACTTGTTACCATTCTCATACTTCCAACAAGAGATGAGCCAACATTGCTAATCATGGGTCATTCTAACATGATTAACTAGTCAGAGGGCCTTTTAATAAGCCTTCTATACTACAAGGAGATCTGGGCTTTATTCATATACTGCTGAACAATAGTGGGAAGGAGAGCACCCAGAGCTACCTGAGTTTAGAGACACATCTTACTGATAAGGGAGGGGAACTTAAGTCCTTATAGGGACCCTGGTAAGAGTCTTAGGGTTTGCCAATTTTAGTCAATTTAGTTTTTAACCTAAGAGTAGAGTTTTCAGTTTTTATCAATAGTAAAAAAGATTGTCTTACGGAAGCAATTTCATGGTTGCTTTTCATGTCAACGTTAGAGCTAAAGATACAGGCTAACAATCTCTGCTCTTTAGTAACGAATCATAAACCTGCCATCCACAAATTAATATCTTCTTAGCTTTCTGACTAAACTCATGGTGTTATCAATGTAGTGATCTTTTGAAACTGCTGTTTTTGTGACCTGTGGCATCTTTTGGGATAATAAACTTGATATGCTTATTAATTACAGAGAAAGTTTTCTCTATTACTCTTCAATTTGACTTTTTAAAATGTTGAGGATAAACCCTGTATTCTGGCTAGCCAAACACATTGTGTTATTAAACTCTTTGCTATGTTCTTTTAAAAAGTCTTTGTCTTTCCAAACTGAAGAATGTTATTTCTTAGTCTGTTCTCATGAAGAGGTTCCTTGTCCAATTTAATAGTTCTTCTCTGGTTGTCTGCATGCCAGTTCTCAGTTTTCTTGCTCTATAATGACCAAGTGATTCTCATGTCTGCAGGTGTGGGTAAACCATGTTTCCATAGATGGGGTGGATTAAGTTTTATGCTGTTTCCAAGGCTCTTTCTGATGATGCTCAGGATACTGCAGCCTTCTCAGCCACAAGAGCACATTGTGCTGATTTCTTAAAGTCTGTAGTATGACTCTTTTCTGAGTCATAATTGTTCAGGTTATTTTGAGAGTAAGGTACACTTCTATCCTTTGTTTACCTAGCTTCTGTTGCTACTGAAACATTTGGTAATTACCAGGGATCTTTGAAATACTGTAGAAAAACCTCAACGTATTGATCCTAGATTTACTTTTCTTATACAATGTTCTCATTTTAATTAAATAATTTTTCCATTACTAGCATTTGGTTTTTTAAAGCAATGAGGTTTCACAGTGGGAAATAATTTATAAATAGCCTGGAAGTCAAAACTTTTTCAAAGTTAGTATATTAAGTACACTTTTAACCCATTAGTATTTTGCTCTCCATAATAGTACATGTATAATGTCTCCACTAAACATATACATATATAAACATTGCGGGTTTAATGTTATAGTGAAGGGGACAGACATGGGAGACAGAAAAATGGGATTTCATGCAGATGAAGTCTATCAGGGCAATATTAAGTTCTCTCTTCCTGAAAGCCTCAGCATCACCATTCACAAGTTGAAGAACATAAATCTTCATAGACATTGTGAAATTAATAGCATGATGCCTATGGGGTATTTGGAGATCGTTGAGAAGGAACTATTTAGGTTTAATTGATGATGGTATCAAAGGAATGAGCCAAAGGGAGTTTACACGCTAGTTAACAGAATGGTTCCCTGGACTCAAACGTAAGTTGGAATCTGACTCCACCACATACTGATGCAGTGACCTTGGGTGAGTATGTTAAAAATTGAAAGTCTGTTACCCCATTCATATGTTGGGGATAATGGTAACACTTATCTCACAGGTTGTTGTGAAGGTTAAAAAAGAAAATACGTGCAAAACACTTAGCATCACATCTGGTATATAATAACTGCTAAATATACTAGCTGCAATAATAATAATTACTGCTATGACTATTATTATTGATATGGGACCTCCAAGTTTTTAAATAGAACTAATTGTTGAAATTTATTGACTATGATATAAAACATTCATTAAATTAAGTTTGAATGCTACTAAATTGACCTGAGGAAACATCTTTTCCAATGAGTATTTTATATATCAAAGTAAAATTATAATTCAAGCTGATGGAGGAGAGACAAACATATAAAACTACAATGTAATAATGTAAGGACTGTCTTCGAGGTGTGAACAAATGGCAGAGGTGCCCAGTGATTATTGGGAATATCTACCTTTCTTGAGACTTTTTTGGGGGGAGAAGTGCCCATATTTTCCTCTTTACCCTTGACTTCAATGTGGGATCCTTGACCCTGGCCTGACCAATCAGCACTGTGTCCTGTGCACTGCAGTGATTGTGTCAGAGGTGAGCTCATGCCTGGGAAAATCAGGTTAAAGATTTAGTTTAAGTTTCTGGGAGACATTCTTTTTATACTTGGGCTTGTGAGAGTGGAAGCCTGGCATCATTGGCCTCTATATTGCCGTGATGAGAAGAGATTCTTTTTGTCAATGGAAATAACAGGTGATGACAGACAGGTGGAGAGAGTAGGTCCTTATAACCCTGAAATTTCTAGCTATTGGTGCCTTTATGCTTAAGCTGGCATGAATTAGGGTTTTTTATTGCTTGCAATCAAGGAAATCATGGCATATATAATAATTAATTTTATTTGGACAATTAAGAAAGTTTCTATAAAGGTTGATTCTAAAGTCACAGGAGGGGGTGGAATAGAGGAAATTCAGAAATAAGGCAGAGGGAGTAGCAGGACCAAGGCACTAATCTGTGAAAAGCCGTGTTTGAAGAATATAATATCAGCATGGCCAAGCTTATACTTCTCTGATAGTCATGCTTGGACCAGCCAGTTTTCTTATATCTGTGGGTATCATGGTATAGTTTAAAGAAAATGGGCTTGAGAGAAAATTTAAATCCAAGATATGTCAGTTATTGAGTGGGTGACCTTAGCTACCTAATCTCATCGAAACTCACTTTCCCATTCTTTGTTATGAGAATAAAAATGCCTATTTTTATAGTTTTTGAAAGATTAAATAAATGATCTAGGAAGCACTCAAATAGTTTTTGCCTGCCCCCAAGGGTCGGGGCTCCATAAACATATGATCTACACTGACTTCCAACAATTGCTGCTGGAGGGATACCATCTTCCGATTCACTTAATGTTAAGTGGGGAATGCTTTGTGTTTTGATATTTTTTGCTGTGAGCCGTTACAGAGTATGCTGGTCGACGTTTCTGTCTTAACATTGAGTATGCTAAACACAAATATTCCTCTGAAGAGTAAGGATCTCTTGCTGTGCCCGGCACGACTCCTTTGAGCAGCAGACGATGACCCTCATGGTGTCGTAGAGGTGGATGGCTGCGCACAGAATCTGTAACGACTCCTGTAGTCCAGACCCGTGAACTATTTCCAAACTGAAACTTCAACGGGAGCTTTTATCCTCACGTCTTGTGTGCTTCTGGTGGAACAAATAATAAAGCAGAATTCTGGGAGAGGGCCCAGAACCAGCTGGATACTGGTTAATCCATGTTTTAGTACTATTAGTGCATTTTCTTTTTCTCCAAGACTAGGAATGCCAGGAAATGTTTCGTGTGAGTAAAATACTAACCTTTCAAAGTCAAGAATTCCCCCCCAAATCTTTGCCTGGGAAGATGTGCAACCGCCACCCAGCTGTGAATTCTGGTACTTTTTGAGCATGAGGATGTGCCAGACCCTGTTCTGGACACTGACAGGGTCCGTCAGAACCGGGGTGCGTGGCTCATTGGAGGAAGCCCGGTCAGCTGAAAATGTGGGGAAATGTATCAGATGTCATAGTATTTATTGTAATATAGCATAGGAGAAAATTTAAAAAATGATTTAGATCAGTGATTTAAAAAATGTCTGTGATTATTGTCCAAAATAAAGAAATGCATTTTTATAGACACATACATTTTATATAGATGCCTGCATACAGATGTATAACTGAAAAAAGTTTCTCGAGTTAATGTTCATCTTACTCCTTGAATGCAATCTGATGTTTTCTATTCTCTTCTACTTTGTACTATTTTATTATTTTTTTGCAATGCTGCAAATACTGGCCAGTGACTCTTTAAATTTATTTCAAACCTATAAGTGAGTGGTGATTGGATATAGATGATCTAAGAATCATCACTCGGGTAACAATCATGTAAAGAAGAACTGATTTTTTTCTTGATCAACTTTTATTATATTCAGTTACAAAGGACGTTTGTTGAAGGAGAAGTTGACCTAACAGATGTAAATAGGTTGACTAAGGGAGATATTTGGACCTACAGTTGGCAAGCCGCATGTTAAGTGCAAGCAGGAGTATATTAACATAGCTAGATTAGTTCGTAAACCACAGCAGCCAAGGTTTCTAATGTAACCTCTGGCCACTCAACCCCTAATCAGGGGAATGTGGGCATGAAAGTCATAATGGAGGTCATCAAAATTGAATATAGCACTAATCATAACAGGTGAAAAGAGGATGAAATTATGTGATTATTGTGAAAATGTTGCGACACTATCTAACAGTAAAGAGAAATAACCCATTAGGTTTTAGTGCTAACCTTTGAAGGTTGGTGCTTTGGTTGCAGTATGTTAACAACCCAGAAATTTTGTTTAGTTAGATTATCGAATGGCCACAGATGGATTCTGCTGTTCTTGTAATATTTTTCTTCTTAGCCTCTTCTCTTGGAAGCTCTTATTATTTCTGAAATGCAAAGATTAATAAAAAAATAGACAACAAGCAAGGGAAATGCCTTCCGTAAGAGAAAAATGAGAATTAATCACAAGTGTTCATGTTTCCCCGTGCAGGCCCTGCTGGCAGTCCCCTTTGTTGTCGCTTGGGTGCACCAGCCCTGAAGATGAAGCATGTTGTACTAGGGCTCTTGTTTCTTGCAAGAAATGCCAAGCAAATTACCAAACTGTATTGCAATTCTATAGTGTGAGGATGCTCAATACTATTCAAAAGGGTTCCTTGTGTCACTTGCTGCAGGTCTGCTAGAAGTGACTGCCTCAGCTAATAATGGCATACTGAACTAGAAGGTGAAAATTGTGGCCCACAAAGTATTTACTTGGTTAACTTTTTCCTGGTCTTTAACAGCCAAATGTCATAGGATATACAGATCTCTCAATACAACATTTTCAGGTGTCTGTTTGTGGGGAAAATCATGTTTACATCTCCAAAAGCTCAGTACAATGTTAACACCATATTGCACAGGAATAGTTTTGAGTTCTACTCCAGATGCTATTGGTAGAATGCCAGAAGCAGAAGTGTGGGCATTGGGAAAGTGCACGTGCGTCAACCAAGATGATGGAGGTGCTGAACTAAGTAGGAGGGGCCATGCCGCTCCATTCAGCGCAAGTTGTTAACAACCTTGATAGACAATATCAAACCTTGATAATTGTTTTGCGATTATGAAGCCATGTTTTAAGCATTTACATCTAACATGATAGTCTATTATTTACATATAGGCATTTTACTGTTTTACTATGCTTGGCGGTTTCAACATAACATTAACGTATATTTCAACCACTTTAATATTTGTTTTTTAAAAATAGGTAAGTGATGTTAAATAGGATATGCCTGTAATTATAAGATAACTAAAACTGAAATTTGAGTTTTGTGATAAAATATTAATATGCCTAGAGTTCTTATTTCTGCTGAATCTATGACCTTTTGAATCTCTCTGAAACAATCCACTTGTTTGTATAAAAATGGTTAAGCTCTCAGAGATACAGAGAACATTTTGATGGTTGCCAGATGGGAGGGGGTCGGGACATGGGTGGAAAAGGTGACGGGATTGAGAAGCGCAGACTGGTAGTGAGGGGATGTAAAGTGCAGCGTAGGGAAGGTAGTCAGTCATGTTGTAATCGCTGGGTATGGTGCCAGGTGGGTGCTGGATTTACCAGGGTGGTCCCTTTGTACGTTATATAAATGTCTAATCACTGGGTTGTAGACATTGCACATTTTCTTCGCCCTGTTAACATTTGGGACTGGATAATTTTGTGTTGTGCATTATACAATATTTAGCAGCTTCCATGGTCTCTACCCACCAGATGTCAGTAGCACCCCCCAGTTTTGTTAATCAAAAATGTCTCCAGACATTGCCAAATGTCACCTGAGGCCACAGTGGAGAACCACTAAATTGTTGCATTAGTTAGGTCCTAACAGGAAGCAGATGGCATACTTACATGGTGTAAATGAGAGAGTGTAATGAAGAAATGGTCTGGGTATGGATGGGCATGAGGGAGTTCAGTACGGGCTGATGGAGTACCTCTGGACTGGCAAGGGTGTAGAAGATGGTCATGTTTGGGCCTGAAGGCC
Organism: Desmodus rotundus; assembly: GCF_022682495.2. Classification (NCBI taxonomy): domain Eukaryota; kingdom Metazoa; phylum Chordata; class Mammalia; order Chiroptera; family Phyllostomidae; genus Desmodus; species Desmodus rotundus. The sequence goes on from NC_071392.1 coordinate 119,810,489, forward strand.
AAGGGGTGAGAGTTGTTCTAGAACAGAATCCAGGAGAGGACCCCCTGATAGGAGCTGGGCCTGCCGCAAAGGGACAGATCCTTTGGCCACTCAGTCTGGCAAGGAGGTAGTTGGGAGAGTAAATGCCCCAACCTGAATCTCCAGTGGTGTCTGTTATTTCTTGAACTTGACCTGAAACCGGAGGGAAAGGGAGCCTTTGATGTAATGTTTAAAGATCAGTCTCTCGGGCCCCCAGCAAGATGGAGAAGAGTGAAGAGTACATCTGGGAAGGGAGAGACTATTGGATACATTTCAATATGCAGCACTATATTGATTATTGCCTCCCAAATATGAGCATTATTTATAGTTTTATGATCCATTTTTATGTGCTGCAGACAAATTCCACCACCACCAGTTTTCCTCCTCCTCCTTCTTTAAATGTTGCCTTTAAATTCTTTCTATTTGTGAAAGAATTATTTTATTGGTTTTCCTAGTATTTCTTTGTAGTCTCTTCTTCTGGGTTCATCCTCTGTCTTCCAGGGAAGATAGGTTGTGTGATAGTAAATGCTTTATGTATCACTTAAGATAGGCTAGGCCATACCACAGGAAGGAGACACTTGCAAATTTAAATTGCTAAACACAAAGTTTATTCTTTGCCTTGCGCAGTACTGTGTGGGTCAGGTGACTCTCCATGGCCCCTGCTTCATGGGGAGGCATTTTTGAAAAATGCATATTTAAGCAGTTCTAAGTTGGTAGATATTTTGTCTCAGCAGTTTGAAAATAAAAGTCTTCAGCTTTGTGTTTCTGCTGTTGCTTTTGAGAAACCAGGTAAGAGGGTAATTGTTTCTCTTTCGATGACCTCACTTTCCTACCCACAGTATACCCCACCCACCTCCAGTTGCTTTTAAAGTCTTTTTTTAATTTTAGTGGCCTGCAATTTAACTATACTAGATCTAGGTGTGTATTTCACTTAATTATCCTTCTTGGGATACCCTCAGCTTCAGGAATCTGAGAACACGTGTCTTTTATTTTGGAAATGTATCAGATTTCATTCTTGAATATTACCGGTACCTCTTTCTCTGTCTTTCTGGATTTTGGATCAGATGTATCTTAGACTTTCTCATTCTAGGTTCCCTGTGTCCTAGCAGTTCTTTCTATTTTCTGACCATTTATCTCTGTACTGCATTCTCGGTGAATTATTTTTGCGTTACTTGTAATTTATTTTTAACATTTAATATTATTTTGTATTAGATTCAGGTGTACAGAATTGTGGTTAGACAATCATACACTTTACAAAATGTCCCCTGCCCCAATATTTCCAGTACTCACCTGGTACCATACATAGATTGGAGTATTTCCTACACTGTACTTTACAGCCCTGTGACTATTTTGTAACTACCAGTCTGTACTTCCTAATCCCTGTACCTTTTCTACCCAGGCCTCCAGTCCCCACTAGCAACCATCAGTCTGTTCTCTGTGTCTATGATTCTGTTTCTGTTTTGTTTGCTCATTTATATTGTTCTTTAGATTCCATGTTATAAGTGAAGTCATTTAGTATTTGTCTTTCTCTGACTGACTTATTTCACTTACCGTAATATCTTAGTGAATTTTTTAGATGTAGCTTTAAGTTAAATTATTTTCTCTTCAGTCAATGTGTTATTGATTTTCTAATTTGAATGATAATATTTTTATTTTTACAACTTTTGTTACTTTTCAACTTTAACTGATCACTCACTGCAGTCATAATTTTGATACACTCTTACATTTCTCTAAGTGTGTTTGTATATGTTCTGATAATTCCAGCATCCTCCAGACTGTGTGTGTGTGTGTGTTTCTCGGTACCCAAGAAATAACATGTTCTTTTTCTTCATGTGTTTTGTGCTTTTTTATCGTGATCTTAAGAGTCTGGAAGCTCTATCTGTAGGAATTGTTGATGCCTCTTGGAGTCCCAGCTCCACTCAGAGTTCTCCATTTGACTTAGCACATTGCTGAGGCTGTTGACTTTTACCTTTTATGCCAAAGCTCCCAAAACCAGAGAACTAGAGACCACGAGGGAAGACTTTGGTGATGTGTGGTACCTCCTTGTCTTGATTTGAATTTGATTCTACTACTAATGAGTTTTAATGTTTTTCTTATGTTTGTTGATTGTCAGTGTTTTTATGTCTGTGCTTATCTTTTACATAATTTTTTGGAGGGGCATTTATCTCTTTCTAGCAAGTTTATATGGTATTTTATATGTAAAGGATGTTAACTCTTTGTCATGTTGCAAATACATTTGCAAAAATTTTGTTTATGATATGCAGAAAATTTACATCTTTATATAATAAAAATATCTATTTTAAGTGGTTTCTTCCTTTTTTCCTTCCTGTTTGGAGAAATCTCTCCCAATTTGTATGAGGTAAGTATTCTCTAATATCTTTCTACATTTCTTTTACCATATCAATCCTACATTTAAACTTTAATCACTCTGATATAAGTCTTAGTATATGTTATAGGGTAGTGATACAAATTTATGTTTCCAAACACTTAATGCCTCAAACCATTTACTGATATTAATTTTTGCCACTCTTTTAAATTACCACTTGTATCACATTATACATTATATTTTTTATTTTCTTCCTTGGCCAATAATTATTTAAGACAGTGCTTTTGAATTTCCAACCTTTAATAAAAACCTTGTTGCATTCAGGAGCTATGGCCTCTGCAATGTCTGTTTTTTTTTTCATTTGTTGAGTTTTCCATTATAACCCAATATGAACTTAAGTTTAGTCAGTGTTCAGTATATTCTTTAACTTATCTATGATATTAATTCTAATTCTTCCTTATTAAAAATGGTATGTTTAATAACCTGTATAAATTACTTGGTAAGATTTTAACTTGCGGATCATATCACAGGTTCTTTCTAGTATAATGTACCTGCTTAGCGCCCGGCTGGTGTTAACGATATCCACTAAACAAATTGTAGTGAAATGTGCACAGTTCTTGCCCATGACTTTTCTGGGTGTAAAGTTCATGCCTTCTTTGACCTTATCCTGGCACTTGATGTGTAGACAATAAACACTTTTTAAATGCAGTAGAATTTTAGCCAATTAACTCAGTGCATACCTGCAAGAGAAAATTCCTGAAGAGAGTAAATCACAGTAAAGAAAAATAGTAAAGAAAATCATTGTCCTCTGGTGATCGAAGAGAAGGTGACAGGCCTTCAGATATGGTTCTGGTGACTATTTCTTTCCCCAAACATACACAGATATTCTGTCTACCCCCATAAATTTGTCTTCTGAAAAACTCAGTCTTGACAGTGGATAGAATTTGGTGGGCCTGGGATATGGGATTTCTATTCCTAGAGAAATAGACCTCCATCAGATCAATTGTACTATTGAAATAAGCTTCTTTCCAGGAAATAGTATTAATCCGGAAGTAGAGCCAAGAGCCCTCTCGACTCCACCTATAAAGATCATGCTGATGTCCTCATCTGGCTAAACCCTTATGTGGCTTGAAAGACACACTTCTTCTGTGATAAATTTAAACATAGAATTCTTTACTCACATTAGTAACCCCAGTATCCAGCCTGAGCCTTCCTAAATAGGCAGCCATTCTCCTCCAAGTCTTCCCACTGATGCTCTTAGTGTGTGTGGGGGTGATATGGGCTTCTCTGGGGCCCACTGACCAGCACTTTTCCCAGTCTGGGGAAGTCTTTCCCCCTCCATTCCTTTGCCCTTTTCCTTATTTAGGGACTCTTTTTCTCCTCTTCCCTGTGTACTGACCATCTAGCACTAGTACCTTAAAAGCTTAGGATCATTAGAAGGACAATTAGGTAAATTCAAGGATAATTAGAAAGATGATCTGAAAGAACTTCCCTTTTCAGCTGCCACATAGACCTAAGCATCCCTGAAGGCAAGAGAGCAACAAGGGCCTGGCCGACCTTAAGGGAGTGTGCATGCTTGTGTGTGTTTGCATGTGTGTGATGGGAGAGAAAGGGAGGGTGTGAGAATTGGAAACACAAATGAGTATCTTAATTACCCTGTTAAAGGCAGTAGATCCTCTTAATTCTCTCTAGAGACAATCTGCATTACTTCTTTCAGGGCCTATGAGTGTGACAGACGGAGTGAGCTCGCTGTCTGACTTCCCACATGGCTTGCTCCCAGGACAGAGCCAGAGAAGCCTGGGCTGAGGCTGTGGAAGGCTGAGGAATCTGTTGAGCTTTCTTCCTGGGCTGCTGACCAGATTCAGATTCACGCTCTCTGGGAAGTCTCTGATTCCCTCTCTCCAGACTTCCCGTCTTCATTACTTGCCTATGGCAGTTTGACCCCCTCTCTTGCTTTCTTGAATCTTGCCTCACTCTTTCTTTCTCCCTCTCTCTGTCCCAAGAACCCAGGGGAAACAAAATGGTGGCCATGTGTGAATCTGGCATGTAGACCTATTTGTTTGACCTGAACTCTGGGGAAGCCTGTACAGTTTGTGTTTAATTTTAATTAGTGGCCAATATTGAAACACTGAACAATTTTGTGTAAGAATTCAAATTTACAACTTCTCTTAAAGTTTGGAAGATCTGGTCATACTGGGCCCACATTTGTGATAAAAATGGGTTGGAGTCCTTAAAAACATTATGCTAATTGAAAGAAACTAGTCCCAAAAACCCACATATTATATGATCCCATATATATGAAATGTCTAGAATAGGCAAATCTACAGAGGCAGAAATTGGATTAGTGATTGCTCGGGGGTAGCGGGGTCGGAGGGAAATGGAGACATTCTAAAGGTACAAGGTCTCTTTTGGAATGTTCTAAAAGTGATTATAGTAGTTGTTGCACATATCTGTGAATATACTAAAAAGCATTGAATTGTATACTGTAAATGTATGAACTACATAGTATGTGAATTGTATCTCAATACAGGTGTTTTATTTTATTTAAGAGTAGGTTGGATCTAGGTGGCATATGCCACGTATCCCATCCTTAGGTGAACTCCAGTTTGCCACGGCCAGAGTCATTCTGCATCGATTTTACCACACTGGGGCCCAGCTGGCTTCCCTCTTTATGATATATGACTGGCCTGGTTTGGCTTCTGATATTTTAGCCTCAATTTAATGTTTGTGAACATTTCCCTTTTTTCCTAGTATCTTCCTCATGAAAGTTCTCTTTTTTCCCCATACCTTTCCCCATGAAAATTACCTTTGTCTATCTCAGAGCACGTCTTCTATACTGTAGAAGAATTACAAATTGTTCTTCATTTCTTATTAGTACCAATATTGCTGTAATATTAAATCCTATCACATCCAAACTTAAAAAATACAGTTTGATTTATGAAGCAAATACTGTGCATTATACCAACAGAAGACTAACAGGAAATGGTTTATACTCCCAAATCATCTAAGTATTCTCCCCTGAACAGTATGACCACTCAGGAGACGCTGCTGCAAGACTGGCGATAGAGCTGGAAGAGCTGGCCCTTTTAAACAGCTTGTTGATGGACTGGCCTGTGAGAAAAGCAACACTGCATTGAAACTCTTAGGGATCCTTTAAATCGGTGGATTATATGGTCGCTTGATTAAGTTTGGGTTATGTAAACAGCGGAGTGTTTAGATTTAGGCTTGGCTGTTGGAGTCCAGGCAGCTGTTTGTACTTAAGTCCAGCAAGAAGTCTTGTTAATCAAAGAACTGACTGAATTTCTTTCTTTCTCCCACCCCCGCCCGCTGCTTTTTTTGTACCTGTGTTGTTTTTCCTCCTGTCCAAACCCTTTGGGCTCAGGACTGTTGGGAGGCAAGGCAGAGCATTTTGAAATCTCCTCTGAGGACCAGGAACTTATTTTTTTGATTACATGGATGTGCCCCACAGATTTTCCTCACTGTGAGGTAATCATGTCATTTATCCAAGTTTCACAAAGCCTTTATTATTCCGGTTAGTTCATATTTTTGAAGCTAAGTCATCAGTTTGATGCGTTTTGTTGTAAAATGTGGTTTAACAGCTTGTTAGCACATTTATTTTTTTTAATGGAACCCAAACTATTTCATGCTTGAGCAGCGGTGGATTTAAGAGCCGATGAAAAGCTCCAGGAGCTGTGTGCATTCAGCACAAAACAATGGCAGGAGAACATTCTGGAGCAGTGTGGGGCTGGGACCAGGGGTGGCGCATCGGCTTTCCTCAGGAGCTCTAGGTTGTTTTTTTTCTGACAGTGTCTTGTAAATAGCCAGTGTTGCATGATGCTCGTTGGTTTCAGGTCGTCTGGGATGCACTGGATCATTTGTGCAGTCTGAGTTCATGTGGTTTTTCTGCCCTTTGAGATGATTCTGTTTTATTTTATGTAGTCCGCAGAGCAAAGGGGGGACTTGGACTGTTGTTTTCTGTCTTTCACACGTGGCTTTGTAAAGTCTCAGAACTAACGGGTTAGAACTGAGAGATACTGTGGAGCGTGGTGAGTGTCAGCGAGCCTTTGAGAAGTAAAAGTAGGGAAGCCACAGGGTCTTTCCACAGCTTCATCCCAAATCCAAACTGGGTCATTTTCCCCGGAGGCAGCAAAAGTGAACATTCTGTGTTTAACCAAAACCAACATTTTGGTTGAGATTTTGATAATTTGGGGATGAAATAATTTAAATTGGCCTAAATCTAGATCTATCTTTGTACCAAGCTAGGTATTTGTTGGGTGAAAAGATCTCCCTGGAGAGAAACTCATAAAAGTGGGATTGGTGCAAATGGACTTTCTGATTCAGCTAAGATGCGGCCTTACTAGCCGCGCTCTTTGCATTTCTGTGCCATCGATCCATAAACCAGAAAGTTGATTTATTTTGCTATTCAAGTCAAAAGTCAGAGCTCATATTCCCTTTATATTCAAGCAATTAAGAGAGTAAGGAAAAGTTTTATGGGAAAGAAGATTAGTTTCTTATAGAATAAGGTTTTTAAATTAGGTATTATGTAGTTCTGATACATTGCTCAGAGCCTAGATTTTTTAACAAATTAAAAAAATTAGAGGTGGGGAGGAGGGGGGAGAGAGAGAGAGAGAGAGAGAGAGAGAGAGAGAGAGAGAGAGAGACTGAAGTACCTGCATGAGGGAAGAGGAAAAAACCATATGAGAAAGATTACCAACCACCCTGCTTAGTGATTACCTAACAATGGATGAGATTCATATTTCTCATCTGCCCACACTTCCAATGTCTCTTTGAGGTTGAGGACATAAAATGGAACTCCTGTAGGACTGTGGAGTCCTATGATAATCCTGTGTTTAACTTGTTGAGGAGCCATTAAACTCTATTTACAGTGGGTTTACTGTTTTACGTTTTTACTAACAAATATATGAGGGTTCCAAATTCCCCACGTCCTCACTAATTGTTTGTCCTTCTTATTCTGACCATCTTAATGTGTGTGAAGTGATATCTAATTGTGGGTTTGATTTGCATTTTCCTCATTGCTAATAATGTTGAACATCTTTTCATGTGCTGTTTCCCCAATTTTATATCTTTTTTGGAGAAATGTCTATTCAAGTCCTTCGCCTGTTTTTAAAATTATGTTCTTTGACTACTTTTGTTATTGTTGAGTTGCAAGAGTATTTTCTCTCATTCTGTGTCCTTTTACTTTCGTGACAATGTCTTTTGATGCACAAAAGTTTGTAATTTTGGTGATGTTCAATTTATCTTTTATTTTTTTGCCTGTGCTTTTGGTGTCATGTATAAGAAACCATTGCCAAATCCAAAGTCTTGAAAATTGACCCTTTTTTGCTTCTAAGAGCTTCACAATTTTAGCTTTTCTATACATCTTTGATACATTTTTAGTTTTTGTACATAGTGTAAAGTAAGGTCTTTGTTCTTATGCATTTGGGTATCCAACTGTACTAGCACTATTTGCTGAAGAGGATATTCTTTCCCCCCATCGTTGGCCTTGGCATACTTGTAGAAAATCAATTGACCGTAGAAGTATGGGTTTATTTCTGGAGTCTCCATTCCATTCCATTGGTCATTGTCTATCCTTGTGCCTTTACCTACAAATTCAATTGTGAGTTCTCTTTATCCTAAATTATTTAGAAATTATTTTGAAAATTTTTAATTAAAGGGTTTTATGACTAATACCTTCATTATTAACCTACATTTTTCTTTTCTTGAGTTTAGAGAATGTGATGTTCATATGATCATTTCATTTTCTTGAAGTCCAGTAATTGTGCCAGGTATTAATGGTGTTTTAGTTTTTCCTGGAACACGATGTGCCGTTTTTAAGCAGAAGATTCCCATCTACTTTATTTTGGGCACGTTTTCTTCTATTGCACCTCTGTCTATTTTTTCTTGTTTTTTTTTCCTATTCTCTTCTTCAGAGAATTCAATTATATGTGTGATAGACCTTTTGTCGGTCTTCTACTTGTCTTATTTTTAATCTTTATTCTTTTTATTTTGTGATGTTATCAAGCTGTCCTGTATGTCCATAGTTTTTTTTTTTAAGTTTTCTTGATCAAGTATGGTTTTCAACATTGTAATGTATTCCTATTTCTTTTTTAAAAAATACATTTATAGTGACTGTTTTAAGGTATTTTTATGTCAGGCACCTATCCCCTTTTACACGCAGTTTCTGTTGTCTGCTCCTCACCCCCAGGTATGGGGCGCATACAGAGACACTTTGCTATTTCTTGGCATGTTTCTTTTTTGTTGTTGTTAAAAACTGGACATTTTAGATAATATATTTTAGCAACTCTGGATATTGATCTCTGCTGCAGAGTTTGTTGTTTGCTTATTTATTTTAGTGACTTGGTTGGTCTACTTTAGTGAAGTCTGTTTTCCCCACTCTGGTGTGAAGCTTTGGTGTGCATTTCAGAGGGCACAGCCTTGGGCACGCACACAGCCACCTGGGATGACAGGTTGTCTCAGCAGGGCTGTTTTCAACTGTGTCTCTCACTGATCTCTGTTAAACTGTCTGCCTCTATTGCTATCACACCCAGGGTTAGGCCCCTCTAATTTCTTAGGGATTGCAGTATTGCTTTCAACAGCGCCCTGGGGCGTAAATTACACTACAGTCTCACCCAATTAATTTTGTCCCCCTTTGCAGGCTTAGGTTTTAGGCCAGTCTTTGAGGTTTGTTCTGACCACAAGAGGGCTCTTAGTTGTCTCTTTCTCTGGTTCTCTCTGGTAATCTAGCTGACCTACAGTTTAGTTTGTTGTTCTTACAGAGCTGTCTGCCTTCCCTGAATTGTTTACTACCAATATCTCTACTGTTTGAGAAGAGTGCTCTTGGGCTTGAACTTCCCCAAACTCTGTTTCAAATGGAGTCTTTGGGTGGAGCTTAGAACATCTCAATTTTTATGGCCTACCTTTCTGCTGGACAAAATCTCTGAGTCATTGCTCCAGAGCAGGTGGTGGGGACAGTGTCTTTTCTTAGATTGATATTCCTGATTTATCAGCAGGGCACTAGGTAGAAGCAGTAGCTTCTGGTTTTTTCAGCTTGCTCCTCCTGGTCTGGGCTCTCCACACTATGAGTAGACTGAAGTGAGAGTGACTGAGGCCCCAGTGTTCTCAGCCTGCTGTGTCTGGTGCAGGGCCTCTGTCCTGCTCGGTGCAGGAGGCTGACCCCACCTGCAGTTCATAGCCTCTGCATTGCGAAACTGGGAGGAGATGAGAAACGATGGGCTGGCCCTAGTGGAGAGATCTATAGCCTTTGACTGTGAGCTACATTGGAGCTTCTGTCACATTGAACTTGGGGTAGGTAGGGAGGTCACAGGTCATGGCTCAAGTGACACAAATTCTCACTGTTCTTACTAATATTTAGTAGGTTTTTTTGAATGAATGTTTTTTCATTTGCTGTATGCCCTTAGAATAATTTTCAAATAATTTAAATTAAAAAATATTTTCAGTTACAGTTATGTAGAACTGGAAGCAGTTCTATTTTCTTCTGTTTCTTTTCTTTTTAATCTTCTTTTTGGAAGGTTTGCTTCTTACTTTCTCCTATTATTTGAAAACCTGGATCTTTGTTATGTATCCTTTAAAAAATTTAAAATAATGTTTATAATTAATCTTAAGTAGTTTCTCTTAGGCTGTGTGCTTCATATTCTTTACCTATATTCCTTTCCTCTATTTGCTCTGCCATTTCTATTCATAAGTTCATGGTGGTTGTTTTCTCATTATTACCTCCCTTTGGAAGAGCAAGGCTGTTTTGAAGTGTTTTGAGGATGCACAGGAAGGTGGAACAGCCTTATATTTCTATTCGTATTTATTTTATTGAACACTTCCTCACTGAATCTTTTATTTTTTTAATCTTTTGCTGGAAGCACATCTCTCTTAATTTCTGTGTAGCTCCTTGCAATGCCCATCTAGTCACACTTCCGGTGCTGTAACCTGGAGATGACTTTCTCTCCTTCTTGGCGGTGTCCCACCTCCAGAAGGCTCCCCAGGCTCCCATGGCTGGGTCATACACAATTAGAAATGGCATGTACATTTCTCCAACTTCACCTCTCCTGCTGCTCTTTGGTTTCAGGCTGGGTCTCTTGAGGGACATTATCTGCCTTTCCCATGCCCGGTCCACAGACTTTGATTTCATTTCTAACACAAAATCACTAACAGGCCTTTCAATATTGTGCTTTATTAAACAAGAAACCTGTTTTCTGACCAGTTTGTGAGGGGTTCTGTGTCCCCCTCACCAATATTCTGCCTTTGAACCCCAAAATCACTTTTCGGGAGTATGTCTGCTTTGTAGCTTTCATTTCCGGTGGCATCCTTTTTCTTAACTACATTAAAGATGAAGTTGGTTTTTAAAGTTTTTTTATTGTTCCTTGTTTTTAGCCTATGTCAAGAAGTAAAAATGTCTTTTATATTCCAATCCAGTTTACATCTATTTTAATAACTGATATATTTTGATCATTTTTCTAATATCTTGTTTTCAATTTTTAAATTAGCTATCTTTTCTTAATATTTCCTTGAATCTAGACTATCTTTAAGAGAATTGATGTAGTATTGTTTAATGTTTGGGATTTATATATTTTTCTGTCTTAGACATTACTCTTAAATTGCCTAATCATTTTCCTATTGATCTCAGTGTTAATCAATATTAATTTTCTGAAGAGACAAGGCTACTAGCAATCTTCTAATCTACTAATCGTATTAGCTCCTCCCTTAAGATCTTACCCTGCCTTCCATATTTTGTTGCAATTATCTTGTATTTAAAATCTATCTCGGAGCAAATCTCACAGATAGCTCTTTTGTGATAGGATTCTACTTCATCTAATATGCCTCTTTAGTTAATGATCCCCGCCAGCTGTGCCAGGCTAACTACTCATGACTCCTTTATTTATTTATTTTTGTTGATTTGTTTGTTTTTGAGTTAAAAATGGAAATGCTTCAAAGAAAGCTGGCTAGTGAAATTTGAGTACTCAGGTGTTTTGGGGTACTGAAGAGCAAGGAGATCAATCCTTATTTATTCAGGATGCCTCTTTTTTTTTTTAATTTTTATTGTTATTCAATTACAGTTGTATGCCTTTTCTCCCCATCCCTCCACCCCACCCCAGGATGCCTCTTCATAAAGGTTCATTTTATTGGCAGAATGTATTGAATAAATGAATAAAAAATGATGAGTGAATTGCACAGGACATTTAAGTCAGGAGAAATGAAATGCTCACTTTCTACATTTCTCTGTGCCACAGGGGATAGGTTTAGGTCCTACTTATAATTGGATATTGTTCTTCATTTTGATACATGGACCTTTTGGTTGTTTTTCTTAATATTGGGAAAAATCAATGAACATTTTCTTATGGGCTTGAGCTAACTGAGGCAGGTGGATGAGATGGCAGTTGAATATAAATGTATGTAACTCCTTATTGCAAGACTGACTGTGAGAAAGAAATTTAACCTGTAGCAGAAAACATTCTGGAGCAGGTGATACTATGGAAATTGCTCTAAGATCAGAAGCAGGTGACTTGCATTTGGGTCCTAATTCTGTTGTTTTCTAGCTTGATAGCCAAGGACAAGTTCTTTTCTTGTGCTAAACCTCTATTTTAATCTGTAAATTGATGATGATAATATATAATTCACAGCTTTTTAAAAGGATTGTGTGAGATAACATATGAAAGCCACTGAGCTAGAGACTAGGACTGAATGGCATTGATCCTAAACCTATTAGAAAAGGCCTAGGCATACTGGCATATATGAGTTTTAAAACCTATAATGTAACACCGTAAGGTTTGTTTCTACATCTATAGTTAATTTTGTGGTATGTAGATGGGTGGAATGGTAGCTGCCTAAACAATGTGGACTTTCCCTTTCTTTTTCCCTTATATTACTGAGAGTGGCGATGTTGCCAGCTAAAATCCTATGTTCTACAGCCTCACTTGCAGATAAAGGTGACAAATAAAATACAAGATGGTTGCTGGTTGTGGGGCTTCCAGAAAATAGTTAAATGAATGATATGACTGACTCTGAATGAAAAAGAAATAATACATGAAATAGAGAACTTGAAGAGGATATAGAAAAATATCCTTAAAGATCTAAAAAGACCTGTGTTTTTATACATAGACTGTTGTAACTAAACTATAATTCAGGTGTGACAGCCAATACAGTTCCATCTATTCAGAATCTCAGAACTTCTATTACTCTTGGGTCATTTTAAGAAGAATATTCTTCAAATTAAGAGCAAATATATTTTATTTCATTTTAAAATTTGTATCTGTTGATGAGAGAGAGAGAGAAAGGCAGGCAGAGAGAGTGAAGGAGATAGAAACATTGACTTGTTGTTCCACCTGTCTATCCACGTATTCATTGGTTGATTCCTATATGCGCCCTGACTGGGGATAGAACCTGCAACCTTGGCTCATCAGAAGGACTCTCCAACTAACTGAACTATCCAGCCAGGGCCTATTTGATTTCTTTTATTAATGAAAACCACCCACTGAAAGTTTTTAAATATTGCAATAGTTATTGTTCAGTGTTTTGTTTTACCTGTAGTTTCTAAATTTATTATTTTCTGAGAACATGTCTTTATAATATCTCCAAGTTAATGCAAACTTTTAATCATTACAGCGTTTCTCTTCTATCTCTTTCTCTCTCCCCCTTTCCTTTTGTCTTTATTTTTTTATATCTTCCCTTCCTCCTCTCCTTTTTCTACTCTACCTTTTTCTTTTTCTTTTTTTAATTTCTAGCTTTGCTCAGAAATTTCATCATGTTACCTCTTCTCTCTGCTCTCCAGGATTCTCCCATAGTTTCTTGGATCCCATATTCTGTTTGTGGGTTTTCTGGTCATTAACTAACTTCCTAAGAAAGGACAATGGGAGCTTTTTGCTCTGTGAGTCTTTGCAAGCTTTAAATGTCCTTGTCTCCCCTCACACTTGGTTGGTAATAAGATGTGTTGTAGACTTTTAGATCAAAAGCCATTTTGCCTTGGGGCTTGAAGGCAACACCCCAGTGTTTTTTATTACTCTGGCTGTTTATTTCCATTATGGATGATCTGTTTTTTTCTTTTTTCTACTTGGAAGCTTTTAGGATCTTTTTTCATCAATGTGCTGAAAGTTCTTGCAGATATAACTGAGGGCTTTTTGCTCACTTATTTTCCTTGGGATTCATTGAGATTTCTTAATCTCCAATTTTTCTTCAACCCAGGAAAATGTCCCATTGTTTATTTGGAAAATTTTTTGTACCATTTTCTCTGTCCTGTCTCTTTGGGACTCACTGGTTGGCCATTGGATCTCTGTATCTCATTTCTTTTCACACATGACCTTCCATTTTTTATTGTGCTCTACATCCTTTGAACTTTGTCTTTATCTTCAAGTTCTATTTTTTCAAATTACAATTTTATTCCTAAGATTCTTTTTTGTTCTTTGTTTCTTCTTTCATGGCATTCTGTTCTTATGGATGAACTATCTATTTATCAGTATCAATTCAAATGTTGATAAATCCTCTTTTGTTCATGGAGTAACATCTTATCCTCCAGGGTGGCATTTCTGTGTTTTATCTAGGTCTTTGTTATTCCTGCTATTGCTTTTCATGTTGAAAAGTGAAAATGGGGGTTTATGATTCTAGGTTGTGGATGTAAGTTTTCACTGCTTATATAGGTAGATGTGTTTCCAGTATGCCTCTTCCTTTAGTGGTGAGACTGAATAGAAGAATTATACAACTATAGGGTGTGTTAATTGTGTGGTATGTCTTGGTGTGTGTGTCAGAGGGAGTCAACTCTCAAGTTCCCAATAACCCAAATGCCAGCATAAGTGTGTGTGTGAGATTCTTTGCTCCTGGGCAACAGCATCCACAAGAGGTCAGTTCTTCCCAGGTGAACTATTCAGTTTCTATAGGGAACCCTTCCCCTTTACTGGCATGGGGTTAAATACTGGATCTTCTGTCTGTGATAGGCTGACAGTATGTGCAGCTTTATGCCTACAGTATCATATTAATTGTGTTAATTTCCTTCTTTTCATCCTCACTTTTTAACCCATGTACTGATTCTGGGTTTGGTGTGTTTCTGGGTTTCCTTGACAGTTTGGCTTCTATGTCTATGGAGTCCCCTCAAAGCCTGTTCTGTACCACTTGCTTTCATTTTAATTTTAAACAATTTGTTTAATTATGGTAAAACATGCATAACATGAAGTTTGCCATCTTAGCCATTTTTAAGCTCAAGTTACATTTACATATTTGTGCAGCCTATTTCCAGGACTTTTCATCTTGCAGAACTAAAACTCTATACCCATTAAACAACTCTCAATTTCCTCCTCCCTTCAGCCACTGGAAACCACCATTCTACTTTCTGTTTCAATGAATTTGATTACTTTAGATCCCTCATATATGTGGAATCATACATTATTTGTCTTTATGTGAATGGCTTATTTCCTTTACGTAATGTCCTCAGGGATCATCCACATTGTAGTATGTGTCAGAATTCTTTATTTTTAAGGCTGAATAATATTTTATTGTATGTATATATTACATTTTGTATATTCATTTATATGTTCATGGAGATTTGGGTTGCTTCCACCTTTTGGCTATTGTAAACACTGCTGTTGTCAACATGAATGTGCAAATATATCTTCAAGACCCTGATTTCAATTATTTTTTAAACAGAGACATTGAAATAAAGAATGGACTGACAGTAAAAAGAGGGGAGGCGGGAGGGGATAACGAACAGGGGGAAAATAGGGGAAGAGTCGTCAAGGAACGTGTATAAAGGACACATGGACAAAGCCAAAAGGCATAGGATTGAGGGTTGGAGGCAGGGATGGGTGGGGCAGGGGGAAGTGGAAGGGGAAAATGGAGACAATTGTACTTGAAAAACAACAAAACAATAAAAAATAAAATATATGCATAAAACAAAAAAATCATTTTTTATTTTTTAGTTATAGTTGACATACAATATTATATTAGTTTCAGGTATATGCCTCAGTGATTGAATGTTATACAACTTTCTAAGTGATTATCCTGATAAATGTAGTACCCAAACTAAACCATACATAGTTTTTACAATATTATTGATTATATTTCCTATGTTGTACTTTATATCCCCATGACTTTTCTGTAACAATCAATTTTTACTTCTTAATCCCTTCACCTTTTCACCCATTCCTCCAACCTCCCTCCCATCTGGCTACCATCAAAATGTTCTCTGTATCTATGAGTCTGTTTCTGAACTACTTCTTCATTTATTTTTTGATTTTTTTAGATTAGTTTTTTGATAGATATGTTTTTATTGCCATTTTATTGTTCATATCTTTGGTCTTTGTTTACCCTTTTTCATAAAGAAGAACCTTTAACATTTTCATGTAATACTAGTTTGGTGGTGATGAAGTCCTTTAGCTTTTCCTTATCTGGGAAGCTCTTTATATGTCCATCAATTCTAAATGATAGCTTTTGCTGGGTAGAATAATCTTGGTTGTAGGTCTTACTTTGCATCACTTTGAATATTTCTTGTCAATCCCTCTGGCGTGCAAAGTTTCCATTTAGAAATTAGATGACAGTCTTATGGGAGCTCCCTTGTAGGTAACTAACTGCTTTTCTGTTGCTGCTTTCTCTCTTTGTCTTTAATCTCTTGCATTTTAATTATGATATGTCCTGGTATGGGCCTCTTTGGGTTCATTTTGTGCTTCCTGGACATGTATGTCAATTGGCTTCACCAAATTAGGGAAGTTTTCTTTCATTATTTTTTCAAATAGGTTTTCAGTTTCTTGCTCTCTCTCTTCTGGCACCCCCATGATGTGAATGTTGACACACTTGAAGTTGTCCCAGAGGCTCCTCATTTTCTTGGATTTTTTCTTTTTTTCCTATTCTGATTGATTGCTTTTTGCTGTCTTATATTCCAATATGCTGATTTGATTCTCAGTTTCATCTACTCTACTGTTTATTCTCTATAAATTAGTCTTCATTTCAGTTAGTGTATCCTTCATTTCTGACTGGTTCTTTTTTATGGTCCATGTGCTCTTTATGCTTTCTATGTTCTTTTTTATGTTGTTGAAGTTCATTCTAAGCTCAAGTACTCTTCCCCCAAGTTCATTGAGCATCCTAAAAACCAGTTTTTGAACTCTGCATCTAGTAGATTGTCTCCAATTTGTTTAGTTCTTTCTCTGAGTTTTGTTCTATTCTTTCATTTTGGACCTGTTACTTTGTTTCCTTGTTTTTGCTGCCTCTCTGTGTTTGTTTCCATATATTAGGTAGAGCTTCTATGTCTCTGGGCTTGGTAGAACGGTCTGATGTAGTAGGTACCACAAAGTAGGACTTACTTCAGCAGGGCTCTTGTGCCCACTGAGTCCATCCCTTGAATGTGTGAATGTGGGAGTAGTTGGGTGGTGTTTTGATGTGGTCTGAAGCTGTCCACAGGGTGTACTAGCTCTGGGGCCTCCCAGGAGGTGGAGGCAAAGGCCAGCCATCCCCTATACCCTGCCCAGGGCCCACTGGCTTTAGCTACAAATCAGTCTGAAGCTGGCTGCTATTTGTACTAGGCTTGGAGGTGCCCAGGAGATGCCAAACTTTGAACTACAACTGACTGCTACTACTGCCAGGTCTGGGGCCACTTAATGAGAGATACAGGGTATTTTGAGGCCCTGTGCTGCTTGTTTGAGAGATTTTAGAAAAGTCTGAAGCATGATGCAAAACAGGCCATTTCTATGGAAAAAGCACTGGAAATAGCTTGGGTGGGCCTGCAAGTTTGGGTGAGGCAGGGTCTCAGGGAATCATCAGGGTGGGGTACTCAGTAATATACAGGTTAATGGAGACTCAGATATGGTTCCTGTGTGTTACCTTTGTGTGGAGAGGGCTCATCAAAGGAACAGTTGCCTCTGCCAGCATTTTTGTCTGGGAGAAAGCTGCCCCCTTAAGCTTTCATCTTGATTCCAGTCACTTCTGTTCCTCCCTGTATATTTCTGGTGCCTTTTGAGCTGCTATCTCAGCACTGGAGCTCAGAGTGAATGAGTCAGGTAAGTCTGTGTGAAGGCCCTTTAAGAGGAACTGCTTGGGACTCCAGAAGCCCTCTTTATCATTCAGCCTTAATCCCCACTGGTTTCTACAGCCAGAAGTTATGGGACCTTCTCTCCACCACTGGAACCCAGGACTTGTGGACCTTGTGTTGGTCTGGGATCTCTTACTCCTTAGGGATGGTTTGGAAAGGGGACCTCCAGAGCCGAGATATACCTCCTTATTTTTTCTGCCATATGTGGATATGGTACCAGCCCATTCATTCCCTGTCTCTACCCATCTACCAGTCTCAGTGTGGCTTTTTCTTTAAATCTCCAGTTGTAGGAATTCTATTCAGCTAGATTTCAGGTGGTTCTGAATGATGGTTGTTCTGTAGTTTCATTGTAATTTTGATATGTTTGTGGGAGGAAGTGAGTACTGCATTTATCTATGCCACCATCTTGACCAGAAGTCCTGCTTTCAATTCTTTTGAATATATGAGGTCTGTCCAGAAGGTATCCAGCTATGTAATATGAAAAATAGAGACATTTATTGAAGAAGATACAAGATACAAGAAACATTGTACATAGGAGAGTGGTGCCTCAGTCCCTTTCAAAGTAGGAACCTTGGGGTCCCACACAAGTTCTCCCAACTGCTATGAGCTGTCCCATCATATTTTCCTGAATCTCATCGATGGTCTGAAATCTCTTCCCTTTCAAAGGTGATTTTAGTTTTGGGAAAAGCCAGAAGTCTCAGGGCACCAAATCTGGGCTGTAGGGGAGCTGAGTCACCTGGGAGATTTGATGTTTCACCAAAAATATCTGCATAAGACATGATGTATGAGTAGGCACTGTAATGATGAAGCTGCCAATCACCAGTTGCCCATAGCTGTGGCCTTCTGAATCATCAGAATAGTTTGTGCCCTGAGGAATGTTTAAGTTTTAGGCAAAGTTTAATGTAGATTTGTTGCTCTACTCACTCAGTTATTTTGAATGCAACAGCTACACAGTACACATTCTCATTCAACAGCATCTACTGCCCCCAGTGAAGTCGTGATTGTTCACACATGCACATTCCAGTCCGCTCTTCTTGGCTGTCAGGTTACATCAATGTTGCAGAAACTGTTCTCGTTATGTTAACAATGGCTGGATTTTTTCCAGACAGACCTTGTATACCTATAGTTGGAATTGCTGGATCATGTTTAATTTCATTTTCTAATTTTTTGAGGAACTGCCATACTGCTTAGTATTGTTGTTGTATCATTTTACGCCTACACCTGCAGTGCACAAGGTTTCTATTTTTTTCACATCGCTGCCAACACTTTTTCTTTTCTTTCCTCACCTTTCTCCTTCCTCCCTTCCTCCCTAAATTCTCTCTTTTTTCCTTTTTCAGCAGTGTGGAGATTGCAGGGGGGAGGTGGGTATAAGAGAGTTAAATTGTAATGGAAAAAATACAATAAATGTTTTAAAGTTTTATTTATTGATTTTAGAGAGAGAAGAAGGGGGGGAGAGAGAGAGA
This sequence comes from Desmodus rotundus, assembly GCF_022682495.2. Classification (NCBI taxonomy): domain Eukaryota; kingdom Metazoa; phylum Chordata; class Mammalia; order Chiroptera; family Phyllostomidae; genus Desmodus; species Desmodus rotundus. The sequence continues at coordinate 119,829,309 of NC_071392.1, forward strand.
TCAATTTGTTGTTCCATTTACTTATGCATTCATTGATTGCTTCTTGTATGTGCCTTGACTAGGGATTGGCCCACAACTTTGGTGTACAAGGATGGCACTCTAACCAACTGAGCAACCCGGACAGGGCTGATTTTCTCTTTTTCTTTCTTATGGAGTTATAGTAAAGGGTGTGAGGTAATATCTCATTGTGGTTTTGATTTGCATTTCTCTGATGTTTAATGATACTGAACATCTACTTATATGCTTGTTGACCATTTCTATATCATCTCTGATAAAATGTCTATTCAAGTTTTTGCCCTTTAAAAAATAGAGTTATTTTATTTTTTATTGTTCAGTGATAGTTCTTTGTATATTCTAGATATACCATTTATCAGCTATATTATTTGCAAATATTCAGTCCCATTTTGTATACTGCTTTTTCACTCTGTTGGTCATGCCATTTGATGCACATAAGCTTTAAATTTTGATATAATTCAATTTATCTTTACTTTTGTAGTGCTTTGCTGTCATATCCAAGAAATCATTGCCAAATCTGGCATCATTAAGGTTTCACTCTGTTTTCTTCTAAGAGTTTGATGGTATTAGGTCTTATATTTAGGCCCTTAATATAATTTGAATTCATTTTTGTGTATAAAGTGAGGCTCCAACTTATGCTGCTTATGTATATCTCGTTTTCCCAATACCGTTTGTTGGAGAGACTGTCCTTGCTCCACTGAATGATCTTGGAACTGATGTCAAGAATCATTTGACCCTATATGTGAGGGTTTATTTATGAGCTCTCTATTCTCTTCCTGCGGCTTATGTGTTTGTTTTTGTGCCAGTACCACATCATTCCTACTACTATAGTTTTATTTTAAGTTTTGAAATCAGGAAGTGTGAGATCTCTATTTTGTTCCCTTTTAAGACTATTTGGAGACTTTTGAGATTCTATATGAATTTTAGGATTTTTTTATTTCTGCAAAAATGTCACTGGGATTTTGATAAGGATTGCGCACCATCTGTAGTTCCCTTTAGCTAGTATTGACAGATTAACAATACTGAGTCTTCCAATCCATAAACATGGGATGCCTTTTCATTGATTTGTGTCTTTTTTAATCTCTTCCAGCAATATTTTGTAGTTTCCAGTGTGCAAGTGTTTTACTTCCTTGGTTAAGTTGCTCTGATTCTAATTTGTCTTAAACTTGTTTTCACCTTCTCTCCTTTCAGCAGTTTGTTGAAATCTCTTATCTGTCAGTGACTGCTCCAACTTATGTTCTCTTCATTTCTCCCTACTGTTTTAGATTTGTTCTACATTATATGTCTACACTGTTATTTCCCTATAGACTTGGGAGTGATGAAAGATAAATATGTGTACTCAGAATGCCATCCTATCAGAATACACTGTGGCAGGGTAAATATATGTTTTTACATATACATATAGAATACATCCTGCAAGCTAAGAGTGAAATATGTACATAATACACCTATATCTGCGGTATACATATACACCCATCACATATACATGTAGTGTGTGTGTGTGTATATGTACATGCATGTGTATATATAAACCCATCATTATCTATAATATATGTATCTACACATATCAGCATATTTTGATGTGTGCATATACATCATATATGCATACACATGTGCCACCAAAGAGATACATGTATTCACATATATATCATGTTAGATGAAAGAAGGCTGTCATGAAACACCACATATTGTATGATTCCATCTGTATGAAAATCCAGAACAGGCAAATACATAGAGACGGAAAGTAGATTAGCTTTTCCAGAGGCTGGGAAAGCTTGTATTGAGGAGTGATTGCCAATGGGTATGGGGTTTCTGTTTTGGAGTGATAAATGTTCTAAAATTAAATTGTGTTGACACTTGAACAACTGCGTGACTATAACACTAAACTTGTTCAATAATATACTTTAAATCTATGATTTTAATGACACCTGAGTTATATCTTAAAGACGTTAGAAGGAAAAATATAGACTGTAAAGGGGTGGGATTAGATCCAGAGCACAGATAGAGGGTTTGTTCTTAGTTAGAAGCAGACACAGTTTTCACTGTAATGACATAAAAGACATCTCTCAGGCTAATTTGTATTATTGCTTTTCCTATAAAGACCATTGTTGCTGTTGATTTTAACTGGATTTCATTTGTATAAATGCATCCTTTGAATACTACACTGTAATTTGCCCTTACACCCTATTTCCTTGAGTGATAACTTCTGCTAGTGGTCATCAGCATTTAGGACATGAAGTTCCACACCCAATCTCCTAGATGATCAGTCTTTCCCAGTCTACAAGACACAGCCCAGCATCCACTTCATTATCTTTTCCATTCTCCCCTTCTCCCTAAAATAATTTTGAGTCATTCCTGCCCACAGACTAGAGTGCCCAGCTGCATGGACTCCTAGAAGGAGCTGTCTCTTTTCCTTGGAGCTGCACACACGATGTTCCCATCATCCAGTGGCTGGAGGTCAAGTTGAGCTAGAGCTGGATCTAAAGCATAGCCACTACATCTTCCTGAGTTATGAACCCATTGTACAAATACTTTCTAGTCAGTGAACAAGTATGAAAACCTAGGGAAATGCTAGGTCATGCATTGCATAATCATTGCTTATTTAAGGAAGGCATTTTAAATATTGCCCAATTTTTTTTTTGGTAAATACCTACATTCTATTTTATTTGGAGATTTGGGATAAAATGCTATGGAAGAAAAAAGTTATTTTTAATAAAATTTAAATAAATATAAAAATTATTAATAAGGAGAGGGAATGCTCTACTTAGTCTTCCAGGGAATATGGGACCTGAAATCAGGAGAATCAGATGTTACACACTTTCAATCCACAGGTGCCTCTGCATTTATACTTCATTATAAAGGAGAGGTCACCAGTTTTTTGTGGGGAAACACATTTACTACAAGGCAGTTAATCAGTAGGAGACATTTCTTATTTGATACTTTATCCCAAACAAACTAATCAGATAATCACAGGGCATATGGGTGCTCTCTCAAAAAGCGAAATGGAAAGGACCAATTATGCCAAAGATAGAGATGTGAATTTTATCCTCTTGATTTTGGGTGGCTTTTTGTGGTGACGGTTGTCATAAACTGCTTTCCCCCAATACCTTACTAGCCTTTCACATCTGTGTACTGATTTCTTGAGTTTTACTTTCTTTAGGTTAAAGGTCTTTAATGTATAGGGATGAAAAATGAAAATGACAATGACATATCCCTTGTTGTTTTCGTAGTGATGACCACTTATATAGTAATTTTCTGGCTCCAAGCAATTCTGCCTGAAATGAAACATCAGGGGAGGTCCCATCCTGGGGAAGGGTACCTGAGATGTTGAGTTCACAGCTAGGCTGGACTCTTGGTCATAGGCACTGAAGCAATTGCTAGTAGTAAGCATACTATCCTTCCACACTAAAGGCAGCCCCATGTTTTTCTCCCTTTTCCCTTTTAAATTTTTTCTGCTCTAATTGATTGATTGATGTCTTTTCTTTTTAATTTTCTCCCAGAAGACCAAATCAGTCAGTCATACATGGAGATATTAATAGCTTTTGATTCTCAAGGGGCACTTTTTTGGGTAAAAGTGGTTAGTGACACTTTGTATTTTCATCATGAAGCCAAGACCTGTGACGTATGTGCAGTGTGTGCTATTCTGCAGAGTTGTAAGGACAGACATTAGAGAAATAGGAAATAAGATTTCTCTGGTTCAGATGAGGTAAGGCACACATCCATGAAACAACTAGAGAACAACAGAGAGGAGAGAGAGTTCAGTGCCAAATGGTGTGGTAAAATTTACAAAGAGGTGTAGTTCACCACATGTGAGAAATTTATCTTGACCTGATCCTTGGGGAGACCCTTTGACTACAATCACTGACTTCTTCATAATTTAGTGCTGGCTTACCACCCCTAAATATTTATAGGAATCAGACAGGCACCAGATGACTGAGCTGAGGATTTTAGCGATCTTCATTTTCACTGATGGGTTTTTAAACTCAAAGGATGTATGTCCCCCGGGCAGCCAGTTACAGTGCTAGGATACTAATCCAAAAGGAGAATGACAACTAGACACCGAAGAATTCTTAGTCTTTCACTTGCACTAACTTATTCCAAATCTACTCAGAATGGAAACATTATCATAGGTCAGCATTAATAATAATTTAGGAACTATACATATTTGTGCTGATAGACTTGGAGTTTTGTCCTACACACAAAAAGTTCTTTTGCATATGTCTGGATAACTAAAAAAGACATAATAAGAATAGAGTTAAGTAGCTAATTCCAGATGAGATGGTGACTTCTAAATACAATCCAATAAGCTAGCATGTGCTATATTTACAGTGAAATACATACAACATGACCTAATGGGAAAACACTTTTTCCTGATAATTTTTATTATTAAAAAATAATTACATGGCCAAAAAATTAAACAGTTCAAAATATGATGAAAAATGAGTCTCCTACCATTTCAATCCCCAAGAAAGCCCTTTTTTATACTGTTATATGTTTTTTTTTGAAATTTTGCCTGCTTTTGCCTGTATCAGTGTACGTAGACAGTCTCCTTTAAAATATCTGTTTAGCATAAATGGTTACATATAATTCATATTGTTCTATTCCTTGTTTTTTTCATTTAACAAAATAGTTTGGAGATTATTCCACATCATATGTGTAGTTCCACCTCTTTCTTTCTAAGATATTTCACAAGGACATAGTAAAAATAATGTCAAAGAAACAGAGGTTATACAATGAATTGCAAGTTTTGCTCTCACCCCTGATGCTAGCCCTTCATTTCCCATAACCAGGGACAGCCACTGTTACCAATTTGAACATTGACATGTGTAAGCTTCACATGTAATCTGTCAGGTCAAAGAAATGAAATTCTCCTCAAAAACTCACTTGTGTATTTAGTATAGTTTTTAGTAGGTAAAAATAAGCTAGCTCTTGGTCCGCAAGTAGTTAGCCAATGAGTTTTGAGTTTTTTAAATTAAAACAAACTGCCTTTATATATTCTCTGGAGTTGTTTTCCAGAGAGGTATTATTCACACAAAATAGTGGATCTGCTTTTGCCCAAGATGGAGTAACAGGAACTACATTTGTCTTACCAATGGAAGCAACCCACCTCCTTCTCCTCTTGCAGTACTGCCTCTCACCCTCAAGTAAAATATTTGAAATACCAGTTTTCCAAAACATGGGGTCATCAGGTATCAAAGGACAGTAATATTGGAGAGATGAGAAACAAATGAGGTGGACCCTGTTACTCACCCAGCTGAGTGCCTTGAGAGAGTTTTCAGGCCACAGCACAGTAGGAAGAACCTGAGCAAAGCCTGGTAGCCTCTCCAAGATGAGGAAACAGAGCTGAGCGACCAAGGAGACCAAAAGCAGCTAGAGAGCACAGGGCAGAGCACCAGAGAGGAGAGCACTGCATGACAGAACCCCAGAGATCTGCACACGGTTCACCTCAGTGTGCAGCAGTGCTCCGCAGTTATCACTCAGCTCAGTGCTGATCAGTGCCTGTGTGTGTGATCAATGCACCTATATGAAAGAATTAGAGGGTGTAGTGCCTGGCACTTGGATAGGACAAGAAATAGCACATCCCTACCCCTCACGCCCCACCATACACACAGGATTTTAAGTAAATTATTCAGAAAGATCTTGCTTCAATAGTGGGAGAATAATTAGCAGTAGAAAAAACATGGCTCTTGTCCCATCTGATGAAATTTAAATAAGACCTGACAATATCAAACTGTTTCCAAGATATTTAACTGTGTTCCAGAACAAAGCCAAAACATATTCATAGAAACACAACAATGTATAGCATCCAACAAGATAGCATTCACAATGTCTGGCATCCACATCAATGATGTTAGGCATGCAAAAATAGGAAAATACGACCACCTGGAGGAAAATGTGTGAAGTGAAAAATATACTGGATTGGGTTAATAACAGATTAGACATCTCAGAAGAAAAGGGTAGTAAGTAAACTTGAAGACATAGCAGTAGATATTATCTGAAAGGAAACAGAAGAAATTAATTTCAAAATGGAAAAATATCAGGGAACTGTACACAACTTCAAGTGGCCTAATATATGTGTAATTAGAGTCTGCAAAGGAAAATACAGAGGAATGGGACAGAAAAAAATCTTCAGATATGCCCTGACTGGTGTAGCTCAGTGGATTGAGCACAAGTTGCAAAACAAAGGGTCGCCGGTTCAATTCCCAGTCAGGACACATGCCTGGGTTGCGAGCCAGGTCCCCAGTGGAGGCCGTGTGAGAGGCAACCACACATTGATATTTCTCTCCCTCTCTTCCTTTCTCTCTAAAAATAAAATAAAATATTTAAAAAATCTTCAAATAAATAATGGCCTAAATTTTCTAAGTTTTATGAAAACAACTCCCATTTGGTTGTTTGCTTTTTCATTTTCTAAATAGAGTATTTTGACAAACAGATGTTTTAAATTTTAATGCAGTCTCATCTATTAATTTTTTCATTTACTCTTAAAATTTCATGAGCTCAATATGTAATACTTTGATGTGGTTGCTAAATGTCATTTGAGTCATTCATAGTAAAAGTATTATTATAAAGTGGGTGATTATCCTTCTCTATGTGACATTCATGTCTTACGGGGAGATATTAATTTTTTTTGAACAGCATGTTTTATGAAAGGTTTGGAACAATTAGAGTGTTTTCAGGAAAGAGCATCCAGGTTGTTGAAAGGTTTATACAATGATCTCTCAGGAAAAGTTAAACTAAAGGATTTAGAAATGTTTAGATTGAAAACCCTACATACAAGGTATGCGGAAGTATTGCTTTGAAAGGAAAATTTGACTTCTTTATCACTGCAAGAGAAAGACTAGATCATAAAGGTGAAAGTGACAGGGATATTAATTTCAACTTGTCAGGGAGCATTCAGTCTCTGTCACAGTGGTCCAAAGGTGGAGTGGTAAATCGAGATGGTTCCATGCAGGAGTAGTGTCAAAAAAGGGTTGGAAATGGCCAATATATGGAAGTAACCTAGGTGTTCATTGACAGATCAATGGATAAAGAAGATGTGTTGTTATACACAAAGGAGTATTATGTGGCAATAAAAAGGAATGAAATCTTGCCACTTGCAACAACATGGATGGACCTAGAGGGTATTATGCTAAGTGAAATAATTCAGATAGAGAAAGACAAATACTGTATGTTTTTATTTTATGTAGAATCTAAAAAAAAAATAAATGGACAAACAAAACAAAAACAGACTCAGAAACGGAGGCCAAAGGGATGGTTGCCACAGGGAAGGGTGTAGGGGATGCATGAAATAGGTGAAGGGGCATATAGTCAATAATATTGTGATGTTTGCATGGTGACAGGTGGTTACTGGAATTACTAGGGTAATCACGTCGTAAGGGATAAAAATGTGAAGTCACTATATTGTACACCTGGAACTAATGAAACTAATGTAATTCATACTAACTATACCTAAATTTTGTTTTAAAAGGGCTGCACATTGGGTGGAAAATGACCTGAAAGAAATTATCCCTTCCTGAGTGCTTCTCACCTTAGCTCCTATCACTAGTTGGTTTTCCCAGGAAGAAGACACTGGGGTTGGGAGGGGAAGGAGGCAGGAATGTGCAAGGGAGAAGGTAAGAGCAATGCAGACCCAATGACAGTGCTGGAAAACCCTAAAGGCACAGCGGAGCTAGAGTGGCCCTTCAGAGTTGTACCAGACTGCACCAAGATGACCAGGCCTTAATTTTCCTGTATTGATCATTCACTGGACGTGGGCTGCCCCGGGAAGGACTGTGGCCTTGGACATGGGGCAGGGCCACTCTCTGGCTGAGGCAATCCCTGAAAGTGCCGAGAGCTGAAGGCCTTCTGCCAGCTTCTTGTCCCAGGAGCTGGACAAGAAGTCCTTGAAAGAGGATCATGGTGTCTACTGTAGCAGGTTATAAATCTGTTTGTAAATCTTGAAAATAAATATTTTTATTTATAATATTCATTTGGTTAATCATATACATCTGGTTTAACTTTATCCTCCCAAAATATCAACCTGACCATAATTCCAACAGCAACAACGGCTCCAGAAGTCACCTGCATCTAGTACCTCTCCGCGTGGTCAGACATTCCCTCCGCAGTGGACTACTCAGCTGAGCTACGATCATACACATTCCTCCAACCCCAAATCCTGGCCACTACTCATTACTGTAGAAGCCCACCTGTGCTGTGGCTCACATGTAAGGAGTGGGGGATTGTATGCTTTTGGCCCAAAAGCAATGTGCAGCCCATAATCCAATTTCATTTAACAATAAACAAGGCTCATGCCCACTGGGATACTGTCCTCCAGGACCCCCAAGGCTGCTTTCACCAAAAATGAAATGTCCTTTCACTAAATTCAGCTTTTAGTTGGAATTCTTATTCCCAATAGTAACAAGAGCCAGATGTTGACAAGACCCCTGGAAAATAGGAAAAATAAATATTTAAGTAAAATTTCATATTTTATTGAAACTGTTATTTTAGATACCAGGAGAATTTGCTTGGATATTGTTACTTCTTTATTTACAAAACCGAGCGGGAGAGCTTGTACCCCGAGGCTGAATGTCCAGGGCATACACTGGATCATTCATAGCTCATTGGTAAGACTAATTGAGAACTGATAGTGGAAAAAAATAGGATATATATATATTTTTAATTTTACTGTTCACTTGACTCTTTTGGTATAATTTAGGGAGAGGCTAGATTACAAATAGTTAAATAGTTGGACTGTGCTTTGGTAGCAGGTGTTTCTCGCTGTGGTCAGCCTGGGGGCACAGTCGGGTTGCAGGGTAGCACATTTTCCCCTGGGGTCTCTGCAGCATCTCCAGGCATTACTAATCACTGCTACCAAGCTCATTATCAAACAAACAAATAGACAAACACAAAGAATGCTCTGTTTTGCCTGGCATGGTCATGTTGAATCTGGTCAGTGGTCTTTGGGGGGCAGGTGTCTGTAGGCTAACCGCTGGGATGCAGCCACCTTAGAACAATCCTGGGATGAATGTTGTGAGGCTCCCCAAAAATCCCCTTTCAGGAATGGAGAACTTATTCCCAAACTGCCAGATGTTTCAGAAAAGGGTCCTTGGGTATCTTCCCCGAGGTCAGACCCCCTTCCAAGGGCAGCCTACATCCAACGATTGCTCACTGTGAGAGTAAAAGGGCCCAGCCCCTTACCCCAGCTAAAGGGTCATCTCAGCTCCTTAGATTCTCCAAATGCTGAAACTTTAATTGGATCCTCATTGAAGTTCAATTTATCCTCTGTTCGATCTTGTTTCCTTCCTTTTCTTTCTATAGGTATGGACCCCATGAACTCTCCAAAGGCCTCCTAGAGACATAACACATAGACACAAACAGTGTGGTGACAGCCCGAGGGAAAGGGAGGTGAGGGGTGGGTGGAAGTGGGCAAAGGGAGGCAGGATGGGGACGGAAGGAGATTTGCTTGTGGCAATGGGCGCATGATGCAGTGTGAAGATGATGTTTTATTGAATTATGCACTTGAAACCTGTATGATTTTTGCAAACCAATGCCATCCCAATGAATTTGATTAAAAAAACCCACCAGTGTTTGTTTTCAAAGTATTCCAAAACACCTCATTTTGTAGCCTTGGTTTGGTAGCAATGCTCTTGTGGCTGTATGTTCTGAAGTCAAACTTTCTGAGTTTAAATCCTAGTTCTCTCACCTATTCACTCTAGGACTTTGGGCAGATAGCTTGATCAAAGTATTATTTTACTCATCTGTAAAATGGGTATAGTATTTGCACCAATGTCATGGCTGTACACCAGATGGGATTCAGCAAGAAGCAAATTTTGAGATGAAGTTTAGTGCATAGGACGTTATTAGAGAGGGAATTGACATCCAAGACAGTAAACTCTAATGGGTGGTGGGGGAGATAAAGAGAAAAAAGATCTAGAGCATGGCACACCAACCAAGGAAGACTGAGGGATAAGACTGGGACCCTCTCCCAAAATATTCCAGAGATTTCCTTATGACCTTTGAGCATGATGGAGATAATGTAACAAATATATGGTCAGAGGAAAGATCAGGAAAAAAAATAAAGTTAGATGATTCTGTTTGATGGAAAAAAACATGGATTGTCATTGTTTTATTCCATCTGCTTTCACGAATAAGTGGATGTGTCTTGTGCATTTGAACACAGATGTGGCAAAGACAAATTTTTCTAAAGGAAAAAAATTACAAGGGGCAAAAGTATAGGTGTTTCAGTCACCTGAAGTGAAAAGCTCATTTTATCTCATCTGATTAATGAAGTATACCATTTTCTGGAAAAAAATAACTTATTTTTCCTGGGATTTCATCTAAGGAAGAATTTATCACAAGTGTTATGTAATATTTTCAATGTGTTACAAAATGGCCACAGCAAAAATATTGTTTCACTAGATGTTTTTATTTACTCTTTATTAAAACTGTGGGCATAACATTGCATATTTATTCTCTAAAGGCATTTTTATGTAAATCTTAGGAAATATGGTCCATTTATTTTCCTTAAGCTTACACTGCTAACATAACTAAGGGATAATATTTAGAGAGTATAGAGAAGTGATTCTCAGTGCTGGTTGTACATTAGAATCATTGGGGGAGATTTAAAATTCCTGATATACCCACACCACATCCTGGACCAATTAATTGAGGATTTCTTCTGGGCAGCCAGGCAGTTTATAAAGTTTTTGGGGTGAGTCCAATGTGAAATCAAGGTTGAGAACTGCTAATATAAAGGACCAAGTCGTTACTGTGTCCGTTTGCCTACCCTCTTAAAATATCCTTTTTTTTCCTAGTAAGTTGCAATCAAATAATATGCCCATAAATATCTAAAGTACTAGTATTATGGGAAATTGATTAAATAACTGAAGTCAGTAACGTAGGTCCAGGAGTGACTAAAATCATTGGGCTATGAGGTACAGTGGGAAATTTAGTTATTATCTCCAGGTTTACAGAGAAATCAACAAATTGCTTGTACTTTTCAGGGGTCAAAAGACTGTGGCCAAACTACTCACCTCAGTAGTTTGCCTCAGAACTCCAGGTTGCTGTAGGATGAAAAAAATTCCTTGGGGTCGATGGCCTTAAATATCTGAAAACACTAGGCTGATTTAGAACATGCCCTGTGTTCCAACACTGCAATTTCCCCCAAATGACTGGAGACGTAGTTGAAGTTCCCAGGAATTAACATGAAATGTGATTTCACTAATGGAAATATATTGGTAAATGACTTATAAACAGTAGTTTCCTTCTTCATCAGTGTAAGGTGGTGGCCTTACATCTTATCTAAGATCTAAGATCTAAGGCCTAAATAGAATTGCAAATCTTTCCAAAGGCTCCCATTCTTTTCCCTTTGGAGGAAAGAGCTCTGAAAGGCTTACACTTTGCCCCTTTATTTCTAGGCCTTTCTGAGCCACTTTAGGTCCCACAGTTTGCCCTGACTACAAGTCACTCCCATAGTATTTGGGGTCGCGCACAGGAAAGCTCAGCTGACAAACAGACTAGAGTGCTTTTGACCTTTACACCTACCTGTTCCTCTCTCTGAGACCCTGAGCAGGTTGCTAAATTTATTTGAATCTATTTCCTAATGTGTAATGTGGGGATAATAATGTATCACTAAAATGTTTAATAAGATGCTGTGCATTCAAGAAGTCGTGTGAAAGAGCTTGATAAAATGTTGAGCAACACAATTAAGGTAAAGAGCATGATGGTACCAAGTAGGGTAACTAGAGGTTTCTGAGTCTGTGTTCCACTAAAAATTTGACAGTGTTTAGTAAAATATGCACAGATTAGAGGCCCTTACCAGACACACTGACTAGAGGAGAAAAGGATGCTTATTTTTAAGCTCTATGCAACACGCTATGACTTCTAGACTGCACTGTGCAATGTGAAAGTTATTCTCCACTTGGAGTGTTTACTAATTTGAATTATGATGTACTATAGCTAAATATTCACTGGATTTCAAAGAGTGTGTAAACAAGACTAAAATATCTCAATACTTTTACATTGATTACAGGATTTATTTTGTACATGTTAAAGGAAATATATTACTAAAATTAACCTGTCTCTTTTACTTCGTCATTGAGATATAATTGACATGTAATATTATGATAGTTTTAGGTGTACCACATAATGGCTCAATATTTGTATATATTGCAGTTTTTCTTGTGATGAGAGGTTTTAAGATCCACTTTTTAAAGCAACTTTCAAATATACAATACTATTAACTATAGTCACCACGCTGTATATTATATTTCCGACTTATTTTAAAACTAGTTTATACCATTTGACCACCTTCATCCATTTCATCCACCCTCCACCTCTAGCAGCCACCAATTTATCCTCTGTATCTACAAGTTTAGCATTGCTTTGTTTATTTGCTTTGTTTTTTAGATTCCATATGTAAGTGGGATCATCTGGTATTTGTCTTTCTCTGTCCAACTTATTTCACGTAGCATCATGCCCTCAAGGGTCACCCACGTTGTCACAGAAGGCAAGGCTTTCTTTTTTATGGCTGAGTAGTCCGTTGTGTGTATGTATACCTGTCATTCACCTGTTGATGGACACTTAGTTTATTTCCAGGTCTTGGCTATTGTAACTAATCTGAGATGAACATGGGGAGTGCATATAATTTTTGAGTTAGTGTTTTCATTTCCTTCACATAAATATCCAGAAGTGTAATTGTTGGATCACAAGGCAGTTCTATTAATTTTTGAGGATCGTCCGTACTATTTCATAAGTGGCTGTACCAATTTGCATGACCCAGCATGATGCACAGGGGTTTCCCTTTCTTCACATCCTTGCCAATACTTGTGACTGCTTGTCTTTTTTGATAATTGTCATTCTATTAAATGTGAGGTGATTGCTCATTGTGTTTTTTTTTAATTTATGGATTTTTTTAGAGAGAGAGATAGGAACTGGCAACATTGGCGTATGGGGAGGATGCTCTAACGAACTGAGCAACCCAGCCAGGGCCTCATTGTGGTTTTGATTTGCATTTCTGTGATGATTCGTGGTGTTGAGCGCCTTTTCATGTACCTGTTGGCCATCTGTATGCCTTCTCTGGAAAACCATCTATTCAAATCCTCTGTCAATTTTTTAATTGGGTAGTTTGTTTTTTGCTGTTGAGTTGTATGAATTCTTTATATATTTTGGATATATACAGAGTGGAGCAAAAGTAGGTTTACAATTTTTAATACACAAAACAGTTTATTGTATTATTATTTATTCATTATCGTATTATTTTTCATACAAACAACTGTAAACCTACTTTTGCCCCACCTTACATTTGGATGTATATTTTTATATTAATTTCATCAGATACATAATTTGCAAATATTTTCTACCATTCCATACATTGCCTTTTCATTTTGTTGATGATTTCCTCTGCCGTGCAGAAGGTTTTTGGTTTGATTTAGACTTCTTACTCTTTTTAAATAAAATGTGACTAATAGAAAAATTTAAATTACATATATCACATTTGTGGATTATTTTGTATTTCTATTCAACAGTGCTGCTCTAAAGCTTCATCTTGGACCAATATAAATTAATAGGAAAATCACTAAATCTTATAATGATTACATTTTTTTTCTTGGAAAACACCTTGTCTTTTGCTTTTTTTATACATTTCCTCTGGTGACACCATGATGTAAGACCCTGCTCATGGAGCCTTTCCTTCTTATAACTGTGTTGGTTGGGGCTTATGAAATTAAATGTCCTTGAATAAATACCATCACGGATCTTTTATACAATAAAATTTCACAATTTCACCTTATTGTGAACAATACCATTGCCAGTTTTTTATAAGGTGTATGTTCTTTAATTGTCTATTCTTCTTCTTTCATTGAAGAAAAATTTTAAAGACCCTCAGTTGCTCTCTGGATCATTTGAGGCATCACCTATAATTTCTGTGTTGCTTTTCTCGCTCCGTATTGGCTATCCAAGGGAGGGCTACCAGTTCCATGTCTGTGTGGGATAACTGCAGAACTGGGGGGAAAGGGCACCACGGGGAACACAAATAGCATTGTAGAAATGGAAGTCTAATTGGACCTCACTAACATTGTGTTTTCCTGGTGATAGCTCCACACTCAAGAGCTCTTCAAGGCTGTGGAATAACGAAGGCAGTTATCACGGTGAGGGGTGGGGGCATCATGCACAACTCCTTAAAAATACTTGGTGGAAATTACTATGAAATCATCAGAGTATAATAGTTGGGCCAGAGATTTGAATCATGCTAACTGATCTGTGTGCCTAAAAAAATCCATGTGTCAGCTGTGCGCACATTTATAACATTGCTGCTATTCTGTGGTGACAGCTTTGAGGGTCATTAGTTGTAAAGTATTTGTCTTCAGCTGTGACTTTATGTGATAGATCTGTAAAACAATCATGCTGCATGGTCACACTGTGCAGAGAGACGATCAAAAAACATGAGCATATTTAGGCCTCATATCCCACATTTCACATATTCCATATCAAAGAGCATTGTGTCCAATAGAAATACAATGTTATTTTAAATTTTCTCAGAGCCACATTAAGAAAGGGAAAAGAAGTGAAATTAATTATAATGGTATATTTTAATTAATCTATCTAAAATATTAGCATTTAACCATCTAATCACTCTAAAATATTAAGATAGCTTACATATTCTTTAGTAAGTCTTTAACATCTGACGTGTATTTTCCACTTACAGCACATCTCAGTTTAGGGTAGCGACATTTCCAGTGTGCAATGGCAACACAGAGCTAGTGGCTGCTGTATTGAACGGAACAGACCGCGAAGCATTCGTGTGTCCATGGGTAATGTATTGGCCTTTAGTATCCCAGGAGAGACCAGGCTGGCTGCTTTGGATGTGGAGCAAGGTGGGCCAGGGAGAGGTGCTGAGCTTTGACAAGGTGCTAAAGGGCTGAGATGCTCCACGTCATTTTTAAGACAGAGCTTAAGATGAACCCAGTAGCACCAGTCTAGTGGCCTTTGCAGAGATCCTTGGGCTTCTGGAGAACTGTCTGCACTAACGGGCTCTGGAAAAAGAAGTATACCATAGTGCCAGAGAGAAGATGTCACCTCCTATGCAGTAAAGGGTTAACTCATCAGGCTTCGATTGCCCAAACCCTGCGTATTCCAAAGGTCCTCAGCACTGGCCCTTGACAAGCTCCTGGAAGATAACCTCTGATCCCCTGGAATATCCTGTCTCATAAGAATGTCTGTATATCTGAGGCTTTGGGCTATGCCAGATGGTTTATGCTAATGATGTGGGGTTTTTTTGTATGTTTGATAACTGATATAGTATGACCTTTTGGGGGCTGGGGATTGGAGTAACTAAGATTAACTCCATGCCTACATGATTGACCCTCCGATAAAAACTGGACACCAAGCTGTGGGTGAGCTCCCTTGGGTGGCAATACTTCTTATGTATTCAGATGGCTCTGTTGGGAGAGTTCAATGGGAAGCTTGTGCCTGGTTTCTTCTGGACTGTGCATTATGTGTCCTTTTCCATTTCTGATTTTAATCTGTACTCTTTTGATATAATAAACCATAACCACGAGTATAACAGCTTTTCTGAGTTCTGTGAGTCTCTGTAGGGAATCATCAAACTTGTGACACTCTTGGGGAACCCTGACACATGTCCATCATTCCCAACTGGGTGTGCTGTCTACTGTACGGCAGCAATGCTCCTGATAAAGGAATGGGGGCACAGAAGCAGGAGGGGGAGAATGGATGTAGGGCCTAAAAGTTGTGGTGTGTGTATGATAAGCCAGGAACTATTCTAGATGCTTTTATGTACCCATTATTTGTTTTAATCATTGTGGTAGTAAACACTCATATGTGTTTTATAGAGGAAGAAAAATGTAGCTACATTTCTGAGACACAATGGCTATGGCATAGTACCTGAGTCTATGGGTCCCTGCCCATATCTGGAGTTCAGAGTTCATTGACAAGAGTTCCTGGGCATGATCATGTCTTCCTGCATTTCTCTACCTGATATATCTCTTTGACAGCTTGTGCATGTTTGATTTGCACATGGGGAGGTAAGGCCCCAGGCATGGTCCTTCACCAGTGAGGGAAAGTCACTGAGGAATAAATACCTGACATTCCTTGCTCTTCATTGGAGGCATGTTCCACAGAGCGCGTCACATGGTCCTCAGTGGGATTGAGCCCCAGTTGCCCATAGCAGTGGCCCACTCCGTAACACACGTTCTTTCTTACCTATCTCATGTCCCCACGTCTTCACTGTGCAACCCGTGCCTGCCCCCCCTCCCCCAAATAAACTACTTGAACTGAAATCCTACATGGAGCACTTTTTTGGTGGGGACCCAGACTAAGAAAGGAGATAGGATCACTCCTGAATGGATACATGCAAAGCTAAAAGCAAAACGTTTTGAAGGAGAGTGGCGCTATAGTCACACCCTATACTCTGTATTTCTAAGTGTCACTTTCATAGCATACATATAGTCCTTTGTCCCATATTTGAATTAAGTTGAATCACTGTACTCAGTTCTAGCATGAAATATGTACGTGCTGCAAGTTGCCACGCATGATTCTATATTAAATATGTTCTTTGTACTTTCGTTTACCTGGCTAATTCTTCTTGTTTTCCACCCTTAATTCCATTAAAGTATGTGCCTAAATGAAAACATCATTTGTAAAGCTGAAAGCCGATATTTACTTAATCAAAATTAGACTTCCTAATACCTGCTAAAGGGAAAACCATTGGGGGGGAAAAACATAGAGGATAATGCTCATATTATTTTTCAGACAATAAACAACCTTGTATAATCCTATTATGAACATTAGCATACATTTCACAGCCCATCTGGCAAACAATAAAGGTCATGACAGTGTATTTGAAATGCTATCCAGGGCATTGTCGTCAGGAAAATGGTAAGGCCTACAGCTGTGTCAGTGGGTCAAAAAGCGGTCATAGGACATTTCTCAGACACTGTGGATCACCCAGGTAGACTTTCATGAAGCAAACTGTGTTAGGAAACATGTTTTTCAAAGCTAAGCAGGTTTGAAGAAATAGTTATGTGACAAAGCTGGGGTTGAGGCCAGGGGGAGAAGTTACCTGTTTTTAGCGAACCATGGTTCAGTTAAACTGTGACAAGTCCAGGGTCTTATGAAATGCAAATTGTTATTACAAAAATACCTTCTTTGAGGCAGAAAATACAGTGTCTGCTTCCAGTTAAAGAATTCTTTTCAAGAACTTTAAAAGAAGTCACTCTAACCAGTTTTCCTAAGAATTTCTAACTCAGAAGACAAAAAGGTTTTGGAATTTTTTCCTAACCCATATTTGGTAATAGTAACTTATTTTATGTGTACATTTTAGAACCCAATAGAAATATTTAAAGTAATGTAGTTATTAGAGAGCCCTTGGCCTGAGGCTCCACATGTATACTTTGTACTCCTGCTGTAATCATTGGCCTGGTTTCTTTATTTCCTTTCTCCATGCCTATTTTTTTCTGGGTGAAATATTAAATTCACATGAGCACCGACTATAAAATATGAAATCATATTATGTTACATAATCTGTTCTGACTTCATTTCTATCTGAGCTAACCCTGCACAATAGTTGCTACCTCCATTAAATGTTGTTTTATTAGCGTGAGCATATGTCTGAATGCTTGTAATTATTGCTGCAGTTGTATTCTAATGATTAAAACTAATTATTTATGGGTATGTTGACATAAGCATTTAATTACTCACAAGCTTTGCAAGTGTAAAATATTTGTCATCCTAAGCTATTTCTAATGATTTCAGACATGCCGTTTGCTTATACCCAAGTTTGAAGGCAACTGTGTTTGTCACGTTCCTTTCTCTCACCGTAGTGATGAAGTTGCTGTTAATTTAAAAGGAGCTTTAAAACTCTGTATCAAGTCTGACAGAATGATAGTACTCATTGTGTGCCAACATAGTCCGTGCAGCACTGAGTGTGAAATTGATAAACGGTCAAATGCTTGAAGTACTCCTTTCTCTGGAAATATCACAGGCCTAATGCTTATCTCTAAATGGGCAGGTATTTTTAGTAGGGTCCACAAACGGGAAGAGATATTTCTTGCCAAAATGCCAAGGGAAAACCCTCTTCCTTCCCATGCCAATCCCCCAGTGCCCTCTCCTTATTCAACATAATTTAAAATCAGAATATAGAAGCCACTATCTTGATACCACAGATATCACAGAGCATTGAGGCTTCACAGACAGAGGCACATTTGGCTGAACCCAATGCTGGCAACAGGAGTTTGTGGGGTAACAGAGGAAGTGAAGTCCCAGCAACATGCCATAGATGAAGTCACTCTCTTTAGTGCAAATTTTGAACAACTGAAAATAGGGACCAGAATATTTTTCAATTTAAAATATGTCCTGATACATATTTTAAACTGAGAGTGGCCAATCCATGGTAAAACTATTAAATATACAGAAGAAAGTAAGCAAAATCTAAAATTTACTAGAAAACAAATATTTCTTTGTATCAGAAGAGAATGTTTTCTAGTCTTCTCTGGCAAAGGATTTTTTTCTTAAATGAGGGCTATTAGTTAAGATATTGCAGTGATGAATAGCAGCTTTAATTCAGTAAACTATAAAATGGCTCATGTCTAAGGTTCACTTAGCCCGCAGTCCTTCTCAACACAGGAAATGGGGAACCAGGCTTCCTCTACTTTATGGCTACATGATTCCATAGGATAGTTGATGGAAATTGCAAAGAGAATGTGGAAGAGGCATATTTGCTTCCAGTCACTTATTTCTCCTTGTTGAGAATTCATCACTGAGCCCGACCCCATTGTAAGAAGGGTGAGGAATGTGGCCTGTGGCTGGCAGCCACCCCTTGGTTACAGCTGTGTTCTATGGCAAAGGAGAAAAGATGGAGGTGGGCAAACTAGCCTTTGCCACAGAAGGAATTGGAAATCCATGTGTACTGTTTATTGTCTATGGCGTTTACCATCTAGTATCAAAAGGACCAGGGAGAAGTTTTTCAGATAGATCTCAACCTACTGAAGTTATATTTATCTTTCAAGACAGTTTTTAGCGCTATTTCCATGGAGCCTTCCCTAGCCCTGGTTGGGTACTCCCCGTATTGCTGTTAGGAAATAATGAATGTGTGGATGCTATTGATTCCTCACTCAGATTGCCTTCACCAGGCAGGTGTACCCATCCCCAAGCTGCTATGAGTATCTGCTGCTAAAGGCTCATTGCTGCTCTCTTCTGGAAAGTGGCCCTTGGATAAATTGAAGATGCCTTGCCTTGGAGGTTTAATGACCTTCCCCCAAGCTTAAGGACAGCTGACAGCTGATGGCTGACAGACATTTGGGTAAAAGTGGCCATTGCCGAGGTGGGGTCAACTCCATGGTTCAGTTTACACTCAGTTTCCCATGGGGTTAGATGGAGGCTAAATCCTTGTACAACTCCTTCCTTGTCCCGCCCTGCTTCTCTCATTCCCCTCTTAAGAGCGTCCTCCCCACCCCTGCAATAAACCATGGGCACTGGAATCCCTTTTAGGTTCTGCTTCTAGAAAACCAGGCCTAAGACCACGAGGCACCTTACTTTCTAAAGTTGAGAGACTATGTAACCTTCACACATTCACTTCTACTTCATTTTATTTTCTTTGGGGTTGAGATGAAACCTTAGAAACTAGGACCATTACTGCAATTGGATCGAATAATCAAATTCCAGAGTTTTCTCCACATCAGTGAATGTTCTCTTTAATTTCCCAAATCCTTCACATTTCAGGACTTCACACTGAGAAGGACTATGGGGCCTTTTCTGATCCTCCATGTCAGAGGAAGTTTTATTTACTTATTTTCAATTCAAGTTTACTTCGTATATTATTTTGTATTGGTTTCAAGTGTACAGAATAGTGGTTAGACAATCACATGCTTTACAGTGTACCCCCCAATATTTCTCGTACCCATCTGACACCACACATAGTTATCACAATATTATTGACTGTATTCCCTATGCTGCACTTTACATCTCTGTGAGTTTTTTTCTTCCATGTACTAATCAGGATGATGAGAGCAACTATTTTGTTTGTTCTTAACCATCAGGGAAGCCTCCTTTAACAAAACAAACACAAATGAACCAAAGCATGCCATCCTATGAACAGTTACTAGTACAAGGTGAACTGAAGAGCAAATAGAATACTAATTGGTCCAGCAGCTCAGCATAGTGTCTGGGACAAAAGAAATAGTCATAGCTGTTCTTGTTCTCCTTATTTTCACTCTGAGTATTCCCACTGTGATTTTGTCGTCTCCTTACAACTCCTCGGATAGGGAGAGCCATAACTGGCTTCATTTTTCAGAAGTAAGATTTAAAACATGAAAGTCAGCTTCACATCAGGACTTCTCACAGCAGCAATTTGGGTGCTATTGATTTGGTTTGAATGTCCCCAAAATTTGCTACAGAAATCCCTAGGGTGCAGTCAGCAAGGGAACCTCTTTTTCGTTTTGATAATGTTCATGCTTGGCTTGGGACAGTGAGAACACTTTTGGTTCTAGAATGAGTTAATGACTCATTAATATACTTAATAAGAATCAGATGTGTCACCATTGGTTTGTTCCAATTAATTCCTGTGTCTATTATTGACATGGATATATTTCCAGAGGTTAAACATTTAGAAACACATTTTAGAACTTCCCTGATGGTAAAGGATAACTAGTCTTTGCCTCTATTGGGGATCAAATTCTCATAATTTCTAGATTAATGCATAAACGCATGATCTCAGCTTCTTATGCAGCCATTCCAACATCTCTATAATCTCCCCAGTAGCAGGCAAACAGATTTCTCTCTTCTACCAAATTATACTAATACTTAACTCTCTAACTTAAACTATTTTTTCTCTTGAAATAACTTGATTCTTCCATTTTGCAAATCTATGTACTTTTCTGTCTTTAGAGCCAAACCTTGACCACGAGAACTTTTCCAAAAACTCTAGGCTGCAATTACATTATTATTTCCCAACTACTTAAAGTGTGGAGATTTTTTTTGATTATATTTAAGTTATCACTTAATTTCTGTCTAAACTGACACACTGGTCTAGGTTATACCCTTTCTCTGACACATGCTGCAGGAAGACACTGATCGTGCTTTATTTTCTGCAGTGTAACTCTCATTGTGCCTCGCACACAGCTGAGCATACAGCAGGTGCTCACTATTTGCCTGAATGGGTGAATGAATGCATGTCTTGTATTCCTCAGTACCATCACTACTGGGTCTCTGAGGTGAAAGGGGGTCAGGAATGTCATATGCTTCCTCATCTCACTTCTTTGACCCAGTGTGACCCAAGGGTGTTATACAGCCAAGTGTGGAAAGGAATTTACTCCCTTGCCCCCCTCTCCCAACACATCCTGTCCAGAGACAGCTTTAGATGTTGTTGGCAAGAGAATGTCTATAATCAGGTCAGACAAAAAGGTCATTCCTACCTTAGAAAAGGCCTGTGATATCTTTTCCTCAATAGGGAGCAAGACCCCCTTAAGTGTCAATTGAAGCACAGATAATGTATGCGTATGGAACAATATCACAGAAACAGGGCTATCTCTGTGTGTTGTTACATATGGAAGAATGTATATGTTTGATCTATTTCTCACAATTATTTTCTTTAAAAAAATAGGGTTATTTATTTGAAGTATTTTCTTTCTTTTTTTAAAGATATTATTCATTTATTTGTAGAGAGAGGGGAAGGGAGGGAGAGAGAGAGGGAAAGAAACATCAATGTGTGGTTGCCTCTTGAGTGCCCCCTGCTGGTGACATGGTCCACAACCCAGGCATGTGTCTTGACTGGGAATTGAACCGGTGACCCTTTGGTTGCAGGCTGGCACTCAATCCACTGAGCCACACCAGCCAGGGCTCTTGTGATTATTTACTAAGGAAGAAATTATAGAGTATATACATAACATTCTGTAGAGTAATAAACTACTAAGGTGATTCATGTATATTTGGGTCATTGTAGATGTTTGACAGGTATTTAGAGTTATTAGGCAGCAGTGAGAACTGGGAGAGAATCTGCTTCCCTTTACACTGAGCTGTGCAGTGCTGTGATTCATGTTCCATAGACTCATATGCTGTTCTACAAATGGGCTTCATTTGACCATGCTTAATGTGCCCCCCTGTTTGTGAGGACAACTTTGACCTTCAGCCTTTCAGTACAGGGGAGGGTGAAGAGGCTTAAAGAAAGTGGGCTGTGTTGTTAGTCTCCAACTTTTGCTAGCTGAGTGAATTGGGGGATGTTATTTGATTTCTCTGCTATTCAGTTTCCTCATATATACAATGGAAATAATGGTATTTATATGTTGGAATTGCTTTGAGCATTAAATGAAATGATTATAAGCCACCTAACAAAGTGCATGTGAAAAAAATTCAGTAATTCATCCATTTATTTAACAAATATTTATTGTGTACTTACTACTATGTGTCAAGTTACATTGTAGTGGAAAGAAACAATTTAAATAGATTATATATGTTCTCCATGTTCTGTGGAGAAGACTAAAGCTATGGAAGTGTTAGGGAATTCTGGAATGAGACTTTTTTTTTTTTTAACCAAAATGCATCCTTTCGCTTTGTTCAGCAAAGCCTATGGATTTTTATGAATGTTAGTCTCTCACCCTCATCTTGGCTGAGACTGATGATTCAAGTAGAACCCCAGGTTAACTTCCTTTAGAACTTTGAATATGTTAACCCATTATCTTCTAGCATCATTTGTTGCTGATGAGAAATGCCCCTTATTTTTTTCAAAACTAAAAACAAAAGCAAATAATAAAATGTTTTTGAAGGTTACCAAACTGGGCAGCTATATCTTCTCTGAGTAAGGGAACAGTGATACTGAGTTTCAAAACTTATGGGCTGCAGTGCTCAATCCACCTGCCGAGGGAGAGCCCATGATTTCCTAGGATAGCTCTCTGTGCCATTCGAAAGTCTTGCAGGTGGTGGGACATGGGCCTGGAGACTTCCCCTCTATCAACAGGTAGATCTTCACTGCTAGTGTCAGCAGAGACCCCCCAGTCTAATTCAATGCAGGCAGTCTGGCACAGACCTGGAGCTGGGTGTTTAGCACCCCGAAATTGTCATCTCTATCTTCTTTACATTTGACACTTTGTCAACAGGTCACCAAACAGCCAGGTAGAAAATATAAAAGTTCAAGGCTATAAATGTGTGGGAGCAGGGAGTATATGGGACATCTCTGTACCTTCCTTTCAATTTTGTTGTGAACCTGAAACTAATCCAAAAACATTGTCTTTACATTAAAAAAATAAATATGCTCAGGGATTCATCTCAGTTTTTGAGATACATTAGAAAAAATAAAAAATATTTTGCCAAAATGTTTAATACGCATTTAGTGTTGCAAATGCAGAATATTTCTATCTATTGCTTTCCTGAGCAATTTTGGCATGGAAGAGGCAGTATGGATATTACTATTATCAAAGCTTTAGAAAAGATTTCATAGAGAACAAATAGGATGTAAGACATTGTTATAAACACAGACATTGTGAACTATTTTGGTAAATTCATTTTAATAGCATTAATGATAATAGTAACAACTGATTTAGTTTGTGCTTAAAACCAAGTGGAATTAAAATATTATGTAATATCAACATGGAAGATAAAGGAGGAATGTTAGAGATCTCTAGTTTGGTCAAAATTTTTTATTAGTCAACAGTACTTTATAGCTGATATCAACATGGAGTATATCATATGCCTATATATCCTTGTTAGGAGAAGGACAAAGATATTGATTAACTATAGAATTTGTTTAAATATATAAAGTTAACTGTGTATGGTAATAAACAGATGAGCTATATAATGTGCAGCTTCAAAACTAAGATAAGAAAACTAAAGGAAAATATACTCAAACTAAAGGCACAAAAAGAGAACAAAATAGGGAGGCAAATCTTAGTAAGTATAAAAATAGTATAAGATAGTTTAAATAACCCCAAATATATCATTAATTAAAGTAAATATAAGCAGATTAAATTTACTTCTTAAAAGGCTTTGGATTTCCAGATAGTATTTGTAAAATACAAGCTACTTAGGAGACCACTGAAGATAAACTCAGAAGAAGTTGAGTAGAGTAGGGCTTAAATATTAATCAGATGGATAATCATTCCTCATCAGCAACAAATACAAAGTAATTCACTACTAATAAGATAAGCATTATTACTTTACTCCCAGCCCTCACTTGAACTGAATTTATGGAACAATTATACCTCTTAAAATAATCATCTCTATGAGTTTGAGATTTTACATTTTATACACAACATGTGCACTGACAATTTTTTGTTTCAGTGTTGAGCATATATTCACATCTTTCACGTTATACTACTCTCCAAACCTTTTTAGAAAGTAGGAGGGAGCAAACCATTTTTAGTCTTATCTCTTCTTATTCCTGACCTATAAATCCCTTAATGTAAATATGTAACCTTATAAGAAAATCTAATTACCTCTTTAAATTCCTTCAATAGTTTTTCGGTGCTTTTAGAGTAATGCACCAAATTTTACCATAGCCTTCATGTTTGTGATAATCTGTTTTCTTTTTTTTTGTTAAAAATTTTAAAAAATATTTTATTTATTCATTTTTAGAGAGAGAGGAAGAGAAGGAGAAAGAGAGGGAGAGAAATATCAATGTGTGGGTGCCTCTCGTGTGCCCTGTACTGAGGACCTGGCCTGCAACCCAGGCATGTGCCCTGACTGGGAATTGAACTGGCAACCCTTTGGTTTGCAGCCCGAACTCAATCCACTGAGCTAAACCAGCCAGGGCTGTTTTCTATTTTTCTGATCAACTTTTTTGTACCTTATTTTCTGCCACACTCTCTAATCTCCAGCCATGTGCATTGCCTTTCAGTTTCTGGGCACAGCAAATGCTTTTTCAGCTAAGGCCTTTGCAGACACTGTTTCAGTTCCCTGGAACGCTATTGTAGAGTTTTTATGGTTGAACTCTTCTCTTTAGGTTAGTGATGGTGAATTTTTGTGTCAATTTGACTGTACCAGGGACACCCAGATTTTGGTTAAACATTATTGCTGAGGACAGCTGTGAAGGTGTTTCTGGATGAGATTAACATTCAAATCAGTAGATTGAGGAAAGCAGATTGCTCTTCCCAATGTGGTGGGTCTTGTCCAATCTGTTGAAGGCATGAATCAAAAAATAAGGCTAAGTGGGAGCGTACTCTCTCTGCTTGACTGCCTTAGAACTGGGACATTGGTCTTCTCCTGCCTTTGGACTTATACTTGAACTGGAACTATACCATTAGCTTGTCAACTGGAGATCTTGTGCACCAATTTCTTATAATGAATCTCTTTTTATACATGTGGGTGGATGGGTAGGTAGATAGATAATCTACTTGTTCTACTAGACAACCCAGGCTAATGCTATACCCAATTAAAATGTCATCTCCTCTGAGAAGCCTTCCTTTCTTTTTTCTCTGTACCAACCACTTGTTTCCTCCATAGTACTTAGGACAAATAAAAATTGTCTCATTTGTTTTCTTTTTTCATTTTTTAAAGTCTCCCCAACTATGATAATGCTTTCTGAAGGCAGAGACCAAATCAGACCTATTCATTCCCTTGGCTAAAACCTGATACAAAGTAGATTTTCTATAAATATAGCTTATTATAAATGAGTTAATGAGTAAATGAATGCTTAAATGATTGGCTATCTTGCATGGGTGATTATACTTTTTTCTTGTGGATTGAAATATTCTCTGTATATTTGTGCCTTCCTAACCATACTCTTTAGTTAGAAATTTTCATCCCTCAAACTCAAGATTTAGATTTCCAAGTGTATTTCTCATGTGTACTTCAAATATCTAAAACTAAACTCAATCTCTTTAACCTTCCAAATTGCCCTATTATTACCTACCTATTTTGGTTAAAGGTTCAAGCATTCACCAAGCTACCTAAGTGCAAGACCTGAAAGTGATTATTCATTTATTCATGTAATCACTCATTTGTTTAGAGAGCAACTCTTATGTGGCCTATACTGTATGAAGCACAGCATACATAATGGTGAGTAAAACATACATAATCATGTCTTCATGCAGTTTGTTCTACCATTTTTCTCATGACTCTAGTTATTTTTACTGCTCAGACTTGTCTGTTCATTCTATTTAAGAATGTCACTTGAGCCCTGGCTGGTGTGGCTCAAATTGGTTCGCACGTCATCCCATAACTGAAAGTTTGTGGGTTCGATTCCTGGTCAGGGCCCATACTTAGGTTACAGTTTCGATCCTTGGTCCAGGCACATGTGATTCCAGATTCAGGCATGTACAGGAAGCAACCAATCAATGCTTCACTCTTGCATCGATGATTTTCTCCCTCCCTTTGTCTTGCTCTTAAAAAAAAGCGATGAAAAAAATGTCTTTGAGTGGGTATGAAAAAAAAGTCACTTGAACCTGTATGTGAATGTGTGTGTATATATATACACACATACACACATACATATGTAGTATATATACATTATGTATTATGTTGTATATTATATATATATTTTTCTATTTCCCTCCTCCTCTCCCTCTCCCCTGTATTTTTCTAGATCAAACTGGCATCATTTCTTATCTGAACCTTTGTAACATCATTCTAATTGATTTCCTTGCTTTTAGTCTCATTTCACTTGAGTTCATTTGTTACTGTTTTTCCTAACACACAAATTTAACCACCTGATGGCCCTACAAAAACTTTCATGTCTAACCGTCACTCAAAAGAGAAAGTTCAAACTCCTTAGTATCGTATGCCGTATCCCTTCATGCTTCAACTCCATCAAATGGCATTCAGATCTATGAACATGAATATCTTTACATGTGTTGGTTTTTTACCCTGGGATCTCCCCCATCTCTGCTTTACCTGGCAAACTCCTTAAATCCTCTTCTTTCCTTTTAAAGTTTTCCTGACTCTTGTGCCCATCCATACAGATGCAAGAGCTTTTGGAATAATACTCTCATGACCCCTTTATAGGAATTTGTGCCATCAAACTTATTTATGAATGTCAAATATGTTTACATGTCTCAATTCCTTACTAAACTATGGGCAATATGCAAGCAGAGGGTATGGCTTATATAAAATTCTATCTGTACAGAGCCTATGGCATTGGAAATATTACTAACCTTTGCTCAATAAATGAATAGTGATTGAACAACATATGTTCAGTCATTTGCCTAAAGTGACAAAGTTATCAGTGGCAGGGTTGGCCCAAAATTCCAAATTCCAACTCCACTGACATTTCACTAAAGTACCTTTACCATTTACCAATGATTTTTCTATTGGCGCAGGAAAGAAGAAAGCAATCAGCTGTGCCTTGGATTTCCCCTTGGGTGGGGGTGTGTGGTTCAGAATCACCTTGGGTCTTTTTGAACCTACATATGTTTGGCTTAGAAATTCTGAAATACAGTCCCTGGAGTCGGGGGTGGGTGGGTGGGGGGATCACCAATTAGGTGATTGAGATAGGTCTCTATAACAATGCTAATGGGGGAATAATGGATTTGAAGTTAGGCAGCAGTGGGTTTGAACATCTGTTTCTTCATTGATCAGCTTTATTTAATGTGAGGAAACTGAGTCACAGACTTCGTGTCATCTAACCACTCTGTGCCTCAGTTTCCTCATCTGAAAACATAGCTCCATATTTTGAAAGTTATTGGGGGGATTATATTAGATGAATGACCCTCAATAGAGAACTAGAATATTGCCTGGTACATACTGGGTGTTCTGAAACTTAGTTTCTGGCCCTAACCAGTGTGGTTCAGTTGGTTGGCCATTGTTCCACAAAGCGAAAGGTCACCAGTTCAATTCCTGATGGATGTTTCACTCCCATAACAATGTTTCTCTCCCTCTTTTTCTCCTTCCTCTCCTCTCTACAAATAAATAAACAAATAAATAAAATCTTTAAATAACTTAATTTCTGTTTCCCATGTTCTCCTCTCTAGTTTTAATCAGAAATCTGAAGACACCACAATGGCTTTTCCATTTGTGTGGGGAGATTATTGCTCTGCTGATGAATTGTCTGCATTTCACACACACTTTAACAGCTCCAGGGTGTCTACAAATTAGAGCTCCTTATCACTCATTAGCACCATTGCAGGAAAGCAGATAAACTTCGACTCTTACTTAGCCTTCTAACAGAGCTAGGGAAACCTCCATTTTTTTTTTTAATCATCTGAATCCTAACCTTATGGTTTCACTTTAACCTGAGGGCTTAATTTATCTTCTGTTAAAAGCACTAGTTTTCCCTTACATGGAAACTGTCATGCTCTGAGTATGCATAGTAAGACTGAGAAACAGCCCTGCCTGTTCCATCTCAGACACAAGGCAGAAGTCTCCTCCACCCTCCCCTTCCACTGCGGTAGATGAGGCTTTGATTACAAGGCAGCATATTAAAACTTTAGGCTGCTATTGTACATTCCATACTGTAAAGATTTAAACGTTGACAAAATGCCATGAATGCCATTGTGTGAAGTCAACCTCATGTTTGTTTTACCTACTGTATATCACAGTACACTGCCTGATAGCTGAGAGTTTGTGTTGTTTTGACTAAATCTGGACAAATATGCATAAAATATGTTTTCAACAGATATTTCACTTAAAAACAAAGAAAGGTTTGTGTCTTTAGATTGCCCCAGAACCTGAGGGCTACTGAGAATTATAAATAAATTTGACTTCACAGGCCTGCAGTCATAAATGACATTTTTTTAAATGATGGAAGGGGGGAGATTTGAGTTGTACAGGAACCATCCGTTTAACTCCCCTCCTCTCAAATATGTCCAAAATTTAAAGAAAGCTCCTCTAAATATAACTCAGTTGAAAAGGAGCTTTTGATTCCTAGTTATTGGGGAAAGACCTGTTTATTTATATCATTGCTTTGTTTTCTTAAAATTGATGCAGAAGGAACAGGGGTCCAGCCCCTTTAAAATCCTATGTTTTATCACTCTCCAGTCGATGGGTGCAATCCAGCATGAGGAAATTAGAAACAGCTGGGGTGGACACAATAACTTCTTTTCAAAAGACAGTTCACAATTACTGGAGAAAAATAGAGATGGCACTAGAACAGCATATCTCAAAATGTTTTTCTGGACCATCAGCATTGCCTGGGAACTTATTCGAAATGCAAATTCTTGGGCCTTACTTGACCTACTGAATTAGAAATTCTGGGGATAGGGCCCAGCATCTATGTTTTGACAGCTCCCCCAACCCCCAGGGATCCCAAAACACAGGAAGGGGTTAAACATGGGACCTGGACCAGAGGTAGCAAGAGAGAGGGAAGCTAACTTGAAAGGCCAGAGGCCAGACAGTGATTGGAGGGACAGTTAATGATTAAAAGTAACCATAAAAGGTGCTAATCAGGTGTTTAACAGCTATACTCAAATGTGCATCTATTTCTAAATCTGAAATTAAAGGGCAGACTATAAACAGCTTCTAAGGAGACTGGAAAATAGAAGGCAGACAAAAGCAGCCAGAGTTAGGAAAGATGTTGGTCACAGAGTAATAAGAAGAGTAATATCACTCGTACTTAGGTTATTTTTTCTTTTAAGACTTAGTCTATATAGTTATTTTCACATCAATAACCCAGTCATGAAATTAAGTAAATGCATGTCAGTAAATTATTAAAATGTATTAAGAGTACATTTTTGCGTCCTGTATAAGAGAGTAACTTGTAGCAGGCAAATGGTCCTGCTGAGAAAGACTAGAAAAGCTGCATACAATATAAAAATCATGCATTTGAAGACTTCCAAGAGCTCTCTAAGCAGGGAGATCCTCGAAAGAAGGGAACTAATTTTGCGTTCAAGTTTCCCCTTCTGGTGAACGTACCATGACCCAGCAATTCTGCTCTTAAATGCACGCCCAACAGAAAAGCAGACATAAGTGCACCAAAAGGCATGTACAAGACATTTCACAAGTTGACTATTTGCAATAGTCCCAAACTGAAAGCCACCCAATGTCCACGAACCACAAAGCAGATGAATAAACTGTGGTATATTCCCACATGGTATGATGAGAATGAACTGACAGCTGCCTGCAACAACATGGATGAATCTCACAAATGTAGCATGATGTATCCTATTTATATAAGCTCAAAATCAGGCAGACATAACCTGTGGTATTAGGAGTTAAGATAGTGGTTACCTCTGAGGGTGGGGGAAAATGGGAGGAGGGTGAGGGGTCCTATGGCTTCTGGTCTTGGCTTCACTGCTGAAGTCTGTGTTGTGTGTTTGCTGTCTGGCAATTCAGCTGCTGAGCACTTATGACTTGGGCAGTTTTCCTTATGTATTTTACAGTTTTATTTAAAAAAATCCTCTTACTTGAAAATATGTGTTGAGAAGAATATTTCTTGTTTTGTTTCTCTGTCATCTTTTTTTTGGAGTAGGTTCATCAAATGTGTCTATGTCATCCCATAGAGGCACCAGGAATCAGCTGCGAGTAACCAGACAGGAGAGCGTGGTCATTAGGAATCTCAGAGCAGGGAGTAGACAGGCCTGAGGGTGAATTCCTGTGTGGTTTTGAGAAGCTCTCTAACCCGTCACATTATCCTCATCTCTGAACGGGAGATCATTACAGTAGCAGCTACTTGTAGAACTGAGCGAGGATTGAATGAGGGGCTCCTTCTGAAGTAAGCACATGACTGCAGGGTCCTGGTGGGGGTGGGGCTGGCCTCATGGCCATGAATAAAGGTCGAATAGCTAAGACAGATTGAAAATGGGCTTTCTAAGGTACCTGTTTCTGTGACTACACCTTTTTTGAGTACCAGAAATGTCATGGTTGCTCGCCTGGCAGAGTGGATATTCCTAAGAAACCAAACCAGATATGTTTTATGAGAGACAGAGAGAGAGGGAGAGAGAGAAAGGAGGCGGAGGAGGAGGTGGAGGAGGAGATGATGACATGCCATCATCATCAAGATGACTGGAACTCTGTTTAACAGATGGCCTGGGGTCATGGAACTTGATAAAAATATCACTTGTGTGCCGGGACAGGCCAAGTGTTGAGAAATTAAAACTCTCTAGGGGAATTTCAACCAATGACTGATGGGAGTTGGTGGATTCTCCCTTGTCCCTTGAGCA
Organism: Desmodus rotundus; assembly: GCF_022682495.2. Lineage (NCBI taxonomy): Eukaryota > Metazoa > Chordata > Mammalia > Chiroptera > Phyllostomidae > Desmodus > Desmodus rotundus. The sequence goes on from NC_071392.1 coordinate 119,860,337, forward strand.
AGGTAACACAGGCATGTCCTCTGCACTGTCTCCCATAGGTGCCCAGTGGAACTGAACCCCAGTTGCCCACAATGGTAATTTACTTGACAGCACATCCAAGTTGACTGCTTTTCCTTCCCTGCATTGCTTTTCTGTCCTTTACCAGTGTTATTCTGAGACCACCTTCTAAATACATTGTATTTAAAACCTTGTCTCATTACCAGTTTCTGAGGGAATCTAAACTCAGTCAGTCTTGGCCCTTGTGTAACTCACAGTGCATTCTTAGTTGTTTGTTTTTCTTTTTCTGGGAACTTCTGTCAGCCAGCAGCACACCATGGCTGCCTTCTTTCTGAACGCTGATTTTTTTGAATTCTATGATTACCATCATCCTGCTGAGATGCCTACACTGTGCCCCACTGCTCTGAAAAAGACTTCTGTTGGCCACTCCCCAGGCCCACTGTGTAGTCCCATTCCCTTCCCTGACCCAGGTGTCAGGAGTGGGACAGTTGTCACTCTGCTACTGAGGCAGTGACCCTGTCACTTTACTCTCTTTCTTTGTACCATGAAGATTCAGTGGAACCAAAACCCATCTTCCAGACACTAGGGCCTTCTGCTGTTTCTCCCTGTATCTCTCTGCTTGGCCAGAAAACCTCCCATCCACTAGTTTGTAGTGGAAGTCTTGTCACTATTCACCTCCTCTGAGAAGTTCTGCTTCCTTCCTCCTCTCTCCTCAACTTGGACTTCCCACACTGGATCTGCATATTTTTATTGCTCCCTCTTCACCAGAGCCTCTGTCTTGGTCCAGAGTTAGCCCTTCTGCTTTTGGATCTTAGGCCTCATGTGGAACCAGAGAGTTCCAAAGGAATTCTCCCATGAAGACATTGGAATGTTTCAATATATGGTTTTATGCCAAATCTCTCCAAAAGAAAGAAGCTTCTGTGTTCTGAATTTTTCAGGATTTAACTTCATTTCTCCTTGTGCAGTATCTTAACACAACTAGAATGAAGATGGCTTATAATTATCCACAATCATGAATAAAAAGAGTGCTCTAAATATACTAATTAGCCAAATTGGAACCCATAAAAATGCCCTGAATCCTACTTTATCAACATCCACATCTGATCATGGAATTTTTCAGGGTCCCTTATCAGTAACAACAGCCACTCACTAGAACTTCACTCCCTCTCCCTGGGGAGGCTAACCCAGCCCAGAAGCACTGATGAAGATGTTGAATAGGTGGTTAGGGAAGTTCAGGGGAGCAGTACCCTGGCATCTCAGCCTCGGATGTGACCTCAAGGGCATGTAGTCCAACTTGCATTCCCTTGGTGTAAAACATTTTATCTTCCAAAATGCAGGGGAAACTTTGCCTGTGGTGGTATGGGTTGTAAACCTCCAAGGATGCTTCTAAGAATCACATTATTAAAATAGCTACTAAGCAAAAGACTGCGATTCCCAAAGTCACTTAGAACACATGTAATAGGAGGCAGAGATGAGGTCATCTCCATAAAGGTCAGCTGCATCCCCAGATGTGTTCTTTACTTCAGCCCTCACCCACAGAGAGCCAAAGAATGGCTCATCATGGGGAAAGTGCGGGAACCCATGCCCACATGTCTGCAGCAGACCCAGCACCTGGCCAGGCCTGGCAGCCAGTGGTGGCCCCACCCCTTGTTCTTTGCCAAACATTGTTCCTTGTACCTGGCCAGTGCCTGGGTTTTGCAGCCTCAGACACTTAACCACCTTTTCCAAAAGGACCTCACCCACTTTACCTCAGCTCCACCCCACCCCATCCTTTGGCTAGACCTGTAATTACTGGACCTGAAAAGCAGCCTCAGAGATACCACACAGGGGCAGGGCAGCCCCCAGCAAGCAGCCGAGTATAAGATTTTTCTTTCTACAACATCCCTTTACTATAGCCATCCTGCAACAGCCACTTATTACCTCCCACCAGTAGTGTGTGCCAGCCAGGTCTGCCCCTCACACTTTTGGATCCCCAACAAGAGTGAAATGGAGCCCCCAGCCTGTGGCCTGGCCCCTTGTCTTCCTACTCACTGGCTTTGTCCTCACACAAGGACAGATGTGTGGGCCCTCTCTTCCATCCCACTCTTCCCTCTCTGCCACCCAAAACAGCCCCTTGGGCCTGTACCTGTGCATGCCCTTAACCCCTGAAAGGGACAGAACCAGGGAAGAGACCCCTGCAGGTCCTGAATTCATGCTCAGATCTGTTTGGTCTGGAAATCCTCAGGTCCCATGATGGTATGGTCTGGAAGGAGGAATGTGGGTCCCTGGAGGGTACATCCACTTGGCTCTGCAGATTCTTTGCCTGTGGGGAGGGGTGCAGCTAGAAAAGGACCATAGTTGAGCTCTCTGAAAGGGGGTACCCAAGGCAGAGGCACCCATTACCCAATCTAGGCTTGTTACTGCTGCCAACTTAGTAAGGTGTTCCTGAGCTTCTAATGTCTTCCTTCTTCCCACTGGAGTTCTCTGAGCTGGATCCAGTCAAAGCTCTTCATAGCTCCCACTTCCCTCTGAAATAAACAGAACTTCTCTACTGATTCATCTAGAATCTGCACTCGACCTGACTTCTGGAATCCTTTTCTTCCCATGCCGAGCATTCTGTGACCAGCAAACAGAATCTTAGAAGACCTGGGGAGCAAAGGGACATGAATTAAGTGGCTGCTGTGTCTGATGAGAATGAGGAGGTCACCTGCCACCTATCCTGGTCATCAGCTTTCCTGGTTTTGCTTCACTTTGTGAGTTCAATTTGGACAGGAGTTCGTATGGCAAATCAAAGTCATCTGCCTTGTCTGTGTTGCTGGCGACAATATTTTCTTGTCTTTCCTGACAGTCACAATATTTATCCAAGCTCTGCCTTCCTCCCACAGACACTTTAGCTATCTAGAAGTATAGCCTTCCATGCTTGTAGGGGCTGTTCTTTCCTTGATGTTACACCTGCTGCAAGAGTTATGGTCCCCTGGCTGCAAAGGCATTGGCCATGGGTAGGGATGAGTTCCCCAGGACAGTCGGCCCAGACTCCTTACATCTCCCCAGTCAAAGAAGCCACCCTGCCTCACTCTCCTACTCATTTCAGTGGTTCTGAGGCGGGTGTTGTTGCTGCCCATAGTTTCTTCCCAGATAGATCACTGTTCCTCTCAATCTACCCAGGCAACAGCCTATCCCTTCTCCTTACACATGTTCCATCCATCGCAGAACTTTATACATTCAAAAAACATGGCTCCAGATGGTGAAGCCCCTACCTTTTTTCCTTTCCCTCACCCATACACTTCCCACCTGATAGCCTGGGCTCCATAACAAGCGAGAAGAGGCCTGAGGTTCAGACTCAGTCTCTTTTATCTCCTTTCACTATGAATGTCCCTTGAGTTGGTAAAGACCTGAGTTTGCCCTCTGAATGGTCTTCACACACTTCTATCGTCGTTGTCATCATGTTAGGGAGCTTTAGGGGAAGAACTGCATTTTCTGGGCCACATTCACCTCTCACTATGCTGTCAGCAGGGACCAGAAAGTTCTATTGTCCCTTAATTTCCCATGGGCAGAGATAGGCCTCAGGAACCTCTCAGAACCTGGCTCCATGGAAGTTCCCCTAGTTCTCACCCAGGTTTCAGCAGCACTGGCCTCAGTTTCTTTCTACAATAAAGCTGTCTGCCCCAAGGTCTTCCCTCTCCCTTCTCTTGCTTTCCTGGGGGAACACCAGATCCTGGCTTCTCTCTAAAACTGTCATTGATTGTGGGGGCACCAGCTAAATTCCAAGTACTCCCTCAGTAATGACCTCTTGCTCATCAACTGTAGCCATGCATCAAAATGCTAACTTTCATTAAGATTAGAAAATGAAATCTTTTTACATGACCTAAGGAGAAGGGGTAACTGCAGTGTGCCTTAATCTTCCTTCTGTGGAATGAGGATAATTAAGGTTATTATGTAGCACAGGTTGTGAGGATGCAATGAGATAATGTGCTACCCTCAGCCAAGGGCTTGATACACAGAAAGTGTTCAATGCACGCTAAGTGCCTTATTGTCCTTCTTTTATTCAAATTACTATGGCTGGAAGAAAAAATTGCCCTTCCTGAGGGGGAATCACAAATCCTCATATGGGCTCACTTCTTGTTATAGAGAATAATGAGGGGAAGCCTTCACTTAGAATATAATTGTGATTGTGATGCAGAAAACCAGTAATTTAGAAGGTTCTGCTGAATCAACCAAAAGATATGGGAACCGGTGCTGAAATGGGTTGCCATTTCTTAATGTGGTATAATGGCTACATTTAGCGAGAACTTAGTAATGACCAGGTGCTTTCATAAGAACTTGATATGCATTAATGCACTTAATCTACCCAACAACTTTGTGGGATAGTGCCATTACTATTCTCACTTAAGAATGTGGACATTGAAGTACAGAGGGATTAAGCATCTTGCCCAACATTACACAACTATAAGATTCAAGAGCAGGACTGAAACCCAGGGAGTCTGACCCTAGAGACATCACTTTCAGTACTATTCTAGGTTGCAAATCACAGCCTAGAAGCCAGAGGGACAGATAGAATGAATTTGTCTTCCAATGGAGGCTTCTTTCCATGTTAGATTTTGGGAAATGTATTTCTTTCCTAATGTAGATCTAACTTTAGTATTTCTGCAATACTGATTTGGAACATACTTGGTCTCATCACAGGATGACCTGAGGAATTCCTTCCTTGCCTTCTCTGAGTGGTGTAGAGATCTTGAAGTTGACATGAAATTGCAGTGCCCACATTGGACTGCCAATCTCCAGCGGCAACACTTCCTCCACCTTGTCCCTAACTGAATAACTCAGGCTTTGAGGAATCTCCTGTTGAAGATTACAGTAACCCCAGATGTGGGGAGGATGACGAACTCCAGAGCTAGAATTGTGAGTTTGGGTTGAGGTTTAAATTATTTTAGTTTGAAGAAAGAAGCACTTCCTCTGAGGGAGCAGACGACTGTATGAGGGAGCAATACTGAGAACTCTGCTGGTGTATTTCCTTTGGACTACGGGAATATTATATAAACAAGATAATTTAAACTTTTCTGAGTATCTACCAACCAATGCATGTTGTTTTTTATTCTACATATGTTTTTTATTTTTCAGTTACAGTTGATGTACAATATTATATTAGTTTCAGATGTACAACCCAGTGATGAAACATTTATATGAGTAAAACTTACAAAGTGATCTACCTTGATAAATCTAGTGCCCATCTGACATTATACATAGTTACGATATTATTGACTATACTCCCTATGTTGTACTTTACATTCCTCATGACTATTCTGTAACTACCAATTTGTATTTCTAAATCTCCTCACCTTTTTCACTCATCTCAACCCCCCTCCCTTCTGGCAACCGTCAAAATGTTCTCTGTATCTATGAGTCTGTTTCTGTTCTGCTGTGTTTATTTTGTTTTTTTAGATTCTACATATAAGTGAAATTATCTGGCATTTTTCATTCTCTCTCTGACTTGTTTCAATCAGCATAATACCCTCCAGATCCATCCATGTTGCTGCAAATAGCAAAAGATTATTCCTTTTTATAGCTGAGTCATATTCCATTGCATACATGCACCACTTCTTTGTCCATTCATCTATCGATGGACACTGAGGTTGCTTCTTTATCTTGGCTATTGTAGATAGTGCTGCAGTGAACATATGGATGCATAGATCTTTTTGATTTAGTGTTTTGGGTGTTTTTAAGATAAATACCCAGAAGTGAATTTGCTGGGTCCTTCTTTGTCTCTTGTTATAGGCTTTGTTTTAAACTCTGTTTTGTCTGGTATAAGTATTGCTACCCCAGCTTTTGTTTTTCATTTCCATTTTTATGAAATATCTTTTCCATGCCTTTACTTTCAATTTGTGTGTGTATTTCAATCTAAAGTGTCTTATAAACAGCACATGTAAGGGTCTTTTTTAAATAGCCATTCAGGCATGGTATGTCTTTTGATTGAAGTATTTAATCCATTTGCATTTAAAGTAATTGTTGATAGATATGTATATATTGCCATTTTATTATTCACTTTTCTTCTTCTTCATTGTCTTCTCCTCCTCCTCCTCCTCCTTTTCCTTATTCCTTCTTCCCTCTTCCTTCTTTCTTCTTCTTCAAGAAAACCCTTTAACATTTCTTGTAACACTAATTTGGTAGTGATGAACTCCTTTAGCTTTTTCTTTTTTTTCTTTTTTTTTGGTCTGGGATGCTCTTTATCTGTCCTTCAATTCTAAATGATAGCTTTGCTGGGTAGGTAATGTTGGTTGTAGATCCTTGCTTTTAATCACTCTGAATATTTTATGCTAATCCCTCCTGGCCTGCAAAGTTGCTGTTGAGAAATCAACTGACAGTCTTACGGCAGTTCCCTTGTAGGTAACTAACTGCTTTTCTCTTGCTGCTTTTAAGAGTCTCTCTCTGTCTTCAAACTTTGGCATTTTAATTATGATGTGTCTTGGTGTAGGCCTCTTTGGGTTCATCCTGTTCAGGATTCTCTATACTTCCTAAACTGGTTTGTCTTTTTCCTTTACCAGGTTAGGGAAGTTTTCAGTCATTATGTCTTCAAATAGGTTCTCCATTCCTTGCTTCTCTCTTCTCTTTATGGTACCCCTGTGATGTGGATGTTGTCCCAGAGACCCCTTAAACTTTCCTCACTTTTAAAATTCTTATTTGTTTTTGCTGCTCCAATTGGGTGTTTTCTGCTACCTTGCCTTACAAATCGCTAATTCAGTCATCTGCTTCATCTAACCTGCTGTTGATGTCTTCTAGTGTATTATTCATTCCAGATAGTGTATTCTTCATTTCTGACCACTTCTTTTTAATGGTTCCTGTGTCCTTTTTAATGCTGTTGAAATTCTCACTAAGTTCATTGAGCATACTTATATCCATCGTTTTGAACTCTGCATCTGGTAGTTTGCTTGCCTCCATTTCATTTAGGTCTTTTTCTAGAGATTTTTCCTGTTCTTCCATTTGGGACATGTTTCTTTGTCTGCCCATTTTGGCTGCTCTTTGTGTTTATTTCTATGACCTAGGTATATCTTCTATGTCTCCCAGTTTTTGTGGGGTTGCCTTATGTAGTAGGTGTCACGTATGGCACAGTGATGCAGCCTCCCAAGTTACTTGAGCTCTTGGTGTACCCTGCCATGTGGGCTGTGTGCACCCTCCTGTTGTGGTTGATACTTGATTGCTGTTGGCACATCAATAGGAGGGATTTACCCCCAGGCCAATCAGCTTCAAGGACTGCTTGCAACTACCATGGAAGAGTGCTGCGTAGGGGGTAACCACACAAAGCAAAATTTGCTTCTGTGGGGCTCTGGTGCCCACTGAGTCCACTCCCTAAGTGTGTTGCTTGTGGAAGTGGTTAGGTAGTGCTACAGTGGGGTCTAAAGCTGGTCACAGGATGCTCTAGCTCTGGGGCCTCCTGACAGGTACATGATTAGCCATTGTCTGTGCCCCACTTAGGGCCACTCAGCATGAGATCCAGAGCAATCTGCAGATGTGTATTACTCGTACTGGGCCTAGAGATTCCTGGGAGAGGCCAAGGTGCAAACCAAGGCTGGCTGCTGCTAGTGCAGGGTCTGGGGGCATTTAGGAGGTAAGGGGCACGCTGAGTCCAGATGCTGCTTATCTGAGGTTTGTAAACCTTTGAGAGAATCCTGAAAGTCCACAGTATGGTCCAACATAGGCCGTTGATGTAGAAAAGCCAATGAAAGTGTCTTGGGTGGGCCTGCAAGTTGGGTGGGGTGGGGTCCCAGTTAATCAACAGGGCCGGGTGAACAGTTTTAGCCAGGTTGATAGACACTCAGATATGGTGGTGCTGGCCTGCTAGCTCTGTTGGGAGAGAGCTCAGCAAAGGAACAATGGCTTTTACCAGAACTTCTGTCTGGGAGAAAGCTGCCCCTCCTGCCCTCATCTCAAAGCCAGACAATTCAGTTCCTCAATAAATAGAATAGTAAGTAATTATATAATGTGTATGAAAGTACCATAAAAGTCCCTCTCAAGACTCATGCTCTCCACATGCCCTATTTCTCTCCATGTGAGTCATCCATAAATGATTTTGGAGCCAGACACCACTTTCTCATTTAGCCACTGTGAATACCTTCTTCAACACATTGAAGTGTGAGTAATTATGTGCATGTATACAGAGATGCATAATTCCCAGGTAACCAAAAATGTAAATACACTGCTCCCTGCATTTGTTTATAGGTTTGCTTATTGGAAGTGTAATATAAAACAGTGCACCAAGAATTAAGTAAGGGCTTCTTAACAGATGTGTAACTGTAAGCAAGTTACTCGAATCTTATGGGCTTCTATTTTTCTCCCTTGCAAAATGAAACAAGCGAGAAAGGTACCTCCTAAGGACCATTTAAGCTTATCCATTGCAATTTCTGCTTCTACTCTGCCACCTATGCCTTTGTTATTTCCTTTTCTATCTTCAGTCCACTCCCCCTTAGCAGCTCCACATAAGCAATATCTTTTGTCTCTTCTGATTTTTTTTTTTTGTAATCACCTGCTTCCTGAGCTTTCTTCTCTGGTGCCTTGTTCTCCCAGTAGATGGCAGTATTCAATTTTGTTTTCCAATGGTGCTGCTTTCCCCTGCTTGGAGGAAATTGGCTATCTGCGTTTCTGCAAAGCTTGCGTCCTTTTTTCCTTAGAAGTGACCATGGAGGAGGAAATCAAGGGAGGAATTGATGAGAGATTAGAAGGTCCCTTCTCCAGCATGGATGGAACTGGAAAGCATTATGTTAAGCGAAATAAGCCAGGCAGTGAAAGACAAATACCATATGATCTCACCTTTAACAGGAACCTAATCAACAAAACAAACAAACAAGCAAAATATAGCCAAAGACACTGAAATTGAGAAAAGGCTGACAGTGACCAGAGGGGGGAGGGGAGGGAATTTCAGGGGAAAAGGGTGAAGAGTTTGTAGGAACAATGATAAAGGACACATGGACAATAACGGGGGGGGGTGTGGGAATGGGAGGGAGATGGGGAGGGCTGGGGGGTTGGGCTGGAGTGGGGGGAAAAGGCAGGAAACTGTACTTGAACAACAATAAAAATAATAATAATTAAAAACAACAACAAAAAAAGAAGGTCCTTTCTGGAACATTTGGGGAGGCCAAGCAGCATCACCTTGCTTCTCAAGCAGGTTTATTTTATTTTGTTTTATTTTATATTTTATTTTGGGTTAGAGATAAAACAACTGTCTTTGATATTTCAAAGAGTTATTCCGATTTATTTGATCCTTCCACTCTGTGACATAGATAATACAGGTCTCATTTCCCTCATCTTGAGCCCAGAGGTTATAATAGGGTGATGACTCTGGCTGCCGTGGTGGGGAATAGTCAGGGTTAGAAACAAGGGGCTATTGCAGTGGTCTAGGCAAGAGATGGTGGTGGGTACAGGCAGGTGAGAGTGGACATGGGGAGGAGTGGTGTGGCGATGGGCAGAGGTAGAATGGGCTCTAGCTTGTTACCTGGAGAAGCAGAGTCTCCTCTAGCACTGCTATGCAGTAACCTCCGGCAGTTCTCTCAGTTTCTCTGGGCCTCTGAAGTCTTTCATGCTCTAGGATTCTACGGGGCCATGAAAAAAAACTGGTCTATGTGTAGCTTCTGAACCACTTGACAAGGGACACACCGTTAGCCGGTGGTAGAGTGAGAACTGGAAGCCGGGTCTCCAGCGGGTGTTTCACCTCCCACTGACAGGATGGAGTGAGAATGTCTTGTTTCAGCACTCAGGCTTCTTTTCTGCCCAGGGGAAATCTCAAGGAGGAAAACCAATGCAGGTAACAGATCAAAGCAGGTGGTTCTCGTTGAAGGAGGGCAGATTCTTGAGCCCTCTTACTCTCATGACAGCCCTGCTAATGGGCCTTCAGCCCTCAAGGGCTATGCTCTGACCTATGTTACTTGAGGAATTCTGGGGTCCCTGACACCAGTGTTTCTTCAACTGCCTTGGGAAGACTTTTCAGGGAGAACAATATCATGGAGGTGTGAAGGGATTTTATCTGGGGTAGCAGAAACTATCTGGGTGTGGGTTGTATTAGGGTGGGTGGTGTCACACTCCAATTTTAAAACCTTTTATAGTTCTTAATCACCTATAAGGTCAAGTTCTGACTTGCTGGCATAGATAAAGGAGCTTCATAAGCTGTCCCCCTGTGACTCCTCCAACCCTGGAAGGCACACTGTGCTCCTGGCATTCTTGAACATGTCATGCCCCTCAACACTCCTACTCATTCTGGAAAACGTGGCTCTGAAACTTTCCTTAAGCAATACCCCTGGCAAGCATTTATAGCATTTTGTACACAATTCTGTTATAGTTTATATCACAGTGTTTGTTTTCTCACCAGCTGCCTCCCTTGTTTGTGACTTGCTTGAGAATAGAGGCCATGTCTTACCCGTCCTCAGAATCAAGCATAGTGTCTGATCCAAAAGCAGGTCTTACTATGCTGAATCAATGAATAACAGGGGATGTTTGGGGTTGAGTTATACTGGAGGAGATGAGAGAGTGCTATAAACAAAGAAGCTAAGGGATTAGAGATTTATTACAGAGAACTGCACCAAATACAGCCACTTTGCCTCACAAAAAACTATATACATGTATAGTTAACCAAAATATTGAATGTGAACTGGCTTAGTAACGAGGACATTACATGGTTTGTTGTTTGTAAATGACCTTGTCAGAGTTCCTTTACAATCCAGGGGGCTTCAGTATAACCAAGAATATTAGAACTCATAAATTCAGCCTACATGATAACTCAACCATGACAGTTACCATCCTTTTTGGGAAAAAAAATAGTCATGGCCACATTCATTGTGAAAACAGGATTGTGGTATAAACTCTGACCTATTTAAAGAAAATGAACTACTTTATTGCATACTTACAGTACCAATGTATATGCAAATAATATTTAAGCTTTATTTACATATCTACATTTAATCACTTATTTGTTTCTTTTAAGGTAATGCAGTATTTTTTTATTGGAGCTTTTTATTATTTGTCCAACTGCTCCAAATAAATTCCTGTTACAGTTTACTCGTATGATCAAGGATGATTTTGAGGAAATGACTTCTTGGCTAATGTTAGGACAAATGTTGTATTTTCTGTACCCAACTTAGAAATTGAAACAGCGGGGATAAAAAAAAAAAGAGGAAGAGAGGGAGGGTGGGGGGCAAGAAAGGAACAAGGAAAGGAAAGCAAGGAAGGAAGAAAAAGAAAGGAAAGAAAAGAAAAAAGAAAAGAAAAGAAAAGAAAAGAAGGAAACAAACCTTGTTTGCAAGTAAGGACAAACTACAACCATCACCAACAATTTACTTTACCCCCAAATATATACAGACTTATAATCTTCTTTCATTAAGTCTATAGAAAATTAGAACATTACAAAGGATATTAAACATTAAAAAAGTCCTCAAAGTGTATGCATACACATGCACATTCTCCAAGTACACACATGCCCATAACTACTGCTACCATTAAATAATACTCATTCAAAAACTACCCTAGGGGGCATGCGGAATTTATCACCCTTCCCTTTTAAGTAATTGCCTTTTCTTCATACTTTTAAATGCCCGTACCTAACCTTGGTTCACGATCTATATGTAAAATAAAATTGACCGGTTTTTTTTTGCCAAAAAATATAAAAATAACTTCTCTGGCTCCAAATAAATAAAAGTATCAAATATCTGTCAAAGCATCTCAAACTACCTGCAAATAGTTTTTGGTAATCCTTTCAACAATATTATTTATCTGGCAACATTTGTAACTAGCTCATCGACATTTTCTAATTATTACTTTTTTTGCTTGTATAAATCACCCTCATAGTATTTGACTGAAGTTGGCACCAACAACCTGATTAGTGCTAGACAGGACTGCTTGGGAAAGGGATCCTTGAGAATAGCTGATTCATTTCTCACCTCCCAAGCCCCATTAGTTACCTCAGCAAAGTAAAGCCTTATTTACAAGGATCAAGGAAAATATTGTGTATAAATAAATCAACATAGAGGTTAAAAGCATAATTATAGATTCCTATTCTAGCTCTAGGGAAGTTCATAAACTCTTTTTTGAACCCAATTTTACCATGTGTGAAATTGGAGAAATAATAGCTTCTCCTAAAAAACTAATGAAGATGAAAGGAGCTAGTCATGTACATGTGATCAGTTTTCAACACAAGACATCACCTCCACTGTTGAGAAAACCACCCACCGGCAGCAGTGACACTCAAAGCATGAACCAGAATTGCTGGACAGCATTGTATTCCTTATCTGCAAAAAGACTGATAATTCAGATGGGGAAAAAATATTGCTGTCTGTACAGCTGAAACAACTCAACTTTTTACATAGGCGTAGGTGCAAAATGGAGTAAAAATACTTCTCATGATTGCCAGCTAACAGTTACATAGTATCCACTGACTCTTCATATATATCTCACCACAGTAGAGAGGCTGACTGTTGATTGCACATGAGCTCTTGGTTTATTGAGGTCCCCAACTCACACCTTTAGTCTAATCAGGCACGTCTGTTTCAAAAACATTCCATACTCATTCACTTGAACTGCTTTCCACTTTAGTATGCCCCCTTTTCTCCCTCCACTTACCAAATTCCTTCTTATTCCTCATGAGTTCACCTCCCACCCCCAGCTCTCACAGAGAAGCTCCCGTTATTGCCCTGCTTGTTGATAGTCCTTTTCTCTGAACTGTTGCCAAGTCTGGCATTTGATCAGAATTTGAATGATATAGATATGAACCTTTCAGAGACACATTGAGCTGGAAGGGGCATTACAGAGCATCTAGTCCAACCCCTTTGTTTTAGAGATAAAGAAACTGTACTCCAGAGAGTGAGGGCGTCTCGCCAAAGATCACTCAGGGTGAGTAACCAAGTTAGGATGAGGATCCTGGCTTCTGGACTCCTACGTTATATCTTTTACCACTTTGCTACTCAGTTGCCAGTGTTTCATAGTTCTTGCCAATCTCTCCTCTTTGTTGTAAAATCATGTTTCAAGTATTTTTATTCTGTCCTTTCTACTGGAATATAGCTGCTTTTTGATTATTTGAGTGTAAATATATGTCACATTAACCTTAAGGTATGACTTAAATCATTCCTAGTCTTTCTCAGTTTGTTGGTATTTAGGGGGAAATGTAGGGGATAGGCTGCCAAACTGCATTCCTTCTAAAATTGCAAATTTGTTACTTTGTCTCTTCTTCACATAGTATTTTACAAATACAAGGTCTGCTAGAAGGTATACAGACATAGAGTATGAAAAACAGAGACGTTTATTGAAGACGATATAAGAAACATTGTACATAGGACAATGACACCTCAGTCCCCTTCAAATGGCACGTTGGGACCTCACACAGTTCTCCCAATCGCCATCAGCTGCCCTGCCCTGTTTTCCTGAATCTCATGGACAGTCGGAAATTTCTTCCCTTTCAAAGGTGATTTTAGTTTTGGGAAAAGCCAGAAGTCGAAGGGCACCAAGTCTGGGCTCTAGGGGTTCTGAATCACCTGGGTGATCTGATGTTTCACCAAAAAACTCTGCACGAGATGTGATGCCTAAGGGAGGAGTGTTGTCAGGATGAAGCTGCCAATCACCTGCTGCCCATAGCTGCAGCCTTCTGAATTATCCAAAAGTTTCCGTGGAAGAATGTTCAAGGTTAATGCAAAACTTGATGCAGATTCTTTGCTCTTCCCACTCAGTCATTTTGAATGCAATGGCCACACAGTACACATGCTCATTCAATAGCATCTACCATCCCCAGTGACTAGTACAGTGAAGTTGTCATTGTTCCAGCATGCATACTCCAGTCCACTCTCCTTGGCTGCCGGGTTACATCGATGTTGTGCAAACCATTCTCATTATATTAACAATGGCTGGGCTTTTTCTAGACAGGCCTCATTGTATATGCTTACTTTTACAGACTCTATACTCTGCTGATAATCAAAGTATACATGAAGAATTTACCTGTATCTGTAATTCTACGCAGTGTACACAAATGCAGAGTTCATTAAACATATGCATGTCTAAAATAATTCCTACTTCAAACCCCAGTCGAGGGACATGCTAATAAAAAGTGTCCTAGACACTTCCTAAACGTCAAGATCATTGAAGACAAACACACATCACAAAGAAACCCTTTCAGAGTCCATAGCCTGTTCCTGAGTGTCATCAAAATAAGCTACTTAAAATACAGATTCCTGGGCCCTATTTTGATTTCTACGAAATCAACAATTCTGAAAGCACGGCCAGGAAATCTGTATCTTTAAATGACTTCTAGATGATTCCAAACAGCCAGATTTGGTGTAACCCAGTGGTGGAACTGGTACTTGGCTCTACCCTTGGCTCTGCCATTTATGACATACTATTGAAAAATTGTCAAGAATTTGGGCTTCGATGTCTCCATCTACAAGACAGAGGACTTAGACAAGACCATACCTAAGTTTCTTTCAAGTAATAATGTTTGTGAATTTATGAATCCTTGTGTTTATTGCAAAGAAAGTTGTGGCATGAATGAGAGACACTGCTGATAATATGTTCTTGATTAAGAATGTGCTCCCAGGGCCACAAACTCTGACATGAAAAATCTCAGAGTTACTTCACCCGTATCCACATCAGCCGAGGCTCTGGGATCACAGCTCCGCAGCTCTCTCGTCAGAGGCTGCCTGGGAACTTTAGTGTTTCTGACCCAGTACAAAGACAGACCATATAAATGTTCAGGACTGCCACCTGTGACCCAGGCTCAGAGGATTTTCAGGGAAAACTCCCTTGCTTGCAAGTTGGGTTAACATGTGAAACCCCAATGTATTCATGGCAGACAGTGAGTAGTATGGAATGCTAGGAGAGATGAGCCAAACTGATTGACTGGCATGTGCGGGGTATAAACTCTGCTCCAAATATAGGCAGCTAGGTGCCTTCTCCTCCCTGCTTTGCTTTATTTGAACATGGCAAAAACGATTTACATGAGACGTATTTCCCAGAGCTTACTAACCAGTTGCAGTCAATGGCTCTGGACCAATTAGTTACTTTTATCTTTAAAAATCCCAGGTCTTAGGAAATGATTTTTCAGCACTCACCATCATGCCAAGCATCTTGTCTCTGTCTATTTACACCAGGTGATTGAACAAAAAGGGTGAGGGGGGATGGGGGAATCCATAAGCGGGAGCTCTTGCCCTTGTCGGCACTATTGAGTCATCACAGTAACGTGCCAGGTTACTCAAATAAGTCTGGTCATGTTCACATTCGGCAGTGAGGAGGACTCGCATGAGGACATGAAATGCCAGCGGGATCCACATAATCAACGTCCTGACTTGTGCCAAGAAGGGTGGGTGGAGTCGTGTGCCACATGCAAGGGATTCCTAAATGTTTACTCTAATTTGCTGCCTGGTTATATTTGACTTCTGTGGGTTGGCACAGCAACCATTCTGTTTAATTCTGGCTCTTCTAATTGCAGGAAGAACAGTCAGGGGCTTTTAAAATAATGTTTTTAAAAAAAGTTGTTTGGGGTCATTGTTCCTTCTCCTTTAGAGTAATTGTTGAACATAGTGTTGTGGTTAATAATGCAGGCTTCAGGGAAAGACAGGTTTGGATTTCAGTTCTGGGTCATGCTCCTAAGCTGTGCCTGAGTTCTCCAAGCCTCTGCTTCCTTCATTTTCATAATGGGGATAATTAACAGCACCTGCTTCATCAGGTGTAGGGAAGATTAAATAGGTTAATATGTGTTGAGTACTTAACATGAAGCCTGGCACAGAGTAAGCACTCAATAAATGTGATTGGTCTAGAAGCACTTGTTCATTATTTTGAGTTGTATGTGTGTGGATGATCCTCCTGCATAGCTCAGTTTTTCACTCAAGTGCAAATGACCTTATCTACCCAACAGTTGAAAGAAGTGGAGACTTGTGATGTTTATTCTAATCTATTAATTAATTAAGCCATTTGGTCTTGAGAGTTACATTTCTGGCTTTGATCAGAATTTTTATTGATAGCAAAAATACCTTTGACTATATGCTGCTGTATCCCTGAGTTGTAAAGATCTGCAAAAAATGATTTTACTTCTGTGCTCTGTAAAACCACGCTCAATGCTCCCTCTCCTAGGCCAGTGCCTGTTACACTTCAATGTGGCCATGAATCACTGGGGGATGTTGTTAAAATGCAGATTCTGATGCAGCAGGTCTGGATGGAGCTTGTGACTCTATTTCTTTTTTTCTTTTTATAAAATATATTTTATTGATGCTATTACAGTTGTCCCATTTTTTCCCCTCCTCTTATTCCCCTGGGCCCTGTATCCCTCTCCTATCAGCATTCCCCCACTTTAGTTCATGTCCATGGGTCGTACATATAAGTTCCTTGGCTTCTCCATTTCCTATACTATTCTTAACCTCCCCCTGTCAATTTTCTACCTGCCATTTATGCTACTTATTCCTGTACCTTTTTCCCTATTCTCCCCTCCTTCCCTGCTGTAACCCTCCATGTGATCTCCATTCCTGTGATTCTGTTCCTGTTCTATTTGTTTTTGCTTAGTTTGTTTTTGTTTTTTAGCTTCAATTATCGATAGTTGTGAGTTTGTTGTCATTTTACTGTTCATAGTTTTGACCTTCTCTTAGGGCTTGGTGATGACAAACTCCTTTAACTTGACCTTTTCTGGGAAGCACTTTATGTGCCCTCACATTCTAAATGACAGATTTGCTGGATAGTGCAATCTTGGATGTAAGTCCTTGCCTTTCATGACTTTGAATACGTTTTTCCAGCCCCTTCTTGCTTGTAAGGTTTCTTTTGAGAAATCAGCTGATAGTCTTATGGAAACTCCTTAGTAGGTAACTCACTCCTTTTCTCTTGCTGCTTTAAAGATTCTCTCCTTATCTTTAATCTTGGGTAGTGTAATTATGATGTGTCTTGGTGTGTTTCTCCTTGGGCCCAACTTCTTTGGGATTCTCTGAGCTTCCTGGTCTTTCTGGAAGTCTATATCCCTTGCCAGATTAGGGAAGTTCTCCTTCATCGTGTTTTCAAGTAAGTTTTCAATTTGTTGCTCTTCCTCTTCCCCTTCTGGCATCCCTATGATTCAGATGTTGGAATGTTTAAAGTTGTTCCAAGGGTTCCTAAGACTCTCCTCATTCTTTTGAATTCTTGTTTCTTCATTCTGTTCTGGTTGAATGTTTATTTGTTCCTTCTGTTCCAAATTGTTGATATGAGTCCTGGTTTCCTTCCTGTCACTGTTGGTTCTCTGTACATTTTATGTTATTTCACTTTGCATAGCCTTCACTTCTTCCTCTATTTTGTGACCACACTCAACCATTTCTGTGAGCAACTTGATGACCAGTGTTTTGAACTGTGCATCTGATAAGTTGGCTATCTCTTCATCACTTAGTTCTATTTTTTCTGGAGTTTTGATCTGTTCTTTCATTTGGGCCATATTTTTGGTCTCTGCATGCCTGTTACATGGTAAGAAGCAGAGCTTTAGGTATTTGCCAGGGCAGGGCAACCCATGTTGCTGCGTTGTGGCGCTGTATGTGGGGGAGGGGTCTAAGAGGGAACAGTGCCACTTGCTCAGCTCTGGGCCAGCTTTCAGTCACTTTCCCTGCTACCCATAAGCAAAGTGGGCCTTTCTAGTGCTGATTCCTGGGTGGGTGGGTTTGTGTACATTCTAGGACCTTGTGAATATCTCCAACAAACTCTCCTGTGAGTCTGGGAGTTTATTCTGCCACTGCAACCCCTACAGGTTTTTTCAGTTAGAGGTTTTGAGGCTTTATTTTCCTGCACTGGAACACTGAGGTGCTTGGTCTGTCTTACCCCCCAGTTGTTCCTCTCGGTTTATCTGCATGCAAATGTGGGACCACCTGGTCTGCCAGCTACCACCTTGCCCCGTCCTTCAGCTGCTGTCTTGCCGCAAGTCCTCTCCACCCTGGCTGCCTATCTTTGCCCCTCCTACCAGTCTGGATGAATGTTTCTTCTTTAACTCCCTGGTTGTTAGACTTCCATACAGTTCAAATTTGTGGCATTTCTGGTTATTTTTTGTTTTTAAATTTGTTGTTGTTCTTCTCTTGGTTGTAAAAGGAGGCAAAGTGTATCTACCTATGCCTCCATCTTGGCCAGAAGTCACGACTCTGTATTTCTAACAAGCTACTGGCTGATGCAGTTTGTTCCAAGGATCACACTTGGAATAGTGAGATTTTGGCTGCTTGGTTGGACCTGATGCAAGAGCCTGCCACATTGTCCTGGGGTGGGCCAAGGCTGGTGGAGTGGCA
This sequence comes from Desmodus rotundus, assembly GCF_022682495.2. Classification (NCBI taxonomy): domain Eukaryota; kingdom Metazoa; phylum Chordata; class Mammalia; order Chiroptera; family Phyllostomidae; genus Desmodus; species Desmodus rotundus. The sequence goes on from NC_071392.1 coordinate 119,878,546, forward strand.
CTAGACCAGTGTTCATTTTATGGGTAATTTTATGTGTATGTGAGGGCTGGAAAGAGGAAATGGAATATCTAGGACAATGATTCTCAACCCCAGATGCATGTCAGTATCATTAGGTGAGCTTTAAAAAAGTACTCTAAAATATACACTAACCTAACTAAATAAAAAACTTTAGTGGGGAAGTTCAAGCATTTTAAAAAGTACTCCATGTGATTGTAATGTGATGTCAGAAATGAGTAGCACTGTACTAAGACAGTGACTTTCCAACTTTAGCATGCTTCAGATTCACCTTGAGGGTTTTCTAAAAGATTGCTGGACCCCACTCTCAAATTCTGTTTCACTAGATCTGCAGAGAGACTGAGAATTTGCATTTCTATGCACCCAGGTGAAACCGATGCTACTGGTCTGTGTACTGTACTCTGAGAACCTCTGCTCTAGTTTATTTAGGGATGGGCAAAAGTAGGTATACAGATGTTCAAATGGAAAAAGAAATGGAATATAAGAATAAACTCTGTTTCATATACTCACAACTGTAAACCTACTTTTGTCTACCCTGGTAGAAAATACTCCACTCATTCATTCATTTATTAATTCAGCAGATAAAGATCATAAAGCACTGCAGAATATATGGTCCTTAGTAGCTTAGAAAAGGAATATACAGCTGATAAACCGGTAGCACTGGACACATTCAGAAATACATAGGAGAGGCACTGATCCTAGGAGATGATGTCCAAGTGGATACTTTAATGATGAGTTACAATTAATGACAAGGTAAGTCTGTGATGAGGGAGGCTATCAAGCAGCAGACCGTATGTGTTGAAGCCAGGCTGAGTGCATCAGGGCTTATCAGTAGAGAATCTGGTGCAGGGAAGGGTGGGGAGTGTTTGACAGTCAAGTCTGGGGAGATAAGCAGAAGCCAGATCACGAAGAATTTTGTGTGTCTTTCAAATTTTATTCCAAGTGTAGCAGGGTGCCATTGAAGGGTTTTAAGTAGGAGGGTGACACAGTCAGTATTCCTTCTTGAAAATATTATTTTGGCCACAGGGTGGAGGATGGAATGGAGTGAGGGTACAGAGACTGTTGAGGTGGAAGGAAGGTAATGCTATTATGTTTTTAAGATGTTTACTGAAAATCATCTTTGTGGCCCTTTTCAGAGACAACCAGATGTCACCCTGGTCATCTCCATGTATGAAGCCTGGAACGGGCATAGGAGAGTAGAGTGAGAAGAATGGAGCCCCATAATTGTGGGTACAAAGGGGTGGGTGTGGAGCATATACTCAAGCATTTGTGTTTAGACCAGAAGTGAACAGAAAAGAGAAAACTTACTTTCAATTCAATACTTATCTAGAACATATTTGGAGGAGTTATTAGCCACTTCAATAATATTTAGCAATAAACTCTTACTCCAGTTCTGTAGTCCTAAGATCATCTGCACTAGAAAACGTTTGGTTGAGGTGGTTGTGTACTTAGGAATGCAGCCAAATGAATATAAAATGTGTCATCTGGGTAGTCGGGCAGTTGCCCATCCTAATACCAATCTCATCCATGGTCATAACTAAAGTTCTTTCTGAGACTCTTCCAAATATGATCAAAGGGACACAGAGCTGAGGGGTAATGAAGATCAACTTGTCTTCCTCATTTCACAAAGAAATAAGAGTGGTGTACACTTCTCTGTAAGGGTGGAAAACTACGATAGCACCTGGTCTTTCTGACGTTTGTGTGGATTCACAAACTCCCAAAGCACCACATTATTTTGAAATTAGAAATTTATGAACAGATGGAGGATTCAGAGCTATTACAGTTAAATGCTAAGGAAATATTTATTGATGTCAGAATACTTTAAATGATGGTTTTCTCTGTCCTAAAATATGTTCCAGCCATCAAGTTAACCACTGAAGGAAATCCTTCAGCATTTCTTATGCTTGCTCCATTCCTAGTAGCAATGGACTACAAATAGACTTTTAAGTTGCTCTGGAGACAAAGATGTTCTATGTTTTTTAACAATTGGAAGGACAGGTGCATTTATCGGTTTATAAATTTATTTATACTGTACATATTTGATGTATACATCAGGTTATTAAGATACACAGCAAATGCTATGGGATAGGTTTCTATCATTCCAGTTTTACAGAAGAGAAAATGACATTTGTAGAAGGTAAGTATGATGTCTAAGATAACATGACTGGTATGCCAGAGTACTGGGGTAAGGCCTGCCTGGCATCAAACCTTCTAAGTGAATTTAGTTCATGGTACTAAACTCTATTTGGAGTCACTTTATTTGGAGAAAAGTAAAACTAAATTCAACTGTTGCCTGAGGTTCTTCAATTGAGAGAGAAACGAAACCTGGACTATGGTGAGAAGCTACACCTTGCCACAAGTTTGGATCTGTTAAGGCAGGACTTTCTTATGCTTCGAATCTCACCCTTGATCTTCATTTTAGTCACATGGAATGATGCCTTAAGGGCTACACCCCAATTGGGGGTGTCCTCTTAAATGGACCTATAATGCCTCCTGAGCTTTAAAGTCACCCTGAAGCAGAGCTTAGCAAAGAGGAAATAATCACTAGTTCTTTTTAAGCTTTGAATTTGAGTACAGCTGGCATTAAAGTTATCTCCCCATATCTCTCACCTTGGAGACACATACCTTTCTTGCCTGGATTCCTCCTCCTCATTAAGCCTATGGGGCATAAAGCTATAGTGTGTTGTTCATCAGAACACTGAGTGGTAGGTGTTTGAGTAGCCACCCACTTGGTTCTTTCTTATGCATTTATTCCCACTGGGATGTCATTGGGCAAGAACATAAGGTGCATTTTGGCTTTCTTTCCTCATTGTGTGTTTTTGGCTCCTTTGTAAAAAATTATTTGCCCATATACATTTGGTTTCACTTTTGGACTCTGAATTCTATTACATTGGTTACTGTGTCTGTTTTTCTACCAATACCATTCTGTTTTGATTATCATTGTTCTGTAGTATAATTTGAGGTCAGGTAGCATGATACTTCTGCCTTCATTCCTTATTCTGAGGATTGCTTTTGCTTTTGGTCTCTTGTAGCTCCACATAAATCCAATGATTTTTTGTTCTATTTCTCCTCTTTCCTTTCTATTGAGTTTATTGTGGTGACACGGTTAAAAAATGTTCTATTTCTTTAAAAAGTGTCTTTGGGGTTTTGATGGGGGTTGCATTAAATGTGAATATTGCTTTGGGTAATGTGGATATTTAACTATGTTGATTCTTCCAATCCATGAACATGGAATATATTTCCATTTCATGGTGTCATTTTCAATCTTTTAATGATGCTTTGTACTTTTCAGTATATAGGTCCTTCATATCTTTTGTTAAGTTAGTTTATTCCTAGGTAGGAATTTCCAGCCAAGATGGAGGTATAGATAGATACACTTTGCTTCCTACACAACCAAAAGAAGGACAACAACCAATTTAAAAACAAGAAATAACCAGAACTGCCAGAAAAATCAAACTGTATGGAAGCATGACAACCAAGGAGTTAAGAAACATTCATCCAGACTGGTAGGAGGGGCAGTGAGTACACACAACCAGGCGGCAGCTGGCAGACCAGGGTGGTGAGGTGGCAGCTGGTGGACTGGGATATCCCACCTTTGTGTGCAGATAAGCTGGGAGGAACAACTGGGGAGCAAGACAGATCACTCAACCCAGGGTTGCAGTGTGGGAAACTAAAGCCTCAAAACCTCTGGCTGTAAATGAAAACCACAATGAGATACCACTTCACACCAGTCAGAATGGCCATCATAAATAAATGAACAATCAATAAATGGTGGCAGGTTGTGGAGAAAAGGGAACCCTAGTGCACAGTTGGTGGGAATGCAGACTGGTGCAGCCACTGTGGAAAATAGTATGGAATTTCTTCAAAAACCTAAAAATGGAACTGTCTTTTGACCCCGCAATTCCACTGCTGGGATTATATCCTGAAAATACTGAAACACCAATTCAAAAGAACCTATGCACCCAATGTTCATAGCAGCACAATTTATAATAGCCTAGTGCTGGAAGCAACCTAAGTGCCCATCAGTAAATGAGCGGATCAAAAAACTGTGCTACATTTACACAATGGAATACTATGCAGCAGAAAGAAAGAAGGAACTCCTACCCTTTGCGACAGAATGGATGGAACTGGAGAGCATTATGCTAAGTGAAATGAGCCAGGTGGTGAAAGACAGACACCATATGATCTCACCTATAAGTGGAAGCTAATCAGCAAGTAAAATATAACTAGAGACATTGAAATAAAGAACAAACTGACAGTAACCAGAAGGGTGGAGGGAGGAGGATAACAGGGGAAAGATGGGGAAGGGTCATCAAGGAACATGTATAAAGGATCTATGGACAAAGCCAAAAGGGGGAAAGGAAGAGGATAGGCAGTAGGGGTGGCTGGGGCAGGGGAAAGTGGTGGCAGGAAAATGGAGACAACTGTATTTGAGTAAAAATTAAAAAGTGCAACGCCCCCCGCCCCAGTTGCAAAAAACCTTTGGGGGTTGTGAAACTCCCAGTCTCACAGGAGAGTCTGTTGGAGGGGCCCACCAGATCCTAGAATGTGCACAAGCCCACCCAACAGGGAATCAACACCTGAAAGGGCACAATCTGCTTGTGGGAAGTGAGGGAAGTGACTGAAAATGGGGCAAGAGCCAAGCAAGTGGCATTGTTCTCTCTCTGACCCCTTCTCCACATACAGTGCCACAACACATCAAAGTGGGTTGCCCCACCCTGGCAAAGACACAAGGCACCACCCCTTATAATGTAACAGGTGCACTGAGACAAAGAAATATGGCCCAAATCAAAGAACAAATGAAAACTCCAGAAAAAGAACTAGGTGATGACAAGATAGCCAACCTATCAGATGCAGAGTTCAAAACACTGGTAATCAGGATACTAACAGAAATGACTGAGTATGGTTGCAAAATAAAGGAAGAAGTGAAGACCATAAAAAGTGAAATAAAGAAAAAGATACAGGGAACCAACAGTGAAGGGAAGGAAACCGGGGCTCAAATCAATGATTTGGAGTAGAAGGAAGAAATGAACATTCAACCAGAACAGAAAGAAGAAACAAGAATTCAAAAAAATGAGGAGAGACTTAGCAACCTCTGGGACAACTCTAAACGTTCCAACATCTGAATTGTAGGGGTTCCAGAAGGGGAAGAGGAAGAGCAACAAATTGAAAACTTGCTTGAAAACACAATGAAGGAAAACTTCCCCAATCTATTGAAGGAACTAGACATGCAAGTCCAGGAAGCTCAGAGTCCCAAAGAAGATGGACCCAAGGAGAAACACACCAAGCCACATCATAATTAAGTTACCCATGATTAAAGGTAAGGGGAGAATCTTAGAAGCAGCAAGAGAAAAGGAGAGAGTTACCTACCAAGGGGTTCCCATAAGACTATCATCTGATTTCTCAAAAGAAACCTTACAGGCAAGAAGGGGCTGGAAAGAAGTATTCAAAGTCATGAAAAGCAGGAACCTACATCCAAGATTACTGTATCCAGCAAAGCTATCATTTAGAATGGGAGGTCAGATAAAGTGCTTCCTAGATAAGATCAAGTTAGAGGAGTTCATCATCACCAAACCCTTATTCTGTGAAATGTTAAAGGGATTTATCTAAGAAAAAGAAGGAGATCAAAATTATGAACAGTAAAATGACAACAACTCACCTCTATCAACAACTGAACCTAAAAAAACAAAAAACAAAAATAAACTAAGCAAACCACTAGACCAGGAACAGAATCAGAGAAATGAAGATCACATGGAGGGTTGTCAGTGGGGAGGAATAATGGGGGATAAGGTACAGGGAATAAGAAGCATAAATGGTAGGTTTATTTAAGCATAAAATAGACAGGGAGAGGTCAGTGTAGTATAGGAAATGAAGAAGCCAAGGAACTTATATGTACGACCCATGGACATGAACTGGAGGGAGGAGGAATGCTGGAGGACGAAGGGATACAGGGTGGAGGGAGATATAGTAGAGAAAAAATGGGACAACTGTAACAGCATAATCAATAAAATATGGTTTAAAAAGTTTATTCCTAGGTATTTTATTCTTTTTGTTGCAATTGAAAAGGTTTTATTTTTATTCCTTTTTCTGAAATTTCATTATTAGTATATTGGAATGTAGTGTATTTTTGTACATTGATTTTGTATCCTGCAACTTTACTGTATTTGTTTATTGCTTCTAATAGTTTTTTGGTGGAGTCTTTAGGGTTTTCTATATAAAGAACTGTGTCATCCACAAAAAGTAGCACTTTTACTTTTCCTTCCCAATTTTGATGCCTTTCATTTTATTTCTCCTGCCTGATTATTCTGGCTAGAGCAAATATTGCCATTTGTAACAATATGGATGGACCCTGAGAATATTATTCTAAGTGAAATAAGTCAGTCAGGAAAAACTAAGAACCATATGATTTCACTCATATGTAGGATATAAAACGAAACCTCATAGACACAGACAGGTAGCAGTATGGTAGTTATCAGAAGGAAGGGGGTGGGGGTAACAAAGGATAAAGGGGGGCAGGTATGTGGTGATGGATGATGACGTTGGGTGTGGGCACACAGTGGAATTTGGCCATGTATCATAGAAATGTACACTTGGAACCTGCCTATATAATCTTACTAACCAATGTCGCCCAATAACTTTAATTTTAAAAATAAATTAAATTTTAAAAAAGATGCATTGTTCGATAACTTTTGAGGCCAAAACAAATAATTGAGAATGTAGCTATCTTTACTTCTGTTAGATTTCTAACATGTTTTTAGTTCCTTGCTACTCAAATTATGTCCCAAGGACCAGAAGCATTGGCATCACCTTGAGTTTATTAGAAGCACAGAAATAGAGATTCTCAGGCTTCACTGTGTCATGAGAATATACATTTTAACTAGGTCACCACATAATTCAGGAATGAAGAATCTGAGAAGTCTAGAGAACTATTAGGGGAGTGGGTCTCTCATGTAACCGAGGATGCATAGGCAACCAGAAGCCTTGGCGAGAACCTCCGAGGAAGCAATTCCTTTCAGAGCTTGTTTCCTGTTTGATAACTCACCAAATCTTTATAACTGGAATGCAAAGTGAGGGTTCAGCCAAGGAACTGGGTGAGAGTTAATGGATCAATCTGCTCTCCCCCATCAGTGCTTTTACCACTGACTTCTGGAATGTGTTTGATGAAAAGAGAGTGACTTCTTCAGACAGAAGATACTGATGTAGCCTGCTGAGGTTGGGACCTGCAGAACAATACACCAATGTTATCAGGACTTTGCTTGACTCCAACTCCATTTCAAAACTGACAATAGGAGGGAAAGCATTTTTAAAGCCCTTGCTGTCAGTTGTCATTATTACAAATAGCCATATGCCCTGCTTCTCCCTGGGAGGATGTAGGCATCATTGCTCAGTGCTCGTTTGGATTAAGAGTTTCTTTTCAATAGCTTTTTAAAGGTGGATCTGAAAAAATTGGATCTAGTAGCAAAGTAACATTGCTTCAATCATTTTTCCAAAAGCTTAGCTATGTTGAAAGTCAAAATCAGAGAAGGAAGTTCCTGCTTGTTTCCTATCACCAGGTTTGATTGCCGTTTATCAATGGATATTTAACAAAGAAGTCAGTTCTACTTAATGCTCAAGGTTTGCCTCAGAATTTCAGTAAAATAAAAGTTGGAAGGGTCAAAAGAATCCTAAATCACTGATGCCCCAACCTAACCATCGGTGACCTCTAACAGCAGCTGATTTTCTAAGTAAACATTTTTCATCTTTCTCAGTATGGCTAAGCAAGGTTATTAATACAAACGAATTCCCCTTAGTTCCCGTTTCAGAGTGTGGCTGTAAGGTGCAGGGCTGACCAATGGTTGTACATGAGGGTAAAATAAGATCTGCTGGCTCCATCTGAAAGGAGCAACTTTCAGAGAGAAGAAGGGCTGGCGTGTCTGTAGTGGAGGATGCAGACAAGACTTTAATTGTGCTACTTTTTGGTTATAAAGATGCACCCATGGCCCATTCACAAAATAGTATTTACCTTTTAAGTTGTATTTCTGGGAGTGGAAAAGTATTTGGGTCAATTGACCTGTCTCTACCAGATTTCCCTCCTTACTTAGGTTCATAAGCATTACAAGGTAACTGGAGTCAGTCAGTCAGCAAACCCACTTAGTGATTCTAAGAAGACCTTTTACTTCATTAGCGCTAAGAAATCGAGCCAGTCACCAGCTTAGTGACATTGTACACCAGTGAGTTTGTACACCTGGCTTGGAAGAGTGAGCTGATCAGAATTAAACAAAATTGAAGTGTAAAATGACTGTCCTGAAATGATGGGACATGGAGTGTGAAATTGGTATGTTGGGGCCCAGAGCAAAAACCACCTGAAAGACTCAAGTCACCAAGGGATCCTGCGGGTCTAAGAAGGAATTTCAAACTTTCCCACTAGCTAAGCCCATGAAGGTCAAGGGCTTTATTAGATTAACTCGCCTCTGGTAGAATTTTCAAGGCTCAGGTTTCATCTCAAGGCCCTCACCGTCAACAGAAGTTTCCATTGTAAAAATGGTCTATTTTTGTGTTTTCTCAACCTAAAAGGTAAACGTGGTTCTCTGGCGGATAAGGCTGCCGCAAAGGAATTGACGGATAGCACCCTGGTGTCGGGTCTTCCATGCGGCGATTCTTGCTGGGCAGGCTTGGGAACACAGACAGGCCTTTATGTGAAGACAGGGTTCCCCTAGAAGTGCACCTGATCGCATTCGACCTGGATTCAAAGAGCCTTGCGCCATGTCAAAGGAAAATGTTCTATCATAAATCTCCAGAAACGGAAAAGGTCAAAGTCACTCTTGGTAATTAGCCTCCTGAAATACAGTGGCTCTGCTTTTTGTTTAACCTTTTAAGAAAAGGGCTGCACTCCCACAAGTCTCAACAAGCAGCCTTTTATTAGGCACATCCTCAACACTCCTAAACCCCTTCCCCCGCCTGTAGCCCTGGGAGAACATGTTTTTGGTTTGTTGCTTGAACTCCTTCTCTTGGGCGGGTTAAGTTTTCCTCCCCAGGACACTATGCAATCTTAACCACTTTAAGTTCACGGAAAGGTACCACTTAACAGAGTGAAAGTAAGTGAAATACAGGCCACTAAAAAGCCTCATTTTAAACATCAAAACAACAACAACAACAGCAAACTTCATTTATGCACCAGCAGTTAAAAAAAATTGGCTAAGCAGGTTAGCAATAACTGTATTAATTTTGGTTCTTGCATAGAGCTGCTCTGCCCAATACACTAGCCATGAGTTCTTTGAGCACTTAATGGTGAGTCTGAACTGAGATTTGCTATCAGTGTAAATACACACTGGATTTTGAAGATTTAATATGAAAACAATGCAAAGTATCTCATTAGTAATTTTTATGTTTGTCATAGGTGGAAATAAAGATATTTTAGGTATATTGGCTTAAGTAAAAGATACAATTAAGTTCATTTTTGCTTGTTCTTTTTTGCGTCCGACAAAGTGGCCCTTTGAGAATCCAGAATTGCCAGTGTGGCTCTCGTTGCGTTGCCGTTGGACGGTGCAGATGCGGCAGACCAACTTTTCTGTGTACAGGTAGAGAGAAAGGAGCAAGGTGATGGGCTCGATTTGGATTTCACAGAATTTGGTGTATAATTTAACCTACCTTGGATTAGTATGTGTATTTTTATTGTTTCTTCAGTCATATTGGGATCTTCTAGAAGGCAAATGGAATGCTTTAAACTTATTCTGTGACCCATATTATCCCTAACACAGTGCCAGGAACATGGTCGGAAGTCAATCAATGCTTGTTAGTGGAGTATAACTCAGAGGTAGGAAAATTTCTAAATGGATAGATTTGTTTAAAGGATAGTCTGAGGGTCAGAATGAAGGCTTGGTATAACCACTAAATCTCCTAACTGAATATGTCCAGCTATGTTTGAGACCAGTTCTGGCCAATGAGTTGTGAGCAAAAGTAACATGTGCCACTGCTGAGCTGAGTAATTAATTTCCGGAGGGATCTTTTATTCTCTGCTGTAGTGTTAATTATCTTCCATTTAGATACTGCTCCTGTTAGCTTGAGTCTCCAACTGACCTGCAATAGACATGTAGCCTGAGCAACAATTAACCCTTTGTTTTTTACAGCCACTGCAGTTCAGGGATTCTCGGTCATGATAGCACAACACGCTGCTAACTTGCGCCTGACTTGGCGTGCATGACTGAGGGAGCTTGGCTCTTTGACTGTAGTTTGGTTTTCAGGATGTTGCTCTAGCTTTGTAAACCTTATATTTTATTAATGTTGCTCTTGGTAACCAAAAAAAAAAAGAGAGAGAGAGAGAGATCATCAGTATTATATTCATCTCTTTCTTAATTAAATTTATTGGGGTGACATTGTTTAATAAGATCCTATAGATTTCAAGTGTACATTTCTATGATACATGATGTGTATATTGCATTGTGTGCCCACCACCTAAAGTCAGATCGTCTTCCATCACTATATATTTGGCCTCCTTTACCCTTTACTACTCCTACCCCTTCCCTCTGGTAACCACTATACATTGTCTTTCTGTGTCTATAAGTTTCAGTTTTTTATCCCACATGTGAATGAAATGATATGGTTCTTAGCTTTTTCTGACTGACCTATTTTGCTTAGCACAATATTCTCAAGGTCCACCCATGTTGCCACAGATGGCAGTATTTCATCTTGTGGCTGTATTTTCACCTCTTGCATCAATGGTGATCTTTGGTTAAGTCTGGAGTCACTGTGGCTGCTATTAGAACATTAATTGAATCTTTACTAATAGTAATGAGTTGAGAGTGCCAATCAAATTGCTCCAGGTAGCTTCTCCTTTGAGCAAAGGTGACAACTGAAAATGAAGCAACACATTTTGAAGGACATTATGTAATTCTCCTTGGTTGGCATCGATTAATGTTTGTTGGATCATTTGATTCCCTTCAGCACTATTTTTGAGGATTGATTGCCCTTCATGCCTTCCCCCCATGAACTGATTCAACAAGCACCACGATGGGGGTATCTTGGGTGAAGAAATAAGACTGAGGAATTCCTGAGGAGGACAGAAGTACTGGAGAAAGGTGGTAATCCCAGTGAGGCATCCCTAGGCAAAAAGTGAAAAGTTGTAAGAATCTAATCACTTGGCAGGACAAGACAAGTTCTGAGCTTTGAGATGAGACACCTCTTATTTAAAGAGAGAAACTCCAGTCTGCAGTTCCCCATTGTTTTACTTCTAAATAAAATACATATTGTCTGTAAGTATTTCAATTCCTGTATCTCATCTCAACTTGCAGAAGAGTTTTCATGCAGGGTGCTAAATAATAAAGCAGAGATGAAAGAATCATTTTACTCTAAACTGGATGGGGCAGTGTGGCTAATGGGCTGTTTAGTTTATCCCTAGAAACTCACACCAGAAGTTTCACCTAAATCTTACCGCCCCAAAGACTGAGTGAATGGTCACTGTGTCAGCAAACGAAGAGCAAATCCTTCTCTGGGCCTAAATACACATAGTATGGCTGCATATTATGAATTTCAGACTCTGTAGATCTTTTCCTGGCTGAAATATTGGGCAGAGCAGGAGAGAATAAGAAATCCTTGGTTATTTTGGGAAGTTTCCTTCAGGCTGGTTGTTATTAGGCCAAAAATGGAGTTGCTCCACTCCCCAATCCATGTTCTCCTTGTGTCAGGTTGGCTTCCCTGGAAGCAGAGTTCAACACAGCAATTCAGCTGCATATGATTATTGAGGGAGTGTTCTGGAGAGGAAGAAAGTAAGGGAAGTAGGATGGGGCAGTGAGAGGAGATAAGCAAAGATGTAATCCAGCTGTGATCCAGCTTCAGCCTGATCTGGGGAGCACAGGATCATAAATTATATGACAAAAATTATATAATCGAGATCCCACCTTGATGTAAGGAAGGCATTCGTATGTATTCCTGTTTCAGTCATTAGCTGAAGCTGCCCTGGGTAGGGCATTTAATCCTCTAGGCAAGGTGGCTCCTTATGGTTCACGGCAATTCTTTGGAGAAGATGGGGTGCGGGGTAGAGGGTGAGCCGTTAGCAGCTAGCACTCACAGCAGTGGGGAGAAGCGTGCACCTGCCTAGTGAAAGGATCTAGGCGGCACACCCACAAAACCCACTAACCTGCTCCAGTTATTCTTTACTCCTGTGTAATGCCCCCGTGTCCCTTGCTTTCTAATTTCACAGTTCACTAATCTACAAATCAAGCACCAGCTGCCTTGCCTCTAAAATGAGAGTAGAATCACTGTTCTCTGAAGCCCCTTCCAACTTCGTGGGTCTATTGTGTTCCCATAATAGGTCAAAGACCGGCAAAAGTTTATCCCTTCCTGATGACAAATGGGCTTTTGTAGAGATAATGTCAGCCTAGGGAGGTGATTCTCAAGGTAGAGTTTTCAACAGTCAGGAGAGAGCTGGGGTACGGAACCTGGTCATTGCTGCTCAGTCATACCTTGTGAATCACCACCTACACTGACTTTCTTGAGGCTGACCTTGTCTGGCACCTGTGCACCATCTGCTCTCTTCTTGGTGGTTCACTGAACCTAGAAATTAAAGGAAACCTGCTACCATTGGGAGAAGTTGTGATCAGGGGAAAGGATGTCTGGGGAGGAAGCCAGTTCTGTTCTGCTGCCCTTGGCATACGTAGCAGCAAAATCAGATCTACTTCCATCAGTTTGCATCAGCCCCTGCTGCTTATTTTTCCTGCTTATTTTTGATCTATTACTCTTGTCTTTCTACCTCCTTTCTCTAATTCCCAAAGATTGAAACTCACTATATCATCCTTTTTCTAGACAGTGACTTTGAAATGGTGGGGAACTGTCTAAATAGCCCAGTGCCTGCTAAAAGCAGACGCCCTAGGAGTAAATTGTACTTAGTCATCTGACTAACCGGCTTCAAGAGGAGGGATCCGACACACTTCCTCATCCGGACAAACTGTACTGTGGTGTGTAGTGACTAAGGGAGGGGGAGAGGCTCTGAAATCAGACAGCTGGATTTAAATCCAGACCCTGCCATCTATTAGATATGTAATCTTGAGCAACTTACTTAACCTCTGTGTGTCTTCTGTTCCTTGCATGTTTCCCATGGACTTGAATCTTCAGATGTAATGGGTACATGTTGTCCAAAACGAAAATGATACCATAATCAACACTAAGACAAATTCTAGTGAAGTTATTAAAACACAAATATGAGGAAGACTTTCAGGGGAGTCTAGATAGAAAAAACAATCACTAACTGGGGTGATGTCAGATTGTTCTCAATAATCTATGCAGAAAATACTCAATGCCAGAAGACACTAGGTCTAAGTCCATAGGATTCTGAGAAAAACAATGTGAGCTGAGAATTATAGGTCCAGCCAAGTGGTCCTTCAAGTAAAAAGTTAACACATGAACATTTTCAAATATGCAATAATTTATGTAATAGAACAAAAAAGACCAAGCCAACTATTGGGTTGCTTAAGCCAGTTGGTAACTCAAATAAGCAGTATTAAAAAAATCAAAAATGGTGAAAGGTTGATGATGATTAGCATTGGTGCTATTTAAATATGGAAATAAAACTCAATGACTACTGAAATTACTCTTACAGAACAGAATGTTTAAGTGTCATAAAACTCAAATATAAAAAGAACACACATAATAAAATTAGGAATGCTAGCTTCCACATTTTTCATGAAAGAGACTCAATAGATGCTATCAAATATAATGTTCTTCAAATTTAGGGGTACATCCATTTTATGAAAAAAACATTATTTCCTGATGTTAAATAGCTCCTTAGCTTTCTTTTTCTTCATTTTTAAATTCAAGAAAAGTTACAATTAAAGCTTTCATTTCAAAATGTCATAATGATCCCATTTTTCTGTTGATTTACTTATTAATCTGCTGTTCTTTCTCCCTTCCCCCTCCTCTACTTCCTTCCTTCCTTCCTTCCTTCCTTCCTTCCTTCCTTCCTTCCTTCCTTCCATGTGTCCATCCATCTGTCCATACATTCTTCTATCCTTCTGCCTGTATATACACATAGAAAAATGTCTGTAATGAAGAGATTAGATTTTCAAATATTAGTAATGATTGTTCTGGAGTAGAATGATTTTAAGTAATTTTAATATTATTTTTTAGCTACTTTTATTACTTGAATGATTTAATTTGGCTGTTTATCATTTTTACAACAACAATAAAGATAACTTTCAAGGAAAATGATGAAGAAATATATAAATATATATATATATGCTGAAATTGTTAAATAGTAGTGAGCACAGTACAATCCCATTTGTATAAAACAATGGATATAAATGTGCACAGTTGACTAGACATTTTCTGGAAGAATTCACAATTAGCAGGGAACAGTGGCTGCTGAAGAAGAGAGGACAGGGCAGTGGAACTGTAATAAGAGGGAGACTGTTTTCTTTCTCCTACCTTTCTATAACATACTTATATTTTAATAATGATGGAAAAAATATTAAAAGAAAAAAAGCCAAACTGCTAAAGGCCATCTTTGAACCAGCATAGAAAGACTATTGATAAGTCTCTTAGCTTATATCCTTGCATATTCTCGAACCTTCACAATTAGTAAATTCTGCCAATTCGACTCAGGTGAATGACAAGAATGCCAATGGCCAAGCAATAGCAATGTTTCCAGGAATTTCCCTTTTTTGTTCTGCCTTACAAATTCTCTTTTGTCTCCAAATCAGGTTCATGTTTGTATCAAGTCCTTATATATGCCATGGCTTTGCCTCTCATATAAAAACATATTTCAGGCCAGTAGCATGTAAGAAAGGCATAGACTAAACAAAGTCTAGAAACAGGGACCTAACAGAATAAATACGATGATAAATAGCAATGGATGCTTTGATACTTGGGAGCAGTATGGACTGTGTGGACCAAAAGCAAATGCTGTGTCGAGGGGCAATCCAGCTTGGCTGCTACCATTTATTGCCATGTTGGGATATGGCACAGTGTGCCGATATCTTCTGGAGAAACTAGAAAGGTAGACTTATAAATGAAATTGCTTAGTTTTAAAGTGTTGTTCAATTAATTCAAATTAAAAACCCAAACCAAACAAAACATAAGGACCACTCCACATACCCATGCAGGCTGGATTGGACCGTGGGCTGCCATTTCTTTTACGTCTGCCGTAGCTTATGAAAGGTATGGAAATTGTTGCAGGGTACACCAGCTCATCATAGATGGATGTGCCTTGTGTCTGGGTAAAGAATTTGGCCCTAGAGAAGGAAGTTTCTACCTTTTTCCTCCTAGCACACTGGAAATCCTTCCTCGAGAAGTGGAGGGCAAATCTGTGTCCACAGAGGAGGTGACATCCATTGTCACCTGTGGGCCAGGAACATAGACTTCCTCAGCCTCTTGGGTGGAGGCAGGGCTGAGATTCAATTGTGGGAAACATCTAACAATGTCTAGTTAGGGGATGGAACTGAAAGAAACTCAGTCTGTTCTTTTCTAGGGATTTGACATAGCCCAAGGGCAAATGTGGCAGTCTAGGCTGAATTTGGCTTTGAAATCTGGGCTTTTAGACTCCTGGCAGAAAAGGAAAGATGAGGTATAGTGGGAGGTGGAGATGAAAAAGGAATGAATACTTTGAGCCATGCAAAATAAAGAGGCCCGTGTCTGCTTGAGAATATGCTAGTGAATCAGAACTCCAGCCTTAAATTGCAGATAGCACAACGGCAGCCATCAGAGAGAGGTCTTGTTGGTTGTATCTGCTGAAAGTCCTTGATTTTGTAACTTGATACTTCTCTTCTTGATGTTACACCACTCTCATGAACTGACAAGAATGTTGGCTATTGTTTCTTTCCTTTCTTTTCCAGATGCACCACCCCTACCCCCCGCCCCGCCTTTGCTTTCTCTTAGGTCAGCCCTCCACTGTGGAATTGATTCTTCAGCTTTTGCTTTTTAATTTTTTCCAGAGAGATAAGAATCCTAACATTAAAATTTGGGCAGCATAGCATTGAATATTAGTTGGCATTTTAGCTTGTACTGGCCTACTTATAGCACCTGAGATGTAGCTTCTGTAGCTACTCTGATTTATTGCATTCTCTTTTGTAAAAATAATGTCTTAGACCTAGCAAGAAAGGCACGAGCATACAAGACA
The DNA here is from genome assembly GCF_022682495.2 of Desmodus rotundus. Lineage (NCBI taxonomy): Eukaryota > Metazoa > Chordata > Mammalia > Chiroptera > Phyllostomidae > Desmodus > Desmodus rotundus. The sequence goes on from NC_071392.1 coordinate 119,894,645, forward strand.
ACATGCATTTTGTCAAGATCTTACAATCTTATTACAAGATAAAGCTCAGGACGCCTCCTGCTTAAGGACGTTCTGTAAGATGGCCCAAAAGACGAACAGCAACTTGATTAATAATCCCATCTGTTTTACTCTTTGAATTTGTTTCCAGGAAAAATGCGCCTTTGATCACTAGGTGCTGACGAGGGTATAACCTGGCCCGAGGTGTTTCCCTGGAGTGAAATAGGCAGCACTTCTCAACTCCCAATTCCATTTAATTTATTGTTTGTTTTTGCTCAAGAAGAGGCTGTTTTTACAGCTGAACAGATTTGGAAGCTGGTTTGGGGTGTTTCATTTCCTTACATGAAGACTTACAATGCAGGGGATGGTAACCAGCTGTTTCCACCTTCACTAAAGAGGGAGCAAATAGAAATGAGCCTCTACTGTAGCAGAAGAGATTTAGGTTAGTTGTAGGAAGGAACTTCCTGACAGAGCTACCAAGGGAGGCTGGGACTGTTCCCTGGAGGGCTCTTAAGGAGTATTCTGTTGTTTCTCTCTGTGATGTATTATATGAGACCAAGATTAGCAGCATTAGACTCAGCTAAACTACTTTTCCTTTTTCCTTCCAGGACTGTGTCCCTGTAAATGATAACCATTAATCAGGGCTGTACCTCTGTGGATATTTGAGTGATTGGGAGTAAGAATTTTTTTTTTCTGAGTCTTGAAAGTCTTGTTTCTTTACATCTGATTTTCAAGTAAATGCAATTAACAGTGAATGGCTGGAGTCAGCTGGCAGTGGCTCCTGAGAGTCAATCATTGAATGTTTAGGATGTTTTCAGCAAGTTAATTGTTAAACACAGCTGTTATTAAAATGTTATTTATGCAAACTTGCAACTAAATAATTTGTATTAAAAGGAAAGGTATGCAATACATATAACTACCAGTTCGTAATTACTCTACTACTTTTCTATAGAGGTTTTTTACTCTATTGTATCTGTATGGTGGAGATATCAATAGCCTATAATGGTGCATTACTACACATTTCTTCCCACTCCACAGTCATGGTGAGATCATTTAAAATTGGCAGACTCTATAAATCAGGTTTTTCTCAGAGCCAAGTGTTAAACATTTACCAGCACACTTACAAGGCAGAAAGAAGAGAAGGAGAGAGGAGAGAAAGAGGGAGGGAGAAAGACAGGAGAGGAAGAGAAAGAAAGGGGAGAAAGGAAGAAAGAAAAGGATGACAGAACAATTTGCTCTGGTAAATTTTATACTTTCTCAGTATCTTGTACATTTTCAACATTGTCTCAAATCTTTTTAGAAGTAAATTTATTACAAAGAAAGCAGTTTTGGGAAAGGAAACGCTCAGAATTTGTGAGGTCCAGAAACACCGTTTATTTTACCCTGAACTAAATTTGCACATGTAAAATCTGAACTCAGTGGTAACATACAATGGATTCTTCTCTATTTTCACCACTCACTATCTAAGGCAGTGCTGCCCAGGAGAAATATAATGTGGGTCATATACATAATTTTAAATTTCCTAGTAGTAACTAAATTAAAAATAAAGTCAGAAGAAATTAGTTTTAGTAATATATTTCATTTAACCCAGTTTTTCTGAAAATTATCATTTTAACATATAATCACTATAAAGTATTAATGAGGTATTTTACATTTTTTTGTAATATGTCTTTGGAATCTTGTGTGTAATTTATATTTATAGCACATCACAATCAGACGAGCCACTCATAATAGCACATGTGGCTAATGGCTATCATGATAGATGGTGCAAGTCTCTGTTTTCAAAGACACTGGTCAAGGCACTTGTTATTGGAGTGTAGGTTAGCAGACTTTTAGTGTACACAGACAGCATACCTAGAGATTTATCTTAAGTTAGTGCTGCATGGACCCTGGAGTTCCACTCAATTTGTAGATGCAGAGGCGACTGAATTTCAGGGAAGTTGTTGACTTGTCCTAGTTTACACACTGGTATGCTCAGTGCTTTCAACTGGATCAACTCAGACCTCGGTTTCTGAACTGTGCAGTGCTTATGGACTGGGTGCATATATCAAACTCCCAATTATTACAGTCCCAAGGCCCCATCATCTATGAGCTGAGTGTTTGGGCTAATTACTCAACCACTCTGTGCCTCAATTTCTTCATATATAAAACGAGAAAAATAATAGTATCTACCTCACCAGGGTATTCATATAAAATACATTGTAGAGTACTTAGAGTAAAGCTCAGTGCCTAATACATGTACAATCAATGTTTGTTCATGTTACTATAAAGCTAACATTTTAATGCTTTGGTGAGGAAAATACTAATACTGGGAGTAAAGAGAATACTATTGGTTTTAATAGTTCTTAAATAGTTCCAGTTCTTAATCTGGAAAGGCTGAATTGTCTTATAATTACTTGTATGGCCATTTGTAGAAGAATGTATATGTTATGCAGAGATTGTGGTTTCTTGAATGCTTAGATCATAATTTTGTTTCAGAGAGAAGTGTTCTGCTTCTGAGTGTCACTATTCTTATTAAAGTGGTCAATTTATATATTTTTAAATGAGACAATGCTGATGCATAATAATACCAATTGGTTCACTTTTTTTCAGTATAAAATTTCAAAAGATTTCAAAAGTAGACTGGCTATCACCTATTCTCTCCATTCTACCTTCCACATTCCTTTGAGACATATGTCTGAAAATAGAGTATTTTTATTCTACCTTTCACATTTCACAGGGAGTTTGAAAAAGAAATTGACAGGCCAAGCAAAATGTGTATATACAGCTTCAAAATATTTGTTCACCCTCACTGAAGGTTTCTAGCATTTGGTAACTGACCGACTTGTGTTTCTCAGTAGAATTTTCATGCTGCTTTGTTGCATCCATGTGGGCCTTTCTTTATTTGATCAACACAAGCTTTGGCATGCTTTCAAGGTGCAGTAGTTAATGCAGGGTGCTGGCATTACTTTAGAAGTGATAAGGACATTTCCAGTACCTAGAAAGGTGTCGTAATTAATGAGAACAAATGCCACTGGGATAAAGAATTAAATAGTACTTTAAGATGCTGTCAGAAAATTAATGTCAATGTAATTTTTCTCCTAATGTATATTTCATGCTTGGCCAGGGAATTATGGAAAATATTATTTAATTTAATTGAAGAAAAGTTTGAATCCCCACAGTACATTTAGCACTGTTAATGGTGCAATTAGGGGACACTTTAAAAATATGTATAACAGTTTTTCCATTAAATATATTTAATGTCATTGAGTAAGGCTAGATATACAAGAGTTGGATAAGAGTATAAAATGAGTAATTATGTCCTTAAAATGAGTCTGTAGGAAATTAATGCTGTTGGGGCCTGAGGGTAGAGAAATTAGAGAATACAAAGATCAGTTATATTTTATAAAGGGATTATACCTTGGAAGAAAAGTGTTTTCATTTCAAATGTTGGTAATAATTAATTATAGCCAATTTGGTGAAAAATAATACCAGTTTAGAGTTGAGACCTTGGACTTAAGGTCTTTCCAAAGCTCATTCACTGACTCCAGCCCCATACATCCACACCAGTGTGGGTAGATCTCTGAAGCTCATTACTCATGTCTGCAGGAAATTTAGAGAACGTTGATTCTGGCAATTGCGATGAAGTTAATCAGTTTGTCTTTTTCTTCAGTAACCAAAACTTTAAACAATCAATCAGTCTCAGAAGTTGGTCAGCTAAAAAATATGAGGACTTTAGTTCTGTAGGACAAACTAAAAATGTTGAAAGACAGGTGATTGATTATATTTTATCAATAATAATTTTATCAGGATGATAAGGAAAAAGTAGATCTTACCTCAAATTTGTTCATAGTTAATCGTATAATCAGTGTTTGCTCTTATTACATGTGGTGGGTGCTTCTTATAATCTCTCTGTATCTCCAGAGATCTGCTGTGAAATTTCTACCAGAAAATAAACAAAAACAGAAATGCTGAAGTTCTATAGTACTAAATGAAGAAGCTCATAAACAATTTTCTTGAGAAAAAAATCAGTTGCCTTTTAATGAATTGGCCTTAACACACAACAAAGTTGTATTTTCCCCTTAATTTCTCATAGTGAAATCTATATTCTTTAGACAAACATTAAGTTATATCATTGTTTCTTTATTATACCTGAAGGACCTTTCAAACTTTTTGTAAAATAGTTTTGGAGTTGGTTTTCTGGCGTCACAGTGGGGCATGTGCACATCTTCATCATACTTGTGGCGTGTATCTTTTTCCATGTGTAGCAGCTACCTAACCATCTGTCTCCAACAGATACAAGGGTCTTCTTTACTTTTCCATTCTTCTGTGTATAGGGAAGAACAAATCTGGATCTCTAGGAATCTCTGTGGTTCTAGTTTAGTTTCTTCCAGAAGCGAAGTTTGGAGTGCAGATAATTTACTTGGAAGATGATCTTGGGAAACACTGGTAGAGGGGAAAAATGACAATAAGGGAAACTTTATCAAGCAAGTTCCACTGCAGACAACTGGAGATTAAAATCCTAGGAAATTCCTGGAAACAGTGTAGAACATGCATCTCAGAGTCATCCTAGGAGGGAGACGGGATGTTTACCTGCCGACACTCATTTATCATTTATATAGGGCTGCTTTTGGGGACACTGATTACCCAGGATGTCTACCATTCCCTGTACATGGGCAGAATATGTTTTGGAGCCGAGAGAACTTAAGGCAAAGAGTTGCAAGTACTCGCAGCTGGAGTTGGGCTAGTGTGCAGAGAAATATTAAATTCTAAGGAGATATATGGGAGAGGGTTGACTGACAGAAGCTTCTGCCAAGTGTAGAGAAAGACAATATTCACACTCACATAAATACACATTCAATAAATACGTATGGAGGACCTACATATGCCTAGCACATTAAAGAAGCAGCCAGTACTTACCCTCATAGGCATGGCATTCTAGTTGACATACGTTTATTGAAGGCTACATACTATATTCTCAGAAGACCTAAATGCTCTCAGGAGGCACCTACAGAGAAAAATCAAACATTTCTCACAGGCACATTTCTGTCTCCATATTAGCTTTTCCATCCTCAGTTAGTTTTTGCTGCATAATAAATAACTCCAAACACAGGAGCTTCAAACAACTATTTTTTAGCTTCTGATTCTGCAGGTCACCAGCTTGTGATGGGCTCAGCTGGGTGGTTCTGTTGGTCTGGATGAGGTTTGGCTGATCCTGGCAGGGCCCATTTATGCACCAACTGCCTTGTCCATTATTGGCTAGGGTATCTCAGTTCTCCTCCATGTGACCAGCCATTCTCCAGCAGGCTTGCCAAGCCTTTTCCCCATAATGGTAAGGTTCCCAACACAATCTAGAGAGCAACCTTCAAGGCCTAAGTGCTTTTGAAGCCCCTGTCTGGATCCTGTGTTGCCAGTGCTTCACAGGCCAAGCAAGTCATGAGGCCAGCCCAGTTTCAGGGTTGAAGAAAGGCTCCAACTTTTGATGGCAGGAGCTGCAAAGTCACATGGCAAAAGATGTGGACACAGAGCAGGGAGGAATTTGTGGCTATTTTCGCAATCTACCACAAAGAGGAAGATTTTCACAATCTACCATGAACATGACACTCATAGCACTTCATGTAGAAAAAAAGTCATATCAGAAAATTCTTGAAACAGAGAGCAGTTGCTGCCCTGAGCACTTGCCCTGTAGGATTCACTCTGCACTCGCTGTCGTGATGGCCTGTGAGTCTGGCGCCATGTCAAAGTTCTCAGTTACAAAACTGTGCTACTTGAGTTGCAGTGATTTATGTCCCAAGCACATGTGGGAATCAAATGTGCATCAGCTCTTTTCTACCAATGGCAAGCAATTTCCAGTGCCTTCCCAGGAGTCATCAAAACTACAACAGCATGAGACTATAAGATGGCAAATTACATTTGTCTTGCTTCCCTGTTGGGGAAGTGGTGTTAACTGATTAGCCATTCACTCATGGAGTAGGGCTGGGAATAATGCCAACTTACCTGTATTTTTTGACTGCTCTGATAGCCACTCCCCACCCCCATCCTGCCACCTTCATTAACAGGAATTCTTCACTCACTGATTTCCTTGTTCTAGACATGTATAAGAAATCTGTATTTGTGATAAATAGTTTACTGATCTTGAAAATGTTTTAGCCCCCATAAAATTTTTTTGAGGGGAAAATATCAAATAGTCGACATTTTCCTGGGTTCTAAAGGTCTGATTTAAATAATCTAGATATGATAAACTGTTGGACAAATTTCAAATTTTCAAAAGTAACTAAAAATCTTAAGTATCTGGACTTTTGGCTTTTGACTATATCACATAAAGTAAACTCTCCAAATTGTCTGTTAAATATTACCAAGTCACAAAAAAATCCCAAATGTTGACTCACCAGAAAAAATTTGTTAAACTGACACACAACTCATCATCATAATTTTGATTGACTTAAACTGGGCTAAAGTGAGAAAAGGTTAATACCAGGCTCACTCAGACCTACAGACCCTGAGCCTTCTCTCCTCCTGCCCCCCCCCCCCCTCCACCACACACCTGGTGACAAGGACCTTGGAAAAGAGACCATGGATCCTGGTGGCTGGATCCCCTGGTGATGAGGTGGCAAAGAGAGTGGTCCATCCCAGAGCTTCAGGCTCTTTTCTAAGGTGCATTCCCCCAATCCATTCTCTAAAATCACTAGGAGGGGCACAAGCTTTGGCCTGCCTTTATCCCTTCTGCTGGGTGCACATTATTGATGCATCCCAGGGAAATGGATCATAGGAGGGGGAGTTTGTATATGTATATTTATATGTTTATAAATGTATATTTATATTGAAATATAAATAGTTAAGTGTATGTGTATAGGAAAGCCATGTACATGAAAAAAGAAAAGCAAAAACTCCTAAACAGCTTATAGCAAACAAAATAGAATAAATGTATTGGAACAAGAATGTAAAGTAAATAAAATGGATATATTGAAAACAATATGGCAGGGTTGGATAACAGAAGAGAAATAAGCAGTTAAAAATAAATTAAGGCCCTGGCTGGGTAACTCAGTTGCTTAGAGCATTGTCCTGATGCTTTAAGATTATGGGTTTGATCCCCAGTCAGAGCACAAAGAAGAATCAACAATGAATGCATAAATAAGTGGAACAACAAATCAATATTTCTCTCTCTTCCTTCCTTTCTCTCTCTAAGATCAATAAATAAAATCTATTTTTTAACAAAAAGAAATTAAAAGTGTAAATAGGAGGTACAACAGACAGAAAAGCGGTAGTACACTGGTTCCTAAAGTGTGGTCCCCAGACCAACAGCATTGATGTCACCTGAAAACTTGTTAGAAATGCAAATCCCTGCATCCACTTGTGCACTACTGAATTGAAACTCTGGGAGTGGGGCCAGGTATCTGTCCTGAAGGTGATCTCAGGCATTGAAGTTTGAGAATCACTGCTGTAGAGAAGCAAACTGATTGATTGATGAACTACAGACTGGTTATTACAGCCCCCCAAAATGATTAATTGAGTGAGAAGCTACTGTATAAAAACTCCATCAGCCCTGGCTGGTGTGGCTCAGTGGTTTGAGCATCGGCCTATGAACCAAAGGGTTGCAGATTCGATTCCCAGTCCAGGTCACATGCCTGGGTTGCAGGCCAGGTCCCCAGTAGGGGGTGCATGAGAGGCAACCACACATTGATGTTCCCCTCTCTCTTAAAAACAACAACAACAACAACAACAAACACTCCATCAGAAGGTATTAGGAGTGGATAAGGAGATTAGCAGTCGTTGTGGTAGAAATAGGACAGTCAATACCCATGGCAAATATCTAACGGGATTCCCAAAGAAAATAATGAAGGGAAAGAAATAGTCTAAGACCTGTCAGCCAAGAATTTTCCTGAATTAAGTAAAGATCAGTCTGTTTCACATAAAAGTCCAGATTTTCATCTTTTTCTTGATAAATTGAAAGGCCTGGCAACACTGGCCTGCATTTTTATAACACACCCAGGCCGACTAGCAGCTGTTCCCTTTAAATGAAGCATGCATAGAGGACGAGAATGCAGGCTCCCTGGGCCTCAGACTGGCTGGGATTCTGTTCCAGCTCTACCACTCACTAACTGGGTGACTTTAGTAACCTTCTGAGTCTCAATTTCCTCAAATAGACAGTGGGGATAATAAGATATCCACCTCATACTTGTTTTGAAGATTAAATGAGTTTATCTCTGCAAAGACTCAGGTTGGCACTTAGTGGGTGCTTTAAAAAATTCCAGCTGTTAGTTTTGCTTGTCATAATTGCCAATCTGTAGATGGTCAAGCTCAGATGTTTTTATACCCAACTTGTCTTACTTCTGTTTGTTAAGTTACCTTCTTGCTTCCTTTTGGAAAATCAGCTTGTGATTTCTGCTCTATCCGTTGATTCCCCTGATGTTGGTTGGTTTGTTAACATCTCTAGGTCTCAGTTTTCTTTTCAGTAAAATAGGATAATGACCTGCCTTGACCTCACATGTATACACAAGTGAAGTAATATTTGTGGACATGACTTCTGTAGAAGGGGTACTCGGTAAGTGCTTGAATATTTCTTCATGTAGTCATTGATCTTCACATCCTACACAATTGCCACCAGATGGGGTGCTGCAGTCAGCTCTCAGTGGTCCAAGACAGCCAAATGCTAAATTTTCAGGAATTTTAAGAGCTGATTTTTAAACACAGCCATTATTAAAAACTAAATCATATAAACTCACAATTAATTAGATTAGAAACAAAGGTAATAAATTCTTAAAAACCTCCCTCCTTAATTTTTTATATTTTGTCATAATCTATACTATTGAGGTAAATTAAGTCTACTTTATCTGTGTGGTAGAATACTATATATCGTTTTACTGCACATTTCTTTCCAATTACCAGTTCAGTGACATCTCGTTGGCAGGTTGAAATTGGCCATGGTTGGAATATTTATCCCCTGGAATTTGGCAAATACTTCAAATGAAGGCTTTATTTCCCCTTGAAGGGCCAGTTGTAAAATATTTACCAGAACATCAGTAAGATCTTTAAAAACTGTTTGGATAACAAAAGAAGCATAAAATAATGTTTATTACCAGGGGACGTGAAAACATTGTAACATAGTGACAGTGACCATAAAAAAGATGACTATTTTATTATAAGTTTGCTCTGAAATTCATAATTTAGATATGGCATTAAACATTTAATATCTTTATCCTTAAAATATTAAAGTTGAATATGTCCTGGAACCATATGAAATATGCCCCACAGACACAGTTCTTTTTTCTTCTGTAATTTACTCACTGCAAATAGCATTCCATTTATGATGCTTGCATAAAGGTTTGTTTTTATAGTAACAGTAATGAAACTGAAGTTGCACTAAGTTCTTTATATACATTAACAATTTTCACAACTTTTTAAAAATTATTTTATTGTTCAATTACAGTTGTCTGCATTTACCCCCTACCACTCCCCCCACCCCAGCCATCCCCACCTCCCTCCCCTGCTTCCACCCCCCAACCTTGGTTTTGTCCATGAGTCCTTTATAGTTGTTCCTGAAATCCTTCCCCCCTTGTCCCTATTGTCCTCTCCCCCCCTCCCCCCTGGCTATTGTTAGATTGTTCTTAATTTCAATGTCTCTGGTTATATTTTGTTTGCTTTTTTCTTTTGTTGATTATGTTCCAGTTAAGTGTGAGATCATATGGTATTTGTCCCTCACCGCCTGGCTTATTTCATTTAGCATAATGCTCTCCAGTTCCATCCATGCTGTCACAAAAGGTAGAAGCTCATTCTTTCTTTTTGCTGTGAAGTTCTCAACAACTTTCGAGACAAACACTATATTTGCTCCCACCTAATGGATGAGCAAACTGAGGCTCAGAGAAAATAAAGTATCTTGAACATAAAATCTTGTAAGTAACAGAGCTGGGAGTAAACTGCGGACCTCAGACCTCAAAGGCTGCACTCTTCATTGACCCTCACTACCCTCCTGGGCTCTGGCATTGATGTTGAAGGTCATGATGAAAATGATTTTAACCAGAGAGAATGATAAAAATCAAAGAGTCAGTTAATTTTTTTCTATCTTCTTTTGTATCTTTTGTATTTCTTTTCTATCTTTTTTTTTGTATTTTCTTCCCAGGTAATTCAAGTAGAGCTTTCCAGATTTAAAGGAATAAATACTCCATTAATTTTTAAAATATTGTGAAGTTTCTATTTCCATTTTTTTCTCTTTCTTGGCTCTTGGGGCTATAGCCTCTTTGTTGATAAGTATCCAACAACTTTATTCATTATTGCAAAATTAGAACAATCACTGTTCTTCTGCCATACACCTGGTTTGATCAATCTAGGAAGAGAGGGTTTTTGAATTATGGAAAATTGTCTTGTTTAATTTTTTTTGAAAGTACAATAAAGTTAGAAGAAAGTGAAAAAATACAGATAGATCTACACATAAGTACCCATATACCCATCCATATTTAACCCTTACTACATTTAGTTGAATTTCCCTCTGGTTTTATCTGTGTATATATATATAGGGTGGGACAAAAATAGGCTTGCTGTTGTTACTATGGAAAGAAATACAATAATTAGGACTTCCGGCCAAGATGGAGGCATAGGTAGACACACTGTGCCTCCGCACACAACCAAAAGAAGGACAACAACAATTTAAAAACAAAAAGCAACCAGAACTGACAGAAAATCGAACTGTATGGAAGTCTGACAACCAAGGAGTTAAAGAATAAACATTCATGCAGACTGGTAGGAGGGGAGGAGATGGGCAGCCAGGCAGAAGGGACTCTCAGCAAGGCCGTGGCTGGTGGACCCAGCGAGGCGGTGGCTGGTGGAGCAGGTGGTTCCTCATTCACATGCGGATAAACTGGGAGGAACAACTGGGGAGCAAGACAGACTGTGCAACCCAGGCCTCCAGCTTGGGGAAATAAAGCCTCAAACCTGTGGTTGAAAACACCTGTGGTGGTTGAGGCAGCAGCAGGAGAAACTCCCAGCCTCACAGGAGAGTTCGTTGGAGAGACCCACAGGGTCCTAGAATGCACACAAGCCCACCCACTTGGGAATCAGCACTAGAAGGGCCCAATTTGCTTGTGGTAGTGGGGGAAGTGACTGAAATCCAGCAGAGAGCAGAGCAAGTACCATTGTTTCCTCTCCGACCTCTCTCCCACATACAGTGTCACAGCACAGAGACATGGGTTACCCAGTCCTGGTAAACACCTAAGGCTCTGCCCCTTACTATGTAACAGGTGTGCTGAGACAAAAAAAAAAAATGGCCCAAATGAAAGAACAGATCAAAGCTCCAGAAAAAATACAACTAAGCGAGGAAGAGATAGCCAACCTATCAGATGCACAATTCAAAACACTGGTAATCAGGATGCTCACAGAATTGGTTGAATTTGGTCGCAAATTAGATGAAAAAATGAAGGCTATGCAAGGTGAAATAAAGGAAAATGTGCAGGGAACCAATAGTGATGGGAAGGAAACTGGGACTCAAATCAATGGTGTGGACCAGAAGGAAGAAACTTTCAACCAGAACAGAATGAAGAAACAAGAATTCAAAAAAATGAGGAGAGGCTTAGGAACTTCCAGGACATTTTGAAATGTTCCAACATCTGAATCATAGGGGTGCCAGAGGAGAAGAAAAAAACAAAAAATTGAAAACTTATTTGAACAAATAATGAAGGAGAACTTCCCTAATCTGGCAAAGGAAATAGACTTCCAGGAAGTGCAGGAAGCTCAGAGAGTCCCAAAGAAGCTGGACCCAAGGAGGAACACACCAAGGCACATCATAATTACATTACCTAAGATTAAACGGAAGGAGAGAATCTTAGAAGCATCAAGAGAAAAGGAGACAGTTACCTACAAAGGTCTTCCCATAAGACTGTCCGCTGATTTCTCCAAAGAGACCTTACAGGCAAGAAGGGGCTGGCAAGAAGTATTCCAAGTCATGAAAGGCAAGGACCTACATCCAAGATTACTCTATCCAGAAAAGCTATCATTTAGAATGGAAGGGCAGATAAAGTGCTTCTCAGATAAGGCCAAGTTCAAGGAGTTCATCATCACCAAGCCCCTATTATATGAAATGTTAAAGGGATTTATCTAAGAAAAAGAAGATAAAAAGTATGAACAGTAAAATGACAGCAAACTCACAGTTATTAACCACCACACCTAAAACAAAAACAAAAGCAAACTAAGCAAACAACTAGAACAGGAACAGAACCACAGAAATGAAGATCACATAGAGGGTTATCAACAGGGGAGTGGGAGGGGGAGATAGGGGGAAAAGGTATAGAGAATAAGTAGCATAAATGGTAGGTACAAAATAGACAGGGTGAGGAAATGTAGTAGCCAAACAACTTATATGTATGACCCATGGACATGAGCTAAAGGGGGGGAATGCGGGTGGGAGGGGGTGGGCAGGGTAGAGGGGGATAAAGGGGGGAAATGGGACAACTGTAATAGCATAACCAATAAAATATATTTTTAAAAATACAATAATTAACAAATAATAATATAAGAATAAAGTCTGTGTTTCACATACTCAGGTATGTTTTTAAAATACTGGCTATATACCTTAAATAGTATTTGTTTCTGGGAATTCCTTTTTTGCTTAAACCATTACATTATTACAGTTACTTCTTGCTATTCCAAATTCTTTAGCGATGTCACTTTCAACTACATGATTAAATACGAAAGATTAATGAGGAAATGAGTATAAATTCTATATGTTGAGATGAATGGAACACTGAAACTTAAAGTCATGAGATATATGGTCCATCCATAAGTGATTGACTAAAGATTTTTCTTTTCAATAGAATATTCGATGTTTTCTAGACATAGCACATTTCAGTGGAAGCTTGTTAGAAAGAATCTTCTGTGGCCCTGTCCCAGACCCACTGAATCAGAATCTGCTTTCTAACAAGATCCTCAGGAGATTTGTGGGCACATTAAAGACTGAGAAGCATCACTTTAGTTTTTATTGCTTGGACACAATCACCAAGTGGCATCATCTTTTATGGCTGGCATTCACAGTTGTAGAGGGCCGTTACTTTGAAGGGTGACATACCCATGAACTTAGGGGCACATGCTCTTCTTCAGAGCTTCATGCTCGTGCCCGAAGCAAGATGAATGGTCTCCCTGAGTTATATAGATCCACTTAATCAGAATTACATAAGCCCTTGATGGTCATAATTCAGTGTTATAATTTAGAGGGTCTCTTTGCAGCCCACCCAGAAATAGTAAAAAGCAATTTACTAATTAATTAGTATTTTAACTAAATATATTTATTCCTATTACCAAAAGGGACCCCATTAATAGGACCATAGGTGCAATGAATTTTATAAAAGTTTTATTTATTTGACCCATGATAGCTCAAGAAATAAACCATTCCAGAATTTCCCTTGTTTCCTGCTTACCATTCTGTTTCTCATATGCTTTGCCTTAAGACAGTCACTGCTAAATTGAGCCTATCTCCTCCTTCGAGAAAAGGAGCCTTAGAGAGATTATAGGTTACATAATAACGCAATGACTTAAAGAGGAGCTGAGTTTGTGAGTAATATTTTTGCATTTTACATGTTGCATTTTACAAAAGATCGAATGACAAGTCCCCAGTGTTAGGCAACAAACATTTTCACTACGATAGAATGCTATTGTCAGTGACCTCTGTACAGGTAGTACAAGAAAGCAGGGAAGAATGCTCTTTTTTAAAATGAAGTCCAAAGCAAGATAGAATGGATTGAAAATTTGGTATTAAGGATTTGGGTTAAATTTGTCTGCATTGTGTATGTGTGTGCATTTACGTACCTGGGTTTGCACTAGGAGTTTGGAAAAATGGGGATAGAGTGAAATAAGGTCTCCTTTATCAATTCTGTGTGTTATATGGAGAAACAATGAAATATCCTTCTCTGGAATTTTCCAGTGAGGAGATTGCTATTATTGCTATTTGTCTAGATGGTTGAGATAGTCACCTGCCTAGTTGTAAAAATGATCATATATCCAGGGTTGTTTGAATCCTCTGAATTCAGAAACCAGGTCTATCTGGCCATCTTTTATTCTGTAACTTTCTGTAAAGTGAGGCAGAAACCTGAATTAGTCTCTGAATTTACAGAAATTTAGTTTTCTTAGCAAGACTTATCCTAAGTTTACAAGCCATTGCTGTTTGTCATCAGGAATCTATCCCAAACATCAAAATGCTCTGTTATGTATCCATCATACTGCCCAGGGAAAGCATATGCACCAGAGATAAAACAGGGGCCCAGACAGGGAGGTGGCAGTGCATCATGGTGACTTCAATGCAGTTGGCATTTTGGCATGAGCGAGTGTCTCTGATGTGCAGACATTTCACTGGTTGCTTTTGTCCAGGGCTGTGGTTGACTCATTCCTTTCCAAAGAACAAAGCTGAGCTCTTCTCAAATGCACAGTCCCCAGAGATGGACATTTCCCCAAAAGTGTCCGTAATTTTTACTTCTTTCTCTGAGGCTGAAAATATGCACAAATCTAGAACATGGCTGAGAGAAATGAAGACCTTAACAAAAAATTTTAAATCTATGACTACATGTTCTTAGTGATATACCTTTAACAAATAAAGAAGGCCTGCATATACTAAAAAGTGATCACATAGGTAGGTCCCCTATCAACACAGAAATGTGAGGGACATTTATAAGGTCACCGCTGCAGGTGAATGTGTCTCCCCCACGTTCACATGTTGAAACCTACTCCCAAAGTTGGTGGTTTTAGGAGGTGAGACCTTTGGGAGGCAATTAGGGCATGAGGGCAGAGTCCTCCTGCATGGTATTAATGCTCTTATAAAGAGAGCTCCCTTGCCCCCTTCTCCATTTGTGAATACAATGAGAAGTCTGACGTCCAGAAAGTATGCCTCAATTGACCCTGCTGACACTCTGATCTTGGACGTCCAGCCTCCAGAATTGTGAGAAATACATTTCTGTTATTTATAAGCCACAAATCTGTTACAGAAGCTGGAACAGACTAAGAGAGCTACCTTGTAACCTTGTATAAAAAAAGCCACCTCAGTACTAAGTAGTTTAAAAATCAACATTTATTATTTCTCACAATTCTGGGCATTGACTAGACTCATCCCTTTGAGGTTCTTGTGCTCCGCATGGCATCACCTGGGATCACACATACAAAGAAATTCAAGAAGGAGCTTGGCTTGGACTAGAACATCCAAGATATCTTTGCTCACCTGTCTGAATGTGGCTTCTTCACTTGGCTTGATTGACCAGAACAGTGAGGTGCTAGCTGGACCTTTCTCTGTCCACAGGGTCTCTTCAAGCTCATTGGCATGGTGGCTCTAATGTAAAGCTACCAAAGGGGTACAAAAGGAACCAAATCACAGACTGTTCGTTCATTACATTTAGTTGGTCAAAGCACATAACAATGACAGCCCAGATACAACAAAGGAGAAATAGAGTCACTTCTTGATGAGGGAAATGATGATCATATACCAAGAATTGTTTATAGCCATATTTGTAGATATCTACCACTTTGCCTACCATCCATTTTCAATTTTTTTCTCCTTTAATTATGGTTTTTCTTAGGTGTTTGCACTTCTTCTATGGTCAGACAGGGCTTCAGGTGAGGCTGGCTCTATCTCTAACCCTGGAAAGGTGAACCCTAATTGTTCTAAGCAACATAAAGTGGTCTCATTTTTGTAAATATATTTTTTTCAGTTATAGTTGACGAAATATCATATTAGTTTTAGGTGTACAATCCCATGATTAGACTTCTTAAATTTATATAATTTAAGAAGTGATCACCTGATAAACTTAGTGCCCATCTGACATCATACATAGTTAGTACAATATTAATGACTATATTCCCTATGTTGTACTTAACATCCCATGATTATTCTTTAACTACAAATTTGTACTTCTTAATCCCTTCACCTTTTCACCCCCCCCAACCCTTCTCCCATCTGGCAGCCATCAAAATATCCTCTGTATTTATGAGTCTATTTCTGTTCTGCTTGTTGGTTTATTGTGTTTTTTAGATTTCACATATGAGTGAAATCATCTGGCATTTGTATTTCTCTGTATGACTTATTTCAGTCAGCATAATACCTTTTAGGTCCATTCATTGTTGTTGCAGATGACAAGATTTTATTCTTCTTTTTATGGCTGAGTCATATTCATTATATATTTGCACACTGCTTCTTTATTCATTTCTCTATAGGCAGGCACTTAGGTTGCTTCCATATCTTGGCTATTGTAAATAATGCTGCATTGAACACATGGATATATACGTCATTTTGATTTGGGTTTTAGGTTTGTTGGGGTAACTACCCAGAACTCAGATTGCTGGATCCTTTGTCTCTTGGAATAGCCTTTGTTTTAAAGTCTATTTTGTCTGGTATAAATATTGCTACCCCAGCTTTTTTTAGTTTCTATTTTCTTTTTTTTTTTTTTTTTGTATTTTTTTTTGTTTTAATATATTTGATTATGCTATTACAGTTGTCCCATTCCCCCCCCCACTCCACTCCATCCTGCCCACCCCCCTCCCTCCCACATTCCCCCCCTATAGTTCATGTCCATAGGTCATACTTATAAGTTCTTTGGCTTCTACATTTCCTACACTATTTTTACCCTCCCCCTGT
Source organism: Desmodus rotundus (assembly GCF_022682495.2). NCBI lineage: Eukaryota > Metazoa > Chordata > Mammalia > Chiroptera > Phyllostomidae > Desmodus > Desmodus rotundus. The sequence goes on from NC_071392.1 coordinate 119,911,218, forward strand.
CTATTTTCCACCTATCATCTATGCTACTTATTCTCTGTACCTTTCCCCCTCTCTCCCCCTCCCACTCCCTTAATGACAACCCTCATGTTCTAGTTGTTTGCCTAGTTTGCTCTCGTTTTTGTTTTATGTGTGGCCGTTAATAACTGTGAGTTTGCTGTCATTTTTACTGTTCCAATTTTTGATCTTCTTTTTCTTAGGTAACTCCCTTTAACATTTCATATAATAAGGGCTTGGTGATGATGAGCTTCTTTAACTTGACCTTATCTGAGAAGCACTTTATCTTCCCTTCCATTCTAAGTGATAGGTTTGCTGGATACAGTAATCTTGGATGTAGGTCCTTGCGTTTAATCTTGGGTAATGTAATTATGATGTGCCTTGGTGTGTTCCTCCTTGGGTCCAGCTTCTTTGGGACTCTCTGAGCTTCCTGGACTTCCCGGAAGTCTATTTCCTTTGCCAGATTAGGGAAGTTCTCCTTCATTATTTGTTCAAATAAGTTTTCAATTTTTTGTTCTTCCTCTTCTCCTTCTGGCACCCCTATAATTCGGATGTGGGAACGTTTCAAGGCATCCGGGAGGTTCCTAAGCCTCTCCTCATTTTTCCAAGTTCTTGTTTCTTCATTCTTTTCTGTTTGGATGTTTGTTTCTTCCTTCTGGTCCACACCATTGATTTGAGTCCCAGTTTCCTTCGCATCACTATTGGTTCCCTGTACATTTTCCTTTGTTTCTCTTAGCATAGGCTTCATTTTTTCATCTGTTTTTCGAATAGATTCAACCAAGTCTGTGAGCATATTGATAACCAGTGCTTTGAACTGTGCATCCGATAGGTTGGCTATCTCTTCCTCGCTTAGTTGTATTTTTTCTGGAGCTTTGAAGTGTTCTGTCATTTGGGCCATTTTTTTTTTTTTTGTCTTGGCGCGTCTGTTACTTTAAGGGGTGGAGCCTTAGGTGTTCACCAGGGCGGGGTAACGCTGGTCGCTGAGCTGTGACGCTGTATGTGGGGGAGGGGCCGAGTGGGAGCAATGGCGCCCGCCTCACTCTCCTCGGGATTTCAATCCTTCACTCCGCTACCCACAATCAAACTGGGCCCCTCTGGTGCTGGTTCCCGAGTAAGTGGGCCTGTGCACACTCTAGGCCCCTGTGGGTCTCTCCAACAACCTCTCCTGTGAGGCTGGGAGTCTCTCCTGCTGCTGCCCCAACCCCCAGGGGCGCTTTCAATCAGAGGTTTGAGGCTTTATTTCCCGGAGCTGGAGCCCTGGGTTGCACGGTCTGCTTCGTTGCCTGCCGTTCGTCAGGTTTATCTGTGGGCGAATTTGGTGCTGCGGGGTGCTACCACGGGGTGCTACCCGCTGCTCTGCCTGCCCCACTCTCCGCCACTCCGAGTCCGGCCCTCTCGGTTTATCTGCGCAGATGTGGGGCCGCAGGGTCTGCTAGTGCTCGGACTGCCTGCGCCATCTGTCCCACACTCCGCCAGTCTCAGTCCCGCCACAGCCACGCGAGTCCTCTCCACCCCGGTGCCCGTCTCCACCCCTCCTACCAGTCTGGATGAATGGTTATTTTCTATTTTCTTGGTGTTGGTCCCCCTTGCTGTTCGATTCTCTGTCAGTTCTGGTTGTGCAAGGAGGCACAGTGTGTCTACCTACGCCGCCATCTTGGTTCTCTCTTAGTTTCTATTTTCATGAAATATCTTTGCAGTCCCTTTATTTTCAGTCTGTGTGCATCTTTTGATCTGAAGCGAGTGTCTTGTAGACAGCATATGTAAAGGTTTTGTCTTATTAGCCATTCAACCACTGTATGCCTTTTGATTGAAGCATTTAATTCATTTACATTTAAAGTAATTGTCATAGATATATATTTATGCCATTTTATTTTTCATAATTTTGATCTTTTTATCTTTTTTTAAAGATTTTATGGCTTTATTTTTAGAGAGAGGCGATGGAAGGAGAAAGAAAGGGAGAGAAACATCAATGTGTCGCTGCCTCTCACGCCCCTCCTACTGGGGACCTGGCCTGCAACTCAGGCATGTGCCCTGACCAGGAATCAAACTAGTGACCCTTTGGTTTGCAGGCCAGCACTCAATCCACTGAGCTACACCAGCCAGGGAAATTTTCTTCTTATTATTAAAGGAGACCCATTAATGTTTCTTGCAATACTGGTTTGGTGGTAATGAACTCTAGTTTTTTTTTCTTGTCTGGAAATCTCTATATTTGCCCTTTGATTCTACATGATAGCTTTGCTGGGTAGAGTAATCTTAATTGTAGGTCCTTGCTATTCACTACTGTGAATGGGAGCTCCCTTGTAGGTAAATGACTGCTTTTCTCTTGCTGCTTTTAAGAGTCTCTCTCTTAAAATCTCTGTTGCTCTCTCTCTTCTCCTTCCAGCACCCACTAGGTGTGCTGGCTCTGGAAATCTTGGGAGGTACAGGCCAAAATCAGCACTGCCTGCACCCTGCCTAGTGCCACCCATGTGAGCTACAAAGCAAACTGTAGATGGCGATAGTTGTCCTGGGCTTGGAGGTGCCCAGAAGAGGGCCAGCTGTGAACCAAGGCTGGTTGCCACTAGCACCAGGATTGGGGTTACTTAGAAAGAGGTATGGGGTAGTCCAAGGCTAGATGCTGCTTGTTTGTGAGATTTAAGGAGAGTCTGTAACATGAGCTAAGACAGGCTATTTAGATGGAAAGGCCACTGGAAATGGCTTGAGTGGGCTAGAAAATTGAGTGCGGTGGGGTCTGTGGGAATCACCAGGGCAAGGCTAACAGTGTTAGCCAGGTTGATGGAGACTCATATTTGGCACCTGCCTACCACCTGCCAGCTTTTGTGGGGGGAGGAGGGCAGGGCTCAGCAATGGAACAATGGCCTCTACCAGCACTTCTGCCTGGGAGAAAGCTGGCCTCTCCCCCAGTTTTCATCCTGATGCCAGGTAATTCAGTTCCTTCTCCTATATCCCTGGTGCCTTTTGAATTGCTGCCGTAGCACTGGAGCTCAGAGGAAGTAAGTCTGAGTAAGTCCATGTACAGGCCCTTTAAGAGGAACACCTGGGACTCCAGAAGCCCTCTGTTTCACTCAGCCACAATCCCCACTGGTTTTTACAGCCAGAGTTATGAGGACTTCTCTTCCTGGCACTGGAACCTTGGGCCGGAGGGGGGAGTTGGCTGGTATTAGGCTGGGACCCCTCACTCCTCAGGAGGGACCTCTGGGGCCAAGATATCCCTCTTGATTTTTTAACTGGCACACATGGGTGTGGGATTAGCTTGTTCCCCATCTCTATCCCTCCTACCAGTCTCCATGTGACTGCTTCTTTATATCCATAGTTATAGAACTTCTGTTCAGCTAGATTTCATGTGGTTCTGAATGAGGGCTGTTCTGTAGTTTAGTTGTAATTTTGAGGTGGTTGTAGGAGAATGTGACTACTGCATTTACCTATGCCACCATCTTGACTATAAGCCCCAAATGGTCTCATTTTTAATGCAAATTTCAGCATAGACAAATAATAACATTCTGACCAGGGAAATTTGGCAGGAAGTATGCTGGAGAGTTTCTGGGAAATGTTTTGTAGCTCTTAAAAATACATAGGAGGACTTAGTCTTTTCTGTCTCTGGATATTGCTGGGTCTATTTGACCATCAGTTCTGTTGTCTACATCTTGCAACCATGAGGGTAAAGCCAACACAGAGGAAAGAACAGAGCCACAGACCTGCAGGGTTTGTCTGTGTCTCATAGCTCTCTCATTCTGGTATTCCTCAATTTTTAAAGTTGTGTGTTCTGTTACCTTCAGATAGACATCTTTAAAGATGAAGGCCACGTGGAAAGATAGAGCAATAGAAATGCAAGTGAAAAGAGTGTTCCTATCAGCTATGACATATGCTTTATATAAGAAATAAGAAGAAAGATTATCTGCTAAAATCCTTATTGGGGGGCATTTTTTTTCTTTGTGAAATTACCACAGTCTAGATTCTGGTACTCAACTTTGCAAACTAAGAAACGTGAACTTGCTAATTCACCAAAAATAGTTCCATTTTTCAGAATCAAACTAATACTATTCACACTTATAAGATGAATGCATAAAACTTTTATGTGACTCATGAATCATCCAAAATTTATAAGATCACATAAAACTAAAATGCCAATTGCAACTTGCAGTGAATCCTATAAATATCGATGAGTGAGAATTTTGAGGTCATTGTGACCTGCACGTTCTGCAATCAGAACAAGAGGAACTGGATGAATGAAATATTTAATGGTAGCTGGGATAGCCTGATTCATCCATTTATGATGAGAATGCTTTTGTCAACAGGATCTGAACATCAAGAGTGCAATGACTAGCCACTCCCTGCATCCATTTTCATGTTAAGGATGTTCTTGCTAGTGGGATGGAATATAGCCAAAGATGTTTGATTATGACCCTCTCTTCCCTGGATGGTGCTGGCATAGACATAAGCAATGATGGTCTGTTTCTCTTTTAGTCCATACTTCCATGACTTACCTACCACACACCCTTTTGAAAAGCCCATTTAGTTATCCTGGGTCAATGGTTTTCAAATGGTTCTCTACTTTTTTCTTCTGTTGATTATGTTCCAGTTAAAGGTGAGATCATATGGTATTTGTCCCTCACCGTCTGGCTTATTTCATTTAGCATAATGCTCTCCAGTTCCATCCATGCTGTTGCAAAGGGTATAGGCTCCTTCTTTCTCTCTGCTGCATAGAATTCCATTGTGTAAATGTACCATAGTTTTTTGATCCACTCATTTGCTGATGGGCACTTATATATATAAACAAAATATAACCAGAGACATTGAAGTTAAGAACAATCTAACAATAGCCAGGGGGGAGTGGGCAGGGGACAGTGAGGAGAGGGGATTATAGGAACTACTATAAAGGACACATGGACAAAATCAAGGGGGAGGGTAGAGGTGGGGGAGGGAGGTGGGTTCAGCTGGGGTGGGGTGGAGGGATGGGGAGAAAAGGCATACAACTGTAATTGAATAACAATAAAAATTAAGAAAAACCAAATGGTTCTCTGAACAGAAATTGATCCTGGATAAAGTTTTTGAGGGTCTGTGGAAAAATGAGAAAAATAAGGATACACACACACACACAAACTCTAACATACATATCCACTTTGATTATTTATATATATGCATAAAACACATCAGGTTCTTCCCTTCAAAAGTCACCTTTCTTGAATTTATGTCCTGAGATATCCACCTGTCAGTGGCCCTTTAGTGCCTTGTCCAGTTCCCATATCCATGTGGGTCCTAATGCAGGTGCATTATGGATATAGTTTTTCCTTGGGCTGTCCATCTTCTCTCTCTTTGTAGAGACCACAGTTCCCTCTTCTTCTTGGTCTGTTTGCCTGTACTTTGTCCCACCAATATACTAGGATGTTGCTCTTTATCCATGTATTAGTCCAATAATCCATCTCAAATCTCAGCAGCTTAACACAATGAAAATTAATTTCTTACATAACATCCTGGGCAATTCTGTTGATTGGATTTCTTTCATGAGGCACCTCAATGGCTCAGCTTCTTCCATCTTGCGCTCCACCATCTTCAACTTGTGGCCTCTGAGGTTACTACAGAAGGGGGAAAATAAGGGAGGATCATAAATGGCAGATGTTTAATTAGCCTGTTCCAGAAAAGCATACTTCACCTCACTTACATTCCATCGATACGAATTCAATCATGTGGCCTTCACCTGACTACAGGGGGTCTTAACAATGAGGGGATTATAAGTTAGTTTTGTGCCAAGAAGAGGAGAAAAGTGGATATTGGTGAACTCCAATAGAGCTTTCCTAAGGATTTGAGATTTCTAAAAATAATAACATAAAAAATTTCTAACTGAATATGATTCTCTATAGGCTCAAGGGACAAACTATTGATAAATTCTTTGTATGGTAGGTTCTTAGGGACATACACACATTACCTAATGTTACTCTCCTGATTTCAAATTGAGGCCTTTCTTCAAAATACTTTTTCTAACTTCTGTTTTTTTAATGGATTCTTCTGCATTATGATCTCCATGAATAGCACTGCACATTCATAAGTTTGATTTATTCAGTTTAGAGTACCACCCTGAGGCAGTGGCTATAGTAAAGTATTTAAGGTAGTCTTTGACATTCCAAGTCCTGAGGAAAGTTCAATCAGATTACTGAGACATACTTTTCATTTATTCTTTCTGATTGACCAATCAGATTTGTATACATGCTTACATACATTTGTAAAGATACATAACATCTTCTAAGATAAAATATTAATTACCAATAACACGATAGGGATTTGGTACAGTATATCCTTGGAGCCTAATCCAGCTCATTGCCTATTTTTGTAAAAAACAAAACAAAACGAATGTCCCCATAACTACATCCATTTATTCACCTATTGCTATGGCTACTTTCAAGTTACAATGATAATTTAAGTATTTGCAACAGAGGCCATATAGCCCACAGAGTTTAACATAGCATTACTACATCAACATGTTAAATATATTAAAAATATCATAACATTTAATATATTATCTGGTCCTTTAAAGACAGTTTATTGATCCATGGTGTAAATAAAGGTAAAAGAGTCATATGCCTAGCATGTCAAAAGTGCAATGTTGAAGAGTAAAATGAAACAGCTACTGTATGCAAAGCAATATAATTTTTATGGAGCTATAAAGTAAACTCATATGTGTCTGAAAGCATTCAATTTTTTAAATATGTGCACCAACAAAATACATTTTCACACTAGATTAGGCCTATTGTCAACCAGTTTACAATTTATAAACTAAGTCAATTAAGACAAAGAAAAACATTCTTTTACCGCCCCATAATGAGCAAGGCTGCCTCTCTACAAACAAAGTTGGTTACTAGCTCTTCCCTTTATTATGTGAAACAGGGTCACTTCCTTTATGTCACTGGCACCTCAGCCTCTTGCCCACACCCACTTTCAATTTGTGACTGCTTGCACTCGCTTAAGTAAGAAACTGGCTATGTTCAGTCATATCCCATTATTGCTCTTCCAGAAACACAAAGACTAGGCAGAACTCTGACATAACAGCTTGTTAGGATTTGATTAAATGCGTAGCATGGGCCATTTTACTCCCTGGTCACTAGGGGGAGGGATATCATCCTTTATGATATTTTATTATTTGTGGTTCTAATGGCATTCCAAGGCAAATATATGATCTTGCCACCCTGGATATTATTTCATCTTTATATTTTACTTGTTTGTGAAATCTCAACATATGAGAACCACTGACCCAAGTGACATTATAGCATTCTAAGATGACTTTGCTGATCTCTGATTTGATCCAACATTAGTAAATTTATATAATGTAAACTCTCGATGGCAACCTTAATCCTTAATCCGCCAACCTAATATGTCCGAGTTCTGTGTGTTGGAGGAAATGCCCAATCCAAGAGAAAGACCTATAGAACTATGTGTATAGCAAGGACAAGAAAGTGGAAATTACAAATATCCTGCTTGCAGGACAGCAGGAGAGAAACATGCCTTTAGTGAATTTCTGCTACATGCAGTTCTTTTAGCAAACCATGAAAAGTAGGGTTCACCGTCCAATTCATGGATTAATTCCTTAAACCTTACATGAACCAACATTCTCAAGATTAAGCAACAAGTTTAAGTGGTAAACTCAGTGTGACTGAGGCAAAAACCAAAAAACCAAACAAACAAAAAACAAAAAACAGGTAACATTTCTGTGCTTCTTTCTCCTCTCTTTTGCTTGACAAAAATAATAACCTCTACAGTGTAATTGATTTAGAAAACTATGCTAAGTCAGGTGAAGCAAGGTTAGAGAAAAGCCTAGGAATAAATTATTAGACTTCATTATACAAACTCAAATCTTTGAGTGTGAAATCCATCCAGGAGTATTAAGATAGCATGTGGTATACAGAGTCTCTCCCACCTGCTTTAGGGAAATCATAGCTAATGAAAGAAGTTTCTACATGAAAGAGATTTTCTACAGAAAATAACAAATGTCTACACATTTTCAAGGGGAGAAAAATACAGGTTAGAGCAATCAGTGGACTAAAGAAATTCCTGGAAAAAATACAGGTTAGAGCAGTCAGTGAACTAAAGAAATTCCTGGATAGATTTGATTCTTAAGCAGAAAGTTGGTGAGATCTGAGAAAAACAATGACCTTTCGTGTATCCGTTTGTAGGCAACAGAAAGTTGGACACTCATTGAAAGAAAAGTCTGGTCCATGCACCATAATTAAAAAGAGCAAACAGCTATACCTTTAGCCTGTGTAAACTACTCCAAATTTAAAGTCTGAAAAGTTCTGATTGGCCAAGCTTAGTTACTTGCCTGTCCTGTTGCCCTATAAAGGCAGATAAAGAGAGGATCTGAACCCTTGGAAGATCTTGGTCTGAGGCCGGAAGCTAGGTTTGCCTGTCTGCCAAGGCTGTAGACACAGAAGGTTATAGTTCATTCTCTAAAAGGAAATCAGTGTGCTTTATTGAAAGAAAACAGGATTCCAAACTACAATAAGTTGGCAGTTGTCCTGTACAGTTGAAAAATAAGTTGGATTCATGACATACTGGCTCTATAATTTTTTAACAGTGTTTTTGGACAAGTAGATAATCACATAGGTGATTTATTCATCAAGGTTCTTGTGAGTCTTACTATATCCATGGAATAATCTATATCCATAGGAAAGTGGAAGCTGGGAGATGATGTGTTCATAGCTGGTAGAATAATATGGAAATCAACACTGAATTGGATGGACTTCAACAAAGACTGAGCTCTTGACTGAGAGTGCTGTACTCTTTTCTAGCTCAACATGATGATGAGGCATTTGAGTGGGGAAAAAAGAGTTAAAGGCTCTTTTAGCTGCAAATGACAGAAACTCATTCAGAAAATTTCAGGAGGGAATCTGCAAGCACAGCTTGGATTTTGAAACTTGACTGATGTGATACTGTCTTTATCTTAGCATTTCTTGGCTCTGCTCCCTCTGTGTTGGCTTCATGTTATGTAAACTTCTCCATGTGATGTTAAAAATGGCCCCCACGACTCCATTCTTACATTGCATCAGGTTAGCAGTTTCAAAGGAGAGTAATTTCCAACAGTAGCCCTGAGATGACTCTCATGGCCTTACTTAGTCATGTATCTAGTCTTGAATCAAAAACAGTGGCCAGAGCCATGGAATATTGTGATTACCCAGGCCAAAATCACATACCACCCATGGAACCAGGGCACTAGGTCAACTCCACCCAAACTATGTGGATAGAGAATAGAGAATGGTTTTCAAAAACACATTTGAGATTTTGTTACAAAAAAAAGGAGGATTCTGAGAAGACAAAAATAATGAACATCTTTTAAAACACAAACGTCTTTTAAAGTGCAAAATTGAGAGAAATAGCTAATATTGATAGGGTGAAGGTTCAAAAGATTTTAATAGGCTTAAACTAACATAATTAAACTTAATTTGAATAAATAGAAATCCAATGTTTGTACCAAAACCTCAGTTATATAAGTAATGATGAGGTACTTGTTTCAGTGGCCAGCCATGAAAGTTTTAGTTGTCTATACATTCAAGTATTTATTAATTCAGTTATCTAAAAAGCTAATGCAACTCTAGGCTGCTTTATTAAACTAAACTGCCACAGTTTAGTTTGATTTTGGTTCCACTGTATCATGCACTACTTGAGTCATTTCTGGGTACTTATGTTCAATTTTGGGTGTTGACAATGACAAACTACATAACCAGAGGAATATGTACATGTATATTCCAAAGTCAAATAGAAACAATATTTTCTCCGTAGTTCACATCCTATTTGTTACACATACTATTAAGTTGACTATATTATATCTAGAGAGTTATACACATTATTTAGTGATATATCTAGTTTCTCCTCAGATACTTAGTATAAGAAAAAGTGAAGTACACCTTGGCTAAGTCTTTATTGCCCAGGGACAAAGCATTTCTTTAAATATGCAATCTATTAGCCACACACATCGAATTGAGAATCCTTTAGGCCTTGATGCAAAAGAAACTAGTTATTAAATGTTTTTTTTAAACACAGACTCATATATTATATGCATGTGGAAGAGTGTGGCTTTGAATACATGTACAAATATATATAAATACAAACAAATCCATCTATTTGTGCATTTGTTTAGCAAGACTTTAGGAAAGTATTTCAATACAAGAATAACTAGCACAAAAGCACTAGGACTGCCCTAATCTATCATGGGGGAAGGACTGTGTTATCTTAGATGTTCTCTTTCTGAACCTTCCTTTAGTGACACATTAACCCCTGTACTGTTGACCATAGCACAAACCAGTTTCCCTCACTTCCTGTTACCTTGCTCCCACTTTAGAGTGAGGCGCAAAGGGTGACTGATGGGAGGGAACATTTTTTGGTACAAAGGCAATTGGCAAACAGGAAAAACAACCAGCTTACTGGTTACACGTTAATAAGGACAGCAGAGGAGTTCCTTAGACTGCCCTTGGGCTGGTCAGCTTCTCTTGAGGTCAATAAGTCCCAGGGCAGCTTTAATTGATTTTTAAAGACAAGGAAAAAGTGTTTCTAGTTGGTCATAAAAACAAAAAGAGCTCCTGGCTGGATCAGGCAACAGCTGCAGAGATGCTTATGGTCAACAGGGACCTTCTGGTGGTGGAGACCTGATGAGGCCGGCATGTTAGAACACACTTTGGGAGCCATAGAGCTCTTTAGAAATAACTCATGAATGTTAGTCAAGGGAATTGCTAGACTACTTACTTATACCACGTCTTTAAAGTGTCTACACAGCTAAATTTTCATTTAAACCACTTTGGATGAAAATCAATCTAAAATGTATTGCTTATTTTCTTGTCTTTTAAAATAAAATATATTGAGGAAAACAGAACCTTTCTCAAATAACTCAGTGTAACCATTATGAGGATTAAGTTTGGAAATATAGGACAATATACAATAATTATCATTTGTTGAAAGTTGTGTGCACTGTGTTAAGCACTATGTGTAAAACGTAGACAATTTAATTTGTAAAATGACCTTGAAAAGTCAGCGTTTTGCCCATTTACCTGTTTTCCATATATTTAAACGGAGGTCTAGAGAGTTTAAGTAACTTACATAAAGTTCACCAGTAATTGGTACCCACAGAACTAGAATTCACGTATGTCAAAATGCACTCTTACAGCAGTGCTCTCAGGGCGGTGCTCCACCGGAAGTATTTAACAGCCAGCTCATTTTTCTGATAAAGGATACAAGTCAAAATGATTGAAATATGTAGAGAATAACCTTTATTATAAATTCCATATAGTCAATTGACTATCACAGAATGCTTTTGACAATTTTTGTCAAACTCTTATTTCTTAGCCAAGTATAAACCCTTAGAAGGAAACATAGAAGAAATACTTTGTGACCTGGAACAAAGTGGTCACTTAGGAAAAGAATTTTTAAGCATGAGACCAAAAGCACAATTTATAAAAGAAAAAATAAATAAATTGGACTCTATCGAAACCAAAACATTTGCTTTGAGAGACACCCTACTATATATGTGTATGTATGTGTGTGTGTGTATATATATATATGTGTGTGTATATATATATGTATATATATATATATATACACCATAGGATGGGAAAATATGTGCAAATCATATACTTGACAAAGAACTTATATCCAGAATATAGAAAGAACTTTCAAAACTCAATGGTAATAAAATAAATAATGCATTAAAAAAATAAAAAACTTAACAGATTCTTTACCAAAAAAAAAAAGCACATGAAAAGATGTTCACTATTAGCTACTAGGAAAATGAAAATTAAATCTACGATGAGATACCACTACATACTTATTAATTTTTAAAATACTGACAATAACTGATGCTGACAAAGAAATAGAGCAACTGAAATTCTCATAGGTTGCTGGTGGTAATGCAAAATGGTATAGTAACTCTAGAAAATAATTTGATAGTTTCTTATCTAATTATGAGACTGAGTTTCTTATCTAATTAAACACATACTTATTATATGACCTAGCAATCCTTCTCTTCAGTATTTACCCTAAAGAAATGATAACTTATATTCACACAAAAGTTTCTATGTGAATATTTATAACAGCTTTTATTCACAATTGCCCTGAACTGTAAGTAACCCACATATCTTTCAGCCAGTGAATGGATAAACAAACAGTGGTACCTCCTTACAAATGGAATACTACTCAGTAATAAAAAGGAGCAAACGATGGTGTGTGCAACACTGTGCATGTATCTCAAAGGCATTCTGCTGAAAGAAACCACTCTCAAAAGATCACATATAGTATGGCTGTTTATATGAGATTATCAAAAAGGGAAACCTATGGATAAGAAAGAACAAATTAGTGGCTGCCAGAAATTAGGAGTGGGTAGTGAGTGTGATTACAAAGGGGTAGCATAACAGTTTTTTGGGATGATGCAACTACTGAGTTCTGGTCGTGGTAGTGGTTACAATTATCTATCATCTATCAATCTAGCTGCGTTATAATTTATGCAACTCTATAGCAAAAGAAAAATTTAATTTTACTATATATTTAAAAAATTAAATTTTTAAAGTTTAAGTTAATTTTAATTTACATTAAATTAAACATTAATGCATAATACTTTAAAATTTGACCTGCTAGGTCATGCAGACCTACAACTGCCTACATGTTCTGAGCCTTGAAATTTCACCATCCCCTTACTCATAAAATAATCCATAAAAGGATTATTTCAAAGCAACTATTTGAGGTTCTCAGATATAGGAAGAAAAAACACTAAAATGTGAAAATTTTTTGACAACTTGTTCTGATGGTATCTGATTTTGGGGACTGAAAGAGGAGAATTAAGTGTGTATGAACTCAGGAAAAGTATATGAACTTGGCTTTTTGGACCTGGAATGAAGAGCTGTAGTTGTCTGGTACCACTTTACTTGTCTTAATTCTCTATGGCCTGTATAGCATCTGAATAGGATTAGTGTATTAGTCAGGGTCTACCTAGAGATCAGAAACAACTTGAGTATTTAAAACAGGAGGAATACAATGCAAGGAAACGGTTATACAGTGATGGAAGCTGGAAAAGCCAAACAAGGCAACCCTTAAAATAGCAAGAGTTGGAATTCTCTACCGCCCCTATGCTGGAAGGACAAAAGGAAGGGATGTTTTTTCTCGCACCCAAGGACTGGGATGACATGGTACAAGACAGAACTACAGTGGGCTACACAGAAAGACCTGGGTCCACCAGGAAGATGTAGCCCAAGGTGGAGAAGGAGGGGGAGACATGCTCTGGTTTTTCTCTTCCTTTCTCCCTCTAAGCCCATCCAGAAGCCAGCTGATATGGGATACTGGGAAATTCAGCTTGATGGGATCAAGCCCCTCCTTCCAAGACAGGGAGCGATCAAGGGAAGTGTGGAGAATGGATCTGTGAGAAAACAGGGCTAGGATGCTCCCATTCAGCTTGAGAATGACCATAAATACAAGGGTTATTACACCTGATTTTTAGACTCTTTGTCCCTGTAATGGAGGACTTGTAATCAGGTGGGAAAATCCTCTGTCATCTGCAATGGCTACAATGGCAGCCATGAGAACGACCCACACAGTTTGGGAGAGCTTCTTCACAGTGCCTTCAAACTCAGCCTTTCCCCATGGGCCACTTTAAGGAATAATAGGCCCTCTAAGCTGTCTATAATCCTCCCGTGTTCCCCTAGGTGAGATATCTTGTTCTCACATTTGCCTAATGTGTTACAAGTCACAGTTCAGTTTCTTTCTCCCCTCCTTTTACACTCGTTACAAAATCATGTACTTTGGTACCCAATGGTGCTCAGCACAGCTTGCTGGTTATAGGGTGTCTTCTCAGTATGGGCAGCAGGCCCCAGAGTCTATTGATCCTCCCATTAGACTTCTGTCATTTCTCCCAGTGATCCTTGGTGACTCTCCTAATACTAATTTCCTTTAAGAATATGAAACAGTTATTGTGGAATTCTAAGCCATTCTCCATTACCCCCTTACTCCAATAACTTCTGATGGAAATCCTTGTGGGAGATTGCCTTATAACCACACATTATATAACAGAAGAAGGGCCTTCTGGTTGTATCAGTGTCAATCATGCTTCAGTCATGAGCACAGAGGCCATGCAAGATACTTCAGCAGAAAGGATTTAACATATAGAATTAAGTGGTTTAAAAGACATGCAAATGCAGAATGTCACAGGACTGGGTCTGGAGTGTTCATCTGGTTTTTCCTTATAAACTCTACCTTCCAACTCCTACCTCTGGCCTGCCACTTCTCACCCAAATATAACTATGTCTTTGTGGCCATAATATGTGGGAGGGCACACTGGTGCAAATGTTGACTGTTAACAGAGCATGCATACAATTGAGACCAAAACTTTATGTAAATTTTTGGTATATCTTTTACTTTCAGTCACTGACTGGTCCACTGAAGTAGTTAAATAGCTGGTCGATCCTTCCTGCCTCCCATCTCTCTCCTCCAAGATCCCTTTATCTTTTCCATTGTTCACCTTCCTGGACTCTTTTTTGTTTCTTGCTAGTGCTAAGCCATGAGCAAAGAGCAGATATGTCTATGTAAGTGATTAATGTTTACTGTGAAAGCATATTAAATGTTTACAAATTATTAACATTCTTGCTAGATTCTTAATACATACTTATCTATAGCTGTCTCTCTCTGAATGTGTGTTCTTTACTTCCTGTAATATGGTATATCTTTCCCAGATGGATTCTGTTACTTACTCAAGAGGGGTTATTAAGTAATGCTTGATTGTGCTTCTGTTTGTGGTCTCCTTAGTGTTCTGATTCCTCTAACTGGATTGTGAGTTCCCACTCCCTCATGCAGAAAACTGCGCTTGTGGCCTGTAGGACAAGAGCTCCTTCAGAGCTCATGACTTGAATGGCCAATGAGAGGAGAGGGGCAGGAGTGCAGGAGTTAGTGCTGATGAAAAGTTTTTCACCCAAGTCAGCAGGCATACCTGTTACCACCCTCTTCTTTTGCTCAGGAAGGAAACCTGAAGGTGCAGAGGCCAGCTCTTCCATTGCCTTCCTGACCCATGACCTCTTTTTTTGAGAACTGCCAGACCCATCAACTTGTTTCCATCTCTGTTGCTCCCACTCTTTTCCAAGTCACTCAGGCAAATACAATGGCCTCCCCACAGTGATCACACTGTAGATTAGTTTTGCATTTTTATATAAATGGAATCCTAAAGTATGAACAATTTTGTCTCTGGAGTCTTTTGCTTAGCATTATGCATGTAGAATTCACCAAGTGGTTGTGTACAACCACAGTCCATTCATTTCCTTTGCTGAATATTACCCCATTGCTTTGGTTTGTTTGAATGGATTTCTATTTCTTGCAATGAAGCAAGCCATTACTAAGGAAGATAATGAAGCATGAAACTGCCCTTCCCAGAGAAACTACAGGCATTGAATAAGAAGTTCCTGGGAGACCTTTCTGTCCTCCCTGCCCCGCTTACCCCATCAAGCTGGGAGATTCCTTTCATATGCAGTGAACTTCAGAGCAAAACTGAATTTTGCTGAGTGGGTTTATAATTCCATATGGCAACTGTCTTGGATCCTGGCTCTAGGCCAAGGAATGACTTCTTTTCTCTGTATTTCTTTACCCTGATATGGCTCTTATCTGAAGATCTTACATTTGCAATCTCCCATCAGCTCAATGCCCTGTGTTATTAATGCTTTGCATGCTGCAGTGTTGAGCTGAAAAATTGTCGTTTTCCTCTTTTTTTTATTGTTGTTCAAGTACAGTTGTCTCCATTTGCCCACCACCACTCCCCCCACCCCAGCCTTTCCTACCTCCTACCCTTAATCCTAGCCCCCTTTGGCTTTGTCCATGTGTCCTTTATACATGTTCCTTGACAACCCTTCCCCCTTTTAACTCCATTATCCCCTCCCACCTGCCCTCTGGTTTCTGTCAGTTCTTAATTTCAGTGTCTCTGGTTATATTTTGCTTGCTTGTTTGTTTTGTTGATTGTAATACTCTAAAGTACTAGAGCCATAATTTGGGGGGAAGGATAATTTCATCATGTATCTTCATGTAACATCAACAATCACTCATTTAATTTTCACCAGTGTTTTCGGGCTTATGGCCACTTTGTAGAATCAAGATGCATTTTCTCTTATTTTCATAATTAGTTGAGAAATTTGAGTTGAGATAAGGGACCAGGTGAAGCCACTATGATTTGGGCAAGATAGCTCCCATTATGCACGTACTTTCAGATACACACTTCTGCTTGGTACGAGTAAAATAGTGTGGGTGGTGCACACTTTTATTATGTAACTGCATCCTGTTTTTCCCATCAGTAATAATATCTTCAAGAGCACAAGCGAGTTTGGGAGGGA
Organism: Desmodus rotundus; assembly: GCF_022682495.2. Lineage (NCBI taxonomy): Eukaryota > Metazoa > Chordata > Mammalia > Chiroptera > Phyllostomidae > Desmodus > Desmodus rotundus. Next base: position 119,927,540 of record NC_071392.1, read on the forward strand.
ACATTTCATAATTTCAAAAAAATGACACTAAGTAAATTATTCTTCAGAATAAATATGAGAGACAGGTTGACATTTCCAAAGCCAGTAGGGACTGAGTTGTGACAATACTACCATATTTTTTAAAATTAATTAATTAATTTTTATTCAGTTACAATTGTCTGCATTTTCTCCCCTTCCCTCCACCCCACCTCAGCCAGTTCCACCTCCCTCCCCCACCTCTACCCTCCCCCTTGATTTTTTTTTAAATATTCTATAAAACCATAGTTTTAAAGGCCTACTTGTTAATTTGCCAGCTTAATCTCTTTTTCGCTCCTGCAGCTTTCTTCCTGGGATGCCATGATCCTGCTGACTCTTGCCTGGCAGTGGAGACATTATCTAATTGAGATAGAGTGGCATTTGATGGTTTTTACCCTGAAAAAGTCACTGCCTATTCACTAGTAGCATAACTATTGGACCATCCAGCCCATTGGGCAAATGGATGCTATTTGATATCTTTGGGTGAAAACTGGCAGAGTGAACTTGCAGCCAGAATTTCCTGCCTTTCCTTCTGGAGTACCAGGTGCAAAAGAAAGACAGAGGGGAAAAGTAAATGACATTTGTCTGCAGAGGGATGAGAAACCTCCTCAGAGGTAAAGGCATATCCAAAGTGGTTGATCCCATCAAGACTGACTGTTGTTCTTGTGGGACTTTTCTTCTATTTCTGTTTTTCTTTGTCCTTCCATCCTTTCCTTCCTACCCTCTCTCTTTCTCTTTGCCCCTGCCCAGGGTACAGATGCAGGTTTTGTGGAACTAAAGTTTATATATTTTCTTCAGGGGCCAGGGTAGAGAAAGAAACAATGACAAGTATAGCTGTGAAGTAAACATTTATTTATAATCTAAAACTAAGTCATCAGAAATTACAAATTCTAAAAATTTGAAAATATCAATCATATTATCACAAAAAATAAAACAATGTTTTATAATTAACTGCTTTATACTTTTTCCTACACTTTTGGCTGTATTACATATCTTGCCTTTTCATATGGCCATGGATTCAGTAATATTTTCCTTATAGAAAACAGAAGGGTAATTTAGTCCTTAGACTAGCATGGCTAATCAAAATTTATTTTTTATTATTGACAAAATGCACAGAACCTGCCTCCTCACAGATAAGTATACCCATTGTTTTTAGTACTCCAGCAAGTTTGTACCATACAAATACAGGGAATCTGATGAATCCTATTTCACTTGTTTCTCATAAAAAGAGAAGAAAAAAAGTATATAGGTGCATTTATCATTACGTATGCTGGAACACTGAGTGTATTCTGATAGGAAAGAACTTGTGTTCTTGAGTTTCTGACAGGTTCTCAGTGAGAAGGGAATCCTCCACTTACAACTTCACAAGTTCACAGACTAGCTTCTGGCTCCCTACATTCAAGCCTTGTTTCTCCTCCACTGCCCATACAACTCCTGTGCCAGGTACCTTTCACCATAGGACTAAAGGATGCTGTGACATAGCTTACTAGTTATGCAATATCCTGCACTTACTAGTTATGATACTAGATGAGTTTATACAGTGGGCAGTGAGAGTATTTCAAAGGACCATTCCTATGCTGGGGTAGAAAACAATGATGTGTTATGCATTATACAAGTGACTGTGAACTGCTTAACTATTATCCACTAAAAGAAAACTACATTGGAGATCCAAAATGGTAGCAGAGTAGCTGGAAGCTCTGTCCACTTTCTCTCAGACCTGGACAGCCTTGCATCCAAAAAACAGAGCAATAAACTCCAAAATCCAGGAGAGAGTGAATGAGAGCATGAGTGAGGGAGTGTGTATGCAGATGAGAGTGTGGGAAGTGAGTAGGAGGGTACAACAGCCTGCCTTCCTGCCTGCAGAACACATGGGAGTGGGTGGCCTGGGCTCTCCAAGCAGAGCAAATGCCACCACTGTGGCACAAGTCAGCACTTTTAGCTGCATAGAATTGGGGTGGCTGCAAATTGGCACAGGAGTCACAAGCACCAGTGGTGAGAGAGACAGTGGAGAGAATTCTTAAAACACCTCATAAAAGTCCCACAATAAACATAATACACCATATAAACAAAATGAGAGACAAAAATCACATGATCATATTAATAGATGCTGAAAAAGCATTCCATAAAGAGCAGCACCCATTTATGATAAAAAGACATTCAGCAAAGTGGGATAGAGGGAGCATATCTCAACATAATACAGGCCATATATGAGAAACCTACAGCCAACATCATACTCAATGGGTAACACTAAAAGCTTTCCCCCTAAGATCAGGGATGAGACAAGTGGCTTTCACCACTTTTACTCAACATAATACTGGAAGTTCTAGCCACAGCAATCAGATAAGAAAAAGAAATAAAAGGCATCCAAAATTGGAAAGGAGGAAGTAAAACTATCATTTGCAGATTACATGATAGTGTATATAGAGAAGCCTATCAACTCCACCAAAAAACTACTTGACCTAATAAGTGAATTTGGCAAAATAACAGGATACAAAGTCAATATTCAGAAATCAAAGGCATTTTTATACACCAACAATGAAATATCAAAAACAGAAATGAGGGGAAAAAAGCCCAACTTACACCATACAACAGAATAAACTCAAGATGGATAAAAGATTTAAATATAAGCCATGACACCATAAAAGTCTTAGAGGAAAACAAAGACAGTAAAATTTCAGATATCCCATGCAGCAATATTTTTGCTAATATATCTATTAAGGTGAGGGAAGTAAAGGAAAGAATAAACAAATGAAACTATATCAAATTAAAAAGCTTCTGCAAAGCCCAAGAAAACATCACAAAAATGAAAAGGGAACCAACTGCATGGGAAAACATATTTGCCAATGATACCTTGGAAAAGTGTTTGATCTCCAAAATATGTATAGAGCTCATACAACTCAACACCAGGAAGATAAACAATCCAATTTAAAAATGGGCAAAGGACCTGAGCAGACACTTCTCCAAGGAGGACATACAGAGGGCCCAGAGACATATGAAAGATGCTCAACATCACTAGCCATCAGAGACATGCAAATTAAAACCATGATGAGATACCACCTCACACTGTCAAAATAGCCATCATTAACAAATCAACAAACAACAAGTGTTAGAGAGGATGTAGAGAAAAGGGAACCCTCATGTGTTGTTGATGGGAATGCAGACTGGTGCAACCACTGTGGAAAACAGTATGGATTTCCTCAGAAAACTAAAAATGGAACTGCCTTTTGACCCAGCGATTCCACTACTGGGATCATAACCTAAGAATCCTGAAACACCAATTCAAAAGAACCTATGCACCCCAATGTTCATAGCAGCACAATTTACAATAGCCACGTGCTAGAAATACCCTAAGTATCCATCAGTAAATGAGTGGATCAAAAAACTGTGGTACATTTACACAATGCAATACTACACAGCAGAAAGAAAGAAGGAACTTCTACCTTTCACGACAATATGGATGGAACTGGAGAGTATTATACTAAGTGAAATAAGCTAGGTGGTGAAAGAAAAATACCATATCATGTCACCTATAAAAGGAACCTAGTGAACAAAACAACTGAGTAAAATAGAACCAGAGGCATGGAAACAGAGGCATGGAACAGACTGACAGTGACCAGAGAGGAGAGGAAGGGGAATTAGTAAGGGAAGAAGGGGAAGGGTCTAGTCAAGGAACATGTATAAATGACCTATGGACATGGACAGCAGGGTGGGGATTGTCTGTGGGAGTGGGGGGGGCAGCGGAGAGCAACAGGGGAAAAAATGAGACAACCGTAATAGAAAAACAACAAAATAAAATAAAATAATAAAATAAAATAAATATATACCCACTCAACTTTCCTTTATGCAGATCCCCAAAACACTCACACCCACTCCACATCAGCTAACACAAAGGAAAGTGTGATGGAGCGGAAGTCAAAGTGGAAGGAGACAGCAGGCTTAACTGATTATGATTAATATATTTTTCTTTTGAAAAATTTGCAAAATCAAAAGAAAATATGAACCATTTCTGTGATCCATCCCAGGGCTTGGAGGGGCCTGTGAGAATGAAGGCCCCGGCACTTAAATATCCTGGCAAATCTTCCTCTATTCATTCAGTCTTGGTGCCCAGTCTTCTGCTCCTCCAATCCCAGTAGTGTGAAGCTTCCAGTCCTGAGGAGGTCCCAGCCCCCAAGGCAGGATAGTGCCATGTGTCCTGGAGCCTGGATGCTACCAGGGCAGCTAGGTCTGACCACACATGAAGATGGTCCTAGGCTTTCCATATAAGAGAGGTGTGACCAATGGCCACTGAGGCTGGGGCTTTGGAATTCAGTCCTTTCAGCCCGTGCATGATGCCTGACACACCATGCCCAGTGTCCAAAACTGAGAGACCTATTTAAATGGACTAAGAAGCTTTGTGCTATGCATTTAACTCCTCAAAATGTTTTTTTCTTTCTTCTTTCTTTTTTCCTCTCTCTCTCTCACTCTCTCTCACTCTCATTTGTTGTCCTGCTAAGAGACATAATTAAAGCTTGGATCCTGGATTTTGGTTTTGAACTATCTGTCATAGCTGTATATCCTTGAGTGATCCCTTAACACTTCTAAGCCTTAGTTTCACCATCTAGAAAAAAAGTGAGTAAACTTGATGGTCTCTCAGTTCCCTTCCATTACTAATATCTGATTTTTCTTGGTCTTAATATTATGCCAGTGTCATATGTAATACTGGAATCTGTGAGGTTATGCTCCAAACCACTAAACTATTTCCACTAAATTAATAAGCAAAGTTATTAAGTATGTACTATGAACCTGGTACTACACTGAGTGCTTGACATATATAATCCCCTACATTCCACAACAGCCAATGTCTTTGGGAAAATGTATTGGTCACCTCAGACATCTCAATCACTGTGATAAGTTCTTCCTACAAAGCCTATATCATGCCACTGGGCATAAAATGTCATACAACAGAGCAAAACATATAATTAAATCCTCACAACAACCTTAAGAGATGAGTGATGATATTATTGTCTTTCTTATTTTAGAGAAGAGGAAACTGAGGCATGAGAAATATAAGTGGTGGTGTGTCAAAGTCACACAGCTAGTAAGTGCCATTGTCATTGCCTCATATTATCTCTGTGTCACAAATGAGAGTAATTAAGTAATTTACCCAAGATTATGCAGCACCTAGATGGCAGAGATAGAAACAGAATCCCTATTGCCTCTAGATGTAGGACAATGTAAGAAAAATCCACTAACTTGAGGTTATTTCTATTTACCAAAGGGGGTTCACAATTGTTACTCCCAGAGAAAAATGTTTTACCCTTGCCTTTGGATATATCTGTTTTTAAAGATTATCAACTTTATATAAAGAGCTAGGAAGTAAAAACTTGAGGAGTGGTATGGTAATCTGTACCACTTAATTCACTTAATCTGTGAATCTGTTTCATTTGGTGATATTTAAAAGAACTTATATGAAAAAACATGTAGATAAAACTGCTCTTTTTGCATCACATATGGAAGAAATGGTAAATGGCTTCTCCCTGTTTCGCAGGCATCCCCCTCCCTTGCCCAGCTAGGATTTATTGCAGGGCTCCACCAGGTGGTGCTCTAGTAAAGACATGGCTCTCAAGCTCTTCAACCCCAAGGCTTTATGCTTGGAAGTATTTTGAGTACATTAGGTGGTTCCTCCTGAGAAAAAGGCTGCCCAGTCAGTGGGATACAGTTGCCCATCCTGCCAAGAGGACACAGGCTGCTGAGGAATGTCCACACATAGGAGTCCTCAAGATACAGGACAGTGGTCTCAGAAAAAGTCAGTGATGAAACATCTATTCTAAGGAAGTGTCAAAACAGTAGTCTCGGGTAAGTCCTATGGGACTAGAATCAAGTGTGGGAGATTGTTTCTCTGCCATTAAATTGTGACTCTTTTGGAGAATTGCACGCTTCTCAGGATCAGTATCCTCATCTATAAAATGGAGTGTGTGTGAGTGTGTGAGTGTGTGTGTGTGTGTGCTGGGGGTAGGGCATGGGGAGGATTTAGACGGTATCAGGGTTCTTCAACATGGAATCATGGGCCCAGTCCATAGAGTTTGTGTTCCAATCTCCTGAAGTTGTGTGAAAAACATCTTTTTCTGGGAAGAAGGCCCATTCTCTTAACAGATTCCAATTAGAGTCAGTAAGTCCCAAAATGTAAACCACATCTGGATGATATAATTTCTAAGGTCTTCTCTAGCCTCAATATAGTACTATAATTTTTCTAGGAAGGAGTCTATGGCTGACAAGTAAATTGGATTAATTCCCTGGCCAAGTTCCACCAACATCTTTTCTTACGCACTCTCTGATGGTTTTGTTGGGGCAGCCACACCTAGGTCCAAGGAGGTCTGCAACACCTTCTCTGGTAGATTAGGTGGCACATCATGTGACTGCAGTGGTTCATTAGGGACTAGTGGCCAAGACAGACCAGAGGAACTATGAGCGCAACATGCCAGATCCCACAGGAGTTCAGTGGTGGAAGCAGGTGCTAATTATCATCCTTTGGATGAACAGGATATGCATTTTTTGGGAGTGGGTAAGAATTTCTGGTTAGACAAGCTCCAAAGTCTTTGGCCTACTTAGAAGGCACTGCCAGTTCCATCAGCAAGGATGAGATTTTGTTTCCTGATGAGCACCTGTTCAGCTAAGAAGGAAGGCCCAGCAAGGAGGTGGGAATATTATTTTCACAGGCATTGTCATGCAAATAAAGGTTCCTTCCAAAGCCAAGCTGTAACTGCGAGGGAGTGTCACGGTCCCACCTTTCTGGCTCAGAAAAAAATATCTCTTAAGTCTTTTTTACAGGAGTAGGTTTGGTAGCTGAGTAATGTAATTATGTAGATTACCAACAGAAACTAAGACTTCAACCTGTCCTAGATATATATTATCTGTGACGGGAGGGACTTGGAGAAGAAGGGCAGGAATATTGACTATATACAGCCAATGAAGAACCCCGTTATTAAACAGAGGATACTGTTTATGCATTGCATCCACAGGGGAGCTTAGACCTAGCTTATGGGGATGCTGGGAGCTAATGTTAGTTTTTTCTTTTTATTGAGTTTGAGGTGACACTGGTTAACAAAATTATATGGGTTTCAGGTAAACAATTCTGCAACACATCATCCATACACTGCATTTTGTGTTCCCCACCCCAAGTCAAGTCTCTATCCATCACCATTTATCCCTCCATATTCTCTTCCACCTTTCCCTACTCCTCCCCCAGCAATCACCACACTGTTGTCCATGTCCATGAGTTTTTAAATTTTTTTTCTATTTTTCTCAATTGCTCCACCCTTCCACCCAGCCCCTGCCAGACCCCCATCCCCCACCCCCAACAGCTGTCAGAAAAAATAATGCTATGAGCAATGTCTGAGATTTTATTGCCTGTGTTCTTCTGGGATTTTTATGGTTTTGAGTCTAACGTTTAAGTGTTTAATCCATTTTGAGTTTATTCTTGTGTATGGTGTAAGAAGGTGGTCTAGTTTCATTTGTTTTCCACGTATGTGTCCAATTTTCCCAACACCATTTATTGAATAGACTATCTTTACCCCATTGTATGTTTTTGCCCCCTTTGTCAAGTATTAATTGGCTATAAAGGCATGGGTTTATTTCTGGGCTCTCTATTATGTTCCATTGATCTGTATGTCCGTTTTTATGTCAGTGCCATGGTGTGTTGATCACTATGGTGTTGTAGTGTAGCTTGATTCCTCCAGCTTTATTCTTCTTTCTCAAGATTGCTGTGGCTATTTGGGCCATGGAAAATCACCTTTTAAAAATTACTGATGCCTTGGACCCATTCAAGATTAACAAATCAGAATCTCTGAGGATGAGGCCTGGGCATTTTTATTTTTAAAACATCTCCCCTAGTGACTTTAACATTCTGCCAAGATTGAGAACCACTGGTCTAGATGAATGACCTAGATGGTAAATATGGGGCAAATATGCCAGTAACTACTTCTCAAGCTCACAGGATGTGTTTAACAATTACAGAATTCTTTGTACAATATCAGCACTCGTGTGCAGTGTCTTGTACATAGCAGGTGCTCGACAAACATTTATTCAATCAAGTGATAGTTGGGGGTAAGGTGGGCTGATAAATACCTTCCATCTCAATGTCAAAATTTCAATTTATTCCTTTCCATGAAAAAGCCAGTGAAAAATCATCCTTTCTACTATTTGAATTTTTTCCTCTCTTTCTTGTTCTTTCTTCTTTCCATCCTTCCCTTGGCGTGATATACAGGGTCCCACAGAAGTAACACTTGCCTGAGTGTGGTTGGTAGGGCAATAACGTGGGTGTAATAATTTATAGTTTTAATTTGAACATTTCACATAAAATATTATATGGTGTGCTTGAGTGTGATATTGTTATGTTACCGATTTACATACTTATGATTTTGTAATAAAAGATTTCATAATAAAAAAGGGGTGATATTTGTGCTGGACCCTGTATACGCTAACTCCAGGAGGTTGGGGTAAAAGTAAAATGCATGGAAGGAAGGAGCACAAGAACACTGTCATAGTTGTCTTGACTATTTGCCCGAGGGAATGACTAGGAGAGCGCAAATATTTCTCCTCCGCTGCCATGCTAACCTCAAAGAGAAGAATCTCCGCTATAGATCTCAAGACAACCAAGCTAAGCCAATGAGGCCACTTGGCCTGAGGAAGTGGTAATATTTTGAGAGTGGTGAGTAAAGGGACTGGAAGTAAAATTGGGCCATGAAACAGGCTTTTTCTAAAGGGAGCCCTCTTTTGTTCACCAACCATGTTGTCAATAAGTGGGTTTGATTGTGGAAGGCCCCGTTGGATTCAGGTAAAGGAAATGCAGCCCTTGAAGAAGGGTAGGCTCACTGCAAAACAGGGGAGAGGGGCATTTCTCATGCCACGAGAGTATTCTATTAGGGATGTGTTTGTAGGAAAGAAAGAATAAATTTCTTAGGTTACTTTTAGTTTAAGCCCTCAGTTAAGAGGACAAAAGAAAAAACTCACCCAAGAGTCAGTTCAATTCTCCAGGGATTCAGAAACATCCTAGAAGTAAAACATGCATGTGTCTTCTGTCTGATAAATCCTTCAAAACTTTTTTTCTATCATGCACTTGTCATAAGTGTGCATTTATTTATTGCCTACCTCTCACATTACACTGTTGGTTCCTTGCATACTGGCCGGAGATAGGCACCCAAAATTACATGTTGAATAAATGAAAAGATGAATAAGTAAGATGAATCTAGGATGGCAGTTGGCAGCTGGTAGGGGATTCTGGGGCTTATTATTTGGCCATATCTAAATGGGGGACATGATTAACTACCATTTCCTTTATTCTCCTTCTCTCTAACATTTCCTTTATTGTCTTATATCAATGAATAAATATTCTGCCAGCATTTACTGTCCAAAAAGGAAGAGAGTGGTAGTAATAATTTATGGTTATCCTAGTTTTTTTTTTTTCATTTTTTAAGTCAGTTCTTTGGCTTTTCTTCTGTAAGGCAGTTTTCCTAATTTGATGAGGAATTCTCAAGCCTCTCTATATGTGTGGTGGAAGGAGAGTCATAAAAGGCTCAGGCTAAGTCCTAGCAACCCTCCAGGGGCTCACAGTTCAGAAAGAAACATCACTGGTGGGCAGTTCTGAAAGCTGAGCTCGGATTTCAGGGTTCTCTGGGGACACACAGAGAGATACCTCACCTAGACAGCAGTGGCTTCCAAGAGGATATTTGTGAGGAAAACTAGGGCAAAGACTGCTGTAAAAACCAAGGGAAGGGTCAACTCCAAGGAGGAAAAATGCCTCCACCTAGGGAGTGGGTAGAGGATGGATTGGAAGCTGAAGAGAGAGAGAAGTGAGTAGGGCAACCTCTGCAGTGAGCAGGATATGAGGATGGAGGTGACAGCAAGGCAGCATGTGGGAATGGTGGGGAGGGACAGACAAAGCCTGAAGGGAAGGGGAGAGGCGGGGAGGATTGAGGGCAGGCTAGTAATGAGATGCATTTCAGGGATGATGGAGAAGTAGGAGCCCTTAGAGGGGAGAATGAAAAGAAGCATCTGTATTAGTGAGAAACCCAGGAAAAGAAAGCTAGGAAGTTAAATTAGTAGAGTGTAAACAGAGAGAGTGGCCAGTAGTGTCAGATGTCAGTGACTTTGTCAGAAACAACAGCCATGCTGAAATGGGGACAGAAGACATTGTAGGTGAGAGAAGACTGAAGTGCAGACGAGTTATTCTAGTTCTTCACTGAGAAAAAAAAGGAGATAGGTAGCGTGGTAGCTAGAGGAAGTATAGGGCCAATGTGTGACTTTTAAAATGGAAGAGAATTTTTTGTTTTCATAGGCTGAGAGGAAGTATCTAGTGTAAAGGGAGGGATGGAAGACAGAAGAGGTGGGGTATGGGTTTTACCCTTTTGCCATCTTTAAACACTTTTGTTCTCATCTTCAATGACTCTTCTCTGAAGCATCTCCTGTTGAAACTAATCCTAAATTAGACTTCAAGCAGCAGATAGCACCTAACCAAGTCTAATCTGTCATTCCCACTTAGCAGATGCTGGTAGTTGGGTTATTTTGTCCCTTGGTTCAAGGATTCTTCATCTGGTGTTCACAGATTTCCTAGGCATTTATATACTTTAATATATTTATTTTCTTTATACTATATGCATTTTGTTTTATGCTTCTGAAAACATCACTCTGGGAAAAGATGTATTACTGGCTTTCCCGGTCTGCCAAAGAAGTGCACGACACAAAGAAGCTTTAAAGTGATAGCATGACCAGCATTGTATCTAGAAATTAGTACCTTTGTTTCAGATCGACTGATGGATTGGGGAAAGTAATAAACCTGAAATGCCTTATACCAGTTGTTCTTCAATGATGTGAAAAAATCACCTTTTTCAAATCACCAAGGTGATGTGAAAAAATCACCTTGAAGGAGACAAAGAGACAGATTTCAAAAGCCTTTATTTTGAAATCCTCTCTCATGTGAGCCTAATTTAGTACATTAATAAGCAGACCAAGAATCTGCATTTTAAGCACAAGCTCCTCCATTAATTTTGTTGCAGATGGCCTTTGGAAAACTTGAGGAAAGGTATGCAAAGAGGAAACATTGCATACCTTTCCCTGGCTTTTTTTTTTTTTTTAAATGAGTCCTAAGTACATTTCTCTTTTATCAGATGTTTTCAGTAACTTTAGGAAATGTCAAGTGTTCAAACTTAAATCTATCCCAAGCTTCCCATAAGGAATGATTCCATGTCTAATATTTGCACATGTGAGTAAACCAACTTACATTGGTATTCATTTAAGTGTTCTGAGAGGCTCGTTACATCAGAGTCATAGAACAACATGAGAGTCACTCACTGCAAGTGGGGAAGGAGCTGTGTATATGAAGGCTTGCAGGATGGAGGGAAAGGACACAGGGCTCCTTGAGAGGTACAGTTTTAAATTCTGAAAATAGCGGGGTTTGAAGTTCCTTTAAGATGAAGTATAGCAATTAATGATGTAGCCAGGAAAATAAAAGCCTAAATAATACACTCAACAATTTATTGTGTGAAACAGCCACAGAAGAAACCAGGAATTTCCCGTAATACCAAACCATCAGGCAAATTTTCCAGGGGGTGGTTCCTCCTACCAGTTCAGAATTTCAAATGACTCCCAAGGAACATGGTGTGTTAAGATGTGCCATACTGAGGAGAGCTCATCACTGCGGCACTCGGTCGATACTAGTTTGAGCTTCCACCAGTGAATGAATTTGCCAGACCTGATTAATGGTTCAACATTATTGGCTTTTTTACCTAACATTGAGCAGTCTATGGTCCCTTTGGTTCACCAAACAACAGTAGAGTCACTAATCTTCCAGATCTGGGAAAACCTGGCATGGTTTCTCTCTCGTTGAGTTGAAGAAGGAACTAATCCTTTGTTTCCAAGTCAATGGTACAGGCTAGCTTCCATTCGGAGGTATGTCAAATTTCTGCCACCAAAGTTGAAACAATGTTTCAGCACTTTGAAGCTAACTGAAGAATTTTTAAACTAGGTTTTGAAATACAGCTAATCAGGAGAGAGGAAGTAAAAAATGTAAGGTCTGTCTCTGGTGTCTACGCTTAAATAAAAGCCCACATTTTAAAGATGAAATGAGTTCAGTCTCTGCATTTTTAAACTTCTCAATAATTTGAGGTCACTTGTAACAACACATCAGATGTTATCCCTAACATTGAGCAGTCTATGGCCCATTTGGTTCAACAAACAATGCCGATTTAACGGCACTCACTGAGTGGTTTGGTTGATCTGGTAGGTACTTGAAAGCGGCTTTTGTATTTATTAGAAATAAAAGAATTAATAAGAGCGTGGCATACTACTTCTCCAGAGTCAACAAAGTCATTTTGCTGTAGTAGTAGCTGGTAATGGACAGCCACCCCCAGTTAAGTAACACCAGCCAAAGGCTGGCAAGATGAAGAAGGATATATTTGTGGTAGTTTTCTCTGATCTAATGAGTTCAAAATAATCGTCAAGGTCATCATGTTGACAGCATCCTTTTCTTATCAGAGATTGGATGTAATTATTCGTGAAGCATTTTTGGATTCATTTGTTTACTTGCCTCTCTGGACAAAGAAAGCTGTGTACAGAACATCTTCTTGCATGTTCTCACGGCACAACGGGGCTCATATTTTAATAACATATTTTAAAGATAATGGTGTGTAAAGAATACAATGATAGACTGCTCTGGAAGACCCTTGATTGCTACACGGTAGCTACTTGCTCATCCTTATGGAAAATGCCAGACACTTGTTTTTCCAGACTTCCCTTCAGGTAGGCTCGGGGCATGTGACATATCCCAGCCAATAAGAATTGAGGGAGAAGTCTACTCAGATCTCTGAGGAGTTTCTTTTTTAATAAGAGGCTGTGCTTTAGAAGTGATCTCTTTCCTCTATATTCACTGGCTTTAAACCCAGTTGTGTGGATATGTGTGCTCATGATTGTGGCAGCCATCTTGTGATGATGGGGGGAAACCACTCAGCATGTGTCTGCCTCTTGATATCTTATCAAGTTCAGCTGAGTATTATGTTCCTTGCAATCAAAGTCTTTCTAACAATAAAACTGTGTTGCTTAAAAGTTAGGGATAGTTTTCTTTCCTTCATTTATTCATTCAACAATTGTTTGCTCAGAATCCACTCAAGGTTAAGCACTGGGACTATCTTGGTGAGAGTAGTGGAAATGGTTTCTGCACTTCTAGCGATTCCAGTCTAAGGGAGACACAGAAACTGATTGTAATATATAAATTACATATATTTTATAGCCCCTGATCCATCTAGGGATATGAGGGTTTATGGCCAGAGAAGGCTTATCTGAGAAAGTGATGTTTGAGCTGCTCTCTGAAGAATGAGTGGGAAGAACCCAGGTGGAGAAGATTGTTCTCACTGTGCTTTGGCAAGTTAATGAATTTAAAAATAATCCCCTAGGAGCCAATAAAGTCAATAAATAGAGTCACAGGAGAAAAAGCAAGTCACCCACAGTTTTCACAGGATACTGATGACTCTGGAATCAGGTTGACACATGGTGGTGTTGGGCAGGATTCTTGTAGACCCTCAGCCTGATCCTCCTACCACAGGAGCCTCCACAAACCTTATTGTGATCATTCTTATAAATAGAAAACATCGTAGTGTTTGTGGTAGCTGAGGTCAGAGACACCAGTTTTCATTTGCACGTTGTGCTCATTATAAATGATCTAATAAATTCTCCCTTTCGGCTAAGAATTTCCATAATTGGTTTCAGCCTGAGGGCACTTTTTTGTTTGTTTTTAAACATTCAGCCATTTTGATTAATGTGAATGTGAAAATATCTACATTTTTTTCTGCTTTTTTGACTCCAATCTACAGAATATTATTTAGCACAAGGAAAACTCCAAAATAGCTGAACCTTTCCACTTATTTAGATTTCACCAAAGAGTCCCCAGGGTAGAATGAAAACATCTCTGAGCTAGGGCAATTTTACAAAAACTGCTTAGAGCTCAACAGCTATTTCTGTACTTTCGGAATTCTGTAAACATATGGGGGAAAATCTGTCCACAGTTATGCCGGAGCAGTGCCCAGGCCAAGAATTCTCCTATCATTTTATTGTTGGGAAGGTCTAGAGCCAGAGATTCAATGTCGGGTTGGAAAGGCACTGGAGATTTTGCACCTTTCTGCTTCTGCAGTTAGACAAGGTCCCCTGTCTTTTCTTCCTAAAAAATGTGATCGTTTTATTCCTTCTTTCCTTCCTTCCTTTCTTCCTTCTTTTCTTCTTTCCTCTCCTCTCCATTTTCTTTTCTTCCTCCTTTTCTTCCTTATTTCATTTCCAGATATCTAATTTCCACTATCCCTAGTATTACGTTCTCTTCTAATAGGAAAGTACCCTTATGGGTAATGCCCAAGCATATTGTTTTTTAGTTGGTAAGAGAATATTGTCGATTTACATCAAAAGGGGTCGTCATGCTGAATGGCAGGAAGGATTTTAGTTTGTGAGTTAGAAAAGGGGACACAAAGAGAGACGTTTGTCTTAATTCTTACAGATGGGGAGTATTTCTGAAGTAAAATATGTTTTCTTCTCATTTCCTTTCTTTTTTTTTTTTATATATGCCAGGGTCCTGGATCATGACACTCTAGAATGTCAGCCGCTTTCCCCTTTTTTTGACCAGGGCCTGTCACTGGGCCCTTCAGTATGACCTCACACGTACACTTTCCATGTTCAAGTGAGTTTATAAATAAGGCTTTTGACATTTTCTTCAAATGAGGTTTTACACACAAGGGTACTGTTACAGAGGTTAAAAATGAATCCAAAGATATCCTTTCTACAACTTTAAACTTGTGTCCTTTTATCTGAGTGAGAAAATCTTTTATGAACCATGAAGTAATATTGTTTATGAATATATATACTAATTTTATGACTAACACAATCATATAGCATTCTATTTTTAAATTCAAAGTGTTCCATGTTCAAGATAAATATGTAATATATTTCATAATTTTTAAAACTCAAATGACAAAACTTCTTCATTTTTTAATGTTATAGAAACTTTTAAAAAGTATGTTATCTCAACTTTCTCTTGGCCTCTGGGAGACCTTGATCATGACTGTTTCACCCAGGGAAGTTTTCTGTTGGTATTGTAAACACAGGCTTCCTCATTATCTGAAATCTAAAAAGTTCCTGCTAGCGGGGAAGTGTAACACCTCAATGAGTGAGTCCTTTCCTACTTGAATTTTGAAAAATCTGGGCCTGTTGGGTATTAGACTTATTAATACAAAGTAGTTAAAGACATTTCTTCCTTGATGCATTTATTTCAATCCTATCCTTGAAACCTTAACACAGCACAATACTTAGCATATGGGCTCAATGAGTTATTGGAAGGAACATTTCAAACAAGAGAAATGTGTTCTAGAACTGTCAGTTTTCTTGAACCAAGGAAGACTCAGGGGAAACAAAAGGAATCCCAACTATGTACCTCAAATTTCTAAGTCCACGAGTTCATTTTTAGTGGCAGCACAAGTGTGGGAGATTTTTAGTTAAACACATCTCTTACTATATAGGCCCACTGTGACTTTAAATGTATTTATGTTACTTAACAGAATGTATTTATGGTACTTAACATTAGTTTATAAATGTGAACTGAGCTGCACAGGAATAAAGTTGAATTTCTAAAAATAATGTAGCCTTTTGAGTAAGTCAGATATATTTATCAATGTACTTCCAAATACTTGGAAACAATCAACAAAGTGAAAAGGCAATCTATCAAATGGGAGAAAATATTTGCAAGTCCTATGTTGGATAAGGGGTTAATACCCAAAATACGTAAATAAGGGACCCAATCAACTCAATAGCAAAAAGTAAAAAAAACAAATCCCCCCAAATAACCTGCTTTAAAAATGGGAAAAAAACTGAAGAGTTGTTTCTCAAAAAAGACATACAAAGTCCAAAAGCTGTCTGAAAAGGTTCTCACATCACTAATCATTAAGAAAATACAAAACAAAACTACAATGAAGTATCACTTCATACCTGTTAGGATGTTTCTATTATTAAAAAGGCAAAAGATAACAAGTGTTGGTGAGGATACAGAGAAAAGGGATCCTTTGTATAATGTCAATGGGAGTGAAATTGGTACAACCATTACAGAGAACAGTAGGGAGATTCCTCAAAAAATTAAAATTAAAAAGTTAAAATTCCTCATATGACCTAGTGGCCCCTTTTCTGCATATATATTCAAATGAAATGAAATCATTATCTCAATGAGATATCTGCACTCCCGTGTTCAATTCAGTATTATTCATAATAGCCAAGATATGGACAAAATTCAAGTGTTTATGAAGAAATAATGGATAACAAGATGTGGTTTAGACAATGGAATATTATTCAGCCTTAGAAAAGAAGGAGATCCTACTATTTGTGACTACATGGATTGACCTGGAGGACAGTGTGCTAAGTGAAATAACACAGTTATAGAAAGACAAATACTGTGTGATCTCATTTATCTGTACAGTCTAAAGTAGTTAAACTCATTAGAGCACAGGGTAGAATCTTGCCAGGCATCCAGGGGTGGGGGAAATGGGGAGATGTTAGTCAAAGGGCATGAAGTTTCAGTTGTGCAAAATGAGTAAGTTCTGGAGATCTAATGTACAGTGTGGTGACTCTAGTTAACAATACTCTCTTATATACTTTAAATTTGCTAAGAAGATGTATCTTAAATCTTCTCAAGAGACATACACAAAAGGTAATTATGTGATGTGATGGAGATGTTAATTAGCTCAATTGTGGTGATCATTTCACAATGTATATGTCTATCAAAACATCAAGCTGTACACCTTAAATATATACAAGTTTTATTTGTCAGTTATACTGCAATAGAGCTCAAACAAACAAACAAACAAACAAAAAATAGCCCCAAGGGCTCACTGACCAGGTGACTCTTGTGTTGAATTGTGGAATATCAAAAACCAATTGAAGCTTCTTCTGGTCAAGATGGCAGTGTAGGTGAATGTGGTACTTACATCCTCCCACGACCCTATAAAAATTACAACTAAAGTACAGAATAACCATCATTCAGAACTGCTTGAAGTCTAGCTAAATGGAAGTTCTACAACTAAGGGTATAAAGAAGAAGCCACACTGAAACTGGTAGGAAGGTCAAAGACGCAGAATGGGCTGATCCCACACCCATGTGTGGTGGATAAAATTCAGGAGAAATATCTCATCTGTGGAGGTCCCCAATAAGGAGTGAGAGGTCCCAGACCCATAATAGGCCCCCCAGTCCAGGGTTGCAGTGTCTTCTTTAAAAAGAAGAAGAAGAAAAAGATTAAAAATATGAACAATAAAATAGCAATAAATACATACCTATCAATAATGGAACCCTAGTGTACTGATGGTGGATATGCAGACTGGTGCAGGTACTATGGAAATGTTTTGGAACTTCCATAGTTCCATAGTATGGAACTTCCTCAAAAATTTAAAAATGGAACTGTCTTTTGAACCAGGAATCCCACTTCTGGGAATATATCCTAAGAATCGCAAGACACAAATTTGAAAGAATATATGCACCTCTATGTTCATAGCAGTGTTATTTGCAATAGCCAAGATATGGAAGCAACCCAAGTGCCCATCAGTGGATGAGTGGATAAAAAAGCTGTAGTACATGTATACAATGGAATACTACATGGCCATAAAAAAGAATGAAATCTTACCCTTTGCAACAGTGTGGATGGAGCTGGAGATTATTATGCTAAGTGAAATAAGCCAGTCAGAGAAAGACAAGTACCATATGATCTCATTTATATGTGGAACCTAATAAACAAAATAAACTGATGAACAAAGTAGAAACAGAGGCATGGATATGTGGAACAGACTGACAGGTAGAGGGGAGGGGGAATGGGGGACTTGATAGTTACAGAATAGTCACTTGGTAGTTACAAAATAGTTACTTGGTAGTTACAAAATAGTCATGGGGATATAAAATACAGCATAGGGAATATAGTCAATAATATTCTAATAACCATGTATTGTGTCAGATGGGTGTGAGATTTATTGGGATGATCACTTAGTAAGTTATATAATGTCTAATCACCGGGTTGTACACCTGAGACTAGTATAATACTGTATGACAACTGTAATTGAAAAAATAAAAAAATTATTAAAAAAACAACTAAAATTATTTAATAAAGTTACTATTTTTGTCTTATCTATATATCTATGTATTGCTATTTATAGATGTATATCCATCTCCATCCATCTGTACTTATCTCTCTATAGCAGTCAATCTATCTTGCTATCTATCTCCATAGATACATACCTGTAATCAATAACAGTACCATGGAATCTAAACAAAAAGAAATCTTAAAACAATTCTTTATATCCAAAAGAGTGCAATCTAATATTGTTATGGTTTTTTCCATGGTTTTTGAATGCATTTATTCCAGAAAGACCTCCTATGCAGCAGGCTCTAAGGTGTGAGCAACAAGAGTGATAAGTGCTTTGGGGACAGAGGTGTCAGGATGGTGCACAGGAGAAGCAGATTTTGAAGCAGGTATTTGATAGGAGTTTCCATGGGAGGGAGGAAGGGAAAAACAATTTTTGTTAAACACGTTGATAAAAGAGCGCATTTTTAAAGAACATGGAAAGCTTTTGGTGACCTGAATAGAGGATGATTTTAATGCAGAAAGTGAGAGAAGATGCTGCCCAAATAGAGTCACATCAGATTTTGAAGGCCCTATGAACTATGCTAAGTAATTTTTATTTTAATTTTTGGATCGTTCCAGTTATAAACTTCAAACATGGCTGCCTTTTCACTGTTGAATCTACAGTGGCTGTCATGGAATCTGTCATGGAATATGGCGTGTCATAGGTGCTCAATTAATGTTGACTGCATGAACAGATAGGTGTTTTTCTAAAAGAGAAGTGACAGGATCCACTTTGAGTTTTATTAGTTAGACAAGAAGAGAAATTGTCAGAGAGCCTTTATTGTAGCAAGTAGGAGCAGCTCTCAAGCAATAATCGTGGGAGCTGGAATATAAAAACCCCAACTTCCTTACCTACCTCAGCAGAAATGAGCTGCAGTTATTCACAGTGGTAACATATTTACTAAAACACCCTGAATTGGGTTTCTTCCTCTTTTATTTCATGCCCTTATGTCCCCGTGAATGTTTCCTGGGCTTACCTTGCAAACAGACCGCCCATATTTCATCATTATCTCAAGTTCTGCTTTTGGGAGAATCCAATTTAAGACAGTAAGACTGTCATTGTAATGGTCTATTCAGAAATTGTTAGGGCCTCAAATAAAGCAGTGAATATGGAAAATGTGGTAGGCAGAATTCCCCCTATAATCCTTTCAACACATGACCTGGCATACCCACACCTTTTCCCAGTTATTCAGTCAAGCATTTGTCCTGGTGCTGCTGTGAAGGCATTTTGCAGAAATAATTAAGGTTCAAATTAGTTGACTTGAAGAAAGGGAGATTATCTTAGGTGAGCTTGACCTGATCAGATGAGTCCCCAAAAGGGACTTGGATGTACCTGGTGAGAGAAATTCAGTGTAAGAGCCATTGGATATGAGGCAGATTCTTCATTGCTAACTTTGAAGCTGGAGGTAGCCACGTGACATGGAGTGTGGGCCTGTGAATGCTGAAAGCAACCCCCAGATGACTACCACCAGGAAAGTGGGATCTTAGTTCCAGAACTTCAAGGAACTGGGTTCTGCCAACAACCTGCAAGAGCCTGGAAGCGGATACTTCCCCAGAGCCTTGAGATGAGAATGCAGCCAGTGAGACTATTATCAGAAAACCCAGCTAACCCATTCCCAGACTTCTTACCAAGAAAATCATGAGATATTATTTTAAGCTGTTAATTTTTTTGGTGATTTGTTATGCAACTATAAAAAATAATACCTAAAGAAACAATGCTCAATTTAAAATGTATATACAAGTCAAGTGTTAAAATTGGTAGGATCTGATGGCTGAGTGTGTAGAAAGAGGAATGATTTTAAGGTTGTAGTCTGGATTCATAATGATGCCATTAATGGAATAGAACAGAAGAATCTTTTTGGAGTAAGAATTCTTTTTCTTGAGTTAGCCATGTTTGAGATGAAGTTGGATAATAAACAATTATATAATCCGAAGCCAGGGAAGATGCTTTGTCTGAAGAATAAACAATGGAAGTCTCATTTGAATGTCAAAGCCAGGAGAGAGGGCGAGAAGGCTTAGATACCTGGTGTCACGATGTTCTTCACTGGTCAGCCTCTCAGACAGAGTTTTAGTAATAGGGCTTTCTCGAGTGAGGAAGGATACAGAGTACCTATGGCAATAGGAACAGATAATGTGTTATCAATATTATGTTCCATCATATTTTAAGTAAAATAATTTTTAATATTCTGCCTAGGATATAGAGTGTGAATGGCAAATAGATGAAAACGGAAACCACTAATCTTCAGTTCTGAGCCAATGACAGATGTTACTGATCATTTCTCCTCGAAACCAGTATCTTCTTCAACCCAGTGCTTCCTGCAGCAACTAATTGATTATAGTACAGACACATTTGCCCTCTGGGGTTAGTTTCAAAACCATATCCATTTAGGAACAGTTACATTGAATCAAAAAAAAGATTTTTCTTTTTTAAAAAAGATTTTGTTTCTGTTTTTCTTACAAATGGTATTTTCTTATCTGTCTTCATAATGCTGGGTGATATCAGTTGGCCTCTGGAAGAACTTACTCAAATGGGAAAACATGGCTTTCGTAGCTTGTAGGATTGCTGGGCTATACACTTTGCAAAGCTAAGTCTAAGTATTAGGGAAAAAAGTATAAATAGGGATTTCTTTCATTCATTCAATGAGGCTAAAGGGTATTGTCTTCATAAGTTATGCAGTTCAAATATTATAATTTCTAGTTCCTATTCTGGGAGCTGGGAATAGTTCTTGGAGTTCCAAGAATGATGGCATAGGTTAAGAGCCAACATAAATGTACAGAAATTGATCTCTTTCCAACAAAAAAAAAAGATTGAGTTGCAGTCATTCATATTAATCACCTATTTGTTGTCCACATCATTTTGGGAGACACTGAAAACCCTAGAACACTGCCAGAGACACAATTTATATGACCCAGCCTAAAAAAAGCTTAGGCAACTCCACTTCAGGATCACAGGGTGTTAACCTATTAGTCAATCCTTAAAAGCTCCCACTATTTATATAGAGTTGTATCATTGCATCACAGGTGGAGGGGCCTAAATTGTTTTTGGAGAAATATAGGGCTCTGTCTTCAGGATCATGACCCATGAGTCACCCCAAGGATTCCCAAAGCTGAGGCCAGTGGGGACATGGAAGAACTTGGCTGAGACACAAAGATATGACTCATTAAAAATGATGAACTGGTTTTGAAAAACAACAAGAACCACCTTCTATTCTCTTCATACCTGTCTTTCCATAGTACATGTCCCCCCAGTCCCCACACACAAAGGCAACCTAGAGTATTTGGTAGTGTTTATGAGATATATAAACTTATTATCATCATTATTTACTTTTAGAGATCTTGCTCCATTTTGCTACTGGAAGTGGTGGTTTGAGTTATCCTTTGAATAACTAAAAAATAGCACTTGCTCTACTTTTAAAAAAGGCATTTGCCAACTTTATTCACAAAATTGAGTACAGTTGTGACGAAGAGATGTGGTGTACTATTCAGGCCCAACTTCCTAATCATTTAAAGGATTCTGACTAGTAATTTATGAAGCTCATTAACAAACAAGGTGATTGCTGAATTACTGCTCTAAATGCAGCAATGGGTGAGCTACAGGCAGAGTGACACCTCATGTGGACACCGGTCGCTGTCCCATCATATTCCCAAGAGCATGCAAGGGAAAACCCGCAGTCTCTGAAAAGGTAAGACATGTGGTTTAGGCCAAAGGAAACAACACTGTGATTTCAGTTTGCCATACTCTTACTCTGTGATTCCTAAAAATCAAGTTGCAAATAATTTTAATGTTATTTTTGAAATTTGATATTAATTCATTTCTGGGGATGCTAAAGGTATCTAGGCAACTATAATTGCAAATATCAAAAATTTGCCATTTTCTACTTTTATTTCTGAATTTCAGGCTTACAAATATCACAGTGCAGAAAAACTGGAAAAACCTAGCCTATAGGAAAGATGAAAATGAGTGAAGACCTATCTAACATTTTGGAAGCTATTTCAAATCAAATCCTCTCTCTCTATAGCTAAGTTGGGTGGGGACCCGATGTCTAGAACAGCCCACCCCCAACCATCTGGCATGAGCCTCCCAGAGCGTGGAGCCTGCCTGCTGCCCTGATGGGAATCCTGACCCCTGCAACACCCACCAGGCCTCTACTAGTCACTCAGGAGGAGACATTTCTTCCTTTCCTATTCCTTTGCTCCCCGGAGAGAGGTTCTGATTTCCTTCTTTCCTGCAGTGTTTTTTCCTCTATATAGCTTTGAAGCCCACCTCTTATTCCTTCTTTCTCCACCTGAAAGGTCCTAATTCATAGGCCACTGCCATTGTTCCTGAATGACTACCCCAGTATTCTCTGCACTTCTATCATTTGTACTATGGGCCATTCTACTCTCAGAAACCAGAAGCATGGTTTAAAAAGCAAACATGATGGTGTCTTCCCAGTTTTAAACTGAGGACCTTACATTGCCTTTGGCATAGCCTATAAAGCCTTAGATGACTAGCCTCTCCAGCCACACTGGCATTTGGACATTTCCTCAGAAGCCAGTTCCCACCACAGGGCCTTTGTACAAGCGACTTTCCCCCAATCCTGGAGATCAGTCATGTGCTCTGATAGCCTGCAGCATTTACTGCAAGGTGGGTGTATTGCTTCACTTCTGCTTCCATAGCCTGCTGGGACCTCTGTGAACACAGAGCTTGTCTGTGTTCCCAAGGCCTAGTACAGACTTGGCCACTGGTAGGTACCCAATAATTACTTGATTCCTAGAAATGTGTCAGTTTTCCGATCATGGGATTTCCTTGCTTATATATTTACTGAAAATTTTACTTGGTTTATAAAATGAACGCTTTCCAACTTCACAGCCTTTGCATGGTCTGTCTCTTCCACCAGGACCTACGCTGCTCTAGCTCTGCAGGTTGAGCAGGAAAGATGAGTTTCAGGAATTGTATTTACCCAGGACTTCTATAGAACTTTGTATGTGCCTAGGTGAGTGCACTCAGGGCTCTCAGTAAATACATGTTGGATGGATGGATGGATGGATGGATGGATGGATGGATGGATGGATGGCAGGCACACAGATACATGAATAGATGATGCACTATAGTGTGGATAGTTTTCTTAGCCTGTTTACCTCTAAAGTTTCCCCCCCCTATGAATGAATAGTTGAATCTTTTATTCTCCAGGTAAACTGCTGGGCAATGTATCTGCTAGTGCCTGCAAAATAACTAAAACAAGAAGAAATATCAGCAGAAACCTGTATCCTCAAGGCAGTTTTTATGAAGATGAATTACTTTGTGTTTCTAAATCCTTAAAGGATCCTCAAGGAAAAACTCTAGGAATAAAACTCATTGAGAGGGTCACCATTCCAGACTCCTAGTTACTACTCTGAGCAATTCTTTAACTATAATTCCCCTTTTAATTGGTATACTTCGAGCAAGATGGGAAAGAGATCTCTCTCCCTCTCTTCTTTTAATTATACTTAATCTTCCGCAGCAGACACCTGTATCACCAGAGAGACACTGAGAACCTCAGGCTATTCTTCCTGGATTTCCCCTCCGCAGTTTGTAACGAAATCTTACCTGTGAGTGAGCCCCAGACTGCTCCCTTTCTCTCCTCTGGTTTTCAAGGTAGCAGACCCTCAGGTTCCCTCAGACCTGGACTCCCCCAGTTGAGTCCCACTTAGCATTTCATGGTTCCTAAGTGAGGTTATGGATACACACTGAGCCCAGAACTCATTGCTCTTTTTTGAAAGGGCAAAATAAGAGAGGGGATTTTCCATATTCACATTTTTCCACAGAAATGTATTCATAAGTTTTAAACTTGCCCAAGCTATGTTAATGTATGTGGTTGGCTTCTGTGCCAATTTTCATTGTGAATAAGATGCTAAATAAAAGGGTTCTTGTCTTTCCCCACCTTCCTCCCCTCCCAGAACTTTAAGTTCATAAGCCCATTTTGTAAGTGAATCAGGTCTTAGGAGAGAATCAGAAACGATGTTGTTCTTTTAGCCGCTTACAGTGTTTGCTTTAAACCCTTGATAGGTACACAGGGCTTGTGACAGCAGCAGCTGAGGTAAACAGATGATTTTATATATAATGCTTTTTACAAGGTGGTTCAGTTCATTTCTAACCTTGGTCTTGGCATCATAGAGTGAGCCAGGGAAATTCCACCCCTTAATCCTACCCTGCATGTCCTCCCTTCAAAGGCAAGAAATTATTCTATAGCCTGCGGTCTCACAGCGCTTTCCCTACAGGAGAGCTTACAAAGTGCTGTACCCCCAAGTACCAGAAAACTCCAGTAGTTTCAGCAGCTGGTATCATTATTATTATTGTTTTAACCAACATTCACAACAAAAGTTGCAACCTTCATGAGCCATGAGCTGGCGTGTGCTGGCGTGTCCTGGTTGTCAAGTTTCAGGGCGCTTTGGTTCAAATGTTCCTGCCCATGTTTATTCCTGGTCACACCACACCTCCTGAGACTGTCTTTGTGGCTTTTATTCAGTTGCTGACTCAAGTTGCAGAAGACATGGGGGGTAGTGGGAGGAGGTCTGCAAGATTCTGGCCTGAAGAAACGGTCCTAATGGCTGTGTACTTCTGAGATGTTGTAATCACCCGCCCCTCCCTTTTCCTGGAAGGTTCCATAATACCAGCTAGCCTAGAATATGTAGGGCTGGAGGGGTATTAACAAAAGTGATAGAGTGAGGACCAGAAGCCCTTGATATAAAGAGAGAAAATGTGGAGTTTCTTTTATAGACGCCTGGATTCAAATTCTAGTCCAAGGCAATAACAACTAGTTACTTGCTGTGGACCTTAGGTAAGTTCTTTAGCCCCTGATTTCTTCACTTACAAAATAGCAATAATGATAGTATCCATCTTAGAGTGTTGTGCAAAGATTCTATGAGAAAATAAAAGTACAACTTACAGTCCATGGTCAGGTACGTGGCAAGATGCAGTATCATTATTAATCCTGTCATAGGCAGCAACTTGGATGGACCTGGAGAGCTAAGTGAAATAAGTCTCACAGAGAAAGAAATACTATATGATTTCACTTACATTGGGGTCAAAAAACCAAACACACAAACAAAAGAGAAATCAAACTCAGAAAAGGAGATCAGATTTGTGGTTACTGGGGCACGGGGTGCGGGAATTGGATAAGGGTGAACAAAATGTACAAACTTTCAGTAGAGATGAATAAGTAATGGGGATGTAGTGTGCAATATGATCGCTGTAGTTCATACTGCTGTACATTGTACTTGAAAGTTGCTAAGAAATTAAGTCCTAAACGTTCTCATCACAAGGAAAAAAACATTTTTCTTTTTTGTAACTATATGAGGTGATAGACGTTAACTAAATTATTGTAGTAATCATTTCATAATATATGTAAGTCATCACTATGCCGTACCCCTGAAACTTATTCAGTGCTACATCTCAAATATATCTTAATAAAAATACAATTAATTATTGTTAATAGTTATAATTAGTGATTAGTTATAATTAATATATTAAATAGTAGTGACGTTATAATCAGAATCTAAATACTTATAATCCATGATTAATAATTTATAATTAATAGTATTAATAGATATTAATATAGACAGTGATGCTCTTAGAGAGACCCTTTTTCTTCATCTGGAAAAAGGAGGTATTAACATGGACTTTAGAAAACTCTGGGTTTGCAGGGTTTTTTGTGAAGATAAATAAATGGCTTCATCCAGTACTGGCCCATCAGCTTGTAACAAAGGATCACTGTTTTTTTTGTTTTTGGTTTTTTTTGAGGTTTCAGTGTAATTTTATTTAGCAATTAAAATTTAAAGCATTATTTCTGTATAAGAATCAATAGATTTTCAAAAACAGAATATTAGAAATAGGAATAATAGAAAACAGTTTAAACTAGAAAACACTCTTCACATTATCACATGTAAGTGAATATTCTATGGCAGAGTATTTATTTCCTTCTTCCGTAAATTATTTTAGAAAATATTAATCTGCAGGATTTCTCATTGAAATTAAGAACATTGTAACAATAGCCAGAGGGGAGTGGGGAGGGGATAGTGGGGAGAGGGGTCTATAGGAGCTGCTATAAAGGACACAAGGACAAAATCAAGGGGGAGGGTGGAAGTGGGGGAGGGAGGTGGGACTGGCTGGGGTGGGGTGGAGGGATGGGGAGAAAATGCAGATAATTGTAACTGAATAAAAATAAATAAATAAGTAAATAAATAAATAAATAAAACATTCCCTCTAATTCCCCAAAACACAAAAAAATTACAATGAGGATCACTGCTTTTAATATGACATTTGTATGTCATTCTCAGACCCTGGATGAAGGAACACATCCTTGTGCTTGGCAGCAAGTGTGGCTGTCTCATTCCAGCCTTGGAAAAGTGGCCCTTCCAACGCTGCCTAAACAGGATAGCTGGCAAAGTGACCTCAAAGGCAAGTCATTTGCCTGGCAACAGTCAGGTGCAAGGGTAGGCAGTCCTCCCAGTCTCCAAAAAAGGAGGGTCTCTCAGCCTCACAGGTCTGGCACTGTGGGTTCTGCCTGGCAGACCAGTGGAGACAGTGTACAAGCTGCAGTCAGTGCCAGCAGGCACCCAGGAGGAGTGTGCTGGCTGCTGAATGTGCCTGGGAGGTCCTCCTTTCCCCCGGGGAAGGCCACAGGTGGAAAGTGATGGCCTGGATCTTTCTAGTAGACTTGTAAAGACCAGACTGGCTTCTCCACAGTTTACCTGTTCTTTAATCCAGGGCTTTGGTATGGATCTTCAACTGTCTGGTGAAGCCTGTGGACTCCTTCCTGAGAAAAGTCTTAAATTCATCAAATACAATATTTGGAATTATAAAGAAAACCAATTATATTTCAATATATCAGAAAATTTAATGTGATATAGTGATAGATGTGTTTTTAATAGGCTATTAAACAGTATAATCTAGCAGGGGACCTAGGAACTATCCTAATTTTGAATAAGTGATGAATGAAAGTAGCATTGTAAGGTATCTCTGTGATATAAAAATATCTGTAATTTCTCTAGAACAAAGTCATGGGTCCCGCTAGTGCTACTGTGGGTTGTTGCCTGTATTCAGGATCCAATGAAATGCTACATTTCATTCAGAGATTAGTACAAATGAAGTGGAATTTTCTCCCTGTCCAGGTTGATAGACCCCCATGACAAGGACCCCTGCTCAAGCCTGGCTTGCTCAGCTTATCCGAGTTTCTGTGAACTTGGAGGTCCCAGCCCTGACTTCTCGTTGTCCTGCTGCCTTATTTTCATCATGGTCCCCAGTGCAGCCTCTGCATGCTCTCAGACCTTTGGGTAGTATGCCTGGAACCATCACCCTGGTCACATCTGACCTGCCTTTGCAATCCAAGTGTTTGATGGCCAGAACCCGTCTTCCTTAGTTTGCCACTTGAAAAAGGGCGGACTGATGTTTAAAGCCATAGTGCACACCAAAATCATGCAAAGCACTTGCTGAGGTCCAGACTTTTATACTGGAACCATACATCTGAGTTGCGGGTCTGGGAGGGGCCTTGGTTTCTATGTTTTAAAGAACTTCCTAAATGCTTCTGAGGCAGGTGCTCCTTGAAAAAAAATGACATTTCTACTAAGAACCAAGCTTTTTCCAGCTTGAAAACAATTATTTTATCCTATATTCTGGGCAGGAAATTAATGGCCAGCCAGTGTAGAATGGCATAACATACAAACAGGGATGCAGCTGTGCAAATGTGGAAGGAAGGGAGGGAGGGAGGGAGGGAGGGAGGAAGAGCAAAAGAGGTTGTAAGTTGCCATTAAACCTATGGGAAAATAAGTTTTTATCAGCAGCAACCACATAAATATAAAATCAACAAGAAGAAGGATGGATGATTTCGAAATTCAACAAATATTTATCATGTGCTTACTATATCCAGGGCAGGGGTTGCAAAGTCAGAACACATAGAGGAGCCAGACGAGAAGGTGCTGATACCAAAGACTCAGGGCTCTCTTTGTCTTTTATTTACCTACTTTAAAGTGCAAAGTTCTGCTGCGTAAGAAAAACAACAGGCTGAGTGTAACAATTTATGACATCAGACCTTATTTTATTGTGTCAGAGATGGCAGCTGAGCAAAGCTAGAGAATACATGTCCATCTAGGCCAGTTCCCATCTACCAGCCACTAGGTCTGCTGCCTAGCTTCTTGCTTTGGAAACAAGTAGGTTCCATCTGCCATGTCCCCTGATTTTTCAAGGAACTCTGAAATTTTGTGGGAAATCTCTTTATGAAACTGTTTTAGCTATGGAAACCATTCTGGTTATAATTTCCGCATAACAAGTTAACTTTAAATGTGTCCGCTTGAAAACAACTATTTTATCATTCTCATGGGTTCCTTCGGGTTGGAAATCACAGGCACAATGGGGATGTCTTATGTCTGCTCTCCCATGTCTGAAGCCTCAGCTAGGAAGACTCAGAGGAGTCATCTAAAGGCTCATTTACTGATATGTCTGGTGCTTGGGATGGAAGACTCCAGGACTAGGACTGCCAGTTGTAGCAAATACATGTGGCATCCCCATGTGCCCTGACTTCCTCACATCATGGTATCCCCAGGGGAGTGGGACTTCTTCCATGGCAGCTCAGAGCTTCAAGCACCAAGGTTTCTTCAGAAAAAAAGAAAGCTCCATGGCCACTATGACCCAGTGTTAGAAGCTAGACCCAGTCTTAGAAGTCACACAGTGTCATGTCAGCCATACTGTGTTTATTAAAGCAGTCACAAGTCCACCAGACTCAAGGCTCTGCCTCTTGATGGGGTAGTGACAAGGCTGTATTCTAGAAGAGCTTGTGGGCCAGGAAATAGGGTTGCAAAATCATCTTTGAAAAATATAATCGGCTGCAGTGACTAATTCAACATTTTCTTTAGAAAATGAGTTAAACACTGTGTATACAACACTGTGTATAAAGCATATCTGTAAGCTAGACAGCAGGAGGCTGCTAGTAGTTTTAGACCTTTGCTTTAGGGTGTAAGAATTCAGAGACGGTGAAAATTTGGCTCCTCTCTTTCAGGAACACAATCTAGTATTGTGGATTTTAGAATGTTTATCAATTATATACTATTTTTGTACTCTCGTCAGAGTTGGAGGGGAGTTGCTGGTAGTGGGCTGAGTCTAGATAGTACTGTATATTGGAATAGACCGAAAAATGGACACCCCCCAACTCCCAGTCCCAAAAGGTTGATTCTATGTTCGGGGGGGGGGGGACATTTGCATTTTAAAAATGCTTTTGGGAAGGTTCAGAAACATGAGGTCTCACCTGGCCTCTGATGAGAAGCACTGCTCAAAACAGACCTCCACACTGCAATTGGAACTTACGAATTCAGTGATCCTTCCTACATGATGTCACCCAAATTCTTCATTTGCTTGTAAGTAACACATAGCTCTAGCCTCAGAATAACCCATTACCAACCTCCCTCTATCCATCATGATCACGTTTTTCTAAATACATTTGGAAATTGACAGGAAGAGTCAAAGAAAACTTAAAAGATATCCAATAGCTCAGAGAAGGACATGTGCTTTGTAGTTATATTGTTTTCCAGTCCCATTTATAGAAATAATGACTTTGGAAAAGTTCTAGAAGGACTTCCTTCTCATCTCTCTCTCCCTAGTCCCCATGTATATGGAAGGAAGAGGCTAAAAACCTCTATTTTTTTAATAAGGGATCTTTTGATCTGATAAATACTGCTTCTTGTTGTTTTATTTACAGCTTATTCAACTGACTCACATAATGTGCCTTTGAAAAGTCTGGTTACTCCATAGGGTGATTCAGAAGGTTATACCTGAAATATACCAGGAATTCTGAGCGCTTTACTATGATCCTGTGTTCCAGGGTGCGGTATGCTGGGAAGGTTAAGGTTTATTGTCCAAATGTTAATTGTGTAAATAAGGTGGCAGCCCTGGCAGCCCAGTACCAGCCCCCTCAGCATTGGCAGGTATTCAGAAAGGTGTGAGATCACAGCCTCTGTGTGAGCTCACCTTTGCAGGTAATGGGGCAGGTATGTGGCATTAAAGAGCAGGAAGGCCAGCACCTTTGAGTACATGGACCACACCTGCAGACCTGGCAGGACATGCTGTGCATGACTGGACAGAGGTGCTTGGTACACTTGGAGCCAAGGAATGGGTTCAGGCGGGAACTCAGGGCTCACAGGGAGCCCAGCCCATGGCCTGCTTGACGTCTTGGGACTCAAATGCCTGTGCTTGAGGAAGACAGCTATTTATTAGCTAGGAGACATTAACTAGTCATGTCACTTTTTGGCACTACAGTTTCCTCATCGTATAATGAAGGATTTAAGCATATGATCCCTAAGATAACTTTCAGCTATAACATGCTCTAGTGCAGTGGTTCTCAAACTAGAGGAATCATCAGAATCACTTGGCATACTTGATAAAACATATGGCTGGGGCCCACCCCCACAGTTACTGATCCAGGCCTGATTCAGCCAGAAAGTTTGCATTTCTAACAGGTTCCCTAGTGTGCTAAGCTGCTTGTTTGGGAACCACACTTTGAGAACCATAGTCCTAGTCTAAGATGCCTGGCTATACTTTGTGGATCTTCCTGGGTTACCTTACAGAGCTTCAACGTGGTGTGAGAGGGGCTCCTTTGAATGAAAGGAATGAATGAAACTTTGCTATCTGAATTTCCCCAGCCCTTTGCTGTTGCTTCTACCATCAGACTAACCATCTGATTGAAATGAGAAAATAAAATGAGACACATAGCTCATGTGGTCAGGTCAAGGGGCCATATTTTACCCAGCTCTATGTCTTTGGGCTTTCTTAGTACTCTTACTTAAACACAAGAAATACTAGAGAAGTACTAGTTAAATGACAAATAGGCTTAGTGGAAGGGAGGAAATTAAAAATAATATTCAAATAAGGTTTACTTGCAGATTGCAATAATCAGTTTGAAGCAGTCCCTAATGCAAATTTTACAGGGACCAGACTGGCAATATAACAATACGAATCTGCTGTATGTAAGGCAATAGGGAATGGTGAAGTCTGTGGTAAAGAGAAGAGGGTGAGTATACTTAAAGAACTTCAAATGTTTTCAACATTTTATTGGCTATATTGGAGCTCTTGTGCTACCAGGTTGTAATGTGTAACTGTGCCTTTCCAATGCTCCGCCATACCATAGAGACAAGAAGGAGGAGGAAAAGTTATCAA
Organism: Desmodus rotundus; assembly: GCF_022682495.2. NCBI lineage: Eukaryota > Metazoa > Chordata > Mammalia > Chiroptera > Phyllostomidae > Desmodus > Desmodus rotundus. The sequence goes on from NC_071392.1 coordinate 119,958,877, forward strand.
ATATTACTAGCTTAGTATTCACTTGTGTTGCCTTAGCTTATATTGCTCATAATCTAATTTGATGTACTTTTAGCATGGACAATGTGTCATATACTTAGGAGTTCATTTTGCCTATACTCTAGGACAGTGATTTTCAACGAGTGTGCCACAAGAATTTTTAAGATATGCGATAGCTGACTATTTAGTCAGGGGCACTGACCTCTTTTCCCTTAGATTGTCAAGTAAAAAAAAAAAAGACAACAGCCAACATAACAATAGCCATCCAGTGTGAATGAATCAAAATTATGCCACGAGACGAAAGGGGTTGAAAACTGCTGCTCTAGAAGCTTGTGGCATGTCGTTTCTAAAATAGTTCCCAGTGATTCCCACCTCTGGGTACTTGGAACCTGTGTAAAATCCTCCTTTTAAATGTGGGCTGAACCAAGTGACTTACTTCTACCAAATGGAATATGGCAAAAGTGATGAGATGTGACTTTTGAGATTAGATTATAAAACACTATGACTCCCATCTTTCTCTCTCTTGCACTGTCTCTCTCTCTCTCTCTCACTGACTTTTCCCCAGGTTGGGTATGGTGATGAAGCAGGAGGGACACACATGGTAAGGAACTGTGAACAACCCCTATCTAACTGTCCGCAGAAAGTGAAGCCCACACCCTTGATTGAGATCGAGCTTAGAAATGGGTCCTTCCCCAGTCAAGCCTTCCAGTAAGACCATGAATGAAGCCAGTATTTTGGTCATAGTCTTTTAAGAGACCCCGTTACAAAGAAATACCAGATGAGTCATACCAAGATTTCTGAGTCACAGAAACTCAGATAATGTATTACTTTAAGCTAAGGTTTGGAGTAAATTTTATACAACTAACACAAATCTGTTTGTTAACATTGGATGCTTCTTTGAGTAGTCACATTTTGAAAATCCCAAATTGTAAAACCATACTCAGTGGTGTCCTGGTGTTGGCTTGAACTGGCTAATGAGAGGCAGTTGAATACATGGCTTTCTAACTCTAATTCAGGGACTTCATGCTAATAGCTTGAAGTCAGTACAGCGATAGTATTTATTCAGTGGAAGTCAGCACATACTACAATTTTGAGATGCAGTTTACTAGCACACCACTCCCTTCAAAAGTTCTACTATAAGCCCTAGGACTCTCTTTATTTTTGGTGAGTATCTGAAGCATAGGTTGTCAGAAGTAGCTTTTCACTGGTGGAAGTACAATTGTTTAAGCCATGTGGGCTGTGAGGAGGTGCAATGCAGGGCTGCCCTCACCTCATGAATGGGGTGGATGAGTCCAAGAGTCTGCAAATTTCTGAAGAACATCTTCAGTTTAGAAATATGATAGGGTCCCAACTCTAGCTGTTTATAGAAGGATTTTGTGACCTGAATTGGGCTAAATTCTGTGACTGACGTTCATCTCTTACAATGAAACTTCTGGGCAAGGAAGGCTCTGTAGAAGCATCTAGTAGACCAAAGAATTAAGCCCAGAATTCCTAGCCCTTGGTACCTGCTTATAAATAAATATTTGTACTTGGAGCAAATTTCTCTTTGAGAATTGCTTTTTTTGTTACATAGTGCTTGGTGAGAAGGTTGGGGGAGATGGCTTCACTTACCTCTAATGATTGAAAGCTACCTATATTAACAAAAAAAAGGGACTGGTAATTGTGAAAGATGAAATTGACTTAGGTCAGTCTGAGGTAATATTTATTAATAACATCCATAAGGTATAGATATACCTTTAAATTCTCATTGTACAGTTGACAAATTTGGAGTATAGGTATGGAGATCATCTAATTGAGTGTATGTGGTTTGTACATGATGAAGTTAAACGATTACGAATCAGCTATGACCCAAAAGTCTGATGGAATTCACCTTTCCCCTCTTTTAGTATTATGGTCTAAAGACCTTGGAAGGGAAATGCTGAGGAAGGAAAATGCACAGACTCAAATTTCACAGCCTTCTCTGACAGGAAGTCCTCAATAACCTTGAACTTCAGGGTCGTTTGCTGTGGTTTAACATCAATTTTTTAAAATTTCCAGTTAAAAAAGCTCTACTCATCATGTCAGGCTTTTAAAACATCTCAGCTCCCCATTGTTGCTACCTGAAAAATGGATTCCCCCAAATAGCAAGTCCTCCAAATTCAGATGATATTGGTCCTTCTTAATTGTTACATCATCACTTATCATATTAGAAAGTCTTATTTTTGAGAATATTTGGGCCAATGTCTTAGTCTTCCCGTTTCAGAACATCCCAAAAGTGTGATTGTGGCTTCCAGAACCCCTGCATGTCAATAACCAAATTGTAGGTGGTTTGGACCTGCTCCCCATACACTTCCCGGGGGAAGTCATTGTCTCGGGGTTGTTCACTGTGTGTGCACTTCTTCTGTCAACCAGGCCTTTGGGAGAACAGCCACCTAATTTTGTGGGTGAGGCATTATAACATAGAGGTAGAATCTACCCACGTTTAAATCATAGTTTTGTATTTTAAAATCTATAATTCTGGGCAAATTACTTAACGTCTTGGTGCTTATGTTTTCTTGCCTGTGAAATGGAGGTACTGCCCACATCATAAGTCCTTGTAAGAATCAAATGAGTTAAGATGTATAAATTGCTTGGAATGGTGCTTATGACACAGAAGTGCTCAATTAACATTACTTATTACAATTCAGCACAAAGCCTACAATCTTTTAATAACCTAATATCAGAAGTGATACCCTATTACTTCTGCCACATTCTATTCATTAGAAGTGTGTCACTATGTCCAACTCATAATAAATAGGCAGGGAATTAGGCTCGACCTCTTCTGGGGACAAGAATCAGAAAAAGTGTGAACATATCATTTAAACCACCACCAGTATATTTCACAACCCCAGGGACCTTGGAAGTTTGAGTTTAAGTGTGTTTGGGAGATCAGCTAGTGCTACTGCCTCAGTGGACAGATGAGGAAAGAGGAATCAATGACTTGTTCAAGATCACTGAACTAGCTAGCCACAGAGATGGGATCCAACTCTTCTGCTGTTGTTATGTGTAACTGTACCTTGTTTCCAGGTCAGGTTGGTGGTGTTACTCCATCAGTATACTGTGGAACGTCCTGATGTGTTAGGGTATGGAGAGTTTGGAACTTGTATGTGGTTTCTTTAGATTTGCACTGACCAATATTCCAGCTGCCACATATGTTATAACTGACATGTGGTGTAAAGTTTACAGTCGATTTCCAAGACTTAGTATGAAGAAAAGAATACAAACGACCTTTTTAATTATTTGTATATTGATTACATATTGAAATGATAATATTTTGGAGATTTGGGGTTAAGTAAAATATATTACTGAATTTAATTTTCCTGTTTCTTTCTACTGTTTTAATATGGCTTCTAGAAAATTTGAAATTACACATATGAGTATAGCATGGATTGGATTTCTATTGCAAGGTGCTGCTTTCAACAGTCCAAACCGACATCCTCATTCTTCATGTCTTTGTTCTCTCAAGGTCGTGCCTATATACTTCCAGCCCCGTGTCTGGCCAAGGTGCTTAGGTAATAGCATCATAGGCTGCTCCAAGGCCTCTGCTCTCCCAGTTGGAGTGGCTGCTAATTCTGCAGAGTAGGTGCCTGTGGTTTCATAAGTCTGCTCTTTTAGACCCTTCCGAAGCATGTTAATAACTGAGTGTATCCTGGGTACTTTATAGCAAGGGTTACTGATGACATCTATAGTCTAATAAGCTCAAAATCTTCCCTGAGGATTGAACTTCCACCCAAAAGCTGGCTTCTAAAATTACACTTCCTCTTTGGAAAGACCATGGCCAACTAAGTAACCCGAACTGGACCCATTACATACTGTTCCTTCACTCCTTTCTTTCTTTTTCTTTTTTATAAACTATGAGTCAGCATAGAAAAATTCAGGCTCAGATTTGATCGTGAAGATTATTGTAAATAAAATGACCAATTGCATCTCCCTAGATGGACTGAACATTTGGAATATTGATTAGTGAGGGATATTAAAAGGTAAACAACGCAGTGTCTCACCATTTATCGAACAGGTTATCAGCCCCATTTGCTATAGAGTATTGCACTCAGGAGGTTTGCTTGCTCAGGATTCTTGGTTGACATTTGTCTCATGTCTTGGGGAGATAAATCTTTTTTGTGTGTTGATTCAAAGTAATTAGTCCATACAGTCTTTTCAAACAGCTTCTAACGTTGACTCCTTTCCTCTCATTGATCAATGAGTGGGTCATGCAGCCCCTTGCAGGCCTCTGCCCCCAACCACCCTTCTTGTTGACATTCCAACCTGCTAAGCTCACAAATGTCCTGGGAGGACAGTAGCTCGAGGACACTTATTCCCTAAGAGAGAATCCTTGACTTTCACGGTATGTGACTTTGTTATTTTCCCATCCTTGTAAGGGCTTGACATTGTTTCAGAAAATAATGTTGAATTGGGGAATGTCATTTTCAGTTTCTCTCTCACTGACCCGTGTCATCCAATGTCTTCATTCTCCTCCAAACTTGTTTGGAATGAGGCAGGATATAAAATAAATAAATATATAAAACTGCCCCAGTGTAAAGGAGGTTGAGCAGTTTGAGGATTTTTTTCCCCCTCAAACACTTAAAGGAAGATAAAGACAAAAGAGGAAAGCTGCCATATTGTAGATATAAACAAGAACACTGAATAAACCAGGACTATTGGATAAACACGGTAAATTATGAGGGGTTGGTATGTGATGATTTTTGATTGGATGAAAGCACAAATAGGTATGTTTACTTTTTTTGCTAGTTGTGTGCAGCATTGAAATCTCAGAACTCTCAGTTATTTATCCTATCTACCCATTGAAATTCTATCATCAATAAATGGCCCAACCCATCTGGCCACAAGGGATGCTGAGATCTGCTAAGAACTAAGATCAACCCAGGAATCCTCTGAGTGTGGGTAAAAGGGGAATGAAGTAAGGAAGGTGGTTTGGGTCAGAAAAGGCATCTCCTCCCTGAAGGAGAGTTTCTGGAAGGCAGCATTTTATAACAAGTTGGGATCTAGTTTGTAAAACCTTTTGGTCACAAAGAACAGAACCACGTTTGTGTCAAGTATGGTTAGTGTTAAGTTACTATGACAACAAGACAGGCATAAACTAGTACCTCCCTTAGAGTGAGACAGTACTTTCAACTGGGGGAGATTTTGCCCAATGGGGAGCACTTGGGAACATCTGGAGACAGTTTTGATTGTCACAACTAGGCAGAATGCTGCTGGTGTCTAGTAGGTAGAGGCCAGGATGCTGCTAAACATTCTACAGCATGAAGGACAGCTCCTGACAACAAATCCAGCTCCAAGTGTCAGTAGCGCTAAGGTTGAGAAACTCTGAACAAGGGGTACGTCCCACCCTACGTCCCACTCCCCATGTCTGTGCTCTGGAGGACCCTGCACATCAAAGATGAAAAGACAAAGACAATGAATGTTGGTTTCGTTTTTGGTTTTTGTTCATTCATGAGAAAGTTCTTTACCTGATTAAACAAAAGGGAGTTTGAATACGAGAAGCTGATAAGAAATAGCCAACAGTGCTGTTGGCCATAATACTGTTGTTTAGGCTTTAAAAAAATGGACATTGGGTTTTAATGGAACTTCACCTGGAAATAATCCTGCAAAGGCAGTATTACTAAACACTGTAGCCGACAGATAAGGACAAGCCTTCCTCATCCCTAAAGATCTGATGTAGAATGAAGACCCAACTGCCAGCAGTGGTCAGAGGGATGCTCACCAGGTGAGCAGGTAGGACAGGAAGCCCCGGGGAGATGTACTGCCCTCCTTTCCACTGGTGACTTCAGCTCCAGGTTTTATATTTCAAAACATTTTAGCAATGACTCAATAACTCACTCTACAGAGAAATATTGATGTACCACTTAAAAACTGCCCCCCCAAAACAGTACTCTTAAAAGTACACACATTATTGCTTATATCATCTTGGCCATCATTTTATAATGCCGTGTACACCCTGCTTCCTTGCAGACCCATTAGCCACCTTTCCCTGCCCTTCTTTGTATCCCTGGGGGCTGACCCTTCCTGACAAATCACATGGATGCTCTTGTTCTCTAGCTTCTCCCTGGCTTAACTAATGGGAGGCACTAGCAGGAGGACAGTGGGTGGGAAGAGAAAGAAATTGGGACACCTATTCCTCTGCCCCCACCTTGCCTTGGCACCTCTCTCCTGGGGGTGGCCCCAGGCCTCCATCATTATGGCTTCTTCATGGTTCCCCTTCTTGGGTTCTGCCAACCCCAGTTTTCCTGCTTTTGCCTTTTTGGTCTACAAGTGGGAACAGCTCCTAGCTGTTGCTAGCCTCAGAGTCCCTCAACATTTTTTGTTGCTTCCATTAAAATACTCATGTCTCATAGAGGAACAGGAACCCTCATTGATTACAGATGGGAATACAAAGTGGAACAGCCACTTTGGAAGACATTCAGGCAGTGTCTTACAGAGTTAAATGTAATCTTACCATATGATTCAACAAGTGTGCTCCTAGGTATTTACTGAAAATAGTTAAAAACTATGTCCACAAAACCTGTGTACCAATGTTTATAGCAGTTTAATTCATAATTGTCCCAAATTGGAAGTAACTAAGACGCCCTTCAATAGGGGTTAGATAAGTAAACTGGCACATCCAGACAATGGAATATTATTCGGTGATGCAAAGAAATGAGCTGTCAAGTTATGGAAGGATGCGGAGGAAACAGATATATACCTGCTAAATGAAAGAAGCCAATCCGAAAAGACTACATATGCTATGATTCTAAATATGTAACAATCTGGAAAAGACTAAACTATACAGAAAGGAAAAAGATCTGTGACTGCGAGAGGAAGGGAGGAGAGAGGGAGGGATGAGGAGGTGGAGCGCTGGGGATTTTTAGAGCAGTGAAACTGTGCTGTATGATACTGCAGTGGCCGATACATGTCACTCTGCACTTGTCAGAACCCACAGGATGTCTAACACCCCGGTTGAACCCTAATGTTAACTATGAACTTTAGCTAGTAGTTATCATCGATATGCATCAGTTGTAACAAATGAACCACATTAACGCAAGATATTAATAATAGAGAAAACTATGTGGGGTTTTCTCTAATAATAGAGGTATGTGGGAACTCTCTTTTCAGTTCAATTTTTCTGTAAATCTAAAGTTGCTCTACAAAGTGAAGTCTGTTATGTATATGTATATATATGTGTGTGTATGTTTGCACATATATAATAAAGTGAATATATATAAAGCAAGATAGACATATCTATCTCTATCTATATCTCTATCTATCTATCTATCTATCTATCTATCATCTATCTATCTACCTATCTACTTATCTATGGTAAAAAAAATTCTACCACATCTCTGTGGATAGCCAAGTATTCATTTATTGTCAGTCAAACATTTTTCAGGGAAATTCTGTTTTCTGCGCAGTTCCTGACTACTGTTACTTGCATCAAAAAGGCATTGTGAAAATAAAGAAAACAAATGGGCCCTGGCCAGGTAGCTCAGTTGGCTGGAGCATTATCCCAGTACACCAAGGCTGCAGGTTTAATCCCCAGTCAGGGCACATACGAGAAGCGATGGGGGAGTGCATAAATAAGTGGGACAACAAATCAGCGTTTCTCTCTCTCTGCCTCTCTCCCTCCCACTCTGTCTCTGTCTCTGTCACTCTCTGCCTTCTTCACGCTCTCTAAGATCAATAAATAAAATTATTTTAAGAAAACAGATAAAATGATGACAGTATCAATTTGTTACTGATAAAATGCATTTTAGAAGTCAAAATACTGGTGGCTCTTCACTAATGCTGAAAATTTAATTAACAAGTATATATATATATATTTGTTTCTGTGACAATATCTAGGATTTAGAGAATAAAAAATAATCAAACATCCAGGTTTGTCTGCAACAATCCTGATTTTGACCTATTTTTCTGATGTAATTATTAACAGAACTCCATTTTATTCCCCCAAATCATCATGATTTGAACGATAAATTATTTGGTTGTACCTTTAAGCCTTTTCTTGGGAGAGAAGAGGAGTTACAAAGTATCATAAATAGAGTCTAGTCGTATTTGCTCCAGTGTGTCTGTTTGGACAGTGTCTGGAACAGATAGACTAGACTGAGAGCGAAGGTGTGTCTGCAAGGACCGAATGTTCCAAAAACAAATGGCTTTATCAGATGAAACTATAACCTAGATTTTAAAATGATTGAATGCAGTTTCTGTGGTGAAAAATCAGCTCAAATAGTATAAAGATTTGCTAAAGTTGAACCTCGCTCGGGCCATGTGAGATCCTCAAGAACTCGAGCCAGAGAGGAATGGTGCAGAGGGACTTCGGGGGTCATCTGTGTGCTACCTCCACGGTGGACGAGGTGCAGAGGGCAGAAGCCTTGCCTCTGCACCTTTACAGCTGCAAAGCAGCCGGAGAAGCCAGTTACCCGGCTTTCAGGACAGGGACCTTCCTGATGCCCTTCATTATTTTACATTCATTTAACATGCCTACTCTAGGTAGGTGCTGTTTTAAAAATACACTGGTGTATAAGGCCAGCAAGAAAATCCCATTCAATAAATAATCAAATCAGTGAAATAATTCACATAATGGTGAGAGTTCTGAAGGGTACAGATAGAAAATCCCCGGGCTGGAGGGTGGGAGGGCGGGAGGGCTTTTCTCAAAATGATAGTTCAGCCAATTCTAAAGAGGACAGGGAGGCAGTGTGAAAACTGGAAGGTTCAGCCCACAGCCCCTCTGGAATTCATGAAACCACTAAATAAACAGTGTCCCCAGAGGAACTATGATAAGTGCTTGAGTGGCTTTTCTTGATAAGGGAAAAGGAACTGAGAATTCCAGGTAATGTTTGTGGGTGCCTGAAGCTCTAGGAGAGAACTGCTCTCTTGCTGGAAGTCCTTTGTTGTTGATGATAATTGTTGCCATCACAGTGCATCCCTAAAACTAAGCTAAATCATGTTGACCCATCTTCCCCACTCCAGGGCTCCTCCAGTTGTTCCAGCAGCTTGTTCCAGTTGCTAAGGCTGCATAACAATTACTGTAAAGCTCGGTTGCTTTAAACAATGCACACTTGTTTTGCTCATGATTCTAGAATTGAGGGAGGGCTTGGTGGGAATAGCTTATCTCGGTGGCACTTGGTGTTACCTAGGGAAGCTCAAGAGTGGGTCTGGAATTGTCCAAAGACTTTCTCGTTACATGTCTGGCAGTTGGTACTAGCTCTTAACTGAGCCCCTAGCAAATGCTGCTGGCCGGAAAACCTACATGTAGCCTTTCCCTGGGGCCTGGGCTTCCTCACAATGTGGTTGCTGGTGAGCATGCTGAGAGAGAGCCAGGATGAAACCATATTGCTTTTGACGGCCTAGCTTCAGATGACATGTCATATCACCTCAGCAATGCTCTATCAGTCAGAGCAGTAATAAAGTCCCAGATTCAATGGAAGGGAACATAGATCCCATCTGGTGTTGGAAGTCACAGTGTAAGAGTAGCATGTGGGTGTACATTAGTGCAGCCTTCTTTGGAAAATGTAATCTTCCATAAAGCTCTATCCTTTGAGCTTCTTGTCCTTCTGTTTTTCCACCTTTCCTTTTGCTTCTATATAACAAGCCCAAAAGAGCATATTGGGCAACTGCAGAGAGTAGAGAAGTAGAAAAAAATGAGTGGGAAAACCCAATATCCTCATTGGTGAGCAGGGAGATGGGAAAGTTTAGAGACTTATTTGCTGGTAATGTTTATCCTGTGTGTTCGTGATAAGCATTGAATTAAAATGAATCATTATCAAATAAGTTTAGAAAGTGTTGGTTTAAAGAAAGTAAAATAGTTTTTTATATTTCCTATCTTCTTAGAAACCTTAATATGTATGTACGAGTATGCATTCTCCACAAGGGTGACATATTTTCCCCAGCTTGTTTGCCCATGGAACCCCTCTTGCATGCAATCCTCGAACAGCTCATGGAACTATTTAGGAAATTCCATTTAGCCAGTTTGTCCTAAGAGAGGTTATAGTAGACCCACAGAGTGGGACGCTTCATAAGTTTATAAGGGGATGGAAAAATTCTTCTCTTTCAGGCTGAAGCTGTCAAAGGAATGCAGTGTCTGCTTTTCAACTCTGTTGGCGAGAATGTTGTACCTTATGGTACCTGAATGAAATAGCTGAGCTGAGTGTGTTCAATCAATACATTGTTTTTAGTACATCAGAACCAGAGCCCATTAGCATGAGTGCTTCAAGGTATTAACCACTGATGTAACATTTCAGGGGAAAGGCTGGTTCACGTACAAATGACTCAGGATGTGATCAAAGCAGGAAGCCATGCCAGGGAGCAAGGAACTAACACATGCTGCCGACTGAGCCCAACTTCATGCTGCCTCATTTGACCAAGTTCATTACCTGAGGGTGATGAAATGAGGCGAAGGAGAATGTCCTCCGAGATCACAGAAACACACATAAGGACTGTAGGTTAGAAATATAGACCAACCTCAGGATGCCAAGATTCCACTTAGAAAAAAGGGAAATGCAACTGTGGAAATTAATGAGAAACACAGATCTTCCAAGGGAGTTCAGAACCTGGAAATTAGCGAAGCCAAGAAAAAATCTAGAGGGACATGACAAAGGGCAAATTTCATAGGAGTTTGCAATGTGATATTTGAGTGGAAAGGTTGGTTTGCTTTCAGCAGCAGGAGGAAAATTCCCATTTCAAGCACTCCAAAAAGGAACATTTTCACTCTTTGTGATCCTGGTAAGGCCTTACCTGAGATACCATCTTTGTATTTGGCACCTTGTCACAGCAGACGAGTAGTGACCTCACCAAAATTTCAACAAGACTCAGAAGAATGCCTTTGGGCCTGGGTACACCAATTAAATAAATCTTTTTTTTTTTTTTTTTTTGCCTGGATATCTTAACGCCCAATAATCACATTCAGGAAGACTGAAAACCCTGGAAGATTCTATGGGAAATGTTCCTGCCCACAAGTATATGAAGATTAAAACAGCCAAGGAAAGAAGGAGAGTATTGGTCTTGGAGAGTGTGGAATTTCAACCAGAGACCAGGGAAGACACTCCATCCTCCAGATGGATTAAATTTTATACGAGGCCGCTCGTGGATCCTGCTTTGACATACTCTGCCTCTAGACACTTTAGATCAGCTGCTGTGCTAGAGCATTTTGTGATCTTTCAAAAAGCATGAATCCTACCTGATACTGGCAAGGAAGCTTGGAAAAGATGAGAAACCATATGTTATTTAATAGCAAAATGATTGTTAAGTGGTATTTTTTCTTCTTTCAGTCGGATGAGAAAAAATGTGTTTAAAGAACAGAATGTATTAAACAAGTCATTCACACTTAGACAAAAGTTTTGGATTTGGGCATGTCTTCACTGCAATCAGGATGTTAATAACCCCTGCAAAATTTCTAGTGTTCATTCAGAAACCTGACCAAACACTGAAATAGTAAGATTGCTTACTTCTGCCCTCTCTGGCTCAGCTCTAAGTGACTTATTTTCAACATTCTAGTTGCATACCGGTCTGACTGTTCTCTCTCTTCTAATTTTCTACTCCCTACCTGCTCGCTTTTTTTCTTCTCCTCCTCCTCTTCTCCCTCTTCCTGTTCCTCCTTCTTTGTCTATACTCGTCACTCCCTTCTCCCTTCACTTTCTTTTCTTATTGCAGATTCTATTCTTCTTTTTATTCTTCTCTTTTGCCTCAAGTTGCTTCCTTTTTTCTTTTCTCCTTGATTATAAGCCACACTTTATATGCAAGAAATTTCCTCTTCAAAGGAGTTTTCTAGCAATTATCTTCCAACTATGAAAGGATCTTGTGCAAAAGGGAAAATTACCTTTTGAGTACAGGTAGCTTCTTCACAAACTGTTTAGTATTCAGCCCAAATCTGGAAGGAGAAAATTGATGTCTATTAACTCATTCATTTTAAAATTACTGATTGTAATGTAGGCACTAGGAATAAATATAAAAATTGATCTCTTTTTCTCAAAGAGCTTGTCAGCTGGCAGAGCTCATTAAACCCACATGAGAATATGATTAGAGGTATTAAGGACAGGTACAGATCACAGCTGTGCTAGGTCAGGAGTGAGAAAGATTTTTCCCACTGGAAACCAAGAGGTAAGATTTGAAGTATCTTGTAGACAAAGGGTACAACGTAATATGGGACCTGTTTAGAAATTACTGATGAATGGTTTTGGAAAAGGTGGCTGGGCCGTGCAGAGGGATTTAAGTGTAATGAGAGGTGATGCACATAGAAACAACAGCACACAGTTTAGAATCACATAGAACTAAATTTGATTTTTCTGATATTTATGATTCCTGGAAACCGTGATTTTGAGGATATAATAAACATTAAAATCTTTAGCAAAGATTAAAAGACATTCATTCTTTTTAATATTCCTGAGTCCTTGAATTTGCCATTACTATAGCACATTTTATCCATTTTAATTAAGAAGAGCCTGACTGCTGTGGTTCAGTGGGTTGGGCATTTTCCCCACAAACTGAAAGGTCACCAGTTCAATTCCCAGTCTGGGCACATGCTTGGGTTGTGGGCTAGGTGCCTGGGGTGCATGTGAGAACCAACCAATCAATGTTTCTCTTGCACATCAATGTTTCTCTCCCTCTCTTTTTTTTTCCCTCCCCCTCTCTCTCAAAACAAATAAATAGAATCTTAAAAAATAAAAACAATATACCTTGATATAGTCAAGGTCAATTACCTATTTATCTTCTTTAAATACATCTATTTTTGTTATTTTGGGGAACTAAATAGATAATAAAATAAGTTTTACCTAAGTTTAAAAAAAAGAAACTAAATTTGAATCTAGGCCTCTCCACACACTGGCTAGTTTACATGATTGAGCCTCAGTTTCTGATCTTTAAAATGAGATGAATATAACCTACATTTCACTGTTATGGGAACTAACATTAACAAGTTGTAAAAATTAAATTAGGTGATGAATGGAAAATCCTTTGCATAGTGCTGGTGCTTGGTAAAAGTTCTAAAATGTAGTAACTCTTATTAATATTTTTATCAGTCTGGAAGCTAGACCATTTATTGTGAAAAAGGCTTCCATATCATCTTTAAACAATGTACAGATATTGCCTTCAGAAGGAAGTGAGGTGATACCTATATACATAAACATATGTATAAATAAATTGTATTGTTAGTTCTAATCCTCTTCCCTTTTCTATAACCATGCTCTTCCCCATCTATGCCTTGTCCTCCTGCTGAGGGATGCCTATAACTCCCCACTCCTGAGATATGCTGTGGCTAGTAGGAGTGGTGGAAATTATAAAATTAACACAGACTTGAAACATGCTGTGTGACTGGGTTTGCTTGTTCTTTCCCCTCTGCCATCCTTGTGAGAAGAATACGCCAGGCCAGCCCACACCTCAAGAGGCAAGTGATTTACCTGGAGCAGAAACATCCTCCTGTAACCCATTGGAGAGCACTATGGAGCCAACTACCATCTATTTCAGCCAACTCTCCATCAACCTGCAGACATGTTTGAATCCACAGAGTATGAATGTGACTTATTACGTAGCATTATTGTGACAATAGATAATTGATACAATATGTAGCATAGTATATGTGTATGTGTATACATATATACAATATACACTTATAATTTCATATAATATGTATGTATGTGGATAGGTAAGCATGGACAACTATAATTATAATATTTCCTACTACAGGTAATTGCTATACAGTATCATAAATCTTCAAAAAAATTTTAAAGGTTTTAAAGGTAGTAACCTAGATATTTAGAGGATCCTTCCTGGCAGGTAATAAACATTCATACCTCAATGATTTTTGAAGAGGTATTTCTTTGCCTTAGGAAGTTGGGGGATTGTGTACATAGTCTTGTACTGTATCTAGGTCACTGTATAGTATTCAGTGTGTTTCAGTGACTACATGGTATGGGCCAAACTATGCAATAGCAAATGATCATCATGACACATCTTCTATTGTGAACCTTTAGTTCCTGAATTCTAGTAGGATTCATTTCAATGGGATATCATCTTAATTGCCCCTTATAGAAGGGATTCTATTGAAAGTTACCAAGCCTTTACTGAAAATGTGGCTTCATAATAATCAGTATAGTTACCAAATTTTATGAACAGAATTCACACAAAAGTACATAAAAATTGGCAACATCATGTCAGAAATGGTACAGGAAGTAGTAAGGCAGGGAAAAAACATGGAGAACAGTATGAAGCATCAGAGGGAAAGGGGTAGAAGGACAAAGAAGGGGCTTTGTTAAACTCCAGGCACTTTTGTAGCAAATCACATGGAGGCTTTGGATGAAGCCATAAAAGTATGTAATCATTAAATGAGTCAGTAAATGCAAATCACAATAGCCCTTGGCATAGAAAAAGTGCTCAAACAATGTTGAAACTTTTTGTTTCAAATATTTGAAGCAAATAATTTATCCTTGAAAATAAGTATTTTCTTGTTACAGTTTGACATTTGAAATCAGCCTTTAATGGCATGAAGCATTGTATATTAAACACAGATGCAGAGTTATCACTTTTTAACCAAATTCTCCACAGACCTTGATGAGCACATGGTGACTTTTTCTATTCTTTCTTCTCCTTCTCCATATTTAGCATTTTGACAGCTACTTTTTGTGGGACACTCGGCCATGACCATGGAAGACACATAGAGGTAAAACCGTTTTCTGTCTTGCTAGAGCTCAGACTTTGGTTGAAGCGATGAGATGCAGATGTGTGCTAACCAGACAGTCAACAATGTCTTGAAAGACAAATAAATAACAGAGCAGTCATTTCCTAAGATAGAGAAATTATAAGAAATGGAGGGGTGTTTTATTTTAAATAATTTTTCTCACACACAATTAAAAACTAATTTGCCAGGTGATGAAAAAAATGTGTTGGGAGTCAATTCTAGTTAAGAATATAGTGGATTGGACTTCTGGTCAAGATGGAGGTGCAGGTAAACATGGCTTGCCTCCTTGCACAACCACAGCAAAAATACCATTACGCTACAAAACAAATATCACCCAGAATCATAAGGAAATTCAGCTGTGTGGAAATCTGACAACCAAGGAATTAAAGAAGCCACATTCATTCAGACAGGTAGGAGGGGCAGAGACATGGAGATGGGGGGAGATGTGCATGGAGGCATGGAGGCAGGAGACATGGAACTGGTTGTCATGTACCCCTTGTGGTGGATAAAAATCGGGAGGGATACCTCAGGAGCAAGGGATCCCAGTCTCATCACCTAGCCCAGGGTTCCAGTGCCAGGAAGACAAGTCCCCATAACTTCTGGCTATACAAACCAATGGAGGTTGGGGTGGTGGAAGAAACTACAGGATTCTCAGGAGTCTCCTCTTAATGGGCCTGCAACAGACTTAAGACACAGGCTCACTCTGTCTGGGCTTCAGCTCTGAGCAGCAGCTGGAAGGGCACCAGTGGCATATGGGGAGAAATTGAAGTGTGTGGCACCAGGGCAAGTGCTGGAGAAGAGTTTCCTCCAGGACAAAAATCCAGAGGCCAGGCAGTGGCATTGTCCCCTTTATGAGCCCTCCCCCACACAGAACCACAGTGTGCTGACACCATATTGAAGACTCCATCAACCTGGTTCATATGGGTTGCCCCGCCCTGGCGATTACATAAGGCTCCACCCCATCCAACTTACCAATGCACTTTTCTACAATAGGCCATACTACTAAGACAGGGAGTCAAAGAAGCTCTACTTAATACATAGAAACAGAAACAAACACAGGGAGGCTGCCAAAATGAGGAGACAAAGAAATATGACTCAATTGAAAGACAGAAGAAAAGTCAAAAGAAAAAAAAAAGAACTAAATAAAATGGAGGTAAGCAATCTATCAGTTGCAGAGTTCAAAACACTGGTTATTAGGATGCTCAAGGAACTCATTGGGTACTTCCAAATCATAAAAAAGATCCAGGCAGAAGTGAAGTTTACACTAAGTGAAATATAGAGAAATTTATAGAGAATCAACAGTGGAGTGGATAAAGCTGAGAATCAAATCAATGATTTAGAACATAAGGAAGAAAAAACATTCAGTCAAAACAACAAGAATTAAAAAAGAGTTCACAAAAATGAGGATAGGCTAAGGAGCCTCTGGGACAACTTCAAATGTACCAACATTCAAATCATAGGGGTGCCAGAAGGAGAAGAGAAAGAGCAAGAAACTGAAATCTAATTTGAAAAATAATGAAAGAAAACTTCCCTAATTTGGCAAAGGAAATAGACATACAAGTCCAGGAAGTACAGAGAGTTCCAAACAAGATGGATGCAAAGAGGACCACACCAAGACACATCATACTTAAAATGCCAAAGATTAAAGATAGAGAGAGAATTTTAAAAGCAGCAAGAGAAAAGCAGAGAGTTACCTACAAAGGAGGTCCCATAAGACTTCCACCTGATTTCTCAAAAGAAACTTTGTAGGCTGGAAGGGACTAGCAAGAAGTATTCAAAGTGATGAAATGCAAGGACCTGCAACCTAGAATATTCTATCCAGCAAAGCTATCATTTAAAATGGAAGGACAGATAAAGTGCTTCCCCAACAAGGTAAAACTAAAGGAGTTCATCATCACCAAATCATTATTATATGAAATGTTAAAGGGACTTATTTAAGACAAAGAAGAAGATCAAAACTATGAACATTAAAATGGCAATAAATTCACAACAATCAATAATTGAATCTAAAAATCAAACTAAGGAAATAAGCAGAACAGAAACAGGATCGTGGAGATCATTTGGAGAGTTATCAGTTGAGAGGGGGAATGGGAAGAATGTGAGAAAAGGTGCAGGGACAAATTGGTAGGTACAGAATACATAGAGGATGTTAAGAACGGTATAGGCAATGGAGTAGCCAAAGAACTTATATGCATGGCCCATAGACATAAAATAAGTGGGGGGAATTACTGCCGAGGGAATGGGGAGTATCAGGTGGAGGGGGGCAAAGGGGGAAAGATTGGGACAACTGTAATAGCATAATCAATAAAATATATTAAAAAAAAGAATATAGTGGATTGAAATGTAGGTCTTAGCCCTCTGTAGGAACTCTGTGCTCCACCTAAGTAAGTGAATCTGATGGCAGTTCAGAGGCATCTTGGATTTCGTGAGGATTGCATTCTACTTTTGCCAATTAGATACCCAGAACCATATTGGTGGGCAAATTCAGCCAGTGTTTAGATTCTGTTTTATTTATTCCCTTATCTTATCTTATCTTTGTAAATGACCTTAAGTCCTTATTTACAAGATGTAGAGTGAATAACTTCTAATGAAAACTGTAAGAAAGACGTCTATCTCCCACACCTTGAAACTTTCTCTGTTATAAAATGAGAATCTTGGATTAAGTTAAACTGAGCTTATATTTTTCTAGATGCCAATGCTGTGAGATTGCATGAATGAAAGAAGGGTTATCCAAGAATGACATGAAGACAAGCTGAAAGAGCATTAAATAAACTTGATTTGAAACCATGAGTCAAGTCAATGTATTAGAGGGTGTCAGTGTAAACACCTTTGCCAGGCTAGAAATTCTGAAAACACATCATCTATTTGGTTCTAAGGATAATTAGGTTTATAAATATGTAAATAGCTAAATGCACATAAATAAATAAAGGCCTTGTGTGGCATATATATAGTACATATGTGGTATATCAAATTTATCAATAATATTTATTGAGGGATATCAACTCAATCAATACATGTTTCAGTGAGGACAATTTTAAAATAACCAGCAATTTTAAGGTTTTATTGACCCATATCAAGCACATAATCTTAGAGAAAAGAAAGAATGCGTGTTCATTCCTTAACTAAAAATAAACCAACAAAACCCTAAAGAATCTTCCAGGCTTATACCATTATCTATTGTCACTTGTTAGTCAACAGGGAAGCTTCACAAAGGCAGGATTTGGGTTTCTTTGCGTCATTTTTTGGGGAGAGGGGTAAGAGGAAAGGGCCAGAATGGGGAAAGAAGTGAGAGGTGAATACGGTGGAGAAGAGAAACTTAACATAATGGCTCAGTAACAGTAACAGTGGATGTTACTAAGCAATGACTAGAGCTGCAAAGCTAGTCCATTTCTGAACTCTTCTCATGACCGCCTCACTCCAGATTCTAGAGAGAGTACTTTTATGGTCCTTTATTAAATCAATTTCAGTTACATTCAGCCTGATGATCTATTATATGTAAATATAAAACTAAAAATCTAAAAGAATATTGATTAAAAGTACAGAGTTGCTAAAATGTAAGGAGGCATAAATTAAAGGTAATTGGAAGACAGAGAAGAAAATAGGGGTATTGCTTTGACATCGAATTCCAGTGGGATGTTATTTATAAATAAGTTGGATAATCATGATCTTAGCACAAAATCAAAGTTACCATTACCACAATCACAACTGAAATGTGTAAGTCAGTTCAGGAAGCTTGCTTCTGAGCCGTGCATATGGAGTTTATTCCTCTAGAAATTAGCAAATTTTAATAATTACCAATAAGAATTTCATGTTATTGTGTTGATAAATATTTGTAGATCCAAATACATCAGTTCTATGGAACAAAATGGTGATAAAATATTTGAGACATAAAAGACTCTGTAATTACCTTGGGTAGAAGTGCTGGCATGAGGTTTTGGTAGGTCAAGGGAAAAAAAAATCATCTTTCTGAATAGGAACATCACAGAGAAGAAACCTAACCTTAACTGCATCAATATTTCTACTGAAAAAGGCTTTAGAAATTTTAACAGATGTTTCCATAGCTCGGGTTTGATGAATAAATGAAAACACATTGCATCAGTGCGGAGATGAGAAGGAAAGATGTCTGCAGCTTTAGTGATCTGTGGCTTTGGAATCAATTGTTCCATTTTTTAAAAATAAAACTCTTTTATTTAATTTAATATTTAAACTTGTTTGCAAGCCTGATAGGCAGTGAATGGTGGGCTTTAGGGTTATGCTGAGAGACAAAGGACAGCAGCTTGGTAATGCTAGACAGTGCGTTCACAGGTGGTAACTAGTTCAGTGTGCCGGGTTTCAACTACTGGGAATCGGAAACATCCAAGACAGGAGGACCTGAATGTGTTTTTTAGATAAAAATTCTGATTGGTCCTCATTTTATCTTCAGTGACACTACTGTTGTAAGAGATGTTCAAATTGGGAATTATTTAATCCTTTGTGTAGCCAAAGGTCCACAATCAAAAATCCACAGAAACCAGATCACACTGCTGTTTCCCAATGATTACCATCCCCAGACAATCCATCTGAAGTTTACTCTTATGGACAGTTGGAGATTCTGCTAATGTAAATCATTTGAACTCGCTGTGGGGTAAATGCTAGAGAGAGCCTGGGTGAAATAAATACCTGTTTCCCAAACTAAGCCTTGTTCCCAACTTATGCCTCTTATACCCCTTTCATGGGACCTGTAATATGGAGAATTCATGTGAATGTCTCTTTCCTGCTGAGAAATCAGGGAGGTAGGAAGGAGGTCATATATTCTGGCATTTTTCTAGCAAGATGAAAACAAGCTAGCCCCCAGTCACAGTGGACCACACAGAGCCACGGGGCAGGGAAGCTGCTGTACTTGAACAAAGTCACGATTTCCTAGAGGCTGAAGGGGGGATTTCATCTAAAATTCCTTTGCTGGCTTCATAGCAAAGACAATAAGAGTCACTAGTGGTGCCTGGCTCTTTTATTCTATCCCTTTGTTTACTTTTGACTAACATTTTACATTCCTGTATTTATTTTGGATTAATTAAAAAATATATAGCCATTGGCTCCTACACTGGAGGCTGACATAGAGGTAGCAATGAATATTTTTGATTGGATACCTCTTTGTTGAGGGATTGGCAAACCAGCACCTTCCTAGTAGGTTTTCAGGTTGTTCTGGTAACTCATGAAGTAAAAATGAGTCTCCCTCTGCTATGACCAAGTGAACTGGAAGCTATGTAAATGTTACTTATGTCTAGACTCTTAGATGTGGAAGAGAGACCCTGGACTTCACATTGAAGGGCTCCAGGCTACTGGATGACTTCTCTTTTCCTTGATGCCCTGCTCTAGCCACATTGCCACACAGGGTGCTTTTTGGCCATGTCACTTCTCTGCTTAACCTTCCCACATCTGTTCCAACCAGTGGCTTTCCACTGCAGTTAGAGCAAAATCCACACAAGATTCTATGTGACCTGACCCTTGCCTATATCTTTGAACTCAAGTGATACCCAGTTCCTCCAGGTCAATCCCCCCGCCCCCTGCCCCGAGGGCTTGGCCTTCTAGTTTTCCTTGGAATAGTTTTCTTCCATCTTTTAAAACCGCATCTCTAATGTCACCTCTTTGGAGACCCTTTCTCATCTTCATCCCTCTTATCTACACTATCCATATCATCCTATCACCTACTCTGTTTTCTTTCCAGCATCTATTCCTGTCATTTTCTTATTTATTTACTCATTTGCTTATTTGTTGTCTCTCTCAACAAGGAGAACTTAAACTCCAAGAAGGCAGAAACATCTGATATAAATGGTTACATCCTCAGTACTTAAAACACTTTCAGACACAAAGTCATCACTCAATAAAAATTTGTTGAATGAAGTAGCAGATAAATTATTATTGTCATATTATTCATAGACTGTAGCCAGAATAAGTGGCTTCAAATAGCCTCTTTTTATCTCTACTTCTACTAAATTCTGTGCTCTGGGCATGCCATGTTGCCTCCACCCCCTGCTGTCTCCACACATACGCACCCTTTGTCCAGCTTGCCCTTCGAAACTCCTTTTCTTATCATTTCCATCATCCCTCCCAGTCATCCCAGAAAGGAGTGAGTGCTTCCTCTGCTCTTCAAGTTGGAGCACTAGTCACACTCAGTAGTCAGAAAAGGTTCTATGTCTCTACCTAGAGTGTTCAGCACAAGACTTACCTCCTTGAGAGACTTAATGCCTCTTTGTTAAGCCAATGAATGTGTAAGCAGAATGTTTTCAAACATGCCAACTTTATTACCTTTCCATGTTGTGCATTAAACACCCGTGATGTTCCACAGGAAAGGCATAAGTCATCAGCCTGTTCTTTTTTTATCTCCCTGTTTAACCAGGTAATTAACACCCTTAGAAGTGCTCATGTTTTGCCAGGCTGCACCTGAGTCTTTGCATGGTTAATCTCCCTCTGAACTGCTCCAGGAGGTAGGAGGTGTTGGAACCATTACAGTGCACTTGACATACCTGAAGCTAAATTGCCCAGATCACTCAGTCAGTAAACCTGGGGACAGGATTTGAATCCAGACAGTCCCAGATGGCAGGGCCTTGACTGTTAATCACATAGCAAGTTCGATACAATTGCCACCAGCATTTTCTTCCTGCCCTTGCAAATTCAGTATGGTTACCAATATTTTACTTTAAAAATATGATGAGGTTTCTCCCCTTTTTGAAAACTTCTCTGACCTCATGAAAACCTAATGAATAAATTCGCAGCTCCCTGTTGTAGCAATCAAGCCCTGGTCCCAGCACATTTTTCCCATGGTTCCTCAAGATGAGCGCCATGCTCCAGCTATTCATAGCCTTTTGCCGGTCGCTGAACCCACCTGATTTTTTTCTCTTTTTGCTTATTTATCTTCTCTGAGTTCCTATTCATTCCTCTTGCACCAGCATACATTCTTTTTATGTTTTTTATCCTCATCTGAGGATATTTTTTTATTGCTTTTTAGAGAGAGAGGAAAGGATAGAGAAAGGGAGAGAGAAAAACATCGATATGAGAGAGAAGCATTGGTCAATTATCTGCCATACGTGACCTGACTGGAGATTGTATGCATCAGGACCAGCAACTGAATCCACAACCTAGGTACATGCCCTGATGGTGAATTGAACCCCAAATCCTTCAGTTACAGGATGACTCTCCAACCAACTAAGCCACACCTGCTAGGGCAGCACATATTCTTTGAGCCCCTCCTTGATGTGTCCACTGCATTTTATATTTACTTTGAATTGTATGTATTTTCTTTCTCTGTCTCTCTTAATAGACAAATTTCTGAGATCAGGGTCTGGTTGTTTATGACTGTCCCAGTGCCTAGAACAGGCTTCGGAACTTTCCATATTCTCAAAAACAAACAAAAGACTTGCTAAAAGTAAAGAATGCACACACCAGAACAGCTAACACTCAAAGAAGAAAAACACCACGTGTACAGGCTCTTTGGAATATCGTTCAGGCATATCTACTGCAGCTGAACATGCCATGTGGCCCTGTTCTACTGCTGAGTATATACACTAGTGAAAAGGGTGTTTTTGATCATCAAAAGACTCGTTCAAAAAAGCTTATAGTGGCATTATTTACAATAGCTGAAGACTGGAAATCACTCAAATACATTAATAATAAAATGCACAAATAAATTGTGGTCTATGAATACAAAGGACTATTATACAGCGATGAGAATGAACAAACTAGAATTTGGATAACATGGATGAATATTACAAACATATCTTTAAACAACAACAGCAACAAGTATGATACAAAAGAATACATCCACACTGGCTGGTGTGGCTCAGTGGATTGAGCACCAGCCTGCAAACCAAAGGGCTGTCAGTTCAATTCCCAGTCAGGGCACATGCCTGGGTTGTGGACCAGGTCCCCAGCAGGGGGTGCGCTAGAGGCAACCACACATTGATGTTTCTCTCCCTCTCTTTCTCCCGCCCTTCCCCTCTCTCTAAAAATAAACAAATAAAATCTATTTTTTTTAAAAAATAATACATCTGTATGACTCCATTTACAGAGAGTTTAATACTGGCAGAACAAATCTATGCAGTTAGACATCTGGAGAGTAGTTACCCTTGTGGAAGAAGTTGTGACTTGCAGGGGACACAAGGGGGACTCCAGGGTGCTAGTAATCTTTGGTTTTTAACCTGGGAGCTGGGTAGACAACTATGTTCAACTTTGTGAAAATTAATCACGCTTTCATACTTTTCTGTGCCCACTTTGTACTTCAACAAAAAGTAGAGATGGAGAGTATAAGAGGAAATGAGTAGGGAGGAATGAGGGAAGGAGAGAAAGAGAAAGGGAGAAATTTTATGAATAAATAAAGTTAATTAAAAGTTCTGCATTTTAATGAAATACCAAGTCCCACAATTTGCTTCAATTCTTTAATCAGAACTACAAGAACTGCATCTGAGTTGGCACAAAATCCTATTTAGTTGACTTGGGAGTTCTTTCAAGCCTTGTTTTACATCTCAAATTATATCCAAGTAAATTCTCCTTGTTTTTATAGCCCAAGGTGGTACCTCTGAGAATGGATGTGTCCTTCTAACCATCCACCAGCTACCAAGGGACAAATGAGCCATTCTAACTCATTCAGCTTAAAACATTTTTTTTTTTTTGATTTCCAGGGGATTCCTGATTGTCAGCAGTACTTGAAGGAGGTGGGTATGAGTAGATGCAGACATTTGTCCCTTTGCAGATGGTGGAAATGATAGGTACACATGCCTCCTGCTAATTTGCAGTGACTGGATTCTACTCATAAGTTGAGTATGACACTGCTCACATTGCAATGGCCTCATTCATGCGATTTCTTTAGTAAGTCACAAGGCTATATTTCTTCCCCATGTCATAGAAGCAGGATTTGAACTGTTTGTTGGCTAGGGTAGACATGTGAAGATCAAACACAAGCTTTGTCAAAGAGACGGTAATTCTCTAATGAGAAAAATGACTCTTTATTTCCTTTTCCTAAGGCAAGCAGGTGAGAATTTTAGGAGTTATGATAGTGTTGAATTTCAGATCAGGTAAACTCACAAAAGAGCCCTGCTGTGAATCAGAGTGTTTCATTTTGTGTGTTTTGGCAGCTCCTTGAAGGCAGAGAGTAAGACTCAGACTGTCAGTCATTGCGTTTGATGATGCTTAATGTTGGTGCTTGACATGAAAGAACATTGTGCATTTGATTTGAAAGCTCAGTGTGTGTGTGTGTGTGTGTGTGTGTGTGGTCAGTACATTAGAAATAACTTGAGGACAAAGAACCACCGGAAGAATCACAGGTCATAAGTCAGCAAGTAAAAATATTTGAATGACATCCCCTAGTTGCTAAGCTTTTCTAGAAAGGTACACACCTTTACTTTTATAGGCAGTTAAAAGCAATTGTGCCCATCCTATATGCTTATAACATTCATAAGTGTCTTTGTTGTGCATATGACACTATGTGTTCATATATAAATTGAATCGTCAGAGCCTCATCTATGCAATGGAAACATGTTAAGCAATGTTTTATTAGCAGAGTGCTCAACAATTGACCTAACTCTTTTTCCTTACTGCTTCAACAAAAATTTTCTTCTAGGGTGTTTAGAATTATTTGGATTCCTCACAGTACAAAATCTATCTCTTTTATTTTGTGCCTCAATAACAGTTAAAGTCAAAATGTTCCTGGGAAATATTTGCCCTTAGTTATTATCAGTTAAATGTTAATGTGCATAAAGTAAATTTTTTTTCCTGCAGATTGGTTTAATAGCAAAGGAGTACTACTGAGAGCTTGTGGGAGGAGTAAATTTCAAGGGGGAGAGGAGAAACAGATTTGCAGAAGAGTGAGAAATGTTAGCAATGTTCTTAATCATTTCAGAAGAGTTGCAGACTCCTTTTAGAATCTGAGAAAGACTATGGATTCCTGCCTCAGGAAAAATGCATACAGAAGCATGTAGTTATCAAATGCTGATGACCATCTTAGTTTGGATTCCCCCAGAACCAGAGACTTTGAGGGCAAGTGGTGATATGAACAACACAAGGAAGTGTATTGAAGTTGACATGGGTGGGGTGGTGGGGTGACAAGGCAGGCAGTAAAGGGTGGAAAGCACTTTCCACAAAGGTGACTTAAGCCCCTGGAGAAGTTCTGAAAAATGGTGCAAAACACACACCTCGGTATTATCCCAGCCAAAGACCTCAACACTTATCAGTAATTGGTTATGGCTGCCCTTGGTAGAACATGGATTCACAGGTGCATCTATTGGCAGTGTGCAGGGCAAAGTGGGTTCTGGCAGCACAAGGGCAGTCCCATGACAGAGTTGCAGGTGTTGGCCATGGGTAGTCACGCTGGTGTGTACAGCAAACAATGAAGACTGTATGGGTAGATAGACTTTGCTATAGATACAGCTCAGGTCCCCTATTCATTTGATCCCTTAAATGTCATCCTTAGACTAGTTTTTTTAAAGAATTTTGGTTGTGGACAAAAAGGCACCTAAAGGTTAGATGGCCAATTTGGAGATGACTTCACCTATTACATCTTTGAGAAGGGCCAAATTATATGCCCAACAGTATTTTCAACTTATAAAATTATTGCAGAAGGAAGGGATTCTGTGAGTCAGTGAACACCTTTAGAAAGATTGTAAAGAGTCCAGGGCAGTCTTTAAACTCCTCTGACTCACTGTTTCTCATAGACACAATCATGTGACCTCTCTTTATGAGAGAGTCTCAATCTGAGGAATGGTATAACCAAGGGCCTTATCATTCTGGGGAAGAAGGGTGCCCAAGTACATGATGCTATAAGACTAGTAGCTCCAACACCCCTGTATGACACTCTTCCTATTTGTAACCTCCTCTATCCCAAGCAATGAGTTGAGTCAACAGTGCAATCCTATCTCAGACTTTAGGAAACTGAGTCTGGAGCATCAAGTTGGTGTACCAGAATCACCCAGTGATTCACTGTCACAGTAGGAATTAGGTGCTAGAATACCTCAATTCCAGGGCATTCTTTAGCCCCCCAGGCCTCACCAGCTCCTCCTTGAAATGGGTGTTGTTAATAATAGGCCTGGTCCTCTCATGAGCCAGAATGACTTATTCACAACCTGCAGACAGAGTCATCCAGGGGAGGTGAGTTAACCCTTCCAGGACATCATTCCATGACAAAGGCTGGGCTAAAAGCCCTGGAAAAATAGCGTGTGTGCTGTTTCTGGATTCACCGCACTAGGATTGTGAGTTGTCTGATTTACTTTATCCTTGTGCCATTGGCATGTTGCTCAATGGTTTCGGTGTTGATGGACAGGGTCAGGAGCCCAGCTGAGGTCTCTTAAAATGTTTAGATGAGTGAAGAAATGGCAGATTAACCTGGGAAAATATTTGGCAATTCCTTATAATTTTTTAATATATTTGTATACTTACTGTACAACCCAGAAATCTTACTCCTGGGTATTTATCCAGGAGAAGTGAACACCTGGGTTCATAAAAAAAACCCTATGTGATTACTTATAGAAGCTTTACTCATAATTGCTAATATCTAGAAATAAGCAACTGGTGAATGGATAAGTGATATGCCTACAATATACTGTGGTGCACCCAATAAAAAGGATATCTACTCAGAATAAAAAAAATAACAAACTACTGATATTTGCAACAACATGGGTGAACCTCTACTCTAATACATTATGTTATGTGAAAGAAGCCAGGTACAAAAGGCTACATTATATACTCCCATTTATTTGTATTTTATAAAAAGCAAAACTATAAGGACAGAAAACAGATTAGTGGTTGCCAGGGCCTAGGGATTAGAGAAGAATTTGACTGCAAATGAGCAGCAGGAAGGATTTTGGGGGTGAGGGAACTGTTCTATATTTTGACTATAGTGATGGTTACATGACTATATGCATTGGTCAAAATTCACAGAATTATATATTGAAAAAAGGTAAATAAATTATACTTCAGTAAGCCTGACTTCCCTCCCCATCAATTAAGATAGAAAAAATGGTAGGTCCGTGCTAGGTCACAAAGGTGGTAGTGACATAGGGGAGGGAATTGGAAAGAGAGAAGTATCGTAAAAGCCAAAGAGAGCTCCAGCAGTAATATACTAATACGTCATGGTGTCTCTTTCAGAGCCAAAACTGTGGACGGCAGGAGCCCAGGAGCCAAAAACTTAGGCTTGGCCCATTCTGGCAATTACTATATTATTACTATATTTTCTCAAAAGCAAAGCCTCTCTCTCTCTCTCTCTCTCTCTCTCTCTCTCTCACACACACACACACACACACACACACACACACACACAGAATAACAAGCTTTGCAAAGTGCAAACATTTCCATTGCTGCCAAAGTTCAGGCTGAGGATGAAGCTCGAAACCTTGAATTTGTCCAGCTGTCATACCCCAGTCTCAGTCAATGCTGTGAATGTCCAGTTCTATCCCGAACATACCTACAAATACATCTACTTGGAAAATACTGGCACATAAAATTAGAGAGGTTTAAAGTGGGAATGAATACCTCAACCTACGGGTGGAAAAAACCTGTGCCCTGCTCCTTGTGGGCAACCCAACCTGTTTGAACTGCTAAAAACACTCAGGGCAAAACAAGGAGAGCTGAAAAAAATAAGCTTTTAAGAAAACAGTTCTCTCAATATTCCTAAGTTTAATGGCTCAATATTTAGCATGCGTTTCATAATGCCAGCTTTTTTTTGGGTGGAGGCAGGTAGGGGAAATGGGAATATAGTAAAGGGTTTTCAAAACACTTGCTATTTGTAAGCCTTCTTTTTTTATGTACCATAACACACGCAGCCTTCTCAGGCATGGGGTCAGGATGTTTCCTTGCAGTGGAATTGAACACTAATGAGGAAACTGGGTTAGGCTACTATGGAAAGTATGAAGAGCTCTGAAAATGTCAGGCCAGGGTCTGACAATGATTCCCGGGTTATTGGAAGAACTCTTTTTCCTTCCCCTTCTTTCCTCCAAGTTCCTGCCAGGATTCCTGCACTCTGATGCTCATAATGAATGACCAGGGGGTCCTGCACTCAACAGGCTTACAGTGTAGTGGGACAGACAGACAAGCAGATCGATACCCAGGTAAACCAATGAGCAATAGTCACAACAAAGTGAGACAAGGGCTGCTGAGAAGAGACAGAGCAGTCAGGAAGCCAACTGTGTTCAAAACAGAACTCCCCTGTTTGTCTTTGGTTCTATTGCGAGCTGCGTGGCTTTGGGCAAGCTTGTTAACCTCTCTGCGTCTCACATTTTTCATCTGTCAGTTGGAGATAATAATAGCACTGCCCCAAAATATGTTTGAGGATTAAATGAGAAACTTATGCAAAGCACTGTGACC
This sequence comes from Desmodus rotundus, assembly GCF_022682495.2. Taxonomy (NCBI): domain Eukaryota; kingdom Metazoa; phylum Chordata; class Mammalia; order Chiroptera; family Phyllostomidae; genus Desmodus; species Desmodus rotundus. The sequence goes on from NC_071392.1 coordinate 119,986,874, forward strand.
TGTGCCCAGCACATAGTAAGTGGTCATAAATGGTATTAGCTGTGACAGTGATTTCATAGGAAGGGAAGGGGCTGGGCAGAGGCCTCAAAGCAGCAGAGATGTTTAAGCTGAGTCTTCAAGGAAAGGTAAGTACAGGCCACATAGACACAGAGTGCCTGCTTGTGGGGCTGGGAGAATATTTCAAGCAAGGTTGTATGTGGGAAAGGGCCTAATGTATTTAGGTTAAGACCAGAGTAAGACCTTTGGGGGACCTAAGGAGTGATGGGACCAAGGTACAGAGCCCCTCCCAAGTGCAATGTGGTATCAGTCAGTGTTAAACCATAAAGTACGTATGGACCACATTCCTGACTGATTTTTCACAACTAGATTGGATGCTTTATTATGAAAGGTGAAATCTCATATTTCTTCAACAGATTGTTGCTTTTGTTGGTGTTGCTAAGGAGATGTCCCGATTCACCAAGGTTTGACCCCTGGTAAGTGCACATACAAGTGTCAGTCAGGGAGTGCATAAATGAGTGGAACAACAAATCAATCTCTCTCTCTCTCTCTTTCTCTCTCTCAAGTCAGTGAATAAAAAAATTTAAAGGGATACTGACTCTTCCTGTGGGATCACCCAGCAGTCAGCTGTGGATGGAGCAGCTGGGGGTCTTGGAGGGTGGAGACTGAAATGTGGGCCGACACCAATTGTGAAAGGGAGGTCTTTGGAGTCTTCCAAGGATTTGGACAGGAAAAATTTGGTGAAAATTTTTGAATTTGTTGAATGACATTGGAAGGTAACTCTGATGGCCTTGTGGGGAATGAATTTCAGTGGCAGTTTCCATTCTGAATGAGGGGCATTGGTAGGAGATCAAACCATTGGAAAAAACCTGTGGTTGGCTCCTAGAGGGACAGGATCAGGAATGGGTTGGGAGATCCAATGAGTGATAAAATGAGAAGAATCCTGGGATAGAAATTATTGGGAGGCTATTGAAATATTACCTCATTAACCTTCTTATTTCTCTCTACTCACATTCTGTCAGGTTTAATTTCACCCTGTCCCACTGATATGTATTGATATATTGTGGGAGGGTTGATATATATATTTCATATGGAAAATAATACAATAATAAATAAACAGTAATACATGAATAAACTCTGTTTCATGTCCTCACAACTGTAAACTACTTTTATCCCACCCTGTGTATATGTGTGTATATATTTCATTTATGTGAAATAAATTGCAAAATATATACAAATATTCTAAAAGGCTATTTTACACTCACATCAACCCAATCTAAAAACAGAAGCTAGCCTCCTTTTAATTCCTTTTGAAGTCCAAACTTGGGGCATCATAGAGACAGGAGAGCCAGGTGAAGGTGGGAGCCTTTTGACTCCTTATGTGCACTGAGTGGTGTGGGACCTTACAATCAGCCTTCTGGTCTCATGTGTACTTGGCAAGGATGTTGCAATCTCATCTCAGTTTGGAGCCAACTCTCTGCTTGTTTTTGATATCTAGAATTTCTACTTCGGTTTTCTGTTTGTTTACTAAGTCAGATGCGCACACATGCACACAAAACCAGAATGAAATAAGATTCAGGGGAATGTGGCCACCTAAAGATTTCAGGACTAGGTAGAAGCTACCAGCAACCTACTGTGTGTGTGATTTGGTATGGTTGTTGTTTATGTTTTTATTCACAATTCAAGTTTTTTAGAGAGGGGAATTTGAGACTCTCATGACTTCCAAAAACATCTGTAAGTTCATGTATGGCTATGGAACCTTTTAGGCAAGTTAATCTTTCTAAGTTTCAGTTCCTTCATCTGTAAAATGGCAATAAAAACTGCACCTATCTCCTAGGGTTACTATAGGGCTTCACTGAGCTCATACATGTGCCTGATGTATAGTAAGTGCTAAATAAATGTTAGCTAGTGTTGTTCTTTTTTTGTTTTGTTTTGTTTTTAACTAACACTTCCTCTCGGGTTCACAGTCCAGAGGAGAAGCAAACAGAAATCTTTACAACATAATGATAAGTGCTGCAATAGAAGTGAGTGCAAAGAAATGCAGATAAGGGAGTGAACAGGGAGGTGAGGAAGGCTTCACAAAGGAGAGGTGAACTTCGATCCGTATCCTGGAGGAGAAATCTGGTTTCAGCTAGTGAGGAAAGAAGTCACTGCAGGCAGAGGGAGTCGCCTGTGCAGAAGATGATGGCACAGAAAGGGGCTGATGGTGATGAGCCCACAGGGTTTCATGTGTGGTGGTGAAGGGGAAAGCGATGCGGGTGGGTTGGGGGCACGTACAGTTCCATGCAAAGAACATCAGACCAGAGTGTACATCTCCATATATTTGTGGATATCTGAGTCTTTGTTTTTCTGTGAAATTACATTCTAATGTTGAACATTATTGCATTAGTTATAGAAAAGACATAAGGAATATCCCTCCACCCACACATGCCCATTTCTGTAACACTGATAACCAATGATATGTCTCCAGGGGAAAGAGCTTCAAATGCAGTCAGACTACTAGGATATGAGTTGCTGTGATGCCATCAACAGTGACAACCAGAGCTACTTGGGCATTGACCATGAATTCAGGGCTCCCAAAGTCCCAATGGTCCTATTATAGTATAGAATATGCAGTGTTGCTTCTTATGCATGTCTCACCCAAGCTGGATGTAGTAAGAAAGTTCAAGGTCTATGGACTCTGAAAGAATTGTGCTGTAATCCTGGCTCTGCTCCGCTGCTTATTTTTTATTTGATCTACAGATCCATTCTCTCTACCTAACTGCCCTACTCTGGTATCAGGAGGCTGACCTCTCTAGTCTGTACTCCAGGCTCCTTCACCCTCTGGATGTGTTTGGGTTCAGGCAATGAGAGGGGTCAGCAGGATGTGGGCAGGCAAGGAGAGACAGAGAGGCTGGGATATTTGTTCCTCTTCCTTCCCAGATTCTTTCTGGTTCTGGTGGTGGCTGTGCTTCTCAGTGGCTACAGCTCTTGCCAGGTGGCTCCTCTTTGCTCCTGTCCTCACCAGGCTCTGGTGACATCCATTTCCTCTTCAGACCCCCTTCAGCTCCCTGCTGTCATCAGTCCCAGTGCCTGGTCATCCCTGTTGGTTCCTTTAGCTCTGGCAACACCTCCATAAAGAGCCCCTTTATTAAATTACTCTCAGCTAAATCCTTTTGAACAAGCATGTCATCTCTTTTCTGCTGAGACCCTGATCAAATCAACTATATACTAGTTGTACATGACTTTGTCCAAGACCCTTAACCTCTTGGAGTCTCAGATTGCCCATATGCAAAACCATGATAATCATGTTCTCTGCCTTGTGAGTTTATTTGGAGGAAATGATGAGATCAGGTGTTTTGACATATTTTTAAAGTCTCTAGTGTGGTGCCTGACACACGAAAGGCCCTCAATAAATATTAACTACCAGTGTCATCACAAGTATTGCTAAAATTATCATTATTGACATTCAATAGAATTGAGGGATGTCAGATCTGGAAAGTACCTGGGGCATTGCCAAGAACAACCCTGTTATTTTATATTTGAGGAAACTGAGGCCCAGAATGCTTGCCCAAATTCACACAGCTAATTAGTGGCAGAGCTAAGGATAGTATCAGTCCACATTGAAAGAAAGCCAGCTGTGTTTACATCAATTCCATTTAACTTCTTTAATGATGGTGTTGATTCCTTCAGTGACGTCGCCCACTTGTTTTAGAATGAGTTACATAAGCTCGACTCCCTCCACTAACACTTTATTTGCTCCCTCTGAGAAGAGCATCATGCTGTCCCAAAATAAGCAAGAATTCAAGAGAAAACCCCTGTTTCATTGCTCCTGCTTCCTGCTGCTGACTCATTTACTCCTGGGCCTCTGAGCTCTTGTACATCAATCACCCATTCCCAGAACACGCTGGTCCGTGTAGTGTCGTCACAGGCTCAGGCTGGGGGAGCTCAGCAATGCCACCACCCCCAGAGGCTCCTGCTGCACTGCAGAAGGAGGCCACTTTCAGGTTCCCTGCTGCAGTCTGCTACCCAGCTAATGATCGCTGTCAGCTACTGCCTTTTGCTTTTTAGAAGCCATGTCAGGACATCCCAGGTCGACACAGAACCCAAGCAGCTATGCCTTTCAACCACACGTTTTTGAAACAACTAGGTGAAAAGTGAACATGTGCTCTGTTATCCTGTCTCTGGCACTCAGATCTTTGCAAGTTTTCAACAGATACACAGATAGCCATACATCTTAGCTTGGTGATACCCACTCCCAGGGTAAGTGAGGTTTACCTGCCCAAGGTTAACTATGAATGCTTAATTTTCTTTTCCCCCCTTCCACAGTAATAAACTTTAAATTACCTTAGTCCCTTGCACCGTCACATGACTGCCAGTGCCTGGGTGACATCACCTGATCTTACTGCACAGAAATCCTGTTTTAGCAAGATGCCCAAATAAGTGGTGGATTCAGGGGAAAAAATATTAGTGAAACCATTTGTTTCACTGAATTAACAAATCCGTTCAGGTAAAATAGATGCGCCTGTAGGCCAGAGCATGAAGCTGAGTGCCTTGGTATGACCCCTCCTGCTTTCATTACGGGGAGGGCTGAGGTCTCCGAGACCCTTGAAGGAGCTGCTTGGGCGGAAGGCAATGTTTTCTCCCAGCAACTTGTTCTTCACCCCATTCACTGGCCGTGTGACCTTCTCGCCCCCTTCAACCCAGCCACAAGAAATTTTTACCTTATCATGCTTAAAAGGCTCCTTTTTCTTGTTTCTTTCCTATTTGTAACATGTGATCTAATGAAATGATTTTTTTTAATGGGGGGCATTTGCTGTAGCATCTAATGGGCAGAGATGAAGAGAAAACTAAAAAGTAATGAAACATATTGAGAAAAATCAGTGTGAAAATTTCAAAAGTGGAAGAAAGAAACTATCTCCAGCACACCTACTATGCGCCTTGCATTTTCACATGCATTCATTTGGTTTTTGTAGTAGTAACCCTGTGAGGTCTGTGCTACCAAAGCACCTGTGTGCAGCGCTGCAGGTTGTTTTCTAGTATTAATGCATCACCGTGCGGCATGCACTGGTCATCCTAAAAATATGTCCAGACATCTTGTAGAGATTTAGTGTGTGATGGTGGTTGTGGTAAAGGTGGCGGTCCTGGGGTGTGTGTGTTTGTGTCTGGATCCTTCCACCATTTGCCCACCAGCACTGCATGAATCGCCAGCCCTGTCAAGCCCCTTGGAAACCCCCATGCTCTGTATTAAACAGTAGGGCAGTAGCTCCCGCTGCTCCCGCTAGTAACCAGGAATTCTCCATGTCGCACCAGTTCTGTTCCTTAGGCCAAAAGGTGACTTAGAAGCTTTCACACTATAGTTCTGTTTTGTTTCATGTTAATATGCCTTAGGCATTTTGTATTCAAAGAGAGATAAGAAGACCGGAGAGAAATCAGTTCCAATTTCAGCAAGACATAGTGTGACTAGTAGCATTTGGGGAAATTCTAAGTATTTGAGTGGCAGTGTCTTATGGTTAAGTTCAGTGTCCCATCTCAGAGGTGAAAAAACGGAGGCCCAGGCAACTGAAGCGGCTTGTTCAAAGCCACAACGTCTCTGGTCTGTCTCCTGGGGTCTCTCTTCTGCACTGGGAGGCTTGTGTTCTCTCTCATGCCCTGCTGGCTGAAACTCCCTTTGTGAGTTTGGGAAAGCCACGCAATGTCTTGGTTGCTCTCCTTATGTCCCCTCAGATGCAACCTCTGCCACTCCTTGTCATGCTCTGTGTCCAGGAAGCAAGGACCCCTTCCTTTGCCCCCTAGCTTTCAGCTGCTGCCAGGGAAAGGTCGGGGCATTTGTTCTTCATGTTCCTCCAGGTCAGGTTATGGTTCTCTCATGGCTGTGTTCCTCAAGAGTGGCCATGGCTCTCTCCATGGCTGCTTTTCTTGCTGCATTCCAGTCACGTTGCATCCTCCTTCCACACTGTGTTTGGGAGTAGAAAAGGCTCCCCACTGCTGGTAGTCCCTGGATCGCTCACCAGTCTATTTGTCTTCCTCCTGTCTACTCTTCTGAGTGCAGTCCCTTTATTGAAGTCCTTTCAGTTAAACCAGCTGAGTGGGCTGGAGGCTTCCTGCCAGGCCAGAGGAATACACTTATGGCAGAGATTTTTCCTTTGAGAAATGGTGGTAAAAAACTGTCTACTTGGGGTTTTGACAAGGGCCACATATGTAAACATGCTAGGTCTGGCCCAGGTAAAGGTGTGTTTTGACCAGCAGTCATGCCAGGGTTTTGGCACAACCACAGCTTATGCTTTAACTAGATTTTATGTTGATATATGACAGCAGGACCCCGATCATCCTTCTCCATCTTTCAGGCTAGCTAAATTGATACCTCTTGGCTGAGTCTTCCAGTTTTCATTCTGAAGGCAGTGAATCGCAAACCAATTCCTTGGTCTAGACGCACAACAGTGAGACATGCCACATTCTGCTTTTATACCCCAGACAGCTGTTAACATTGATCTGCAAAGGATGCTCTGCCTCTCCTGCCTCCACCTTTTACTTGAAAGCCAAACCAGAGTGACTCACTGGTGGCTTAATGCAGCAAAGAAGGGAAACAAGTTCTCAACAAGCGTGGTGTCACCGACTATGCTCCACTTAGAGTTCTGAGCCCAGGAGTTAGGACCATCTTTGGGGAAAAGATTAATGGAAAAGTCCTCTCTAAGGACCCTGCTCCACAGCACTCACTCCACTCTGCCAACCTTCACCCTGTGGCATGTGCTTCTCACATTGCCCCTTCTCTAGAATACTGACCCTCAGCCTTCCAAGGACTTCCCCAAAGACCATCCCACACCCTTTAATGTCAGTCGATTAAACTCAGTAAAATTCTACTGCCATCTATGGATACTTACAATGCGCAGGTGCCATCTCAGGTGTGGGGAAGACAAAGTGATCAAGACATGTTGTTACTTCGTCTGTGCCAACAAATACCATTGTGGTTATCTGTGAAGATACTTGTTCAAGATAAACATTCCAAACAGCGTGCTAATCAGTGAGGGCCCTTCTAGTTGGTTCCGGCTATGCTTTGTTAGTTGTTAAGAGTGAGGATTTTGGAGCAGTGTGCCCTGTGTTCAAAATCCGTTTGTGCCACATACTTGTCCTGTGACTTTGAGGAGGTAACTTAACCTCTCTATTCAGTGTGTGCTGGAGCTGGCTTGAGAAAACTAACTGTGCATAACTCTTCTCAACTCTGCAGTCACCGATATCATGTTGGTAGTTTAAAATCTTCCATGATATAGTGAAGATTTAGCCCATAGAAACTGGCAAATGTTATACGTCGGGGCTTTTTGGCCTGGAGAGTCTGTTGTTGACATGCACCAGCACACTGCTGCCTCTCGCCCCGTATTTCTTTGCCTCTAGACTAGACCTAGACAGTACCTGCTTCATCAGGTTGCTGTGAGACTTAAATGATGCTGAAGACGTACATGTCCCATGGTGTTTGCTAAACATGTATGACCTGCTATTGTGATTATTGTCCTAGTCAGTGGAGTTTCTCCCTGTGTCTCCTTTGGGTGATGATGCAGCAATCAGGTTTTCTAGAAGTTTCAGGCTGCCCTGGCCAAGAGGAATGAAGTTCTTTCCACATCCCTATCTAGAATCCTCTAAGATGCTGTTTTATCAAACAAAACAAACAAACAGTATTCTTTGCTTGGGAATGACTCAGCTTTCTTTTAGAGAGGCACAGTTCTGCTTCCCAGGAGTCAAAACAGTGATTAGCGAAACACGGAATAACCCTCTTGACTCCTGGTGATCATCAGACTGCTGGGGAAGGAAGGACCTTGTTGATTAAGTGCTGACCTGCAAAAACCACCAGCACAGGTGCCCAACAGCTTCATTCTTGAGAAGCTGGAGTTGAGTTTCTGGGGTTCCTGGGGTTGGGAGGGTTCAGGACATACTGCAGGGTAATAGGAAGGACATGGGGTGAGAAAAAGGTTCCTGCCAAGTCACTGAGAGACACATGATAGCTCAACTGGGAATGGAGAGTCAGGTTTAATATTGTTTCTGCTCCACACTTAATAATTGAGGTCAATGGTTTATCAAGTCGTCACTGAGGGCCACGAGGAGGCCAGGCATCTAAGTTCAGAAAGACAGCAATGAAGACTGAGGCTGTGGGAAACATAATCAGAGAGTAGAGCAGTACCTAAACAGTACCTGCTGATGAAGCTGGGAGGCATTCCAAAGACCCCTGACCCTTGACTTTTCACTGTGTCAAAATTCTCACTATTACCTTAGCTATTGAAGAAGCTTTAGAAATATGTGCCCTCCCACCAAGTTAAGGCAAAGTTGCCTAAGAGACAAGTATCTCATTGGTACAGATGCTCCTATCTGATCAGTTACCATCTCTGGTCCCATGACTGGAAGCAGGCTCTACAAACTGCACCCTGGATGCTCATGCTCTCTTTAGGTGAGATGTGCATGTAATGAAAGGTGGAAGAAGACTTGATTTAAGATTTGCTTTTGGTGCAATGGGCAGCCAAAGTAGGGACCCTGGGAAGTTGGAGGGTGTGTGTTCTGTGTGGGAATAAGGTGCAGGGTGCAGGGAGGGCAAAACGAGGCAGGAACCTGGCCAACATGCAAGATGTGAGCTGAAGGCCACAGTGGGGCCGCAGGAAACACAAGGGACACAGCTGCTTGCTAGACCTTTTTCCCCGTGCTAACTGATGAGGTAGAAGGCTCAACAGGAAAGAAACTTCTGATAGCAAATGGGGTCAGAAACGGGAAGGGCACTCAGAGGGCAGTAAGCACAGTGAAGCTCTGTGGCCTTGTCGGCAGCAGGGAGGAGAGTGTATTTTTGGCTTGTGGATCTTGTGAGTAGAGAGAAATCAGGAAAGGGAAGCTGAGCGTTTTAATCCTACAGAGATCATGGGCTAATCGTACCCTATTTAGTGCTTGTAAGTGAAAAGTTGTCAAGGCTTTTTGATAGCCTTGAAACCGCAGGCATTAGTAGATAGATGGCCTGATCTCAGAGGGAGGTGCATCCATCATCCACGCCGCCTGTTACATGCGCCCCACTTTTACTCCAAAGAAGTATCAGGTTAATTAGAAGTGCTCGCCAATAGTGCTCTAATTTAGCTTATATCCTCTCAATCTCTCTCTTCTCTCTCCCTCTCTCAAAATCCCACCCTCCCTCCCTGAAAGACATATGACGTTGGACCAGGGATTTTGATCTTCCAGAAATCACTTTAGCATGCAGGAGAGAGGCAGTCCTTCCTCCACCAAGGAAATGTATATTGAATGCACTTAATGTCAGGCATATGCCTCACACTGGGGAAGCAATGGTGAAGGGGGAGACCCAGAAGGGGTCCTCTCATGTGTGCTACCTTTTGTCTGGCTTTTCAGTAGACTTCAGGGTGGGCCATCATGGCTCCCTAACTCACCTCCTCTATTTTTCTCCCTTGTGTTCTGGGAGGCAAAGTAAATTCAAATCTAAGGTGCAGGGTAGAGTAGTTTTCTTTCTAAGGATTCACTCTTTCTTTCTTTCTTTCTTTCTTTCTTTCTTTCTTTCTTTTTTTTGCCCCTAATTTGGCCTGCCACTCACTCCACTTTGAATCAACACCTAAGAAATATTATTTTCTCATGTGTGAACTGATGAAAGCTTGTGGATCATGCCCCTGAGACCATATAAGGAATCAATGAAACAATGCATAGAAAGTACTTATGTCGTGCCTGACACTTAGGCATCACCCAGTGGGTGTTGTTGTTGATATTATTTAAAATGGTTGAAACATGTATTGGGTATTGATCCACGGACATGTTAACATAGTCAGGGACCAAGATGATATGCATATTGCTGAATATCTGAAGAAAGGTAACCTCCTTCTCAAAAGATTTGCTTATTCCTGTTACATAGGTCTATTCACACTTCAGACTAGATTGCTGAAAAACTTCAGTGAATATCCAGTTTTTAGTTTTATCACAAATCTACCTCATATGCCTATGTTGGAAGGTGAAGATGGTACAGTTTTTTGCTTTGAGAGAAAGGAAAGAATGTAAATGAATGAATGGATTTATTTGGGAGAACAACATTTTCTTCTGGGCTTATAACATGTGGCAAGATTTTTATTTCATTTTAGAATTTTCAGTTGGACTTTTTTTCTTTTTAAAGTGCATCTTCAGAGGAAATAAATCTTTCTATTGACATTGAATATGAGTCATAAAAGAAGTGTTCCTACTTTCCTTTTGAGGGATTTTTTCAGCTGATTTTTTCCCATTATGTTTTAGCAACAGGAAAATATGGACTTTAAGCATCCACCAGGATGTGATAAAATGGAAACATATATCCCCTGTTTATCCCTTATTGCAAAGCATGAGAAAACTCACAAATCACTTATAGACTTTCTAGAAAGGTTGATTGCCAAACAGCCTCCTGCTCCCTTTATTTTTCTAAAACCAAATGGGTATTAATGTTTCAAGGAAGCAAGGTTGATAAAAAGCAGCTGATGGAAGGCCCACATTACATATGGGTCAGTTATTTTTATTGCAGAAACACTAGAGAGTGGATGAGAGACGAATCAGCATGCACGGAAGCCTGCCTGCACCTGCACACGCTCCTTGGCCTGAGCTGCCAAAGAGACCAACATGCCAGCAATTGATTGGAAATCCCATGTCTCCCTTCAACCAGGGCTACATTTGTGCAAATGCAAGTTAATGATTGGGCATAGTCAATGACATATGAGTTAAAGATATTTATCAAACCTTTGGAAAATTAAGTGTCCTCCCCAATTTGGTTGAGAATGCTATGTACAAACCAACTTTTAGAATCATTCAGTCTTTCTTCAAGATCTTCGAATATATTTTGACAAAGTCAAAAATTCTGTTTTGTATCCTCAGCACCCACAGCATTGCTTAATGTTGAGTAGGGACATGACAAACTACGGTCTGGAGGGGACTCCCATCAGCAGCTCAGGTGCTCAATTATGTTTGAAATGAGCCTGATTAGGATGCTTGACTGTCATGGCCAAGGTTTCTATCTCCAGTCAAAGTAGTTGCACCCTGAGGAAGTGAAATAATTTGGCCTCCCTGGCCCTCCATTTTTTTCCTCTGCAAACGAAACTATTGGACTTTATTTGGTTATTTCCAGTTCAGTGAAGGAGAGTGGTCAAATCCATGTTTTGTTGTCAAGACATTCCTTTTTTTTCTGTGTGAGTTACCTGGTTTTTAGGTTCTTCTCCTTTTAAATTTTTCTCCTGTTCCTCCATCTTTCCCATTGTTTTCTACTTATAGTCACCCACCAGAAAATATATGAAGGCAGGTAAAAAAATACATTTCCTGCCTTAATTCTATTGTTTAGTGTATCCCCCAAAAGATCTTATTGTAGAAAGGCTGTTCAGATGCTGAGTTCCCTGTGGGTTTCTATTTTTATTGCTCTCTTTGACTTATATCTTCATGTTCACTTCACATTTGGCTATAATTTCTTTTACTGTCCTAGAGAAGATGAATAATATACTAACACATGTTCTTTTAGTTGGGCATTACCAAAAACTACCCAGTTTTCCCTGAGATGTCTTGCTCCCGCCACCTTGCAGCATGGCTATTTTAATTATTTCATGTGACTATTAATCATGTGCCTAAAGGAAATAGTTAAGCCTTGAGACAGTATTCAGCTCAGCAAATGTTCACTCATCATCTCCCATGTGCCTGACTCTGGTCCTAAGTATATAGAGGGTACAAAGATGAGTATGTCAGAGTCTCTGATGGAGGAGCCAGAAAAAGCTGAGTGAGAATTTACAATACCTATGCACATGTTTAAGTAAGAAAGGCTGAAAACACTTGGAGGATTTAAGCAAGGAAGAGACTATGTATGTGTATGGAGGTGAGGTGTTTGTTGAAGTCTTTGGAGTTTGACAAGGTAAAAACTTTCCATACACATCCTTGAGTGCTGGGTATGGAATTCAAACCTTCCTCTCTTGGCAATGGGGTGTCATGGAAGGCTTTTACACCAGGAAACCATGGCCTTACTGGGGCTTTGGGGAAGATGAATCTGGTGGGAGTATGCAGGGTAGTTGGCAGAAGGGGGAAGGGGGAGGGGGACCTGCAAGGAGCCTTCTCTGAGTCCTGCTCCTGGTTGTAATGCTTCTTTGCCAATCCCCACTCCATGTGGTTGGAGCAGCTCACAGCTGTAAAAATGTGTTGACCCAAGAGGTTTAATATTAACCAAAGTTATAGTCAAAGTCAATTTGGAGGATTCAAGAAAAAATCTGATGCTAATAGAGAAATAGAAGTCAATATTTGTAATGTGAGTCACAGGCTCAAAATAGAAAAGTAACACACATCACTGCTGCAGCTCCCAGAGGGCTGTGGGTTACACGGGGCAGCAGATCTGTGAGCCGGGCTTGACCACCCTCTAGGGCTATTTTAACTTTCCCTCTGGCCCCTTCCTCTAATTCCTAAATTCCAGAGCATGATATTCTAGTGGAATTTACCAAATAACCATCCCAAGTGAAGTCATGGCTCCTTTTGAGAGGGTCAATGGAAAAAGATTTTTTCCCCAGCTGTGTAACCTTTCTCTCTAGTGATGTGACATGGAACTAACTTATCATGATTTTATTTTGTAGCCCACACTTCATTCCATAGTGGTTATCATTGTTTAAGTCCTAATCTCTGTCTGTTGCCTATTTTGGAAAAGGCAAAGAGGAGATAGAAATCAGTATATTCTGATATTTTTGGTATATATTTATATGTATTTAAGATTAAAGATGATAAGACAAGGAAGAAACAGCAAATGGTAATGACGGATGGATGGGACCAGGGCGTGGTTGACTGGTAACTGGTGATCAGCGTTGGGCAAGTAGCTTCAATGCTCTGTCTCTGAGTTAAACATTTTTTCTTCCTTCCTATCCAGACCTGGTCAAGATTAGGTAGTTTATCATAAGTCACCAACCCCTGACCCAGCATCTGCTTCCTCATCAGCACAATGGGCATAACTCCATCTCCCTCCCAGCATGTCTGAAGAACTAATTAATGCTTATGAGGTGTTTTGCGATCACTGATAAAAGGCACTCTACCTGCCCAGGGTGTCATTACATTATTTTATTTTCCTCTTCATTGTCAAGATTTAGCCACTGATAATGTAGAAACGAGGCAAATTTGTTAAATATGTAGTGTGAAGGCCATCCTAACAATTAGGTTTCTATTGGACTAGACATTGCGCTTGAACTATGTACATAAGAAGTGCTGAACTATGCTTGGGAAATCTCAATTGCTTTCGGATTTGACTATCAGGTTACATTTCATGACTCTACTTAGACCTCTTTTGAAATGGTAACTCATCAAGAGCACAACATCTGCACCCATTACCCATAAGAATGGACTCAGTACCTGGCTTCAGAAATGCCCACACTACATCTGACCCTTTGCAGATTTGTCTCTGTTCCCCTAGAAGACTGCGTATCTCTTTGGACAATAGACAGGATGTACGTTAACTGGTAATTTCAGTTTACTATGTTCATGTGAAAATTGGATAGTCACCAAACCCTTCAGGATAGGATCCTCCTCTTACAAAACTCAGAACTGTGATGCATGTGAGGCAAAGATTAAGAGGGCTTCTCCCCTACCCCCACCCCAAGGAAGGGACACTGGTCTGAAGGCTTGCATGGTTATTACAGGGTACTTCCATCAGATCTTTCGAAAGCAAGGTGGAGATGACCAAAGGGCAGAAGGTCGCCTACGTAATGAGATCCACGTGAAACATTAATTAAAATGGAATGCTAAAGGATACGTATGTCCTGACCACATAATTCCCAATAAAATTACTCTAAGTTGATCTTCATCTTCCTTGAGATGTTCCAAAAAGCCACATCCCATTTTCTCTAGAATTCCTTATAAGTTCATGCTTGCTAAAACTCAGGGGATCAGCAAATGTCTTGAAATGAATTCAAAATATTATCCACTTGTACATTTTTTGCTGGGGAGATAGTTTATCCTTCTGTCACGATATTCCTAACATGGCTTGTGACCTTGAGGAACCACTGTGCCATATGAACTAGTGCAGAGGAATTGTGTGTATTTGAGGAAAATGTGAGCGAAATTTACATCCAGTACAGATTTATCTCTACATGCAGATTAAGCATATTATTTTAAGATAATATTTGTGTTTTCCTTGATGCCACCTCCTGATTTTTTATTGTGCTGGAATCCTTATCCAATCATAACTGCTCAACCAAAGTCTGAAGTTGCATACAAAGTATATGATCTTTTACTTACTTGGATATACAAAAAAGTATCCTATGGGGTGTGTCAGTGACAGCCCTTCTCAGTAGAGAGCAAAGATCATTTCTTGGAATTAGGCCTAAGGTCGAAGGGGGAGGGGACAAAGGCTCAATGTCAAAGTGGGCCCGAACCCATACATTATAATCAGTTTCCATCTCCCATTCTGCACCCTCATGCAACATGCCACATATGCAATTTTACTGAGAGACAGACTTTAGGAAAAGGACAGGTAGTACAGGCTAACACTGTAGGTCCTGGAACAATGTAGGGGCATACAGAGCCAATGAAAATAACACTTAAACTCTGAGTTGAAAGAGTAAGTTGGGGAAGACCCAATGGCCCATATTCATACAAATGTCTACAGGGTAACCCAGACTGAAAATCAGGGCTGGAGACAGAGAGGGAGAGTGGGGATCACTTCCTGCCACAGTTCTATTAGGAAATGGTCTGGATGTCTTTGGAAAATGAAAGCTTCAAGCTCTCTGTCTACTGCATGAACAGTGAATGTGCCATAAACGTGTGCACCCAGGGTATGCCCCAGGCCATGTCTTGAGTGGGCTTGGATTAGCTAAGGCATATTATTTAGGTACCTGTTCTGGTGAAGAGAGAAAGTGAGATTGAGCTGGGCAAGAATTTAGGGGCCACCTTACATATCTGTGGTTTCCAGTGGTCCAAACCACAAGGTCTACAGAGATGACAGCTCACAACTCTTCCCAAGTCTGCACATTCTTACTACTTCCCATCAAAGCAGGAGAGTTTTTTTTCTTACCTCTTGAATCTGGCATGACCTAGGGATTTGCTCTGATCAGTTGAATGCTGCTGAGGGCAGATTCTGGAACTTCCAAACTCAGACCTTTAGAGACTTTGTAACTTCTGCTTTAACTTTTGCAACTCTGGAAAAGCCAAGGCCATCCTGCTGGAGAGAGAGGGTCCTGAGGATGGGAAACCAGGTGGAGGTCTCTTGAGGAGAGGCTAGGAGGAGGAGAACCAAGGTGATCCAGCAGATGTGGTTCCAGCAGAAGGGCTGCAATGAGCCTTCTTGGGTCCTCCAGCCTAGCCTAGCCCACAGCTGAGTGCAGCTGCAGGAATGAGTCCAGCCAGCCCCCAGGGAGCAGAGACAAGCTGTCCCACTAAGCCCTGCCTGAGTTCTTGACCCACTGATCATGAGCAATAAAATGATGGCTGTTTTAAGCTACTATGTACTGAGGTGATATGTAACACAGCTGTAGATTACTACAACAGTGTCCAAATGGCCCTGGGAAACTCAGGCAGGATTTAAGATTTGTAACCTCTCAGATGAGCTAAGTGAGGTTTGGAAGTGGGAGATTTTGGCAGAAATGTGCCAGTAGTATGGTCTTCCTGGTTTAGAATGAAAACCCAGAGTTCCCAAAGTACAACTCTTTATGGAGAAGACTGGAAAATTAAGGGTGTAAAGGCAGAATAAGCCTTTAGTAAAAATTGAGGAGTGCTTATGGAGGTCAATCCATTTATACCCCCTCTTTGCTGCTGCTGAAACTCCCAATAGGCCACCTGTCTTGGTCAAAACTGGTGAGGATGACTATGTAGACTGGATGCTGCAGTGGCTGGTGGGGTAACCCCGACCAGCTGGTGTTCAGGCAACCAGCTCATGTGCCCACTGTCAAGTTGAAAGCTGAAGAGAAGCCCATCCCTACCAACCAGACAGTAAGGAAGGTTTGGGGCCAGATACTTGGCTATCACCTTAAAAGAGACAGAAAGATAAATAAGACATAGTTCATTGCAAAATGTACACTGTCTTGGATTGTGCTTTTATTATTTGTCTTCCTTTCAAGCTTCTCATGGTATTAATGTTAATCAGCTCTCAGGGGTGTCCAAACTTTTGGTGTCTCTGGGCCACACTGGAAGAAGAATTGTCTTGGGCCACAAATTAAATACACAAATACTAATGGAAACTGATGAGCAAAAAGCAAACAAAAAGGGTTTTAAGTAAATTTATGATTTTGTGTTGGGCTGCATTCCTAGCCATCCTGGGCCACAGGTTGGACACCCCTGAAGGCTATCCAAAGCAAGCCAGGAGGACAGAATGGGAGAGCCATTCCAGCTTCTGCTGGCCTTTGGGACAAGAATTCAAACCTGAGTGCACACTCTCCAGCCCTGCTTGCCAGCATGAGAAGGCACAAAGCTGCATGGTTTGTATGTGATTCTGGTACCCACACATTTTTTCCAAGCAGATTTATCCTCAGTGTCTCAGTGAATATGGAAATACTTATTCAGCAAGAATGTATTTAATCTCTATTAGATGAGCCCTAAACTAAGCCAACTGTGGAAGGATAGAGACATCTTCTTGACATGTTTGCTTGAACATAGTATGGTAATTTTTAATTTGCTGTTATTGTGTATGCTGTATCTAATAGGTATTGGTATCTCCATGCTTTGTGTTGAATTTCTCCGAGGTTTGGGGAAGTTGAAGCAAGAGTAAAAATGTGTAGCATGAATTCAATTCCTAAAAAGCAGGGTAAGAGAAGATAGGAAGGGGGTGGGAGAATAGGTTATCTACAAGCCAATCTCTCCTGCTACTCTTTAACCAGAACCACGAAGAATAAACCCAAGCTTAATACCCTTTCATATCTGGTACCTTGTGTTTGTGTGTGTGTGACATTGTGTGGTTATAAAGGTGTTGACATTGTGTTCACCATTGTTTCCTTAGAACTCTTAGTGCAATTCCATTAGGTCCCAATATAACCTATCAAACAGGACCATAGATTGGGAGATCTTTGCCTTCTTGGTCTAACTGGGACAGACTTTACTCAGATTAAAAACAGGTTAAAGTTTTAAGGGAATCACTAACTCTCTTTTGATGGGAAAAGTCCTCTTAATCTGACATTTCCTCCCATTCTACCCATACTTTATACTAGGGGAACTAGGAGATTTCCGGGTCCATGATACATGATTTAATGATTTGTGGAAGGCAAGAATGTTAACTTAGTTGCTTACTCAAAACTGACTGATAAGGTATCAGACAGGTTAATTTGCTGCTTTGCTAACCTCTCCCAGAGAACTTGAACCAAAGCCTCATTCTCCGTAGGTCATCTTTATTGCACTCCACATGGAAGGTAAAGAACTTCTGAAGGGAACAGGCATTGTGTTCCTTGCGTTTTCCTTTGCTCCATCATTTCATTCCAGGGCGATAAACCTTTATTTGTGATAACTTATCCTTTCCTCAACAACTAATGGTGATGTCACAATTGGAATATTTTTACCTCAGATAGAAAAAGAACACTGGCAGATAAACCTTGTTTACACTGAGAAATAGGATTTAGCAATAGCGGTAAAGAGTAAGGCATTCTAGATTTAATTTAAACACCAACTGTTATCCGAGTGTTACCAGGGAGACAAACATCCAGGAATCCTATGATCTAAAGTTCGCTTTTGCCTCCTGACCTGTTTTCTTACAGCCATCTCCTCCACTGATTCTAGAACCCCAGATCTAGAAGTATCCCGAAAAGAGCAGCTGACAATTCCTTTTGCCTGAAGAGGTTTAGAAATAGCCTGCTTAGCCTCATCTGGGAAGCCTATTCTATATGTAGTTTTGAGAAGGCGATAACTCTTTGAAATGAGCCAATAAAGGACTTACTGCTTTATACACACTTATTTCAGAAATGAGAAGGTTAAAGTCAAAAAGTGTAAGAGTGCATTTAAATTGAGATGGTCTCAACTGCATCCTTGACTACTTGGCATTTAATATTCCAAAGAAAAATAGCCCTTTGGGAGGACATATAAAATTTCACAATATGATTCAATCTCATATTAGAGTTTTTAAAAAATATACCAAAAATAAGATATAAATATAACATTTGTAGTAGTATATACAAAAGATATATATTCAAAAATAATTTAACCCAGGTCCCCCCCAACCTCCATGAATGTTCAGACAATTCAAAATGATCTACACTTCATCTTTTCTGCTCAGGTTTTTTTACTATTAAAACACACATGTACCTGAATACTCTTATTTGTGTATTAGGTACACAGATTTTTTTTTTCCTGTTTAAATGAGTGGCATACTTGTGACAAGTGAATATAGGCTTCACATGTGGGTTGAGTAGAAAGTAAAATTTATTCAAATATTATCACCTAAAGCATTATTTCATTCACATTATAACAGGCACAACAATATTTTAAAATGGAAGACCAGGGAAGAGTTGGACAGAATTTGGACATAGTAGTGGTCCTTAAAAAAGACGTAATAAATGTCTAGGATCAAGTCATATAGACTTCAATAAGAATTATATTGTAATTCTGTGTATTAAGCAAATATTATACAATTTAACTGACAATGAGAAAATGAGAATCATCAGGTAATGCCTTCATTAAGTTTTTTTAACCTAGTTTCCTTCTAGTTCCAGAGTCTAGAAGCAGTCTGTATATACAAGGCAGCCTCCGAAGAGGTGTGGATTAAGTAGACCAGCCAGGTGTTACCAGGTAAAGGAGACTTTCATTCCCCTTACCTTATACATGCACGGAGGACTTTGTAACAGCGTTACATATGTGGGGCTTCTGATTCACATATTAGAATAGCTCTTGGTCTAAGCTGCAGAACTTATCCTACACTACAATTTTCCTAGTGACAAAGGAAGAAAATAAATGGCTAATCAAAGGGCAATATTTCCAACTATCCCTAACTGCTTATAGTGCCTCACTTCTGCAGAGTCCTAATTATCTAAGACAAATAATGCTAAGTAGCACTTCACTACATAATGATTATTAAGAAATGAATTCTCTCAACCCTTGGATTTCTGCGAAACAATCACCCTGTGCTGTAGATTAGATAGACAGCTATAGAACAGAACACCATTGACATCATAATCTTTACAGTGCTCAGAGATGGGAGGAGAGATGAGGGTACTCAAGCTGCAGAGGCAAGTCAGGCCAATGAAAAACAATGCAAAGGAGCAGGGAAGGAGAGACCAGGGAGTAGAGAAGAGCAACCAGGGGATAGAAGGGCAGTTCACGCAGTACTACTCCAGGCATGCATCTTTCAGCCGACCTAGCCAAGTTCCAAAAGTAGCTGTGCAACCTCCTGGTTATGTAACTTTAGGTATGTTACCTAATCTTTCTGATTCTCAGCTCCTCACCTCCAAAATTTGGATAATAGCATTGCCTTCAGCGTCATAAAGATTCAGTGGCATAACATATGAATCATTTGGCATAGTGCCTAAGACAAACTCAATAAAAAGAAGGTGTTATGTCAAAAACTGAATTATTATTATTATTAGCTTTAAAAGCTGGCCCTGTGATAAAATCCATATATGCCAAAAAAAAGGTCTATGAAATGAAGTCACTTTGATGAAAGGCGACAGGTATGGTTCTATGTTCATTTTAGGAGCAATTCCTATTCACTTATTTAACCAGTATCCATTTCTCAACCATGTTATTATAGGCACAGTGCCAGTCATTTGGAATATAAAAATAAATAAAGCAAAAATTCTAGACCTTAAGGAGCACCAAATCTACAAGGGAGACAGCCATATAAATAATTACAATACAATATAGGGAAAAAGGTTGCTATGGCAACCTGAAAGCAAGGTGACAACTCAGATTGTGGGAGTCATGAAAGCCTGCATGGAGGCATCACCCAATCTGAATCTTGTAAGATAAGCAGAAGTTTTACAAACTGCAAAACAGAGCAAGAATATTCCAGTTAAAGGGACAGCATCAGCAAAATTAACAAGGCATGACACTGCCTGATGTTTCAGGAATGTGGGGCAAGGAACTATGGGAAATGAGACTGAAGAATTGCATGTAACAAGTTGCAGACATGGGAAAAGGAGGAAGAAGGGAAGCAGGTTTTGAAGATGAAGAATCTGGTGGGAGTAATTGACGAGAGCCTGAAAGAAAAGCGATGAGCGGAGAAGTGATCAGTGCAAAGGTGATTGTGTCTGGCCTCAACAGAAGGAGAAATACCTCATCATCTAAGAATGCAGAAGAAGAAGGAAGTAAAGATGGGTGTGGGTGAAGATAAGCTTATAGATAGTGGAAGATAGAAGGAGTTCACCTCAGAGAGCTTCTCTAATTTTAATGTAATAGATGCAGATTATACATTGAGATTTGAAATGTGGACTGGACTGAACTGGAGATTTGAGGAGGGGGTAAAAATTTGTAAGAGGGGCTCAAAAAACTGACCAACTGTGAATGAATGAATTTTTGAATTGTGCAAAGGCCCAGTAGAGGTTAAGACAAAGCCTTTGTGGTGGCCTCAGTTGGCACGACTGCATGAATCTTTTTTGGCCATGTACAGTTTCCCAGGTTTAGGAAAAATAAGAGCAAATAATGGTACTACTCCAGATGCATAATGAAAAAAAAGGGGACAGAAGGAATGTATTTGTGAGAGAAGAGTTGGAACCATCATATAGAAGACCCAGGTTACATACACAAAGAGGTCAGTAAACAGTGAAGGCATCAAGGATGGAGGCATTGAAAGATCAAGGCTCACCACAGGTAGAGCAGAAAAGACTTGGAAGGACTGGAGGTCAGGGAGTGGGAGATCACAGCTGAAGTTCTAGGAGTTCTTAAGCAGTTCTAGGTAGTAGCCACATATAGGGCGTGGATCTTGGAGTGGTTAGCTGCAGTGGAGTGGAAGTGAAGTTCATTTTTATTTTTAAAAAATAGTTAAGAAAATTGGGAGGGCAGGTATTGGATGATCTGGCTATGTGGATATTATAAACTGATCACAAGAGGTTATAATTCAAATGCCATTCTCCAACAAATGATGGGATGGACTTGATTGCCAATGCCAATGACAAGGGCAGGGAGGTGGAGATAGAGTCAGACTTCAGAGGGATGAGCATGTTGGGGGCAAGGGTGAAAAAGTAGTTTAGGAGCCATGAAAAGGCTGTCCACTGTGATGACATAGCACAAAGGATCTGGAGAATGGGACCCAGGATTGGTAACTTTAAGTGGAGAGTGGAGAGAAGAGGAGTATTGGCCAGAGGAGACAGTCTAGATGTGGTGGGGAAGGAAACAACTGGGGGGCTGGGCAGCTCTTGAACACCTGGCCACTCCAAGTGTGGTTGAAGACCAGCAGATCATCATCACCTGAGACCTTGTGAGAAATGCAGAATCTCAGGCCCCATCCCAGACCTATTGAATCAAAATCAGCATATTAACAAGGTAATCTTCTGTGCCAATTAAAATTCTAGAAGCACTACCCTAAAAATAGGCATGATGATTACAGATGGGAGAGGGGAGTGTGATTATAAATTGTTACTGTTGCTCACATGAAAAATTAAGCTTTTTCAAAGAATAATAAAATGGTCTTCTCAAATCAGTTTTAATTCCTTATAGGTTCATTGAACCAGTTCCTATCTTATATTCATTTATGTAACGTGAAGAAATGTCAGCAACCCATGTTTCTTACCTTAATTTCAGAGAGAGAAAGAGAGAACAACAAAAAGCAATTGCCTAAGGGTTACATAGCTTTCAAACATGAAGTTGGTGGAGGAGCCAGGAGACACAGCCAGGGCTCAGACTTCCCCAACACTATGTGTTCTAAGCATCGAACCACACTTCCTCCTCAGCCAGTCCCTCCAGCCAGAAAGCCAAGAAGAAATGATGCCAGGGAACCGGTAATTGTATAGCTTTTCCAGTGTACTGCTCCAGATCTACATAATGGACATGTCAAAGCCTGCTCTCCCCTCTGAACACTCAGCAGTGACCAAAGGGGCTGGAGGAAGTGGGAGAAATACCATGAAAAATCCTGGGCTGCACCTCAGAGACTAATAAATAATTACTAATGGGAAAGAAAACAGAGGAAAGAGAAAAAACAAAGTAGCAGGCAAGACAAGCAGAATGGATTCTGGCCCACAATCTCCCACAGGCTGGAGATGAAGTGCAATCGAAAAAAATCCAACACACCAAGTGCAGTGACCCAAAGACAGCAAAAGACAGAGAGTAAAGCTCATCAGGGAAACTTTCTGTTCTCACATTTGATCCCTCTGCTCACAACATCTCAGTGACTTACTGAGGCTTAGAATTTGACTGTTAAATCATTCAGCATATGAGATTTGTCCCAAGTTAAGTGGATCACTTTCCCTTGTAGGTTTTTGAATGCTGGCTTATATTTTTAAATTTTTATTTATTGATTTGAGAGAGAAAGGGTTGGGGCTGGGAGGGGGAAGAGAGAGACATCAATTTGTTGTCCCACTTATTGATGCACTCGTTAGCTGCTTCTTGCATGTTCCCAGACCAGGGATGGAGCCTACAACCTTGGCATGTCGGGGACAACGCTCTAACCAACTAAGCTACCCGGCCAGAGCTAGATACTGGCTTGTTTTTAAGGAGAGACATGAAGGTCTTTACTAAATTATTGATGTGAGGAAGACTTTAACCCAGGCAGCAGAAATGACAGACTAGAGAAGCACAGGCAGGTGCCATAGTGTAATTTGTCTGCCTCTTAAATTATGTAGCATATGTATCACAATATATTGAATTTAAAACCTGAAGTATGACATTCAATAAATAATTCATACTGGTTCTTTTATTAAGTGTGAGCTGAGGCTTAGGATAATGATATCCAGTCTTAGTGAGGGCATCATTTAAATACAGATGTGGAAAAGGGAATTTCTTTAGCTCTCAAATAGACAAGACATGCATGACTGTGTAAAAAACAAAACAAAACAAAACTGCTGAATATGAGTATCACACACACACACACACACACACACACAACCACAGCTTCCCCAGGAATAGCGCAAGATAAAAATTAAAAATACATTGCCGTTTCTAAAAAAACCCCACGAGTTTGTTCACCCTTCCCCTGCCTAGCAACTTTTAAAAAGATATATACTGAAAGATGATTATCTCACTAAGAACACTATTTTCTTCTCACAGAAGACTTTGACACTGAGAAACATGCCTGGGATTTTAGGGGAGACTATGAGTCATACAGTAAATACCCATAAAGCCCCTCCTCTAAGTCCTAAATTTCCTAGTCCTAGAGGTAACCCACTGCCCAGAGATAAATCTCTGTTCCCGTGTCACCTGTGATCTAGTTCTGGGAGACCATGCATGCACATTTGAAACTGGAAATAACCATGCAAAACAACCATGCAGGCAGCATTTCATGTGCACCTCAGCTTCCAGTGGCTGGTACTACCAAGACACGTCCTGTGATTTGTAGAAAAGAAGGAACTTGGAGCTGATGTGGCTACAAATATCCAAGCTAGAAAACTTGCGTGGAAGTTAGTGTCCCTTGTCACTGCTTCTTATATCTGCTATCATACATTGTTCCTTCTAACATTTTTATTTTAGATACTAAAGACTATCACTTTAAATTCACACTACTTTTAAAATTTTGTGGAACTTATGGAGAATATGATCAATAGGCATGATTGTTTCTGTTCCCTAATCTTTCCCACATTCATGTTTGAGACAATAAAGATATAAGCAAGGTCAATTGATATAACTTTTAATAAGACTGAGTAGGGAAAAGGTGGCCATTGGTCTGTAAATCCCCAAGATAAGCTGTGTTTTAATTTACTGTACCCGAAGACAGGGTTTTTTTTACCTTGATCCTGATATGTTTCATTTAATATATATTTATGGATAGGATATAAAATGTGCACATAGTGCTTCAGTCTTATAGTAGGGGATGAACCCCTCAGCTAAATAGCCAAGGTGAGGTGGCAACTGTATGCAATGATAGGGACTAAAAGACAGGAAAGGCCATTTCTTGTGGGAATTATTAGGGAAAGTTTATGGAAGAAGAGTGTTTTGTATGAATCTTGAAATAAGATAGAGTTTCATTAGTTAGACATTGGGAGAGGGAGATGACATGCACAAAGACACAAAACATTGGAAAGACAAGGAATATCTGGGATCCCGAAGCTAGAAGATGGGCTTTGTATAAAACAATGGATATGTAGGTAGAGGTTGGTTTTCTGGAATTCCTAAACCCAGACTAGGGAGATGAAAGGTATTGGGAAAAAGGTGTGAAGTGGGTAAAGATGTATTCAAATGAATGTTCAAAAGATTACTCTAATGTAGACTGTAGAGTTCGTTGGAGTTAAGAGGAACAGCAATTAGGTGAGCCTGTTAGGAGGTAAAGTCATGCATTAAAAGCACAAGATAAAAGTACCTGATAAAAGGAACATGGTGACAATAGAATGCGCTTTCTTCACCTCTTGCCTCTAAGTCAATTCTCAACTTACTGTCATCTGGCTTACATATCCCCAACAGAATTTGTCTTCATCACAAACATACTTCTTTTATAGTCTACATCTCATTTGTGACCCCACTTACAGGACCAGCCAACACAGAAACTTCCAAGTTAAGCCTGCCTTCTTCCTCTTCTGAGCCCTCCTTCATTCAATGAACCTCAAAGTCTTCTTATCTAACCTCATAAAAATTTACTAAATCAAATCCTTGTGACATCCACACAGTCCCTCCCTAGCTCATCTAATATTTTGCAGTGCCCTTCTAACTGGTTTCTCTGTGTCCAACCATAACAAATAATGTAGTAGTTCAATATTTGACCTTGATGACAAATTTCCAGGGCTTTCACACTTCTTAGCTATATGGCCAGGGGCAAGTTTCTTTATTTCTTTCTGCTTCCTTTGCTTCATATGTAAAATTTTAAATCATAGTAGTTCATATGCAAGGCTGTTAGGAAAATTAAATGTGCTAATATTTGCATATCACTTGGAATGGAAGGTAATAGATGTTGTAGAATGTTTTCCATTTTAATTAAAATAAAAAATAATCCACCCTTCTACTAGGGAGATAAGACCTCAGCATGTGTCTCTTTGGTAGATTGAAGTCTAAGCTGTGTGACATGGTGCACAAACTGTTCCACAGCCTAGACCCTGCTTAATTCGCCCAACTCATTTCCTCCTACCCCTAACCTCATAATTTTAGCCCAGATAATGCTAAACCACATGAAGCACCCCAAATCCAGCACACTCAATCATGTCTCCCTGGTTCTTCCCAGAAGTCTGTCTTATTGCCATACCCCCACCCCCTCTTCTTCATACTGCTTACTCACTCCTGAAGCACCAACTCAGGCATCATTTCCTCCAGGCAGGCTTCCATGAATGCCCAGGTAAGGCTAAATGTCTCTCCTCTCCACCTACAAGATAATTTTATCACACTGTGAATTGTATAGTGCTGAGGTCATCTTTATGATTCTACTCCAAGACCAGACTAAAGACTTCTTGAGGGCAGGGACTATGTCTTATTCATCTTTAAATCCCACAGAGACAGGGGCCATACTAGATCTGTAGTAGGTTTTCATAAACACTCCTTGAAATATAGGGGAAAAATTTAACAGGCTTGGCAGTTAACTGAATGTAGAAGTAGTGAGAAAGAGAGAGATCTGAAGCTTAGTTCAAGGTTTGAAGTCCAAGTTACTGAAAGGATCAAGGTCATATTTATAGAAATAAGGAAGTCAGAAGGAGGAACTTCTTTGAGGAAAAAGAAAATAAAAGCAAAACTTTTATGAGTTAATTTTTAAACAAACTAGGTTTGAGATGCCAACAAAGCATACAGTTAGAAATATGGGCTGTGTGGTACTAAAAAGAAGCCATGGTAAATTTCAGAATCATCATGTTTGTCATATTTTACTAGCTTATGCTGTGTAACAAATATCCCCCCAAGTCTCAGTGGCTTATAACAAAAGCCTATTGTTGTTCACCTAACCTGTTACCAGTAAGTCAGCTTCAGCTCTCTGGTTCTGCTGCTCTGTTCCAGGTCACATGTGGACCTGGCACATACTGTTCTCATGGTAAAAGGTAAGAGATAACACAGATCCCACATACACATTTAAAACCTATGCTGAAATGTGACATATACAAAATACTCTCACATTCCATTGGCCAAAGCAAGTCACATGGCCAGCCCTGAAGTTAATGGCATGGGGAAACATGGCAAGAGCTTGGGAGGAAATAAGATGTTATAAACAAATAATGCACTCTAGCTCAGTGGGAATAGTTGGGATTATGCATGGGTATCAGAAAATACCCTCAATTTCTAATTAGGCAGGAAAGAGAAACCAAAGAGAAGAAAGGAAGTAGCCTAAAGGCATTCAGAGAGGTAAAGAGGTGAACTTGAATAGTCAGTTATAATGTGAGTCAAAGGAGGAAACAGTCCATGGGGAGGTGGACACATTGTCCAATACTGCAGGTGTCAATGACAGTGAGAATGCTACGTGACTGTGAGGAGAAAAATGGAGGTGTTTGAGAGAAAGGATGTATTACCTATGCCAGGCCCATTTCTACACCAATCTCTAGTCAGATTGTAGTTGCCTAATCTAGGTTAAGGGTGATAGTCATGGGAGATTACTTAGAATGGTTTTGGACTCTAGGTTCCACAGCAGCTGGGTTGCATGGACAAGAAGCAAGAAGCTGAGAGCACATAACACAGCACTCCTAATTCTCATCAAATACTACAGAGATTGTCTTGAGGTAGTGGGGTGACACCTCCAGGCCCTGGATTAGTCTAGAGAGCAAGATTCTTGATGGCAGCGAGGTGATCTAAGAAGGCAGATTTTTGCTCAATTTGGAAGAGAATCTTCTACAGCCTAGAAAATCCAACAGTGGAATGGTAGCCTTCATTGAACAACAAATTGTGAACACCATTGAAGTTTCCAAGTAGAACCTAAATGAACACCCAACAAATATGCCGTGGAAAAGTACATGCACTGGGGAATGATCATCATATTAATCATGTGAGCTAACATATATTTACTGTTTACTTTTTCTGCTTCTATAACTCCTTGCAAATGTACTCAGCTTTATTTTCCTTATTGAATAGGTGTTTTCAGGTATCTGAATGCTGTGGTTTGAATTGTGTGCCCTAAAAAGTTATGTTGAAATCCTAATCCCTAATACCGCAGAATGTGACCTTATTTAGAAATAGAGCCTTTGCAGGTGCAGTTTAGATGAGGTCATATGGGAGTAACATTGCCCCTTAATCCAATATGATTTGTGTCTTTATAAGAAGAGAAGAGACACACAAGAATAGAATGCCATGTGATGATGGAGGCAGAGATTAAAGTGCTGCAGCTACAGCCCTGGCTGGGTGGCTCAGCTGGTTGAAGCCTTGGTTGTCAGTACAATTCCTGGTCAGGGAACATATCTAGGTTGTGGGTTCTATCTCCTGGTCAGAGGCATCCGGGAGGCAACTGATTAATATTTCTGTCTCACATCAGTGTTTCTCTCTCTCTCCCTTCCTCTCTCTCTAAAATCAATGAATATATCCATGGGTGAGGATAAGAAAAAATGCTGCAGCTAAAAACCAATTCTGTTTCTCTGCTGGGAGAGAAACAGAATTCTCCCCTATAGGCTTCAGAGGGAGCACAGCTCTGCCAACATCTTGATTTTGGACTTCTAGCTCCTGAACTGTTAGAGAATAAATTTCTGTTAAGTCACCAAGTTTGTGACACCTTGTTATGGCGGCACTAGGGAACTGCTACACTGAAGTCCATTTAGAAAGGAAGCATAGTAGCTTTTCAAAACTCTGATGATGACTTTGTTGAAAGTAATTTTAATTGGAGTAGGATTTTTTAATTCAAGCTGCAAATCTTATCAGTATGAGAGATGGACAGAATTTTACCATTTATGAAGATGCAGGGAAATGTGTGTTCAGTATAGTAACACCTGCTTTCCTATAACTTGTCCTGAATAAAGTAACATTCCTCTAAGAATGTTCTTTGTGAAACTTGCTTCCAAGAACTGTCCTTGGTCATGTTTACATCGCAAATCTTGTTTTAAACATTTGAGCTCCAGTTTGAGGTAAATATTTCTGGAAATTCTAAGGAAAATTCCTTGAAATAATTTGTACTTGTAACTACTTTAAGGAGAGAGGAAAAACACAGATTATCATTTGATCAAATAAAATACTTTTGCTTGTTGTGTTAATTACAGTTACACTGACAACTTTATATAGTAGTCCTGCCTTATCTGCGGTTTCACTTTCCATGGTTCCAGTTATCTGCCATCAACTGTAATCCAAAAATACTAAATGGAAAATTCCAGAAATGAACAATTCATAGGTTTTAAATTGCATGCCATTCTGAGCAGCATGATAAAGCCTTGCTCTATCCCACTTTGTCCCTCCCAGGATGTGAATCGTCCCTTTGTCCAGCATATCCACACTGTGTATGCCACCCGCCCATTAATCACTTAGTAGCTGACTTGGTCATCAGATCGACTGTTGTAGTATCTCAGTGCTTGTGTTAAAGTAACCCTTATTTTACTTCATATTGGCCCCAAAGTGCAAAGGTAGTGATGCTGGTAATTCAGGTATGTTGAAGAGAAGTTGTAAACTTTATCATAGGTATGTATGTATAGGAAAATACGTGTGGGATTCAGTACTATCTGAGGTTTCAGGCATCCACTGGAGGGTCTTGGAACTTATACTCTGGGGAGAAGGGGAAAACTACTGTATTCCATTATTTGCATTTTCCTGGGAAGCACTTGGCTTCTGAAGGTTACAAAGCAAAGGACATTAAGCTTTCAATCTAATTGAAAGGGTATGTCTTCAAGACAGGTGATCTGTACTACAGGATGTGTACTTGATGTCTGTGGTGGAATACTCATATAAGTATATACGTGGGCACAGACACAAAGACCAAGACACAGATGCATCTGGACGCAGAGTAACCTTTGCAGCCATTGATGTTCAGTCCTTTTATTTTATAAGAAAGTCCCAGAGATATGCCCAAGGCCAGCTCAACCAAGCACAGACTAGGTCTAAATTCTACTAAATTCATCCAGTGCTTTTTAAGCACCCACTGTGTGCATCTGTTGGCCACAGTATCCTGGAGGTTGCACAATATATATCTATTCTGTTTGAGTCCACGGTTTTCTTCTCACTAATTTCTAGATGAGACAAGCAAGTCCAAGACAGGAGCTATTCCTTTCCAGTGTCTTATAACAAGTAAATGGCAGCAAGGGCTCTGGGACCCAAGTTTTCTCTTTCCTAATAACTTATACTTACCCTATAATAAAAGACATAAACACTATGGTTTATTTTATATACATTTATGTAAAAGACACATCAATTTGCATGACTTGTACCCCCTCTCTCACGGGAGTAATCCTTAACCCTAACTCCAGGGTGCCGAAGAGCTTCTATCAATGGCTTTGTTTTCTTTTAAGCCAGGACTTTTCTTATACTTTGAAATGCCACCAATAGCTATATGATTGAAAGGAAATTTATTCCAGTTCAAATGTTGTCATAAAACCTTAATCATCTTGGCAAGTGGCCATTTCCAAACTGCTTATATCTGTGTCAATACTTCCTTTATATCCAAAGAGAATATATAAATTTGCAGACATTTTGAGAGTTTGGAGGTAAATCAGTGCTGGGTCATAAGAAAGATTTCTTCCTTGCCCTGATGTCAAGGGCTCTTCCATTTAAAAGAAAATCTCGCTGCTATATCCCAGTACCATGAAGACCCATGATTTCCCTTGACTCATTAGTTCTGCTCAGAAACCTAGTTCAAGTACCAAGAACCTGCATAGTTGAGTTCATGGTCATGAGGGCATCCCAAAGGGAGAATTTTGCCTGGGAAGAGGCCAAGATTAGGACTAACTAGCTAAAACATAATCAACAATGATAGATATAAAGGCTACTGGATTTGGACATACATTATATGCCAGGAACATTCTATAGTTTATTGTTATCATGCCCTACAAATCAGGGATGCTTCTCAACATTTTCTAGAAATTGATGTTGTGAGTTTCATAACTTACCCAAAGTCACCCAGCTAGAAAGTGGGTGAACCAAGATTGGCAGAAGTGCCCAATTTAGAATTCTAAAATCCTGTGTTTTTTTTTAAATACCATATTGCTGCTCTGTAAAAACCAGCTTCCATGTATTGAGTATTAGCAGAATAAACAGTTCTCAGCACTGTCCTTGCAGCACTGGCTCACAGCCTGTCTGCTCACAGGCAGGCATCACCATTTTGCAAGTGGAGATAAGGCTGGAGATAGTTTGCATGGTAGTAAGTGAGGATGCTAGTATGCACAGCCAGGTCTCTGGGCCACAAATCCTGGTCTTCCTTCCTTGTAACCAGGCTGTCTCTCAATGGAACAATGGAAGGGAAGCTCCATGCACTAACAACTGAAATATCAGTAGTTAGGGTTCAGCTACTGGCCTGAATTGAAGATATTTCCTTACAAGACCCAGATTCCATCTAGACATCCCTCTTTCAACTCTGACTTCCCCGAGTGCCACAAATGGGTGTTTATTTACACAAATTGGCTCTGTCACTAGATTCCCTGCAAACCATGCCACCAGTACTATGGAAAATCACCCACATCCTAGACAGTTCTGAATATCCAATTAGTAAATTTTAAAACAGTGATACATTTTATGCTTGGCATGTGAAGACTCATAGTTATTCATCATTCGGTTCATAACAGCATTTCTGCATAGAACTGCCTATTGCTATGTCAAATCCATGTTGTTTTCTTCTCCTGCCTCTTTCTATGAAAATGCTACCTGACAAGTGCTCAATGGTAATACTAGTAATAAGACATCACCATAATGTGGTCTCTGACATGATGCCTTGGGGTCCAACATCACTTCTTTGGTTTCCTTGACAAGTATTCCTAATTTCTATCTAATAGTGAGAAAAAAAAATCAGACAAATGCAAATAGACATTGATGAAATAACTGAATGGTACTCTTCAAAAATGAAAATATGAAAGATAAGGTAAGACTGAAGAACTATCACAACTTGGGGGAAATTAAGGAGACATAGTTAAATGCAATGTGAAATCCTATATTACACCTTGGAACATATAAGGATATTATTGGAAAAATGAGTGAAATTCAAAAATATCTATAGTTAATATCTTGCCAGTGTTAATTTCCCTGTTTTGATCATTGTATCATGGTCAAATTTGGTGCCATTGAAATAAGGAGTGGGAATGTTGGCTAGTTATAACTGGTAATTCTTTTCAAATTAATTACTCTATAATAGTGGTATTTCAGACAACATTGGGGGAGATATTTTAAGGAACAAATGAATACTTTATATTATACTTCATGTTGCTCCATTTTGCTTGTAACCAAGACTTAAAACTCTCCATTAATTCACCTGACCCCCCTTATTAACTTTTTGAAAAACCAGGACTAACAAACAACCGGTATGAGGCATTAATGGAGATCATGAGCTGGTGGGCTCAATTTGCCAGATCTCCTTTTTCATGCTGCTAGAAGGAGGACCAGAACCTGCACAGATATTTCCAAAGACTCATCCAATTTTTATGATACATTATTATTCAGTTATCATAGGCATCTCCACTTATAAGTAGGTTCTTTGATGCCTTTACTAGCACCCCTGAATCCAGTGTCACAATTATTTTGGTCTCCTTGACAAGGACATGGACTGCTTGTAACCTGCTTTTGTCCCATGACCCTGTTTTATGAACCACAATTGGTAGCGTGCTTGACCAACAATTTCTCAGTTCCTGGGTATATGTATGCATATTTTTGTGTGTATGTAAATAACAGTGGAGGTCTGAGAATATGAAAGCTTTCCTACTCTTTATTGAATAACACACAGAAAAAGTGCACACATTATTAAGTGTATATGTCAATGAATTTTCACCAACTGAGCACATCAGAGTAACCAAATCAACAAATGGAACATTGGCATGCATGGAACATTATCAGTGCCATGGAAGCTCCAGGTGTACTCTCTTCCTGTCACTACCCCACCCATTGTTCTAACTTTTAACACTATAGAAAAGTTCTAGAAATGTGTATGTAAGTGGGTCACATGGTATGTACTCTTTTGTATATGGCTTCTTATGCTCAACATAATGTTTATGAAATATCCATGTTTTAATGTGTTGTATGTGTTATTACATGTGCAATGTTCACTCTCATTGCAGTGAAGTAGTCTATGATGTAAACTCAGCATAATTTATCCATTCTACTACTGATGAATACTTACATGACTGTTTAGGGCTATTCTGGAGTAGTGCTATGAACATTCTAGAACCTGCCCCTTGGTGCACATGTGTGTGTGTTTCCATTGTGCATGGACCTAGGAGTAGAATGGCCAGATCACAGGTTTGTGTGTGTTATGTTTTGGTTCATACTGCCAAGCAGTTTTCAAAAATGACAGTATCAATTTATAGTACTCTAAGCACAGCATGAGAATTTTGTTTGCTCTATATCCTTGGCAACACTAGGTATTGTCAATGTTTTTCTTTTCAGCTATTCATGTGAAGATATGATGGCAACTCATTCTAGTTTTAATTTGCAGGTGTTGGATATTTATATATCATCTTTGTGAAGTGCCAGTTTAAGTCTTTTCTATATTTCTATAGCTGTCTTAACTTCTCCTGTCTTCTCTACCATCTTCATTCTTTGTAAGACTGTATGTTATTTCCATAAAAAAAACAATGTCCAACAGCAGGTAAATGGATAAATACACTGTGGCATATTTCATACACTGGAATACTGCCCAGAAATAGAAATAGATGATATATGGATACCTGTAACATCAATACAATTAAAAAACATTGTCCTAAGCAAAAGAAGCCAAATACATAAGCATACATACTGTATGATGCTATCTGTGTGACATTCTAGAAGAGACAAACTCAGTCACAGTGACAGAAGACAGATCAGTGGTTTTCTGGAGGTGGAAGACAGTGTTGACTTACAACGTGCATGAGGGAAGATTTTAGGTTGATGGAAATGTCCTGTCTTGGTTTCAGTAATGGTTACAGGGACGTACACATTTTTCAAAACTCTTTGAACTGCACACTTAAAATGGGTGAGTTAATTGCATTAAATTATACTTCAATAAAAATGTCTAAAAAGAAAGCGTTTACTGAGCCCTACCGTGTGTAGCCCATAGGATATGATGAAATTAGGGCTTTTCTTCAGCCACGGTGATCAGTCAAGATGCCCAAAGATCCATGTGTGCTCCACTGGAGAGAAGGAAATGCAGGGTCGCCAACATCTTTTGAAATAACTGTTTTGATTGAAGACATCACAAAAGCCTGGTTCTGGCTACTTTGGCCACCTCATACCCCACAAATGGTTTAGTTTCCGCTCACTTACGGCTCTCTGCCAATCACTCAACAAGCCAGCCAGCACACTTAACAAGCTGGCCCATCACCCCGGTTAAAATATACAAGGAGAACACAGGCATGTCCAACCCTGGGCTGGGGAGAGAAACCTCCCCAGCTCATTTTCCCAACACTTACCTTGAAGGAGCCAAACTGCAGTTTTGTGTGTGTATGTGTATGTGTTTTTTTTTTCCTTTGAATCTCAAGGGAAACCTGACAGGGACCACGTTTCAGAAAGCTCCTATCCCATACAGCACCAGAGCTGTGGTATTTTAATAGCCTCCCCTGGGAGCATATTATTATGTGATCATTAGTGAAGGGCAAACCTCACTGGGTTTCCAGGTTTGAGTCTGTGCCAGAAGTTGAGAGCCCCTCCTTTTTAACAACCCCAAGTCCCCCCATTTCCCTTTACTTATTTATGTGTTTGTTTGTTTTTGTCTTCTTTATTTGGTTCCTTCTTATTGACATGGACGTGCTGTCCAACCCTTTACCTGCTTTGAACCCCAGCAAGAAGAAAGGGAAGCCAACGGGACAGGGAGCATGAGTTTCCAGCTGGTCTCTCATGCGGCTAGCCTGCCATCCATCTTTGTTGATGTACTCCGTTGAAGTGTAATTAGGTCCCAATTATTGATGTTGCCAGAAAAGAATGACTGGACATTTACTGTGTGCCCATGATCACACTTCTGGGGGTGCCTGGTGAATTTGTGGGTGAGTAAAGATAAGGCCTTTCAGAAGGCCAATAGGTATAATTGACATGCATGCCAACATCACTCTAGCAATAGTGACCTTAGGACTAAGTAGTCAAGGCTACAGGAAAGCTGAAGAGGGAGCTTTAAGAAGATGAGGAACATATATGCACATTCATCATTTGAGGCAACAATTTCTGTTTCTAGAATATGAGAATAATCCATTAAATTCATTATATCTAAACTCAAGCACTTCTATCAAAGATTCCTGTCTATGTTTTTCTTCTTTAGGAAACAGGCATGTTCATATTTATTCAATGAGCTATTTTGTTAGTTAAGAAACTGAGTGGAGTACTGAATTTATCAATTAGGGATTATATTTAATTCAAATCCATAGAGCCTTGATTTCAGGGCTGGAAGCCAAGGCTGCGTTTGTAAACTGGACCCACCAACCAGGGACTCACAGGGTCATGAGGTCAGTGGGGACACAGAGTCTCAAGCCCTTCCCATCTTTCATTAGAGGAATCCCAGAATACAGCACGTCCTGTGACCTCGTAGAAGGTTGGGAATGTCCAGGTCAGAGGCAGCAGCTGGCCTAGGAGGGCTGCCAGAATTTCCAGGACACTGATGCATTCAGAATAGGAGAAAAGGGAACATTGGAGGGGGTGCCTAGCCGGGGCGGGGGCAGGGGGGGGCAGGGGGGACGGGAAGGAAAGCACAAGGAGCCCTGAACTGATAAATTCAGATTTTTGTATTTCAGTCTGAAAACACTGATGAGTCATTTATGCTAATATGTGTTTTCTCTTTAACACATTTTCCCCAGTTGGTCTGAAACTATACTGTGTCTACTATGAGTAATCTCACATAGTCACAACACAAAGTTTGTTTTTCTGCCCAAAGAACAGTCACTTTTTTTTGACTGGATTCCCTCAATGTGTAGCTCAATCAGGGAAAGCATTTCTGCCACAGTTCAGGCCTTGCCACTGCTTTCTGTGAAACTTCAGTGAAAGTACCTGCTTGTTTAGGAATTTTTCTAACAGACCAAGGAGATCTATGCCCTATTGATTTTTTTGGTTCTCTTGAAGCAGTAATTGTGATTCTCCCTGAGCCTTTGTTTATCATGTTATATTCCCATCTTTAGACAGTACCAGGTCAAAAAATGGAATGTGTATTTAGCATATTATCTGTTTTCCAGTTTGTCCTTTTATGATTGCATTGATTTTATTTTAAAAGTGGTTTGATAAATTGAAAGAAGGCAATATGTGCATAGAACAAATGATATCAGAAATGCACAAAATATCTAGGTAAAGCAAGGTAACTAGTTGTCACCTCAGGTGCTAACTTCGTAGATTAGCAGCAACTGCTAGCAGAGCTGTACAAAGAAGAAACTGAGGTCACTTCTGGGTTGAGCAGGAAAGAGGGCCAGGAGGTCACTAGTAATGTTTGTCACGACAGTGCCTTGTGGTGAGTGGGGAAGGGGATGCGCAGTTGAGTCTGATTGGCACAGACATTATGTATTTGCTATTTCTGGTCTTGGCAAAATGTTAATTCAAGCAACTATTATAACATGTTAAGTGGAGTTCTGTAGTAACTGATTAAATTGAATAGAGACCTAAGCATTTCATTTGTGAGTGTGTAGCTGTATCAAAATACATCTCAGGGTACTTCTAATAAAGATTCTTCATCTATGCAATTCTATTTTTACTCTGACACACACAAAAGGACTTGAAGACTGTCTTCTAGTTTAAAGCATGCACAATAGAAGCACATTTATCATTTACTTCAGGAATTGCAACTCCCTTTAACATAAACACGTAAAACATACTACCTACCCTTCCGTTCCCTTCAGCATTCATTCTGGCTCCATGTTCCCTGTGTGTTCCAAACAGAAGTTGTATGACTGGTGTTCAGAGGAGAGGCATTTAAATGAGGAAATGATGGTGTTGTCTATTTTTCAGCTCTTGATTTGTTTCTCTTGTTTACCTAGAAACTTTATAGAGAATCGAGCAAGGACATCTTTGGTCTCAGCCAGGACTGACAAACCAAGTCTAGTTAGTAAGTCAAAAGAGAAACAGTGGACTCTCTTTGCAATGTATAATCCACGAGTGCATGACCTGTATGAAAAGCCCTTGGACAAGTCTTAAGACTTTAATAAATGTGGTTGTTGGACTGAAAAAAATAAATTGAAGTGTTTTTAGT
Organism: Desmodus rotundus; assembly: GCF_022682495.2. NCBI lineage: Eukaryota > Metazoa > Chordata > Mammalia > Chiroptera > Phyllostomidae > Desmodus > Desmodus rotundus. The sequence continues at coordinate 120,023,046 of NC_071392.1, forward strand.
GTTAAACAGTACTTTTTTCCTCATATATGATAAGAACTTCAATTTTGTTCATCATAAAAATGTAAATTACACTTCAGGCTAGAGGGGAAATTATTTTTTTATATGAGATCAAAATAATGTGTGTTAAATGCTCATAATAGGTACTCAAAAAATGCAGGTATATATACAATTGTGCTAAACAGGAAACCATTTGCCTTTGAGCACTGTATTAGTCAGCTCTTACCACAATAAAGCTGTGTAACAAACCACTCCAAATCTCAGGGCTTACAACAACAGCATTTGTGTTTCTCACTCGCAGGTCTACACGTCAGGTGAAACTGTTCTGCTTCAGGCAAGGGTTTGGGCTTTGGGTTGGGCTCAGGCTAATGAGGTTGTTGCTACCTCAGGAGTAGAAGAGGGTGACTGAAACAGCCTTTTCTGGGAACTGGCACACAATCACTTCCACCCACATTTCACTGATTAAAGTTAGTCATACAGCCAATTCCACTATCAGTTGATAGAGAAATTGAGTAATGACATGCAAAGTTATATGGCAAAGGGTGCGAATATATAGTGCTAATGCAGAAGGGCACAGGAGTTGAGAACAATGACACAATTTACCAAAAATACTATTAAGCACTGTTTAAAACATTGGTGGGTGTTGGTGGGATGGGGGAAAGTGGTGGCGGGAAAATGGAGACAATGGAGATAATTGTGCTGGAACAACAACTGAAAAAAACCCTGACATTGAACAGGAAAGAATATAACAACTTTTTTTTTTTTTTTTTTTAATCAGGCTTTAGAACCAGAGAGATCTGAGTTTCAATGTGGCTCCATTATTTTCTGGCCATGTGACTTTGACAATGTCAGGTCTTACAAATGTTAGACCTGGGAAAGTGTTCATCAGCAGTACTGTGTAGATATCTCTCCCTGTGCTCTTCCATGAAGGGGTCTCCATTTTATTCTTCTTGTCTGTTTCTCCACCTGACTGTCTGCTTTCCATATTTGGCAGTTCAAATTCCTCAAATATGGCACATATTTGAATCAGCTAAAAGTCATTGTGCCAGTTGGGGCATAAATTTTTACAGTGGGCCACATGGGTGCCAGTGGCCAGTCTGTGATCAGGGCAGGTGATACCTCTGGTTCAGCCAGCCATAGCTGAGGGGAAGTCCTATAAAACATAACTTCCCCTTGGAAGCATGGCTCACTGTCCACCAAAAAGTCATGCTTTTAAAGCAAATCTGCAGCTAAGTTGGGAAGTCTCTTTCTAGAGAGGGGCCACAATTCCCAGTCCCTCTCAAGCCTAGGTTGGGTCATGTGACTAAGTCTGCCTAGGGAATACTAGCAGAGATTATGTGCATCACTTCTAAACAAAGGGGTTAATATACTGGTCCCTTTTCTACTATTTTTCCCCCTGAGTACGTAAAGAACAAAGACTCCAAGACCCCTAAAATAGGACAGAGCCATAAGATGGAAAGAGCCTGGCTTACTGACTGGTCATGTGGAAGGCTTCCTATGAATGATACATAAGCAATTAAGGATTAACATTTTGGGGGTTGTTTTTATATCAGTTAACAAAGTCTGTCCATTCTGCAGGACTGAAAGAGAACAACTGCTCCAGAAAGGGTTTGATGGCACAGTAATCATTGGGGTTGGGATGGGAAATGGAGCAAAGCATAAAAGGCTAATCAATTGAGCAAAGACTTCGGCTGGAGAGGTCCCATTATACCTCCCTGGGATAGCATGATACTACTACACTCAGGAGAGAAGACTGAGTTCAATAATAAGTCAACTACGACTATCAGGGAGAATAACCTTTGTGAAGAGTGAACCCCAAATCCAAACAGTTGTCCACATTTCAACTTTCACTCATTAAGGAGAGCTTCTATTCAACACAGGAAAGAAAGAATTTCCTTTTGGGTCCATTGCTCCTCTGGACATGGTTTCTGAAATAACTTTCTTAAGGACTAAGCTTTTCTCTCTTTTCTTTCAGGGCTCTGCTCACCCAAATCAACAGTTTTTAACAAAATTTAAAAATCCATTGTCTCTGGGAAAGGCACACTGCCCTCTTGGCCTCCATTAGTAACCAGCCTTGGCACCAACTACACAGGCTCACTGATGAGAAGGAGGAGCAGGACACTGTTCCCTCATTGCTAACCTTGAGGCAAGTCTTAAGACTGGGAGTTTGCTGGGGGTGGGGGTGGGAGGGGATGATGGTAGCCTGGGCCAGAGGACTCTGCTAAAAGAAGTCCATCTTGACTGCAGCAGGTGTTACAAGGCCAAATAGGACTGAGGGAGAAGAAAGCTCTATCCCTTGCAGTTCTTTATCTCTCTTTCTTTCTCTCTCTCTTCCCCGCCCCCCTCTCTCCTTCTTCATGACACAGATCCACTTGTCCAATTGCTGCTGGCCTCCAGCTGGTGCACCACCCACTGGAGTTGAATTGACTCCATGCTCCAACACTTTTCCCTGCAAGCTGCACTGCAATTGCTTTCGCCTCCCTGATTAAAGAAGTTTCCTGTCTTCTCTTGCTGGATCTATGCTGCTCATCTCTCCCAGAGCCCAACCTTTGCCTGTGTGTTTCCTCCACCCCACTCACGCAGTTCCTCTACTTCCCTCTGTCAGACATGCCTTCATACTGTGGGACTGACTTCCTTTTGCACCCCAAAGGTCTGCTAGGTTGGTAGTTCCCAGTCATGAGAGCAGGAGAAGACTGCCTTTTGGATCTCTTTGGCATAGCCATAAACAAGAACCCACACCATTGGTCATGGAAGGGGGGCAATGCAGCTGTTCAAAAAAAAAAAAAAGGCTTTATTCTGAATCTTCCTTTCCCAACTGATAACCAGTCTGTCACTGCAAGTAGGAAGGGTGGGGGTGGCAGGGCATTGAAGAGAGGGGAGCAGAAAGCTTATTAACCTTTCCAAGAGGCTTGTGATTCAAGCTTCTGGAGCTTAACATTTTTTTTTCTCTCCCAATTATTTTAATGATGCTGCAGAAAGTCCTAACTTCTGTGCTGAGACTGTGTTGCTACCACGGTCTGGGCTGATCACATGGTAACATTCCGACCCAGGCTGGGTCACCTCGTAAGAAAAATCAGCTTGGGAAAACCACTCCTCTTGCTGTGTGCATCTCACCCTCTCTTAAGAGGGAGAAAGCCTCCTTTTTAAGAGCTTTAGAGCTTAAGTCTCAGATGTGAGCTTTGCTTCAGAGTTTACTAGTTATTTTTTTTGTTCCCATTCACCACCCCTCTCAAAAAAAGTTTATGTTCACTCAGAATGGCAATTATTTGATTCTAATTCAAACCATTTTTATGTCATTTACATCCAGGCACTTTGCTTGATCTTAATAATAAGGGAACCAAATATTTTTGTTGCTAAAGGAACTGTAGTCATATAAGCCAGTTCATCAATCATTTTTTTCCCTTTCAGAGTCTTAATGTATTCCTCATTTCATTTTGAGCAAGAAAATTAAGCCTATAACATAAACTTAAAAGCCAACTGCTGTAGTATGTACTTTGAACCCAGATACAAAAGCAAACATTCTTTCCTATTAGTTTTAGATCAAGATGTATTGGTTTAGGAGGTTAACTAATACTTAGCAGGAGGCTGATTGCAGGGTGGAAATGTGGGAGGAAGAAGATGGGGGAAGTAGAAAAGGAAGAGACTTTTCTTCTTATATATGCATATGCAACTTGTCTGGAGGCATTGCTAGATTTTCAGTAGCCCACCACGAACATCATCGTAGCTATGGGGGTTGCAAAGATGGAGAACATGTTTCAGAAAAGCCAGCCTCCCTTACCACTTAACAAGAGCAACTGGACACTGTTGAGGATTAGAGGGAAATTCATTCTAGTCTAAACTGTCACCTACACATATGTTAACTTTTAACCTTTTATTGACATATCATCCACATAGGAAGAATTGTACTTATTGTAAGTATATGGTTTGGTAAATTTTTACAAATTGAACACAACTGTGTAACAAGCATCCAGATTACAAAATGAAACATCGGTAGCATCCTAGAACTCCCATTGTATCCCACCGAGCCCAGTCACTATCTCCCCAAGAGTAACCACTATTTTAAATTCTAATACCACAGATGTTTTAATCTTTGAACATTTCTATAAACAGAATCATACAGAATGTATCATTTTGTGTAGGACTTATTTCACGAATATCATGGTTGAGGTTCATCCTGGTATTTGTGTATAATTGTAGACTATTCAGTCTCTCGGCTATTAATATGCCATTGTGGGAGAACACCAAAAATTATATATCTATTCTACTGTTGGTGGGTAGTCAGGCAATTTCCAATTGGGCTATTATGAGTAGTGATGTTATAAACATTCTAGTACATGTCTTTTCGTGGACGTATGCCCACATCTCTGCTGGGCTTATTTCTAGGAGAGGAATCGCTGTATATAGGGTATGTATGTGATTAGTTTTAGTAGAAACTAAACAGTTTTCCAAAGTGGCTGTAACCAACTGATACTCCCACCAGCAATGTACAAGAGTTCCAGTTTCTCTACATCCTTGTTAGTATTTGATATTTCCAGTGTTTATTTTAGTTCTTCTGGAGGGCATGCAGTGACATTACATTGTAATTTTACTTTGCATATCCCACACTCATTAATTTCTAATCATCCCTTAACCTAACAAGAGCCAACCTAACCATCAAGTCTTCCCTCTACAAAGATGATCTTTCCTATCCTGATCTCCCCACCGTCACCTCCTCTACTCACCCACGAGGACTTTTTCTTTTGTTGAGCTCTGGTTGAACTGACACTTGGAGCCATCCCATTTATACTCAATTACCCACAGGGAACTGTTATGCTCTAAGTGTTTCTCCTGTGTTACTGTCTTCCCAACTGGAGGTAGAGTCCCCTGAGGGCAGAGTCGAGATCAGCAGGCACATGTACCCACACAATCCCACTGGCTGAGTTAAGATGGACACAGACTATGTTCCGATTGGACTGGGTTTTGCATTTCTTGCCCAATCATTATGATGCAAGAGCTTTAGCCTAGATGCCTGATATTGATTAAAATCACTCAAGACCCAAGAAGTTAAGGGCAGGAAGTCGAGTAATATTATTTAAAAAAAGAAAAAAAAAGAAAGGTTCTTAGAGTTTGGTTCTTTGTGATCTAAAGAGTTGTTTTATGATTCTGAGCCTCAGTTTCCACATATACAGAAAGATAAGAATGGAGTTATTGAGAGGATTCAACAAGAAAACATAGCAAAGTGTCTGGCACTTTGTAGGTGCTGAAAAGCTCATTTCTTTCTCCATGCCCTTCTTTGGGAAGGACTCAATCTCTCAGTCTTACAAGAGGATAAAACTCAAACAGATTTGTAGCTCTTTAGTTTAGTCTGGAATTGGCCAATCCCTCCTTGTCAGTCTCTCTGAAGTCAAACATTATCCTAAATTAGGTGGTGACTTATTAAGTATATTTAATAACTTAAAAAAATAACTCTTTTGACGAGTGGATCCAAAAACTATGGTATATTTACACAATGGAATTCTATGCAGCAGAGAGAAAGGAGGAGCTCATACCCTTTGCAAGAGCATGGATGGAACTGGAGAGCATTATGCTAAGTGAAATAAGCCAGGCGGTGAGGGACAAATACCATACGATCTCACCTTTAACTGGAACATAAGCAATAGAAGAAAAAAGCAAACAAAATATAACCAGAGACATTGAAGTTAAGAACAATCTAACAATGGACAGGAGGGAGTGGGGAGGGGACAGTGAGGAGAGGGGATTACAGGAACTGCTATAAAGGACACATGGACAAAATCAAGGGGGAGGGTGGAGGTGGGGGAGAGAGGGGGGTTTGGCTGGGGTGGGGTGGAGGGATGGGGAGAAAAGGCACACAACTGTAATTGAATAACAATAAAAAATTAAAATTAAAAAAATAATAACTCTTTTGAAATAAAATTAAGGAGAAGGTCTTTTCTGACATCTAACTAGGCCCCTTTACAGCAAAACCTTCTTTGAGGCAAGGCTAGTCAACAGCCTTCTGGGCAACCTCTATCTTTCTATTTGCTCAGCCCACTACAACTACAGGGAGACATCTTGAGTGCAAATGATGCAGATGGCATTCATCTCTGCTCTTACATATGTGAGGTTCAGACATCTCTACTTTTAGGGGGCTCTTAGGAAAGTAAATAAAAAAGGGATTTGTCTTAAGACTTGCTTATTCTGAAGGGTTTTGGCAACCTTTTTCAATGGGCCAGTAAGTTCTAGAGTCACATACTGATTTTGCTCCTTAAAGTGACTCAGGACTTGGAATGGTGGCCTCTATTTTTCTTCCTCTTGAACATTTTACTGTGCTGTGCCAGGGTGGGTTGGTGTGTCCAAAACCAATTTGGCAGGTCATTCGTTTGTTTCCTCTGATAATGCTACACTGGAGGCAGGGTTACAAAACACATTCCAGCTGGCTGGACTTCTGATATGAGTATCTCGAAAAGGTTCCATGGCCTCTTGTTAGATTTAGTGGTCAAGATTCCAGTAGACTTCTCTTTCTCTTTTCTTTTTACTTTCCAGCCAATTTCAGAAGAACTGCATTATAATACAGCTCAATGTATTTATATATATATATAAATATATTTTATATATAAATATACATTCTATTTATATTATTGAATATATATTCATATATGTAGAATATATATATCTCACAGGTCAAACTATGAAGTAAGAATCTGGAATCTTGGATGTTAATCCTATAACCAAATTTGAAAGGAGTGATTCCTACATAGATATTTGCTCTTTGCCCCTAGTAAGAGATGAATATATGGAAAAGTTAGAGGGAGAGACTTGTAAAACGCATGTAATCATGCACCAAGAGGAAGATGTATTATCTCCATTTTACAGAGAGGAGAACACAAGGATCAGAGTGGTTAAACATCTTGTTTAAGGTCATGCAGTCCTTTGAAGTTGGGATCAGCATCTTGGATTTATTTATTTCCAAAGCCTGAACTCTTTCTTCTATCCTCTCCCACCTAGAATACACATAGCCCTGACACAAATCTTTCAATATTAGAGTTAGACATGACCTAAGAGGTCAACTTAGGTCCTATGAAGTACAGAATTTCCTCTAGGAGATCCACAGCAGCTCATCAAGCTTTTAGTGACCTACAAAAACGAATACCTCCTTCCTTCACAGGGTAGCAGATGGCCATTTTGGATAGATCTTCCTCTTATTTCAATAAAATCCACTTCTTTGAGATTTCTACCCAGTGGTGTATTGGAGTGGGCCCACATTTACTCACACCAGCTTGAGAGCTGACTGTGCATACCTGTTCCCAACTCCACACTGAGTGAATTCAAGTTGGCACCTTAAAATCAAGATAATGGGTGTGTTTGCATCACAGAAACTGCCAAAAGCTACAAATCAGGGCTCCTTTCCCAGACCCCACACTGAGAACCCATTGTTAAACATTTATCAGCATACCACTGCTTTTATCCTTTAGGAGTAATTCTGCCCTTTGTTCTTACATAGAAAAAGTCCAAATCTTCTTCCTCGGCAGCTCCTGAAAGGTTTCAGACAGCTCTTGTGTTCACTCTGTCTTTCTAGAATAGCTTCACAGAGACCTGAGTTTGAGTCTCAAATCCATCCCTTAGTTACTGTCAAACCATGAAAAATTATTTCATCTCTCTAAGCTTTAATTTCCCTGTATGCAAAATAATAATGATAAAAACAATGTCTTACCTTTAGGGTGAATATGAGGCTTAAATGAGACAACGTATGTAAAATATGCTGCTAAGCCTATAGAAAGCTCTCAATTTTATTAGCAAAATGATCATTATTATTGATCATAATGTGATAAACATTTAGAAAATTACTCAGGACCTTTAGCAAATGAAATTATACTCGTCAGTGTTTTAGCAAGAGCAGGTATCCCATATAAAAGGTTTAATTTCAGAGAGTTTAATTCCTAGACCATGTGCGGAAGAGTAAAGACAGTTGCATAGTTAAGGGAGGTAGTAGAGTGTGAGGCGCCCAGAGTACACCAATAGGAAAGAACTGTTACCACCCTAATTCTGAAGGTATAAGGGAAGAGAGCAGTATAGCCAAGAAGCCCAGCCGGAAGAGAGTGGGGGAATAAATACTGTAACTTTTGTATTCTCCTGGTCTCCAACCTCTTGCTGGTACCTGATGAAGCCAGAAGACACAAGGAATGAGGATTCCATCCACAGATAGAACCTTATGAGACACAAAGCAAGACAGAGCAGATGGGAGATGGGGTTGGATTGGGTGGATGTAACCCCAGAAATAACAAACAGAAATAACCAACCAGCATTAGAATTTTCAATCTTATATTCAACCTATTGAATCTACCTCTGACCTCTTTTTTCTGTAGAAGACCCAGACTAAGAAATTGTACAAAAATATACCATATTTTGCCATGTATAATGAGCATCCATGTTTTTGGCCCAAACTTCCAGGGGAAAAAAATCTTTCATTTTAATTTTTTAATTCAATAATTAATTAATTAATATTTAGAGACTTGTTTTTTTGTATTATAAAGGAATTTTAGCATTTATTTTTGAACACATTATGGTACAAGAAGTTTTTTTAAAAATATATTTTAGTGATTACGCTATTACAGTTCTCCCATTTTTTTCTCCTCTTTCTTCCCCTCCACCTGTACCCCTCTCCCACCATCATTCCCCTGCCTTAGTTCATGTTCATGGGTCCTACATATAAGTTCTTTGGCTTCTCCATTTGCCATACTATCCTTAACCACCCTCTGTCTATTTTGTATCTACTATTTATGCTTTTTATTCCCTGTACGTTTTTCCCCATTCTCCCCCCTCCCCCTCCTCACTGATGACCCTCCTCCATGTGATCTCCATTTCTGTGAATCCATTCCTGTTGTAGTTGTTTGCTTAGTTCATTTTTGTTTTGGTTTTTTTAGGTTTGGTTGTTCATAGTTGTGAGTTTGTTGTCATTTTACTATTCATAGTTTTGATCTCCTTCTTTTTCTTAGATACGTCCTTTTAACATTTCATAGAATAAGGGCTTGGTGTTGATGAACTCCTTTAACTTTACCTTATCTGGGAAGCACTTTATCTGCCCTTCCATTCTAAATGATAGCTTTGCTGCATAAAACTTTGAATATTTCTTTCCAGCCCCTTCTTGCCTGCAAAGTTTCTTTTCTTTTCTTTCTTTTTTTTTTTTTTGGTGTGTATCTTTTCCATCTGTTTTTTTTTAATTTTAATTTTTTATTGTTATTCAATTACAGTTGTGTGCCTTTTCTCCCCATCCCTCCACCCCACCCCAGCCAAACCCCCCTCCCTCCCCCACCTCCACCCTCCCCCTTGATTTTGTCCATGTGTCCTTTATAGTAGTTCCTGTAATCCCCTCTCCTCACTGTCCCCTCCCCACTCCCTCCTGTCCATTGTTAGATTGTTCTTAACTTCATGTCTCTGGTTATATTTTGTTTCCTTTTTTCTTCTATTTATTATGTTCCAGTTAAAGGTGAGATCATATGGTATTTGTCCCTCACCGCCTGGCTTATTTCACTTAGCATAATGCTCTCCAGTTCCATCCATGCTCTTGCAAAGGGTATAAGCTCCTTCTTTCTCTCTGCTGCACTGTTGGTGGGAATGCAGACTGGTGAGGCCACTGTGGAAAACAGTATGGAATTTCCTCACAAAACTAAAAATGGAACTGCCCTTTGACCCAGCAATTCTGCTGCTGGGATTATACCCTAAGAATCCTGAAACACCAATCCAAAAGAACCTGTGCACCCCAATGTTCATAGCAGCACAATTTACAATAGCCAAGTACTGGAAGCAACCTAAGTGCCCATCAGCAAATGAGTGGATCCAAAAACTATGGTATATTTACACAATGGAATTCTATGCAAAGTTTCTTTTGAGAAATCAGTTGATGGTCTTGTGGGAACTCCTTTGTAGGTAACTGTCTCCTTTTCTCTTGCTGCTTTAAAGATTCTCTCCTAATCTTTAATCTTGGGTAATGTAATTATGATGTGCCTTGGTGTGTGCTTCCTTGGGTCCAACTTCTTTGGGACTCAGCTTCCTGGACTTTCTAGAAATCTGGGTTTTTTTGTTTTGTTTTGTTTTGTTTTTTGCCAGATTGGGGAAGTTCTTCATTATGTTTTCAAATAAGTTTTCAATTTCTTGCCATTCCTTTTCTCCTTTTGGCACCCCTGTAATTCAGATGTTGGAACGTTTAAAGTTGTTCCAGAGGTTCCCAAGCTTCTCTTCATTTTTTTGAATTCTTGTTTCTTCATTCTGTTTTGGTTGAATTTTTATTTCTTCCTTCTGCTCCAAATCATTGATTTGGGTCCCTGGTTCCTTACCTTCACTGTTGGTTCCCTATACATTTTCTTTTATTTCATTCTTCATAGCCTTCACTTTTTCCTCTGTTTTGCGACCATACTCAATCATTTCTGTGAGCATCCTGATTACCAGTGTTTTGAACTGTGCATCTGATAGGTTGGCTATCTCTTTATCACTTAGTTGTATTCTTTCTGGAGCTTTGATCTGTTCTTCCAATGGGTGGAATAGTAAGGGGCGGAGCCTTAGGTATTCACCAGGGCAGGACATGTAGCTGCCTTATGGCACTGTCTGTGGGATAAGGGTTGAGAGGGAACAGTGCTGTTTGCTCAGCTCTCAGCTGACTTTCAGTAACTTCCTCTGCTATCCACAAGCAAATTGTGCCCTTCTAGTGCTGATTCCGGGTGGTTGGTTTTGTGTATATTCTAGGACCCTAGGTCTCTCCAATGAACTCTCCTGTGAGGCTGGGGGTTTCTCCTATTGCCTCAATCCCCACAGATTTTTTCAGTCAAAGGTTTTGAGGGTTTAGTTTCCCATGCTGGAACCCTGGGCTGCACAGTCTGTCTCGCTTCCCAGATATTTCTCCCAGTGTATCTGCATGGAAATGTGGGACCACTCAGTCCTCCAGACACTGCCTTGCTGTGAGCCCTCTCTACCTGGCTGCCAGTCTCTGTCCCTCCTACTGGTGTGCATGAATGTTTCTTCTTTAACTCCTTGGTTGTTGGACTTCCATACAGTTTGATTTTCTGGCAGTTCTTGTTATTTTTTGTTTTTAAATTTGTTTTTGTTCTTCTTTTGGTTGTGCAAGGAGGCAAAGTGTGTCTTACCTATGCATCCATCTTGGCCAGAAGTCCGGTACAAGAAGTTTTATGTAACAAATAATTATAAAGCACAAAAGTAGATACAAGGTATTTCAGGTACTACCTATGTATAATACACATCCTTATTTTTCCCTCAAAAATTTGGGCAAAAGTACACATTATACATGACAAAATAGGTAAGTATCAGGAGTGGAGGAAAGATCTCAGTACAAGGAAGTATGTTTAGTTATTAGGCTTAATTATGCTTTAAATTTGATGTGATGCATTGAAAAAACTGTCCAGCCCTGGGATTGGAAGAATGCCTATTATCCTGTGATTTTTAAAGTTTCCCCAAACCCCCCAGAGAGAAAGGTCCCATGTTACCTAATTGATTTATACTATCCTATTCATTGATCTTATCCAGTGTTTGCCTTTCCTCTTATTTTGTTTCACTTTGAAAATATGTCTCTTGGTAGATTGCTGTTGTCTATGTATACATGCATTTCATATTTTAGGGTCCTATAATTTTCCCATTCTACTAGCATTCTCCTCCCTTTTGAAATATTCCTGTAGTCTATTAAAAAAATCTTCAGGACCTAAAATGTTAGAGTTCCCTATAAAATATTTCCATCTGTTTGTTTTTTTTTTTAAAGGAGACATTTTACAGCTCTAGGAGAGTCATTTAAAAAGTCTCATCTACTGAGGCAGCACATGCCGCTGGGTGCTGAGAAGTCTTGACTGACAGGAACAGCTTCCCCTCTCACCTGGGTCCATCTAAGCCTGGCACATTCCAAGAGGTGATTGAGTTTTTCCTCAACTCACTGTTTATACAAAATTCTGTGGTCTTCACACAGTTCATTAAGGATAGTATCATTTAGCTTTTAAAAACTATTTCCAGGGATCATTTCTTATTAAAAAAAAAGTGCAGAAGAAGGGTTACTGGTTCAAATAAATCCTAATGATCTGAGCAGACAGATTCTTGAGCCTGGTCTTCCCATACATTTTTGATGTTTATATCCACATGGCTATCTACAGAACAAGGAGAGAAATGATACTTTCCTAAGTAATAATGTTTGTACCACAGATTGACCACTGTCAAACTCACTGGAATTTGCACCTTCCTATAATAAATAAAACTAATACAGGCTCTCAAACTCAAATGCCTACAGTAGCCATGCAGGTAATGTACATGAGTGAAGTAAAACAGATATAAGAAAACATTCCCTGGCATGCATAGGTGCTTTAAGTCTACCTCTGTTTCCCACATTTAATAGAGATGTTCATACAAGATATATTTTACTTATTCAATTAAGAAAAACATTACTGTGAGTGTAATGATAAATGGCAACAGAGGTTAAGGACAATAGGAAGTAGTGGGGTCTGTGGAAAACTGGGAAGCACATATCACATCTGAAAGGATAGCCCACTACTTTGGCTCAGCACACTGATGCTATGTGGCAATGAAGAAAACCTAGTGTTGTCAAATCTCTCTCTTTCACAAAGCAGCACTTCTAGATTTTTAGGAGAAATTTTCCAAATTTTAGGTATTGGTAACAAATCTGAAAAAGGTAAAAACTATTTTATAAGTCAATTCTAACATGTTTTAAGCTAGAAATAACCAACTAGCCACCAGTTAGCAGCTGCTGGACTCAATGAGTCCTTGAATGAAAAGCCGCTGGGCAGAGTTTTACTTGGAGTGAGGAGAAGAGGGATATTGCTCCAATTTCCTTCTACACTGACAAAAGTAAAGAAACTCTAGAGTGTTGTAGAAGCCACTAAGAAGGTACCCAACTGCTTGTGGGGGCATCCCAGCTCCCAATCAACTGCTTTGTACCCATCAGAGTCACCACTTCCTCATCGCCCCCATGCACAGACACCCCCACTCTTACAGATGCCCATACACACTTTGCATGGTTGCCTAAGAATGCCCTTCATTGATACCCATTCTCTGTTTAGATGACTTAGCTCCCTTCTTGTGCATTTTGCCATTAAAGTATGAAAATATCTCTATAACTATGTTACCATTTCATCAAACTCTAATTTATTTTTAATTCAATGTCATCTAGGCACTGCCATGGAAAATCTCTGGCTAATATAACCTTCGTAAGCATTCCCAGGTGCTTCTTTTTTTTTTTTTTTTTTTTTTTTTTCAGTGTATCAGGATCAGAGTTCTATCTCCCAAGTAACATTTTTTTTTTATTGTTATGCAATTACAGTTGTATGCCTTTTCTCCCCATCCCTCTACCCCACCCCAGGTGAACCCACCTCCCTCCCCCCTCTCCACCCTCCCCCTTGGTTTTGTCCATGTGTCCTTTATAGTAGTTCTCCCAGGTGCTTCTTTACAAGCAGTTTAAGTTGATTGCTGATTTGTAAGCACTTACCTAGATCTCACTGAGAACAGTATGTGTGCTAAACACTATGGAGAAAGTTAGGATTGCACAATTCATTGGTCTGGTGGGAAAATCCATCTAAATTATTGCTCACCATTATGTGAATAAAAAGGTTCCTCAAACAAGGGATCAGCATAAAGAACTGGGTATGCCACAAGACATCCTTCAATGCCTTAAGGCATTTCCGAGCAGCTCTGTGGCTCCTGCTCCTAGGAGGGGCACTTCACAACTGTATGGTATTGAGTGCCTTAAGGAAATAGGATAACTCTGAAGTTAGGCCAGAGTACAGGGAAGGACATCCCTTCAAAGGCAGCCTTTCTCTAAGCTTAGCTCCCTCTTGACCCAGCATACTTATAGCCCATGAGCCAGTCTGCTGCCTCTCTCTGTCCTCCCTCTACCTCTGCCCTGTCTGATTGGGACTATTATGGTTCTGATGTTGACCTGCTGGCTGAGCACACATCCTCTGGCTTTCTGAGATGGTCTGCATCCTGTTTGCTGCATCTGCTTTCCTCAGGTTCTGCTGTCAGTGTTTCCAACTCAAGTGCATTAACATTGAACCCTTGACTCCTTTGCTAAGAGGATGCTGTCCTTGACAGCATGGGCCAACTTCCCACCCCCTTCAAGAGTATCTACCTCATGGAAGGAGCCACAAGCTCCTTCCTCTGACAACAACCCTTCTTGCCAGATGCTGTGACTTGGAAATCCTGCCTTACATAAACCTGAACATTGCCCATGATTTGCACTGAATTATGTTGGCTGACTGCTTGTGCCCAGGGCATACCAGAGTCACAGCATTGGAATTATTATTTTTTGTCTTTCCCTCTAGTTTAAAAAAATTTTAATGGTTTCATAATGAACAGAAAGCATGACGTTATTAACCTGAAAATAAAAAGGCAAATGCTTATTAAGGCGTGTTGGTCACTATGTGTTAGAGGACAGGAATTCCTGGTGATGCAATCTGCCTCATCCAGAAACTGAGCACAGAAAACCTTTTCATATGTGCTAAGTCTGCAGCGGCAATAAAGTTTCTGTGCAAACAGTCAGCTCTGACTGCAGATCCTGGCTTCTCTACTGAGGTTCTACTACTTCCCTGGGGGTGCACTGACATTACCTGATAGAGCCCAGCACCCAAATTCTATATCCAGGCCCTCAAATTGATAACATGAAAGCCAATAAAATGGTTTATGGGGAAGGACTCCTACCATGTCTTGGTGGTCCTGAGGTCAATACAAATGATAATTGAGGAAAAGAGTCATCAGAGTTAAAGATTAATTATGTTAAATCATGGCAGTAAGAGGAGCTTTTCCTAATGGGTGATGAGTTTTTATGCATTATATGCCATGTGTGAGTTTGACATATGGCACAGTTGGTATGACAAAAACAGAGTGTACAGAGGAGCCCATAGGAAGGTGAATTAGAATTTGACTACATCCGAGTAGATAATTCATTCTCTTAAGCAACTCAGCTGTCATGTCTGCTAAACCAGCAAGCTAGAATTACTCATATATATCACTAACAAAGCTCAGTTAGCTCAGAAAAAAATAAAAATTAGCCTGTGTGTGATAATATCATTGATACAGGTAACTGGTACATACAACTACAAAACATCAGGTCAATGAAACAACACTACTCCTGCATATTTTAGGTCAGAAATAATGTTCAAAAGTTATTATGGGTATCTGTGAGGTCCAGTCAGGAAAACTGGAATTACCCTAGGTGTTTCAAACAGAGGGATTTAACAGAGGGCCTTGATGGGGAGGAAGTAGAAAGCCCTACTTGGGACGATGAGGATATCCAGAGATCAGTAATAGCAAGAGGCAGATACCACTCCTAAGGTTAACAGAAGGAAATATGGTTCCTGGGACCAGAATCTGGGTGCATCTGTTGGAAGCTACAACAATGGGTGAGTTTTTCAGTGAAAGTTGATATCATAGAGAAGATGATACAGTCTGAAACAGAAAGAGTAGAGGAGAATTCCTGGCTTCTCCCATCTTCATTCTTATACCCTAACAGAGCCTCCCTTTGGCTAAATCTACCAGGTAGTCAGGGTACAAGAGAGTCTGGGAAATGGAGCTTCCAGAGCAGAATGTGGGACGTATTGCAGACTGCCTTATGAGGAGCACTTTTGGCATCTCCAAGGACATGCATATTTGTATATTTGCATTAGCTAATTGACCTATATCTTAAGTGGACTTTGATGAGCAACTTTTTCACTAATTTTCATTTAAAAAATGAATGAAGAAAAACCACAGACGACCAGGCTATGATGCATTTGACAGTAATATACTCTGCAAGATATCTAGTTAGGTCTCTCCGTACACATATATCTTCCTTTCTCCATAAATGTTCGTTGCTGTCTCCCCTGCTCTTTTTTTAATTTTAGCTTTGGGATTATCCAGTAAACAGAAATGATGATTTCATTCATTTTTATAACCTAATCCCTCACAGGGTGAGGCAAGCTGCAGAGTGGGGGAAGACACACTGGTAACTATTTTAGACTTGTAAATTTTATAAGTTCAAATATCTAACCTAATGCTAGGACACAAAGAGGGAAATGCCTGGTTCAATGATGTAAACACAGCAAACATCAGCCTAGAATGTAGGAAGGGATACATAAGCAGAAAAGTTTTTCAGAAGCATCCCTGCTTTTTAAACACCAGCATTTTCTTTGGTCTGAATTGCTCAAGTTCATCAGCGCTTTAAACAACCTTTTCACTTACTGCCATAGGATTTGTCCTCTGAAATCCAAAATGCAGAATAATTTGCTTTTGAACTGTATTGAGTGCAATCTGCTTCTAAACCTGTAAGGCACAGCTAAAAACGCATGCATGATTTATTTAACTAATACTTCAATTTTTGTCTATTTTTTTGCTAGCATTATTCTAAGCTATTAACATTTTTGACTCTAAACAACTGTATAAAGTACAGGTCAGAAGGCAGGTGGTGGGCACCATTGTATTATTTCTCCCCATTTTATAAATGAAAAAAACTGAAGCACAGAGAGATTAAGTAACTGTTCTGATATTAAACAGTTCACCGGTGGTAGAGGCAGGATTTGAACCCAAGCACTCTGGTTCTAGCGTCTATATTCTTAACTAGTAAGCTCTGCCATCCTCTTCAGTGCATCAGAATCAGGGTAGGTAGAGTTTTTGTTGGGCAATTCAGGGCTCTGGGAGTGAGTGTTTCAATGAATAAGGTGGAAGCTACTTGGACTTTTATGATTTGGCCTCAGAAGTCACTTAGTGTAACTTCCTCTGTAATCTCTTGTTCGAAGCAGCGACAAGCCCACTTGATCCAAGAATGTGGGAGGAGTATCAAAAGTGTCAAAGTAAGTATTTGCAGTCATGCTTTGAAGCCATCACAGTGAACACAGTACCAGCAGCAGTAACCACAATATATGATACCCAGAATGGTGGGTTGGTTTTTATTTGCTGAAATGACCGTATGGTTTCCTATATTTGGTCCTCATTTATCTACAGCAGGAAATGGAAGGAAATAGAGTCTTTCCTTAAGGCAGTTTTCTGTTCCAACTGGTATTCTTCTAACGCCTCCCTTAGCTCTGACAACCTTCTAAATGGCTTCGGACAGGACTTCCACTAACTCAAGTTTCATTGATGTAGTTGTACCCAAATAGAAAATGTTCTGTTGACTATATTCAAAACACATTGCTAAGCCAATTTTCTTTAAATTCTCCTGAATTTCCTCCCTTGGGAGGATTATACAACTGCCAAGTTTGAATTTTAAACTTTCAGATACTTTGGAGTAATACTCAGTGGAGAGAAGCAAAAGTATTTTGGTAAGGTGGTGGTGGTGTTGGTGTGTGTGTGGGTGTATGTGGTTGTGTTGAGTATGTGTGTTGTCCTCAGAGAAAAATGCCGGTTTTCTATTTTAACTTAGCTGTAAAATGCTGAACTAACTTAGCTCAAATCTTTTCAAAACAGGCTCAGTTCATGGGACCAGTGACTATCAAAAACTTTTAGCTGAAAAATATTGGAAAAACCACTCAACTCACCAGAATTCTGTTTTTGATTAAATTCTGTGTTTGTGACAAATATTTCTTTTAAAAAAGTAGTTCTGATGAATGCCACACTTAGAGTATTCAATGATATTTTTAATGATGTGTCCTAAGGGAACAGTTTGATGGGTATACAGAGAAAAATGTCAGAAAAGGAACACTTCCTTCTGTGCCATGTACTAAGGCAGGAATTCCATAGCAAATATTGGAATGATCAGGCTGGTTCATCTGTCCTGCCTTCATAGCCAAGGTTAATGCTAATTACATGGCTGGCTGCCAAATTTGTTCTTTCCTCTCACACCAAGGTATAAGAAGAAAAATGACAGCCCCACTGCCACATAACAGTTCACTGTTACATTTTCTGTAACAACCTCAAACTGTGCAGACAAAAACATTAAAGGGGTATCAATGAAGTTATTTTTATTGATTAAGGTTGAGCCAATATGAAATTAAATCATCCAATCAGTTCAATAAGAACTTGAATAAATGCAATCACCAAGAGTATTATATGTGGAATAGCTTGATGAATGGGTAGAGCTGACAAAGTTGACTTATTTAGAAAGTATCTCAGCCTTCTTAGGATGACAAGTTCTTTTAAAGTCCACATGTACAATAAAGAAAGCTTAATGTGACTTGGACTGTGGTTTAGGCAGTATAAGGTAAGGGTTAAGACCACCACTTCTGGGGTTGATTGCACCTCCAAGATTTGAGTCCTATGTTACTACTAGAACTTGGGTGGCTTTGGACAAAGTTTTTCACATTCGTACTTTTGATTTTCCCTCTATAAAGTGCAGCTAATTACTTTACAATGTTGTTGTGAGAATCAAATGAGTTAATTTATGTTCAGTGTTTAGAAGAGTAACTGGCACATTATCTCCTTCTAATATTCTTACCAATTCATCAATATAATTTTTCTAGTTACTGCAACTGAGCAAGTGAGATAAGTCTTGGCTTCAACATAACTATCAGTGGCCTTGGGGAAGTCATTTGTTTTCAATGAACCTCGTGGGATTATAAGGCTTTCTCGCATGGTGGCATATGCTTTTAAACCAAGCTAACAAAGCACATGAAATAGCACCTAGTAAACAAGCAGTTGATATGTATCACCCAAAGTAAAATGGCAGAGTGAAATAGAACAATAAGTTTGCTTACATGGAAAAGAATAAGAAAAACGGGAAAGAAATACACCGCTGGGGATCAAATAAAGGAAAGGACACACTATCCAACTCAACACCTTTAAAATGTGACAGAGAGAAACTAGAGACTCTAGCATCCCTGCCCCCACTCTGCCTCCCAAATGCAGCCCTCATTTCTACTCTACCTCAAACAGATGGAGAAAAGACGGTGGGTGGACACCTGTAGTACCCCCAATCTGAAGACATGTGCATTCAGAAGGTATGAAGGTGGCCCAGGGAAAATGTGAAGAAAACTTCTCATAAAGAAGTCATGGGGATATAATGAAAAGCATGGTGACTACAGTTAATAATACTGTGTTACATGTTTGAAAGTTGCTAAGAGAGTCAATTTTTAAGTTTTTTTTCACAGGAAAAACAATTTTTAAAACTATCTGTGGTGACATGTTAACTAGAGTTATCATGGTGATCATTTTGCAAATATACAAATGTCAAATCATAGTATATGCAAAACTAACATAATGTCATATATCAATTATACCTCAATAAAATTTTTATTTAAAAAAAAGAACCTGACAGTCCTAACAAATGAAACAGAGAAGAGGATTAAAATATATAATACAAGAATGTTACCTGAATGAAAATGATTTCAATAAATACATCAAATGTATTCTATATAATGTGTTCTAAGATAAACTAATAAATGATGACAAACACAGACACATCCTGCTAAAATTTCAACTTCAGAGCTCAAAGGGATTTTCTTCAGGAATATGGGTAGAAGAAGCAAGTTAAGAATAAGAATAACAATCAAACTAGCCTCAGACTTCTCCACAGCAGTATCTATTGTCAGAAGCAATGGAGTAATGTCAAACTATTTGGGAAAGAAGTTGTGTAAAGGGTAATGGACATAAAAAATCCTAAACTAAGCCAAGAAGGCATATAAATTTAATGCATTTGAGTTATCTGCAAAAATTCAAGAACTATAACTTTTTATGATTAGATTACTTAACATTTGTAAAGCACGTAGGATAGTGCCTGACATATAGAAAGCAGTTTATAAATGTTAGTTAATTCATTAAGAATAAAGTGAATCCCATGAAACCCATAAACTCTTCTTAATAAAACCTACCTTAGGAGAAGTCCTGATAAGACTACAGGTGGATGCACTGAATCTATTTACACATAAAACTAAAATTAAATCAGTGTGGGAAATATGATTTCAGAAAGTTTATATTCTAATTATTGGACATTTATAAATAAAGATAAAGCAATAGGAAATCAGAAGGTGAAGAGCTGAGCTGAGGAAACGTGTCAATGTGCTGATCTCCCTATTTTTATATGGAGAATCAATAGATTATACCTAAAGTTGATGAATCAAGATATAAAACTTTCTACTATTCATGTGTCCAACTAGCATTTTTGAGGCCTACTATCACACTGTTCTAAATGGTGTAGATTTAACTACAAACAAAGTACATGAGATCCTTGCTCCTTCATACTTTATATTCTAGCAGGAGGAGACTAACCCATGCAATTAGATAAGAAAAAATATAGATCAATGAAAGAGTCTTAAACGCAAGTGGAAAATTACATTTCAAACCAGTTATAATAGATGGACAATTTAATAAATGTGATGAAAAACTGCCAAGCCAAAATAAATTCCAGATGAGTCAGAGATTTAAAGATAAATAATGAAATTCATTAAAATATTATAAGAAAGCATTGGTGAATATATGATCTTGAGTATAAACAGTCTTTTGAAGTAAGACATATAGCATGGAAGTTAATTAAAGATTAATATGCTTAATCCAAAAAATTTTAAATATCTATATAGAAAAAATACATCATAAAGTCATAAACCAATGAAAGATAGGGAGATACTTATAACACATTTCTGACAAAGGACTAATTTCTTTCATATCTGAGAGACTATAAAAATTAATAAGAAAAATTTAAGTGTGGTAATAGTATTAAATGTTTGTGTTTGCTTGCTTTTTAAGTCAGTAAGGAAAAGACAAGCAATCTGGAAAGATCAGTAAAGATCTGATCAAAAACTGAAATATAATAGCCAGTAAGTATAAGGTAAAATTTTTCTATTTCATGCATAATAAAAATATAAACTAAAATGAGATAGCCTTCTTACCCTGCCATTTTGCCAACCTTTGATGACACACAAGGCTAATGAGGATTCTGTTGGTGGTAGAATAAATTAGAATGTACTCCTTTGAAGGACAGTTATGCTACACTCTTTCCAAATTTTTTTTAAATACATGTATTTTGACTCAGAAAAATCTATTGTTAGAAATGTGCCCTCCGGGCATGCTTTTAAACCGTTATAAAAATTTATTATTAAAATATTCCTATAAGAGCAAAAAAATACCCTGGAAATACCTAAATGTCCATCAGGAGGAGCAAATTAAAGAAATTGTGACAATAATATCATCCTTCAAAACAATACGGCAGATATGTGTGGGAAGATTTCCAAAGTATATCTATCTAAAATTTCTTTAAAGAGCGAGGATGTGGATATCAGTGTGTGTGATATCAGTTCTTTGTGCAAAACATTTGCACAGAGATGCACACACATGTATATGTGGACATGCCAGCATACATGTAATGCTTTAATTTTTATGAGGTTTCATATGCATCTATTAACCCCAGTTACCTTTAGAAAAAGTCATTTCCAGTAGAAAAGAAGAAGGAAAACCACTATTTTCACTTTATATATTTTGGTACTGTTTAAATTTTTTTTAACATACTTGTGGCTTATTTAAATTAACAGAGGTTATCTGGGTAACAGAATCATGAATCACAATGTCTTTACTTTTCTCTAGTAAAAATACTTTAAAGTACTATTTAAAAGAAAATGTGATGTCTTCATTCTATTTTTAATAGTTTATTAACTTTTCTTATGTTAAAATGAAAGGGAAATTTCTAAGTATTCAGATATTTTGTAAACCAGGAGCAATGCTTTTGGTTTAAGTGAGCAATTTTGGGTGGCTAAGCAAGGCTAGCATCTGTCATTTGCATCCCTTGTCCCCTGAGGGCAGGGGCTACAATGGCCTTTCCCCAAGTTCTCCTTCCAAAATGAGATCTTTAAATTCTATTAAACATAGATATCCTTGAAGACTTTCCTGTTAAGTGGGCTTGGAGGAGAGGCCATAGAGCTCAAAAACGATATGGAACACAAGAGGAAAAGTAACTTAGAATATAATCTGAAAGTGTTTAATTTTAAGGTTAGTCCGACTCACTCAAGTTATTTCAGAAAGAAAGAAAAAGACAGCTGGAGAAGAGCTGTTATCATTGAGTTTCTTTAGTGGTTTCATTGAAGGTAGAAGCCAAATTAACCAAATGGAGGAAGCACCAACTAATTACTATTAAATTTAATTACTGATGTAGGACATGAAACAAGAGCCAACTGATCTGAAAGTTACTTCCTATCTAAGAGTACTTCTTTGGGTTTTGCTGAAAATGAAAGAGGACACGTGGGAATGTAATGCAGGCCTTTCTCAGTGGTTCCACAATGGGAATCACTTAAAATGCATAAAAGAGAATGTTTAGCAAATGCACTTAGACTGAATATAGTCAAATAGTTCTGGTTCTGTCTGATTATATTTTTGGCACTTTGGGAAACTGTAGTAATCTCTAGTTAAGAGGATTAAATGGTAATGAAAAAATACAATAAAGATTACATTTAAAAAACAATGCAAAATTAAACTTACTCTGACTTCAAATAACAAGATAGTGTAATAACTCCTTACACTACTGTTATGACAAGTGAACAATTAACAAGTGGGACTAATTATTTTCCTCCCTCCCTTCCTCCCTCTCTTTCTCTGGCCCCTTCCTTCTTTCCTTCCTTCCTTCCTTCCTTTTTTTTTGGCAACAACTACTCCCCAGTGTCTCAAATAGCAAAACATTTCTCTCTCACTCTCTATATATTTTGATTAACGCTGGTACTGGATAGGTTTTCACTACAGAAACCTTACCAAACTTAAAATAATCAAAAGTAGATAAATTTTGTTTAGTGACATTTTCTTAAAATTTTATGTAATGTATAAATAAGTTAAATGTAAAATTGCTTTTTGATTTCACTTTTGAAATGTTACATATGATAGTTATATTCATCAGCATATTAAAATAACTAAGTCCCCATCTTTTCTGTACATACAGTAGTTTAATTGTCTAATAAGATGCTGAAACAGTAATGTGCTGAGTCAGTATCAAGTTAGCAAAAATTAATTGTTACAAATGCAGGAAGTCTGATGTTAACATGAATTATCAAAGCATTGAATGTAATAACTATTTTCTCTAATTGTCTTATAAATTTTTCTACTCTGGGATTAGACCAAATATCACCCATCTGTTAGCTACTTTATGCATGCAAGTTGGTCTTTTATTAATTGCTTAAACACAAAATAGCACCCTAATAGCTTAAAATGATTAGTTTTCCATTGTAAGTCGACTTCACTTACTCCTGGATATATGCATATTGGCATGAATGACCTTGGGGAAATAATTTTAAGAACATTATCATTGAGAATTGGGAATTGAAAATTTGGATTCTGGAAGCCATGTGAGTATTTTCAAGAATTTTCTCAACCTCTACATACTTGTAAATTGAGCATGTTCCTTTTTTTGCACTTCCTACACTGTTAATGTCATTCCAACCCCCTTTTCATGCCCTGTGGGCTAAGTGCCATCCGATCTTATCTTTTTAGTCTTCTATAGCCTTCTCCTTCACCTCATGCTTTTGCTGAGTTCAAGGACTCCCCATCTCTTGCTTAAATAATTACAACATCCTTTTAATTTGTCCTTCTGCCTCCGGTCTGGCACTACTCCAAGCCGTCATGCTAACTTCTACCAAAGGGATTTCTCTCCAAGGAGATCCTATGGGGAAAAGTCCAAATTCCTTTGCCCAGCAAAATGCTGGCACCCTTCTCTCCTCTTCTGTCCAGTCAAACTAAATTGCAGACTGTTTCTTTAATGCATCTTGATGTTTCATGCTTTTCTGCCTTTACCCCTGCTGCTCCTCCTGCCTGCAATTCCCTTCCCCCTTGCCTATCTGCCCAACACCTGCTCAGTTTTCACGATTCAACTCAAGTATTCGGCCCCCGCCCCAGGAAACCTCCTGTGACCTACAAGGGAAGGCGGTCACTCTATTTTTGGTTCAATTTCTGTACCTGTGTAAACTTCTATTTGATCAATTTGTGTAAATTACTCTATTCATCTTTGTAGCCCCAGACACTTAGCGGAGCCTGGAAAAGTAAAAGTCATAGAATGAATAAACGAACAAAGTGCAGGAAATGGGTTTCCAAAGCCAACAATTTTATTGCAATCTTGGCAGAGTACAACTTAAATGTGAGGCACTTCAGATAGGTGTTATCTCAAGTCAGTCGAATATCCAGTGTTTATTTTGAGTTCCCCCAGAAACTGACTCTAAGACAGGGATTTGGGTACAGTCAGTTACAGGGAGGTGGAGAAAACACAATTAGGGGAGTGGAGAAGTGAGGCAGGGAAGGGAAAGCAGCCAATAAAATAAGCACTATCAAGCCAGTTATCACGGTGTATGACAGGAACTGCGGGAGTCAGTTTAAATCATATACCTCAGAATTATCCCACCTCAGAGCTACCCCACCCAGAGACGTGAGGGAGGTGATTAGTTGAATGCTGTTCCCGGAGGGTATTAATTCCCTAGCTCATCTGGCCAGCCACACATGTGGGCAGAGAAAACTTCACCACATGGGGATGGTCAGTCAGGTGTGTCCTAGATCGGTCTGGGCTGAGTTGCTGCAGTGGGCACTGACCTGTGGGCTACATCTGGCCTTCAGCGCCCTTGAGTGGTCATTGTAGAGTAAATACTAGAGGATGAAATAATTTTCCTGAAATCTCTCAGGTCACGCCTACCTTGCATTATTTCCTCAGTCAGTTCTACAGTATTTAGGGCAGAAAGCAAAACCCCTTTTGTCTCCCATTGAGACAGTGTGTGAAATATTCCCAGTGTGAGAATATCCACATTAGAATCATTGTGGTCAACGTGACTCTCTTGAATTGCTGTTGTTCAATCCGAGTATTTTTACCGTAATTCTAACTTCGCTGTCCTTAGACCCCTTTTGTCTTTGCAAAATTATTAGGTAACCAAGACGAAAGAATTTGCCGTTGGTCCTATGGGGGCGCCATAGAGAGATGGACATGAGTAACAGTCTAGGGGTAACTATACTGGATTTGCTGAGCTTTGTGTGGTCCAACAAATTGTCAAAGGAGCAGAGACGTGCGACTAAAGTTATAAGCAGTAGATGAAGAATCCATGAGTATTAATTAGCACTCAGAAATATACTATTCTCGTAGGAGATTTCTTTTTGTAAAAGAAAGGAAATGATCACACAGAAATTTTCTGATAAAGCCATTATGCAAACCCTGGGTTGATTTTGCTAAAGGCCTCCTGACAACTTCAACTATTTCGTGAACTATTTGGAGATACTTTTCAAATACTGATATTTCCTTCTCCTATGTTCTTCTACTTATTAACTCAAATACCTCACCTCACTCCTCCTTCAGTTCTATGGAGTCTCCTTCCCATTTCATTGTCCATTCTGCTTCTATACCTGTGATCTCAAAATAGCACCAAGGAGCTGCTGTTAACTCCTAGTCTATCTGTTGTTCTCCCAGTCTCACCATTACTGAAGGCCATGGACCATCCTCTTCTTCTTGGATGAGAAGACAAGTTACGAATTCTAGGGCAAGTTACAACTGTCTGTTTTTCAGTTCTCTAAGACTTTTTCTGCAACATCTTGTCCACCTTCCTTGGCAATCTTTTCCTCTCCAAATGATTAAGCCTTACCTCAGAATTCTGCAACCCAATCCTCTAATCCTTTTCCTGAACTCCCAGCCAGTGTTTAATTACCTACTCTATACTTCTATGAGGATGCTTAATCAGATTTTCACAGGTACTTCCAAAAGGAACCAGTCCTGCTTCTCCCATTAGTTCCTGTTCACACTCCTCACTCTTGACAGCACCACTGGTTGTGTCTCACCGGAGACCCAAGCTCCAAAACCTACACAAACTCTATCCATGTCCATGCCACACCTACCGATCTGAGCTTCTTTGGAGCTTTCATATTGGCTTATTTTTCATGTGGACTTGAGGCCCCCATTACCACTTGTGTTGAATAACTACAAAAGCTACTATCTGGCCCCTTTACCTCCAGTCTCCCTATACTCCCTTTCCCCCACCACTACACTTTACCACTCATGAGATTTGTTTTCCTAACATGCATCTCCAAACATGTCATTTCTTTGGTTAAATTATTTCACACAGATCCATTTATACGGAATTGAGTCCAAACTTCTTAGACTACCAGCCAAGAATCTCAAGGTCCTGAAGTCTGCTTACCTTTCAAAACTTACTGTGTTGGATATTCTCTCTTTGCACCACAGATGCACTCTTTACGTTGCTCTGTGCCTGAGAGGTTGATTTCTTTGGTGACACAGACTGAGATTTCCAGCTTCTACAGAGTCCCCTCCCCTTGAGTGTGATCTTGATCTGTGTATACGACTCCCCTTGTTAGGCCATATATGTTATATGGCAATAAGTGATAGGAATTTTGTAGATATAATTAAGGGTCCTAATCAATTGAATTTGAGTTCATCAAAAGGGAGGTTATCCTGGGTGAGCCTAATATAATCAGGTGAGTCTTTTATTTTATTTTAATTTTTTTCATATTTATTTATTTATTTTCTTTCATTTTTTTCTTTATTGTTGTTCAATTACAGTTGTCTGCATTTTCTCCCCCTCCCACCCCATCCAAACCCACCTCCCTCCCTTGCTTCCACCCTCCCCGTTGGTTTTGTCTATGTGTCCTTTATAGTAGTTCCTGAAAACCCTTTTAGAAGAGGTTGTAATGAACACATGTTCTCTGTCTGGATGAAAGAAGCAATCGTGAGCGAATTCTAAGCTGTAAGAAAATGAATTCTGCCAACAACCCCATGGATATGGAAGAGTACTTGGAGCCTTAAATGAGACTAGCACCTTGACTGCAGCCTTCTGAGACCCTGACTAGATTCCTGACCCACAGAAACTGGGAGATAGAGGGGCATCAAGCCACTAAGTTTGTGGCAACTTGTTACACAGCGATAGATGACGAATAGACTTGTCCTGGTCAAATTGGGCCAGTGGAGATTTTAACAGATATTCAGAGAGTAGGAGAAAAGAAAGGTTGAGCTATTTATTCTCTATGCCAGCTCCTTCCCAAGCAAGCCTCAATCAGAGGTCCTCCCACTTCTGCCAGTGGCTCTTTTACAGCTGCAGCTTTTTCTAGGCTGTACCTGTTCATCCTGTGTCCCTGTAGATGTAAGGGTTGTAAAGCCTCCTGCTTTAGCTTCCTGATGCAGGCCAGGGCACTTCATGAGTCCTTGTCATTTTTCCTCAACTCTGCCCACACTTTTGTACAATGTCCTTCTGGTAAACTTTGTTAAATTCTTTGTTAAGGAACGTGCCTTCTGCCCTGACCAGTGTGGGGGCTCAGTTGGTTGGCTGTCGTCGCACAAAGCAGAGGGTCACCAATTGGATTCCAGGCCTGGGTTGTGGGTATGGTCCCCTGTCTGGGTGCATGAGAGAAGCAACTGATTGATGTTTCTCTCTCACATTGATTTTTATCTCCCCCCTCTTTCTCCCTTCCTTCCCTTCTCTCTAAAAAAAAAAAAAAAAAGAATGTGCCATCACTTTACTGCTGGGACCCTGCCTGAACAGTGGACTCACCTCTAGTATTTATTGCCTTATCCTTACTCAAACCCACTTTTAAATATTGAACCACACCATCTTTGATCCTCAAAACAATCCTGTTTTCTTTTTTTCTTTTTCTTTTAACCCTCATCTGAGGATACATTCAGTGATTTTTAGAGAGAGAAGAAGAGGTGGGGAGAAAGAGAGAGAGACAGAGACACAGAGAGAGGCAGACATCAATGAGAGAGAGAGAGAGAGAGAAACATCAGTGTGAGAGAGAAACATCCATCAGCTGCATCCCACACATGCCTTGACCGAGGAGTGAACTCACAACCTAGGTATGTGCCGTGACCAGGAATCAAACCCAAACCTTATGGTGTACAAGGTGATACTCCAACCAATTGAGCCACCTGGCCAGGGCTCTACATTTTCTTCTCAGGTATCTTGGCTTTGGGTTGCTTCTACTGTCTGGAATCAAGAGACCATTAGCATGGTGTGGGTGGGCAGGTAGTGGAAGGGATTCCAAACAAACAAAATCATGAGTTCTAGAATACTTGCTGTGTTACTTGCTGTATGACCTTGGGAGATGTCTTAGCCTCTCTAGGCACAGTTTCTTCATCTGTAAAATGTGGGTAACAATAACCACTGAGCAATGTTCTTGTGAGGACTAGGTGGAATAGCAAGTGGAAAGCAGGTAGTACATAAAGCCCAGGAACTAACGGTGTCGGTGTTGAAAACCCACTGCTGCTAACGCTGATGTTCATAAAGACGCCTGCTGATCCTACAGAAATTCTACTCATCGGGAAGGTTCCTCTCAAATGTCCTCCACATTAGACGTGCAGCACTTATTTTTTTCACTTCTCTAAAAGTTCTTATTCATACTTACCAGCAAACATGTACCATCCTTTCGGCTGAATTCTCAACTCTGCATTATAGGCAAAGAGGATGTATTTTTGGTTTCCTGGGACCTTAGCGAGTAGTGCTATGGACAAAGTAGCTGCTTAATAAATATGTGGCGCCAAGGACATGCAACGAGCAACACTGTCATTGACATCACACTCTCATTAACACAAGATCAAATGTTTTCATGTCATTGACAAGTTAGACAACTATTTTGATATTCGGTAATAAACTAATTTTGAGTGGATATCGAAAACAACCTAAAACAATGTCGTTAATCCGCATGGACATAGTAATTCAAACTTTGCAACTTTTTTTTCTATTGACACATATCTTAGCGCTTATTTTTAACAACAGCTCTGTGAGAAGATCAGCTATTAATCTCTACATATTATTCATGAAGGAACTGAGACTATGAGAATTTGTTATTGCCTTAGACTGACCCAAGTGACGACCTTTCTGATGAAACACCCACTGTTTAGCAATATGATAAAAACTGTTAGAAGAAAAAAGCCACATGAAGTCTTATCTCTCAAAATCAGGCCATAATATTTCAGGCAAAAAGCTGAAAATAAATTTAAAGATATATAAGAGTATGTAGCAATCAGGATATTGTATATATAGGGCATTGTTAAACTCTCCAGGTTCACACGTGTTATGCATTTGACTATTACGATGCCATCTGGGGCAGGCAGAACATATATCTGTTTATCCCAATCAACAGATAAGGCCAAGAGAGGACCATTTGGAATTCAGCCATCCATAACTGAACCACAGAATTAGAATCTAAGCCACCCAACTAAGTCTTGGGCTGCCATCAACATATTTGAGAACGCTTACTGTGTGCACCCTACAATATAATCAAGTCATAAAATTCATTCTCCCTTAATTTTTAAGATGAAGTCAGTACTCGCCTGAAAGTAATAACTCTAACTTTACCTACTAGGCTTAGTTTTGCAAATACATTACTCCATCCTATCCATGCTTCCTACCATATTTAAATATACATCAAATAGGTAAAAATTTTAATTGTAAATGCTGCTCTTTTGCTGTGGCTCCTGGTTCCTGTGAAAGAACCTTATCCAGGTAGAATTGGTGTTGGGTGTCACACTAATAACAAAGCAAGATATATGTTAAAAAGCCAAGAGGTTTCAATGGGGAGTAGCCACAGGTTTCAGTGGAATGACAATTACTAGGTAGATGGATCATTTAATGACTGCTATGACCTTTACAATAGTGAGGATCATGATTTTAAGGTTAATTTGCATAATGGTTGGCCTAGCAAGAACAATGGCGAATGCTAATAGCTTCAGGATGCAATAAAACATTATCTGGGCTGAACTGCTAAAGGAAGAGTTGCCAAAGTGAGACTCTTTAAGCACTTTGTTCCATCCCAGGTCATGTCCACACATAATTAAATGCAGGTTTCTGGTATGTCTTCAAAAACTGGCAAGTGATGGCTGAAAGGGAATAGCAGCAACTTTCTTTATACAGAATCATTACCTGGAAGGCTCCTTCCTTCCTTCCTCCCTCCCTCCCTCCCTCCCTCCCTCCCTCCCTCCCTTCCTTCCTTATTACATAACTTGCTGCCCCTTCTGAGGTGGCTGAATTTGCAACTATCATCACCCCTCCTCCAGGCAACTTCCCACTCCCACTCTTGCCACTCCCTACATCTGGCAGATACACAAAATTTGATACAACAAGAAAGAATAAATCTTACCAATGGGCTCAACAACTCTCCCTGAACCTTCGGAGAGGTAGAGTTGACCATGTCTAGAAGCAGGTGGTATTTTCAAGGCAAACAGGCACTGTCCCCTCAAAGTAATGATCCTGCATTCTGAGTTGCAGGTTGAAGGTAGCTATTAACAAAGAGAATAAAAAGAGATAGGCCATCTCCATTCAGATTTATCATTTTTAACTATTTATTGACTAGAAGTTGGATACACCCGGTCATCCTGCACTTTGTGTTACCAAATCAGTCTTTGGAGATTATTTACTGACTTCTTTCTCCCAAGCGTTTGAACTCATTTCCACCACAAGAGGGCAGCCATCTCTAAAAAACAACCAAGAGCCTGGATCTTGAGAGAGCGAGCCAAAATTTAGGA
The DNA here is from genome assembly GCF_022682495.2 of Desmodus rotundus. Classification (NCBI taxonomy): domain Eukaryota; kingdom Metazoa; phylum Chordata; class Mammalia; order Chiroptera; family Phyllostomidae; genus Desmodus; species Desmodus rotundus. The sequence continues at coordinate 120,053,398 of NC_071392.1, forward strand.
ACTTGAGCTCGGGAAAGGCATTCACTGGGCAGTCCCTCAGAAATCACACAATCACACATAGAAGAGATCCTGGGATGGGCAATACTGAAATAGAATAGGGAGTCCAGAAATGCCAGTTTCATAAACTAACAAGGTTCCCCTTTCGCAAGTTATGAAGGCCCGAAGCTGCAAGACATGCTTGATGTCATCACCAGAGATTGTTTTTTCATCTTTACTTAAAGAGCATCCAACAGCTATCAGCTTTCTCCTCCTCTTTAAAAGTTACATACTGATTTAGGTTTCATAAGTTTTGTTTTGTTTTTTAAATCTCATTGATGACAGAAACAATTGTTAACTTCGTAATTAAACTTGATAGGGAAGGAAGTAGTTTCAGTAGTACAATAAACACTTTTTGACTTGTGTCTATGAGTAGAATATGTTCTATTCCCAACTTGTGTCCAGTGATTCAGAGTGACAGTCAATGGTTACAGCACTTTATTTTCAGGCAAAAAAAAAAAAGTAGCCTGTTCCTGAATATTTTGCTCAACCGCAGCACCGCCCTCCCCCCCAATTTATTTTCCTAGTAGGTAGGCTTCCTCTGGAATACCGTATTTGACCTTTATGCTTTCAGAACCAGCAAGTGCCTAATTCTCCTCTGTGAGTTGCTAATCTGATTTACAGGAGCAGAATCTCGAATTATTTTAGCTCTCAAACTGAAAAAATAGTAACATGGACAATAGATTGCTATGAGCTCCCGCTTCAGACTTCTGCCTTTCTGCTTTGCTGGCTTACAGGTTCTGTACATGCTTGATTTTTGCCATCTGACCTTACCCCCCAAATTTCCTGCCTTTGGCTTCTGAGAACACTTGGGCAGCTTGGTTGTGCTTTGCATGGCGGATCCTGGAATCTTGGGAGGGATAGAAAGCCTCGAAACCCATGGTGCAGCAGGTTTGGGAAATATTTCGGCGGAGGAAGACAAGTGATTTGACCACATGCCACAGACGTGCTGCTGGGCCCAGTGGAAGAGATTGGGGCAGAAAGAAGGTTCTAAGGTCTCAATACAGAATTGTCTTGTAGGCTTGGCCCACACTGTGCATTATTTTACCTTCCTGTGATCTGCTAATCGCCTGCCTCTGAGCAGGGAGAGATAAATATCACCAGGCATGAAGTGATTGCTACCATAAAAAGAAATAAAATCCCTCTCATCCCCTTCTCACTGCCACAGGCACAGAGTCCAAGTTGCACGTGTCTGTATAGCAGGATGACATCTATCTCACGTACAGACATATTTATAGAAATGTTTTCATTAGCCTATATTTACGTGTGTAGATGTAGCTATATAGACATACACGCGTATATCAGTGTATTACATAGATTTGAATAAATTATGTGTATATTTATATAAATATAAATGTATACGTGTATGTATAGAAATGTAAGTGTGCATACATTTACATATGTAAATGTCCGTGTGTGTTAAAGTTTAAATAACACCCAGCTTTCAAACTCTAGTTTTCTTTTAATTCTCCTTCCTCTAACTTGGTTGAGTTTTGCTTTGTTCTTTTCTTTTCTTTTCTTTTTTTTTTAATAGTGTGTTACAGAAAAACTTCAAACTGAAAGTTGAATAACGGGCCGGGTAGGGAAATAAAGTCTTCACCCCGTCTTTGGCCGGGATCGATTCCCCGGAGAGCCAGCGAGGTTCCGGGGCCGCAGTCGATCTCCCCTCGGAGAACGGGGGCTGGAGGAGCGAGCGCCCCCGCCGGCTGCCGCGTGTCCCCGCCCTCCGCCCCACCCCGCCGCGGCTGCCCCGGCGCGCGGTCCACACCCCTGCGCGCAGCTCCCGCCCGCTCGGGGATCCCCGGCGAGCCGCGCCGCCGAGGGGGAGACGGCAGGCGGCGTCCCCTTTAAAAGCCGCGAGCGCCGCGCCACGGCGCCGCCGCCGCCGCCGCCGCCGCCGGAGTCCTCGCCCCGCCGCGCTGCGCTGCGCCCGGCTCGCGCTGCGCCCGCCGCCCCGCTTCCCACACCCTGCCGGGGATTGTCAGCAGCCGCCGGACAGCAGCCGCCACGGGCGCTGCCGCCGACCCGGACGACCTCGGGCTAGTGCCTCCCGGATTATTGGGGTCTCCGAGGCACCGGCGCGCCGCAGACCCCACTCGGGCTGGAGCGCCCGGCCGTGCGCACCCCTGCGCTTTGGCCTCGGCTGCCCGGGCCGCGCCAGAGCTTAGGACCCGCGCGCAGAGCGCTGAGGAGCCAAGCCTGAGCGCCGGGATGCCGATCAGCTCCAGCCGGAGCTCGGGGGCCAGGGAAGCGCCGGCCGAGGTGTGATCGGACCCCAGGCTGGCCACAAAGGGCACCGCTGCTTGGCCCGGTGGCTAGGAGAGCGAGGGGAGAGCGCGGCCACCCGCCTCGGCGGCCCGGGACTCGGCTCGACTCGCCGGAGAATGCGCCCGAGGACGACGGAGCGTCTGAGCCGCGGTGGTTTCTACTGGCAAGCGCTAATGGGGGTGCGCTGGAGGAAGGCAGAGTGATGCGGGGGGGCAACTCGCCTGGCACCGAGATCGCCGCTGCGCCCTTCCCCGGACCCGGCGTTGCCCAGGATGGCTGCCCCGAACCATGGGCCGCAGCGGAGCTAGCGCGGAGCGCCCTGCTCTCGCCTCCCGAGTCCCGGAGCCGGTCCCGCGCGGGGCCACGCGTCCCGCGGGCGCTGGTTCCTAAGGACAACGACAGCACCAGCTTTTCCTCTCTCCCTTCCCTCCCCTGCCCCGCACTCCTCCCCCTGCTCGCAGTTGTTGTGTGTCAGCACTTGGCTGGAGACTTCTTGAACTTGCAGGGAGAATAACTTGTGCTCCCCACTGCGTGCCGGTGCCTTTGCCCAGTGGACCCCGCCGCACCGCCTCCGAATCCCGCCGCCCCTCCGCTCCTTCGCTGGGTCCTACCCCGAGACGCCGTTCGCTGCGTGAGGCCAGCGACTGCCCCGCCGGCAACCGGGAAGACAGGGAGGAGGCGAAAGAAGGGAACTCGCTCCCTGCGCCAAGTCCTTCGGCCAGAGCTTTTTCCATGTGGAGGCTCTTTCAATGGACGTGTCCCCGCGTGCTTCTTAGACGGTCTGCGGTCTCCTAAAGGTAGAGGACGTGGGCCCGGGGCTGGGACCAGGGGTGGGGTGGGGAGCGGCGCACCGACGGCCGCTGCAGCTGAGCCCCTCTGGGTCCGGCTTGGCGGGACGTAAACAGACCCCCCTTCAAGTCCACGTGCAGCCGAACCCCCGCTGGGATGCCCCCGTCCTACCGCCCCCGGCGACCGTCAGCCTCGCCCTCCTGGCTCGGTCTCTTCCGCCCCTCCTCCTTCCCCTCTCTACGGTATTTTATTAGGGCTGTTAACACTTAGATGATTTTTTTTTTTTTAAGTCAAAGAGATCCCGTCGAGAGGGTGAATTTCACCCGTTAGCTGCCAACCTGTTTGCCCTCCCATGGCCGTCCCTCCTCCCTCCTTCAAGTTTCTCCAGGAGACTTGCTGCCTCTACTCAGAGCCATGTCCCATTTGGGACATTGCTAAAAGTTGGGGTTCTCCCTGTTTGTTTCCAGGAATTTGAGGGGCAGTACTTCAGTGCCACTTGGTACTGACACGCGAATTAGTAGATACTAGCTATTTACGTAACCCCAGGAAGATACCTGTGTATCTTGACTGCGTGGGGGAGGGAGGTGGGGTCTGGGGTTGGAGTGGCCTGCCCCGACATCGCTGAGGCTAGAGGCGCGGGCCCTAAGTTGCAAGTGGCTTGGGAAGTTGTGGCCTTTAGTTGACTGGGTCTGGAAGTTATAGACTTTGTGTGTGTATCAGGAAGTTCTATATAGTGCCTCTAAGGAAGTCACATGCACCATTCGTGCGTGTTTATGTGCAAGCGAGCGCTGAGCGCTGAGCAGTTTGGGTTTGTTTAGGGGACAGACAACGGGTGTCAGACCCAGTAATGGTTTTCCCGGGTTCCCTGCACTGGCTGTCAGCGCGAGTGTCACAGAAAAAAAAAAAGGTGACAGTCACTGACTCCGTGGGTGGGAGGAGGTGGGGGTTGCAAATCATGTCCCACGAATTAAGGGTGGGATGGGAGGGGGAAAGCTTTATGGCCCAGGAACTAGGGCCCTTCCACTCTCCCAAACGTTCTAGCTTCAGCCGCTCTTAAGTATTCCCGCGAAGGTTGCAAGCCAGGCGGGCACCCTGGAGGAGGAGGCAGGCGGATGAAGCAGGGAGCTGGGGCCGCGGGGGCGGGAGGGGGGAGGGCTGGGCGGGGACCTTGGTGACTCACGTCGGCCCTGTCTGCAGGTCGACCATGGTGGCCGGGACCCGCTGTCTTCTAGCGTTGCTGCTTCCCCAGGTCCTCCTGGGCGGCGCAGCCGGCCTCATTCCCGAGCTGGGCCGGAGGAAGTTCGCGGCGTCAACTGGCCGCTCCTCATCCCAGCCCTCAGACGACGTCCTGAGTGAGTTCGAGTTGCGGCTGCTCAGCATGTTTGGCCTGAAGCAAAGACCCACCCCCAGCAGGGACGCAGTGGTGCCCCCCTACATGCTAGAACTGTACCGCCGTCATTCGGGCCAGCCCGGCGCACCCGCCCCGGACCACCGGCTGGAGAGGGCAGCCAGCCTCGCCAACACTGTGCGCAGCTTCCACCACGAAGGTGAGGCTTGGAGCAGGGGAGAGGGGGCAGGGGCGGGGGCGGGGAGGCGTCCGGCCAAGTGCCCCACTGTGGGCAAACTGCAGGCAACTGCAGGCATCCCTAGAAGGGCAACTTGGCCTGGGCATGGAAGCGGTTTCCAGGCTTGTCTCTTGTAAGAACCTTTCCCAACCTGGCTGTAACACACTGCCTTGCGTGGTGGGGGAGCCAGGGATTCCCCATTGGTAAATCCGCACCCTTTTCCTGGCTTGCAGCCAGAAGAGCGACTCCTCCTCCAGGAACTGGAGAGAAATCAAGTGATGGGAAAGATGAGGGCAAACGGCATGCCCCTAGTCAGCTAAACGTGCAAGAATTCCAGAGGGGAAGAAGAGAGGGAGGCGGGCAGATTGGGATCTCTTTCCCTCTGTTTGGAAGCCCTCACTCTATAAATCTGCCTCTCTTGCTTAAGCCGGGGCTTCAGGCTAGACAGAGCCAAGGGTAGAATTTTCAGAGGTTGTATTGAAAAATCAAAGCCCAGGGCCGAAGTCTTTCTAATTTACAGTTGATCTGGGCCTGGTTTGGAAAAATTTTGAATCCCTATCTAATCCCTGTGGGAGATCAATTCCACAATCAATCTTATTGTTTCCACAATGACTTTCTTGTCTTGTGCTTAAATCGGAGATGAACTCCTAGTAGAGACAAGGGAAGCCTCAGATGAAAACTTTTGCAGCAGCTGCCTGTTTCCCTTCATGTGCATTGAAATGTGGGATTTTTTTTTCTTTTATGATACTGGATGTGGTTTTTCTAAGGTAGGATATTTTGCTTGTTTCATCGGAAAGGCATTTAGTGGATATGAAATGTCTTAGAGCAGCTCTTGAGATCTGTTGTACATAGGTTCTTAGGGCAATTAGTCAAAAATATGTTCCGCTTCAATTCCTTTTCTACACTTTTAAATGCCCCTTTGGCTTAATACATTCTAAGTAAGGCACCGGTTCCTTCAAGTTCGAGAGAAGGGTCCAAAGTTGCAAGTCACAGGGCAACCACTTGCAGGATATTGGGGAGTTGGAAGTGAAGTTCCCTTTTTCTTGCCTTGCCCTGCTGAGGTGGTAAGTTTCAAGTGGAATCTACACACTCAAATGTAGAAATGCTTCATCAGAACCTTGGGATGATGAGAGAGCCAGCTCGTCATTTTCAGCCAATGCTGGTTAGAACGGTTTTTCTGGGTAGAAAAGTAAGAAGGGCTGCTTTAGCCACCTCTCCTGGAAATGTAGCATGGAAACCATTCTTTACTTTTAAGGCCAAGAAGGCACTATGTGTCTCTCATAACATAAAAGGAAGATCGTTTAAATCATTTGACACCTGAAACACTCAGTTGCATGAGGATTCCATAAGTGAAGTCTGCGTATTTCTTCCTCTAGAAGTGGCTTGATCAAAACTGAATAAGCTGCAAATTATTTGAGAGTGTAATTTCAACTTAAATAGTATGCTTAGTTTATATGCCAGAAACGATATCTTTAAAAGTGTAAATGTGAAGTGTGAAATAGCACAGAAGTTACCAACTTGCTTAAAATCGACTTTCAGTAACCTCAGATGTTAATGCAATTATATGATAGAGAAACGCTTTGTAATTTTTGCCCCAAATTTCAACAAATCCATTTTTTTTTCTTGTTACAACTAGTGTATCAGCCTTAGGCCACATATTGCACTATTTGAAAACTGCTTCATTTTTGTGGAACCCAGGATTTTGTTTTTACAAACATCTTTGTGGCACGTGCGGCACTACAAATCTTCTAATAAACCATGTGATTAAGGCTGCTGGCTTAAGAGAAGAATTTGGTTCATGTATTGTTAATGGGCACCTACTTGGTAAAGGACAAACGGACCTGATTACAAGAATTACCGGTTGTTTTTATTTGTGGGTGGGATCTGGATGGTTTGGTGAAATTAGGAGACAAGAGATGTGATGGAATTCTTTCAACCAAGGTGTGAAGATAATGGGACCACATGGAAAGGTAATCCAGAGACAAAATCATCAGTTGCGGTTTCTCCTCTTAACCTTTGTCTTGTCCTTTGTGCGATGGCTTTTATTCGGGACAGCCCAAATGCTGAAAAATTTTCTTTCTTCAAAGTCATTAAGAAGTGCTTCAGCCACTTAGCTTTCAAACTCCCACCATGGATAGAAAAATCACTCTCTAGCTGGAGTGTTTTGTGCTTTGTTATAGTGAGAAACATATTGAAGTGGGTTGACTTCATTGGCTGAGCAAAAAGTCTTTACTCCTTCCTGTTAGATTGGACCACGTATTGCTCTCCAGACTTGGAAAGACAGTCTTCCTTTTGCATGAAATAACGGACTTATTTGTCTCTGTGACAAAAGTTTTGAGATAGAGATTAACACTGTTCCTACAAGTATAATTATTGTGAAAATATCCATACAACAGGAATGTTTAAGGAGCACTCAGTGCCCTTTGAAGGAGAATTTGTTTCACATTCTCAGGGCAACAAAAGGATTTGAACACTAGATACCCCCAAATGCAATACTTCCCTGGTGTGCTTCCCTAGTGTCCCCAGGTTTTCACTGTGATTATGAAAGACCCCATTAAGTAGGACAGACATTCTTTTTTGGGAGTGCTTGTAGAGACTGAGGCTTTGGTGCCCAGTGGTAGCTCCTTGGTGGTGCACTAACGTTTTCTGTTCTACTTGTTGTGTGTGCGTGTGTGCGTGCGCGTGTGTGCGGTTCCTCCATAATCTCTCTCGCTGTCTTCTCATTAAGCTTTTTTTTTTTTTTTTTTTTTTTTTTGCTTTTTGACTTGCCCTCTGTGTGGCTCACTAAGTAGTGAGAGGACAATGAGAGGGCACTCAATCATACCAGAGGTGCTGGAGCTAAGGGTGGGCGGAGGCCAAAGCAGGGTTGGTCATTACGACCATATGTTTCCTTCAGCTGCCATCTCCTCTGTCGTCTTTGGTTTAACTGACTCATTTTAACCTTTTGTGTTTTATCTTTTTCTCTTTGATATTTCAGTTCTATGGCCATTATTTTATATTTTAGAAAGTATTGTTTATTATTTTCAGCCACTTCCGTTTTATGTCAGGACAGTAATTTCCAACCTTACCGATTTGCTAGAACATCCCGAGGTTTTTGTTGTTGTTATCTTAACGGACTTTTTTTCGTCCAGATAGTGTTGCCAATTCTCAAAACATAGTAACTCCCTTTTTTGCTAAACCTCACCATGTGATAGGACAAAAAGGCAGCCACAAAGCATCAGTGCTTCCGAACAAGACCTGGGTGTCCCAGTGGGCTCTGCCACTTTACTCTTCTGCTCACTGAGTTCTGTGGGCTCTCCCTGTCATACTTGGGTAGTATGTTCCTATCTCCTTAGTTGGGAAAGAAGTCACCCTGTGGGTATCATTGTAGTATTAGTGTACTCCCAATGGTTCTGGCTTTTGCTTGAGTTTTTGATTCATCCCTGTGTTACGTAGTGCCGTCTAGTGGCCAGAATCTTGGAAACTGCAGTAGACTCAAGTTCATAGCTCCGCTCTTCCTTTACTAGCTCTGTGACCTTAGGAGAGTAACATAACCTTTCCGAGCTACAGCTATTTCATTCACAAATAGAGGTAATAAGTTTCTCTCTAATCAATTTGTTGTGAGATAATTCATTTAAAGCTCTCAGTCCCAGACTTGGCACAAAGAAGCTTTCAGCACACTAGCTTACTATTATTATTATGACTTCTTTCTCTTATGTCTAACCCTCCCCTTGCATAGGAAAGTGGAGGCCAGAGTAGACCTACACTGGCTGAGGAAATTCAGCCTTATCTTTTGGATGATTTTGATGCAGATGAATAATTGACAAAGAGTGTAGATGGTTCCTCACTTTTGGAGGACAGGTTGAATGTCATTGCCTATTTTTCTTTGCTTCCCCACAGTTTCGCCATCACAGCTCCATTTATTTGGTTAAGAACTTTTAAATAAATGTGAAGAATAAGAACATGTATTTGGTTAAGAACTAGGTTCGGGAACCCAGGTCTGAGATAGCCTGGGATCCTCAAATCCCTTGGCAAGTTCAGATTATTCCACAAGAGGCATTTCCAGAGAATTAACAACTGTAGAAACCTCCAAAACAGCATACTGTTACCTCCTTAGGTAAATGGTCTATATTTTCAGACTCCCCGGGCTTCCTGTGATAATTTGCAGAAGTCTTTTTTTTTAATTTAATTTATTTCACACAGGTTTTCATTTTTCAACCCGAAGGAAACATTTATGTTGCTCCCTTGCAGATTAAAGGAGATAGTGTTAGATACCTAACCTGGAGCGCTTGTTTTCCTGGGTTTGGGAGTTTCAGAGAACTTCTCACTTCCCTGACCTGCAGTCAGGGGAGTTGTCAAGGGGGCTTTTGTATTGAGGAGGAAGAGGGCTCCTTCAAGGAACAGGTTGACTGAGATGAAGCTGGAAAGTCAAGAGAAAGGTCTTCATAGTACTTGATATTATTTATCAGGGAAAAGTTTTCCCCTTTGTTAAGATAACTAAGTGGTTATCCTTTTGCCACTCATCCCCAGTGAGATTTTGAAGCACCTGAAACTGAATGATGTTTCTATAGGTCAAATCTGGTCAAATGGTGGCAATTTGATGTGATTGAATTTTATATTTATCTTTGGAGGGTTACTGTTTTATTTTCTGCCTGCTTTGTACTCATCTTCTTTGTTTCAATCATCTGTCTCTCGTGCTTGCCTTGGAGAGTGTCCCTTCCTTGTTATTCTTTGGCTGTGTGTGTGAATCTACGTGTCTGTGTGTTTATAATTTTTTCAATGTAAGGATTTAGATTCAGGGATTCCGTTGCCATCGTGATTTCTCTGGGCACCTTCATTAATACAGCCTTTGGGTAATTTGCCTTTCCTTCCCCCTCTTTAAAAGGAAAGAAGGCATTCTTAGGTGGGCTGGCATTCAGGGAAGTGAGGCACAGGCCTGGCTTTGGGTCACTGCATCTGGGCAACATGGCTGATTTTGACTTCACTCCTATTTCCTTGGATATCTGGTTTCCCCTGGTAGCCCTTGGCTTCTCTGCTGAAAGAATGCCTTTAGGGAAAATATCAGAGGGCTCCTGAATTGCAAGGAGGAGAGGAAAGGAGACAAATATAGGCCTTGCTGCTTGTTGGGAACCACGGAGGAAAGCCCTGGTTCCATTGGTGGGAGGGTTATTTTTCAAAATAGTGCCTGGTCTGAAGTATTACTCATTTACAATGGGGTCTAAAATGTAGATGGCTCTCAAAAAGTATCCCCAACAGGTATGGACTAGAAGGCACAAGGGTACCATGGAGGGCTTACTTCTTGACCTGATAGTCTCCATGTCCAAGTAGATGAGTTTTTAGGAGATCTTCCTACTTCATGGGCCTAAACTCATTCCTTGGCCCACACTAATGAAGCTACTCATTTTTATCTTACTCAACATAATCACACCTAAAAATGTGCTCCCAGCAATTTGTTCTTGAATATGAAAAGCATCCCTTAAAACCTTTAGGCCTCAAGGCAGCATTACCTCACCTGGGAGCTTGCTAGAAATGCATAATCTCAGGCGCTACCTCTGACACAGGGAATCAGAACCTGCATTTGAAGATTTAAGGTGTCCTAGGTGTTTTGTGTGAAGGTAGAGTTTGAGAAACTTCACATTAAAACGTTACTCCATAATTTGGTATAAACTACCTCTGTTGAACTTCGTGCTTCCACTTAGCTTGCAATGACTGTGGCTTTGATGATGAAGGTTTACACAGGTAGAACCTTTGAGTGAGTGATCTGAAGTGGTTCTCCTTTGCTACGACATGTAGATTCCGTGAACAACTTACAGCTGTTTGATTTAGGAAAAATACAACAAAACTAATGGAAACACGGTATCCCCTTATGGTGATGACCTGGAACTATGGCCAGATAGATTTTGTCAGCATTTATACCAGATCCCGAATGAAGCAGATACACTTTTTGGACAGTCAAATGACAGGATGTATTTAAAGCTAGAAGAAAACAAACCTAAATATCTCAAATTCTAGTGTCGTGTACCATCAATGTAATAATACTGTGTACCTTTGATGACTTGCAGACTACAGCATTCAAGGTGCTCTGCTATTTTTTACTCGCTTAGAACCCAGTATTCAATATTGAAATTCAGGAACCGTAGAAGGAGCTTTTATGCATAGTCTACTTATATGACTGTTTTTGAAATAATAATAATAGATATAGAATGATTATTCTGTAAAGGATGAGATCTCTTATACGTTATAACTATCGTGGCATTTTTATAGATTATTATCAGGGGTTTTTTTTTGGTTTTGTGTCTATTCTTGGGTAGGTACTTCTTTTTAACATGAGTTATTTTTTGAAAAGATAAAGGAATCACAAACAGAGGAGAGTTGTTACCTTTTTTCTTCCAAAAGCATGTAAAGTGAGATTTTGATTTTAGAGGTCATAAGGAGGTGACAGGACAGACGACACGTGGGAAGTTATTTCTTATGAAATTGGCCTTAATTACTACGGTGGCCCAGTACCACCCTTACGTTTCAAAGAAGTAGATTCCTGTGTATGCCTTTGTCTCTAGATTTTTGAGTTAAAATAGTAGGGTGTGCTTTGCAAAATGTCATCGTTGATGCTGAGTTTCAGAGTCTTTAATTAGGAAACTGAAATCTGTATATCGAGATTTGTAAATCATCTAAATTGCAGAGCAATGTTTCAGAATACTGCTTAAGGGATTGACATTAAAGCCTTTTTCTTTTTACGAAATGCAATAATTTCCTCAAATCCTCACTCATTAGACCTCTACTAACTATAGTGCTGACTTTTTTTGCCCTAAAGTCTGTGAATTCCAAAGAAATGCTTCACCATTTCCCCCATTATTATAGCCACCTGGAAGCAGTATTCATGTATTGGATTAAAAACATAACAATGAATGATGAAATTGTGTTTTCGTGGTATGCACATTGACATAAATGTATAGAAAAGGGAGAAAGGGAGACTATTTTTATTTGAAGGGGAATTTTTATTTTCTGGTTGCAAACTTTTATATGGTCTCCCTAATCAAACCCTGGAATGAGATTTACAAATTCTTACATATAATCAGGTTGTCATTACTTATCTTACCAAGTATTTTTCTTCTTTTATTCCCACCTTTTTATATCAAATTAGAAGCTTTGGAAGAACTGCCAGAAATGAGCGGAAAAACAACCCGGCGATTCTTCTTTAATTTAACTTCCATTCCCACCGAGGAGTTTATCACCTCAGCCGAACTTCAGGTTTTTCGGGAACAGATGCAGGAAACTTTGGAAAACAATAGCAGTTTCCATCACCGAATTAATATTTATGAAATTATAAAACCTGCAGCAAGCAAATCGAAGTTCCCCATGACCAGGCTTTTGGACACCAGGTTGGTGAATCAGAATGCAAGCAGATGGGAGAGTTTCGACGTCACCCCTGCTGTGATGAGGTGGACTGCACAGGGACTCGCCAACCACGGATTTGTGGTGGAAGTGGCCCACTTAGAGGACCAGGGTGTCTCCAAGAGGCACGTCAGGATTAGCAGGTCTTTGCACCAAGATGAGCACAGCTGGTCACAGATAAGACCATTGCTAGTAACTTTTGGCCACGATGGGAAAGGACATCCTCTTCACAAAAGAGAAAAGCGTCAAGCGAAACACAAACAGCGCAAACGCCTTAAGTCCAGCTGTAAGAGACACCCTTTGTACGTGGACTTCAGTGATGTGGGGTGGAATGACTGGATTGTAGCCCCCCCAGGGTATCATGCCTTTTACTGCCATGGGGAGTGCCCCTTTCCCCTGGCGGATCACCTGAACTCCACTAATCACGCCATTGTTCAGACGTTGGTCAACTCAGTTAACTCTAAGATTCCTAAGGCGTGCTGCGTCCCAACGGAGCTGAGTGCTATCTCCATGCTGTACCTTGACGAAAATGAAAAGGTTGTATTAAAGAACTATCAGGACATGGTTGTGGAGGGTTGCGGGTGTCGTTAGCACAGCAAAATAAAATAAATATATATATATATATATATTATATTTTAGAAAAAAAAGAAAAAAAAAACCCCAAGTTGACACTTTAGTATTTCCCAATGAAGACTTTATTTATGGAATGAAATGGAGAAAAAAAAACACAGCTATTTTGAAAATATATTTATATCTACAAAAACAAGTTGGGAAAACAAATATTTTAATCAGAGAATTATTCCTTAAAGATTTAAAAATGTATTTAGTTGTACATTTTATATGGGTTCAACCCCAGCACATGAAGTATAATGGTCAGATTTATTTTGTATTTATTTACTATTATAACCACTTTTTAGGAAAAATAGCTAATTTGTATTTATATGTAATCAAAAGAAGTATTGGGTTTGTACATAATTTTCCACAAATTGTAGTTGTTTTCAGTTGTGTGTATTTAAGATGAAAAGTCTACATGGAAGGTTACTCTGGCAAAGTGCTTAGCACATTTGCTTTTTTGCAGTGCTACTGTTAAGGTCACAAGTTCAAGTCCAGAAAAAAAAAAAGTGGATAATCTACTCTGCTGACTTTCAAGATTATTATATTATTCAATTCTCAGGAATGTTGCAGAGTGGTTGTCCAGTCCATGAGAACTTACGTCCTTATTAGGTGGAATATTTGGATAAGAACCAGACAATGCTGATCTAATATAGAAACCCTCCCCCTCCCCCTTGATTTCCAGGAAGAGTATAAAGCAGGACCAATAGAAATAATTAGGGAAATGATGAACCTGCAGGAAAGTGAATGAAGGTTTGTTGTTCTTCTTTCCTAAACTAGTGGTTCCTTCAAAGGGGCTGGTCTGGCCAAAGTATTAAATAAAACATAAGATTTCTTCATTATTGATATTGTGGTCATGTATAATTAAAATTCATACCTAGTGGCCCTCATGAAGACTTGGAAATTGATTTTCAGTTAACTTTTACCTCAGCTGGGAGCTCTTCATGCTCAGAAGGACCCACTTCTCTAACTGCCCGAGACACAGCAAAACGGCGCCCATCTTGCTTTCTGTCCACGCCCCTGCTCTCTCTTCGATCAGCTTGCTTTTTCTTCCAAGGTCATGTGTTTGAACACATTTCTCCAAATGTTAAACCTATTTCAGATAATAAATTTCAAGGCTCTGGCATTTCAATTTATAACGTCCAACCCGTAAGAAGAGAAAATGATCTGTTTGTACAGTGTTCACAGTGATTACCTTGGGTTTCCATTGTTTGCTTCTGAAGTCACCCCTTTTGGAGGGAGGTGGGGAAAAGGCAAGCAACAGTCAGAAATTTGCAAGCAAGTCATTTGATAATTCCTATTTGCACCAAAGGAATTACCAGTGACTTAGTATTTCACATGAACCTCTTTGGGGCAGAAAGATTTAAGAGAAAACCAAAGCTACCAAACAGGCAAAACCTGGGGAATCCAAGATAAAGTTTCAGAGATAATATCCCATGCAACAGAGGCAACGGTGCCAGAAAATTAGAAAGGGAAAGTGTCTGAGATCAGCTTCTACAAGGACATCTGCCAATTGGACTGAAGCCCAAGCAGAATGAAGTCAAATTAGGCTGCTCAGAGTGAACACTTACAGTGGCAGGGCTGCTGTGCTCTGGGCTAAAATCAGACACGGCAGGGTCCGGTGGATGGGCATGTCGGTACAGCCAGGGAACCCAGAACTCCCCATTATTTTACTGGAAGTATTTTAGGTCAGTTTCTAAGACTTTGTGTCATTTCTGATCCTACTATGGATGCTTGAGGCCTAGTTCGAATATTCTTTCCTAGCCCTGCCGTGGCATTGCCTGAGAAAATAGTGTGTTCGTGATGGAACAGACTGTTAAAGTCAAATTCTTCCCAGGAATAAACTTGCGTTGACCATGAATGTAGTTACCTTTTGGGTGTGATAGGTTTAATCCTCACCTTGAGATTATGTAGATCATATTTTTAAATTAATAACAAGTTGTCTTTTCTTCCTTCTACTCTTAGCAAACTTTTAGTTTCTTTGTATCCCTGTCCCTCTTGCTCTTCCACAGGTGAGGACCATGGGATCAGATACAACTTTACGGGGTAGGACTGGCTCTGTCCTCCAGCCACTCCGCACCTTCTCTTGCCTTGGAAATGAGGGGCAGACTGCACAGCCTTAACAGCTTAAAAACTAACCCATGTTTTCTCATCTCCAAATGCTCTAGAGAGTGAGAGTAGAGCACAAGAATTTTCATCCATTTGGCAGGTGCAGCTACTCTCGACTTCTCTGTTTCGTTGGTTCTGATTTTCTTGTTTAAAATAGTTTTCATTGGTATCAACTCAAGTGTGTTGTCTTGCATGTTTATATATATATATGCATACACATGTGTAAAATACATGCAAATATATAGACATACAGTATGTAATATGCATAAATATACATATGCAGAATTATGTAATATATATTACATATGTATACATGATGGCATTTTCAGCTTAGTTTCAGGAATTTTGTAATAGTTGAAAACTCTGACCTTCTTGGCAGCTCATTTGAGATAATATTCCTACATTCTACGTTCTTCATTCTGAGAAAAAAATATGTCATAACTAACCTCATGACACTGAATCTCTTGAGTCTTCAGTCACTGTTCTGTAGGAAGCTGTGAATCCTTTTAGAGTTGGTGTTCTGCAAAGTGTAGTAGCTCCTCAATGGGGGGGAATTGCCTTCAAAGTTGATTAAATTGTGTCACCTGTTTTTGTGCTTGTCTGGGCTGCATCACAGGCCTCCCTGGCATGGTTTTAACCTGTATGGCAGGTCCAGAGGGCTCTGTTCGTTTTTTGACTTGAAAATTGGGGAGGAGGAGGATGAATGGTTTACACATTTATCTGTGCATGCATCTTTTCATAACTTCTACTTCAGTTTCTACTTTACGTGTATCTCAAGAGGCAGGAGTGGAGAGATGATCTGCAAATCTGATCTCTGTAGCGAGCTACATAATCACTAGATAATCTAAGAGTTCCATATGTTTCTCTCAGTTTTTCATTGGAGGTGGAAAAATCATTTGTGCATTCAAAGCACTTTTAAAAATAGCATGTTTGTATTCTATAGCCATATTAATATTAAGATACTGATTCACTGTGTGTTAGATGCCACAGCTGCCCCCATCCCGGCCCACCCCAATCCGTTTTAAGGCCCAAGGAACACAGCTTTGCAGTAAGAATAATGGACAATAAGTGTGACGTGGGTGGGCAATCCCAAAGAAGTAAGAATGCCCTGGCACAATTCCTTTTCTGTTTAGGTAATTTGCAGGGAGGGGTGGGGTAGGGTGAGGTGGGGGATGAAATGCAAGTTTGCTTCACTGGGGTAAATTACCTTCCTCTTTCCTCCACCCTGCTGACATAAATTACAGCCTTACGGTATTCTCCAGGGCAGAGTTTCTGGCCATCTCCCTGCCCTGCGAACTTCAAAGTGGACTTCTACCTAACGCGGGGGACCCATGCTCTAAGTAAGACTTGTTAGATTTTAATGCGCGTATGAATCACCAGTCCTGCCTCAGGGAGAATGCAAAGTTAATGTGTATACAGACCCATCGGGATCACGTTATTAATATAGGTTCTGTTTCAGTAAGTCTGGGTGGGGCCTGAGATTCTGCATTTCTAACATGCTCCCAGGTGAAGCTGTTCCCGCTGTCCCAAGGACTCCCCTGGGTAGCAAGACTAATAATTATCTTCTTAATCGTAACAGCAGAAATTTGGACCCAGTTTAGGCTCCTCTAACAAGTAACACGGGGGAAAAACAAACAACGGCAAAACCCCTGTGCAGGATGGCATTTGCATACATTGCACCATACCTGAAATGATGCCCTGCGTATTTTTTTCAAAGGCATTCTTTTCCCCCACAAGATGACTGGCAATTTTGTGTTCTAGCTGCCCTCAGACATGAAAACACTTGGTTGCTTATCTTGTAAAATCTGCTTCACTTGCTTGCTTGGGCATGTGTGCAGTCAGTTTAGTCAAATACGTGTCAGTACATCTATGTGGATGGGGGAGCAGGTGCAAGCCCTTAACGTACTTTAAAAAAGTTTAACACTTAAGTCAGTCCACTGAGTTGATCCGTGTGATCTTAGTGCCAAGCGTCTGAGTTAAAAGTTTTCCCTTTGAAGGCAGCCACAAGATGTCATACATTTGAAGCATTTGTTTATACTAAAAATGATGCTTGAATTTTTTTTTCAAGTTCTAAGACAGTTCACTGTACAACACCACTGAGCCTAGAGGGTGGATATAAAGCTGCCCAAGCTGGTATTTGAGGTTTGATTTAATGGAGATTGGAATTTGTGATGTTGCGGCTGGCTTCGAATAAGGTGCCGAAGTGAATGGGCTCAGGGTAGAAAAAGCACAAGGAAACAGTTTCCCCCTACGAGGGGGGTCAGCAAAGAAATAACTTTGTGTTGGCGCCTTCTTTTTAGCCAAATGTCCTATGAGGGTCAGGCGTTTTGCAGCCTCATTTTACTTTTAGGGGGCCACTTTTGAAGATTTCTTACAAGCAGCACAGATTTGAATATTTGTTGAAGAAACACTGGAGTGAATGAATTCCTAATTTCAAATATACTTTTATATATAATATCTACAGATATAATATATATGTATACACACACACACTCCCCAAGGGAAAATTTTGATTTTTTCTTTCGTAGAGTTCGAATGCTGAGGGAAGGGTGTTTTACTCATTGGGTTTATCATTTCATTTAGGTTTCTATATTTTGAATTGCATCCCTCTGAGTTGCTTAAGCCATGCGCCAGACACTGACCTGCACACCACTTCCAGCCTGGGTTTGCCCTGAGCCCTGGGCCCCCCTCCAAGGCAGTGCCAGGCGTGCGTTATTGTTGCCTTGCCATCCGCTCTGCTCTGATGAGATCTCTCTGCAAACCAGCGATTTGCTTAAAGCTTCCCTCGTAAGGAGCATGATCTCATCTGGACTGCATTTACACTGGAACCACTTGGCCACAACACTATGAGAGAATAATTATTGAACTATTTTACTGTACAACTATTTCCAAATTGTTGATTTTTTATTGATTTCAGGAGGCAAGCTAATTGCCCCATGGCAACTTGATGTGAACGTTTAATGAAGATCAGGAAACAGAGTTTATGAAAAGCTTTTGTATAGTAACTGCAAAGTTTCAAGAACTGTTTTATACTTCCTGACAGTGCTGGGCTGAGCTTAATGGTTTGTTTTTATTACTTAAGAGTGTAAACCTTGCTTTAGCCCAGTGTGTGGAAACTATACCCTCATCCCGCATTACGCATTTTCAAGTTGCTTTTTACTCACTCCGACTTCCTTTCCTGCCGTCTCCACGCGGGGACTTTTCTGTTTTAATTGTCTGAAAGCGAGTTTCTGTCTTTGCACGCTGAAAATCTTAACACACGCACACACACTCATGAAGTTAAGTGTCTGTATTGTTTCACTTTGTTTTGGGTGGAGTTTCTTTTCAGCACTTGGTTGCTAGACAACCACGCTGACAAAAGTTAAAGATTGAAAAGGCATTTTTAAAGATGTTGAATCTTGGCAGCTGAATATTTTATCTTTGTCTTTATATGGAAGGCTTAGTTTTCTTACCAGTTACCCTGGTCTTTTGTTGGGTACAGGGCTGGTAGGCGAGTTTTTGATGTCGAGTTCTTAAGGCATTATCTGTTTGAGAACTTTCTGAAGTGTTGTTCCCATTTGCTGGAACACACTTCCCACCTGGATGGACCCAAAAAAAAGCCAGCTTAGTTTCCAAGGGTGTGTTTTAAATCACTAATAAAGTTGAACTTGAGCTCACAGACAGCTGCTTTGATTGTTGAAAGGCAGAGGAGAGAAAAGATGGCTTTTTGAGGCAACATTCAAAAACACAAGGCTTCAGTTTGTGGAGAACGCTGTCTCCAGGAAGCTGCATTTGCTTTTTTGGTAGATAGTATTGGAAATTTTTTTTTTTAATTCTTAAAAGCCTAATTTTAAATCAAAGTCATTTAAATTGCTCATTTCAGTGAGATGTTTCAGGAGCATGTTATAAATACACGATCTTTATACATCTGCCAAGTTGGACGTGTGCTCACACGTTCAAACTGCCACACGATTTGTAGCCGGCGCGCTTTCCTCACTCCAGGTCTGCCCTTTCCCCTCCTTCATCCCTTCCTGCCTCTCCTCTTCCTAGGGTTCCCTAGGCTGGAATTCGGTCAAATCCATGGAAAACTTTACCAACATTACTGATTTGTTTACAGGCAGGGTTTCCTGGCATGGAGATCAAACAGGGAGCCCTGAAGTTTGTTCATCATAGAATGCCCTGGAAATTAGGATCTGGTCTATACATACACATTTGACAAAATGTTGTCCTATGAAGAAACCTTACCACTGACTTAAAAATTGCCCCGTTGCTTGGTGTGGCCGGTAAGCCTACAGTGCTTGCTCATCAGCACATTAGTTCCGTCAATATTATCAGTCGTGACGAGAGTGATGCTTAAACACAGGGACCTGAAATGAATCAGATTGCAAACGTCATGGCATTCGATAGGTGGGCTCAATGGAAATAGGAAAGTAGGCCCCAGGGAAGATTTAAAGAATAGGAAAGTAGGCCTGGGGAAGATTTAAAGAATAGGAAAGTAGGCCCGGGAAAGATTTAAATACTTTCTACTCTCGTAGAATTTGGTGTATATGTTTGCTGCCTGAAGATAGCTAGGCTGAATAAAAGAAAATGGAGAGAATTGAAGTTAGGGGTGGTTCCTACTTAAAAAACAAGCAAATCTATCTCTATCTATCTATCTATCTATCATCTGTCTATCTCTCCATGTATTTATCTATCTACACACACACTTATCCAATCAATGCAGCTTTCATGAACGAAAGGGTGGTTTTAAAATACTATCTGAGCAGAATAACTGCTTCCTTGGTGGTGCTGCACAGCATTTTACCCGTGTAGACAAGGGCTCAGAAGTTACTTTTGATGGCTCCCTTTTTATTAAACTGTGGAGGAAGAACAGTCTCCACTGCAAAGAAAGCTGAAAACTAAGAATTCTAGAATCCTCTTACTAATAACAGCAATACCAAGGAAAATATATCCCTGCCTTGAGGAAATATATTTCTGGAAGCTTGTCATTTTAGATAACGGAAGTGAGCTCCAAGCCCTCTCTCTCTCTTGTAAGTGCCTTTCACTGAATATCACTTTAACTGACGAAGCTGGTCAAGGCCCAGATGTCTGAAGGATACTTCCTGTGTGTCTTTGTTAACTTTACCCTTTGATGTACTCACAAGTTCACTGAGGTACTTTCAAGGATGTGGCATGAAGGAGTAGAGAGGGTATTGCTAGACATTTCTGAAATATAATCAGGTGCATTCACGCAGAATGGCAGGCAGGGTCTCAAAGGGCTCCTATTCCCAGATAGGACATTGAAACTATGACACAGCTGTTAACCCTTAGGGAGATTAATTAAGGAACTCCTCTGGATGGGTCACAAGTCCATGTGTTATGTACCATTTCTAGGAAATTCAGAGGGATGATGGCATGCCAGCCCCAGTGGTGTAAAAATAAGAAGCTTCCTTCATGGTAGCTGTTGCCCAAACTGAACTTTCTGGAAGGCATCTGCCTAGTTGATCTGTGGGGTTTTGAACTCTGAGTCCTAAAGGAGTCAGGACCCACAAGGCTGTCCAGTGATGAGGTGGTAAGTTAAGTGATGGTCCTTCTATGTCAGGAGTAGAAATTGCTACTTTTAAGCATGTCCGCATCACTCACCCAATCCTAAAAGAATCTATTAGAGTAGTTTATATTCAGCTGTCTTCCTCTCTGTTTCTCCTTCCCTTCCTCTGGGTATCAGGACTTTCTGTGGAGATAAAGAAAGATGTCAGGGGAAAAGGAGCTGGAAATGCCAACTTGGTTTGATACAAAGTGGGAGGGGTTTTGTGTTAGGTTGTCGCAAACCTGAGAGAGTTTCTTGAACCCAACTGAAACTGTGCTGAAGGTCTCTTCTGAGATGCCAGCTTGGAGCTATTGTGATTTTTCTTTTCCATGGTAATGGAACTGATTTTTCAGAGAGGACTAACTCCACAAAGTTCCCTCTTGGCAAATGCTCATGGTGGGGGAGAAATTGCCTTCCTCCCATTTGCTACCCAGCCTCCGGGTTGCTGGGAAGAAGGGATGCTCCGGAGGGTGGGGGTGTGGTGGGGTGGGAAGGAGCAGGCAGCCAATTGGCCTTCAGCAGAGTGTAAGCACAGAGCAGAGTGCTTCTGCATTGCAGCCAGGAACAATGATTCATTTGATTTTAATTTTGATGTTAGCATTTTTCTCATGACTCATTGATAATTTCTTATGGAATTTAAAAGGCTGAAACAGTTATTTACTTTTTAGGAACTTAAAACATTCATTGGGTTGAATTCACTTTTTCCCTCTGAAAAAGATGCTTCATTTTTTTTAAAAAAAAGGAGGGGGAGGAGACAGTTCTCCCACTCTTCCCCTCCTACTCCTACCTGTTCCCTATCCCAGCTGATTTTCACTAACATTGACCAACTGTCAGGACTGTGTCATCTTTATTTTATTTTTACTGATATTTTTTTGGAGAGAGATTTGTTGTTCCATTTAGTTATGCATTCTTTGGTTGCTTCTTGTAGGTGCCCTAAATGGGCATTGAACCCATAATGTTGGTGTATCAGGATGATGCTCTAACCAACTGAGCTACCTGGCTAAGGCAGCCCATGTCACCTTAGTGTTTCTCTTATTTTGTATTCCTTTCATCACTATATATAAAACATAGCTGTAGGTATCTTTTAAAGGGGTGTTTGTTTATCAGGAAATTCCTTTATATTCCTAGAGAATAAAAATTCTCATACATAAATTCTCATACATAAAAATGCATTTTATGCTTCAATTTCTGTGATCATATGATTTTTCTTTCTAGTTTATTACTGTGGTAGATTACATGAATTGATTTTCAAATATTCAGCCAGCTTTGCATGATTGGAGTAATCTGTACTTGGTCATTAATTTTTTTTCACAACAAGTAGGGTTTATTTCAGCAATAGGATTGTTCAACATTCAAAAATTAATCAATGTATTGATAATTCACCATATTAACAAAATAGAGAAGAAAAGCTCTATGATTATCTTAATAGATTCATAAAAAGCCTTTTTACAAAATTCAATATCCATTCATGATTTTAAAAAAAGAGTAAAGATAGGAAAATAAACTTTTTGCAAACTGGGGATAAAGTGTCTTAACCTGACAAAGGGAATTTAAACCAAATAATATAACTAAACCTATCATCATATTTAATGTCGACTGACTGAATGTTTTGCCCTTTAAGATTGAGAACAATAACATGAAATAATATTTACTCTCACCACTCCTGTTCAACACAGTACTGGAAGTCCTAGCCAGTGCAATAATCTAAGAAAAATAAAGGCTTAAGATTGAAGCAGAAAATAATGGAACTGTTTGTCTTTTTAGACAACATGATTTTTTACTTGGAAAACTCAAAGGACTCTACATAAAAGGCACAGGACTAATTTTCATGGGTGTATACATTTCTTAGGCCTTATCATACTTTATGCTTGAAATATGTAGAGATTATACAAATTATGCCTTAATAAACTTTAAAAATATAAATACCATAAACTGGTATACAACAAGTTAGAAATAACAGAAACATCAGCCAAGGAAATTGACTTACAGTTCTCAATAAAAGAAACAAAGTATTTCTGAAGTATACAAAAAGAATTTCATCTCACCAAATTAATTCATTATATAATTTTCCCATTAATAAGCATTTTAAAGTATATCATGCATAAAGTAAAATAAAAGAACTTTAAGTTTGACTTTGATGCATCAGCAAGGAAACAACCCCATTTAACTACCACCCTAATCAAGAGACAGAACACGACCAGTTTCCAGGAGTCCCCTTCGTGACTTCTCCCAGACTGGCCATTTCAAACTGCCCTAAAGCTATCATCGTGCTGTCTTCAGACAATGTAAGAAGTTTTTCTGTTTTTGAGAATTACGTAAATAGAATGGAAACATGTATTCTTTTGTGTCTACCTGTCATCATGTATTGTATTCGTGAGACTTACATTGATAGAATAAAATTTCCAAATGCATAAACCCTTAGTCTCAACAATTGTACTGTGACAAACTTATTTGACAGCATGCATATGTGTAGTGAAGATTTTGAAAAGAAGTATTTAATCTGCATTGTAATCACAAAATCTGAAACTAGCAACAACAACAAAAAAACATATCGATAGAGATCTTACTCAATATTGAGTGCTATCTACATAGAGTGGAATATTATAGAGCCATTTGAAAGAATGAGCCCTTTCTTTTAAAGGCACATTTAAAATATACACATCTATTGTGCTCGACTCATGTAGTTATTCTTTCCGTGGACCTTCTTCCTGATGTTCCAAGAGCTCTTGTTTTACCAGGTCTTTTCCCTTACCGTGCTCGCAGCTGGGGGTGGTGCTGGAGCAGCTGGCGCGCAGCCCTGGTGGGACTCTCCCACAGAGCAGGGCAGCTGCACAGCGCTTCCCGTGTCAAGGTGAACAGCTCGTGCTTTTCCCTAGCTGCTCTTTTAAGGTAGGTTTGCTGGCAACAAATTCCCTGAGTTTTGTTTTGTTTTGTTTTTTGCCTGAGACTACCTTGGTTTCCCCTTCATTCCTGAAGGACCTTTTTTCACTGGGTATAGCATTCTGGGTAGCTAGTTCTTTTCTTTCAGCCCTTAAACAAGATTGTGCCACGTCCTTCAGGCCTCTATGGTCTCCGGTGAGAAATACACTGTTGTTTGAACTGATTTTTACCCTATCACAATGTGTCCATTCTCTCTGGCTGCTTTCAAGATTTCTGTTGTCTTTAGTTTTCAGAAGTTTGACCCTGATGTGTCTTGGAATGGATTTCTTTGTTGTTCTTTTCTTTCTGTTTAAGGTTGGCTCAGCTCTCTGAATCTGTTGCCCCTCCCGCCCCACTCCCACCTCCCCACACCCCTTCACCAAATTAAAAAAATTCTTTGCTATTATTATTATTATTATTATTATTATTTTATTATGGTTACTTTTTAGCTCCATCTTTCTTCTTTCCTCATTAGACTTTGATGACAAAATCTCTTGTTATATTCCATATGTCCCTGAGACTGCTTTATTTTTTTCAGACCATTTTTTCTCTGTTGTTTAGATTGGATGATTTCTCTTGTTCTAGTCAATTCACTGATATTTTTTTCACCTGCCTTGTTTGTTCTGCTGTTGAGCCTACCCATTGAGTTTTTTATATCATTATTTTGTCTTTTCAGTTGTAAATTTCCATTTGGTTTTCCCTTGTACCTTCTATTTCCTTGTCAAGACTTTCTATTCATTTATTTCAGGTATGTTTATAGTTGTTCATCAGAGCAGGTTTTTGATGGCTGTTTTAAAATTGTTCTCAGATAATTCAAACATGTGTATTATGTAGAGCAGCATCTGATGATTATTTTTTTCTCTTTTAGTTTGAATTCTTACTGGGTTTTTTTTGGCATAACACATGATTTTTAAAATTGAAACCTGGACAGTTTGGGTATTAGGTTATAAAATTCTAGATATTATTTAAATCTTGTGTTTTAGCAGGCCTCCTCTGACAGTGCTAGGGTAGGTGGTGGTGGGGGATGGGAGGTTCTACATCCTTATTGCCAGGTGGGGGTGGGAGTCCAGGTTCTTCATTCTGCCTTCATTGACAGCCAGGGGCTGAGGGGCTCCTTGCTACTGCTGGATGGGATGGGATGTCAGGGTCCCCATATGGCTTTGCAGTGACACAGTGGTTGGGGGTGTTCTTGTTACCACTGAATACTGGTGAAAATTCTGACTCTCCATTAGGCTTCCTCAGACACACTCTCAGAGAGGAGGTTGGGACACTTTGTTCCAAACTGCTGAGCGTGGGTGCCTAGGCTCTCCCCTTGGCCTTTGCTGGAAGAGGTGGGGTTTGGGCTGCAGTTCTTTTTCTGTGGTGTTTAGCTGGAGTAGACTGGTTATTATCTAAAAGGTGTTTTTTTTTTCTTTTTTTAATTTCTAGACTACCCCTTTCATTGTCCTTTGGCCAGAGAGAGCAGGTTTTCCTTTAGGCTTTTTGTAGTTGTTGTTGTTGACTATGGCTGTTGGTGATTACTGGGTAACCCTTCTCCAGTATCGAGTCTGGAATACATGAAGAAATAATAAACCTTAGGGAACTCACCACCTATGTTCTTCATAGGTTCCTAGCAGACCTACTTCCTCTTTTCACCTTTCAGATCTTCTTATGCTTGTTTTGTGTGTAACATCCAGGATTTTTAGTTGAACGTAGCAGGAGGAATAGGGGACAGTATGTCTACTCCATCTTTCTGGAAACAGAAATCCCAGCAGGTAGGTTTCATTCAATCTCTAAATGCCCTTACAAATTTACAGATCAAAGGTGATAAAATTATTTCAATTTTCCAGAGGGAAAAATTGAGACACTTAGAGGTAATTTACCTGATCAAAGTTGCTTAGAAATGTGGCCTTGGTTTGAAGTAAAACCTTGGGATTTTAAGGTTATTATTTTGCTTTTTCCTTTTCCTTTCTGTGTTTGTTAAAAAGAAAAAAAAAAAGTGGGAGTAGGAGTGGTGGGGTTGGGGAGGAAGGGCTAGTTACCAAACAGAAAAACTAAAGGATTAGTTTTGCTTAGAAGTAGCAACTGTTTAGAATTATAAAAGTAGGACTTTTCAAGGGGGTTTTATTGAACTTTGAAATGTTGTCAGTTTCCACAAATTGACTACATGATCTTCCTATTTACTCATTTGTGACTCATCTTACAAATAAGTGACTTCAATTATTTATACTGTGTCACTGTGTCCCAAGACTTAAGTGGCAGGGTGCACAGTAAGTAATCATTGCCGTTTCATTGATGAAGACTTGCATAGAAATGGGAAGGATGAGAAAACTGTGTCTTCACTTTGCAGTGATGAAAGTTTGTACAACTTTCATCTGAACACTTTTGGTCCTAAACATTCTCTAGATTGTTTAGTATTTCAAGAGAGTTTAACTGGCTCTCTGAAAACCCATTATCTAGAGTTCTTTAATGCCTTTCCAATATTGTAAAGGCAACAGTAAGTTCAGAGAATTACCTTCCCTAGGAAAATTTTCCTAATTCTCAATATATTTTCTAATACAGCATTCACTGGCCCTCTTTCTCTATTTTAGTTTTGATCAGTAACACCACTCTTCAAAATTTCCTGAGATGAAAATCAGGAGGGGACAGGAGATGGGAAAACCTTCTAGGACCAATTGATGTATCCACTTGATACTTTTGTGGCCATGTTGGTTCATCCAGTTATTATGTGTTTATATCTGGCATATATTGTAGGAAGGAGAGGGTAGGCAAAACAGCATAAGTTCTTAAAAAGAATATGGGGGCACAGGAAAGGGTGATGGGCAGGGTAGAATAAGGTAAGAGTATACTATAGTCATTCCTATGGAAAATTTCATTTGCTTCCAGAGACAGTCAAGAGTTATAACAGTCCTAGCTTTACCCAGGGATTTGGGGTTCCACCTCAGCTACTGACTGTTCTGGAATCTCCTGGAGTATCTCCATCTTCAGTTCTGGCTCCTGGTCTGCCCAGAGAATTTGACGGAGGTAAATGTCTCTTTGAAGGCAACAAGCTCTAGGCTTTTGTAAAGATTTCAGCTGCAGAAATTTTTTTCCAAGTTGTTCATGGTATGTTCCAGCCTCTCAGCTGTAGATGCTTTCAAAGTTGTCTCAGGTGGTTCAAGAAGCGCTTTTCTTACTTTTACTGCTAATGAGCCTTGCTCCCTACATTTCCTTTGTTGGAGGCCTAGGCCACTTTCTGCTTGTGGGGAAGGGAAGAATGGATGATGGTATCTCTGCTCTCTCTTTTCTTCTTCCCACATATCCTACTCTCCTGGAAAAAAAAGACAAACCCCCAAACCCCAAAACATACACTACCTGGTTAGAAAAGAAAAGAACCTTCTGTCCCATGAGCTTGGCAGGAGACAGGCTTGGAGGTGAGGGGCAATTGAGAAATATCAGTTATAAGTTTGCAGGCATTTACATGAGGCTGATTGTCACCTCAAAAAATTAGGCCAAAAGGAATAAATACCTTTCTCCCTGATAAGGGGAAGAGCATGAGGAAATGGGAGCTGAGGATTAGCCCTCTGGCAGGAACTGATGAGGCCTCTGACAGCCTCTGAGACCTGCTAACCATCAGGTAAATGAGACCGGGATCCTAGAAGAGTTGAAGACTTTACATTGGTGTTGGCTGCTGGGAGGATGGCTATTGTTTCCCGAAACTCCAGAAAGTTTGCTTTATTAGTATATCAGAATTGGCAAATGCCAGGGGTCACAAATCTGAGTTGTTTTTGTTTTTTGTTTTCTTTTTTTTAATGTTCAACAAGCTTCCTTTCGAAGTTTTTCATTTGGAGATCATGGTTCCTCTCAAGAGCCTTCATTCTGTGTGAATGTATGGAATTCAGGAAAGAATCTGTCCAAGTATCTTTGCTTCCTCTCTACAGCACAGAGCTATTTCTGATGGCTACAAACAATAAGAAGTACTTAGAAAGATGTAAAAATATTTCTGAAAAACTTCTATGAAGAAAAGTGAGAAGTCCTTTTAAATCGAAATCACATGCTCTTAAATTTTCTAATGAATCAGAGGACAGTGTGTGAACAAGAGTATCTTATTTCAACATTCATTTCTGTAAATCACTTTGAATTTGGGTACTTTGTGTCATTTGAATTTTTTTTAATATACCACTTAACCTTTTCCATACAGGAAGACATGCTAAAAGTTTGCAAAGCATCGTGTTGTTTATTTCTAGGCTCAAGCAATAAGCTTTGCATGTAGTACTTCTAATTTCAAACCTTTGTGCACCTGGAAAGGAGGAGATACATCCCTATATCTAAATGTGATCATCTCAATAATAAGCTTATCTCTTATTAATTTTATTAAAGAAAGGGTACTTCTGTAACTTCCTAGTTTCAAAGTGCAAGTGTTGTATAGCTTTCAGAATCTATTAAGTATTTGAAATAATATTGGAAAGGTTTAACAGTTGACAGTTGAGCCTGGGGAGGGATGATGGATTAGAAAGACCTGTAACCTTACTATGCATCAATTCCCCAATTGTGGGGAAGATATTCTTCAAAATCAACAAATATTTATATGATAACTTTTCCATGGTGGGTGGCATTATAGGCCCTGGGAATTCGATGGTGAACACAAGCTTACAAGCCCTGCTACATCTAGTGTGCACACCCACTGTTCCTTTGTACTCAAACACTGACCGTTCATGTCATCTGGGACGCTAGAAATGCAGAATCTTAGACTCCACTCCAAGTCTCCTGAATCACAACCTGCATTTTACCAAGATTCTGAGAGTATTTATGTGGACATGAAATCCTGAGAAGTTTGCCAGCAGTCAGTTTAAGAACCCAGACTATAGCCAATCAGTGTATGGCATTTCTCTGACCATAGGAATTGGCTCAGAAATGCATATGTTTTCAAGGAGATGCTGGTAAAGGAAGTTTGGTTGTTTTTTTTTTTTTTTTCCTATAGAGTCAGAGGAAGGAATAGTCTGCTATCTAGTCCAGGTATGATTCTATTCTGATGCTCATTGTCAGACTAGAGGTGAGGAAAGACAGAGGCAAGAGCATCAAAGGAACACGCAGCTGCAGGCTGATTGAGCCATGCCTGACCTGCCCCCCCCCCCCCCCGGACTTCATCAGTTACAGGAGCCAATATGGCCCCTAACTGATCCACTTGGAGAGACTATTTTTTAGAGCCTTAGTGGAAAGGCCTGTGTGTCAGAAAACAGCATACACCAGAGTGGGTAAACCTGGCCAGCAACATGTCAGCCTGGGGAGCACCCTTAGTGCTGCCTGCCAAGGGGGATAGATGAGACACAGTTTTGGGAAATCTCTGGGCTTGGGACCAATTTGGGAGGCAAGGTGGAGGAGTGAAACTGCATATTTTGCTGATAGAGAAGAGAGAGCGGTGAGTCATAGAGATACGCAGATGCTTGGGGTTGTTGTGAAAGAGAGAAGCCCTTGGATCCTGAAATGGGATCTACAAGGTGGCCTGGGGCAGAATCAGTCTTCTGTGCTTCCTGCCTGCCTCTTGCCACCCTCACTTGCTCTTACCTAGTTTTGTCCACCTCCCGAAACAAATCACTGTCCCTCTGTGGCCCTCTGTTCGGTGCCTTCTTCTTTCTCATCTTTCCTAGTTTCCCTCCCACCTCATCCCATCCCACATAATAGGGCTATGAGGCTATAATGGGTTTTGAGATTTGTTTTAAGGAGGGCTTTCATTCATATATATATATATATATATATATATATATATATATATATATATGGCTTACCCCAGCATTAATCTAGCAAAGGGGAGAGCGATCAGGTGTGGATTCCCAACCACATGCATATACAGCCACCTCCACTGCCAACATATAAGAAGACCATCCCTGGAGAAACATAATTATGTCTACCATTTATGGAGCATTTGTGTGCCAGGTTCTGTGCTGTGAATTCAAAATACCGTGTCTGTTTGAATCCCCTTGGCTGTCAAAGTAAGAAATGATTTTGTACTAGTTTTTCAGATAGGAGCTTGGGGCATAGAATGGTTAAATGTTCTTACCAACAATTACTAAGTGGGGAGCAGAGATTGGAAACCTGGTGTTTAGATGGACAAGTGCCACGTTACATTACTTATCTGTGATACTTAGGCCTTGATTATCTGGTCATTATTTATACTCTCGATCAGGTCGTTGTTTGTGCACTTTGATTGTTGAGCATGCCAAAGGGCGATGGGTGCTCTCAGATCTAGTGATGCGTTCACGTTCTCTGAGTGAGTGCTGAGCCAAGTCCATGCTCACCAGCCAGTTTTTACCAAGAAAGTGTCTCTAGGGGTTTCAGTGCAGCATAATTGCTTATTCTCTGCTACCACGATCCTTTAAACATCTCTTAGGCATGTTTTCCTACAGACATGACACTTAGGAAGACACTTATAGGCAATTTAATTCCAGCTGCTTTTTTGACAGCTAAGGATTCTGAGGCTCAGCTAAACAAAGCAATGCACTAGGGTCAGCCCCTCACTGGCAACAGAGTCGGAGACAGATCCCAATTTTCTTCATTCCCAGACAATCCTTTTAAAAATTATTATTCCTTTTTCATGCTATTCAAATTTTCCAAACTACAGGATAATTGTAAGTTTTGATTTTATTTTGTATTACAGTGATATTTTCTAGATTTCTTCCCCTCAATAATTCCTTTGCTGTGGCTCTAATGGCATAAAATTTTATTCTAGAGGGCAAGGCTTCTGGATGGAAGAAATGAGGAGCATAGCAAATGTGCTCCACAAAAAGCAATGACAAAACTGAACAAAATATTAAAAAACAATCATTTTATAACTTTTCAAATACGTCCACCAAAGACTTAACAACAAGTTTAGAAATATTTATTTTTTAAACAATCTACTGAATCTTAGGTTAGAACTGTGAAAATCT
The DNA here is from genome assembly GCF_022682495.2 of Desmodus rotundus. Taxonomy (NCBI): domain Eukaryota; kingdom Metazoa; phylum Chordata; class Mammalia; order Chiroptera; family Phyllostomidae; genus Desmodus; species Desmodus rotundus. The sequence continues at coordinate 120,083,496 of NC_071392.1, forward strand.
ATGCATTTTAGCTTGGGACTATTACTACTCATGCCATCCCAAAGACCCATTTTGGTCAATGCAGAAGTTCTGTTAGGGTGTGGCAAGCTGAGAGAACCAGAAGCCTCACTGCTAGAGGCAATGACTTGATTTGGAACAATATAGTGTGAATAAATATCACATCCCTAAGTGTTACTGAAAATAGTATGAACTTGGTGGCAAACAAAGAAGGAAGGCCAACGTTGCAATTAGCCAGAAGTTGTGATCCTGGTTGGAGAAGAAATTTAACAGGAAGAGCCAGGGAATGAGTTCACGGTAGTGTACCTTGATACATTCTCAGATATCTCTGGTCATCTGGAAGGCTGTGTGCATGGTCAGGCCATATATATACTCAGGAGAGATGGGGGAGGTCTCTAGCTATATATTCATCATGGCTGATTATGAGGCTTTGCAAACATAGAAAGTAAAAGTCAGGGCAGTCTTGTAAACCACCTGAACTTTTAATGCATTTCCCAGCCTACACATAGCTCTATTCTCAAACTGTGGCTCAAGGTGCTTGAGTACAACATCTGACCAATCATTGACTGCCCACTAAGTTATGCTTACACAAGGGCAACCCCTGTAAAGCCAGGCTCAACAAATAAAAGCAAGAATAAAAAAAGTATGAACAAAGGCATAAGTGGTCACACCATGTGGGGGAGGCAGACTCCACAGAATTAGTTCAGGTAAATTACTAAACAAACAAAGAAACAAACAAAAGAGTAGCAACCATAATACCCCACCTCCAGAAAGGAAAAAGAGAAATCCTGAGTTGCTACAATGTATTACCTGAAATGTCCAGCTTTTAACAAAATGTTCTCTTTTTAACAACAAAACTGTTAGACATAGGGAGAAGTAGGGAAATGTGACCCAGTCTCAAAAAAAAAAAAAAAAAAGTCAGTGTCTGTTATCTCTGAGGAGTGCAGTTGGGCTCAGCAGACAAGTTCTTCAAATAAGCTATTATAAATACATTCAAACAAATAAAGGTAACTTGCAAGGAATTAAAGAACAATGTGATAACAATGATTAATCAAATGGAGAATATTAATAAAGATGTATTATGCAAAATAACTAAGTGAAGTAAATTCTTTGGTTGAAAAGTAAAATAACTGAAGTGAGAAATCATTATAGGGGTTCTATAGAAGACTTGAGATTGAAGAAGAAAGAATCATAAAATTTGAAAATAGAACAATAGAAATTACTCAAGCTGGAGAACTGAAAGAAAAAAATGAGGAAAGACTCAGAGACCTTGCATGGGGTACTATCAATTACACCAATACGTGCATACTGGGAGTCTTAGAAGGAAGGGAGGGAGAAAAGGGGTCAGAAAAAATATTGAAGAAATAATGACTGAACAGTTCCAAAATTTGATTAAAAACAAACCCTACAGATCCAACACACTCAATAATGACAAAGTGGGATAAATACAAGAGAGCTGAACCTACACACATCTTAGTCAAATTCTTGAAAAACCAATGACAAAGAAAGTTGTTTTTAAGGAGAGCTCCTTATTTTTATTTATTGATTTTTGAGAAAGTGAGGGAAGCATCAATTTCTTGTTCTACTTTATTTATGTGTTCATTGATTGATTCTTATATTTTCCTTGACTGGGGATTGAACCTGCAACCTTGGTGTACTGGGATGATGCTCTAACCAACTGAGCTACCTGGCCAGGACTGACAAAGAAAGACTTAAAAAGAGCAAGAGAAGGACAACTCATCACATACAGGGGAGCAGTGATACGACTAACAGCTGACTTCTCACTTAAAACAATGAGAACTAGAAGACAGAGGGATGACAAAATGCTGAAAGAGTATGTGTTAACAAAGAATTCTAAGCCCATTAAAGTTATATTTTAAAATTGACATTCCAAAAATAAAGTCATTGCAAGATAAACAAAGAGTGAGTGAATTTATTGTTAGCAGGCCTGTCTTACAAAAAATACTAAAGAAATTCCTTCAGGCTGAAAGGAAATTGTACTAGATGGCACCTAGAATCCATGTGAAGATATAAGAAACATTACAAAAGGTAAATATAAAGATAAGTATATAAAGTATATGAATATGTATTTTTCTCTTTTCTCCTCTTTACTAGTTTAAAATTCATAAGGTTAAATACACTTCAAAATAATACATATCAAACTGCATTACCGAGCTTATAACATATCAAGATGTCATATATATATATATATGTGTGTGTGTGTGTATATATATATGTATAAGCAAAAAGGAGAGACAAAGAAATAGAGCTATATTAGAATGTTTCATTATTTTATAAGAATGAAGTTAGTATTAATTTGAAGTAAGTTGTATTAAGCTAAGATCTGTAGTGCAAGTTCTAAATCAAACACACACACACACACACACACACAGAAACAACCACCCAAAATGTATAAGAAGTCATGAATGGCCCAGGCCAGGCAGCGAAGTTGGCTATAGCACCATCTGGATTTGCCATGGTTTCAGGTTTGACTTCCCATCAGGATACCTACAAGAATCAACCAGTGAATACATGAATAAGTGGAACAAAAAATTGATGTTTCTCTCTCTCTTTTCTCTCTTTCTTTCACTTTTTCTCTCTCTAAAATCAATTTTAAAAAGAATTTAATAACAAAGGCATTAAAAGTTTTCATTACAAAATATTTACCACAAAAGAAAGTAGTGATGGAAGTACAAAGGAACAAAAGAGATACAAAACATAGGAAACAAAAAGCAAAATGACAGATGTAAATCAACCAATACCAATAACTACATTAAATGTGAATGGATTAGAAACTAATCAAAGGCAGCCCTGGCTGGTGTGGCGCAGTGGATTGAACACTGACCTGGGAACCAAAGCTCACCAATTGGATTTCTAGTCAGGCACATGTCTGGGTTGCAGGTGTGTGTGAGAGGCAAGCAATCCATGTATCTCTCCCTCTCTCCCTCTCTCCCTCTCTTTCCCTCTCTCTAAAAATAAATCAAATAAATAAATAAATGAAATCTTAAGAAAACATAATCAAAGGCAGGAATTGTCAGATTGGATAAAACTTTAAGCACCATCTAATGCAAAAGAGACACACTTTTGATCCAAATAGGTTAGAACTGAAAGCACATCAATGCAAACAATAACCTTAAGAGACCTGGAATTGCTCTATTTACATCAGAATAAAAAAAAGGCTTCAAGACAAAACATGTTGCTAGACACAAAGAAGGGCATTTTATGGTGTAAAAGGGCCAATTCCTCAGGAAAATATAAACACTTGTCAATGAATAAACACTCAATAAATAACAGAACCCCAAAATATGCGAAGCAAAAATGGAAAGAGTTGAAATGAGAAATGAACCACTAAACAATAATAGTTGGAAACTGATACCCTACTCAGTTTATGAAATGGTGCTCTATAATGACAGAAAATCAACAAACACCTACTTAAGTAACATTATCAACCAATTTGCAGTACCAATCTGTAGAATACTCTACCCAACAACAGCACCCATGGAACGTTTTCTCAGGCAGAGTATATGTTAGGCCATAAAACAAGAGTCATAAATTTAAAGTGCTTGAAAGCATACAAATTATGTTCTTTGACTGTAACACAATTAAATTAGATATCAACAATGGAAAAAAATTAGCTAATCCCCAATTTGGAGATTAACACATTTTCAAATAACCCATGGGTCAAAAAAAAGAAAATCATATGGAAATTAGAAAATATTTTAAACTGAATCAAAACAAAACACAACATATCAAAATATGTGGGACGTATCCACAGCAGTGCTTAGAGGGAAATTTGAAGCTTCTAGCAACTCCACCAGAAGTGAACAGCTTAAGTAGAGAAAGAGCTGAAGTCCATGACTTATGCTCCTATTTTAAGAAACTAGGAAAAGAAGAGCAAACTAAATGCAAAGCAAGCAATAAACTTATGTAGAAATCAATGGAAAAAACAAAAAAACCAATAGAGAATCTTAATGAAGCCAAAAGTCAAGAAAATCAACAAAACTGACATTATTTTGTTAGTGTGAATAAGAAAAAAGAGAGGACATTACTTACCAAAATCAGGAACAAAAGAAGGATATTAGTATTAACCATGAAGAAATCAAAAGGTTTATAAGGGAGTAGTATGCACACTTTTAGGTTAATAAATTGGACAACTTAGATGAAATAAATCCTGGAAACTCAAAAATTACCAAAACCAACTCAAGAAGCAATAAAAAAAGAAGAAAATTTTACCCTTTGAGACAACATGGATGGACCTGGAGAACATTATAGTAAGTGAAATAAGCCAGTCTGAGAAAGACAATTACCATATGATTCCACTCATGTGTGGAATCTAGTGAGCACACTGAACTAACAAGGAAAATAGAGACAGACTCATAGATGGAGAGCAGGATGACAGCTGTCGGGGAGGGGAGGTTAGGGGGTGGAGGGATTGAACCAAAAGGAAAAAGGACTCATGGACATGGACAACAGTGTGGTGATTGCTGAGGAAAGAGGAGTATAAGGGGACTAAATGGTAATGGAAAAAATACAATAAAGATTAAGTTTAAAAAAAGAAGAGGATTTGCACACAGTAAAAAAAAAAAGCAATGAAAATATTAGTCTAGAACTCTAACAAGTAAAGAAATTGAATTAGTAATTAAAATTCTTCCTGCATAAAAAAATCCAGACGCAGATGACTTCACTGGTGAATTCCATGAAAATTTGAAGAATAAATATTACTGATCCTTCACAAACTCTTCCAGGATATAGATGAGGGAACTCTTTTCAATTTGTTCCATGAGGTCAGTATTACCCCGATGTTAAAGTCATCGTAAGAAATCTATAAACTAATATCCCTTGAGAATATACATGAAAAGCTTCAAAATATTAGCAAACCAAATCTGGCAACAGGTGTAGAGGATTATACCCCATGAGCAAGAGTCATTTGTCCTAGGAAAGCAAGGTTGGTTTAATATGTGAAAATCAGTTAATATTACAAACTATCTACATTTAAAAAACTATAGAGCTTCTAGAAGAAAACATAAGAGAAAATCTAATCTTCATTACTTTGGGATTGGCAGAGTTCTTAGGTATAACATCAAAATCATGATCCATAAAATAAAAACTTTGTAAATTGGACTGCATCAAAATTAAAAACTTTTGCACTTCAAGACACCATTAAGAAAATGAAAAGACAAACCACAAGCTGGTTGGAAATATTTGCAAATCAGATATCTGCTAAAGGATCTGTATCCATATATATAAAGAACTTTTTAATTCAATACCAAGAACAACAAGCTAATTAAAAGATGAAAAATTATTTGAGTATTTTACCAAGAAGATACAAAAATAACTAAAAAGCACATGAAAAGGTATTCATTGTCTTTAATGATTTGGAAAATTCAAATTAAAACCACAATGAGATGCCACAAAGGCTATAGTAATAAAAGTGGACTACAGAAAATATTAGCAAGGATATAGAAAAACTGGAGCCCTCGCACACACTGATGACAATGTAAACTGATACAGGCATTTTGGAAAACAATTTTACAGTTTCTTATGAAATTAAACACAACCCAGTAATTCTATTCCTAAATACTTGCCCACAAGAAATGAAAATATCTGTTCTCCTAAAGATTTTTATGTGAATGTTTAAGTACCTTTATGCCCCAAAGTAGAAACTTTACAAATTTTTCATCAATTATTGAATGGATAAACAAAAAGTGGTCTATTCATGCAATGGAATACTATTCAGCAGTAAAACAAACTGTTGATACATGCTACATTGTGGATGCATTTTTAAGATATTTTGCTAAATGCAAGAAGCCAGAGGCAAAGACAATACATAGTATGATTCGCTTTTTATGAAATGCTTAGTAAGGGAAATCCATAGGGACTGAAAGCAGATTAGTTGTCTGGGTTAAAGACTGAAATATGTCTGAGTGATGTCTCTGGGGTAACGGAACTGTTCTAACACTGGGTTGTGGTAATGGTTGCATAACTATAAATTCACTAAAACTTGTCGAATTACTTCAGCAGTTTGTTAGGTCACACCACAATAAGACTTAAAATTTTTTAAAATACAGGGCCCAACACAAATAATGCCCCTTTTTATTATAAAATCTTTTATTACAAAATCATAAGCATGTAATTCTATAACATAACAATATCCCACTCAAGCATACCATATGACATTTTAGGTGAAATGTTCAAATTAAAACTATAAATTACTACATCCATATTATTATCCTACTAACCATACTCAAGCAGGCATTACTTCTGCCAGACCCTCTATTTTCTAGGTAAAATTGACTAACCAACAAGCAAGCAAACCAAATTTTAAAAAACTCAAAATATATTATACCCAAAAAACTTTTTTAATGCCAGCTTTGTCTTGAAACTTTGGGTTAATTTTAAAATAGTACCCCAGAAACAAGGCTAGTTTTGTTGAGCAAAAATTAACACAAGTTTCCTGCCCTTTGAAAATGCGAGGTGCATCAATTATTGTGTATTCCTAAAGACCTGTGAGCTTCTTTAGGTGCCTGTTTCTTCTATTTATTTGCTATCACCTTCCTGTGACCCCCTCCAGGAACCCACAAACTGTCAGAGCTCAGTGAGTCTTGACTGACACCCCTGAATGGGCCTGTTGCCCCCTCCCAGGGGGGCCAGGACAACATGTAGTCTTTTTTCAGCCTGTTCTGGTGGGAGGAGAGGGTGGGCACAGAGTCATGCGGCTAATCAGGACTGAGCTTCATATATGGGCCAGCAGCGATGATTCCAGGCTGTAAACAGTTGTCACACATTCTTACTCCACAAGGGGCTTTCAGAGGTCACCTGGCTAAGCTCACCGCTTCCCAGCTGGTGACCGCCTGTCCTAGTGACTCCAACACTCTGGAGTCCAAATAGTAAAACTGTGTGTTCTTATTGTACTTCTCTGGCTGAAGGCAAATTTTAAAGATTTAGAGGGCCCTGGGTTCTTTGGTTAAAGATTTCTTACTGTGAATACAAAGGATTCTTATCATTACCAAAACATTCTGAAAACAATGCTATTCCTGGCATTTGACCCAATTTCATATCTATACACAAAATAACTGCACTAAAAGCTTGCTGTCTTATGTTGTCAAGGTTACAGAAAGCCAGAAAGTGGTCGATAAAGGGGATATATACAATTAGGCTTCTGAGAACACTATAAGCATAAACACTAAATGAAGGAAGCCTATAAAATCTGCACTGTCCAGGCTTTTCTCCCTGTGTCCTCAAAGTCCTCAGGCTTACGGCCTCAGGGAACTGGCAGGTGCAGATTTCCATGCAAACCAACCCAAAAGAACAAAAACCCAAAGAGAATTGTGCGAATGCTCTGGCTCCTGTGTAATTTTCTTGCCATCAGTTTTCGAGGTCAACCTGGCTTATTTCTTGAAATTAGAGGCACTGATGCTGGGATTTCCCCAGACAAGGAGGGCTGTTGCTCAGCATCATTGGTTAGAAGTCCACAGGTTCAGGGCTGGTTCTCTGCTTCTAGAACAGCCCTCACTACTCAGATGGACTTTCAAATATTTTTTTATTCTGGCCTCATTCTAGTAAAGCGGAGACATATTTTGTGTTTTTTTTTCTTTTAACTTTTAGGTTGTATGTGTTTATTTACTTTAAAATAAAAATAAAAATAAATTCATTAAAAATAAACTGGGACATTTTTAAATAATCACAGGACAAGATATATATATATATATATATATATATATATATATATATATGAAATCATGTATGTAAAATCTTATATTTTCATGCCTATATATGGTAAAAATATTCTAACAGCACAATATATCAAAAAGGTAAAAGGAAAATCTCTATGAGTTCCTCTCCCCAGAAGCAAAATGGTACAAAAGAAGGGAGCAGGAGTCCTCTAGCATTGGCCAGAGGAACATCCTCATTAATGTCCACCAAGGTAGAGGAACACACCTCACTTTTGGAAAAAGCTCTGGGCTTGAAATCAGTTTGGGAACTCTACACCTTGCTTTGTAAATCAATAAAATTATAGCTAAAAAGACTTTATTAGCTTACAGACCCAAGTCATAGAGTGGATTGGTGGTTCTCATTTAAGAACATATCAGAATCACTTGGAGGGCTTGGAACACCCCCCACCCTTCCTCGCAGATGACCAGGTGCTACCCTCAGAGCTCCTGATCTAGCAGGTCTGGGCTGGAGTCAAAGAATATGCACTTCTAACCAGCACTCAGGGGCTGCCGTTGCTGCCAGTCGGTGCAGCAGGCGTGCCAGCGCTCCAATCACTGGGCAGATGTAGAGATCGACCTCAGCAACACAGCATGCCACTGTGGGAATTCATCAGCCTACTTTTAACCATCCCCACATCATTAGGCATTGTGAAGTTCTTCCTATTCTCTCATGGTAATCCTTACAACCTTATGATGCAGTAGTACGAATAGCTGCCATTCTTGAGTACTTACTGTGGGCCAAACACTGTGAATTATCTTTTATCCTCACATGATCCTCTCCTGAAGGTATTACCATCACCCCCATTTTAAATATGAGAAAACCGAGTCTCAGAAATTACATAATGCAATTAGATTCACAACAACTAATAAGTGGCAGAGGCTGGAAATTAAAGGCAGATTTGCCTGATTTGAGAGGCCATATTCTTTTCAGAATTCCTGCCTACAAGGAATTGACAGGATAATGAGAATAAGGGATGACCCTCTAAGCACTGGGAATAATAGGAAGTGATGCGTGCTATGAGAAATGCAGACTAGAGGAGTTGGTTTAATTGAAGGAATCAGGGTGTGCAATTTCTGCCATCACAGAAGGCCCCGTGCTTAGAAGAGCTTGCCCTTGGTTTAAAGCTCTGGTGTCATCAACTTGAAATTCTTCATAATATTTTAACAAGGGTCCCACATTTTCATTTGGTTTTGGGCCCCGCAAATTATATGGCCACTGTTTGAAAGATTAATTTACTCTTCAAAAGCTTCAGCATTGCCTTAATAACTGCTAAACTGATATGTCTACCAAGTTCACTTTTCACTGTTCATTAACTGTTTACTGCACCTTCGCGGGGGGCGGGGTGCATTTTCAAATGATTTGTGCAAATCATTATCCTGTACTGCTTTGTTTTTAATTCCAAGTGGACACACTCCTGGGATAATTTTTTTTAACCTTTAATATGTTAAGAGAGGCATTCTTTTGTTAAGAATAAACATTATTAGGAAGATAAATCTGAAGGGAGATAATACCATACACAGTTTTCCAAAATCAGCTAGAAAAGAATTTTTTTTGGTACGGGAGGGATGAATCATTTGTTATTCCCCATGTCACGCCTCACATTGGTTTGTTAGTATAGTGTCACCCTAACTACAGCTTGAAGTCTCTGAAATTTATTCTCCTTATGAAAAGCAACATAGAGATTCTGAAATTTTACTACATTAGCAATTTCCATATATTTTTCAGGGAGAAAAAATTACTTCCACTCCTATACACTGAAGTTGGGAAAATTCCATTTTGACCGCAGTGCACATCAACCATGCCCCAGGGGAGTGCTGCCTTGTGTATTTCATATTTCACGCCATAACAATGTTATCCGATTTTATAATTAACATTAAACTTTTATGGGAAAAAGTACCTTGTTATATTAGTTGTTAACCTTTCGATGTATTTAAAGCTCATTTCATATGGAGCCATATGCTTCTTCATCACCATCCTAAGTGGGCTGTGTTACTACGTGTTATGGGATCTGGTAATGAAAGATGTATACACAATGCTTTTGCCCAACACCAGGGGCAGAATTAAAGGAGCAGTGGGAGCCTTAACTCTTGAATTTCCTGACTTCTGTGGGTTTCATTTGCAATTTCAACATTCCAGTGATATTTCCGTTCTCACACTCATTCTTTTTTTTTTCTGTCTTTCTTCCTCAACATCTCTACCTCCTCTCTAACCCAGGTAATAGCTATTTAAACATTCATGCTCATTTTCTGACCACATCTGTTATATGATTAGTTTATAATGCATTAGTGCCATCTCTTAAGGTTTAAGTATTGTTTAAATGTTTCCAAACTATTGCTCAATGACACAAATCCATCTGAGACAAGACATGTAATAGGAAAGCACTGGCGAACCTCACAGGTATTTATATAATTTTCCAAAGCTGTAAGTGGATAACAGCTTACATGGGAATAGGTTCTCAAGAATGCATTTGAAGTAAAAACAGAGAATGGTAAAAATGGCCATCGAAAATCGCTTACATCATTCCTCAAGAATATGTACATGTGTGTTTAATATAACAATGATCTTTACTAAGGCTAAAATTAAAGACCAACTAAGCCAGACCTCAGGAAGAAATTAAAGACAACGGGGCAGCCAGACCCTCTGCACTCCAACACATCCCTAGTGGTGAAAGGGAAATGGGTGGACAAGGTTTGTGTGCTCTTGTCTGCTAGTTCATTTCTTTCTGTTTGAATATTAAGCATCTCTGATGTTAACTTATATTCAGTGATCTCTTGCTCACAGGGATTAAGAGAAATGGTAGAGTCTCATCTTCCTGAGAGCACAGTTTTAAAGTCAGCACCTGAGGTAGATTCAAATGTGGTGCAAACTTAGACTTCCGGTGTTAACTTGATTTTATAGTAACACTTCAGGGAGGTAAGACATTCTGATTGCATTATCATCCAATTTCTAGGGAAAACATAATGATTCAACTAGGTGATGGTGTAGCCCAGTGGTTTTCAACCATGTGCCCCCTAAATTTTTAAAACATGCAATACCTGACTATTTTAGTCAGGGGCACTGACCACTTTTCCCTTAGATTGTCACCCCCCCCCCCAAAAAAAAAGACAACAGCTAACACAACAATAGTTATCCAGGATTAATGAATAAAAATTATACCTATTTTGAGGGGTCAAATTGCCAAGAAATACCTTTTTTCGTGTGCCACAGAATTTCAGTAATTCTTCTATGTGCATCATGAGATGAAAAAGGTTGAAAATTGCTGGTGTACAAATTACAAAGAGAGCCAACAGTATGGGAAAACATATTTGCTAATGATACCTCAGACAAGGGCCTGATCTCCAAAATATATAAAGAACTCACACGACTGCACTCCAGGAAGACAAACAACCCAATTAAAAAATGGGCAAAGGACTTGAACAGACACTTCTCCAAGGAAGACATACAGAGGGCCCAGAGACATATGAAAAGATGCTCAGCATCACTAGCCATCAGAGAGATACAAATTAAAACCACAATGAGGTACCATCTCACACCAGTCAGAGTGGCCAATATAAACAAATCCACAAACAAATGTTGGAGAGGATGCGGAGAAAAGGGAACCCTAGTGCACTGTTGGTGTGAATGCAGACTGGCGAGGCCACTGTGGTTTAAAACAGTATGGAATTTCCTCAGAAAACTAAAAATGGAACTGCCCCTTTACCCAGCAATTCCGCTGCTGGGATTATACCCTAAGAACCCTGAAACACCAATCCAAAAGAACCTGTGCACCCCAATGTTCATAGCAGCACAATTTACAATAGCCAAGTACTGGAAGCAACCTAAGTGCCCATCAGAAAACGAGTGGATCCAAAAACTATGGTATATTTACAGAATGGAATTCTACGCAGCAGAGAGAAAGAAGGAGCTTATACCCTTTGCAACAGCATGGATGGAACTGGAGAGCATTATGCTAAGTGAAATAAGCCAGGCGGTGAGGGACAGATACCATATGATCTCACCTTTAACTGGAACATAATCAATAGAAGAAAAAAGCAAGCAAAATATAACCAGAGACATTGAAATTAAGAACAATGTAACAATAGCCAGAGGGGAGTGGGGAGGGGACAGTGAGGAGAGGTGATTACAGGAACTACTATAAAGGACACATGGACAAAATCAAGGGGGAGGGTAGAGGTAGGGGAGGGAGGTGGGTTCGGCTGGGGTGGGGTGGAGGGATGGGGAGTAAAGGCATACAACTGTAATTGAATAACAATAAAAATTTTTTAAAAAAGAAAATTGCTGGTGTAGGCTAAAGCAACGCTTCTCAAACTTCAGTGAGTCTGTGGTCCCCCACCGGGGGACCCTGTAGGTTTATGAGTCCTGAGGTGGGACCTGAAAGTCTGTATTTCCACGTTCCCAAGTCAGGCTGCTACTGTTGGTCTGCGGACTGTGCACTGAGTAGCCAGAGTGTGATGGAATAAGTATGGGGAACTGAGAGAAGAATGGTCGTGACATCTACCTTCACCTCTGCCTTTCTGTGCTCATAGATGAATGCCTTGATTCCAGTCTCTTCACCTGAAAACAAAATATGGGGGAGTAGTTTATGTTAATGAATTTCTTCACCAAATGGATATTTAAGTTACTTGAAACAGATATACAAAAAACTTTCACTGTGAAAATATGTTACTTTTTATAATGTATACATGTATATTTTTGGCTTAAAATTTAGAAAACCACAATGGTGTAACTATTCATAATTACTATCAAGGTTTAAGGTCTTAGAAGTTGCAGACTTAGAAGACTAAACACACACAGGTAAAAGCATCTCTAGTGAGGAAATCCAGTCCTGGTTGGTCATCTTCTATCACTCAGGCTGTCACCTGAACTTTTATAACCTTATTTAAATAGCCTTCCCAGTACTTAATTATTTTTTCAATTAAAAACTAATTCTTTGTGTGTAATTTTTGTCCCTGTACTCATTTGAGTTAGAGTATTTAAATCCACTATCCATTTAAAGAAATTATAGTAGATATGATTTATTTTCCATAAGCCATGTGATTTCCTTTTAATATATCAAGGCATTTGGGGATTAATGATAGATTTTTTTTAATGGTGGAAAATCTGGCTAATAATCTTAAGCACTATCATTCAGCTGTAGGATAGGGCCATGCAGTGGACTTCGTTTAATAGTTAGCACTTTATCATTCTCCTTTATTCTGTAAAACAACGACATATTTTACAATAACAATGTCCTTTGGACTCTCTAAAAGCACATCATCAAACTTTGATAATTCAAAGATTTATCTTTTAAAATATTTGCACTTACTAAAAATTTCTAGATTGAATTGAGATAACTTGGAAAATACTAGTACAAGTGGTAAGAAAGTTTTAAAATTCCACTTAACTAATGTGATAAAAATAAACAGTTCTTTCTTTCATGGGAAAAATAGACACAGAAGTTCAGAACATTTCTCAAGAAGGGGCTGCTTTTGGATATTTGGTTTTTGCGGTCTTCTTTTATTGGAAGGATTGGAGAGAGGGTGCCTAGTGAGGGTGGGATGAGAACTAAGGGTGTTGGGAGCTGTGAGAGTTCAGGGTGAGGCCGCTGACCAGGGTGCTGAGAGGGGAAATAGGTAAAAGCACAGCTGCCTGGCCATTCCATTCCAGTGGGCGATGTGGAAGGACAAAGCTTGTCACTTGCACTGTGGTTCTCCACATTGGGTTTTCCAGTGTGAAGTCCAGCAAGGGATATGACAAGGGCAGTTGCCTTTGTAGACAAAATAGCAGTAATTTAGAGGAGACTTGGAATTTACTGTGACCATTGCAAGATTTTCCTGTAGGAAATGCTAGTTGACATTTTATGTTTGTTCAATTAAATTTACAAAGATGCTTAAAACTACATTCTAGCTTTTACATTTTCACAATCATGCATTATCTTTCATGGGGTAGATGGAAGCTCAGTGAAATATTTCCTTTGGTCCAATTCCTTTGCTGTATCTAATTAAAGAGTCACCTTTGCTAACTATGATGTTTTCAGGACATATTATTTGGGAATTGCAGTTTTTAAATACTTTTATTTCAAAGCTTCAGAGACTGAAATCACAAGGAATTAAACCAAATAACAAAATTCTTTTCTTTCACATAACATGAAGTTTGGAAGGAGGCAGTGTAGGGATGAAATGGAAGTTCTGTACCCCTACCAAGGTCTTAGACTTGTTCTTTTTGTTACACCCTCTTTTCAGCTTTGAATGATGGCTGCTACAGGGCCAGCTGTGGCACTCCCTCTCTAGGTAGGAAGAAGGAGGAAGGGGAAAATGACTCCTACCAGTTCAGCAACCCCCCCCCCCCCTTGGAAAACTCTCCCAGACGTCTCACACAACAACTTCCTCTTCCATTCCGTTAGCCACACTGATCTTCTAGGGAGGCTGGGAAATGTAGGTTCTAGCTGCTTCAACAACAGAGATTTTGTTAGTAAGAAGGATGTGTATTATGGATGTTGAAGAGCAAACTGGTAGAATCTTGCCCCAAATGTTGGGCATTTTAGTGCAACATGATGCGGTTTCATGATGACATGACATGTGCACTCCTAGAAAAGGCCATTCAAGATGGCGTTGTCCATGGGCTGGATGAATTTCCCCTCATAGGACCTGAGCAGATTCCTTACAGGTGTTAAAAAAGGAAAAAAAAAGAAATTAAAAGAAAGGAAGAATGAAAACAACTGCTACAAAGTGGCAGAGTGAAAGGTGAACATTTAGGTGTCATAGTTCCAGTATGGTAGATGGGATTGTTCACTCCTTCAGTGCCCCCTGGTGCCCAATCTATTGTAAGAGGTTAATCAAGTTAAGCACTGTTGAAAGAGACTTGTTGAAAAGGTGCTTCCATTACAGTTACAGTGTAGCAATGTGTGGTTTTAGCTATTAGAAAAGCAAAATGAAGACATACATGTATCTTAATAGTATTGGAACAAAAGGTCATAGTGTTGAAGATTATCTTTATTATGCTAAATGGTTTTCTTGTCAAAATATAAGTTTTACTTACAGTTAGGACTTCTTTTCCCTTATATTTATACATGGTCTGTTTGTGTGTGTGTGTCTATTAATTCCTCTTAAATGTATAAGCTGTGCATTTGTGTTATAGTTTACACACAAATTTGATCATTTGGAACTGAAGGGACTTTTGTGAAAATAAAATACCCATTAGGTTTGTGCAGACGTCAAACTGCAGTTTCCTAGAGAGAAGGTGGATCGGAGGCCTCCTGATGGACAGGAATTAGGCAAAGATTTTATTGCACTAAAAAACCAAAACATGAAAAACTGTAAGCATCCTTTTATTACTGTTTACGTTGTGACTTACTTTATAGTTTATCTCATAAGTAAGGATATTGTTTTTGTTTTTTGGAGACAAAAGAGACACAAGTTAGACAATTCCGTCGAGATAGTGGTATTTCATCCTTAACATGCTGCTACCCGTTGTTTACACATGACTACAGGGAGAAACGACCACAGACCTCTAGCGTGGTCTGCCAGAGAGGAAGCATCAAATTACATTTACATTCCATTCGGAACACTTTGTCTTTGACCTCTACCTTTGTGCAAACTCGATTTAAGCTACAATGTAAGTTTGGTTTAATTTTAAAAAAAAATTCTATAACTGTCTGAATGTTATGGGAACATGTGCTGCGAAATTCACCGGCAGTGGTAAAAGTGGGCAGCCAAACTAAAGTTGCCCACACCCTTGTTAGGTGTAGGCAGCCACTGAGCATTGGGGTGGTGTTGCTGATCTGCCCTTGGGCAGATTCCCACAGGAGTGGCATTTAGAGCTGTAATCATCAATAGAGATCAACTAGCTCAATTCTCTCTTTACACAGAGGAAGAGCTGAAGGTACAAAGGAGAAACAGATCCTCAGAGTCTGCTGGGCCAGAGTAGGAAGTAGACCCAGGGCTTCCCGCAGAGTTCATGTTAACGCCAAACTGCTGCTGCCGTATTTACAGAGTCATACAGGGGTAGCTACTCCGTGGCCGGGCTGGGACTAGATCTTGGAATTTCTGCCTTTTCGTTTGGAGCCCTTTTCGCTCTATCTGCCTCCTCTAGTATGAAGACTTGACCCACACCCAACTTCCTGTGAAAGAAAATGGGTCAATATATAAGAACGCCACTGGGCTAGCATTGTCAATAGGAAAATTAAAATTTTTCTTCCACTTGAAATAAATTGCTGTCGATTTAATGTGCAGTAGAAAAGTAATTCATCACAGGCAAAGAGGAAGGAGAACCTTTGGAATTTATTTTCAATAAAAGATCCTGCAAGTAGAAGAAACCCCCTGAAACTCTGGTTTTATTGAGGCCCATTAACATGTGTACTTGTAGCAAGAGTATGAAGGTCTTAAAATCTGCCCTTTCAAGAACTTTGAAAAGTTATGTAGGGAGTTATAAGTACATAGATGAAAATGAACACCTTCCCGTGGTAAATGTATTTCAGGAGCATTGAGGAACCATAAAGAGAAATCTGAGGGCAATAGAACTTCACCTGGTAACTTTTAGGGGTGAGAAGAAGAGGCTGAATTGCCCGGAGCTAAAAGAAAAAGGAGAAAGGAGGGCAACACACTGTGAAATAATGTATATAGAATTCCACTCAGAAATTCTTATTTTGGGTAAGAAAGTTAACCTTCCCTGACAATGTGATCATACTGACTAGTTTGATAAAATATGACTGGTTTAAATATATAACCTTAGTGTTTCTGTTACATAAAAACCTAAATACAAGTGAAATATCTTTGCTTACTTATTCTATATCAATATAATTAGGTAGAGAGTGGGGAAATCTAATAATATCTCTTTCAGGTGGATTGTAGTGGAGATTCTTGGCATTTATGTATGAGAGTCTATTCAGTTATTCTGTTATGGACCTTTTCCTTACCGTAAATCTATCCATAACTGGACATTATATCCTGGTCCCAAAGGTAGTGAGTGAATAGACGACTAGCAAATAGAACTCTTGCATCCATATGCTCTGTTCACTATGTCTTTGCTTTTTGCTTTGAGCTGGTCACATCAGTATCACCTGGGAGTTTGTTTGAAATGAAGATCACAGACCTTCACACTAACACGCTGAATCAGGACAACATTTTAAAAAGAGTTTTGGCTGAGTCGTATGCACATTAAAGTTTGAGAAGATTCCATTATCTATGTAATGCTCTTCATGTAGAAATGTTGATTATGGCACTGGTGGAGTCTAAAATATGCCTCCCGTGGTTTGCATGCCTACTGTGAGAAATATCTGCCAGTATCTGGGAAGTAAAAATCAGTGACATTATCTGCATGTACATGCATGTAGTTTTGTATGTCTCTGCTGGATGTTTCTTTCCTCTATTTTATGCCAACAATTCAACTGTTCTGAACTAGCATGGCTTTTTGATTGGTTAATTGACTTATTCCATAAATCTATATTAAACACTCAGTGTACCAAGCATAATAAAAAGATGATGAAGACATGCTTCTGAGAAGTTCTGACTCTGACCAAGGGAGCGGAGTTAGTGTTTTGAGGTGCCCTAGCTCACATATTCTCCACTTAAGTGGGTAATAGAGTTGGAGAAGTTGATAGCACAGTGAAAGCTAAGGAAACTTCTTCAGGAAAATACCTTTAATTTTGGTTGTTAAAGCAACCAGATTGGGCACAAGATGGAGTTGCTCTTGATAAGCCTCATGTCAGCAAACCAAAACTTAGTAAGTTTCCACGCTCGGTTGTCCCAGAAAAGGAAGGCTTCCGTCAACCAGTCTTAGTCTTTGTCTGTTCAGCACAAGATGCCTGACCTGTTCCCAAGACTTTCCCTGGCTGCACGTAAGGAAAGTAACCCTGCTCTTACCAATCAGTGCGTGGCCAGTATAGCTTCCTCCATGCTGTCCACGTCAGTCCATAAACATCTTTGGTCTTGCACCTCTCTTTGGGGCTCCTCTCCATCTTCTAGACTGGGTGCTGCCCAATCCACAAATCACCGAATAAAACCCTACAAAACCAGTAAATTGTCCATGGACATTTTCTTTTAACACATGGAGTTCACGGGACCAGTGGAGCCCAGCTAGAGACCTCCTTAGTCTGGTTCACTTTGGCCACAGTGTCCATGATTCATGAATCTTAAGACATATCCCAACCCCCTAAAATCATATATAAAATTCTATGGTCATGTGATTTTTCTGGCAAGAGAAACCATGGTATTAATCTGGTTACCAAAGAAGTCCATTTCCTAAAAAGCAGGTCCAGTGGATAATAATAATTTTGAAGGCTTTCATAGGTTTTTACTACTTAGAAAATCCTTCCCATGTGTTATCCTTAGCGATTGAACAAAATGGGTAAACTAGAGATTCAGGGGTGGGGTCTAAAGAAAGTGTAAGTGAATTAGCTTGGCTTCACACTGTCACCATTCCCTGACTATTGAGGGGCCCTTTCCAAAACCCACATCTCCCATATTCACAAGTGTTCCCCAAAAGATGTTCTGAATCCCAAATCTTAGTTGTTCCTGGTCATCGCCAATCAGTCCTAACTTCCCAGACGTCCAGTTGGGTCCTTCCAAAAGAAGCACTTACCCAGGTGTCCTGTAGTGGGCTGGCAGGGTAGATCCACTTTGAGGATCTTCGTGACCATGTAGAAAAGGAAGAAGGAAAGGAGAGAGGGAAGGAAGGAAGTTAGCTTAGAAGGAAGGTGTGGAGGAAAGGGATATGGTGGTTTGACAATATTTCAGAGAGTGCTAGGGGTTTCAGTTGAATTAAAAAGCTTGCTTAAAATGCAGTGAACAAACTGTCTCTTTGGGCAGGGTGAATTAAAACGATTTGGAGTTTAATACAGTTCTTTAAAGAGTCTCAGCTTGCTTAAAGTTATCCAGTTAGTAGAACTTTGGCTCCATTTTTACAGTGTTGGTATTTCAAAATACATAGCTCTTTGTGTTCTCTTTTTCTTGAATAATCTTGGATGACTTCACAAACATGAGCAACTATGATACGTTTCTCTTTGAAATATTTTATGTTAAAATATTTGCCTTTTGGTCTTTAAGCTTAAGATACATAAAGCAGGCAATAGGCTAAAATATTCTTTTTTCCTTAATGGTAAATTTTTGAACTGTAATCTTACTTACTTATATAGAAATAGATTTGACAACCAGAGAATATTGTAGATTAGGAAAAGTTGTCATGTTTCTTCTTTTAAACTGAGTTTCTTCTAAGGTGATGAAAATTTTGGAAAAGCTGTCTTTGAGTAGAATGTTTTGTAGGATATTTCAGAATGGAGGTGATGGTACTTATTTTTTAAAGTTGGACTTCATGTTTGAATTATAGTGCCTAGAATAGTCTTGTTATTTTGTTTTCATTTGCCTAATAATAACAATTTACTCTAATTGAATCTTTTAATCGAGAAATACCAGGGCACTTTACAAGCATTAATTAATGCTCTCAACTCCCCAGTGCGGTAGGTAAGTGTTAGCCTTGTTCTATAAATGGGTAACTAGAACAGAGTTAAATGACTTGCCCAGGGCCACCCAGGAAGCCCTGGGTGGAAGGCCGGGAGAAACTACAGGGGCTGATGATTATCCCCTTCTTTCTCGAGGTGGAGGCAAGCCTGCATGTTGATTTATGTGGTATAAGAGAAAAAGGAGAAAAGTTAGAGATTCTCTAATCTTTGCTTCTTCATTTCATAGATGAGGAAACTCAGTCACAGAGCACTGACTTCACTAACCAAGATAAATTTGTTCATTCATTCATGCAACAAGTATTCATTTGAGCATCTGTCACGTGACAAGAATCCTTAAATTCTGGGAACACACTGAACAAAACAGAGGCCCTCTTCTTGAGGAGGTTATATGAAAATGGGAGGAAGACAGTCAGTAAATTTTATACTGTATCAAGTTGTAATCAGTGTTTTGGAAAGAAAATAGCCCTCAAAAGAGGAGAGGAAGTATGTGTTTGTTGGAGGGGAGGGATTGCTACTTCATAGATAGTGTGCAATAAAGATCTCATTGATGGTAAAACATTTGAGAAGAGAATTGAGGGGGCAAGACTTGTAGGTAGCTGGAGGAACAGCTTTACAAGTAGAGGGAACAGCATATGCAAAAGCCTTGAGGTAAAAGAGTACTTGGTTTATAATGAGGAATAGTAAGGAGGCCTTACCCAAGAGAAGTGAGCATAGGGAAGAATCTTAGGCACTGATCAAAGTACAAAAGGGGACAATAATTTAGAGAGCCTGGTTAGCCACTGTTAAGGACATCAGCTCTTACCCTGACTGACATGTGAAGCCATGAGATAATTTGGGAAGAGGAGTGATATAATCTGACTTATAGTTGAGAAGGATTACTCTGGCTGTTATATGGAGAGGAGTAACAGGGGTGTGGGGGTATGTGCAGGTAGGGAGGCCAATTAAATGGTTAATAGATTGTGCTAAAATTGAATATTGACCAGAACAAATGGCATGGAATAGGAAAAGCTGTTACAACCCGAACAGCTGTGGCATTTAATTCCAACTTCAAGGCACAGGCTTTTTTCCTTGTCATGCCAGTTATTTAATAAGCTACAGAAGATTTAAAATATTCCTTCTGGGTAATAGCAACTGTATCTGAATTTTCTCCATTGTGTGCTCTTTAAGGTACAGACGCCAAAAGATGGCCAAGGGGTAAGCTGCGTCATAGGTGTCAATGTACAGGTTACTCAGGTGAGACACGTTCTGAGAAACTGATTCTGTAGATCAAGAGAGAAAGGAAGGAAGAGAGTTGGTTATGGGCTGAACATCTCTGGCGGAGGCTTGTGAACACCACGTCAGTGGACTTGGGTTCACATTCCAGCTCTGCCTTGGAAGCTGAATGACATTGGCCTTAGAGCCTCAGTTTCTTCATCTGCAAAATGGGGTTAGTAAAACTAGCTCATTCATTAGGTAAGATAATTCACAAGCTCAGATCCTTGAGGTAAGACAATTACCTACTATTTCTCAGTAGTAGTCAGACCCATTAAGATTAATTTTTATTATTCCTAGGATTATTAAGCAAGCTTTTCCATGGAAATGCTTATAAAACAAGTCACCTTTATCCTTCAGCCTTCATTGGTTACTACTTAAGAGCTTCAGGAAAGTTCAGCAAGAAAATTATAGGCCTCAGTAATTCTGTTGGTCCTTTGTCATCAGCCCTTTTTAAGTGCATGCTACATTATAAAGCCTAGGATTCTTAAATAGTGAGTCATCATCACTTAGCAAGAAGGTTCTTTGTGAATGAATACCTCAGATAGGAATATTTTCAGCTGCATGTAACAGAAAGATATGTCAACAGAGTCTTCAGTGATAAGGATATGTAATTATTTTTCATGTGAAGGAGTCTGGTAGAGGTTGGTAGACCAGGAATGGTGTAGTGGTTCAAAGGTCAGAGTCCGGTGCCTTCTGTATCTTTCTATATTATCTTTTAGTGTGGTGGGTTTTCATGATCACGCTTTTATCTCATAGTCTCAGGATGGTTGCGCACTTCGACCACCTTAGCCCCAGACCTTGCATCCTCACGGTAGCCACATTCAGATAAGCAGTGGCTGAGGAAAAGATGTGGCCCAGGCCAGGCTTGCTCGTTGAAGGGAAGCCCACAATAGACATCCCCCCATATTGTGTTGGTCAGTATAGGACCACAGGGCACTTTCAGACCATTTTGTTTTATCACTGAAGGGAAAGGATTACCATGAGTCCCTCTGTATAGATGAGAGGAGCCTGCATTCCATGAGATCAAGATCTCTTTCCTTTCTCTTGAACACAAAAGCAGGATCCTCTGAGCAGGTGAAAAGTGCACGTGTGTGTGTGTGTGCGGTGGGGGGCAGGGGCCAGGGAGGACAGGTGGGCAGGGGAGTGTCTGAATCAGTACTTTACGTAGCACAGCGTGTGCTGACTGTCCTGGAAGTGACAACGAAGCTGTGATCGGGATCTTCCCAAGGAAGAGGAGCCTAACCTGGTTCCCTGGGGGAACAGGAATCTACCGAAGGTGGCTGGGCATGGTGGGAAATGAGGCTCATACATATGCAGGACTAGGTGAAGACTTTGGCTCTTACTCTAAAATGGGAAGCCAGTGGAGGGTTTTAAATACAAGAGTGACAAGATTTGATTTATGTTTCAAAAAGACACTTCTGGTTGCGGAGTGGTTAATGAATGGAAATGGTAAGAGGAGAGACAGAGGGGTGGATTAAGAGGCTATTTCAGGCAGCTGGGCAGTCTAGGGTGAGATGTGGGCTAGGACAATGTGCTATCCAGTCATCACATTTGCTCCCCCCACCCCCCGCAGTGATTCCCTCCTCCTGGTGTTTTTGCCCTTGTGTAGTCAACCCCCACATTTTACCCAGGTTAGTCAGTGTGACCAGTAGAATATGGCAGAAGTGATGTTCTGTTGCTTCTGAGATCAGGTTATAAAAGACTATGGCTTCCATCTTGGTCTCTTTCTTTCTTGGGTCTTTCAGTCTGGGAGAAGCAGGCTACCATGATGTGAGCTACCCTAAGGAGAAGCCCATGCAGCAAGGAACTAAAACCTCCAGCCAGGTGCCAGTAAGGAGCTGCGCCATGCCAGCAGCTCTGTGCGTGACCTCAGAAGAGGATCTTTCCCAATTTCAGAGGTGCCTGAAGCCATGGTTGACAGTTTGCAACCTCATGAGAAAACCCTTGCCCACAACCACCTAGCAAAGTCCGTTCCGGATTCCTGACCCTTGGAAACTGTGTGAAATAATACCTCCTGTGGTTTTAGGACACTGTGTTCTGGAATGATTTATTACACCACCGTAGATGGCTACCACAAGTGGTAGCAGTGGAGATGGAGAGAATTCGATTTTTAGAGAGTTTGATGTCTATGGATTCAGCAAGAATTCCTGACAGATTATGTAAAAGGACTGAGAGAAAAAAGTCTGATCAAAGTTAGCTTTCATACTTTTTACTTGAGAAACTGGGAGCATTTTAGTGTCATTTACTGAGATGAGAAAATTTTGATAGAAAACCAGGTTTGTGTAACATAATCAAGAGTTAAACTTTGGGGGTATGTTAGATTTGAGATGCTGGTTATTTCTCAGGTGGGCAATTGGCGATGAATCTGGAGTTCTGGGGAGAAAGTAGGAATGGAGAAATGGATTTAAGAATCTCTAGAACAGAATATCTGTAGACTTGGAGACTGTGGATCTGGACGAGATAGCCTACAGTGAGTATGTAGAGAAGACAAGGGTCCAGGACATGGCCCTGGGCCCCTCAACATTGCTGCTGTTATTGTGAATGTTGACTGGGGAATGAGAAACTAATATCTATCTTAAAACACAGCTCATTCTACAAATGAAAACGCAAAATGTGAATATGTATAAGTGTTAAGTTGTCCATGCTGGGCCTATTCAATATTGAGCATTCCTATAGAGAAACCTTTAAACCTCTTTATGACGTGGCATTTGTGCACTGCGGGTGTATGTAAAGATTGCTATGGGACCTTAACTCTTGAACTTCCTGACACTTGGTGTATTTTCATTTGAAACCTTCCTAGTATTGTATGTCCATAAACTTAAAAGTTAAACATGTACAGCTTTGCACAGTGGCTTCCAATGTGTTGAATTTCCAAGGAAATGTACCAAGGCATTGGCTATTTATGAGTGTAGAGACATCTAAGGAAATGTATTTCCATTTCATAGTCCATAGCAAGTTACAGGTTGGTATGGGCCTTTAAAAAATAGATTCGTTTTACTTCAAGCAACTTGCTTACCCTGAGTTTTTCTGAGGGTGTTGGTACATATACTCCTGAGGTCTCTTTTATAAGTGATGTGGCGTGCCAGAACCTTGTCACCCCCAGGCTCCTTAAAAACGGGCAGTACAGGAGATCTTTTGCCGTGAGAGTTTACTTAGGCAAAAGTAAAAAAGGAGATCTTTTGCCGTGAGTTAAAAGCAGTTTGTCATGTGATGTCAATTTCCACTACACTGAAAACTTTTAGTCTGAGAGATAAAAAATTAATACAGCATGTTTCCAGTGGTCAGGAGAATACATATCCAATGTATCTTGTAAAGAGAAAGATAAAAGTAGTTAATTCCATTTCTTGTATCGGTAGAATAATAGGACTGAAACGTACCAGAGATCCTTGAAGGCTGTGTGTGAATACAATCTTTTCCTTTTGCACTCTGGACTTTTCTTTTTCCTGCTCAAGGAGACTGAGTGCCTAGGGCATGAAGACTTTTGACTTGGCTTTAAGGTTACACTTCGAGCTTCCTTTAAGCAAACCCCCCTCACCATGCCCTGTACGTCAATCGTGATTGTTACCAGCAGATGGCAACAGCGAGTGCAATAGAAAGAAAAACCCCAGGTCAAGATCTTTGCAGATAACTAGAAAGGGTGGCAGGCCAGTGTATGCAGAAGGGAAAGGGCTGCTGTTTATTTAAAAAGAAGTGTGCTTCACCCCTGTCTCCCACCTCTTCAAAAGCTCATTTTCTTTCTTCCACCAGCATTGATCTGGACCAGGTCAGTACTCTATTAACCAGAGGGAGGTCCTTTTAACAGCCTGTAGATTTTTTCCTCTACATCAAGGGGAGGGTGGTTTGCCAGCATTTGTTTGAGTTCTCATTTTCTGACTTGCCTGCCCCTATGGGCCTCTTAAAACAACTCTGACAGCAAGTGACAAAGAATAATTTACTACTTAGAAGACTTAGCGAGAACCGACTAATTTGACCCTGTTAAATGGGGTATCAGAAGGCCAGGAAGGGATGACTGGGTTATTTGCCAACACACAAGAACAACAGAGCCCATTGGTGTTAAAGACTGGTCAGAGGGGTCACTGCCAATGACTCCAGCTGGTTGGTGAGGAGTCCTATTTCTCTGCGGATGCCATCTTAGACAGAGGGAATTGTTCCCCTGCAGTGGTTTCCGTGTGATTTCAGAGTGGGCATGCTCGGGCTTGTTATGTGCACAGTGAAGGTCTCAACCTCTCTTTCAACTCCAAGGAGCAAGGTTATTTGAGGAAGGTCAACCAGGAGAGAGTGCTTTTTGAGGGAACATTTGCTCCATAGGGATGCGAACTCTTGGAAGGGCATTCTTTGCAGGCTGTGCATGAGACAAGCCATGAATGGATGAGGGTGAGCTCATCCTGTGGTTGGGTCCCCTCAGAGCTCAGAGTTGGCTTGTAGACTCAGTAAGTCAGGCCCGAGCCATGACAATGCGTCGAGGGAAATAAGTACAAAAATGTGAGGACACAGTCACAGACACAGCCTTAGGGGATCAGTTGTAAAAATGATCCCCTCATTTCCCTCTGAAAGCAAGTGTGTGAGCATTTTGCAGAAACCTCCTGACCCCCATCCCACTCAGAATCTGAACTGTTAGCAGCTTCCTGAGGGGCAGTTCTTGTCATCCATGAAGCTTCTTCCTGCTTCACTGGCTGTCTAAGAACAGTTCATATGTTTAAAAGGGGGTTTGGATTTTCCTCACCACCCAAAACAGCTCATTGTAGGAGCTTGGGCAGTGGCTTTAGTCTTGCTTGTCACTGACATTTTAACTCTTTGGCAAGTTATAAAATATTTGCATTTCCATTTAATCATCAAATAGGGTAGTCATCTTGCCTTGAAGACTATACAAAATATATAATAATAATATTAATAGCTAATAATGACTATCGCTTAGTCATGTTCTAATTGCTAGACCATGTGTCCCCCTCCACCACCCATACTCCTAACATTCCTGATAACCCACGTCTGGCTCTACTTTCTCTATATTCCAAAGCACTTACCTATTAATTATGGTATCTGTTTATTGACATAAGATCTATAAGTGCAAGAACGGTTTGATTTTTTTTCTCAGTGGAGTATCCCAAGATCTTTAAAAGTGTTTGGCATACAGAGGCATTCCAAGTAATATCTGGTAAACGAATGACAACAGTTTGTACCTGTCTGCAGTTTTTTGTCCTGCAGGTAGGTGCACACACCACACACTCAGACACACTCGTAC
This sequence comes from Desmodus rotundus, assembly GCF_022682495.2. Taxonomy (NCBI): domain Eukaryota; kingdom Metazoa; phylum Chordata; class Mammalia; order Chiroptera; family Phyllostomidae; genus Desmodus; species Desmodus rotundus. Next base: position 120,109,133 of record NC_071392.1, read on the forward strand.
AAACAGTACGGTAATTATCAATGACTCTTATCTGTCCGTTCAACTAGACCTAGCAGACTGCTTATTTGGAATAGCTCAGTAGCCTGCTTCCTATTACTTTATATATTAAAGACATTAAAACCCCACTTCTCTTAAAATATTCCTAGATTTTGATGTTTCATAGTCATACTGACCATCTCATAGTTATTTGACATTAGAAAAGTAGTACTCTCTAAAAATATGTGAATAATGAAATATACTTTTATAATATAAAAATATTTTCTTTTATAAAAATAGTTTCATGGGAAAAGAAATTATCCGACTTATATAAGTGCACATTTTAGTAGTTCTTATTGTACTATGTTTGTAGTAAGTTACTAGCCAGCCTCATCAGGGTCTAAAATGAATCCCCTTATGTGTGTGAGTGTGAATTGCATATGAGAGTTTGTAAGAGGCGTGTGTGCGTGATAGTATGCAGGTTGGTGAGTGTGTGTGAGTGAGTGTGTGTGTGTAAGAGGGCATGTGATGAAGTCTGTATGGGTACCTTGTTTCAGCTGTTTATCTGTTTCAGGTCAGGTTGCAGACATTCTTACTGACATCATTGGCCCTTAAAATACCCCAGAGCCTAATCTTTGCTTCTACTATTCTAGGGAGGATAATGTCGAAGTACAGATTGACCAAGAACCTGTCCAGATAGTGTGCAAATCTAGCCAAGAATCAAGTTCAAGTCTTTGAACATAATGGACAACTATGAGGAAGGCAAATGCAGTGCATATATCTACACCAGAGAACAGCATTATTGTAAGTAATAATGATTTTGAGTCTTCATTGTAATGTCTTAACTTTTTCAAATTGATCAAAAGCAAGGGGACATGGAGGGAGTTTGCTAACCTTGGCGATGTCTTAGGTCCTAGTGTGACCCCCAGATTCTCAATTGCTTTGAGAAATAGTGGAACACATAACACTGCTTATGATTATTATATTGTTTTCTCAGGCCAGATAACAGGATCGTCTGAAGGGGATTAAATGGAATAGGGAAAAAGCATCATGAAGGAAAATCACCTTCGACTTAAAACTAAATACGGTGACATCTAATATCAAAGAGGGTTCTGGAAACGTGTAGAACTGGTTAATCACTACAATGATCATTTTCAAAACCAAATCTTCTGCTCTATCTCTGTATTAGTTTTTGTCTCTAGCAAATGCCCCCTGTGCTTTTGGGATGATTCAGGCTATTTTATATAACTAATGGGGGGCAATGAGAGGAAATGGGCTTTCGACAAATGGTTATCACAACTGTCATTGAATTCCTAGTAAAGGGATCTGAACATTTTAGCTTTTTTGATGAGCCCATACTTTTGCTTTTTGCCATTTGCCAACATATTTCTAGAATTGGGGGAATAAATGAGTTTGGTTTCAAAGTTTATAAAATGTTTTGTGGACTTCAGAGGGAAAATCAGTGTGGTAGAATATCATTACAAAGTGACTTATTAGGAATATTAAACCAGAGTAAACAAACATTGTGCTTGAATAAAATTTTAATTAATAAAGTCTTAGTGGAAGGCTTAATAGTCACTGAATTTATACTGAAATTGTATAGTAAGTATATAGCAGCTTTTGATATTATGCAAAAGAGCATTTTGAATAGTCACCAAGGTTTTCTATATTTGCCTGAGGTTCAAGGAGGAACTGGTGCACATTAAAGTTATAAAATGTGGCACGTTGTTACAAAGACTGTAACTTTTGCTTTTTGTTTTCCATTTTTTAATGGCTCGGATGATTTGACCAAAGGTACTTGTTAAATAGAACATAAAACACATGTGACATGCTTCATTTCCCTGCATTATACAATTTTAAAATGACATTTATGATTTTTTCCACTTTCAAGTAATATATGCTCTGTTATGGAATACAAAATTTTTAAAACTATAAAAAGTATAATGCTGATTCAGAAATTAGCATTGTTAATATTTTAATGTTTCTTTTCTGTCTTCTACATTTTACATAATCTGTCATTTTTTATGTTTTTTTACTTCATGCTATCGCCATGCATATTATGCACTTCATGTATTGTTTTCCATATGATGAGTTCTTCCTAAATCTATTTTGTAATATTCTGTCAGAATGGATAATTAACAGCACAAATGGCAAAACCTTTCCATGTTTTAACAATGTTGTTTAGGAACAACATACTTTAGATGATGAAAAAACAAGGAAACCTAAAAATCAAAGCTTCATTTATTATTGGCCCCTACTCTGCAACTGTAAGTGCCCATTAAATGTCCCTTGGCTTCTTGGTTCTCCTGCGCTTTTATGACAGCAATTTAGAATTATCGTTCAGATTTGGGGAATACGTTTTTGAAAGGTGGACTTCTGACTGGGAGGCTTACTGGGAAATAAAACCATTAAGAAAAACACAGAAATCCATGGATGTCCTTGGAGAAAAATTCTGTATTTTAGGTTTCCTGAATTAACGTTAGGCCTGAAGGAAGGCTGACACCGGTCAGCTTCTATGGACTAATTTTTGTGCTGTGATGTTAAACAAAATAGAAATATTTCCAATATCCAGAACACACACACACACACACACACCACAGTTTTATGGCTCAGTAAATAAAATATGCTATTTTTTCTGAATTTCTCGGTTTTATCTGTGGTAATCATCTACATTTTCCTTCTGATGTCATTGCTTTGTGGAGGTGGGAGAACTATTAATACAGGTTTTCAGTCTGTTGAAACTTTTGAAAACCTTTGAGCATACAATGCCCTCACCTTTCAAGATATCATATAACTCTTGTTTATTTAACGGGGGCGGGGGTGGAAACCAGAAAAATAACCTCTAACCAAATACCAACACGACACTCTTAGACCAAATTTTTCTCTATGCTATTTCTGAATAAGTCAAAGTAACACATGGTCAGTGGGATATTTTAGCTGCTGAGGTAGCATTCTTTCTGTACTCAGGACTTTAAGGGTTTTGGATTTTCAAACTCTGGCCTGTCCACTCAATCCCCCAGGTTGGTGTTCTAGAGCTTCAAATGCACTTTTGAGTTAAGCAAGATGATTACTTGTACCGACACAATTGAGAGGTACATTAATTTTTCTTATTTAGAGTTATGAAAAAAGAGACTAGTCATGAGTTCCTGCTTCAGAATTTGAGGGTTCATGTGAAAAAATTCAGATCTGGGAGACACTTGAACCATCTCTGACCTGTCCACAGCCATCCTTATTTTCCAAAGAGTAAAGACTTAGTTGTGTCTGTGTGATTATAACAGCATCTCCTGTTCCTCTCAAGAGCTTCTGGTTAAATGATAAATTATATAGCTACCTTGCTAAGGAGGGTACTGAACCTCAGGCCTTGAAAGAACTGCCCAAGTTTTATCACTAGACCAGACTAAGTTTATGGCAAAACGGAGGTGAACTCTCTAGCTTCCGAACCAGAGTTAAATCTATTTGACCGATGCCATTCACGATTTCATGTGGATTGAATGAATGCAGAAATCCCTAGATTTTTGACTGAGCAGCATGCTTAGTGATGCTCAGTGATACTCTCACTCTGAGAACCTGCAACATGCAAGCTCAAGTGAGTTTTCCATGTTGTGAAGGTAGAGATGTGAGTGCGCCCCTCCCCCGCTGTAAATGTTTATTTTTCCTTCTCAGTGTACACTCAGTTTTGTGTGCGCCAGACTTTTCTTACAGTAAAAGTTAGAGAGGTGGAGTGGAAAATTAATTTGAAATCTAGAATTTATGGAAGAAGGTGGGGTGATGTGGGGTTGGCTTGGTCATTTTTTTCATCGGGTGGCAAATGGACCACTCTGGAAGACTATCCAATTGGAAGGAAGAAAATTGCTTTTGCATTTATGCTCTAGTACCTTGCTACTCAAAGTGTGTTCATGATTCATCAGCACAATATGGAGATTTCTGGAAATGAGAGTTAGGAGATGCCTACCTTTGAGCATACAATACCCTCACCTTCCAAGATATCACATAACTCTTGTTTATTTAACGGGGAACCTGTGAGAACTTCTGAACTTGTTCCTGGTTGATTTCCTGTAGTGAGTGATCGCAGGGGAAACTGAGTCACTGAATTGGAGGTGGCATCCAAAGCGTACCTTGAAATGGAGGAAGCATCATAAAAAGTATTAACTGCAAAAAATCTTTCCCATGATATTAGCTTCAGAAAGTCTCTTTCTAACTACTATGAGGGAAGATTAAAGTTTACAAATGTATTGATCTGAACTAGTTCCATTTTTCTAAACACAATAACATCCTGAACCAGGAATCTTCTGGGTAGGGAAGGCCCGCATAACTCTCTTTCTTTTGGAGAAATCTGTAACTAGAAAGAGATGGGAAACCAACATCAGGTAAGAAAATAGAGGAAGGGTGATGGGTTTAAAATCAAAAGGAAAGGATCATGTCAATCAGGGAGTAATTTATCTCAACAGTTGCTTAAGCCTAGTTGGTAAGAACGAAGTTATGTATTGATAAGCACCATTGAAATCAGATTCACTTGGAAGTTCTGAAGGTGGAGTTACTAAGAACTACTGGTAGTGTTATTTCAAATACTTTGAGTTTTCCAGGACTAATGAAATCCAAATGATATGATAGTGGCACTGGATTTTCATTCCCTCCTTTTCTTCAACAACAAAACGGGAAGACCATTTTCCTGTAAAATACATATTAAAAACAGAATTCTGTGTGAGTCAAGTAAAATTACCTTTGCAACTGTAGCAATGGTGAGTCACCATTTTAAATTACTTGTCAACTCTCAAAACCCTGCGGTTGCTATGAATGACATTGCCTTTCCTGGAGCATGCCTGGAAGACAGCCCCAAAGAGCACCATTTTCTCTCTGCCTTTTAAGACGCTGAGCTTTCAAATGCACTTTTCCTTTGTGCACCTGCAGTTTTGAGTCAACAGAAATTGCCAACCCATGGTGATAAGCTCCATATAAATAATTAATGACATGGAACTAATTACTCCTGCATTAGGCCACCTGCACCCTCAAAGCTCAAGAGCCCCAGGTGTGAAAATTGCAGGGACAACTAATTGTGAGCTGCATTTCATCACATAAACCCTGCAGAGGAGGCTCTGGCTGTTTCCTGCTCACATTTTTTCAGGGTTCAGCAGGCAGAGCATGGGTGGGACTGGCTGCATTTATAACTATCTCAGAAGGTAAATCAGACAACACAGTGACTCTTAAAAATTGAGCCCTTAGAGGCCACCAGGAGGTAATGGGGATTAGGTTTAATTAAAGGAAAATATGCCTTGAAGGGTAGGGCTGGAAATTGTTCCTTGAGGTATGGGAAACTTCTTGCAACAAACCCTAGGTGAGAACGCTACACTTGGGTATGAGAACTTTATTTCATTATTCAAATAGGTTCAACCAGAGGACTTCAGGATTTTAGTTTCCAAATGTGTGTATGAAATTATATATATATATATATATAATATATTATATGTATAATATGTATATATGACGTTTTACAAATGTATATCTTTTTGATGGGGATCTTTGTTTTGATGCATTTGGGGTGTGAATGTGATGTAGGTTTCCTGAATCAAGATCTTAAAATCTTGGTTAAAAGAAATCTAAAGAAAAGAGCTGTATAGGGCAACAATTTTCAACCTTTTTTATCCCATGGCACACATAAGCTAATTACTAAGATTCTATGGCACACCAAAAAATACTCTTTTTGCAGATCTGACAAAAAATAGGTATAATTTTGACTCATTTACACCAGATGGCTTTTGTTGTGTTGGCTGTCATCGTTTTTTCATTTGACAATCCAAGGAAAAAGAGGTCAGTGCCCCTGACTAAGTAGTCAGGTGTTGCATGTTTTAACAATTCTTGTGGCACACTGGTTAAAAATCACTCATCTAGGGCCTGCTGATTAAACATCTGTAGAAGTTCTCAGGCTGTCTTGTAGAACCTTCATGATTTTGTGTTGGCTTTGGAATGAGTAAGAAAGGAACAAAACACATGAGAGCTACTACCTCTGGCAACTTCGAATCCACTGATTTGGCTTGGTGCAAAGCACCGTCTGAGGATCCGGCTCCTCAGTTAGGATAGCTTCTTACCAATTATTATCCCTGCCTCGTGGTTTGAAGGTGAGTTGAGCAAAGGGACATTTATGAAGTGACAGAATTAAGGATTTTAAAAGTCCTTGGAAAATGTTCCAGCTCAATTATATATCTTCCCTTTTACACACACACATACTCTCTCTCTCTGAATTAGATCATGGAATACCTATTGTTTTCATCTTGTGAGTTTAAATTTTTTTTAAAGATTCTTTTTTTGGCTTAATTTCCTCATCCATTCCACTTCCTCCCCTTCTACCTGCAAGTGAGGTTAACAAGCCAAAGTTTTCTCTCTCATTATTATATTTAAATTTATATTTTAAATAAATATACAGTGATCTCTAATCATATTTATTTATTTTTAGACAGAAGGGAAGGGAGGAAGAGAGACATCAGTGTGTGGTTACATTATAGGGTTGATTGGGTGATGAGACAAGATGATGCATACTCTCAATCACAGGCTTAGCTTGTGCCCGGCTTGGACTAAGTATTCACTTAATGATAGTTGTTATCACTGCAGAATGTTACAGATTGATCATCAGACGCTGTGGCGATATCCAGAAGTAACGCTTCATTATGATATTCCTGGATAAACTGTGGATTTCCACTAAATTCGATGTTAATTAGGTGAGATACAAAGCATTGCAAATGTCCCCTTAATGCCAAACCACAGAATAAAATGTTCCTCTGTAAATGTGCAAAAAAAAAAAAAATTAAATTAAATCCAGGTTTTCATAGCACCTCACTTGGTTTAAGTACAAACCTGTTGTCAGGGCTGAAGCTACCATCTTGGCATATCAAATTTATTTAAATGCTACTTCTTCCTTTTCCACATATAAAAGTAAAATAGAAGGTGTTACTACTGAATTATTAAGTAGTCTGTTTCTCTTCAGATTGTATTTTTAAATCCTTGGTTTTGGCAGCCTAGAGACTGTGCCTCAGGGCATATCACTTTGTTCCCTGTGATTCTTTGGGTCCAAGACTGTTTGTCTGATTCTTACCCTTTCCTATGGGGTTTTTGCTACTCTCTCACCAAAAATTTGTCCTTATCAGAAACTGGGAGCATTTTTTGGAGAGAAAGAGGGAGGGGAAGGGGATAAGGGAAATGGAAGCATCACCTTCCAGGAGCCAGAAGGCCAGTGACAGTCAGGTGACAGGGCAGGTGTTCCATCATAGCCCCGGTGAAACGGTCCCTCCCTCAGATAAGAGTTCTCCTGATCGGTTAAGAAATTGTGAATGCCCTGACAGTATGGCTTCTGGTCTCATGCTGGGCATTGTCTAGTTATGACAGAATCTGGTTATATTAGATAAAGATCTTGGACAATTGTGAGGATTTTTGCTTCTTTGTCTGGGGGCTTTTGTTCTGTACTGAAGCAGGAAATATGGCTTATGAATTGGATGACCTAGTTAGTATACGTGGCCTGCTGGGGCAGCCCTTCTTTCTGAAAAGTCCCGGCGTGTTTGACAATGGAGTTTTTATGAACTGCTGTAAGTAATGACAGACATTGAAATATTTCCAACACCTTTTCACTATTTTTTGGGATTTGAGTAAGAGAGTATTCTAATTAAAATTGGTATTGACATGAAAATCAATGAAGTTCAGTTTCTGAGTGGTAAAATTGAAAATTAGGTTTTTTTTTAAAAAAAAAAAATTCTAGCCAATTCTTATACGACTCCATACCAAACAATGACTTATGTCCTAGATATTTTAAATTATTAATTCAGTTTCAGTAACATCTGCTGAATGTCCATGGTATATAAAAAATGGTAAACAAAAGTATAAAAGGCCTGATCTAACTCCCCTCTAAGCTTACTATTCAAAATGCGAAATGCAACATTTGCCAATAACTCCAATATATATAAAACTGTGAGCAAGTAGAACTGATCCTAAGTAAGTGTGAGAAGAAGGAATAACTTCTGTTTGGAAGGTTACCAACAGTGTCACATGGGCAGAGAAAGGGGGCCAGACTTTGAATGATGGACGTGGATTCCAACATTATCAGTGAGGGGAAGCCTTCCCAAGATGCAGCTGTTTGTGGCTGAGTGTATGAGGAATTTTCTGGAGGGAGGGAATAGATTGGTTTGGATCCCATACGTGTGAATTCAGTCTTAAGCTCAAATAGTCCCTTTTGTTGTCCTTTCATCCAAATAAATTGGTGAATGAAGAAAAAGAAAAGTCCTTGTCATACCATGCATCTCTATGCTGACAAAGTCTGTTCACCCAAATCCAGGAAAAATGGTGGGCAGCAACTCTCAAGTTGTGGAAGGATGTAATGCTGAATCTTCGTGCTGAAGGCCTTGAACAACAGTTTGAAAAAAATGGACTTCCTTTCTGGAGTCCACAGGGAATTATTAAAATGTTTTGGGCAGGCAGGGTGGAATTGTCAAAGATGAGACAGTCCCCAAGAGATTCAGAGGCAGAAACTAGACTTGCCAGTTATTTATATGGAAGGGACAACGAAATGGGAGAAACCAGAGAGGAATCTGAGATTTTAAACTGCTGTGGGTTGATTGAGAAGTAATGTAATGATTAAATGCTTGAGTTGTGCCGCGTGTGGCTACAGATTGAATCTCATTTTCCTTACTTCCTAAGAGTGTAACTTTGGAAAATTTTCCTTACCTTTAAAATAGAAATCCTTATAGAACCCATATTGTAGAGTTGCCTATAAAATTTGTGCTCCAAAAATTTTAGTTATATCGTTAGGGAAGTATTTTAGGCAGGAAAGGTTAGACATTCTCACGGAGATGCCCAACTCTCTTCCATTTGTTAGAATCAATATAGCAGAGGCAGAAATCAAAATTAACATGAAATAGTGGGTCAAATTTTGCCTTGTGTTTTTATTTGTAAATCATCTCTAGAATGCCATGGATGATTTATAGACATTCCAGTACTGAGGGGTAGAAAAAAAAAATGGACAAGAACAGTAGGGTGGGGCCTCCTGAACCAGGACAGAGAAGTATTACCAGGAAAGTCATGTGTGATGGGGGGATGGGAAACAGCAGGAGGGAGCCTGGACCATGCGTGTACTCATTACACTGCTTATTTTGGAAAAGATGTGGAAAATTGCATGCAGAGTTTGAAAATGACTGTCCCAGCTCTGATTCACTAAAGAAGTCACTCTCAGCCTCATCGACCTTGGCATTTTTTCAGAGGTCATGTTTACACATAATTTATAAAGTTATAACATGTGGTTGAAAGTTTCTCTGGCATATTTAGAAATGTCAGGGAGGGCAGTTCTCACCATTTCACTCTGCCTGCCTTCAGTTCCTGCCTGTGTTTTAATTCAGTAATCATTTATTGTGCTTAGAGCAAAGAAGGGCTCTAGTTTTATGTGCTATGGACCACAAATCTGGAGCCCTCTGGAGATTTAGTTCCTGTTTTGTCTGCCACCTGTTTCTCACCTGGTCAGTTTTAAATAATGAAGAAACGCTGTGCTGTGGACTCCGAGAGCATCGTTCATCTGGCCCCTCACGTTGGTCCTCTTCATGTTCTGGGTCATCAATGGGGAGAGGTTTTTCAAATGCTTTGAAGAAAAGTCATCAGGTTGGGTATATTGTGGAACCTCACCTGGCTGCTTCTTTCCCTTATGATTTGATAACATGAAAAGGAGGTGACTTGTGCAAAGGGCTTGAATTATTCCTAGGGAGTTTCATTTGTTAACATGCTCTTCCTTAACATCTGCATCTATCTCATATTGGTTTGTTGCTCCTGGAGCTAAGCAGAATAAGTCCATTCCCTTTTTTGAATTAAGAGAGATGAATTTGGAGGCTCTCATGTTCTCATAGCTCTCCTTGTTTTATCTATTTTTTCTTTTACAAGCTAAATTCTCCCAGTCCCTTCAATACTTTCTCATGCTACATGGTCAATGCTGTTTTATATTTCCTCTTTCTAATATTTGAAATCTCTTCTATAGGTAATTAACAATATAGTAGTATGTCTTCAGCATAACTTATCTTGATAGGTATACTGGGATTTCACAAAATTGAGCAACTAATTTTTAAAGTTACCGTCAGACCTTGGTACTCGTCAGCTTCAGAACTTGTCAAACCCTGTACTCGTTGCATTTTGACGACAAAAACATGTTTCGGCACTCCGTGCTTGCTCAGGACTCCTAGCACTTGCTAGAACTTGGGTGAGTTATGCCATTGCCCCACAAGACAAAATGCTTCATAGTTCGGTGCTCAGTTTTGGCCCTTGACACGAGTTCTGGAACGAATCAACAACAAGTACTGAGGTACCACTGTAGTTTCTCTCTGGAAGATAACATGTTGACTATGGACCTGATAATTTAAAATCTTTGACCAATATTCTAAGGAAAATTCACTAGGCCTAATTTTGAGGGTTTGCCGTTCTGCTTTCCAAAGAAGTTTCTCGTGACCAAGTCCAATTTGGACATGCTTTGTATTTTTTAGAAAGGAGTTTTAGCTTTTGGGATAAAATTGTTTCATATTATTAATTCTTTAAAGCAATAGCAAAGTGAGCCCCTTCATTCATTTGTTCATTAAGTGTTTACTGAGTGCCTGAGAGATTAGGTCAGTAGTAGTAAAAGGGGAGTAATATTCCTGCCAAAAGATCTACTTGTCTCTTGGCTTTGGCCTCCCATTGATAAAGCTCATCAGGCCTTTCAAAGTGCTTTCATATACACTATGGTGTTTCAGCTCTGGAATCTGGAGGAGTAGAGAAGCCAGCTGAGCACTGAGGTGCTTGAAATCCAGAGTGGTAAGACTGTTTGACTTTTATCCCACCCTGTTCACCAGGCTCTGCAAACTAATAAATAGAAAATCATCAAAGTCGCTTTGGGATGACATTGTCTTTACTTTGAAATTAAAAATGGCACTGACTGGTGTGGTTCAGTGGATTGAGTGCCAGCCTGCAAAACAAAGGGTCATCGGTTTGATTCCCAGTCAGGGCACATGCCTGGGTTGCAGGACAGGTCCCCAGTGGGGGGTGCACTAGAGACAACCACACATTGATGTTTCTCTCCCTCTCTCTCTCCCTCCCTTCCCTACTGTCTAAAAATGAATAAATAAAATCTTAGGGAAAAAAAAGAGACTAAAAATGATGTGAGAAGGTTTAAAAATGACAAACGAGTTCTTTTTTCTATTTTTGAGTGGATTATGTTACTCTCCATAGATCTTGGAGATGATTTCTGGTGTTAACTGGAAAGGGACAACTCTGAGGGAAATGTTTCGAGGCCATTATTAAACTTCCTGATACTTCTGAGATAATGGCACATACTTACTGTGATTTAGCAACAAATTTTTGTTAGGACATTTTTCTCTCCACCTCAACTTTGGGAACTAAAGCAAAAACCCAGAGGGAATCATAAAAATTCTTTGAGCAGCCAAACAGATGTTACAAGTTCTATAATTGAGTTTCAACAAGAGGATTCTACAAATTCAAGAAATGCCTAAATGTTGTTCACACATTATCTTTAAGATGACAGGGAAGAGTTTTATTAATTTTAGAAAGATGCCTAACAGATCTATCTTTCACGATGGTGGAAATCAGTTATGTGGAAAATTGCTAATGTGAAATGACTTTGAATACATGAGATGTTACTATGATCTGTTGAGTGGACTTGAAATGGAGGATGACTTTGGAAAGAGACAGAATTCATACGCATTTGGGAGGTTTTGTGTGTGTGGTTTTTTTTTTTTTTACAGTAATATTGTTAAGTAAAAGGATATTTGAACTTAAGCCTTGAGACTATTCCTAAACCCTTTGAAGCTGGCATTTAAGTTTGTGGCTATGTGATGCATGTCTTCACCTCTGTTTCATTACCATCTTTGGACCCCATCATGAAGCACATTATTTAGAAGTATAGGTGAACCTCTTTCCAAACAAATGCCACTAAAATGCAAAAAAGATTCCCAAATGTCACTGTCTTTATATGGCATTGCATACAATAAAATTCCAGAACTATAAAATAAATTGGTTAAACTTGAGAGTTTATCGCATAGGAGGATTTGGACTGTAACCAAGTTGTCCAAAGTGTAATGCTGTTATCCACCTGGGTTGAGCCTGAGTTCCCATGAGCTTTTCACTGCAGTAGGGGGTCTTGAGCTATATAGTCACTTCTTGCCAGAGGCCAGGGATTAAATCATGTTTCTCTCAACAGTGTCACCCATCTGCAAAGTTGCATAGTGTTTTTCCACCAGTATTTGACAGTCTGGATGTAAAAGGAGAGAAAGCATATGGTTGGATTGATCTAAGGTTTAGAGGTGCATTTAAGAGACAAGGAAATAGCCCTGGCTAGTATGGCTCAGTGGATTGAGTGCCAGCCTGCCTGCAAACCAAAGGGTTTGCTGGTTCCATTCCCAGTCAGGGCACATGCCTGGGTTGCAGGCCAGGTCCCCAGTGAGGGGCATGTGAGACGCAACCACACATTGATGTTTCTCTCCTTCTCTTTCTCCTTTTTTTTTCTCCCTCCCTTCCCCTTTCGCTAAACATAAATAAATAAATTTTTTAAAAAAGAAAATGAAATAAAGAATTAAAAGTAAAGTAGAAGATGAAAGGACAAACCAGAATGGCTGGGCTGCTTAGGAAAGAAAGCCAGGAGGAGGCTCTGGTAATGGAAGAAAAGGGGGGCTGTGGGATCAGGGGACCAAGTGAGTGAGGGCGTGAAAGACTGAGGAAGATGGAAGAATGTGCTCAGAAGGAAGGGTATTTGGAACTAAAATTTCAAAAGTGGGACAATTCTAAGTACAGGATAGGGCTATGGAAGTAGATTAGCAAAGGCAGTAGAATATTTAGTCATTGGGTTCAAACAGACAGAGTGCACCATAGGTGTCTAATAATGGCTGTGTTGTCTACTTGAATGTTGTCAATTGGTAAAAGCTATGGTGATTTTAGAAGGCTGCCATCCAGGTATGGAAGCCTTCAGTGGTGAGCTGTTCTAGGAGCCAATAGGTATCAATCCCATGGAGGGACAGGGAGTGATGCACTTAGGTGTCATAAGGCTTTGTGGAGAAAGGGAGTTTTGCAGGAGGTTGGAAGGTGGTGAGTAGCAAGGAGACTGCGGATGTCACATGTATCTATGAGATATGGGAAATTGAACAGTCTTCCCTTAGGAAAGTTGCAAAGGGAAAGGAGTAAACTTGTGAAACGGCAGGTTTTACTTAGCAGGGGACATGTGATTGACCTTCAGTTTCCAAAATCCATGAGACTCTTAGGATCTGTTTTCCACCTTTAGACTTCTTGCTATCATCTCTGACGGAAAGGCCAGTGCCACTACTTTCAAATGAAGAGATCTGGTGGCTTGGTTTTAATGCCTCGTTTGAAAATCGGCAGCCTGCATCGACAAGCCTCATCCTTCCCCGTAATGTTCCACAGCTGTGAATTCTCCAGTCAATTATTTGTTGGGTAATGAGGATTGCTTTTATCTGTACTAAATTTCAGTTTTAAGCTGTCTTAATGGGCTTTTCATTTTGGCATTTTGTAGGAAAAGGCCAGCAAAGAGGCCTATTAAATTTTCTCTTGAGTTTTTATATATCTTCCTTCCTCCCAAATAGAACAATAAAAATTCACTTGCTGTCTTCTCCTGTAACAGTGTGTCATCTATTTTAATGCAGATTCCCCCTCTACCATTTATGAATCCCAGGTGTGCTACCTATTAGCTTCTCCATGCCTCAGTTTCCTTATTTGTAAACGGATGAAGATAATGTTATCCACCTTAAAGGGTTGATGAAGTATAAGTGGGGTAACATTTTCAAAGCAATAAGGACAGTGTCTGGTAATAATAAGCCCAATGAGAAGTATTTGTTAAGTAAAAATATTCCCCTTGTGTGTGTGTATGTGTCTGATAATTCTTTAGTAGAAAAACTTTCTAGGAACTTCACCACAGAAAACAAAAGCACAAAGCTATTGACTAGTGTCGTCATCCTTTAAAGATGAAGTCTCCTTCTGGAGCTCCCCATTGTGATTCTGCAGACTTGGATATCTGTAGTAAAATCTTGTGAATAGACACATCATCAGTATCAACTTCATAACTTCCTCTGCCTCTGTCACCACGGCCACTTATCTCTCAGCTGTCTCACACTTGTTCCAGCCGAAGATTAGGAATTTTAATCAAAGTCTTAGTAGGGGATTAGAAAGCCTTCCTCCACTTTGGTACACTATACCAAAGCCTCTGAAGGCTAGTGGTTGGGCCATTTAAAGGCCTGAGCTGAACTTAATTGTCAACCCACTTCCTAACCAAACCTCTAACTCAATTAGCACTTATTTGACTGTCTAAATCTTTGGCTTGAAGCACCCTGCCAGTTTGGGTGGGAGCTTAGGACTGCCTTTTCCTGGGAACTCAGCCCGGACAAACCAATTCATTTCACACTTCTTTCCAACCGCCTACAAATGGGAAGCAAATCTCCATCCCAGTTCAGCTATTGGGATTGCAGCCAGCAAGCTGATAGATCTCATCAGCCCATCTCTTAGGCTACTTGGTCTTTTCATACTTATAATTGCTTTTGAATAACACCTTTGCTTTAAATAATCATTTAATTGAGAGGCTTTATGTGCTCACTGGCAGTTTCTTTGGGGACGCCAACATTTTTGAAGATGATACTTGTGTCCCTCTGAATGTCATTTTATAACTTGAGTGTTAGAGATTGTTAAGCAAACAAGTACAGCCTTCGGTTTCGTGCTAACATTTTATGACTGGTGAATTCAGTGACCTTCTATTTAGGCTTTGATCTTAATTATTTTAAATATCATAGGGTCTGATTCACAAGGCAGTAACGGCAGGTCATTATTCCTGGCCTGATTAGTCTAGGTTAGGAATTAGCTTTGATGCCCCCGGCACCATGCTCTAATACTTTCTGAAATGGAACACCTGTGCAATGGCTGCACAAATCATTGGGTTAAATCAGTCTCTAATTTAATGAGCTCTGACTTTCCATTTGTGTGGTTATCTTTAAGCGTTAAGTATATATAGATAGTGTTGAATTTGCCATGCTGTACAATTATATGCATGTTCAAGTTGTGTAACTTTTTGTTACTAATTTGTATAAGAAAACTTTGCATAGATACACATCTGCAAATTGAAAATCAGCCTTTAAAAGGAACAAAAATGGAAATCCACAATAATCTACAGACACATCAATCTACTTGCCAAAAAGTAAAGGGCAGCAACAGATTATCCTCATGATTTTAGCCTCAGAAACTTTGGGTGAAGTCACAGGTAAATGTGAGATTTTTACTATCTGCACCAGAGCTTCAGTATTGTGCTTTCATTTTGTGGTCTCTGGACCATCACGTCACCTGGAAACTTCTCCGCACTGCAGAGTAATTCTTTTAAAAATCAACTTAACTTCATTTCTTGCTGCCTAAAACTTTCCACCCTACCCCCTACCCATGATATTCAGTGGAACTACCGTTACACGATGTTCTGCTCAATCACTTCAAGCCAATGAACACTCCAAGAATCATCATGTGAATTCTTCCTGGAGTGTGTGAATATTGGGCATCATATGGTATCTACTTCCCTAATCATATTGTAATTCTCAGTTACTTTTCACTTTCCCAAATCTTTGAAACCACTGGGGTTTATGTCACTAAGCTTCCTCCACTGAAAAGGGAAGGGACTGCTACCGGCTGCCCAATATTCCTTGCTGAGAGTTCTAGGAAGCCAGGCCTTTGGGAAGGGAAGGTGGCAGGCTGAAAGTGAATATGTGGGAGATGTGGTGCCTGGAATTAGGCAGCTGCTCAAAAAACTACCTGGGGAACCCTTGTTATGCTGATAAATTGCACTTCTTGCCCTTTCCACTTGCTGCCTTTGTCTTCTTCCCTCTTGCTACAGAACTTTTCTTTTGTTTTTCCCCCCTTCCTTCCTTCCTTCCTTCCTTCCTTCCTTCCTTCCTTCCTTCCTTCCTTCCTTCCTTCCTTCCTTCTTTCCTTCTTTCCTCCCTTCCTTCTTTCCTTCCCTCCCTCCCTTCCTTCCCTCCTTCCTTCCTTTTCCTTTCCTTTCTTCCATTTTTCTCTATTTTTCTTCCCACCTTCCTCATGTTCCTTTGAGAACTAAAGCATATTATGAATTGCTGATTATTCTTTAAATGTATTCGTGTTTCTTTTCTTATTTAAAGGTATTTTGAGTTGTTATTGTTCATGTTTCTTCAAACATATTCTGTAGAACTCAAAGGTCAAGATTTGTTTTTATGTAGCAATTTAATAGATCTCAAAAGAAGAAACCAGGTACCTCTGCTCTGAATGTTCAGCAGCATTTCAGTAGTACTACTCCATTAGTTCACCTGGAAACACCTGCCTATGGCCGATATCCTTTAACGGGCCAAAGTTTTTGCTATCAGGTTTTATAAAAATCATTTGAGATTTATGCAGATTGTGTTTTCTATACATCTCAGCAATGATTTGTCCCATGCCACATGTTCTGGAATTTGATGGCCTGTTATCAGGAGGTGGAGTCTGTATCCTTTCTCCTTGAAACTGGATGAGTCATTGTAATTGTCTCAACGAATAAAGTAAAAGGAAAGCAAACACTATGTGACTTCTAAGACTAGGTTATAAAAATGTGTACTTCAGAACATTTGGGATATTCATGCTCTGAGGAGGCCCAAGCATCCCATGGGGAGGCCATGTTGAGAGGACCCTTGGCTTCTAGCTTCTGGCGCTAGCTAACCTCCATGCCAGCATCTAGCATAAGCTGAGCCGCCCATGGGAGTGAGCCACCTCAGAAATGGTTCCCCCAGCCCCCAGTGGAGTTGCATGGGGCACGGATGAGCAGTCCTGACTACTCCACCTCAAACTGTGTATTCATAAGCAAAATAAATAATGGTTATTGTCTAAAGCTACTAAATTTTAGGGTGACTTGTCGTGAAGGAATAGATTTAGCCAACATTTCAAAAACACATAATGACCACATACTACAGCCTACTCCTAGTCAATTTTATAACTGGGACCACCCCCAAAGAATGCCATTGTTGCAGTTTTTCTGAAGCATTTACTTTGTTCCAGGGTCATAATTTGAATGCAAAAACAAAAATAAAACAAACAAACAAAAAAACAAACCTCTGGAACTCTGCCCAGGGTTAGTTAATTCTCTAACAACTTATCACATTAGGAAGTGATGTGCTACTGTTCCCAGGCCTATGTCAGACTCCTAGAAACAATGATGGAGGACCCCCGAGAGGCTTCTCATCAGGAGTGAAAGTAGCAAGTGTGAATTCCAAGCTCAGTCACAACCATCATCCAGGCAGCTTTAGCTTTATCAAGGGGAAGGAAGCGCCTTGAATAAGACATGGTATAAAAAGGGAAGGAGTCTTCAGAGAAGGATAAGATTGAGTCTAGCAGGACTGAGCTGATCTTGAGAGCTGGCCCCCAAAGTACTTGGATAGAAAGGAAGCCCAGAGAAGTGTTGTCTATTAGGAGCCATCTTGACAGTGCTTAGTACCAGAGACCCAGCCTGCTAGGTGTGGGTCTGGTATTAGGAACCTCTGAGCAGAGACAGCAGACAAAGCCAGGCAGTTATAAGCAAAGTCACCCACGCATCAAGCACTAAGGCCCTCCCCAGTGTCTGCAATGCAGCCTTTCTTGGAGAGGGTCAGCTGTGGTTCAGAACAGCATTCTCAATGTGAAGGGCAACTGGATTACTGGCCAGTAGGGAAGCCAGACAAAACCGGCTTTCTCCAAGGGGGCTAATTTGTATTATTATTGTTGATCTGTTTATTGCATAATATCGTTCAGAATATCACTCAGTTTCTAAAAAGTAAAATGTACAAGTATATTGGTCCAGAACCCTGTCAGCTATTTCTGAATTTGCCTTGACTTGTCTTTTTTTTTTCTTAATTTTTCTACTGATATTAACACAAGCTCTCAATCACACACTTATTTTTCCTGGCAAATTGCATAGACCTGTCTTAATTATAGACCCAGAAAAACTTCACAGAGGTCATGCCTTGGGTAAATGGGCCCTTCTGCCAGTTGGTTGAGGTAGTGGAGGGGAGAACAGGTGAGCAGCAGAGAGGATTACCTGGTGATTCTATGGCCCAGTGGCACAGGAAGAGGCCTGAGAACACAGACAAATGCTGAAACAGCCTTAAGAGCAATTTGGGGCAGTTTGGTTCTCCTGTAGAAGAAAATAAAAAATGGGTGAAAAAAGTTCATGTATGTGTTTATTTTATTTATTCTTTTATCTCCAGAAATTAGGGACATACCTGGCACATAGTAAATATTCAAAAATACTTAATGAAATACACACACACAAACCCTACAGCTCCCTCAGCACACACCTGGGGTAGACCCGGGCCATGGGCCCTAAGTTTTCAGTCCCTGCAACTATCTTCCAAAGCTTCTTGCATTTCTTTCTTTAAAGTTATTAGTGATGATAGATGAGCACGAGCCCTCTTTGTTAGAAATTCTTTTCCCTATTAGGGAAGAATACATTCTTTTGACTGTTCTGTAATTGATGAATTGGATCTTCCAAATACTGTGGGATGAAGACTATGCATTCTAAGGCATAAAAATCAAACAAAGTGTTCCCAGGCCCTGCCTGTCCCATAGAGCCCCTTTTATTTCCTGCTTAAAGTAACACGGGTTATAATCAGGTACTATTTGGGATCCTTAGCCTTCTGTTAGGGAGGCTTCTTCCTCTTGTTTCAAATGTCCAAAGAGTAGAGACCTTCGGCCTCCTCCCCTCCTCTCCCCCCTTAAATAAAGAAAAACAGAAGTTAATTCACCGGAGAGATCTGTGGGCATGGCCAGGTTACAGCTTCCCAGGGGCTAGGAAACCTGACTCTCTCTTTAATAAGCAGATGGTTGACCCTGGTGACATCCACTTACCACTTTTCCTTTCTCATCTGAGGCCCTGGGAGGTGGGTTTCCTCTCTGCTCTAGCAGATATATTATGAAATTCCAAGTATAAAGATTTTCAGGATGGAGAGCAAGGTGTTGTATTAAAATGAAGCAGAGCATTCTGCGCTTCAGGTTCTTTCACATGTTGTAATATTCATGGATCATCTTGAATGAAAGGATCCTGTTCTTGTGGTTCCATATTCAAGGAATAGCAGAGTGTTCATTTATCAAGCTAATTTTATCCCAGGTCTAGGAAGGTTCTAATGTGTAAGGCTTGATTTTGTTCCCCACACCACACTACCTCTGAAGATTTTGGATTTCATGGGATTCACAGCTTATGCCATTCCTTAGAGGGTCCTCACCAGATGGCATTCAATTTCCCATACTGTAAACAGTGAACTTACCTTTTAACTGGCTTTTCCCTCATTCCTTATTTTGTCCTCCTGGGATCATTTCTATTTCTTATGAGATCACCTCTCAAATAAGCTATCTGCACCCAAGTCCTTATCTCAGACTGAATTGTTAGGAGAACTCAAACTAAGACAAATTATCATACAAGAGGGGGCAGACAATATTGCACCTTTTATGTGGAACACACAGACAGTGGGGTGCTGGTTGTCAGCACTCCCAAAGAAAAATCCATGATTCGTAGCATTTGATGCTTTCTGTGGTATCAATACTCCCATTATGACCATTTCGAGCTACTAACATATCACTGAAGTCAGTGGGATGAGCTATGTAGTACTATCAGCTCTGCAGATGCAAGCTGGCTTCAGGACATCACTCCCAGAGCCCAGATCAATACAATTTGCAGAACCGATCGTCAAGAAATAGCCGTTAAGAGTGTGGATACTATTAATGTTCTGCCTTCTGTTATATGCCCTAACACATTGTACTGCATATTGCTTTATTTATTTGAAGCATTAAAAATGCATAGGTATTTGGGTATTTTGCCCAAATACCTATACTCAGAATGTAAGTCACTGATATTTGGAACTGCCTTTGTGTAATTATGTTGTATAAAAAAACTGAAACTATCTCCCCAGAGGGAAGCAGGTGACACATTCACTTTGGGATAATTTGACAAGAGTTTAGTGGAAGAACTATTTACAAAGCAGCAGGCAGAGTATAGAGAAAGTAGGATTTGTGCACTAGCCCTGGGTCTGTGTTATGAATTCTGGGCTGGAAGGGATGAAGGGAAGGTATAGTTATCAGAACTGAGCGCAGAGAGGGCTGTGTGGAAAGGGCCAACTGATAGCAGTTGGAAGATTGTACAAGACACAGCCAGCACTCAGTCACTCACCAGGAGTCTTCAAGGACAATTATTCCAGCAGCTCTCTCCTCCCTTCCAATCTCCTACTTGGGTAACCCATTAGCAAAACCATCTCTGCCCTTGAGAAGCTTACAGTCGCATTATAGCAGGGCCTGTGCATTCATTGAGCCTCAGAAGATCCAGTATGTTGGCACAAGAACACGTATTCACAAACGAACTAATCGAGGCCGTAATGAACTAGGTTACAATAAAGCTAGGTTGTAGTGTGAAGTAATAATAGCACTTGGGCTGTTTGAAATAAAGAGG
The DNA here is from genome assembly GCF_022682495.2 of Desmodus rotundus. NCBI lineage: Eukaryota > Metazoa > Chordata > Mammalia > Chiroptera > Phyllostomidae > Desmodus > Desmodus rotundus. The sequence goes on from NC_071392.1 coordinate 120,129,570, forward strand.
GAAAATGGAATTAAATGCAACGCTGATCTGTTTGCTGGGAAAGCTGTGCTTTAACTAATGAAAGTACCACAATCGAAGTTGGGAGAGTGGAAATTTACAAGGCAAGTATGCCAGGGAACATTCTGAAGGAAATCCAAGGGAAAGGTGTCTAGACAATATTAAGGAGTGGCTGGACAACGCCGTCAGCTGGTGACACAAATAACTATCTGTAAAGTTAGCAGCTCAAAATGGTTGCCATAGATACTCCTGGAATGGAACAATAGGGTTTCTAGCAATGCTTTCTTTCCAACATATTAAAATGTCTGAAGGAAATCTCTTTGATTTTATTTTTTAATTCTTGACTACTGACCTGTCCATGTGGAAAACCTCAGGTTTTAGAATATGGGCCTGGGAGCGGTACTTTATCCTGACCTAGATTTTGACCTCATTTTCCTTTTCAATCTTTGGTCAACAGGTTTCAGAGACATTACAAAGTCCAAAACTTGGATTTAATCTTTGACATTGCTTTCTGTTAGTGAAAATTCGGGGATAGGGGAAGGTGGAGGAAGGGTTGCTTTCAGTAAGATTTTTTCAAAAGACAGTCAAAGAAATGATTCTTAAGTTGAAGTGACTGGACTCCTGACAGCTGAAATTTCTATCTGAGTTTCAGTCTGTTACTTATAGGACGTACAGCGTCCTGCAGCTTGAACAATGCATGTCAGGCTGTCCTACAGCACAGCCCCTCCTTCCTGGGACCGCAGCTTTAGCAGGAAGTTTTTCCGGAATGTGGTTTAAGCTCACCTTTATAAAGAAGGAATGGAGAGGGACATTATGTGCTGAAGGAAAGAGCAAGAGAGTTTATCAGGATGCCTTTGGTTACAATTAAGGAATGACCCAAACCTACCTGACTTTAACAATATGGAGTTGTATTGGTTTTCACATTGGGAAAGTTTATAAAGCTTCAGGCCTGGTTTGTTCAGGGTTCAAGCTTCTCTTTCCAGTGAGTCTCTCATTTCAGCCCTCCTCTGTGTGTTGTTTTTGTACTTGTGGTGCCAAAAGAGCTACCGTGGCACCACAACCACACCCTGCATCGCCCCGAGCATAGGAGTCACTGTTCAAGAATCTCCAGGGAATTCCCGGAAGTCACTATGATTAGATTGACTTAAGTTACACACCCACCCCCAGATTAATCCTGTGGTCAAAGCAGTAGAGAGAGTGATCTTCTCCACCTTCAGTCTGTGCCTCTGAAACCACATTCACACAAAGGGAGGTGTGGAACAGACGGTAGAGAGATCGCAGGGCACCAGATGCCAAGAGTGAACATGAGAGAGAATGAAGGAAGAGAGGGCCGAAGGCGAGCTTGACAATAACAAGGCTAATTTTATTCTGCAGCTGGTTCAGGTAATGCCCAACCTATCTGAATCAGGGGCAGCATCACTGAAATAAGTTAAAGTGGTTGTATCAAACAATAAGTACATCTTAGTCCTGTAGCCTATAATATACTGTGTGGTTTTGGATGAGTTGGGTTTTTTTTTCTCTCTCAGTTTTTTCAACTGTAAGATATGGATAATAATCATCATTCTGCAAGGCTGTATTGATAGTGAGCTAAGATAGTACTTCTACAGTCCCTGCTCTAGGATCTTGCATAAAATAGGCACAAAATATATTGTGGAATTAAGGGCAAAAATAGCAGTAATTTATTATTACTGTAGATCATTTTATGCATTTCCAAGGCCACAGTACTATACTTTAGAGTTGATATTATAAAAGAGTGTCTCTAAAGGGTTTGGAATAAGTGGGGAGAAAATTAATATTAGACTTAGTAATGATATATTTTATTTAATATTATATAACATATAATTATTATATATCCATAGTAATCTGTTACTAATTTTCTACTTTGTGTTATTCCAAGGTGCTAATTTGAAGGACAGCACTCCCTTAAATATTTAAATCTAATAATGGTAGTTTGTAAGATTTTCCTTATCAGTGTATGGCTGCATAGCATAGCATTGTGAAAGGCCAACAAATAAGCAGCACTGGCTATGATTCACTATTATTATTTGTTAGTTGTTATTACTAAAGGCGTACTCTTAACATGTATTCATTTGTTTGCAATGCTACATAGTTTTCTCCTTTTGCTACTCAATGACTCGTGTGTGCAATGATACAGTCTTGAGGAAACAAGGTTCAGATAGCCGTGACTGGATTAAGGGGTTGAGGTCCACTGATGGCAATGCCTTGCTGGGTTGTTCTTTCAATTATATTCTCCATGGCTTATCTTCAGGAATCATGTTCTCATAAGCTGCTTGTGTAAACTCAGGGGTCTCAGGCAATGGGCCAGATGAAACCTGTGCATTATGGCAGCCTTTAATGTGCGTTTTGAATTGTCCGGCCTTGCAACACTCGAAACAATAACATATTTCTCACATTATACTCTTCCACATTCACTATGATTTGTTGGTTACTCATCTCCAGTACTTTATTATTTAATTCCTATGGCAATCTTGTTTTTAGTTTCAACTGCTATGTTCCATCGAATTTTTTTTGACTCATAATCGGTGGTTAATTTTAGTTTCATGATCCACGTGACTTTAAGTTTTCCTAAGCGTTTCTTCCATGACTTCTCTGGATTCTTTTCCAACTCACAACCATTTCAATATATTCTAAAACATTTACACCTGTCTTTAGGTCTCAGAAACACATACAATTATTTGATCCAGGAAATAAATTATTGGAAACTCATAGGATTATTAAATATATTTTATGTCCTATATTAAATTTCAATTGAGAGGCACAATATTAGAAGTTCTAACTTATTTTTAAACAGTGAATAAGTAAGTGTTCAGAAATGCATATAATTCTTAGTAAATGCCACTACCTGTCACCTTTAAGCATTGACATTTATCAATTAACAGCCTTGATTTATCAAGCAACACTGTGTGCTTGGTCATCCTTCAGTGGGCATCTGCATGTGAAAGTCACACCTACTGAATCTTAAGAATACATACACACACATACATGTGTTCTAGGCTATAGATGAGATGAGAAAACATTGCGTTTAGAGATGCACGATCAAGTGCATTTATGTTTTTTGGAATTGGATGACCAATTAAACGAAAGTTGGCACTTTTTATATCAGGAAGTAATAAAATGGGTTATCAAAAGATAAGTTCTTTGCAGAGAGTACATTTTGGAGACAGGTACGTCTTACAAAACATCAAAATTTAATTCTAAGATGAAACCATTAAAAGTAGGAAAAAAACATTTAGGTGCTGATGACATGGTCATTTCAGAAAGCATAAGGGTTTTAAATACCACTGACCACAAATTATTTAGAACTAGATAGAAGGGAATAGCAGGAAAGACATTCCTTGACCAAGGCCTTCAAACTTATGGAACAGGACCAGGTTTTTTCCCTATTTAGAACTAGATAGAAGGGAATAGCAGGAAAGACATTCCTTGACCAAGGCCTTCAAACTTATGGAACAGGACCAGGTTTTTTCCCTAAAGAAATCTGCTGTGAAAACTCCCCAGAGACTCCACTTTGAATACGATGCATTTGACGAAGGATGCTTCTTTATTTTCTAATTTATTTTAGTAAAATTAGAGTGATATAATATAAAGGGTAAATAAAATGAAAATAATAAAAAATTGAAATAAATTTACCTTTATATACAATGTATTATAATTACATATTATGATGTACAATTTCATATACTTGAAACCAGAGTTGCCTCATTTAATCGACTGAGTTTTTTACTTAGAGCATGCAAGTACCCTATGTAAGACTTCTGGCAGCTGGCGTTTAGCAACAGATCCCTTACTACAGTAGTGTTTCAATGGAAAATAAACTATGACTTACAGGCTTGCCTTGTCAAGTACCACTTTAAGGCACGTAATGTGCCTTGGGGAACAGGATTGTGTTTATCCACTCGAATCCTTGCTATCAGATGAATGTTGACCAATTTATAAATAGTAAGTTTTGTCTCTATGGGGTTGACATAAACTACTTGAATAGCAGGCTTGTGGAAATTCTACGTTGTTTCTTCTGTTTGCCGAAGAGTTGACCACAGAAGGGTGCTGGGTTTTTGCTGTGTGACTGTGAGTAAGTTGTTTTGCCTCTCTGAACCTTAGTCACTTTATCTGTAAAGTGAGAGGACTGAAGAAGATTATCTTTAAAATACCATTGTATTTCGTATTTTAATCTAATGAATTAAAGTTACTCATTGGTAGCACATTAATATGGGAAGGGTAAATAATGTGGGACCGAACTGTGTGCTTCTTGTCTCAATCCAATGCATGGAAATGCAGTTCTCTTGGTTTTCAGGTAATCTCTGGCCATAAAGTAACACAGCAGGAACTTACATGGAATGAGAAAAGTTCTAGGTTCTTTTTGGAGCTTCCTCCCAGTGAAAAGATATTTCCCAGGTCACGCTGTGAGCCAATAACAGTAAGAACAAGAAACCCAATTAATTTGGAACTCCCCATCTTCAGATTACTTCACTCCTGGAGACAGAACTTTAGCTGTCTTTTATTCTTATATACCCAGGGCCTGACTGACACTTGAAGAAACATAGTAAATATTAGTTGAATAAATAATGAAATAAAATGTATTGTGTGTCGTGTTAACAATTATCTAATATCTTCCCATAACTTTGAGGTAGGTTATATAGTCCTTTTTGACAGATGAAGGACCTAAAGATTCAAAATAAATCCAAGTAGATTAAACTTGCTTCAAAAATTATTAGCTGGAATATTTAAAATAAATATATAACAAAAATAAAAAGTAACCAAGTTAGTAATATATCTTATGAGAGACACACTTAAGCAAAACAATAAGTTGTTTTGCAGAATAACAGGTTGAAAAACTAAGAGATGGAGAAACATCCCAAGAAACTACAAGAAAAATACTGGAGAAATCCACAATCATAAAGGGATATTTTATACTCTTCTCTCAGAAGCTGACAAATGAAGCCAACAAAAGATTAGTATAGATATAAAATTTTCAACAATTAACAAGCTTGATATTAACCTTACCCTCTAACTTGGCTGTTTCTTCTCTGTTATTCTCTTTCTTTAAATGGACTTTATTGAAGTATACTTTAACTAGAGTAAAATTCATAGATATTAACTGTACTGTTTAATGCCCTTTGACAAATATGTGCATACATGTAACAATTGTCCCAGTTAGAGTTAGAGCATTTGCATTATCAGGGAGTTCCCTTGGGACCTTTCCACTCAACTCCAAACCCCCACTTCAGAGGCAACCCTGATCTGATTTCTATCACTAAAGATGAGCTTTCTACTGTTCTTGAACTTCATATCAATGAAATAATATATATAGTATCAGTTTGTCTCCTTTCACGAATCATAGTGCTTTTGAGATTCATTGATATTGTTGCATGATCAGCAGTTCATTCTTTTTAAGATCAGTAACAACTTCTTCTAATATTTTAATTTGTAACTGGCATTTTATTGTTGAAAACAAACATTTTAGAGTTATTTTCATTTTTTAAAATATTTTTCATTTTTCAATTATAGATGACATTAAATATTATATTAGTTTTATGTGTACAATATAGTGATTAGAAATTTATATAATTTATGAAGTGATTACCCTCATAAGTCTAGTACGCATCTGACACCATACATGGTCATTACAATATTATTGGCTCTATTCCCTATGCTGCACTTTACATCCCTGGGACTGTTTTTAAAATTGGCAATTTTCCCATCTTAATCCCTTCCTCTTTTTCACCCATTCCCCTATCACTTTTTCCCCCATTCCACTTCAGATCAAAAGATACACACAGACTAAAAATAAAGGCATAGAAAAAGATATTTCATACACATGGATTAAAAAATCTGGAGTAGCAATATATATAAAAGACAAAAAGACTTAAAAATAAAAGCTATAACAAGAGACAAAGAGGGACCCAGCAATTCTACCTCTGGGTATTTAACTGAAGAAACCCAAAACACTAATTTGAAAAGACATATGCACCCCTGTGTTCATTTCAACATTATTTACAATAGTCAAGATATGGAGGCAACCTGAATGTCCATCAATAGATAAATGGATAAAAAAGCTATGGTATATATATATATACAACGGAATATTACTCACCATAAAAAAGAATGAAATCTTGTCATTTATGACAACATAGATGGACCCAAGGGTGTTTTGCTAAGTGAAATAAGGCAGACAAATACCATATGATTTCACTTACATGGGGAATCTGAAAACAAAATAAATGAACAAACACAACAGAAACAAACTCAGACATACGGAGAACATTTTGATGGTTGCCAGTTCATTCTTTTTGATGGCTAAGTAGACTGGCATGGATTTATCACAGTTCGTGTATTTGCTCAGTTTTGTTCCACATTTGGATTGCTTCTAGGTCTTGGTTGTTAGGAATAAATTCTCCATGAACATGTAAGTACGAACCTTTCTGTAGACGGACGCTTTCACTTCTTCTGAGTAAATACCTACAAGAGGACTTGCTGGATAATGGGCAAGTGTAAGTTTGACATTACAAGAAACTGACGAACTTTTTCAAAGTAATTGTATTGTATTATTTTACTTTCTTAGCAGAACTATGTGAGAGTTCCAAGGTGGGTTACATTCTCACCAACCTTATTTTAGCCATTATTGTGTATGTGAAGTGTGGTTTGATGTAGTATCTCAATTGAGTTTTATTTGCATTTCACTGAGGGTGAAAGATTTTGATGATGTTTCCATGTGCTTATTTGACTATTGTATCATAACACCTAAGTCTTTTGCCCCATTAAAAACAAACAAACAAACCAGGTTGTCTGCCTTATTATTAAGTAGCATGCAATTTTTGTATACCCTGTGTATAAGTCTGTAGTAGGCAGAATGGCCCTCCGATGATGTCCATGCCCTAGTCCCTGGAATCTATGCATGTGAAATCCTATGTCGAAAGAGATTTTGCAGACAGAATTAAGGTTAGGGACCTGAAAATAGGGAGATTACTTTATGTATTCTGGGTGGGCTCCGTGTCATCACATGAGCTCTTAAAGGCAGAGAACTTTCTCTGGCTGGAGGCAAAAGAGACCAGGCAGAAGGAAAAGTCAGAGAGATTTGAAGCATGAGAAGATTTGATACACCACTGCAGGCTTAAAGATACAGGGGACAGAGTGACAAAGAATATAGGCAGCGTTAAGGAGCTGAAAGAGGCTCCTGGCTGACAGCCAGCAAGGAAATGAGGGCTTCAGTTTAAAAGTCTCAAGGAACTGGATGCTGCCAACAACCTGAATGAGTTTCGAAGTGGATTTTCCCCAAGAGCCTCTAGTAAGAGCCCATGATGGCTGACACCTTGATTTTGGCCTTGTGAGATCCAGAGCAGAGGAACCAGAAAGTCCACCTGGACTTGCAACCTACAGAGCTATGAGATAATAAATGTGGGTTGCTTCAAGTAACTTAAGTTTGTGGTAACTTGTTAAAGTGGCAACAGAAAACTAATGTAAGACTCAAGTAATGCATGGCGAATATTTCCTTGAAATCATTGGTTTCACTTTTCATTTTCTTTATGTTGTATTTTGATGAGTAATAGTTTTAAATTCAGGTGAAGTCCAATTTATAGTTTTTATTTTTATCATTCTTAGTGGTCCTTATTTTGTTCTTGGAAACTTATCTCTTACGTTAGGTTCCATCTTTCAGAAAATTTCATACTTTTTCCAAGTTATTAAGGTTTGTCCCGCAGCTTCCAGTATTGCTCAGGAATAATTAAAATAGATCACTGGCTAGTCAGGAATCCTACAAATGATACCCACATCTATTAGTTAAGTGTCTCCCTATATGCAGAATAATTCATCCTTATTTTATTAAATTGCTGTAGCTTTACTTTCCCCAAACCATTAATTTTATGATAAGCTATTTTAATTCTAACAGAAAGCAAACGATCTTCAGTGCATGTTTCCTTAGCTCCCATTTCCTGAGCCTTGGAATGTGGCAGGTACTCTGCTGAGAGTGTGATATATGACTATCTTCATAAAAACCCCTGCAAAGTAAGTATTACGGACACCACTTTTAAAAACAATATTGTAGCTTAGTATTTAAAGGAAAATGCAGACATTCTGAAAATCTGTTGCATTAGATTTTGCTGTTTTCAACTCTTATTCCCATTAGGATATTAATCTATGTATATCCATAGATTTCTCTTTAGAGTAAAACTTGACCAGTTTTTACTTTATAAATAATATAATTATAAAAATGTTTGGACTCTAAGATATTCTGTTTAGACACGTAAGAACAAGAGCTATTGGGAAAGTTCAGTGATGAGGAGGTGGATAACATAGTTTTAACACCTAAAACTCAGACCTGTGTGTGTTTTGTTTCACGGCCTCTCTTTCATGAGACAGGCATTGTTCTTCTGAGCCACATGTGGCAACGAAGGAAATTTTACCACTTAGAAACCTCACGTCTCTCAGTAAATTCCTTACTTTGTCAGGCTTAGGAAGTCATGAGATATGTATTCTGACTGTTGCCGTTTTGGATACCTATGCTACCTGGATCAAAGATGGCTCAGAATCTCACCTGAATGGCAAACACTGCTACATGAAACTCAATCCACGGTAATTCATTCTCTCGGAATCTTTATAAAGCAGTTGCAAGGGAAATGCATGGATAATTACTGTTTATGCTCAAGGACCAACTTTACCCCTTTTATTGGGTTTGAAGGAGATGGTAATGAGCTTCTTTTGTGGCCCTGCCATTCACCAGAAGACAGCTCTTTCAACCTGAAGTCTGGTTTAATTCTTTCTCACTGAATAGCATTTCAGCAAGGTTGCCAGGGGAATTTTATTTTTGTCATTTTTCTTTTAGTGAAAGTATTACATCCAACTGTTTTTTAAAAAAAACAAACTTTACAGAAATGTATCGATACAAGATAAAAAATATAACAATATATCCACTTCCTGCACCTCCTAACCCTATTGTCATTATTAACTATTTCTTGTATACTTCTGGAAGAGGATATATACACATATGTACATGCATGCTCTTTAAAAATATACAAATGATTCCTCACTCTATTAGTAGTTTCCACTTTTTCCTCTGTGAAAACATAACTTACTTTTTCCCTCTTTTAATAATATATCTAGGATATGTTTTCTACTATATTGTTGAAATTCCTTTTTTTCTGTGTGTGGTTTAACCTAATATCTCAGGGTATAGGTGTAGCTCATTCTTTGGACCAGTGATGCAGTGGTCTCTATTTTAATTGGATTGTCTTTGACATACAATATTAGTTTCAGATATACAACACAGTGATCTGATGCTTTTATGTGTTATGCAGTTGTCCCTTGTACAAGAGATATACAGAAATGTATCTGGTCAGTCCTATTTACTGGACATTCAGTTTGCTTACACTTTTTAAAAAAATTATACATAATGCTAAAATGAATATATACAATATATGTTATATATATATTTCTTGGGATACTTTTGTGACTTTAACTCTTTGATGCATTCTTAGAGAATTTTGAGATTGAAGAGAATGTACATTTTCTATCTCAATTTTGTCAAATTTTCCTCCAAAAGGTTATACCATCTACATGGACCCCAACAGTATAGGACACTGCCTCACAACTGTTGCAACCCAGGAATTTTAATTTTTGCTAATTTTATGGATAAAAATTTTAGTTATTTCATTTTTTAGATTGACTTTTAAAAAGATAAGTGGTTTTGAGCATCTTCTTATAGTTTTATTTCTTTTTTGTATTTGTTTTCTACAGAAGTTGCATTTTAGACCTCAGTGGTTTTTTCACTGATTTGTGGGTGTACGGTGTAAATTCAAGAAGTTAACTATTTGTCACATGTTTTTCAAACATGGAATGAGGAGCATGAGGAAAATGCTAACATGGGAAAAGTAATTTTGAGATTGTTTCACAGTTTACATATAGGATGTTTTTCTTTTTGTAGTTTTATTTTGATCTTCTAATTTAATAAAAATTTTCTTAATTTTTTAAACAATTTTTAATCTGTTTATCTGATGTAACTTTTTTTCTTTCTTTATGGCTTTTGTATTTTTTGTCTGACTTAGAGAGACCTTTCTTGCTTCAAAATTATTAAAAATTCATGTCTATTTTCTTCTAATACTTCTAATATTTCCTTGTTTTCTTTGAAAGAAGCACATTTGTCTCTGCTTTTCCTGAACAGTACTGATTATAATATTCCATCTTAGTATAAGACTATGCCACAAGAATTAATTTTAGAAAAATCGTAACTATCTCTAGTAACTTTAGTTACTATAACTAAATAGTAACTAATGTGGTTGCATTAAATAAGCATTCTCCAAACTGCTTGCACCTGTTCTTTTAGCACCTTCCTGATCACACTCCAAAACAACTTTCCAGCCATTACATTTCTGTTTTCTGGAAGCGGATGCTTTGGAGCAGGACTGTAGCTTGAATCCCACCAATAGGTGATGAGTTCTTAATCTGATGCGTAGCTATGTTCTCTACAACAGGGTTTTCCCCTGGAGTCTCAGACTTGCAGACCGAGCCCACTCTAGAAGTTGGAGGTAAGGGTGACTTGAATTATAGGTTAAGGAGGGGGTTAGAACTCGTTCCTAATTTAGGTTCCCTTCTGAAAGATGGCTCAGATACTTGTCCCACATAGCAGGAAAAAAAAAAAAAAGAGTATCCAGGTAATAAGATCTTACCCAGGGTAAGCAAATGTTAAGGCAACAAAGTCGGAGGTTTGTTGTTAGTTTTGTGCATTTTGTTTGCTTGCTGGCTTGGTTTTTTCCAGGAGTTCATTGGCCCTAGTCAGCCCAGCTTTCATTTAAGGAAAGGTTTGTGGGCGTCTTGTGGGCTTCACTCCATATGCCTCGGCAATACCTCTATGACTTGCAATAACAACCATGTGGGATGCTAATTCAGTCTTTGGTTTCTTTTTGGTATCAAATACTGCCAGCTTGGCCTTAAATGTGTGCCAGATGCACTATGGTTTTATGATGTGATACCGTTAGGAAGTCTGGGTTAAGTATGAATGTGAGCTGGCTTCTGCTTCTGGAGCAGTTCCTGTCGCTGATGGCTACGGCACAAGCTTGGGAGCCCAAAAGCTTTGCTGGGTACTTTGGTGAGAAGTGCCTGGCAGTGAAAGGTCACTGAATCCCTGGTGACAACTGCAGGTTCCCTGGTTTATCTTTTCTCTGATGGCCAGATATGTGAGTCCTATGAGAACTCACTTGCCACATGCTTGCCTGGGGAGAGGTGCAAAAGCCTCACCAGAATGCAACACACACTGTCACGGCTTGTCACAAATGTACCAGGGTAACCTCCTGATACGTACACTGAGAGCACTGTTGTCTTTCCAATTAATATTTTAAGGATGTCCATCACTGATGAGAAAAGAAACTTGAACAAATTTAACTTTTGAGTAGGAATTGAAAGCAAAAATAGAGGGATACCTAGTGAGAAAAAAATAATGACATGGAAGTTTAAGGAGAAAAAGGGATGGTTTGAACTGAAATGGATTCTTTTGGAGACGGAAGTACATGGGCAATCGTTCCAGTTCTGTATATACATTTTACAAGGGACACATTCCAGACACTGTACAAGAACATTATGCTTATTTACATTTTTTCTTTTACTTCTGTTGTTTGAAACAGGTGCAAAAATGGATATAATTTTGTACTTTGTTTTTGATTTTGACCAAGTCTGATGTTTCTCATGCCTGTGATTAAAGATGTGCTACCAAGTGGTATAAAATACTGTACACTTAGAGAAAACTAGCCAATTTTATGAATCAATGAAATTCTTACATTTTATAAATTCTAACATTTTTAAATTTTGAAAATTTTAGGGTTGGTTGCAAGTTCTGTTGGTCGGTGGGCAGACTTGAATATTTTATTTCTGAAACCTGTTTGCTTACTCTGCTAGTGTTCGGGATAAATTAGGTTATACCAGAATATTTAGTGCTGCTGATGATAGTAATTACAGATGGGAGGAAATTATAGAGGAAGACAGTGATGTATCTTGGACGTTATTTCCATAATGAAGTATTTACAAAATGCAGAGTGCTGAAAGGGATTTTTACATTGAATTAAAATGAGGTACTGAAGACCAATTTGTTTTCCGAATGTGGCAGCGACTCCCATTTCCTGTAACAGGGTCATAACCTATTGCTAACAGGCTACCTCTCCCACACCTTGTGGCTCCTAGAAGATTTATAACCTTTGCAGTCCAGAATCATATTTGGTTTACATGTACTTGTAAACTTGTAGTAGAGGTAAGGAAGATAATCCATTCTCTTCATTTCCCTCTCCTTTTGAGAGGTGGGGGCGGGGGGACACTTGTCCTTGCATAAAGCTGTACAATAGAGCCTTCTGTGATGACAGAAATGTCCTAAATCTGCACTAGCTTGGGAGCCAGTGGCCACATGTAGGTATCGAGCACTTGAAATGAGGCTAGTGTGGCTGAAATTTAAATAAGCAGATGGTGGCTAGTGCTGCTGCTTTGGACAGTGACGCCCTAGATTAGAGTTTACATGATTTTCCCAGGGAGGACTGACTTGGGGAAAACATCACCAACAAGCATTTCTTCAAGAATAGCATTGCTAAAAAAAATTTTAGAGTAATTGTTTACATTTCCCAGAATTTAACTTAGGTAACTTTTCATAGGATGCTACTTCTCCCTAATGGCTATAGAGAACACTTATTGACTATATATGAAAAGAAAAAGTTCTAGTATTATAAATCACACTATTGTCCACATATATAAGTGTTTTTCTTTCTTTCTTTCTGCTCAATCCCTCCACCCCACCCTCCAGTACACCAACTGCCCCACCCCTTGCCCCGCCTTGACAGCTGTCAGCCTACTCTCTCTGAGTCTGTCTCTATTTTGCTTGTTAGGTCATGTGGTACTTGTCTTTCTCTGACTGGCTTATTTCACTTAGCATAATGGTGTCCACATCCATCTATGCTGTCACAAGGGGTAAGATTTACTTCTTTTCTTTTTTTTTTTTTTTTTTATTGTTATGCAATTACAGTTGTATGCCTTTTCTCCCCATCCCTCTACCCCACCCCAGGTGAACCCACCTCCCTCCCCCCTCTCCACCCTCCCCCTTGGTTTTGTCCATGTGTCCTTTATAGTAGTTCCTGTAATACCCTCTTCCCACTATCCCCGCCCCCACCCCCCACCCCCGCCCTGGCTATTGTTAGATTGTTCTTAACTTCAATGTCTCTGGTTATATTTTGTTTGCTTTTTTCTTCTATTGCTTATGTTCCAGTTAAAGGTGAGATCATATGGTACTTGTCCCTCACTTCCTGGCTTATTTCACTTAGCATAATGCTCTCCAGTTTCATCCATGCTGTTGCAAAGGGTATAAGCTCCTTCTTTCTCTCTGCTGCGTAGAATTCCATTGTGTAAATATACCATAGTTTTTGGATCCACTCGTTTGCTGATGGGCACTTCGGTTGCTTCCAGTACTTGGCTATTGTAAATTGTGCTGCTATGAACATTGGGGTGCACAGATTCTTTTGGATTGGTGTTTCAGTGTTCTTAGGGTATAATCGCAGCAGCGGAATTACTGGGTCAAAGGGCAGTTCCATTTTTAGTTTTCTGAGGAAATTCCATATTGTTTTCCACAGTGGCCTCACCAGTCTGCATTCCCACCAACAGTGCACAAGGGTTCCCTTTTCTCCACATCCTCTCCAACATTTGTTTGTGGATTTGTTTATGTTGGCCATTCTGACTGGTGTGAGATGATACCTCATTGTGGTTTTAATTTGCATCTCTCTGATGGCTAGTGATGCTGAGCATCTTTTCATATGTCTCTGGGCCCTCTGTATGTCTTCCTTGGAGAAGTGTCTGTTCAAGTCCTTTGCCCATTTTTTAATTGGGTTGTTTGTCTTCCTGGAGTGGAGTCGAGTGAGTTCTTTATATATTTTGGAGATCAGGCCCTTGTCTGAGGTATCGTTGGCAAATATGTTTTCCCATACTGTTGGTACTCTTTGTAATTTGGTGCTGTTTTCTTTAGCCATGCAGAGCTTTTTATTTTGATGAGGTCCCATTTGTTTATTCTTTCCTTTATGTCCCTTGCTTTAGGGGATGTGTCTGTGAGGATGTTGCTGCGTGGAATGTCTGAGATTTTCCTGCCAATGTTTTCCTCAAGGACTTTTATGGTGTTACAGCTTATATTTAAGTCTTTTATCCATCTTGAGTTTATTTTCGTGTATGGCGTAAGTTGGTGATCGAGTTTCATTTTTTTGCACGTAGCTGTCCAGATCTCCCAACACCATCTGTTGAAGAGACTGTTTTTGCTCCATTTTATGCTCCTGCCTCCTTTGTCAAATATTAATTGATCGTATAGATTTGAGTTTATTTCTGGGCTCTCTATTCTGTTCCATTGGTCTATGTGCCTGTTTTTATGCCAGTACCAGGCTGTTTTGATTACCGTGGCCTTGTAATACAGTTTGATATCAGGTATTGTGATACCTCCTACTTTGTCCTTCTTTCTCAAAATAGCTGCTGCTATTCGAGGTCGTTTATGGTTCCATATGAATTTCTGCAATGTTTGTTCTATATCTGTGAAATATGTCATGGGTACTCTAATAGGGATTGCATTGAATCTATAAATTGCTTTGGGTAGTATGGCCATTTTGATGATGTTAATTCTTCCAATCCATGAACATGGTACATTCTTCCATTTGTTTGTATCTTCCTTAATTTCTTTCTTCAGTGTTGTGTAGTTTTCTGAGTACAGGTCTTTTACCTCCTTGGTTAGGTTTATTCCTAGGTACTTTATTTTTCTTGTTGCTATATCGAATGGGATTTTTTTCCTGATTTGTGTTTCTGCAGTTTCGCTGTTGGTGTACAGGGATGCCTTTGATTTCTGGGTATTGACTCTGTATCCAGCTATTTTGCCAAATTCATTTATTAGGTCGAGTAGTTTTTGAGTGGAGTCTATAGGGTTTTCCATGTACACTATCATGTCGTCTGCAAACAGTGACAGTTTCATTTCCTCCTTTCCAATTTGGATGCCTTTTATTGCTTTTTCTTGTCTGATTGCTGTGGCTAGGACTTCCAATACTATGTTGAATAGGAGTGGTGAGAGAGGGCATCCTTGTCTTGTTCCTGATCTTAGTGGGAAAGCTCTAAGTTTTTGTCCATTGAATGTGATGTTGGCTGTAGGTCTCTCATATATGGCCTTAATTATGTTGAGGACTGCTCCCTTTATTCCCACTTTGCTGAGTGTTTTTATCAGAAATGGGTGCTGTATCTTATCGAACGCTTTTTCCGCATCTATTGATATGATCATGTGATTTTTGTCTTTGCTGTTGTTGATGTGATGTATTATGTTTATTGATTTGCGAATATTGTACCATCCTTGCATCCCTGGGATGAATCCCACTTGGTCATGGTGGATGATCTTTTTAATATATTGCTGGATGCGGTTTGCTAATATTTTGTTGAGAATTTTAGCGTCTATGTTCATCAGCGATATTGGCCTGAAGTTTTCTTTCTTCGTTGTGTCTTTATCTGGTTTTGGGATTAGGATGATGTTGGCTTCATAAAAAGAGTTTGGGAGTCTTCCATCAGTTTGGATTTTTTCGAATAGTCTGTGAAGGATAGGGGTTAGTTCTTCCTTAAATGCTTTGTAGAAATCTCCTGTGAAACCATCTGGTCCAGGGCTTTTGTGTGATGGGAGTTTCTTGATGACTGCTTCAATTTCCTTTGCTGATATTGGTCTGTTCAGGTTTTCTGCTTCTTCTTCATTCAGTTTTGGAAGATTATATTTTTCTAGAAATGTGTCCATTTCATCTAGGTTTTCAAATTTCTTAGCATACAGGTCTTCATAGTAATTTCTTACGATCCTTTGTATTTCTGTGGTATCAGTTGTAATCTCTCCACTTTCATTTCTAATTCTGTTTATTTGGATCCTCTCTCTTTTCTTTTTGATGAGCCTACTTAAAGGCTTGTCGATTTTGTTTATCTTTTCAAAGAACCAGCTCCTGGATTCATTGATCCTTACAATTGTGCTTTTAGTCTCTATGTCATTTAGTTCTGCTCTGATCTTGGTTATTTCCTTCCTTCTGCTTGCTCTGGGCTGTCTTTGTTGTTGTTCCTCCAGTTCTTGTAGGCATAGGGTTAGGTTGTTTGTTTGAACTGTTTCTAACTTCTTAAGGTAGGCCTGTATTGCTATGAACTTCCCTCTCAGGACTGCCTTTGCTGTGTCCCATAGGTTTTGGGTTGTTGTGAGTTCATTTTCATTTGTTTCCAGGAAGTTTTTGATTTCTTCCCTAATCTCGTTCTTGACCCATTCATTGTTTAATAGCATGCTATTCAGTCTCCATGCTTTTGAGTGTTTTGGGTTTTTACCCTTGGGGTTGGTTTCTAGTTTCAGACCCTTGTGGTCAGAGAAGATGCTTGATATGATTTCAATTTTCTTGAATTTGTTGAGGCTTGCTTTGTGTCCTATCATGTGGTCTATCTTTGAAAAAGTTCCATGGACACTTGAAAAGAACGTGTATTTTGCTTCTTTGGGATGAAAAGCTCTGTATATATCAGTTAAGTCCATTTCCTCTAAGGTATTGTTAAGTGACACAATATCTTTGTTGATCTTTTGTTTGGAAGACCTGTCCATTTTTGATAGTGGGGTGTTAAAATCCCCTACTATAATTGTGTTGCTGTCAATATCTTTCTTGAAATCCTCCAATATTTTCTTTATGTATTTGGGTGCTCCTATGTTGGGTGCATATATATTTACAATGTTTATGTCTTCTTGGTGGATTCTTCCTTTGAGTATTATGAAGTGACCTTCTGGGTCTCTCTTTATGGCCCTTCTTTGGAAGTCTATTTTGTCAGATATGAGTATTGCTACCCCTGCTTTTTTTTCCTGTCCGTTTGCTTGGAAAATTTGTTTCCAGCCCTTCACTTTCAGTCTGTGTAAGTCTTTTGTCCTGAGATGGGTCTCTTGTAGGCAGCATATGTGTGGGTCATGTTTTCTTATCCATTCAGCTGTTCTATGTCTTTTGATTGGAGCATTTAATCCATTTACGTTTAAGGTTATTATCGATAGGTAGTTATTCATTGCCATTATTTCCTACCTGTGTTCCTCTGTCTTTCTCTTTTCCTTCCTTTCCTTAAAGCAGTCCCTTTAGCATCTCTTGCAGAGCTGGTTTGATGGAGCTGTATTCTTTTAGACTTTTTTTGTCTGGGAAACTCTTTATTTGGTCTTCTATCTTGATTGAGAGCCTTGCTGGGTAAAGTAGTCTTGGTTGCAGGCCTCTGGTTCTCAGTACTTGGAATATTTTTTGCCATTCTCTTCTGGCTTGGAGCGTTTCCATTGAGAAGTCAGTTGCTAACCTTATTGGGGCTCCCTTGTATGTTACTTCCTTTTTCTCCCTTGCTGCCTTTAAGATCCTCTCTTTGTCTTGGAAATTTGCCATTTTAATTATGATGTGTCTTGCAGTGGGTCTCTTTGGGTTCCTCTTGCTTGGGACTCTCTGTGTTTCCTGGATTTGGGTGACTTTTTCTCTCCTCAGATTAGGGAAATTTTCCATCATTACTTTTTCAAACAGGTTTTCTATCCCTTGCTCTTCTTCTTCTCCTTCTGGTATTCCTATTATACGGATATTGTTACGTTTCATGTTGTCCTGCATTTCCCTTATTGCCTCTTCATTCTTTCTGAGCCTCTTTTCCTTTTCTTGCTCCTTCTGGGTGTTTTTTTCTACTTTATCCTCCAGCTCGCTGATCCGATCCTCTGCTTCATCAAGTCTGCTTTTAATTCCTTCTACTGTGTTCTTCAATTCAGAAATTGTATTCTTCATTTCCGCTTGGCTCTTGTTGATATTTTCTATTTCCTTTTTCATGTTGATATAGTTTGCAGTGAGTTCATTGTAGTTTCCTTGTAGTTTCTGGTAGTTCTCTTTGAGCTCAGAGAGCTCAGTGAGTTTCCTGATGACCATTGCTTTGAACTCAGTATCTGATAGTTGACTTGCCTCTTTTTCGGTTAGTATTCTTTCTGAGACTTCCTCCTTTCCTTTCATTTGGGAATTGTTTCTTTGTCTTCCCATTGTTTGTGAGGCTCTTCTTGTTGGCCTCTGCGTCTTAAATTGCTTTGTTCTGACTCCCTGGATTTATGATATGAACTTCTATGGTAGAATGCCAATGGGATTCGGTGGTGCTGTCTCCTTACTCTCCTGTGCTCACTGGTCTTGAGCTGACGTTTATGTGTTTAACACGGTCTAACTGTAGTCTTTTCAGCACTCCAGGTTTTGTTGTCTCACCGTCAGATCTTTCAGTGTCCTCTATCTTTGGTCTCTGATCTTCGTATATGCTGGAATACTGTTGGCTGTTCGCTCTGCTCCTCAGATCAGCTAGGTATTTCCCTGGCGTTGAGGGGAAGTGGACTCCGCTCCCACCTATGTTGCCGCCATCTTCCTCAGAAATACCAGATTTCCTTCTTTTCTTTAGGGCCAAGTAGTATTCCATTTTAAAATGTATCACAACTTTTTTATCCATTTATCTATCATTGGGCACTTGGGCTGCTTCCATACCCTGGCTATAGTAAATAATGCTGCTATGAACACAGGGGTGCATGAGTTCAAATTGGTGTTTCAGAAATCTTAGGATATATTCCTAGCAGTGCCATTGCTGGGTCATAAGGCAGTTCCACATTTAATTTTTTGAGGTATCGCTGTACTGCTTTCCATAGTGTCGGCACAAATCTGCATTCCCATCAACAGGGCAGGAGGGTTCCCTTTTCTCCACATCTTTGCCAACACTTGTTGTTTGTTGATTTATTGATGATAGCCATTCTGCCAGGTGTGAGGTGATACCTTGTTGTGGTTTTAATTTGCATTTCTATGATGATTAGTGATGTTGAGAACTTGTTCATGTATATATTGGCAATCTCTATGTCCACTGTGAGAAGTGTTTATTCAAGTCCTTTGCCCATTTTGTAATTGGATCATTTGTGGTTTTTGGTGTTGAGTTTTATAAGTTCTTTATAAATTTTGGATATGAACCCCATATGAGATGTTCTCCCATTCAGTGGGTTGTCTTTTCATTTTGTTGATGGTTTCCTTTGCTATGCAAAATCTTTTTCATTTGATGTTGTCCCATTTGTTTATTTTTTCTTTTGTTTCCTTTGACTGAGGAGATATATTGGGAAAAATGTTGCTATGAGAAATGTCCAAGATTTTACTGCTTTTGTTTTCTTCAAGGATTTTTTATGGTTTCAAGTCCAACATTTAAGTCTTTAATCCATTTTGAGTTTATTTTTATGTATGGTGTTAGAAGGTGGTCTAGTTTCATTTTCTTGCATGAATCTGTCCAATTTTCACAACCCTAATTATTAAATATGTTATCTTTACTTCATGGTGTGTTTTTGCCTCCTTTGACAATTATTGACTATAAAGGTGTGGGTTTATTTCTGAGTTCTCTATTCTGTTCCTTTGATGTATGTATCTGTTTTTATGCTACTACCATGATGTTTTGATTACTATGGCCTCATAGTATAGTTTGATACCAGCTAGCATGATTTCTCCAACTTTCTTTTTCTTTCTCAAGATTGCTATGGCTATTTAGGGTCTTATTTTGGTTCCATGTAGATTTTTGGAATATTTGTTCTAGTTCTTTGATATTTTGATAGGAATTGTGTTGAATCTGTAGATTTCTTTGGGTAGGATGGAAATTTTAATGATGTTAATTTTTCCTATTCATGAACACAGTATATACTTCCACTTATTTGTATCTTCTTCCCTTTCTTTCTTTAGTACTTTATAATTTTACAACTTAGGTCTTTTACATTTTTGGTTAAATTTATTCCTAGGTATTTTATTCTTTTTGAAGCTATTGTGAATGGGATTGTTTCTCTTATTTCCCTTTCTGATATTCATTATTGGTATATAAAAATACAACTGATTTCTGGATATTTATTTTGTATCCTGCTACTTTACTGAATTCATCGATCAGTTCTATTAGTTTTTTGGTGGAATCTTTAGGGTTCTCTACAGACAGTAATATGTCATCTGCAAATAATGACAGTTTTACTTCCTCCTTTCCAATTTGGATGCGTTTCATTTCTTCTTGTGTTATTGCAGTGGCTATGACTTCCAGTACTGTGTTGAATAAGAGTGGTAAAAGCAGACATCCCTGTCTTGTTCTCTCTCTTAAGGGAAACACTTGTAGTTTTTGTCCTTTGAGTATGATGTTGGCTGTGGGTTTGTTTAGTACATTTGAGGTATGTTCCCTCTATTCCCACTTCACTGAGTGTTTTTGTCACAAATGTGTTCTGCATTTTATCAAATGCTTTCTCTGCATCTATTGATATAACCATGTGGTTTTTATCCTTCATTTTATAGATGGGGTGTATCACATTTATTGATTTGTGGATAGTGTGCCAACCTTGCATCCCCAGAATAAATCCTTGATCATGGAGTAGGACCTTTTTAATGTTGTTGGATTTGGCTTGCTAATATTTTCTTGGATATTATAACATCTATGTTCACCAGGGATCTTGGCTTATTATTTTCTTTCTTTATAGTGCCCTTATCTGATTTGTGTATTAGAATAATGCTGGCCTCATAAAATGAGCTTGGGAGTCTTCTCTCCTTTTGAATTTTTTTGAATAGTTTGACAAGGATAGGTGTTAGTTCTTTAAATGTTTGGTAAAATTCTTCTTTGAAGCCACCCAGTCTGGAACTTTTGTTTGTTGGGAGTTTTTTGATTGCTGCTTCAATTCCATTAGTTATAATCAATCTATTCAGATTTTCTTATTCTTTCTGATTCACTTGAGGAAGATTGCATGTTCCTAGGAATTCATCCATTTATTCCAGGTTGTCCAATTTGTTGGCATATAGTTGTTTGTAAAACTGTCTCACAATTCTTTGTATTTTTTTTAGTGTCAGTTGTTACATTTGCAATTTCATTTCTGATTTTATTTATTTGGGCCCTCTCTTTTCTTTTCTTGATGAGCCTTGTTAAAGATTTGTCAACCTAGTTTATCTTTTCAATGAACCAGCTCTTTGTTTCACTGAATTTTTTGTATTGTTTTTTAGACTCTATTATATTTAATTTTGCTATGATGTTTATTATTTCCTTTGTTGTTATTCTTTTTCTAGTACCTTTAAGTGTAAAGTTAGAGTGTTTTTTTGAGATTTTTCTTGTTTCTTGATATTGCTATGAATTTCCCTCTTAGGATTGCTTTTGCCGTGTCCCATAGAATTGAGGTTGTTGTGTTCTCATTTTCATTTGTTTCAAGGTATCTTTTGATTTCTTCCTTATTGTTAATCCATTCATCATTTATTAACATGTTATTTACCCTACATATCTCTGTGTGCTTTTCAGTTTTTTTTCTTGTGATTGATTTCTAGTTTCATACCATTATGGTCAGAGAAGATGCTTGATATGATTTCAATCTTCTTAAATTTATTGAGACATGATTTGTGCCCTAACATGTGGTCTATCCTTGAAAATGTTTCATGTGCACTTGAAAATAATATATATTCTGTTACTTTGGGGTGAAATGCTCTGAACATATCAATTAAAGTTGTCTGATCTAGTGTGGCATTTAAGGCCACTACTTCCTTATTGATTTTCTGTCTGGAAGATCTATCCATTGATGTCAATGGGGTGTTAAAATCCCATACTATGATGGTATTACCCTCAGTCACTCACTTTATGTCCATCAAGATTTGCTTCACATATTTAGGTGCACTTATTTTGGGTGCATAAATGTTTTACCAGAGTTATATCCTCTTGTTGGGTTGCTCTTTTTATCATTATGTACTTCTTTGTCTCTTATAGCCTTTGTTTTAAAGTCTGTTTTGTCAGACATAAGATTGCTGCCCCAGCTTTTTTTCCTTTCCGTTTGCATGAAATATCTTTTCCATCCTTTACTTTTAGTCTTTGTGCATCTTTCATTCTGAGGTGGATCTCTTGGAGACAGCATATGTATGAGCTTTGTTTTCTTATCCATTCAGCTACCCTGTGTCTTTTGAGTGGAGCATTTAAGCCATTTACATTTAAGTGATATTTGATAATTAAATATTTATTGCCATTTTATTCTCTTAACTATGTTCTTCTATTTTTCTTCTTTTTAATACTGGTTTGGTGGTAACAAATCCTTGTATCTTTTTTTCTGGGAAGGTGTCTTTCTATTTTATTTTATTTCTAGTTATTTATTTTACAAATGGAGAGAAGGCAAAGAGAGACAGAAAGAGAAAGAAAGATAAAGAAAGAGAGAGAGAAAAAAACATTAATTCATTGTTCCACTTATTTATGCACTCATTAGTTGATTCTTGTATACGCCATGCCCTGGTATCAAACTAGCAACCTTGGCACATTGGCAGCTACCTGGCCTGGGCATTCTCCTTCAATTTTAAATGATAGCCCTGCTGGTGATGTTGTCTTGGTTGTAGGTCCTTACATTTTATCACTTTGAATATTTAATGCCAATCCCTTCTGGCTTAAAATGTTTCTACTGAGAAAACAAATGGTAGTCTTATGGGAGCTCCCTTGTAAGTAACTAACTGTCTTTCTCTTGTGGCTTTTAAGGTTCTTTATTTGTCTCTAACCTTTGCCATTTTAATTATGATGTGACTTGGTGTTGGCCTCTTTGGGCCTATTTTTGGGGGACTCTGTGCTTTTTGGACTTGTATGTCTTTTTACTTCACAAGGTTAGGGAAGTTTTTCATCACTATTTCTTTGAATAGGTCCTCAATTCCTTGCTCTGTCTCTTCTCATTCTGGTACCCCTTTCACGTGGCTGTTGTTGCACTTTATGTTGTCCCCTAAGTCCCTTAAACTATTGTCATTTTTTAAAAATTCTTTTCTCTTTTTCTGTTCTGATTGGGTGTTTTTTTCCTACCTTGTCTTACAAATAGCTGATTTCATCCCCTGCCTTATCCAACCTACTGTTTATTCCTTCTAGTGTATTCTTAATTTCAGACATTGCATTCTTCATTTCTGACTTGTCCTTTTTTATGGTTTATATGCCATTTTTATGCTGTTCAGCATCCTTATAACCATTACTTTGATCTCTATGTCTGAGAAAGTGTTTGCTTCCATTTCATTTAGCTCTTCTGGAGATTTCTCCTGTTCTTTCCTTTGGGCCATCTTTCTTTGTCTCCACATTTTGGCTGCCCCTTTGTGCTTATTTCTATGTATGAGGTAGATGTCCTATGACTCCCAGCCTTGGTAAGGTGGACTTATATAGTAGGTGTCCTGTTGGACCCAGTGGCACAGTCCTCTTCATCACTTGGCTGGGTGCTCCAGGAATGCCCCTTGTGTTGGTTATGTGGGCTTTCCTGTTATAGTTGAGTCTTGATTGCTCTTAGCCCATTCATGCATGGGGTAGCCCTCAGGTGGGCTGACTTTGAAGATCAACTCTGACCACAGTGTACAAACTGCTATGCATGTGCTGACCACATTGAACAGAAATCACCTCAAAAGGGTCTGGCACCTGCCAAGATCTCCCATTGGATATGCTGTTAGTGAAGTTAATCAGATCCTTTGAATTGGAATTTGCCTCATCAGGGTTTGATGCCTGCCAAGGTCTCCCTTTGAACGTGCCACTTCTACTGTTTATTGGATCCTGCTCTGTTGTTGTCTTAGGCTGGCCACTGGGTGTGTTGATCTGGGGCCTCTTGGGATCTGGCACAGACCAATATTAGATGCTGTTATGGCTGCCCTCAGCAACCTGTTTGGAGCTATAAACAATCCACAGTTGGTAGCTCTCTCTGCTGGGCTTGGATGCATGTGTGAAGAACCAAGGTATGCACCAAGGCTGGCTTTACCAACACCAGGCCTGGAGGAAGGTCAGCAAAAGTCCCAAGGCACCCTGAGATTCACCTTCACCTGCCTCTGCCTACTGGCTGCCTGTTAGACTCTGTCACTGAAAGCCTCTGGTAGTACTCTGGTTGCATGAGGTAGGTTCTTAGTGAGTCACCAGGTAGGAGCAAGTCATGTTCACCAGATTAATACAGGTTCAAATTCAATGCCAGTGCTGGATCTGAGGCCACCCAGAAAAAGTCTCCACGTATACCAAGTCTAGCTGCCACCCACTGGTAGTCCGCACACCTTCGTGTTGGATGTGAGGTCTCAGGGAATCATCAGGGTGAGGCCAGCCAAGTTTATCAGGCCCAAACAGATCAAGATTTGGCCAAGTGAGTGGAGGGCTCTGCTCCAATTGGGTGTGCATGGGAAAAATTGTCCCTGTTCTAGAGCCACACAGCTCAGTCTGTCTCAGATTCTGCCAGGAGGGTGGGGTTGCCTAAAGCCTAGAGGGTGATTCTAGCAGATCTCCCATGATGGGGAAGCACCAGTCAAGTTTACAGGGAAGTGGGAGCAATGGCCCCAGTCCCAAAGACACACAACTGTCACTGATGACTTCTGAGTCTGCCCAGAACTCTATACACTGGCCAAGGCAGCTGATTTCTCAGTAGGGCATACGCTCTGTAGAGTGGGGTATGAGGGAGTCCAGAGGGTGGGGCTATTTCTTTCCCCCAGGCTGATACCACATGGAGGGGACTGCTCCACCCAAGAAAGATGGTGTCTGCTGTATGAAAGAATGACTCAGCACAAAGATCCTGACAGCTGTCCTTTCAGATCTTTCCCTAGAGCCTCAAACTCCAGACTCTCTTCATGTGACTCTAGTCTGCTCCTCTGTCTGCCGGGTGAGTGGCTGCAAATGAAACTTTGTGTGTCGGCTCTTTAAGAGGGTACCTGTGTCTCTAGTGGACTTTTGTCTCTCCCTGGCAGACAGAAACTCCAGGGTTTTCACAGCCAGATGTTATGTGGGTGCCTCTTCCTGGCTCTGGTGGTCTGGGCCACGGAGCCAGGCTTGGTATTTAGACCCCATGCTTCGCAGGGGGGGACACCTTGTAAGAAATAAGTTCAATATTTCCAGAACATAAAGTGTATTGCAGGGAGAGGTGGGAAACAGATCATCATAGGATAATTTCAGGTGGGTGTTCTAGGCCTTGCTAAAATGCTTATAGCTAATGGAGAACTGCAAAGGGCTTTAGGCAGAGGAGTGTGGCATGTCTGATTTGCATTTCAGATAAATTGCACTAGAAGCCGGGTGGATGATCAATGAGGAAGAGAGACCAGTCAGGGGGCTGCTATGGTGGGTGCAGGTTAGAAAAGATCAAGGGTTGGATGAGTGGCAATGAAGCCATGATTGTGGTGATTGGAAGGAGGGAAAACGTTCCTGAGCCAAAGTCAGCAGGACTGGAGATTGATGGGATATGAGATACAATGGGAGCAAAAGGGGTGATACAAGGCAGGATTCAGTGTTTTAATTGGATGACTGGGCCAATATTGGTGCCAGCACCTGCATCTGTGAACTGTGGGGGATAAACCAGACTGAGGGAAAGATAACAGCCTTGAAGTGCCCTTGGAATATATCCTCAGGAAACTATCCAGAAGGCTGGGGGATATGTAAGTCAAGGTTAGAGACGATTTCTGGGCAGGAAAGAGAGATTTAAGAATAATCAACATTCTAGCAAATCGCCCATGTATGGGCAATGATGGAGGAGGATTGGTGATGTGTGAAAAAAGTCAAAGAGAAAGGATCCTGTGGATATAGAGAAGGAATAGGGTTGGGGGTGGGAGAAGGAGGATGAACAAGAGTTCATCATGGGAAGGAAAGTAGCTTCCAGAAGGTCAGCATGGTAAACATAGAAGATAGTAGAGACTGAGACTATTCTATAAACATTATCTTACACATGATAAGCATCTAGCCTCTCTGTTGACTGTTCCTCTTTCTCTTTGACTCTTCTCTGTGTTGTACCCATGAATAGTCTGTGCATTCCTCAAATTTAAAACTCGGTTTACAGGCATTGCCACCTTAGAGGCAGGCAAACTTTCTAAACTTGATACCCATCAGAGGTACAGAAGGTACTTCTTCATTTGGCCCTATTGCTCTGGTGCTGACTTATCATTTCAGGGACAACACCTACCTGCTTACTTTCTTTTCTGTACTGGAAGCTCTTCAAAGTTATTGTGGCAGACAGATTTGCAGGAAGGGCCCCACTTTTTCATGCTTCTCTGTTTCCACTCCCTTTGATAGTGCGCCCCCACATTTGAACTTGACTGTGTGTCTTATTTGAGCCAATGGAATGGTAGCAAACTTGAGGTAAACAGGGACTTGGAAGTGCTGGTGCATTTTCATTTTCTTTCTTAGATTCCTGCTACCAAAGGCTAACAAGTGCAGGCTAACCCGCTGGAGGAAGAGAAAGCACTTGGAGCAGAATGAAGTTATCCTAACCAAAGCCGTCCTATACCACACAGCCCCTAGCTGACCCAATAGCAGAATTCCCAAGTGCTAAGTTTTGGGATGATTTGTTACACAGCAATACCTGATACAATTAGAAATCATGTCTTGTATATATATTTTTTACATTAGCACATTAGCTGAGTTCTTAATAGAGTGAGTGATCCATAAATATATTTTGAACTGAAAAGCATAGAAGAAATGGAATGAAGATTCCAATCTATTGCAAAGCTTTTTTCTCCTCTCTTTTCACCAAACATCATGACTATGTCCCAACTTCCACACTTTTACCTCTGAAACCTCAGGAGCTAAATCTGTAGGGGTGGCTGTGGGAATTCCAGCATGCACAGTGTGGTTTGAAGTCCACAGACAAGGGAGCATGGCTTCCTTCCTTGGCCTGCTGCCCCACACACGGTGAGTGGAGCAGCCGAGCCAAAGTGGCAGCCGCAGTGTGGCAGCCCAGCTCTGCTGCCATAAATTACCCAGGGCCAGGAAGGAGCAGTGAGAGTCAGCGGTTTCAACTACCTAGTAGTTCATTTTTGTTCTTGTTTTTCAGTTAGCAATCTGTAAAATTTATTGCAAAATTAAGCTCCCTGCTCCAGAGTCAATAATATTCCTGGTGCCAGGTGGTGTAATAATTCACAAAAAGGTCAGGAGTTGGAGGGAATGAGACTGATTTAGGAAGTAGACTTCCAACCCCTATTTGCTGCTGCCTACTCCCTGCTGCTAAAGGTCAGGTAAGTAGAGGGCTAAGATTACAGCCTCATAATATCCTTGGAGGGCTAGAATTTCTATTGGGTTTGAAATTTAAAACAAAAACTGTTTCTTTTGCATGATGGATTCCTTTTATCCTTCCCACCTCTGTTTCCATTTTAGCATAAAAATAGAAACATTCGATTTCATATTTTGTTTCTGGCATCATAGGGAAGAGGTATTGTAGAACACTTGGCCTTGTGCAAGCTTCCTATAGTGCCTTCTAATACCCTAACATCAGTCTCTCTGAACTCGAAGAGTCACAGGAGAGCTCCCTATTGCAACGTTTTTACTTAGAGATGCAAATGCCCTCTTTTGCCCACATAATTTGATATCTTTAAATATTATATATTTAATATATTTATACATCTTTATATAATATCTTCATGTATAATACAATATCTTTATAAATTCTCTATCTCCTATTTTTTCTTTTTGCAAAATGATCACAATAAGTATAATTATTATTGTCCTATTATTATTTTTTTGTCCTGTTATTTCTTAAAGAGTCTAAATTATGTGTCTGATTATCTAAAAGAACCATGAAACAGCATTTTCATTCCAGCTGCAAGGCACAAGATGTTATCGTTAATTTGCTTTTCGTTAATTATCTTTATAAAGTTACTTTCTGAAAGACAACAATTAAAATGTTATGTTTTGTTATTCAGTCTCTTCTTTAAAATGTGTACAAAATCATCTTTGCAATCTGGGGTGCAAGTTTAGTGTTTTGGGGGAACATGTAACACTTCATTGGGAATTTTTCCTCAACAAGTTAAGTTTCTATACATTTCCCCCCCTTTTTTTTTAGCTAAAAATGGAATTTATTGGTTCATGTCATTGAAAAACCCAGAGGTAGATTTAATTCTATTTATCAGTCTGTCATCTGCAGGGTCGGCTTTCTTGTTCAATGTCCCCATTTGCTATTTTAGAAAATGTAGATGGAATTTCTTTCTTTCAAACCCTTGGTTCTTTATTGGAACTGGAGCTTTAGCCACTGCTCAGGGCTGGCTATAAGGCATAGATCAGAAGGAATTGCTTTGATGTTTTTCAAAGTCAAGAAAGAATTTTACACCTCTCTGAGTATCCCTTGACTGCAGGTAAAGAATGTACCTCTCTGGAGAGGTACCAATTAGAGCTAATTGTATATGACCTGATTGATCCATGGAGCACTTAGGGCTTCTAATTGGATTTGCTACTGTCTTCATAAAATGAAGATTTGGTTTAGTAGCAGATTGTGGATGAGAGGACCTGGCTGCATTCTCTATCTAACCACAACGACCTGTCACGACCTACAAGGGGCCATGTAAATCAACACTTGTCCCAGAATTCCTCCTCTAAAATCAGGGATGGTTTAGGAGAGCTGGTTCCCAGCATCTGGGAGAGAATGCCAGTTGCACAGCTCAAGAGCTGATACTTTTTCCCAGGTACTTGCCTGGTGGGTAGAGTGGGAGAGGTACAGAAACTCGACTGTTGTGAAACTTTTGTAACCTGACCTGGGGCTGGGCAACAGGAGCCTGGCTTCAAGCTCCATCAAGACCTTGAAACTCAGCCCAAACTGATTAAAACTTGTGAGTATGTGAGTCTTTTCAAGTGCACTAATTGTGGTATAATGTGGATAGAAACTGCGAAAAAGGGGTGTTTTGAAAGTCTCAAGCTTGGGGTGAATCTTACTTCTAATATGATTAAACATCTGTTCCATTGTGAGATTTGGGTCAAAATACAAGTGTGTGAGCAGTTGGAAAACAAATTAAATAGGTGTAGTTGAGCAGTCAATAAATTGGGTACTTACTCTGTAATGTTTATTCTGATGTAGTTAAAATTAAATGCCTCAAATGGATATCATCGTTTCAATTTTATCAATCAATATGTTTTAAAAAACTGAGTGCTTTTTCATTGATATGATACTTATTGCATATTTCAAATTGTTTCAAAAATAGGAATTGTCTATACTCAAGGAGAATACTTTCTCAAGTTTACTTTCTCTTCTAAATGTATGTAGTGAGCATTCTATGATCTTCCTTGGGAAACAAAATTAAAATGTCATGCTATCATCCCCGCCTGGCAAAATAGTACTTACAATTTCATTCTCAATTGCTTTCCTTAGCTCACACACAGAGATACACTTTATTCTTCCATCTACATAGCAAGTACCCTAGACATTCAGTGTCAGCGCCCACCTTCCAGAATCCATGTCACATAGTTTAGAGCAAAAGAGGTAAAGGAAGCATTTCCTCACCTAGCTATTCTTCCCAATTTGTATAACAACAAATTGTCTACAATATACTGAACATGAAGCAGAGGTTCAGGCAGCAGGATATAATGTTGTGGTGAGAGGTATGCACTTTAAAACTAGACTGCCCAAGCTCAAATTCCTGCTCTGCCACTCATTAGCTCTATGACCCAGGGCAAGTTATTTAAATTGTTTGAGCTCTGGTTGGCTCCTCTACAAAGTGGAATAATATTTCCACCTCTCTCAAGGGATGTGGATGAAACAAATCAATCTACATAAAGTCCTTAAAATAGTGCCTGTGTACTATTACATTTGCATACACAATATACGGGTTTCTCTTACAGTACCCTAAGTGTCTTAGGAGTCTCATATTTGTGAGTTCAAGTAGTCATGAAATACATTTTTTTTTCCAGTAATGCAAAGTTTACCTGATTCAAGTGATCCAGTTTGAGGTTGTTTGGTATCCACATGCCACCCTCCTCTGGAAATCAAGGATATTTTGCTTGTAGCGCAGAGCCCTTCTGCTTGTGAAGCACACGTGAAGCCCCGGAGTGTATATACCACTTTGGAGATTTTAAAATATTTTTCCCCTGCTTTTTCTTAGCCTTATGTAAATTTTATTCTTCTTATCACAAGGAGAATAAGCTGATGTGCTTGGTGGAATAGTTTTAGTTAGGGAATGAATGAAAATCCACTAGCTGTAGCTGGTCAGCCTCACTGATATATCTACTCACCCTTTATACAACCTTTTAAAATAGCGAAATGCTATTTTTCTAGTGTCCTTCTCATGAGAAAAGGTTTTTAAAGACCCTCTTGGAAGCTCATGTGAAAGCTCAGGGTGGTGAGGTTCACCTGGTGTGGGGATCTGTTTCAGGCTGTGGCATAAACCAACGTGTGCTGCTTTCTCTGCTCCTGTTTATGACCCTGACGGGGACTGAAGCAGTCTTTACCTAAACAAGGTAGAAAGGAGGAGAGGCGGACAAGGAGAGGGGAGCATTAGAATGGAAAAGAAATGAAAAGAAAAGAGAAAATCTAAGCCCTCAGATGTGAGAAACCCATATGCTCATTCAGATTCTATTTTCTAGTCTCTGCCTAAGACAGATGAACTTTGATTAAGGGGCCACTCTGTCAGGTATCGGGGTGAATAAATTCACAGGTTTCCATGTTATGGGACTTTTATTCTTTCACATAATGCAAAGTAGATGAATGATCTCCTGGACATTTTTAAATGTGTGAACTTTTGAATTTTGACTTAAAACATTCTTTTTCTTTTTGTGAGGATCGTGACTCCATTTGTTGCCTCCATTTTGAAGTGTGTCTTCTGTAAGTCTAGGTATAACCATTTCTATATTATTTTAATATCCTTTGGTACTCTCATTGATTTTTGGGATGGTAACACCAGGAATACTTAAAATATATTATTAAAGAATGCAGAATAAGAGTCTATTAATCCTTACTTTCTTTTTCTAGCTAGAAACTTCTCATCAAGGTGTCAGAATGTTACTAGGTGTGAGATAACCAGTTATTAATAATGATAGCTCAGGAAGAAACCATTTACATTAATAAAAATGTACAAAGGAGGTGTTTTCAAACAGTTTATAAGATCTTCTCCCAACAGCTGTCCTTTCCAAAAATTTCTATTCTTTCCATCTCACCCTGCCTATGGGTCATTCTTTCTTAAAAGGCAGAGCTAAATTCCTGATAGCCACTGACTTGTTAGACACTATGTCTTTTCACTGCTTGAATTTTGATTTCCAGAAAGCTACCCCAATTTAAAGAACCAAATAATCCTTGTGTGGAACACTTTTGCAGAAAGTTCTCTGGCTTTCTGTCTCAACACTCAGTAGGCCATTAGTGGACTGACTCTTTAATTTATCATTGAAATAAGGGCATTTTTGAGAGGGAAAGGAAGTGCTATTAATAATTATCCAGGACAACAAAAACGGATTATTTCACACAAATCAGAGATGAATTATTAAGAAGTAATTGGTCAACAAATAAAAACTTACTCAAAAGAAAGGGAGAAAATCAAACTAGGAATTATTTTCTTGCAATAATGTTTGAAAACTGTGCTGTGCACTCGGTATCTACTAACTCGTCATAGTAACTGCATTAGATAGGTATCATTATTCCTATTTGGTGGATGAGAAAACCAAGGCTGTGGGAAGTGCAGTCATTTGCCAAATGTTACAACATAATATATGTTGGGGATAGTATTGACTTTAGAGGTTAGAAATTGTGAAAGGAACTGTTTGAATGAATGAATGAAGGAAAGAATGAATAAAATGGTTAAAAAACACAGTACATCTCATTCATGAGATGAAGAGATTCCTGTGTGTATTACCATCTGAGTTTTCAGAAATCTGCCAATTTGACAAAATATTCTTAGCTAATTTATAGTTCCTCTACCTATTTTACTTTTACACCATCATAAAGATGATAGCAAGTTCCAGCAAGTAAGAAAGCTCAGGACCGTTGCTGTGGGTAATTTCTTCAAGTGGAAAAACATATATAGTTTCCCAGTCATATACTTGCCTAGCTGAAAAGCGTTCTTAAATTTTTATTCATTGATTTCACCTCTAATAATGTGTTTTACAGAAACAGAGCTGGGCCTTCATACGCTGTATGGACCAGTCATTGGACACAGGCTGCCCTGTGGAGGGGTTGAGACCTTCAGCTGGAGGCTTTCTTCAGCCCATTTTAACATGCTTTCCCATGTTAAATGGGGATTAATATAACCACCTTGTTTACTGCACATGGTTACTGTGGGAATCAGTGAATGCCACTGTATCTCAAAGCGCCTCAAAATACAAAACACGAAATGTGAGAGATCTTGTTGTCAGTCCAATAGCCCTGAATGAATTTGCCTTCCAGTTGGACTGTGTATGAAGGCCTGATTTTTAAGGGAGGTCTTTCAGTGACCTGTTGGATTTGGAAAGGTTCCCAACGGCAGGCAGTGTTGAACCCATTTCTTCTCTTTACATTCTGTGAACCACTATCCTTAGAAGGGTAAATATGGTGGTTGGTGACTATTCATCAAACAGTGGGTGTGGCCAACAGATTTTAAGATGGCCCCCAGTTATCCCCGCTCCTGGTTTTCATGCCCTTGTGTGACTCCCTGTCCTTGAGTGTACACAGGAACTGTGACTTGTTTATAACCAATAGAATATAGCAGAGCATGTGGTTTGTCACGTACATGATTATGTTACATTAGATGGTAAGTTTCAGCTTGTTAGCAGACCCTCCCCTTGGACTCTTCCTTGCTGGCTTGGTGAAGCAAGCAGTTTGTTTAGAGAAGGCCACACAACAAGGAACTGAGGACAGCCACTACCCAATAGCCAGCAAGAAACCGAGTCCCTGGGTCTGATAGCTCACAAGGAAGTGAGTTCTGACAGTCATGTGAGTTCAGAAGTGGATCCTTACCCAGATGAACCTCAGACAAGGATGCAGCCCTACCTGCCAGCTTGATGACCACATGCAAAGGACCCAGTTAAGCCATGGATTTCTGACCACCAGAAACTGAGATAATAATGATGTGTTGTTTTAAGCTGCTAAGTTTGTGATATGGTTATGCAGCAATAGATAACAAATACACTAGGTAGTAATAATACAATATACTTTCAAAGGCATATGTTGCTAAGTTATTTTCCCCAAATGGGTATTTTAGAAACTAAGCCAATTATACTTATCCAGTCTTGAGCTGTGCTCACACCACTGACCACCAGCATGAGAGAATCCATGCAGGGAGTTTGGGAGGAAAGAATTCCACCCACAGTACTTTAGATATA
The DNA here is from genome assembly GCF_022682495.2 of Desmodus rotundus. Taxonomy (NCBI): domain Eukaryota; kingdom Metazoa; phylum Chordata; class Mammalia; order Chiroptera; family Phyllostomidae; genus Desmodus; species Desmodus rotundus. The sequence goes on from NC_071392.1 coordinate 120,162,579, forward strand.
TAACTCTGAGAAAGTCACACAACCACTCTATATCTATCTATCTATCTATCTATCTATCTATCTATCTATCTATCATCTGTCATCTATCTATCATCTGTCATCTATCTATAGCTGCTTTGTATTTACAGTGAGATAATATTTACCTTACAGGATTTTGTGAGAACTAAATGAGATGATGGATGCAAAGTGCCTGATATAGTGGTCCTTGACAGATTCCAGTTTCTTCCATTTCTTTCAAAGGTTGACTGGAATTTAACTGAGCTGATACATGCTCTATAGACAAATGGTGGGGAAGATTGTTTATTCTTGAAACTGAGAGAAGCTAACTTCAGTAGAGGATAATATTGCCCTTTTTCATTGTGATTGGATAAACCAAGTTAGCTGGACATTGGCTAAATTGCTATTGTCCACTAAAGCCCGGTCTTGCTGGTAAAAGTGGTAAGTGGTTTGGACACGTAAGTCTAGGGGCTCTTCAGGTTTCTGAAAGGACTAAAGGATGCCAGGTTGGCTAGATAGAAAAACTTTTTAATTCATTTAAGAAATATTTTTAGCACCAATTATGTACTAGGTACTGTCTGTGGTGTTTAAATCCTAATTTTATCTGTATATCTGGATATGAAACTCCTTATTAAAGGTCAAAAGATTTAAATTTTCAGGGATAGGCTTTCATTAGCCCACAGTATCATGAGATAAAGTCAAGGTTGTTGAGGTGTTTATATGGAGTGGCAAACTATGCAGCAATAAAAGGAACAAACCAGTGAAACATGCGATAACCTGGATGAATCTCAACATCGTTATTCTGAGTAAAGAAGTCAGACAAAAGAGAGTACATATTGTATAATTTCATTCATACAAAATTCTACAAAGTGTACACTCTCCAATAGTGGTTACTTGTAAATGGTACTGGAAAGAGAAATGAAATGAACCAGGCTTGAAGAAATTTGGGGAAGTGATGGAATATTTGGTACCTTGATTAATTATGGTAACAGTTTCACAGATGTATAGCTATGTTAAAATTCATCAAATTGTATGTGTCAAATGTCAATAATAGCCCAATAAATTTGGAAAAATATTTCTAGACCATTTGAGGGATACATGAAATAAGGCATGGTTAGCTGATACATAATCTATATCAAATCTAACACCATTTTTGTAGTGGAATTTTAACAGAATTTAAGACAGAGAAGGGAAACAGTATCTCTTTTTTGACTGCAAATCATGTAAACTGCTAAAGGATTTGTTATAAAGAAAGTGTGGAAAGTCACTGAAAGACATGGAGCATTGTTGCTGGAGAACAGATTTTTCTTATGACCATGTAGATATTTCTCTTGATTAAAAAAAATGAAAGGTCCTATCATCAGAGTTTGGCTGGTGTCTGAATGAAAAAATACTCTCATGGTACTTTCATAGAATCTGTAGTAGTTGTAAACCAACTTTGTTGTTTTAAACTACCATGATTCATCTTGTGTATTTGTGAGAACAAAACAAAACACCTTTTTATGTGCCATTGAGGAAAGTCTTTCTCTGGACGTCATTTGGGTTTACAGTTGGGATTAAGTAGATATGTGAACATCTGAGTGGGCTAATAAACATAATAACATAGTAAAGGCAAAGAGTGGACATTAAAAATTTAAATACTTTTCATTCAAATGTTTTGGAATGTATTTATACATATTTCTACTTTTGCATTACTCGATTTTCTTTAGATTGAAGATGTATGCTATTTTATAGAAATCTTTTTTTCCAGAAGAGAAAAGAACCCATCTGTTGTCAATAATTGCCTTTAGAAAATAAATTTATTTAAATAGCTTAGAAATATTAATGTTCATTATCTATGCCATTCATTCCAAATGATTTATATATTTTCCCCCTCTTCTTTTCCTTTATGATTTCTATTTCTTTATCCTTCCCTTTATGTTATCAGAGAATATATCAGGATTTTATTCTAATTCAGTCAATTGATTTTCTGCAATATCTAACCTGTTCTTCACTGTTTCCAATGACTTTTGATTAGACAATTTGATTTCTCATATATAAGAACCCTCTATTATCTTCAGAGTGATACATTCTCATGACTACTGGTTCTGGTCTTATGTATATAAGAGATACAATCAGGTTACAAGTTTAAGACTTTTAAGATTTTCTTCCTTTCTTGTGCTATATTTTGTAAAGTGATACTTATTCTACTTTTTCAGGTTGATCATCTTCCTTCTAGCTTTGATTCATTTATCTTCAGTCTGTCCTATGAATATATCACAACTTATTTCTCCATTCTGCTATTGGTGGACCTTTGAGTTTCTTCTAGTTTGGGGCTATTACATTAATGTCATTATGGCTATTTTTAAAATGTGTATTCTGGTTTACAAAAACTAGCTGCTCTTGGTTATATAAAAGGGAATAGAATTTTGGGGTCATGTGTATGCACATCCTTAACTATACTAGATAATGCCCAATCATTTCCAAAGCAGCTGTATCACTTTACAGTTACCCAGTAATGCATGTCTTCAAGTTATCAGGCTCTGTAGCAGACAGGGTTGGTGCCCCACCCATACACTCTGGCACCATTTTCATGCATGACCAAAACAAGGGCTTGAACTGTAACTTTTTGCCTGAATGCTTTCTTTTGCTGCCAGAACCCTCTTAGCTCTTAGCAGTCTAGAAATGCCCAGGAGTTAACATTCTCCCCATCCACTCCTAGAAGCTTCCCTGAACAAATCACTAACCAAAATGATGTATAACAACTTCAGCTCCCTCTTCCTGCTAGTGGGATATCTCTGAGATGTATTTATCACCACCTGGTGTTTTTCAAAGAATAAAGCTCTTATTTGTTCTTGAGCAAGTGATATCTTGCTCAATAATAATACTTTCTTTTTTGGCTTTCTCCTCTTCCATATCTCACATATCCACTTCTGTATTAATAATTCCTAGGATCATCTTCCAAATAAACTATTTGCACTTGAATGATTTTCTGACCCTTTTTGACATTTATGAAATGAGCCTCCCCCTGTCTTCCCACACAGCCCTGGGACCTTACACTCACTCTGCATTGTCTTCCAGTAGGAATGTAAGCTCATTGAGAAAAGGGGCTTGATTTGTTTCCTTCACAGCTCTATCACTGATATCTAGCAAACTTTCTGTCACGGAGAAGGTAATCAGTGTTTTTAGAGGAATAATTATCTTCAACAGTGTCAGGAGGTTGAAGGAGCCATGATGAAAAATAAGGCAGAGAAAAGTAGGTGACAATTAGTATGAGGAGGTGCATCTTAGTGAATTGGAGTATCTTAGAGAATACCTCTGAGGAGGAATGTTTGACCTCGATGAAGTATAGGAACAAACCATACAGTCACCTCAGGGAAGAGCATTCCAGAGAATAGAAGGAGTGTGTTCAAAGGCTCTGAAATGGAAATAACTGATTCATTTGAGGATAAGATTATAGGCTTGTTTGGCTAGAGTGGAACAAGGTAAGAATGACAGAAAATGAGGCAGAAGACATAACCAGTGATAAAAAATTAATAAATGAATGAACAAATAAATGCCCAGTATAAATATCTGAGTGAATATATGTATGAGAAGCACCAAGGTACAGAGAAAAGACTTAGATCTTCTTATGAATAAATTTCTTAATTTGTAGTATGAGAATATTCATGTTTAACCTAGAGGGGTTGAGGATTAAACAAATTGTCTAGTCAGAATAGCCTTTCAATGAGAACTTAGTAGTAGTAGTAGTAGTAGTAGTAGTAGTAGTAGTAGTAGTAGTAGCAATAGTAGATGTAGTAGTAGTCATTCTAGTGCAGACTAGAGAACTCTAGTAGTTTGGTAGGAATAATTTTCTCAAGCAAAAGAAGGACCAAGGGCAGATACTGAAACACCTAATATTTGAGCTCAGCCAATTATGAAAATGTACTGGACAAAAGGAGAAATAGCATTCTAGAAGTTAAACTTTGCCTATTGTTGATGATCTGAATGTTGGCAGTGTAAGTGGATGTTACACTCACCTCCTCCCAGGACCAGACTTGAACTGCAACTAAAATATAGAACAATTACCTGAATAACCACTGAAGACTAGGTGAAGGCAGGTCTTATCACTAAGACTTTACAGAAGAAACCACATAGAGGCTGGTAGGAAGGGCAGAGATGCAAAAAGGGCTAGCCCTCACTCCCATGGGTAGCAGCTGAGATTCTGGAGGGATATCTCAACTGTGCAGTTTTCCCCTGAAGAGTGTGGGTATTCAACCCCACACCACACTCCCCAGCCTAGAGCACCAATAACGAACTATCAGAAATGGAAACTAAGAAAACAAGCCAATTACTATTACATCAAAAAATATACATAGGAATAAATTTAACTAAAAATGTAAAAGACTTCTACTGAGAAAATTATAAGACATTGAAGAAAAACATTGAAAAATATATAAATAATTGGAAGCATATACCGTGTTCATGGATAGGGAGAATTAACATCATTAAAGTGTTCATATTATTCAAAGCAATCTATAGATTCAACACAATTCCTGTCAAGATACATATGTCAAATAACTAGAAGTAATATTCTAAAATTTATATGGAACCATAAAGACCCTGAATTCCCGCAGCAAGTTTGAGAAAGAAGAACTAAGTTGGAGGAATCATGCTACCTGATATCAAACTATACTACAGGGCCATAGTAATCAAAACAACATAGGACTGTCATAAAAACACATATATATACATTAATGGAACAGAATAGAGCTATAGAAATAAATCCATACCTTTTTGGTCAATTTGTATTTGACAAAAGAGGAAAGAACATAAAATGGGGTAAAGATAGTCTATGTAACAAATGGTGTTGGGAAAATTGGACTGGTGTGTGCAAAAAAATGAAACTAGACCACCTTATTACACTATATACAAGTGTAAAATCAAAATATATTTAACACCTAAATATTAGACTTGAAACCATAAAAATCCTAGAAGAAAACATAGCCAGTAAAATCTTAGACATTCCTTGTGGCAATATTTTTTTTCTGATATATCTCCTCAGCAAGGGAAACAAAAGAAAAAAAAAAAAAAACAAGTGGGACTACATCAAACTAAAATTTTTGCACAGCAAAGGAAGCTATCAACAAAATGAAAAGACAACCCATTGAATGAGTATATATTCCCCAAAATTTTGTGAAGAACTTATAAAACTCAACACCAAAACAAACAAACAATCCAATTAAAAAAAGGATTTATCTCGTAGCAATATTTTTTTCTGATATATCTCCTTGGACAAGGGAATGAAACCAAAAAAATCCCATATATTTTTAAGATGATCTGCTAGTTCTGCATGCTTTCCTGCAGTTGAGTGCTCTTTGCTGGCTAGGCTTAAGTAGAAGAAAAACAGGGTGATGACTTGTGTATAAGTTAATACTTCAAAAGTGCTTATATCATAAAAACTATGGCATTTTGAAAACACCATTACTCTTGAAGTTTAAAAACCATGTATCATTATTTGTGGTTTACAGAATACAAATGAACATATCAGTGAATAAACTAGTTACACAGATGATGGAAGAGCCAATTATCCAAACATTGACTGATGAGATAATAGCAACAACAGGTAGCCATTACCACCCCAATGTCTGGAGGAACAAAGAGAGGGGGTGGTATTAGCAGAATGTAGGGACCCGATTCGTGGAGAAGCTAGAACCATGGTGGGCATGCCTGACAAGGGCTGGTCATGGAGAAGGTAGAGCCACAGCCACAGATATCACCTGAAGCAGGAAGAAATGAGCACAGGCAGGGAGAGACACCCTGGTTTCTCATGACACTCACCCTCCTTTCTTCCACCTGTAGCTCACATTGGCTGAACACAGAAGGAGGAGTGCTGATATGGAAGCCTAGGAAACAGCATACATAGAAGTCAGCCCCACCACAGTGCAGTCCAGAACAGAACAGAAAAGGAACAGAAAGAGAGCAAGGAATGGATCAGAAAACAAACCCGGGACGCATATACAAGCAATAAACAGCCCAAGTTCAAGGAACTGAGAGAAAGGGAACTTCTTTTGAGAATTCTCATGTGAATAACTTTCAGCCCTAAATTTTAAGTCACTATGCCACATCAGTCTGATTTTCGAGAGAGAATATGTTTCTAGTCTTCACCCTGATCCTGTCACTCATAGTCGAAGACAAGGATCAGCTCACACAAAATGTGGCAAATTGGTGCTTAACCTTATGGATTCTATTTCCTGGAAAGGGGTGGCTCAAATGTTGTGAATACCCCGCACTTTGACTGACTGCCAGATTTCGGTTAACTAATACCTACTTCAGGGTTTTAAAACCATATTCTTAGGTAAGATTGGCCTATTCTGGTTTATATTTGTCAGATTGGATATCAGTGTTATGCTAGCAATATGATATTTTCTAGTTTTGTACATTTTTGGATTAGAAGATGTAGTGTAGGACATACCTCTTCCTATAATTGTTTAATGAAAACTCAACAGTAAAATATCTAACCAGAACCCATTTTAGAAGCAACTTTAATAACTCTTCAATTTTACTCTTATCATTCGTCCTTCATTTGTTAAGGTTCTTACCTTCCCAAATTTTATTTATAGTACAAATATTTTCAAATTTTACACATTGCTACATGCATTCTCTTTTAATTAAAAAATATTCTGTTATATCTGTTTTTCATCTCTTCATTTTATTTCATTTCTTAAAAGTAATTTGAGTTAAAAATAAATAAATTTTATATTTTTCTACTCTAGTTCATTAAAATTTAAGCACTGATTTTTTTTTCCTGCCTAGTTATTTGTTCAACATTTTATTTTGTGATTCAAAAATTTGCCTGGACATGTTTATTTATCAGTTAGTTTCTCTTCACTAAATTTGATGAACTGTTTCAATGTGCTTGCTTTTCCCCCTTCCTAAATCTGCACATTTTTAATGCTTGTTATGATTACTTATGTTTTAATTTTTATCAATTTCCCTTTTGAGAATACACTTAAATCATTGGTTGGGTCCTTTTTCATTTATTTTTCATTTCTTTTTATTCTTGCCCTCCACACCGAGGAAAATTGCAGGTTTGAGTGACCAGCTGCCTCGGTTTCCCCCTGACAGACAGGTTCCTGAGAGAAGGGACTTGTAGTGCCGAAGCTGGGCAAGTCCTGGGCAAACTGAAACATCTGGACCATCTGGTTACCTGAACTGCATGTCACTGACTGAGTCTTTCCCAGCATCCTATTAGTACTCACTCCTTCCAACCCTCCATCATGGGTCCTAATTACCCTATTTTTTTTTTTAAAAATATTTTCCTACTGTCGTTCCTTACCTTGATGCTCTCCCTTTCCATCATATCCTATTATCAATGACTTCAGTCTGTTGAATTTTTTTGTCTTTTGCTCCCTTTTTAATAGCCTTTTCTTCCATCTTGTATAGATGCCACCAGTTTTAGGTGTTATTTTATGGTTTTTGTAGTAAGTAATTTTCAGGGATGGTATCTTTTGAAATTCTAGCCCATTATTCCTTTTCTCTGAGTCATGCAAACTTATTTTTAAAATTGGAAATGGTCAAATATCCAAATTTCTGTAATATCAACACACCTATTATGTAGTCATTTTTTAAGATCCTGTTTGTTTTTCTTTTTTCATTCTTGATGGGTGCAATTAATGTTTGCTTTCACCAAAGACAAGGAATGTGGATTTCTCTTGACTTTACCTTCTTCCTTTTTTGGGTGCTAGTCATCTCATCCAAAGGTAGAGAACAGACTTATATACACATGGTCTAGGCCACAGGTGGCAAACACAAGGCCTATGGGCTGAATCCCACCCTCCACCCTGTTTTATCTGGCCCAGCACCTTGTTTCTACCCAGTGGCAGCACCAAGCTCCTTGTCCCTAGTTAAGGCGTAGTTACATTTATACAGCCCAAAAATTACATTTGGCCCTTTGAAGACAACTGCAAGGCTGATGTGGCCCCTGGTGAAAATGAGTTTGACTCCTCTGGTAGGCCGAGCAAGTCTGCTTTCAGTCCCCATGGTCTAGGCCCTGCCATACTGCTTTGCCTTCTCCACGGCCATAAAAGAAATTGTAACTTCAGCATGTAGTCAGTCCTTGCAGTGTCTCTAATAACTTATTTGTATGAACTACCTTCTGCCTTCCTTTTTAGTTTGTTTTCCCTTGCTATCCACTCCTTTATGCCAACTTCTGCTTTATTGTTTTCTGAGAACCAGAAATAAATACAAAAAGATAAGAATTGTAGTAAACTTAGCCTACCGTCCTTGAGCACAACCAACCAGGTAATAACAACATTAACAACAGCAACATTTATTAGCACTTGCTATGTGTGAGGCATTGTGGTAAAAGCCTTAGGTAAGCTATCACCTATCCATTAAGTGGTGCAACTATCTTGTTAGTCAAGTTCATGTACCTCTAAAGTAGGGACAGAGAGTAAAGCAGGGTCAAATTTCTTCCTACTTTTTATCCAGTAAGTAGATGACATTCTTTCATCTAACCAACTCCATTAACATTCTATTTAGTGACAGTTCTTTCTATATTCTAGCACTATGTACTCATAAATTTTCATTATCCATGTTTTTGAGAGTTGTAATATTTTCAATTGTCTTTTTAAATATTTTGTTGAGAAATTTAAAAATTATTCTTTAGAATTTGTGATTGTATAACTTTTGGGTTGTGTTTTTGAAAAGGTCAAATTTAGGATGGATGCCAGGTGAATTTAACCATGATTCCATTTTTCACGAATCTCTTGGCTTTTCTCTCACCTATACTTATTTCTTATTCTTAACTTGTTTCTCTAATATTGGAAAAATTGTGTATTAAATTCTGAACATTAAGTCATGCAGAAAGAAAGGGTTGTTCTTTCAAATTCTTGAAAAAATGTCCTAAGCTGTGTTCTGCTTCTACAACTCCTGAATTACTTTTTGTTTCTGGGGTGCATGATGGAGCTTTACCCTGGATGGTAACTGCAGTCAGTCATTCCCAAACCTCTTGGGTGCTACTTATGCAAGGCAGGGGGAGGGCACTAGTCCCCAGGAAGACAAGGTCATAGTTAGAGATTCATTCAGATTCTCTCAAAATTAGGAAACACACCACAATGGCCAAGGCCGTGTTTCCTCTTTCTGAAACAGAATCTAGTGAGTGGTTTTTCTTGAAGACTTTTAGTGAAATGTTGCTGGGGTGCGGACATGTTGTTCTTTGATTTGGAAAACTCTTCCTTCTTTGACTGTAAGCATTTAATTCTTCTTTCTCTGGGAAGCCCTACCTCTTCAAGGGCCCTTTCTTGGTTTCACCAAGTCTTATAATGAAATAAATCACAGAGCTCTCATTTTTCCATATTTCTTATTTTTTACATTTAGGATATTTACTATACATCTCTTTGTACTGTTAATAGATGAACAATGTTCCCAACACTAAAGCTTTGCGTGACCATTTGGTGTGTATCTTTATCTTTCCTATTAGTGGATAGGAAGTGAGTCCGATAGATTCTTCCCCTCATCTCACACCCCCTTCTGTGTTGTGTACACAGCAAGTGCTAAATAAAACCCCACTAAATAAAAGAAATAAAAATAATTCCACTGGAATGGAAAATTTGCTCCAACACAATCACTACCTATACAAGAGTTTCCTATCTGCTCTCTCATCTCCATCCAAATTACATACTCAGCCTTATCTCTTTCCTCTAATTACACCCCCTCCTGACCTGTAAATGATGGGAATACCTCACTGACCTTTGCTGAACTGGTTTTAAGTTTCTCTCCTGTTTGAAAATCTAATGCCTTGAATGTTTTTTTTACTCTGTAGTTCTCGGAGGGCTGTGTCAAAATCTATATCCTTTGAGTTATAGTATTCCTAGCATGATATTAAGCTCAATTTGGTCCATAAAAATTGGTTTATGATTATATGGTTATTTATTATTTATATGGTGTGATTATATAGTGTGGCTCTGAACAAAGTCATATAAAGTGGAAGTACATAATATCAAGAATGCACCTTAAAAAAACTGCATTAATTTAAACCTTATGTAAAAGAACAGAAATACAGAGGGCACTAAAATAGGGGAATTTAAATGCACTTCAATATTTTGAAAGGAAAGACAAATTCTTTCACTTTTTATACACTGTGTAGGTGTACATCTATACTGTTATTGGAAGAAAACAAAAATTATATTCTGACATGAATGTTTTCCATGCTTAGAAAAAATTAGCTGACTCTTAAATCTCATTCCCGAAACTAGTCTTTCATTTCAAATTGGAAAGATCTATGTGTTTTTGTGAAAGTTTTAATGTACTTCCGAATAACACATTGCATTTTTTGAGATTGATTTAATCTTTTTTACTTTTACTCTGATAGCGACAAGACTACTGATTTGCAGCAGTCATCACCTTTCTGCCTGGCCCAACAGCCTCTCATAGATTATTCTGCTGTGTTCTAGGGAGATGGCCTATACTATGAATGGTTTTCACTGTCTCCCCTTCCATTTCCCTTAAGAGCAAAATGAAGTGAAACAAAATGAAATTAAATCGCATAAAGAAGTTGAGCTACAACTAAGTAAAAGCTTCTTATATTTGTCAGAATATTAAGATGAGTGAGCAACTCCAGTGGTTTAAGCAATGCAGAGGAGATGTTAGCGTTCTGCAATGAAGAGCGTTGAACTCTCTTAAATTCTGAAGTGCTAACAACGAAGTGTTAACCTAAACCAGAGGAAATTATTTAAATAGAAACTGAGTAACTCTTAACTCTGGCACCATCTCTAAATGATGGCTGGGAATTAATTAATGATTATTTTAAACTTCAGAATCTATCGATGTGGGTTTTTTAAAAAATCAACTTGTATCTGTAAAATCTGCATGAGAGTTAAACTGGGATGATTACCTAGTAAGACGGGTAGTTCGCACTCGAGTTAAACTGACATGCTGTCTGGTTACAAGGACAGTGTCAACACTCTGAACCTGGAAAGGTGATGCGTCAGGGCATGAAGTAAGTGATCATGGAAATGATACTTCTTGCAGATCTGCTTTTCTGACAAAACTAAAAAAAATATCAAGCTCAACTTAATTTCTTATACCTGCAGAAATGATATTAATTAGACAAAGTCCAGGGTGTAGTCCTTGTACAATGTGGCAGTTCCTTTCACTTTATTCCCAAACCACTAAGTGAATTCCCAAACTTGGTTTTTGAAAATGTTAATTTAAAATAATGAAGTATGCAAATCACTTAAAGTCTCTGATATGGATCAATAGGGTCCATATAGATTTAACAGTATAAGGAATATCTTTCCATAATTACCTATCATTCAGATGATTCCCTGGGGTGGTAATGGGGCTGTGTGTGTGGGGGTCCACAGACTATGGACCATTGTCTAAAGAATGCCCTTTATCAATTGGTGAGGTTGCTTTCTCAGGTTAATGAGTTGTAGTGGGATGAAAATAAACATAGTTTTGAGAGAGGAGAGGAAGTCTGTTATCAATGTATTAACTATGAACAAACCTCTATCTAGCATTTACTTGCTGTAAACACTGTGCTTTACCTGGAGTAGTCCTTACAGCCATGTGACTAAGGAACGGTAGATGCTCTGTATTGTGGAGAAGGAAACCAGGTCATAGATTGTCCAGGTCTACAGAACTCCTTCATGACAGAGATGAGATTCAAACCCAGCCTGCCCGACACCAGAGCCTTTTCCTAACATGTTGGTGTTCCAGTAACAGTCTCTTTATTTCCAAGAAATGGAATGTGCACTCACACAGAGGCAGAAAGCCCGGCTGGGTTTATTGGAAACGGAAATAGAGAGCTGAACAGCCATGAGGAGTCAATGTCTCTTTCATTATATCAGATATCTCTCGCCAGCTCTCTCTTCTTTCTTCTTTAGTTGGTTTTCTCTGCCTTCAAATTTCCACATGGTCCAGCATTAGCTAATAACCATATATGCTTTTTTAATTAAAATTCCAAGAACCATAACCACATTTGAATCAGCTCATCACTCATAAGTTTTGGATGGACAATGACTTGTCTTGTTAAGGTGTCCAATCTCGTTTGGTGAATGAGGAAGGTCAAGGGACACTAGAGTAGCCATAGACCAGGCTGAAGGTAGAGAAATTCCAGCCATACAGACATGCCCTTCTCCTCAGGCCATTGGCCATTGGCCTTCAGTCAATTCCTGATGCCTTGGTTCTCTGGAGCTTGGGGGTTGTCCTCATCAACTGTGTGAGAATCAAAGCCAAGGAAGGAGTTACCTAAGCCCCCAGTTCACTTTTCTGTGTATGATAGGGGCTCATTAAATGTTACACTGCCTGGAACTATAGTCACTTTTATGTAGTTAGTATTGGCAAGAGAGAAGTCGTGTTCCCATTATTTGGTTCTTTAAATTTGGGTGAGGGAGCTGGACTAGAAGGTGAGTGAGAAGTGGAAAAAATAGCTCTTAAATCTCTCAGTGAGAGGAATTTCTTGCTAAGTTCACACCTGTGGATTCCAGAGGATCCGAGTATTGCAATGAGATTTCTTCCCCTCTGACTCTGTCCTCTGCTTCTGTTTGGGTGGGTCTCTACTCAGGTTCATACTAAGGCAATACTCCCTCAGAGAGATCCTTCAGGGGGACTCTTCCTTTGTCTTTGTTCTTCTGAGGAGCCTTTTCCAATTACCAAGAATTCTCTGCTATTCTAGAACAACCATTGCATCAAAGGTGCAAGCTTAAAAGCTACTGTTCACCTCTGCCAGCGTCATGATGAAATTATTCCTATGTAGTTTAGATCCCCCCGAGTACAATGTTATTGTACATTATTAACCTCTATGTCCTCATTCTGGTGTATGGCCTTGCTGGCAGAAAAAGATGTGACATTATAGATCCTTAACATTCTTTATACATGGTTGAGGAAATTATGTGGTACCTCCATCACCACCTTTGGTTACCTTTCTTAACATGGCTTTAAAATTTGTTGGCTTGGCCTCTGAAGAATGAAGAGTTGAGAAAGTTTCACCTTGCCTACAATTGACTTTCTCATAGCACGGAGTTTAAAGCCAGATCCCTGTTTGTTGCTGAAGTCCCTTTGGCCAGCTCATGGACCAGTGGCAACACCAGTTTTCGTAAGGAAAGAAGCCAGTTTGGCTGCACACTGTCCCTCTGATTTCAAAGCAAAGCAGTATAAGGAGACAGCTTGGTAGTTGTTTTATTTTCTCTAGAGTGGACTTATGTTATCAATGGCAGAAAGCCATGAACCACGAAGATAAAATAATGCTAACCAGAGTGCTAAGTAAAGAAAACAAAGATGGCTCCACAATTAGTAACATTATATATGTTAGTGCTAAGTAACAACAGATGTTTCTACAGAGACTGAAGCATTCCTTGCAATCCATCAGAAACCAAAGACCTCTGATACCACAAGCCATTATGGTTATCTTGGGCTTGGAGGAATGACGATGGTCGAGTCCATTGGTTTGGCAAAGTGGGGTTGCAATTGAGGGTGTTCCAATCTACCTGTGTCATCCTTACCACGCTGCACACTTGTGCTGAGTTAACAGGGCGATGTGTGCTGTAAAATCTGGTTCTGTAAAGACATGCACTAGCCATGAGTCATTAGCAAGCATGCGGAGCTAATTGGCAAAATACTCATAAAAGATTTTGAAGGTGGGTTAATTACAATTCATTACACCGTAAACTGTCCCCAGGCTATTGTTAAAAAATGCAGGAGTTTCAGGGCCCATTATTTTATGATTCATTTTGCCATGTTGTGAAAAACAGACTCTAAATCAAACTACATTTATTATAGGTCAGACCACAAAATCTTTATTGGTTTTTCCAACATTCCACCCTCGTTATATGAATTCATATGGACTGCACATTTCTGTCAATTGGCAAGAAAGCATGAAATAAAATTTATGATATTTTCTTACCTTATCCTCAGTGCAGCCTTAAAAATCACAAGATCTAATTGCTTCCCCTATTTCTCCAAGTTCATAAGAAAAAAAAGTATTTCAAAATCAACTCTAAAGTTCTGATGATTAGAAACAACTAAAAGATAGTGAAGTCTGTCTTCTAAAGGAAGCATTTTAAAGAATAACCTAAGATGCATCATCCCTTTGAAATTTATTAAAAGTGTTCTTTCCTCCACCTAGAAAAAATGACTAGGATGTACTTTTCCTTTGGGGGTTAATTTGAAGTCCATTGGCTTCCTAAGTGTTAAGCTTGTTCTCCTTGTCCCTGTCTTTGAACGTATCTTTTTTTTTTTTAACAAATAAAAAAAAAGACATCATCTATTCTCAAAAAACTGTGATACAATTGCATGCCTCCCATTATTACCACAGATAGACTTGGTCAAAATCATCTAAGGTCTCGTAAGTACTCATTCTGTACCATTATATGTAATTGTTTGTTGCTTAATACTTTCAATTATGTCGATTTTCTCTATGTGACCCAAACCACCTTGACAGCGACAGCCCGGTATACTTATTACCAGGGACGAGCAAAGAACAAAATGCTAGGTTCACTTCCAGCCCTCAAGAGTTCAGCAGCTCATTTGAACCTTATCTGAACTATTAAAAGCTTTGACTCTGCAGAAGCCTATGTTTGAGGAAGGGGAGGAAATCTGTGGTGGAAGGGGGCTTGGGGGTGGAGTGCGGGGTTTTGTTGGAAATTGTGCAAGAATGAGTTTCCTCGTGAGCGATCTGGTACTTCCTGATTCTGGCTGGGCCAAAAATACCACAAAAGTCTTTCTTGAAACTTCCAAAATCTTTGGAAGGCCTTCCTCTAAGCAGTTTGCCACTTCTGCATGCCTGGGTTTTGGCCAGACCTGGAGACAGAAGTATGTGCAGGGGGAAACAGTTTAATAGAAAGTTACCTGGGTACTTGAGAATTGTCAAAAGAGGTTTACCTCTATTGTAATAAAACCTGAATGGTTTGGCCAGGGTCAATGATTTTAACCACTTCCACCCCTTACAGAAAGATGGACCTGGAAGGCAACATTAGAAATTACTAAGGCAACCCACTTATTTTATAGAGGAAGTCAGGATATCCAGAGGAGCCACGTGACTGGACCAGAGTGAAGTCTAGCAAGCTGGTGAAGGAGTACAAGGGAAGAAGGAGTGAGCCAAGCAGATTTCCAGAGGCTCGAGTCCTGCCTTTACTCTGCCACTAATTAGTGGTATGACCTTGGGCAAGTCATTTCACTTCTCTGACTCTCTATGGATCATTTCAACCACAAAATATAAGTTGAACATTTCTGTGGGACGAGAATTCTGAAAGGGGGTGATTTAGAAGCAAGACCCAGCTGGATGAGAAGAGTATCAAATAGAGAAGAGAAAGAACGGCACCCAGGCAAGACTGGTAAATGAGAAAATTTTTGAATGAAAAATAAGGAACCTGATGAGGTGTTTGTTTTACATTTGGTAACATGCAGATAATTATTTTTTTAAAAAGCCTAGAAAGGAAGTAAAGTTGTGTGATGTTTTTTGAAATAAACAAAACAATTTAAAGAGAGAGGCATGAAAGGAAGAAGTGCTTGAAAGAGGGAGATGCTAGGACAAATTAGTTTCTTAAACTATGCTTGGTGGGATTAAGGCAAAAAGTATAGAGTATCCTACTCAACCAGGATAATCCCAGTTTATTCTCAAGAGTGAGTTTTTCTTTAAAGAAAGTTTTCTGAGACTAAAAAGAAGCTTTCTGATTGCTGAGCTTGAGAGAAATTGAGAAAACTAATGTCATTTTTATGAGTTTGTTTACTGTGACTTTTAAAAGATAAAATTCCAGGATGGAATACCAGGAGTGGATGAAGTTTGGAAGTACATATCCTATATAAAATACAAATGGGATTTGCTCTGTGGCCATTCTTTTTTTTTTAATTGTTTATTCTATTGCAGTTGTCCCAATTTTTCCCCCTTTGCCCTCCTCTGCCCAGCCCACCTCCACTCCCACAGTCAATCCCCACACCATTGTTTATGTCCATGAGTCATTCATACATGTCCTCTGACTAGTCCCTTCTGATTGGGAAGTAATGTTGGCACTAGAAATCTCTACGCTGAGCTCTCCAAGAGTGGAGGGCCAGTCCTTCTATAGCAACTGACATTCCACTTTGGGTCATGGTCTCTTGACCAAGGTTGTTCAGTGTGTGAGGGGAAAAAACCAGGATCCACCTCCCCCCTCCCCCCCGCCCTGCAGTAATATTGGCCTCCAGAAGAATCTGATTACAGTGGAGGAATTGGGGAATGGCAACAGTAATCAGTAATTCAAAAGTATAAACAGTGAGAAGGAAGAATATCCAGGAAAACAGGAACAACTAATAAGCATAATGGCATGATAGAGAAACATGGATACTGATCAAGTCAAAATTGGTGGTCTTGCAGGGGGCAGTGTTGACACGGGGGCCTGATGGACAAACCTTCCGATGTTGATTTAGAAACTGCATAGTGGGAGCAAGAGAGAAGGGATCCCTGCCCATAGCACTACTGGTAGGAAGATGCTTCTCTTTGTTAGGCACAGAGATCATTTTTTAAAATTATTAAGTGACAAGATCATCTTGTTTTCTTTCCTTTTTACCCAAAGGACCTTCCCAGCTTCAGCTGCATGATTGCTTTCTCACTAAGCTCTTACTCTGAGGCCTGAAGGCTTTCGCCAGTACCTCAAGTACCTCAACTTGCTCCCTACTGGGATTGCCTCAGCTGAATAGAGCAGAGAGAGCTATCGATTTTAGAGCCAAGTGTAGAAAGCAGCTGGCTCCCAACTTGTTGTCCAAGGGAGCCAAGCAAAGCAGAGCTGACAATTGCCCTGGCCAGTGGGAATAAGAGCCAGGCACCTGCCCAATGCTGCATTGCATACTCGTCTGTGCCTGCCCCCGGGGCACCTGCTGTGAGATGGCAGTTCATCCCACCACCTCCTCTCTCCACAGAAAGCCAACTGCTGCCAGCATCCCCTAACTTCCTTCTCCAGAAAATGATTTAGCATTTTGATCCTTAAACAAGTTATGAGTTTCTCTGTCTCTGCCTCTGTCTCTGTCTGTCTCTGTCTCTCTCTCTCTCTCCCTTTCCTTCCCCCTCCTTCTCCTCTCCTCTCCAGGGGAAAAAAAATGTCCAAAAGGCAAAATGATAATGTCTTTATTTTATTTTCACATGAGGCTATTAAAGATAGCACACCTAGTCTTTGGGGAGGGGCAGGAGGCACGTGGTGCTGACTGTGTTTGTGAGGTGTTGTAAGGGAAGGGATTTGAGTGTGTACATTTATCTGTTATCTCCGTCTTGAGAAACTTGAAATCTGCATCTAAAAAGACTGGCCCTCTGTAAATTGTTAGTAAATACAATGTGGAAATGAAAGAATTTCATTTCTAAGTGTGCTGGGTTCAGGCTGACCCTGGGGAGAGGGCATTAAAATATGGACCTCAAAGCTCTGGGCATGAGTTGAAACAGATCCAGGATGAAAAGGCTTATCAGCAGGTCTGGTCCGCTCTGCCTCAGGAAAGACTGCCCACTGGATTGACCCTTTGGCTTGGGGCATAGGCAGTGGTTTGGGAATCAAAAGAACTAAGTTCAAGATCAGCTCTGTTGCTAACTCACGCAGGCCTTCAGCAAGCTTTTGCCTTTGCTGGGTTTCGGTACCCTCATTTGTAAAATGAGAGGATTAGACATCACCTCCAAAATGCTATGATTTTCATAAATCTGGCCACGCTTACATTGTGGAGCCAGCAGCCCTAACCTGAAACCTATGAACCAAGTAAGCTCATTTCAAGTTAGTTTCTTTTTTTCACACAGGAGACAAAAAGAATCCAGTGTTGCAAAGAGCCCAGGGAATCAGTCTTGTTTTCAGAGGAGAACCTTCAGATGACAGTGGCCTGCATGCTGGGCACATTCCTTCACCATAACCACAAAGAGCCTGCATATATTTGTTGTTGTTTTTAATTGCAAACTTTTCTAACAATCTGCCCTTTAGAAATGATTGCCCCTCTCTGAGGATCAGATCACCGCCCAGCCAGTTCTCAGAGTAAATTAACTGAAGAATGCTCAGGCTGGAATCTATGATTAGGATGCCTGGCTAAGTAAAGATGAACATGTACTTCCCCAGATGGGTCAGCTATGACCCCACATATCCACAAAAGGGTGGCAAATGACTCATGTTGCCTTGATAACCTCTCTAATGCTGGATTTACATCTGGATTTAGGGCTAAAAGTTGGAGGTAAATCTGAAGGAGCAGAAAGGGGATAGGGAGGGAATTGAGAGTCAAGGGAATTTCCATCTAAGCTTTTCAGAAGCAAGAATCCATTCTACCTTTGTCGATGGCTGTGGTTTGCTAGGATCAAGATCAAAGGAATCACCGTGGGCAGAGCCATGACAAATGCGAGGCGCAGTCTGGTGGAACCTAGCATTAGCCCCTCTCTTAGGCTGCCGTCTAGACTGGAAGTAGGTGCTTGTGCCAGACCCAGCTGAGTGTATAGTCAGTGTGCTCCTTCATGACAGGGCAAAAGCTCTTCTCTGTCCCCATAGCCAGGGCCAGCCCAATGGGGCACAACGTGGCTGTAGCTCCAACAGGAAGAGTAGCTTTTGTGGGAAAATGGGGGACGTAGAGTAAGCATGGAGCTAGGTGGTTGACAGAGATGCAGATGTTAGTAACATACAGCTGCCTTGAGTTGTGCATCTTTCCTCATTCCTCCCTGAGGGCTTTGGAGAGCTGCTTCAAAACTGCTAAAAAGTGGTCCATCTGTAGGCCCAAGACACTCACAGACATTTGAACTGGCATTCCCCAAGAACAGCCATTGATATTTCTTTATGATAGTCCACGTGATTTCACAGAGCTTCAGCTTGTTTCCTACATTAAGACAACCTAAGTACCTGATGAAGGAATATTCTGGATTCTGAATGGGCAGTGCCACTTCTACATTGTCTGCTGCATAGCACATCAACATTAACAACTGTTTAAACCCTATTTGCATGACGAGAACACCAGCATAGGAAACACACACACATACACCCACGATACCACTGACACCTTTCAAGTTTTTGTGCATGCATTATCTCATGTGGCGTTCATGTGGGCCTGGTGAGGTGGGCAGGGGATATCCTAAGGCACATTTTAAGAGTGGAGCTAAGAGAACTAGAAAAGTCGGGAATCAGGGGTTTGACTGTACTCCTGACAAATAGTTCAAGTGTCATTCAAGGCAAATTTCACTTTCCTTTTCTATGAACTGGTCCTTAAATAGGGAGTGCTGGGGTGGGGGCATTAGTATACTAACCTTCAGAATGGTTATGCCCATCGTGGTGTAGTCACCAGACAGAAAAATTTGCAGCCTTGAAAAATGACAGTTACAGATATAATGCAGAAAATGATCATGATATAATGCTCCATAAAATGTCAAACACAAGATTGGTTGCATATCTAGTTTACAGCTCTGGGAAACTATGTGTGGGGGAGGGAAAGGAAACAAGGCAAATTTTAGTTAAGATTACAATAGCATAATTCTTTATGTATTTTCATTTTCTATGATATGATCAATGGTATAATTTCTTACAGATTTAAATGTAAATTAACTTGTGATTGAAAAAGAGAGACACCTCACCAACAATCCCCAGCCCTACAAAGGGATTTGACACTTACTAAAAGTCTTGAGTAAGTTATCTGAGCTTCAATTTCCTTAACTATAAAAGGACTATAAATATCTTAACTTATTAAGTATGAAGTCCTTACTTTGTGCCAGACAATTATCCTGAGCATTTTCACTTGTACTAACACATTTAATCCTCATTATACCCAGAGAAGTGGGTCTTATTAATACCTGCACTTTACAGGTCAGGAAACTGAGCAAAGAGGGGTTAAATTAGGTCAGCCAGCCATTAGTGGAGAATCTCTAAGAAAATCAGGACAGAATAATTCCGATGCCTGTGGAGTGACCACTGAGCCATATGACTTCAAGGGATGGTTACAAAATTGAATCTTATTTCTTGGGAAATCTCTGTTGCAGAGTTCGCACATTACAGACACTAAATAGATGTGGTTCTTCCTTAGATTCATTCATTTCTAAGGCTCATAAGTACACATGTTAAGTTAAAAAGTGATGACTGAAAACTGAGTGCTGAGAAGATCAGTGTAAATTCATCATTTGGTTGCTAACTTCATTGGGGTCCGTAAATGGGGATTAGTAATGACAAAGAGGTACTTCTGGGAACTGCATGGCTAAATTTAGAAGTGCTCGTTTTTATTTAAAGCAAAGTCATCATGAACATGTTTTGATATTTTCTAATGTTTCCACTTTTTTTTCCACAACCATTTGGGACTTAAAGCAAACCTGAGCTCACTGTGCCCAGAAAATATTTTTCTATCTTTTACCCCCCCAATAATCCCTCCTACTAGGACTGTGTGTGGTAGGGGACATGGAGGTAGCATTATACCTAGAAAATGGAATCCACATAGTTCTGATTCTTTTCCTTGCAAAACATTGTTCTCTATGAGCTGTTTTGTATGTTGGTGCCCATACCATCTTGAGAGCTCTTTTACATGGGTTTTATAGGCCAATTCAATGACTTAGGTACTTCATTCTTGGAAGCTACCTGTTACCAAGCTAACTTTTAACACCAAAGGTATGAGTTCAAATGAAATCTCTAAACTCAATTAGGAATGAGTTTCAGCTACTCTTGTTTCCTTGTATGGACACTCCTATAGCAAGATAAGCAGGCACCATCTTCCACTAAATTAGGAGTCTTAATATTTAAGTTTTGTATGAGGGTCATTTCCAAATGGCCATGTGAATTTGGGCAAGTTGTTGAACTTCTGTGGATCTCTTATCCCTGTGGAAATCAAGTGAACTCTATGGATTAAACTTCCTCCCTTAGAAAAGCCTAAGGTTAAGTCAAATTATTCTTATGAAAATAAAAATATTGGTTTCTGTGAGCTGTTTGATGCCTATTTAAAAACAGTCTAATGTTGTACATCTCTCATTTAAAAGGAAGCCAGAAACTCAACAGCAAAATGGGAGGTGGGCTGGTTGTTCAATAGGGTGTCTCCCATGATACAAGTCCTTATTTCATAATTCTTGCTTCTGGTACAACCCTCCATTCTCTTTGACAGGTTTCAAACTAGAGAACAAGAGTTTAGGTTCTCAACTATATGATAAACATGTGTTGGAAAACCTTATGAATGGAGTCCTAGCTTCTTGGTGGGAAGGAGGAAACCTCCATAAAGAGTCAGAAGTGGAAACCATACCTGGTATAGGTCTTGTTAACTTGACATTGTCCTATTAGGTTCCCTAATTATTGGAAAAGTCTTCTTCCTCCAAACTCCAGTTTCCCTTCCTTCACATTGAACCTCCCATGTGTTTTACGACTCATCCAGTTCATTTTCTATCTAAATGATTAAAGCTAGGTTTGGCACCGTCCCAGAACCAGCCTGCTAAGTGTTCATTTATTCCCCGTAATTTAAGGCTTCCTCTGCCAGGAGTAATAATCATCCTCCCTCAGACCACTCTGGCTGCAGAACCTTGATGCCAGCCTGGGGCAAGGGAAGGAAGGGAAGGAAAGGTAGAGGAGAATATAATTGCTCATAGATTTTAAAAATATTTTACTGTGGAGAATTCTAACACTTGGAAAAGGTGCACTGACTTTCAGACCACTCTTTAGGGATGGTAATGCTTGAAAAGAAAAGGAGGATGTGTGGTTTTGAAGTATCTCTGCTTTAGAGAAAAGTTAAAAAAAAAACCCTAATAAAAACCAAGAGCAACTTGAACAGACCTAGACAAAACAGTGTATCAGGAAAGAGGATGAAGGAGCTATCCTCTCTCATTCTACATTCTTTCTTTCCTCCTTCTTATTATCAATCTTCATTGAATAAATGAATAGGTGGATAAATACTCAGTGATTGAGTACATTTGTGAATGAATAAATGAATGAATGAATCATAGATCAGTGGCTCTTAAATCTGACTCATCTTGAGAATCAACTGCAAGCCCTTTTTTATAATACAAATGCAGGGAATATCCTTCAGAAATTCTGATTCATCAGGTCACAGATGGAGCCAGGGATCTGTGTTTTTTAACTGCTTCCCAAATGATTCCAATAGTCACCCAGGTTTGGTAACCCAAGGCCTAAAGCATAGCTATAATCTAGATTTGATTCCTTTTCATTTTTATTCTGATTGAGGGCCCCACAATGATTGGCCCCATACTGAATTTAGTTGCATGTTAATTAATCAGTTGTTATTTCCTCCTTGATCAAACCAGCTTATTATCCTGCCTCCCATCCTCTTATGTTGCCAACAAAACTCAGTGACTGATATTTTGCAAGAATTTATCTTAGAAGGTTTTATATTTAAAAAAATCACGTTTCCCATCCTGTTCTATCTCAACATTTTGGAATTGCCCATTATCAAACAATCCAAGAGTCCTGGCTTGGTTTATTTGTTTATTTTTGGTAGAAATGAAGATGCTTTTGAAATCCAGGGATTTTGGAAATACCTGAACTCTCTCTCTGTCTGTTTAATCAGTTATTCAATAAATCTGTTTTAAGCATCTCTAGTTTGTTAGGAACACTGGGGATACAAAGATGAAAGATATCTTCCCTTTCCTCATGGAATTTATAGACTAGTGGGCAAGTTGGGTAAGAATGTGATTATTCTACAAGCCATATATGGTAAAAGTAGATATAGGTAAGAAAGTTGGGATGTATTGTGGGTCAGAGGGATGATAAGTCTTGATGAAGAAAACAAAGACCAAGATTTAGGGGATGAAGGAGGGCTAAAACACTGTGTCTACAGCCATTGAGGTGACATCCTTAAAACCGTGGAGAGCTAAAAGGAGTGCTGTGTGTGTTGGAGAGGTTACTGGTGGGAGATGACATTGGAGATGCAGACAGAGGCCATATCATGACATACCTTGGATGTCTCCCTAAAATGTTGGATTTTACACTGAAGCAATGGTAATCCCATAATGGACTTGAGCACGGGATGGATACAAAGAAATACAGTGGTACTTTGGTACTCATCATTAATTCATTCTGGAACTCGTGATGGTGCCAAAACTGATGAGTACTGAATGATGAAGCATTTTCTTTTGCAGGGTGGCGTTGCGACTCATACACATTCTAGTGAGTGTGACGAGTCCTGAGCAAAAAATGCTGAGTGCTGAAACATTTTTTTTCTCATGAAAATGCAATGAGTACAGGGTTGGATGAGTTCTGTAGCTGACAGGTACTGAGGTATGACTGTATATGAAGAAATGCTCTGTCATTATTGTGGGGGGTTTGCCTGGCCTAAAAGTTGCCAGATTGGAGGCTTCAAGACCATGGAAGAAGTAATAAGGCCCTGAAGAAGTCACTGCCAGAAAGAGAGAGGACAGAGGAGAAAACGAATTGGTAGAAATAATTGATAAACCGTAGTAATACAGGGGCATGTGTGGCAGGAGTAGCAGTAACAAAGTAGAGGGTCATTAGAATATTCTTAAAACCTCGACCACCTAGAGAATGGTAGTATAATTTATGGAAACAATTGTTTGGCTGACTTTTATTCATTTTCCTATGGTATCCAAGGAAAATACTGACAGCATCACAATGTAAGGACCCAAATCCAAGCACTTGAGCAAGTGGCTTTTTTTTTTTTTTTTTGAGTTCTTATCAAGGCTGAAAAATCTTCTAAGCACACTTGAAAGAAACAGCAGGGCCACGACTACTTTGAACTTACTGCACATGATTCCTTTCATATAAGATGTGCTTGACAAACATTAATTAAGTCTCCCAGCACCCCTTTGAAGTAATGTAGGAAATATGTACAGGTGGGTAAACTGAGGCCCCAGGAACTGGAAGGAGAGCCTGAGGACATACTAGGGCAGGTGCAGCATTTGAAAAGACCCTCATATGAGGCCCCTGTTTCTCTGATGAGGACAGATGTGGGCGACTGTGTTTAAGCAAAGGTCTTCCAGCAAGTTCTCTAAACCAGGCAGGATGAGGCAGGCTGATTATTTACTCCAGTGGCCACACACTCTGACCTCAGACCTGGCAGCCTTGAGTTTTATAAAGCACCTTGTCTACTCATAATCCAGACCCACCATCTCCTTCCTGAAATCTACAGCTGTGTTGTATCCCTTCTGATGCCTATGTCCTTGCAACTGGATGATGATTTGAGGGTGAGAAGGTGAGGGTGCTTGATTTCATGGCCAAAAGAAGTAATCTGAGTCTTTTTTGTACCTGAGTTTCTGCTTTTTAGCTTTTCTGTTTTTTTCAGATTGGCCCTTTGGTTTAGTGTGCAGGATGTTTATTACAGAGTAGAAGTGGGTACATGGAAGAGTTGAGCTGTGACTACCCCCATCAGCAGCTTTGGCAAAACTTATGGATGGCTCTGAGGCTAAAATGTTCCTTCTGCATTGGTCCAAGTTAGTTATGATGGCTGGGCCTTTGTGCTTCCACACTGATCAGTCATTGGACATGGCCGAGGCTGTAGCTGAGCCAACCCCTGAACTGGCTGATTGTGGAAGGCTGTGCACAGTACACATTAAAACCTTATCTTCAACAGAGAACAAAGGGATGTTTGCCAGGGGTACCGTGGGATGGGGTGTGTTGGGGGATGAGTAAAAAGGATGAAGGCGAAAATAGTCGGTAATATTGTGATAAAGTTGACAGATGAGTGTTAGAATTAGTGAAGTGATCACATTGTAAGGTATAAAAATGTTAGATAACTATATTGTACACCTGATACTAATATAACTAATATAACATTGGATACCAACTAAAATAGAAAAAATAAGAAAAGGAAAAAGGAAATAAAAACCTCATCTTCTACCTGCTAAACTAGATGCATCCAGAAAGATGGGCCTTGATCAGTTGCATCTGCTGCCTAACTATTGATTCATTCTATCCAATTTGTTATTCTGTCTATTCAATATCTATCTGTCTGTCTACCTATCCATCCATCCATCCATCCATCCATCTATTTACCTTCCTATCACACCTATAGCACGTAGATGCTGGGAATGATATTAAGTTCTTTTGTTCTATCATGATAAAAGATTAAGTCCTTGTGCTCAGGAAGCTCTCAGTCTAGTGAGTGAAACACAAAATAAACAGAAACAAAATCAGCTCAGAAATAGCCAAATGCGTCAGAGAGGAAATGCAGAAAGTAAACACACATACACACTGCTGAAGAGAAAGAGATGGGAAGGACCGTCACTGTCTTCAATGACATAAAAGGTCTTCTTCATAATAATCCAACAAGACATGCAGATCACCGGCAGTTTAAGAGGTTACAAGGAAACAGGTTCGAAACTTATGGTAAGCAATTGAAAAGTATTTTTATTCTGCAATTGGCCTTCTTTGCTTCAAAGGGAACAAATTAAAAACAATTACTCAGAGAAAAGAACATATTTTAAAAACTGAAGATTTCAAGTTAGTGGGAGTGTGAACGATGAGATTTCTGTGTAACACAGTGGTGATATCAAGTGTGAATATTTTTGCCCTTCTTCACTGACTCTCTTTATTTCTGATATATCCTTCTGAATCTACTGTCTTTTTTTCTTATTAGAAGTTTTAATTTTTTTTCCAGAAGCATTTCTCAAAGAAATAATAGGTTACAAACATATTCAGTTGCCTTAATAAATGTAATGGCCCCTTGGAAAATCCTGTTCCAGTTAAAATTTCTGAGGCATCTATTCAGAGATGAGAGTCTTCTAGACATTTTATTCATTGGTTTGGTTAACCATTGGTTTTCCATTTTATTTACTACATTTTCCTTTTTCTCTATGATTTAGCTCTCTGAAACATTTGGGCGGTTTGCATGAAAGAGGCTATATCATAAATGCTTTTAGAGTCTATATGATTTATACATACAGCACTCATGATTCATGTCTCAAATGGCCATGTTGGTAGTTTTTTTTATTAAATTCTTGATTTATGTGAAATAGATAAATACACGGATCTTTCAGAACAAGGGTGTCTGTGTCTGGGGGTAGAGCAGGGAAGGATGGGAGGGATTTGTATGCATGAATAACTCCCTATTGGTCCTGATGGGATTTGCACAAGGAAGACTCCTGTATTCCACGACACAGTCTTTCTTCATTCTAGCATGTGGTTAGGTATATGTTATTGATATCATAACTTTAATTTCCGAGCCATGTTAAATCGATACACATTTTAGATGAACCCCTTAAGGAATAAAACATAAAAGAATATGCCGTTTTTCTTCTCTCTTTCCCCATGTTGTATTTGGCAAATTACCTCAACATTCTAAAATGTCTTATCTACCTCTGATTTTAATCTTCTTGAGGGCTATACATTGGCTTTACTCTGTGTTATGTACAACCCCTTATGTTTAACCAGTATTTACCATCTAATAATAGCAGAAAATGAAACCAAGAATGTTTCTTAACAATAGGAGCATTTCATAAAAGACGATACTTAAATAAGGTTTTCCTGTAATAGCAATAAAACATTTTCAAGCTGACTCTCAGCTGAAGAAAGGAACTTTTACCCTTCTCAACACTGGAGTTGTGTGAGAAAGTGTACATATGCATGTTTCAAATAACCAAACCAATAAGCCCTATTTCTCTCCTTATTATAATCAAGGGAACAACCATTCTAATAAAATTGTGTTCAACAGTTCCTCTATAAACTCCCTCCCTCATCCAAGCTCCACCTGGTATAATATAAAATGTAATATACTTTGGAGGCATTTTTAATAAAATTCTTTCAGATGACTCTATGTGGCAACACAATTCATTTATAGTTTCCTATTAGTTTACCTTTATAGAAGTTTTAGTCTTTTCCTATCTCATGGGGTAAAAAAGTCACTATTTTTTTCATAACTAGTATATATTTCTGTTGACTTAATCTCTCCATTTCTTAGTGTTTCACATATAAGAACAAGGTTGGGGCAGGGGAGAAAAAAGTTTCCTCATTTTCCATGATATTATGATTAATATTTTATGAGAATCTTACCTTGCCCTAGGAGACATGATATTTTTATTATAAGGCCCTATATTAATTTGATTATTTATGAAGTTATAGAAAGGGGAGGGAGGAGCAAATTCATGGTTTATTCTTATCAAAATAATTGCATGCTTATTCTGTGTTATCCTCAGGGTCAAAATAATGTTATTCATTCCAAATGACTACTTATGTGGGTAAGATGATTCAGGGATGACGAGAATTTTGAATGACTTTATGTCATGAAAGACTTGTTTGAAGCATGATGTGAGCATGGGAGAAGAGAGTATCTAAATTAAGAAGCATCACTTTCAGCAATTGGCCAAAACCCAACTGCAAACAGTTTCAGGTTCACCTTCTTCTGTTCTTTGTCCAAGAGAGGGGAAAATAAGATCCATAGGTAGGCTCATTGCTTCTTAGACTCACCACCCTTTTCTCTGCTTTCAGCACCATCCCTAACACAGAGTTAGTGGGGGTGGACTTGAACAGAGGTGTCATTGGATCTGTTTGACTCATGACCATGCTTCACTTCTTACCTTTATATTCTGCTTCTTGGGCTTGTGGACTCTTGTAGGTGATAGCCAGTAGAGTGGAAAGCTGAGGAGCCTCTTGGCGCATATTAAATAATCCCCCCAAAGCTAAGGGCACACTACATACCTCCACAGGACTGGCTATATAGTTTGTAGGGTCCAGTGCAAAATATAATAGCAGGGCCTTTTGCTAAAGATTATTAGGATTTAAAGATGGTGACAGTAGAGCATGAAACCCGGCATGGGGAGGACCTTATACGTTTGCACAGGTTGCAACACTCATGAAGTTGTCTCTGCCTTCAGATACCTCTAGATATGAGAATGAAAGTAAAGCTAAAAATAGAAATTTTGACTAAACATCTTTTTCAGGAGAATTTAGACAACAACTGGGCTGCTGTCCTCCTCCCTCCCTAGCAGATGGCTAAAGTTGAGTATTCTGGGTTATGGTCTTTGATATCCTGCTGATTTGCTGCATGTAATTGAATCAGTAAATTTTTTCTCTAGGTTCCATGTTTCTCATTTCCAAAATGATAGTTGAAAGTAGATTTCCAAGATAACCTAAAAACTAAGTTTAATATTCATAAAAACCATTCAAAACCATGATAGAAATTTTCAAAAGCAGTTATTGTAGAGTTTGAGGTAGCCTCTTGGAAAATATTGAGTAAGAAGAGGTTCTTGGAATAACTGATTATTAATATTTTTTCTCTAGTGATGGTTACAATTTCCCTCAAAAAATAGAAGTGTATTGAAATACAGTATGGCAGTTTGAAACATTCTGAAATGAAGTGGGGAGGATCTGTGATGAATGCATACTCTGTCTCCTATCAGCTGTGTGATCTTGGGCAAGCAACTTACCTCACTGGATTTCCTGTAAAATGTGGTCAGTAATAGTACTTACACCAGAGGGTTGTTGATGGTCTCGATAAGGTAACATGTGACTGGTACTTCTCAGGATGTCTGGCACGTAGTAAGCATTCAATAAATGCATTGGATGTGGATGATGAAGAATATATTGGCGGTGGTGATGATGAAAGCCATAGTTGTTAAAAAGGTGAGAGTTGAATTCAAACCAATCTGTACTAGAATCTTCACACCACCAGTACCTGTGAGAACTTGGGCAAGTAACTTAACCTGTTAGTGCCAATAACTCAGTGACAACATAACTGTCATTGATTCTAGCTCATGTGATCAGGAGTCAGATGATCTACACAAGCTCAGATACTGTGCATCAAATTGAAGATCTATCTGGCCTGGGTTACTTTCTGTCAGTCGGGCTCAAGTCTGCATTCTGTGTTTGTTAAACCCCTTGGATTAGCATATATTTTATGGAAGTGGTGGAAACATAAGAGAAAAAGCTCCCTGTGCAAGCCCCTTTCAAGACTTTTGTCATTTAGGGCTATGACCATCCCATTGACCGAAGCAAATCACACGGCTGAGCCTAAAGATAATGATCCAAAACATACTCCACTCCTCTAGTGGGATGAACTCATATAGCCATGAGTGTCGATGCAGAGGGAAAAAAATCTGAGGCCAATAATTCAGTTTCCTTATATGTAATATGGGGTTGATAAAATGACCTCACTCATAGACTTGTTTTGAGGATTAAATGAGATAATCCTTGTAAAGCATTTAACACTTAATTAGCACTTAATAAAGGTTAGCTGTGTTTGTAACGATGACTCCAATCACTCTATGACCCAAATCTAATGAAAGATTTTAGATGAGAGAGGCAGGTGCGGGCAGAGGTAGTTGGAAAAGATGTAGTGGTGCCCTTTTAGCTAGACCATAGAAGATGGGCAGAATGTGCAAGAAAAGGAGAGCTGGGGTTAGGGGGGTGTTCCTGGAGGGGGAAGAACAAAAGCAAAAACCCTAAAGGCAAAATAATGTGGATTTACAATGTAGATTATGTTTAAAGTTTTAGGTGAATTAACCACACTTCATTTCCATTGCTTTTCTTTTAAAATCCTTGAGGTGAATTGTCATTCCCAATCCTGCTGTTTGTTTGGAAAGAGAACAGAGCGTGTATATATAATAAACCAGCTGTGAACCTGTGTTCTCTGCTTGGAACTTCCTTGAGCATTTCCCTTCCCTGGGCAGGTGCTGCTTCCCATGGGTCTGCCTCTATCCTGAATGGAAGGCTTGTCCAGAGGAATCCAGGCTGCCAGAAACTGTGAGATACTCCTCGAGGGCTCAGTGTCACATTGTAGCCTTTGAGTAAGACTCTTGCTTATGTGCAAGGTCCGAGGAGCATCAAGTCTGTGAATTCTGTTGTTCTCCCTGTGCAGTGGGGATTTGAGGCAGGAGACCCTGTGAGCAGTTAATATTGCAATCTCTTCTATTCAAGCTTCCTGCATGTGCCATGCCCAGTCCTCCCAGTCCCTCCACCCTGCTGCTTGATTGATCCATGGTGTACTGATGAACTAACAGGGGCAGAGAGTCTTCTGCTATCTTAGCCTAAGTTGTCCAGGCCTGTTAGCATCCCCCTGAATAGCCGCAGCCTGAAGAAAGATAAGGAGGGGATTTCCTCCCCTCCTAGCAACATATGTGCACTCTGTGGGTGCTCTTTTGAAGACAAATCTTTAGAAAAGTCATACACAGAATAGAGTTAAGCACAGAGCTGGAGCTTGAAATTTTTCCAGATGTGACATCGTCCTCACTTCTCTCTTCTTACCTCACCCCACTCTACCCTAAAATGCATGGCTTTTAATGCTAGCCTGGCAAATCAATTTTGAGAAATCGCTGTGCAAGAAGCCATTTTACCCAGTTATCCCAGTTGATGTTGGTGCTCTCCAAAGTCATGTTCTCACACTCTTTAAGAGATACAGACTACAGGGGATGGTCGTGGCACCTAGCAGATGCTTCACAAATATTTGACGTAGAGGGTAACGGGATGTGCTGCTTAGATTCCCGGTCCAGGATTCAGGTACTCATTCGCCTAGTTGCTGGGACTGTTGCTAGCTAACATCTCTCAGCTGCATATCTCATTTTTTTACCTTTAGCAGGCGAGAGGCCTCACACCCAAAGTCATGTAATCTTTCTGGGGGAAGACCACATCGTTGACTGGTGGATGTCAGCATATAGCAGGTAGCTCCTTTGCCTACAAAAGGGGACAACTCAGAGGAGCTGCTTCAGTTTCAGAGCTGTCCTTGGGTGGCACTGACTGGGGCTTTGGTACAATTTGTCCCTCTGTTCAGTCTTGTTTCTGTCACTCCCTCACATGTGTTAATACTGAGAACACTCTGCAATAACTCCTTTACACAGATCTCTATCTTAGAGTGGATTTCCTTGGAAATCTGACCCATGACATCCGCTATGTGCCACACATGGTTCTTGGCGCTTTTCACATCTTGGCTCACCTAATTTCCACAACCAACATTCTTAGCAGTTGAGGAAACCAAGGTTGCATGGGCTAAGTAAATTGCTCAAGATTCCTCTCTTGGTAAGTGGCAAAAAAGGTCTAACTTTCTCCAAATTCCATAATCTGTAGGCTGCCTCATAGTTAAGAAGAGCACAGGCCACTTCCAGTACATCAAACATGTGGAACGTTTGTTGAAGGAGTGGATACATGAATGAGAGGTTACAGCAAGGAGGGTGGTCAGATGTGCTTCGTGAAATGATCTCTCCGTGGGAGTGTCAGGGGTGAGTGCCAGGGAGTCCGCACCAGGACTCACGTCTGGGTATGTCTGATGTGCAAATAGGACCGCAGCCATGGGTGACATCAGAGCCCCATGAGGGAAGTACACACTTCTATTCATCAGGGTGAGGGTGGGAGGGGGAAGAGATAGCACACTCACATGGAGGTATGGGAAGGGACTATTTACAAAAGTGTGGGAAGATTTAAAAGGTGGTGATGCTCCTTGAATCTAGCAGTGGCAGGGAACCATTGCCACCAATAAGACTGAAGGGGCCAGGTGGAAGGGCGGCTGCTGGGAAAAGGAGCTGGAGTGCTGCAATAGAGCTGACTGGCAGGAACCTTCACTAGAAGACCATGTTCAAGCCACAGACTGACAGAAGAGAGGTACAGGAAAGAAATACTGCAATTGTTTTCCTCTCCTATTTTTCCATGTTCCATTGGCCAAGGAGTGCAAGCCAGACGGTAAGGGAGACAATTTCTGCAGCCCATACTGCTAACCTGTTGGGGCACAATGCAGGGTGGGCTGGGGAAAGGTGGGACAGGTGGAAAATTCAGGCAAAGCACAAAATGGGAGATCTGGCTTCTGGAGACACTGAGACAAGGGCACCAAGCAACACTTATTCAATGATAAGATGCCAGAACACAATTCAGAATTGGGGAGGAGGTATCCTTTCCACTACGAATAAGGATGTGGCCTTGAAGTGGATGACAGAGACAGCAGCCTGGCCGTGGCCCCGACAGCTGGCAAGTTGGGAAGCACTGGGCAGCACTGCCCTTGGCATGAATATAAGCATTAGCAGAAGCCACAAGTCATACCCCTCAAGTGGCTTCTCAAGTCATGTTTATCGACAAGAAGTGACCAGGAGGGAAGAAAAGGTGAGGACTACTTCTGAGTTCATACGAAACTAATTTGGGACTCCCAGAAATGAATAAGAAGGTCTTGAAAGGGAGTCTGCAATATCCTGGGTTGCACTGGGATATGGGGTTTAGCCAGTGAGATGTTACTGTTAAAGTAATACCTTTGTACCCACAAGCTAGTGAAATCTGGGGAACAATTTAAACATAAAATTATAGAAATGTAGAGAAAGAGGAAGCTCATTCATTCACAGAGAAGCTCACTGAGCACACAGAAGGAGAAGCAACTTATTTAGCAAATATGTTTGAACATTTTCTGTAAACCAAGCACATGGGGCTAGTGCTTCTTAACCTAGATCCACAGAACCTCAAGGGTTCTATGCATGTAATTCATGGTGCCATGGACTGAGAAGGAAAAACTACTCATTTATTTTTGCTAACCTCCACTTGAGTCTTAGCATCATTTTTTCAATTATAAAGGCAACAAAACACAGTAGGAATATTAGGATATATCCTGATATCACATTATGATTATTAATATTATTCTTAATGCTTATAACTACTTGAAGAAATGGTACTTGGTTAATATGTTAACAAAGGTATATATATTGTGACATCACAATTTTTGGAAAATATGTTGATAATTATATTTCAATATGATTTATTTCCTTTGTAATCCCATATATTTTATTGTATGCATGTAAAACACTACTTGGAGGAGAGCTATAATGCTTCATCAGACTGTTAAAGGAGTTCATGGCACAAAAATTAATTGAAACTGCTATGCAAGGTACTTGAGGCACTGTGTCTACCCTCAATGTGGGGGAAATAGAATTATGCACAAGGCATATTGGGGGCAAAAAGCATGGCAGGATTAACTTACCTGAGAGGTGCAGAAAGACTTTGTAGAGGAGGTGATTTCATACACACACACACACACACACACACACACATGTCCTCACCCAACAACATTGCTTCATTGCTTCCAGAGAAAGAGGAATGGAGAGAGAGAAACACTGATATGAAAGAGAGGCAGCAACTGGTTGCCTCCCATACATGCCTGGACTGGGAATCGAACCCACAACTGAGGTATGTGCCCTAACTGGGAATCAGACCTTCAACCTTTTGGTTACAGGATGATGCTCCACCCAACTGAACCACACCAGCCAGAGCAAGAAGAGGTGATATTTAAACTGAGTTTTAGGAGATGAGCATGGGTACATCAGGTTAGAGGCAAGAGAAGGCCAGGGAAGGAGGAGCAAAGAGGTTCTTGGCAGAGAAAGTAAGGTATTTAAGAATCAAAAAACATAGCGTAGGATAGAGAGGTAATAGGAGGTCCAGAGAGAGTTGGGCAGAAGTCAGCTGAGAGAGTTGGAAGTATTCCTGAGTCCTTCAAGAGCTGTTAAAAGTCTCCATGCTGTGCAAGGTGTGATCACATCCACATGTCATGTTCAGAACCATTACCTGGGCTGCTGTGTGGAAGATGAAGGGGAAGTGCAATGATGGGAGATGAAGAGACATGTAGGACCCTCTTGCCAGAATGTAGGCCTTAGGGAAGGGTACAGTGGACCAGCATTCTTGGCTTACTCGGAAGCCACTGAATAAAGTTCCAGAACACACTAAAAGCTTTCTGTGACCTTCTACTAAATGTTCTCTGGCAGAAAAAGGATGCTTGGCCAGTGTGTAGGCCCTGACAGTGTGAAGAGAGAGAATGTCCCAGGAGCAACATTCAACAATGATGGATGAGAGTTGGTGGATGAATATACCAGCTTCCTCACCCTGCCAGGCAGACCCTTCTAAGGTGTGTTCAACGCAGCCTCTCAGAGGCACCGATGGCAGGAAGCACATTGCCCGTGGCAGTCACTTGCTGTTCTCTATCCCCGCTATTCGTCATGGGATCAGTTCTCAAATAAAGCAGGTAAGTCTGGTCTCAGAGTCTGTTTTGAGAGAACCCTAAACTAAGACAGGCGTTTTCACTGGGTCTGGGCAGTGAGAACATGGAAGGAAAAAGAGCCACAGAAGAGGTGAGATTCCAGAACCTAGTCATCCATGAAACGTGCAAGCGAGGGAATGGGGGTATCAAGGATGATGCTGGTGGGAAGACCTGCAGTGCTTGAAGACGGGGCTGACAGGAGGAAGAACGAATGGAGGGGAGCACAGTGAATTCAGTTATTGCTGATTCAGCATGATGACTTGGAAATACTCATTGGACAGTGGACAGAGATTTCTAATAGGCAGTTAGAAATGCAGAGGTAGAGTTTATGGAGAGAAAGCTGGGCTGATGGGCCTTCCTTGGAGTCAGGAAGGATTTGGGTGAGATTCTTCCAGAGAAAATTTAGGGAGGGAATTTGAATTTAAATGTTTTCAACAGGACATCTGTGAAAGCTGTTGTCTTCCAAATTGGACTTCTTCCTCCTCTAATTCTGATTATGCCACCTACCCCCTAAGCACGGCTTGCTCGACACATGGTAGAAAGCAGTTTCCGGCCTAAAATTCCTTTCAGTAATAGAAAGTCAAAACAATTCAAAAATTTTTTTTCTAGGCAATGATCAGCTATAGGCACGTTGACAAGAATGTGTGCCTTCCTGTTCCTTATTTCAGGTTCCACAAAGTCAGGTATTATTTTTAGGTTGATCATATTATTTATCGTCTAAATCAAGACACTTTCAAGAGTAAAGGGAAGCACTATTTGTAATTATACCTGGACAGTTGGCATACATCGAGACTGTCTAAGGGAAACAGAAGAATATGTCTGCACTAGTATCGGATCAAAGATGTAGACCACCTCAGGTCTTTCTAGAGGTGTATGGATATAGAAATGAGAGAGAGCAAGAGACAGAACAAGAGAGTGACAGAAAGAAGGAGAGGAAAAAACAGGGAGAGAGACAGAGAATGAGGATAAGTTGTGTGTCTGTTGATGAGAGTCCTTCGGGACACACCTGTACCTTTTCCCCTTTTCAGCCTTTTATCTCCAGTGTATAGCCCAGGACTAGATATGCACCAGACAGTAAGCAAATGATTTTCAAATACATAAATGACTAAATTTCTTTTAAAAAATACTACTAAAAATTCTATTTCTCAACCACTCTGCACCGTGTGACTTTTTCCTCCACTGAAATTCTATGCCATCTCTAGTTTTAGTTGCTCAATTAAATATTTGAAGAAATAAATTCTTCTTCTGTTGATCAGTTTAAGCATGGAAATTTGATCTGTATTATGTTGATTTGATTAAAATGTTATGACACTGGTATTTTCTTCTGTAAAATGAGGATAGTTTCAGTGCCCACCTCATAAGATTATTGTGAGGATTAAATGAGCCTGGTCCATAGGAAGGACTCATGGTAATTATTGTTGCTTTTGTTTTCATTATCTCTTTTAGGAGACAGATGAAGCCATTGTACTTATTACTATTTGGGCAGAAAATAGGGATGCCATTTATTAAATGATTTAAAAATGACTTAAAGACATGTTAACTTGTATTTGATAAAGTGGTTTCACTGAATTAACTCAATTCTTCATAGCTGGTGCATTCATGAATTGCATTCAGTGAGCTGTGGTACCAGATTTAAAAACTGTTTTTTTCCTGAAACACTGTAATTTGAATTCTCAAGCTATGTTTCTGGGATATTCAATGACCTTTTCCTCTTAGTATGAGAGCACACTGATTACGTCAAGGTGGGTGGGAAAAAATGCCTGGAATGTAAATTAAAAAAAAAAACAACACACCTCATCCAAATAGATCTTCCATCAGTGTTCTGAGAGTGAGAAAACCTCTTTTCAGCACTGTTATTAATGGTGTTCTTTTCTGGATTTTACAGAGTAGGGGTTCAAACTGAAATGGGCCCCTCATCAGGTAGTATTCGCAGAATTTCTAACCTATCCAGAAATACGACACTTAGCTGATCTGAGGCCAGTGTGTCAAAAGGACACCTATGATGTGGATTATCACCCTGCTTGAAGAAACCCTCTCTGCCTCATGTCAGGGCTTGAAATTAAAGACCTTGCATTCCTTGGTCCCTAGTTGAAATTTCCTCAGTCCAGCTTTCTGCCCTTTCCCCCTTTGAACTCATTCTGGAACACATTTACCACCTGCCCCAGCCTCCTCGTCTGTAATGAAGGCAGATGCCACACGCTATCTTCATTTTGACCTTGGTCGTCATCTCTCCTCCTTTCTGACTCCCTCACCTGGAATGTGGCAGTCTTTTAATGCTTCAAGTTTTGCTTCACTTTTGGTTCACTTAATCGTGGCTTCTCGTTGACATAGGATTCTCTCAGACTGGGACCGTTCGGTAGATCTTCTCCGTTGTTGGAAATGTTCTATGTCTGCAATATCAAAATGGTAGCTACTAGGCGCATGTGCTACTGAGCATGAGAAATGTGATTCGTGCAACTGAAAAGTTAAATTTTTTATCTAATTTTATTTAACGTAGTTAAAATTAAATAGACACGGGTGGCTAGTGACTGCTATATTGGACGGTAAATTTAGACTATCTTTCCTTTCAAAGATTTCACTCAAATTTTAGTTCCAGGGAAAACAAAACAAAAATAAATATGCTATTTATTTATAGTCACAGTCACTGTTTAAACCATGTGTCTAGATAACCACAACACGAACTTGACTAAAATTGTGAGATACGAACACTGGAACTTTGGCTGAAGTCAGAATTTTCCTTGACTTGGGTGATGCTGCTAATCTCTTGCTTTTCCTTCCACTCCGGTCATCTCTCCTTAAGTAAATGTTGCTAAGTCTTCTAGTATTGGTATGTCTCACGAATGAGTCAAAGACTCTCACCTTTATTAGCTCCGCATTTTGTTTCTGGGTTATCTTACCCATGCCTATAGCTTTAGTAGCCTTTACATCAGTGACTCCCAAATTTACAGCCCCAGTACGTACCCCACTTTGAGACTGTTTCAAGTATAGCATGTGAAAATGGAAAGTGTGACTCCTTTCACAGTCTAGCTGCTCTACATCATTGAATGGTATCAATCTAATTGGGTGAGCCAGGAATCCAAAACCATCCTTGACACCTTATCCTCTTCCATTAATTCCCACATCTAAGCCATCTCCAAGTCTAATCAATTTAACTTGGAATATAGCTTTCAAATTTATTTGTCTCCCCCCATCTCTACTGTGGCCACCATGATCTAATTTACTGTGAACTTTTGCCTCGACCTTCTGCTAGAGATTTCTATGTGATCACTGTCACACAGACCTTACGGTGTCTCTAACATTAACACTCCCTGGAGTCCTCCTCAGCTTCACGCCCCGCCCTCCCACCGGCCACCCTGTCTTGCTCAATACCTGGTTGATTTCCTTGAGGTTTCAGGGAATATAATCCCACTTCTTTAAGGATAACTTCCCTGATTCCCCAAACAATATCTGGACCCCATTTTACATCACTATATTATCCTATTCTTCCCTTTCAACAATTTCTTACCATTATAGTAGTCTTTGCTTTAAAAAAGTAACCTCTTTAGGGGCAGGAACCTGTTTGTCTTATTCATTATTCTGTTCTTGGTTCTCCACTCAGTACATGCAGATAGTAGGTGCTCAATCAATATATGTTGATTCCTTAGTTAGTCAACAGGAAGTTAAATGTACACTCTTGTTGCCTGGGGTTAGTAAATTAGTGAGGAATTGAGTTTAGTAACTTGTCATCTGCGTATGATAATTCTCAAAACTCTGAGTTTCTCTGTGAATAAAACAATAGGTTACTAAACCTTGGAGTTTTCACAACAAACTCTTGATGTAAACCTTTCCACATTTGTTATTGCAGCTGCAAACTTTCAATGTGTTCTGTAATCTTTTAAATATGTTTCATGTTATTCATTTACTATTTTGAGTAGTTCTTGGATATGTTGTTTTAAAACTTCAGGTAACTTACTAATATTATTCTAATTGTTATTATGTTGTGGAACAATGTTCTTCCAAATGTTCTTGTCAGAGACCCTCAGTATTATTACCTGACCATGGTTACAGATTTCCAAGGAATCATCCATCCTTCAGGAATAATCTTTGTAATCAATTGTTTTTATGTGGCATGACACCAGTCTACTAACTGTACTACTTAAAAGTAGCACCTTTTCTATTTCCTTTGTTATTGTTCCCAAGAGTGGATTTGACAGTTTCTGTGCAGGAAGGGAAAATGAATGCTTCTGGACGCGTATAAGACTTTTTGTCTTTGCCTATTAATTGCTCAACTGACCTTGTAACTAGCTTCCTCTCTTTGATCTGGTACTTTCTTATTTCACGCTTGCAGATGTTTTAAAATGTTCCAATATTTTTCCCCCTGGGTAAACTGGATGCTTTGTGGTAGCTGCTGACGTAGTTTGCCTGGCCACCATGGCTTAATTTGATAACTTTTCACAGCAAGTAGGACATTTAGGTTGAGGATAAGAAGGATTACCAGAGTATATGAGTATACATTTGAGATATCCTTCATTGGATTGCCTTATTAAAGATATATATACACACACACACACACATTTGGCAGAAAGGGATTGCTGTGTATATCCTGCAAAATTCCTGATTTTGCAAGTTCACAGTAAATATTTGTACAAATTAAAGCTGTTTAAACAAAAATTATTTAAAGGAATGGTAGGCTTTTAAAGATTTAGAAAATTAACTTAAAAAATGTAAAATTCTGCATCTTCAGAATATTTGATTTAAGTCACATCAAAGTTTGAAAAGTTAACTGTGTAGTAAACATCAAAGAAATTATTGAAGTATATTAATTTTGTTAAATTTAATAATTAAAATTATAAAATAATCATGAAATATTTATACTTCTCTATGATAAATAACTATTTTGAAAAATTGTTTTCTAAGACCATAGAAAGTTATGGTTCTTTTTAATTAACTCTTTAATTTAAAATTATAATTTAAATTTAATTATAATTATAATTAACTTTAATTTTAAATAATACTTAACTTTTGTTTTCAGAGACCATTTTTAATGAACTCTTTAATTTTAAATTATAATTTAAATTGTAATTAACTCTTTAATTTTAAATTATTACTTAACTTTTGTTTTTAGAAACCTTTTTATAAAATTTCCTAAAGCACATTATCATTTATCATAATTCTATAAAGGCTCAGACTTTAACTGTGATCATTAAGCAACAATTGAGAAATTTAATAAAATGAGTTTTTTGAATTTAGGAACAGCTATTTACAAATGATAATAATTATAAGATAATAGTCATACATACCTTCAGTTAGAGAAAAAATATGAAAATAAGACCAACATATCTAAAGCAACAGTAAAGGCTTTACGTGTGCATGCAAAATGAAGAAACTTCCAGATGCTCGCCCAAGTGTGGACTAAGGTCTTAACCAAACTGACTGGAACATTCCAGTGTGAAGGTTGGAGGGGTTGGGGAACTACATGGCATAGCCATTCCAGAGGCCTCTCTGGAGGTGGGTGTTAGGTATTAAAGCCACATACCCCAAGAGAATAATTACTAAATTCATGAAATTGATAGAGGAAGCCATTTACAAATTTTGTGCATTATAACTTCAGCTGTTGTAAAGTTTTGAATGACTGTAAAAAACAAGTTCTAATTTTTTGCTGTACCTGAGCAGTCTCTCGGCACCCCTCAACCCCATTCTGGCACACCTGTTCTATTGCACGCCTCTCAGGAAGGCCTGCTATTCAGCATGGGGGTAGAGGACCCAGCTTATGCCTCAGGTAAAATCCTGACCTTGTCCCTTATTACCTTGGACATGTCCCTTAACCTCTCTGAAGTTTGGCTTTCACCTGAGTAAACTATAAGGATAATAGTTTATCCCCAATTCTTCAGATTCTTGTGTGGATTAAATGAGATGGGGGGTTCAGGTGCCCAGTGAGCGTTCAATAAATGTTAACTTTTGTTAGTTCTGTTATTCCTTCTGTGGACATTGGGTGAGCTTTCTTGATCAGGTCTTGAAGTATTTACATCTTTTATT
The DNA here is from genome assembly GCF_022682495.2 of Desmodus rotundus. NCBI lineage: Eukaryota > Metazoa > Chordata > Mammalia > Chiroptera > Phyllostomidae > Desmodus > Desmodus rotundus. The sequence goes on from NC_071392.1 coordinate 120,202,392, forward strand.
GCAATGTTTCATCAGAAAAGGGTGTAGCGTTAGCTTCAATAAATCTGCATTTGCTAGTGTGAGAGTGCGGGGAGCACCTGGACTTCTCAGAAGAAACATCATTAGAGCCAGATTTGCTGCTTCTGCCAACAGAATCAAAACACATTAACTTCATTAGCGCAGCCCTGCAAATAGCTTTTCAAGTGGTCGGGTTAGTAAAAGTTCTATTCAGCTGGGGGCTAGGGACACTTTCTCTCTGGAGAGGCCACCTGCATTTTATAACCTGAGAGGGTCTCTCTGTCAACTCCTCACACAGCTGCTGAAGGCAGACACACATTCCTGGAATTTGGCATCACAACGGGAGCTTGAAGAAAGGCAATTCTGTCATTTGTCAACCCCATACCTATTTTTCCCCAGGCTTCCCCCAAATTTTTATGAGGCCTCAAGCTGGAATTAGGAAGCACAATACAATCAGAAGATGTAGTAGTGTGTTTTAAAAATTAACCTTTTTCCATTTTTAGTTTTCTGAGGAAATTCCATATTGTTTTCCACAGTGGCCTCACCAGTCTGCATTCCCACCAACAGTGCACAAGGGTTCCCTTTTCTCCACATCCTCTCCAACATTTGTTTGTGGATTTGTTTATGTTGGCCATTCTGACTGGTGTGAGATGATACCTCATTGTGGTTTTAATTTGCATCTCTCTGATGGCTAGTGATGCTGAGCATCTTTTCATATGTCTCTGGGCCCTCTGTATGTCTTCCTTGGAGAAGTGTCTGTTCAAGTCCTTTGCCCATTTTTTAATTGGGTTGTTTGTCTTCCTGGAGTGGAGTCGAGTGAGTTCTTTATATATTTTGGAGATCAGGCCCTTGTCTGCCCTTTGACCCAGTAATTCCGCTGCTGGGATTATACCCTAAGAACACTGAAACACCAATCCAAAAGAATCTGTGCACCCCAATGTTCATAGCAGCACAATTTACAATAGCCAAGTACTGGAAGCAACCGAAGTGCCCATCAGCAAACGAGTGGATCCAAAAACTATGGTATATTTACACAATGGAATTCTACGCAGCAGAGAGAAAGAAGGAGCTTATACCCTTTGCAACAGCATGGATGAAACTGGAGAGCATTATGCTAAGTGAAATAAGCCAGGAAGTGAGGGACAAGTACCATATGATCTCACCTTTAACTGGAACATAAGCAATAGAAGAAAAAAGCAAACAAAATATAACCAGAGACATTGAAGTTAAGAACAATCTAACAATAGCCAGGGGGTGGGGGGTGGGGGCGGGGATAGTGGGAAGAGGGTATTACAGGAACTACTATAAAGGACACATGGACAAAACCAAGGGGGAGGGTGGAGAGGGGGAAGGGAGGTGGGTTCACCTGGGGTGGGGTAGAGGGATGGGGAGAAAAGGCATACAACTGTAATTGCATAACAATAAAAAAAAAAAAATTAACCTTTTTATCTGAGTAATTGTAGATTCACATTCAATTGTAAGAAAAAAATGTAGAGAAATTCTGCGTATTCCCCCAACGATAACATCTTGAAGAACTGAAGTGCGATGTCCAGAATTCCAATTCACATTGATGCATCACCATCCAGAAATCTCCTATCACCACAACCCCTTTGTTGACCTTTCATACCAACCCTCTTCCTATTTCACCCCTCTCCCATCCCCGTCTCCTGGCTACCAGAAATCTGTGTGTAACCTTTGCATTGTCTTTTCCCAATAAGCATAACGCCTTGGAGATTCATTCAAGATGCTGTGACAATAGTTTGTGCCTTTTTATTGCCTAGCAGTATTCCATAATATAGACGTATCACGATTTGTTTAATCATTCCCTCACTGAGGGACATCTGGGTAGTTTCCAATTTTAAGCTAATAAATCTGCTACAAACAACTATACTGTTTTTTATGTGAACTTAATTTTTCATTTCTCTGCAATAAATGTCCAAGAGTACAATTGTTGGGTTCGGTCGTAGTTGAACATTTATTTTTATTAAAAAAAAAATACTGCCGAACTGTTTTACAGAATGGCTATGCCATATTATAGTCTACCAACAATGTATAAAGGATCCAGTTTATATACTTACTCTCCAGCATTTGGTGCTCTCACTACTTTTTATTTTAGTTATCCTGGCAGATGTGTAGTGATATGTCATTGTAGTTTTAATTTGCATTTTCTCAGTGGCTAATAATGTTGACCATCTTTTGCAACAGTCTTTTGTAGGTGGTATAATTTAAGAGCTGGAAAGGATTGGAGGGGGACCAATGATTGAATCCAAAATCAATTTATTTGGATAAGAGTCAAGTTCCATTTAGAAAGTGTGGGAGGGAAGGAAAGAGGGAGGGAAACAGAGAGAGAAGCTCGCTCTGAACTCAGGTCTCCTAAATCCGGCCCAGTGATGTTTACACCAGATCCCACCTCTAGTTCACTTCAGGGATGCTTTGCTTGCTCTTAATTGAGTGGTAAGTTTGAACAGAATTGGGTGGTAAGGCTGATTTAGAATGTATATAAGTAATTCAGTGATTGTTCCTGTGTAGTTTTTAGCATGTAACTGATACCTACTAGGAACTCAATAACTAATGGAATATTTTCCCATGCATTAAAAGAATATATAACTTTATCTCTATATATGCATATATCTATATCTACCTATTTATATCTATATCTCTGAGGAAACAGAATCTCACAGAAATGAAACGCTGTCATAGATAGTGCTCAGGAGGTTTTTGGAGGAGCCAGGGCAGACAGTGTTTTCTGAGTAAGGAGCCAAGTGCCCCTGATTGAGCTCCTGCCAGGCTCACACTGGAAGCCCAGGGCTCTGCTTACAGTGAGAGAGCCCGCATGAGGGCGGGAGGAGGAATGAGGTGAACAGTCATTCCCTGGGATGAAATTTGCATGTGTAGTTTGACTCCTTATTTTAGCCTGAAGGATGTCACAACTTCTCTGACTTTGCTGAGAGACCAACTCTTTCCATTTGGACATAAAAAAGGTCAACACTCTAATAGCCACTTCCAAAGCCAACCGCCATCCTGCCCCTGGCTGTGCAGACCCAGATGGTAGATGGAGCAAAAGGAATTTTAAAGTGTGTTTAAGACAGAAAGAAGGGGGTATACAATATATCTATCTTATTCAGACAGAGAGTGTTTCAAAGTTAGGAGGTAACTTGGCCAGTAAAAGACACAGTTCAAGTTAGAATACATACAAAGTAAAATGCACCTGAGGAGATGTAATCCTAAGGGAGACAGGATGTTTATAGCTTCAAGACTCTGGGGGCAACTAACTTTTATAAGCCTTATAAATTGTGAGACCCACAGTGGTGGTTCCTGCAGGGTGCAGACCACCCTTGGCCCATGCTTGTATACCGCAGGTTCAGAGGCAGCCAATAAATGGCTCTGGCGGTGCTTGAGGTGCTGACCTGAGAGTAGTGGGGCCACTGTGCTGAACATGATGGATAACACAAGTTATTCTACGTTTTACTATTCAAACAGAACTTTTATAGGCTTTCTCATTTCCTTTTCACACAACCTCCCCCCCTACCTTCCGATAGAATATATTGGGAGGGGCAGGGCTAAAACCCCATCTCTAGATTTGTCAGTGCTCTTTCCAGCCTCAGGTGAGGCCAAACTCCCAGAGATGATCTCCATGTGCGCCTGCTGGCTTTACACAGAGAGAGCTCTGGAAGAGAAGGAGCAAATGTGTTGCCACCACTGCAATACAGGGTCCTGCAGACACGGCTGTCACATGGCCATAGGGAGCAGAGGCATTTTAAATCTAAATATTGGGAGAACTAAGTAATGTTCCATTTTCAATCATTCAGCAAGTGGTTACTGAGCATTTGCTATGGGCCAGCTCAGTGCTAGAAACTGAGGCTACAATCTGACTAATACAAAGGTGAATCTTGCACTCCTGTCGCTTATAATCTGGGAGTAGAAATAGATTTCAAGTAACCACATGGCCCGTATATCTAAAGGAGAAGCCCAGGGTGCCATGAGGTAGAAAAACAGGGGTCCATCCCTAATCAGGGGACCCAGTGCGGGTGTGAGAGGAGAGAAAGCTTTTCAGGTGCAGAGAAATGGTGGAAGAAGGTGTGAGTGATGCAACCTGAAAGAAGGATGGGGTGTGGCTGAAGCACTGTGAAGATGTTAATGTTAGGGGGTCTCTGAAACCTCCCTCTCCCTCTCAACTACACACACACACACACATCATACCCATCCACACACCACCACCCACCCACCACACCACATACACAACACATGCATCACACAAACAACACACACCATATACCATCCCACACACAGCACACACTGCCTCACCGCACACAACCCACACCACACACACTGCACGTGTACCACACCACACACACAAATACACACACTTTGTTTTCATTCAGACTCCCTAGAAATCCCAGTAACAGGGTTTTTACACAATTATTCTTAACGTAAGTCTTGAAATTATCATCTCTGTCAGGTTCTTAATGAGGTACTCAGACTAATTAACCCAGAATCTCAGGAAGTGGTACCAGGCATCAGTACTCAGCTTCCCATGTGATTCTAAAATAGGGTCAAGTTTGAAACCCATTGGTTTTGAGGCACTGCAAAGCCCTTCTTGGCCATTTGCACTGGTTAGAACAGGGAAAGAAGCCAGCTATGGCATTGGGAGGGGGTGTGGGGGAAACACCAAGGAGATGAGGCTCCAGCCTCTGCAGGTTTGTGAAATATGTTATGGAAGCAATAACAACCCAAGTGAAGTGAAGTGTCCACGGGGATGAGGGAAAGGTCCTTGTCTGGGTCCTTGGAAGATTTAATTATGAACATCTGTATCTGACTATTGAAAGAGTCATGTTCAAAGGCCCATTGCTGACTTTCTCGATGCTGTTGCTGGAGGCCGAAGAGGGGAGTGGATGGTATGAGCTGTGGAGAATCACCTTCCATCACCATTTTTCTGAAGAAAGCAGCGTGGCAAGGCTGTTATTCTGCATAACTCATTCCTTGATAAAAATTGTGTTTGTTACTTCATGGCCTAAAGCAAAACTAGCAGATGTAATAGCTGTTGAAAAAAATTAACTGGTAGATGACTGATTTATAGCTTCATCATAACAAATTATAACAGGAGGTGGAAGGAATGGCTTTTTGGGAAGCACTGCCTCTCTGCAGAAGTGCAAAGCCCTTGTTCTTTTCCTGCTATTTGTTGCTAAAAATATATCTGTGAAATATGTAAACATCACACCACCCAAATGAAAACTGAATTATTCAGATACAAGAGGAGAAAAGAGTCAGATGTTGGCCTAAGGCCTTAAGTTCATGTCTGTGACAGGTTCTGAGCTTGTCAAAACTGTTCTTCAATCACCTTACTAATAGTATGGTGTGCTTCAGTTACTGAATGGGTCCCATAATTAGAAGCATACTCCTCTGGCTGGGAAGAAATCTTCTGGTACACTCTAAATTAAAAAAAAAACCCAACAACTAGTGCCAGGTTATATAATTTAATGAAGAAATTGTAGAAGGAGCCCTTTAAAACGTGTGATGGTATATTCATTTTTGTTATAATATTAAGCACTCAAGCAGAACACACTTCTCTTTTAACTTGCAGCCAAAAATCATCACCATTCTGTAAATGAATTAAATGCAGCCACAGTCCCCATCTGGTTGACAGGACAGCGTCATTGTGACCTGAGTGTGTGGGGTCTATTTGCACTTGCCTTGTCGCATCTTGGGTAAGCCAGCACTGAAGTCCAATTGGAGAGGTGAACATTTCTGCCTTCATCCTTGTTACATGCCTGAATTCTCTTTTTCAACCTCCCTCTATTTGTTCTTTAAAAAACAACAACAACAAAAAATATGGTGGTAGGTCCATGTGACCTCACTGAGTCCAAAACAGCATCTCAGGCTCCCTGTCCTTTTTCCCTGGCTGCTCCTTTATTTTTCTTTTTCTCTTTCATCTGGTTTCTCCACCCAAAAAGCCAAGGGAAGTGAGGTAACAATAACTTTGTTGCATTTCACCTGGCCCACCCAGAGCAAAGCTATTTCTAGACAAATGCAGAAAACCCAAACCTTGTGGAACGCAACAGGCCCTTTAATCTAACATCCTCTGTGTGCTGCAGAGCCTAATGTTTAATTTGAAAAACAATCTGAAAATAGCATGAAAGGAAACGTGGAATTTGCATAGCTATATATATGTTTAAGATAGTCATAGTCCTTTTCAAAAACACTGTGTTTGAAAGCTGACCCTTTACTTGACATTGCCTGGATTTCATAGACTCCTTGAAGATAAGGAGTGTAATTTTCACTTGAGTGATGGTTGCTTTTCTGCACTGTCCTCTTGGTATTAAGAGGACAGATGTCAAACCTTCTCACTCTGGGAAACTGAATACTGATATTCAGAGCTGATTGACTGGGTAAAGCTAAAATAACAATGGTTATGAAGATACGATTATTTCTAATAACTGTTGGATTGCCACATTTTTGAGCATCTTATTGAAATCTGTTTTCTCCTACTTTTTCTTACTCTCTCTTTTTTCTTTTCTATTGGTTGGCATTTTTTTCTCTTTTCTTTTTTGAAAGATTGTACTTATTTTTAGAGAGAGGAGAAAGGAGGGAGAGAGAGGGAGAAAAACATGAGTTGGTTGCCTCTCACACCCCCTTCCAACTGGAGACCTGGCCTGCAAACCAGGAATGTGCTGACTAGGAATTGAACTGGCAACCTTTTGATTCACAGGCTGGCACTCAATCCACTGAACTGCACCAGCCAGGGCTCTTTTTCCTCTTTAAAAAAAATATTTTTGTGTCTTCTCTGTTTAAAAAGTTTAAATAGCACTGAAATCTTACTTTCTCTAAGTAAAGCCTGGGTTTGGTTTATTCTGGCTTCTTACAGGTAGACTTATTTCACTCCTTTTGAGACTGACTTCTATTTCTGAAGCTCTAAATTTAATAGCTGGAGAGGAATAACAAAAACCTCTATCATTTCAGGTTTCCTAGAGGTTCCATCATTTTCAAGGTGCTTTTTGTTTATTTATTTTAATTTTTCAAGTACAGTTTATATTCCATATTATCCTGTATTAGTTTCAGATGTATAGCAAAATGGTTAGAGAATCATATACTTTACAGAGTGGTCCTCCCACCGCTTCGAGTCCCCACTGGCCCCATACACAGTTGTGGTATGATGACTACGTTCCCTAGGCTGTAATCTACATCTCTGTGACTGTTCTGTGACTACCAATTTGTATTGCTTAATCCCTTTACTTTTGCTATCCAGCCTTCCAACACCCTCTCCCCTCTGATTCCTAGCAATATTTTTTGTGATATATGTCCTTAGGCAAGGGAAACAAAAGAAAAAAAATAAGCAAATGGGACTACATCAAACTAAAATTTTTTTGCACAGCAAAGGAAATCATCAAAAATAAACAAAAGACAGCCAAGTATGGGGGAACATATTTGCCAATGATACATCTGCTGTGGGTTAATATCTAATATTTATAAAGAACTCAGAAGCTTAACACCAGAAAATAAACAACCCAATTAAAAAGTGGGCAGAAGATATGAGTAGACACTTCAAGATGCCTTTTAAAGCAATCTACTGACAGGTGCTAGGCTCCCAGGTGGAGGCCTAAGCTCCTCACTTGAAGATGGCTGCTCCACAGGTCAAGGATGCAAGGCAGGGAGGCTACAGAGCTCACGGGGTGAAAAAATTTAAAGGAGATTTATAACCAGTCTGCAGATTTTTACAAAAGGGATTCTTATCTTGGGATCCATCAAAGGATCCAATGAAGAGAAGTTAGGGTGTCCATGAACTTAGATGGAAAAAAATTACTCCTTCATATTTCCCATGCTTTAGTTGAAATGTATCTTTTCCATTAATTATAAATATGGACAAGAAGCCATGGTGATATGAGCCATTTGTCACAGATCATATTGTAGTTATTGCAGACATCTCAAAATGTCCTTTATCCTCATCACTATTTTGAATGGTGGTAAATATTTGATCTACCGCTAGATCTATTTAAAGCTTTAATAAAGGAGCAAATATATTACTTTAACACAGCAATTTTTAACCAGTATGCCACAAGAATTTTTAAACATGAAATACCTTACTCCTTAGTCAGGGGCACTGACCTCTATTCCCCTAGATTGTCAAATAAAAAAATGACAACAGCCAATACAACAGTAGCCCTCCAGTGTGAATGCCCTGTGTTAAACCGTAAACATATAGATCATGTAAAAGAGTTGCATCTGGTTGGTCAGGTCATGTAAGATTGTGTCTGATTGATTAATTCTTGGTAACAAAAATCCTTACATACAAGTATAAGAAATTGATTTTTTTTAAAGTCACCTTGGAGCAAAAAGGGTGGGTAATTACTACTATTATTATTTTTTTGTAAATCAATCAAAATTATACCTTTTCATGGTAAGCTTAGCAAAAATATATATTTCTTGGTTAGCCACAGAATTTTAGTAATTAGTTTATGTGTGTCATGAGATGACAAAGGTTGAAAATCACTGCTTTAATGCAGTCAAATTATTATAACTATTTCAATATAAATTGTTTTAGTTAATAGCCCTATACATTTTATTAAATGCATTTCAAACCATTCTGACATTAGTCAGTGGGCTTTACCAGATCATCAAATGAGTCCATGGAACAAACAGGAAAGGTTAACAGTCTTGGTTTGGAGACTAAATTATTTATCCACTTAGATGTTTATTGGTCCTTGATTTGGGGGAAGGGGAGGAGTGTCGAAGAATTAGAGAGAGTTGAGTGTGGGGTTTGTCTGAGCCTAGGATTCTACTTGCTTCTTTTGGATCTGTGTCCAGAACAAAACACCTAAATATCTCCCACAAAATGTAGAGAGAAAGGAAAAAGCCACGTTAGGCAGTAGCAGGTAGGGAAAATAACGAACAAAGCAAAACAAAAATCTAAAAACCCACTGGAAGTCCTGTAGTACAGAGGGTTTCTGATCATTTCCTTCAGCTTTTTGTATATACAAGGTCCAACACAAATAATGCCCCCCTTTTATGAGTTGGTAATCTATACCAAATCTTTTATTACAAAATCATATACATATAATTCTGTAACATAACAATATCACACTTAGGCACACTGTATGACATTTGAGGTGAAATGTTCAAATTGCTTGTCCATCTTGTGTCACGTACCCCCCCAACAAGTCAGTGGAATTACTTCTGCCTGACCCTGAATTTTTCTGATGCCAATCTCCAACCTTTTCTTTTAAAGCAGTTTTAGATTCTAGAAGACACTTATCGCCTTATATGTTACTTTGCATAAGCACTGTGGGCAAAGCTGCTGTGCCCTTAACTGAGTCCTTTTCCAGAACTGTCAACACTCACAAGCTGTCCTGCCTGACCCTGTACTGATAGTGCAGCAGTGACAAAAGCTAGCTTGCTCTGAGAGTATTGTCTGTGAGGGAAGTTGGGTTCTCTGCAAGACCTGCATCAGAAAGGGGGAGGAATATAAATTGATAGCCATTGTGTGTGTTAAATACAGTGAGTCTAATGAGCCATAATATTTCCCCAGAGTTTCTGTTAAGATGTTCCCATCAGAATAATACTGGGAAGAGGAGGCCTTGTCAGAAGAAAGCTATTTTTTCCTTTGGTGATAACTTCTGATTCTGCCAGGTGCTGGGAAGAAGAAAGGAAGGAAGGAGGAAAGTGGGCAGCAAACGTGGACATCGAAGTATATGGGCTGGGCGACGGAAGCAGACTTCGCAGTCAAACCAAGCTCAGTTCCAATCCCAGCTCTTCACTTTGCTGCTGTGTGATCTCGGGCACATTGCTTAACTTTTCTGAGCTTCGGTTCTTCATCCATAGGACAGACACAATTACAGTACTAACTTACAGAGTTATTGTGAGAATTTGATGGCATGTGACGCGTGAGACCATGGCACAGTGCCTGGCACCATGTAATAAGAACTTAACAGGTCTGCTCCTGCAGAGGTGGTACTGTTACTAGGTGCGTAAGTCAGCAGGTAGGAGAGACAAGCATGCAGGCAGCTGCTGTCTTGCCCGGTCTGCTGGATTTGTCTCTGAAGTCAACCAGCCAATCCTGTTCTGCTGGGTAAGGGGGTGTCCTCTACTTTGGGCTGTCAGCAGCCTGGCTTCCTTCCTTTACTCTTCATAATCTCGGTTGCTTTATTGAATAACTGGCTCAACTCAGTTTTTCTAGCTAAAACATTAGTGTCTTAATGATAGTTAATATCTACCCATCTTACATACCAGATTAACCAGTGTGTATGTGAAGTCATGTTATTTCTCAAGTTCAAGACAGTGACTCTGCTTCTCCTGTAATGAGGGTGTGAGCATTAAGGTAAATGTGTATGTGGATGTGTATCTGCACCTGGGGTTTTTTTCTGTGTAGTACTACCTAGTTAATGTTTAAATTGGATAATCATTTAGCTGATAAATCAGATAATTCATGTGAAAGTCTTTATAAACAGCAAAGCATTATTAAAAGCCAAGGCTTTACTATTATTATTGTTGTTCAAAATAAAAATAATTTGGCCACTGGGACATTGCCCTATGGAATGCTTTTAGCCCACTATTAAGGAAGAAGTTAAGTCCCGCAGAGGCTCTGAGATCTCTCAGCTTTAACTCTGGCTGGTCACTGAGGAACAGGAAAGTTCCTGAATGATGAAGAATCTCATCTTTATCTTCTGTGTGATAAGAATATCCTGGCTTGCCTCATGGTCAGCCTTTCTAATAAACATTCTAATCATTCTTGGGGAATGATGCTAAAAAGTGGTTAATGGAGGGTATGGTAGTTGGAAATTTGAGCGATCCTGCAAATACCCCTCACTTCTTTCAATACTTGATGATGTAAATCTCGTTTATAAAATAAAATGTTTTGGAAGGGCCATCAAGGAACATGTATAAAGGACCAAACATGTATAACGGACAAAGCCAAAAGTGGGCAGGATTGAGGGTGGGGGGTGGGGGTGGGGAGGGTGGGGGAGTGGTGGGGGGAAAATGGAGACATCTGCACTTGAACAATAACAGCAACAACAAAGATAAAAACATTCAGTTACTATTCTTGACCAAATAATCTCTCTATACTTCTCTATTTTAGTAATTTGTAAATATAGAAACTATATATATTTTTTATCATTCTGGAGAAAACTTACAATGACCATTTGTATATATATATTTAAAACATCATTAAAAATCCATCTTTTACAAAGCTTAATTAAAACTAACTACAGATGATGGGTTGTGAATTGTGCACCTGAAACCTGCATAATTTTGTTAACCAGTATCACCCCAATAAATTCAATAAAAAAGAAAAAAAAATCTGTTTATTACTTACTAAGGTCCCTTTTAAAAGTTCAGAGAGTGGAGACCCCCATAATGGTCTCCAGCCTTCCTACTGATGGGACTGGACTATTTGGACTTAGGTTAACTTGAAAATGAAGACTGCCTTGCCTCCAATTACCTGTGTTTACTTAAATAGATAAATATATTTTACATATGTTATTATTTTAAAGCTTTAACAGGGGTGTCCAAACTTTTGGCATCTCTGGGCCACACTGGAATAAGAGTTGTCTTGGGCCACACATTAAATACATTGTGACATGTAGTCACAAAAAAACCTCATATTCTTTTAAGTAAATTTATGATTTTGTATTAGGCTGCATTCATAGCCATCCTGAGCTGCATGTGGCCCATGGACCGCCGGCTGGACACCCCTGCTAGAGTAAGCTGTTCTTTAGTTGTTAAAAGAGTTCAGTAACAAAGGGCATAGCTCGTCTACTCTTGGACTGAGAAATTCATCTGGTTTGATTGTGGAGATAAATATAAGTTTGCCATATGGTTGTGTACAATACTGATTCGGTTCAGTAGTGGAAGGAAAACAAAGGGAGTTAAGAGAGAATTCTGCCTTTAGGAAAAAAATGATCAACCATTGTCTGAAAGGCTGTTAGTATCTCACCACATGAGTGAGAAAAAGCCAGCTGGCTGCCGAATATGTGGTGGTCCCTTGCCTGTACAGTACGGGCACCTGAAGCAGCAGCAGGACATACACCCTGTCCATTCCCGCAGGATGATTCGCTCAATACTAGTTTTATGATGGTCCTTTCTAATAGTACTAGGCTAGTTTGCAGTGATGATTCCTGATTCAAAGTGATGTTGTGCCTGCTTTAAAAGTAGTTGAGAGTGATAACTTATTGGCAGAGTAAGTCTTAAGAAATCACAAAGACAGAGCTCTTTACCAAAATGGTTGGCACTCTCCAGGCCTGGTTTGAAAATGGTGCTTTGAGAGAGCCTCACTTCTTGTGCTTGGCCAGGAATGGCTCAGATATGCTGAATTATAATTTGCTGCTTTTAAATCCAAGACTTGGCTATACGTTTAGGTTAGTTTATGCAAAACTGGCAGAGGTTGATTTCTAGCTTTTTTTAGTATCCAGGTTTGATCATTTCCCTCTTGTTAATGTAACGAGAACTAAAGCCTTCTGTTCTGACCAAACAGCCACAACCCAGATAGGCCCAAGATACTAGGAAAATAGCAGGGCATGGGAAATGAGGGGTGCCATTTAGAGCAGCCAAGCTGAGGCGTAGAGCTTAAAACCAATGATAGGACATGCCTGAGAGATTTCTTGAGAGTCCTGATGGCACTTCTTCCTTTTCTTTTCTTTCTCTTTTTTAAAAGATTTTCAGAGATAGGGGAGGGAAGAGAGAAACATTGATTGATTGCCTCTTGCACACCCCTAGCACACCCCCAACTGGGGACCTGGCCCACAACTGAGGCATGAGCTCTGACTGGGAATAGAACCAGCAAAGTCTAGGTTTGCAGGACAATGCTCAACCCACCAAGCCACACCAGTCAGGGCCTGAAGGCACTTCTTATATGAAGCTCTAAAGTAGGGTCTACTTACATTGTCAGGAAAAAAATCGAAATACTATATAACTCTGTTTGTTACGCTCTTATGTTATTTTGAGCTCTGTGTACCATTTTGGTTAACAGTGTTCTCATTTTTCCCTGGGGACCCAGTTCTTCCTGGTTTTCAGTCCCTGAGGTTTATGTGGGACTGACCCAGTCTCTCCCTATCTCCACCAGCTCCAGCAATGGTCACATAGCCTGTTCCTGAGCAGTCAGGGCTACTAGTCAGATCTATTGCGATCTATCTTCAATCAAAGAAAGTCAGTCCCAGGAATTTTGGTAGGGATTTTAGAAAATGGGTGCTGTCCTTCTTTTAGGGTAGATAGATATAGGTAGAATGCATGGAAGGAGCTTGTCTGAGAACGGAGCCAACACAGAGGAAAGCAGAGTAGAGACAGTGAGTGGTATACTTCTGATAACACATTCTGAATCATATTCAAGGAGGATCTAAGTCCAGGTTTGCCTAAAGCCACAGGTGTAATTCTTTGGTTATTTTTTTACACAGGCCAGTTTGAGTTAGGATTCTATTACTTGCAATGGAAAGTGATCTGAGTAATATACCATCTTTTATAGATCCTATGTATCAGTCAGCTGTTGCCAAAACAATGGTGCATAACAAATACTAAAAAAGAACCCAGAGGCATCCAAAAATAGTTTTTTCTTTCTTTCGTATGTATTTTTGTCAGTTAGCTGGGATTGGGTTAGTTTAAGCTGGGTTTGAATGATCTTGGTTTCAAGCTTCTTGTTGCACCATTTATCCCTATCCTCTTTGGACCAGTGGTTATTTGGGACACATTGCTCTTTTCATGATGCCTTCATGAATGCCAGACAGTAATCCCAGCCACACGAGCACATTCAAGCCTTTGCTTATATCAAGTTCACTAACATCACATTGGCATAAAACTTGGTCAAGGCCAGCATCAAAGGGGTGGAGAAAGGCATCTTCCATGGAGGTGGGAAGAAGGGAGTGAATAGTTGGTGAACAATAATCTAATCCACCACAGCTCAAATTTTAACCAAAAGAAATAATGACTACTTATTATAAAATCATGCAATTCTAAATCTACAGTGCAATATAGTGATAAACAATGTGAAATATTTTTAAACTAATTAATGTAACAAATGACTACTAATTTTTTTAGCTGTGAGAGCTATGTATTCCTGAAAGATTCAAGCTTCTGATTTGTGTCTAGTATGAATGATGTCAAAATTAGTTTTGAAATAATTTGAACTTCTTATAGGCACCTCGTATTCATAAGGAATTATTTCAGTCATATATAGTGCATATAACTATTAATTGATATAGGCAGTCAATGGGAATTTATTTAATTTGATTTTTAAATTCTTACATCACACAGTGTACAACTAAAGGAGAATATCAGAATGCACAGTAATAATGGCTGTTATCCTTCTGAGCATCTCCACTCTTTCAGGTATTATGCTAAATTGGCCTAGTGACATTAAATAATGTGGCCAAATTCCCAAATTTTGGTAAGGGCCAGAGAAAGGAAATCAACCTGAGTCTGTTTCGTATCAAAACGAGCCATTATTTCACTACATTATAAAAAGGATGAGTTGGCAACTTATGAGTGGCAGATCGGCATCTTCAGTTCTGCTGTGCTGATGAACAACATCATTGCTGTAGTCTTGCTTTGAAACAGGAGGGGGGGTTAAGTGAAGGGAAGTTTGGTTACAGAAGGCAGCTGAGTTAGGTATCTGGGTACTGTGGTGCATAATAGAGGATCCTGTGAGACTCACCTGGGGTCCATTTTCTGTCAGGTACAATGGGGAAGACAAGTGCCCTGACCCGTGGATTCATTGTGAGGCGTTAATGCCACTCTAGGAGAAAAGATTTTCGTATAACCTGTGGCTAAGGGAGCATATTTGTTATAAAGTTAAATTAAAAATAAAACCCAAAGACAGACTATTTTTCAATTCTGATGATTCTGTGACTAATGTGTCTAAATCAGACACTGAATCTGGTTATCTCTTGAAACCACTTTTTAAATTCATGCTGTCAATGTCTGTCTTATATTTATTTATTTATATTAAGTTTATTGGGGTAACATTGGTTAATGATATAAGTTTCAAGGGTACAATTCTCTAATGCATCATCTGTATATTGCACTGTGTGCTTACCACCCAAAGTCTAGTCTTTCATCACCATACATTCGACCCTCTTTACTCTCTTCATTCTCCCTACCCTCTTTCCCTCTGGTAACTACCATACTGTTGTTTGTGTCTGTGAGTTTGGCTTGTTTGTGTGCTGCTTTCTGCTTTATATTTCCTAAATAATGAAATCACTGTTTTTGTCTTATGCTGTCAGACTTATTTTGCTTAGAATGATGCTCTCAAGATCCATTCATGTCATTGCAGATGACAGCATGAAATCAGTTTTGACCCTTGGCTTTTGAAATTGTTTAGATTTTGGCACCTTCCTAACCAATTGAAAAAAAAAAATTGAAAGGGAGACACTGTTTTTGGTTTTGTGTGAGTTTCAATAGTTGGTATCCAAGAGCCTAAATGATCACAACTAAGCAGAAAAAGTTCTTGGAAAAGCAGAAACATTAAGTTTCAAATTCCACTTGAATTTACATATATAGATGCAAGGTTTAATAGTTAAAATCTTTGGATGGAAAACAGTATTTTTCTTTTTACCTTTACTTTGAATCAAGGTAACATTGGACTGAAGGAGGAGTGTAAAGGAGCTGGAGGCAGTAATATAATCTCCCACTCAGGAAAATGAAGAGTGAAAAATATCTTCTCAGAATTTGTCATGTCTCTGTTCTACTGTATAACAGTTTATGAGTGATAATGTGGATGGTGGCCATGATAACATCTATAATACAGTTAATACATGAATATGATTCTGTTTATAAAACCAGGTAAGCACAACTTGAAAATAATTGCATGGGAGGGATGATTCCAGACACGTGGAGGCACGATTCTTAATTCTAATTTGAGTGTGGAGACAATTAGATTTAGAGCATGTGCTCACTTTTCCTTGGCTGTAAAGGAGACGGAAATCTTGATATGTTTTTATAAATCTCTTTCTCCTCTTCTATTTTTAGGATGGGAAGATTGCTTTACCACTGGGGAAACACACAGGGTTGGGTACAATAAAAAGCCCAGAGAACTGAGTCAGGCACCTCTCTCTGGCAAAATCCTGAGTGAATAAATGGGTGCCCCGAATGGCAACAAGGAGGTGATCTGTCAGAACATGAAATAGGAGGAATTCTGAAGTTAGGGCTTTGCCCAGAAAATATTCTGCCTCCCACTTCTAAAGATTAATTCTGAGCACCCAGAATGAGAGCATTGCGTTACTCCTGAGAAATCTGCTCAAAGAGAGAGAAGGCAGTTCAGAACCTCAACTATTTGGTGTTTCATAAGCAGTGACATGACTCAGCCATACTATTATTTGGGGGTATTTGAGCAACTCATTTAACCCTTCTTTCTCTCCATTTTTTTTAATTTGAAGAAATATAGGTCAAATTGGGTCAAATGAGTAGTTTTAAAATTGTGAGCCTTGAAGCCCTCTCAGTCCTTAAAAACCTCCGAAGATCTCAATGGCTCCACAGATTTGGCAGACTAATAGGGCAAGAGAGAAGGATTCTGTTCCCTTTACCTGTTAACTTAGGAGTCTTTCACACTTTGGCTTTTGATGTATGAACCAAGAAGTCTGAACAACAACTTCTGACATGACCTTTCTGGAAGCCAGTGTGCTACATGGCCTTGAAACTCCCCTGTAGCTCTACCACCCTCTATGATCCTGAGGACCAGAACCAGTTTCAGAGTTTATTCATTCGCAGAAGAAACAGTCCAGTGTTATGAGTACTACTACATTAGTTTCTAGGGATAAAAGAACAAAAAGTTATGATCCCTGCCCTCAAGGATTCTATGGTCGAATGAAGAGAAAGACAGCTAAGCCCATCATTGTGCTGCAACAAGGCTATTGATTAAAGGGAGGCCTGCACCTAGAAGAGAGAGAACACGGTAGGGCGGGGAGACTGCTCAAGTCTAGCTGAGACGCTGAGAGGAAACTTCAAAGAGGAGGCTTGTTGTACGGCAGGTGTGTATGATTTAAAAGTATAATTCAGATCTGTCGTCCCTCTGCTTGAAGTGTTCCCAAGTGCTTCCCATCATACCTAGAATAAAATCCAAACCCTTTAGTATGGTTACAAGGCCATGATCATGTGGCCTTTGCCTTCCTCAGACACCTGCTCTTCTGTTCCCTCATGTTCATTATCCTCTCGCCTCCATTCCTCAGTACTTCATGCTTATTCTCACCTGTGTCTTTTACCTTTGCTGTTCCCTCTGAGTAAAATGCTTTTCCTTCAGAATCTTCGGTAATGACTTCTTCATTGCTTTGGTTGTTGTCAGAATAAATGAAGCAGTCAGTTGTCAATATTTCTAGTTTTCTTCCTTCTGATTACAAGGGATTCATCATAACCCACTGGCCTCTTGAGGTGAGAGAACACGAGGTTACGTGTTTTCGTGAATGCAATGCAAGAAGAAGTGACGCCTGTGACTTCCAAGCAGATGTATTTACTTTCTAGTGGGGAACCCTACAGTGTTTTCTTCTCCTGCTATCAGGCACTGGAAGTCTGTGCTAATATAGGGGAACAATGCTGAGTGATCACACAGCACACAAGTCATTATAGAGTCTCCCAGACCCATAGGAGACTCTGCCTGATGAGAAATAAACTTTTCTTGATTTTAGCCATTAAAATTTCAGGGGTTACTTGTTATTACAGTCTAAGCTAGCTCATTATGACTGATACAGATCCTTCCTAACTACTGGTCTTAAACTTTCCACTCTCCCTTTACTACAAATTATTTTCTATCCACATTTACTTTTTTCATTGCGCTTACCTGAAATTATGCTGCTTGTACATTTATTTGTTATCTGTCTCTGTCCATAAAAATATAAACATCATGAGAACAAGTGTTTTATCTGTCTTGTTCTATATCCATGACATGGTGTGGCTAGCCTCCAGAAAAAGGAAACACATTTAGAAAGGCATGTATGAGAACGTTTGAATCAATTCCCCACCCCATAAATTTGGGAAACAAGTATGAAGAATGTTAAGTTATTTAATTAGTCTTTCTCAATCTCTATTTTCTAAGTCTTAGACTCCAAAATGTAACAGTCATGAAAGAATATAGAGTTTATCCTAAAATATTATTATTTATTGATAAAGAAGTTAGATGTAAATTTTGTGCTGAGTTTACAGTGTAGCATTCCAGTATTATGGTCAACATCAGTGCTTCTGTTGTTTGTTTTGAAAGTGAGCTTCATTAAAGTTTACTATTCTAAGTAGTATGACAGAAAAATTATGACGGTGCCAAGGTCTTATGTGATTTTTTGTTAAGGTCTGAAAATTGAAGACTTAAATCTTAGTTTGTTTCATTTGTGTTTGCATTGTTTACCTCCAATGCCACTCTTGAAGAATGAGTTGCATATAAGAACACCTAAATGGAAGAGCTGAGAAGTTCAGCTGGATAAAATGTTGATCATCAATAATTTCAAAACCAATTGAATAACTTGTAGGAGAAATTTATTTAAGAAGTGTTAAGTTTTCTGTATGGAAATTAAAATTATTTTGAAATAAATTATTTTGTTCAAATGGTATTGAATGACTAACTTTTCTGAAGTGACAGTGGCACTTTGAAGACTGTGGAATCTGTGGAGATCCTTTAGAACTTCTAAATACAACACAAAATACTTTCCAAAAGACAGTTGTAGCTTGTCTCTCAACAGTAAATTTTAGATGAAGATCTTAGAGATGACTTCTCTCTTGGGAAGGTGCACTGGAGTTGTTAGCTTTGGACTCATCTAACTTTACAAGTTGAACTCCTTTAAGAGTTAGATCATTGTCTATTTGAGGGCTTACAACATAAGGTACTACCTAGTTCCTCTTGTATTAAGAAATTTTGCAATGATGACAACCTTATGGAGTCAGTGGAATTAAATCATTTACATTATTGCCCAGGGAAAGACCAATACAGACATACATCAGAGGTATTGGAGGTACACTATAATGTAGTATATTAAGTGTACAATAGCATTTTGTCTAAAAAACAATTTACATACCTTAATTAAAACTACTTTATTGTTTTAAAAAAATGCTGATCATTATCTGAGCCTTCAGCATCATAATCTTCTTGCTGGTGGAGGGACTTGCCTCAATGTTGATGGCTACTACTGGTCAGGGTGGTGGTTGCTGAAGGTTAAGCTAGCTGTGAAAATTTCTTAAAATAAGACAGCAATGAAGTTTGCCACAGCAATCAGCTCTTTCCTTCAATGATTTTTCTGTAGCATATGATGCTATTTGATAGGATTTTACCCATAATGAAAGTCTTTTGAAACTAGAGTCAATCCCCCCAAACTAAGCTCATGTATTATTCTAAATCTTTTGTTGTCATTTCAACCGTCTTCCCAGCATCTTCACCAGGAGTAGATTCTATCTCAAGAAACCACTTTTATTGCTCATCCATAATAAGCAAATCCTCATCCTTTAAATTTTGATTATGAGGCTGGAGTAATTTGATCACAACTCCAGTTCCCACTTCTATTTCTAGTTCTCTTGCTATTTCCACAACTGCAGTTAGTTTCTCCACTGAAGTCTTTATCCCCTCAACGTCATTCCTGAGAGTCGCAATCAACTTCGTTCAAATTCCTGTTAATGTGGATAATTTGACTTCTTTTCATGAATCACAAATATTCCTAATGCCATCTGGAATGGTGAATCTTTTCCAAAGGGTTTTCAATTTACTTTTCCCAGATCAACTAGAGGAATCACTCTCTATAGGAGCTCTAATACTAAAAAAATGTATTTCTTAAGTAATAAGAGTTGAAAATTAAAGTTACTCCTTGATCTTTGGGCTGCAGAATGGATATTGTGTTAACAGACATGGCAACAATATTAATCTCTTCGTACGTCTCCACTGGAGCTCTTTGGTGACCATGTGCATTGCCACTTAGCAGTACTATCTTGAAAAGAATCTTTTTTCCCCTCCTGAGCGGTAAGTCTCAACAATGGGCTTAAAATATTCCGTAAACCATGCTGTGGCCAGATGTGCTGTCATCCAGGTTTTGTTGTTCCATTTACATAGCACAGGCAGAGGAGGTTTAGCATATTTCTTCAGGGCCCTAGGATTTTCATAATGTTAAATGAGTATTGGCTTCAACTGAAAGTCACCAGCTGCATTAGCACCTATCAGCAGGATCAGCCTGTCTTATGCAGCTTTGAAGGCAGGCATTGACTTCCCCTCTCTAGCTATGGAAGTCCTACATGGCATCTTCTTTCAATATAAGGCTGCTTCTACATTGAAAACTTGTTGTTTAATGTACCCACCTTCATTCATTATCTTAGTTCTTTTGGATAATTTGCTGGTTCCTCCATCAGCACTTGCTGCTTCTCCTTGTACTTTTATATTATGGAGATGGCTTCTTTTCTTAAACCTCAGGAGCCAACCTCTGCTAGCTACAAACTTTTTTCCTGCAGTTTCCTTACCTCTCTTAGTCTTCATGGAATTAAAGAGGATTAAGGCCTTGCTCTGGATGAGACTTTGGCTTAAGGGACTGTTGTCGCTGGTTTGATCTTTATCCTGACCTCTAAAACATTCTCCATATCAGCAATGGACTATTTCACACTCTTACTGTTCATGAGTTCACTTGAGCAGCACCTTTAATTTCCTTCGAGAATTTTTTCTTTGCAATCACAACTTGGCTGTTTGATGAAAGAGGCCTAGCTTTTGGCCCATCTTGGCTTTCGACATGGTTCCTCACTAAGTTTAATCATAGCTTTAGGTGTAAAGTAAGATACCTGGGACTCTTTTCTTACTTGAACACTTAGAAGCCATTATAGGGTTAAGTTGTGTAATTACAGTACCTTTGTGTCCCAGGGACTAGGGAGGTCTGAGGAAGGGAGAGGGGCTGGTGGGTACCGCAGTTAGCACACACAGCACTTAGCAATTAAATTTGCCATCTTTTGTGGCTGTGGTTAGTGGTGTCCCCAAACAATATCAATAATGAAATCAAAGATAACTAATCACAGCTCACCATAGCACATATAGTAACATGGAAACAGTTTAAGTATTGTGAGAATTACCAAAATGTATGACATAGAGACACAAAGTGGTTACAGCTATTGGGAAAATAGTACAAATAGACTTGCTCCGTACAGGGTTACCACAAACCTTCAATTTGTTAAAAAAAACAACAACAACAACAACATACAAACATATCTGCAAAGTGCAATAAAGCAAAGCACAATAAAATGAGGTATGCCTGTATTACCAAGATGATTCTCTTAGCAGGTGGTCCTATTGTGGAAACCCAGAGTCAAAAAGGATATTATTCTACTTTTCATGATTGCACACACACAAGTGAATATCTGTTCCAGTACAAACTTCAGGCATCTTAGGCATGTCTTTCCCTCACATCATCAGCATCGTTTGTTAACAAGTTGCTGTACAGCATCGCACTATTGTCAGTTTCTGTTGATAGCCAGATCTGCTGGCGTTTGTAACCATAACAGAGGTGAACTATGGAAAGTATCTCCCCTTTCTTTCTTATCTGATCTTCTCCACCAGTGAGGACTCCAATCTTTCTTTCTATTAAGTGTGTGAACCACTGCTGAAAGGAGTGAAATTATCCTCAGGGACTGTGAAATAGTCAAGGGCATGGGGAAGGCCCACATGCATATGGGGCAGGTATGGACTTAAGGTTTGACTCAAAGCCAGTGGTCAAACTGTTATTATTTTTTCTTTTATAAGATCATGTATGTGAAGGTGCTGTTTTTCTTTAAGACGATCTTTGCAGCAAATGGCAGAGAAGAGAAATTCTGTCCAAGGGAACTTCCCTACGCAGGCTGTGCAGATTGCAGGCAGACCATTTCATGAGAATATTGCCTGCTTTGTAAGGACAGGAATGAATGTTCACTACGGCAACCTGGCAATCTAGGTGATCAAATATGGTTAAAACATGGGCTAATTACAGTGGCAGAGGGCCTTGTGTACTTAGATACACTAGGAAGTTTTTCCAGGCTTTGTCACCTTCTTTGGAGATGCTCCAAAGCCACTGCTAAAGGGACAGGCCTATGTGAACATGTTCATATCAGATGTTTTTGCTCCAATGGCTAACATTAGCTGGACCAAAAAGGAACCATGATCCAAGCTGAGCTACTCATACTCTCCACCCAAATTTGAACTAAGAGGCATAATAACTGCAAACTGAATACAGTATTAGATACTGTGATATGCCACCCAACACCATGGACCTTACCATTGCAGAACACTGTGACTGAAGCACCAGGCATTTGATGCCCCCGCAAAGCACTCTTGACCATGACTTACAGGAGTTGGTGCATAAACGACCCAGCTTTTTTGTTCCTTGGAGCTCATCTGCAGCACATGTTTGCTAGCAAGTTTTCCTAGCAAGATTAAGTTCTAATTTCTCACAGTGGTAATTGGCCTGATAATACACATTTTATTGGCTGTCTTTTCTTTTTCGTTTCACTTCCCCACATTCTTATCAATACCTTCTGGGATCACCTCTCAAATAAAATACTCACACTGTCTCAAGAGTGCACTTCTGAGGAATTCTAAATTAGGACAGAAGCAAGAAGCTCAGGTAGACGGAGGTCAGTGTTGGGTTATAGCAACCCAAAGCCATACATGTTCAAGTTAAAGTTTGGGGGGAAATACAATGAACACTCTCTCAAGCTAGTATGCAGAGCAGAGAATGAAGAGATGAGCAGAGGGTAAAAAGGAGAGAGCCGACCAGTCAGCCAGAGAGACTGCCTTATTGTCGTTCGGGAATGGGTGTACCACCGTTTGTTTAACCATTCACTCACTGAACTATATCTAGGGTTTTTGAGTTTTTAGCTGTTACGAATAAAGTTGCTAGGAACTTTCATGTAGAAGTTTCTACATGAAGATATTTTCATTTCTCTGGATTAAGTATGCAAGATAGCGGTTTCTAGGGTATAGAGTAAGGCCATTTTTAATTTTATAAGCACTTGCCAGACTTGTTTTCAGAGTAGCTGTACCATGTTATATCCCATGGGAATGGACTCCCCACATTTAGTGGTGTTGCTAGTTTTTATTTTAGCCTTTCTAACAGGTGTTTATTGATATTTCATTGTAGTTTTAATTTGCTTTTGTCAAATGGCTAATGACATTGAACATTTTTTTCATGTGCATATTTGCTGTCTGTATGCCCTTTAATATAAAACATCTGTGCATGTCTTCTGCCCATTTTCTTTCTTTAAAAAAACTATTTATTGCTTTTAGACAGGAAGGAAGAGATAGAGAGATGGAGAGAGGAACATCAATTTTGTTGTTCTACTTATTTATGCATTCATTGATTGCTCCTTTTATGTGCCCTAACTGGGGATTGAACCCACAACCTTGGTGCGTTGGGGCAATGCTCTAACCAACTGAGCTACCCAGCCAGGGCACAGCCCTATGTCTAACATATGTAAAACTTATTTACTGATGCCTTTGTCCATTTCTCCTACTGTTTTTGGTCTTGGTCTTCCTTATTGTTTCTTCTGATTTGTGTTGACAGTGAAGTGTGGGTGCCTTTGAATACAAATATTTTGGGGACCTTGGAGACTGTAAATTCTTAGTGCCACACACACAGACTTGGTTATGCTTTTCCAGTTGATCTCTACAGGTTAGTGGTTTTGTCAGCCACACACACATTTCTGGGTAAGCACAGGAGAATCCTGCCTATGCACAAGCCATAAATGCATCTTAGAGTCCCTGCAAGACTAGTTGCTAAAACCTCAGACAAACATTTCAAGGAGACTGGGGGTGAAAAACAGGAGACTTTCGAATCACAGTTGATCTGTGGGCATGTTTGCAAAATTGTCTGCTATCTAGCTAAGCTTCTTCTCAAACAAATAATTGCTTCTCCACAATGAATGGGATAAACATTTTCACATTGGAAATGTTTGCAGGTGAAACAAACAATTCTTGGAAGAGAATGGACGAACTTAGGGACTGTTTGCTGAATATTTGGAAGCATTTGCTATTGTAGGCAAATTCAGTCTCTGACCTGTATTGTTGATTTTTGTGAATAAATAACGGAGAAGCAGAGGTTTTTACGTTAAATCAAAGAAACAAAAAAGGGAGATAGGTAGTCTATTGAGCATTGCACACATTTAATGGATTCCTTCAAAATTAATTACTTAATTATGGGGTGAAATGTTTGATTTTTTAAAATAAATGCAGGAGTTGCATGTTGTGAAAACTCCTGATTTTTCCTATGATTATATAATGGGATTTATTAATAAAAAGTTTTCATTTGACAAAAAATAGACTAAATTTTTAAGATAGAAGTGAAAAATCTTAAAGTACATTATGGCCTGTTTGTTCAAAATTCAGTCAAGTGAGAAATCTATGGGTCATCACTGCCCTAGGCTAAATGTATTAATTAGAAATTGGGGCCCTTTCCTCAAGACACATCACTGCCATCTACTGGAAAGTTGTCATAGTAAAAATACAAACCAACGATGACTGTGCTATGGATGGCGCCCTCTATGGTTGTGCAAATCATAACTTGCACAATTATACACAATGGCCCTGTAGGGAATGTTACTGGGAATAATTAAATCATCTGGTAGAGGTCGGCATTTAAGAAATAGCCGTGATGATAACACTGTCTATTGGTACAAATTTTGAATTGAGAGGGTTAGATTTCTCCACTGATTCAGGCTATAGGTAACCTCATTCCATTTTGGGGGGTGCTAATGAGTTGAGATAAGTTGCTCACAGTTTTTCCATGTTCAAACACTGACATATAAAAACAACTGTGGGAAAGAAAAGGATTACTGGGGGTTGGGGAGGGGTTGTCTTTGTCAGCACCCCTGCAGAAGCCCTGGGTTGTCCAGGCCAACATCTGTATTAATATTATACAAACTCTAGTGTTGGCAGCAGGATGGGAAGCCTCCGGGAAGACAGATTCTGCTAAGCATTTTTTTTTTTCCTTTTGGTCTTTCACCAAAAGCGGAGCTGTAGGTGAATGTATAGATCTGAATGTGGAGCCTGGTTTAATTGGGCAGAACTTTCAGGAAGCCAACTAACAAATGACAACTTAATTAAATATAATTAAAACATTTTAGACTTCTTGAGGCCTCTTTCAACAGGGCTATGGCTGCAGTATGGGGGGAGGCCATAAGGAAAAGAGAGGCAAGGTGCTTTCATTTTCCTCTTTCTTACTTTTTGGTCTCAGCTATTTTTTTCTCTTCACTATTAGAAATGCAGCTGGATCCTATTTATAATCCATTTTCACATTTGTTTGAATTAAAATCCCAGATTGTTGTGCTTTCAAGGCTGAGTGTGCACGGCAGCCAACATTTATCCAACCATTTCAGGAGTTACTGGGTAACTGGGCTCCAGGAAGGGAAACTACACCACACGTTTGAGCCACAGGGAGGAGAGAGAGAAAACAGACCCAAACCAAAACCCTCTGACATCACTGTTGTTTGGAGAGAGATTGTTCTGCTCAGAACATGTGCTGCCTACTTAAGACTCTAATTATTCTAAATTACTTAAATTGGCTCTAATACCTGTGTTTTATTATTTGATATTAAGGAACAAAACGTTTTAAAAAAGAAATTCATAATGCAATCAAAATATTGGCAACAAATGCTCTCAGCAGAAAGCTTGGGCTTGGAAATACCTATGCTCGCTACTCTGCCACCTGAATTCTAATCTGAGAGCTGCCGTGTGCTCTCCCCAAGTCTTTTCCAGTATCCTGTTTATGTCTAAATCCAGTAGTCCAACCATGCCAGCTTGTTACCACATGGAAAACTCCATTGCTCAGACACAGTTATGAAGCCCTATATTCTTTATGCTTTAAGATCCACCATGACATCTCAAAGTAATTGCCAGGTAAACCTACCAGATGTGTTTTTTTGGGGGGGGGGGCGAGGGGAGGAATAGACTAATAATTTCCATTAGCATAATATTGTTATTCTAAAGATTTAACAACCTCACTATCCTGGTGGAAAGTTTATGAGCCAGAAATAAAATAATACTTATGGGTACTCATGAGGCCAGTTGAGAGAAGTACCAAAGAGGTTAATAAGATTTCAGGTCTCTTTAGCTCCAAATAGAAATCTTCTTTGAACTGAGCTAAGTGATTTGGGAAGGGGCATGGTAGATACAAGGTCAACTGAATGGCGAGAGAGTTCATTGCCAGTCCCAGCTCTGCTACTACCTTTCAGATTAGAATCAGGCCTCTAATCTGGTTTCAGATTGGCTACGTTTCAGTTCTGGCTTAATTTTTCACTGGCTGGTGGACCTTGGGTGTGTTACTTAAATATATATATATTTATATAATATATAATTCATGAATTAATCACTCCAATAAGCTAGTACCCACCTGGCACCAACATAGTTATTACAATATTATTGATTATATTCCCCGTGCTGTGCTTTACATCCATCCCCGTGACTGTTTTTATAACTGGCAATTTGTACTTCGTGATCCATTCACCTTTCTCACCCATCCCTCCAGCCTCCCTTCCATCTGGCATAGGTTGGTCATCATTAGTCATCAGATACAAGAAAACATCCTTCTCTCTGACATGGAAGCAGCATCGTCCATTTTGTTCTTTGTCTGCAGAATAGGGGAGGACCTGCTGGGAATGCAAAGAAATGAATCTGATGGCTGCTACTCCTGGGCTGGATAACTGTCTCTTGAGCTCTTCCACTTGCCTTTGCCTTGTACAAGTAACATATGCCCCTTGTTTTTGTAAGGATTGTTTTGATTTCTAGTTGTCGGACCACACTCAATCAACATAGTTGATTTTATTCTGGAGCTACAACTGAACAGTCCATTAGTCATTGACTCCTCTGCCTTATCCTCCCAGAGCAATTGTTCTTTTTTCCATTAAGGACGAGAAAGTGCTCTGCCTCCCATGTGACTGTGATACATAGGTTCTCATTCTCTGTCCTGTTATCTGTTGTTAACCCTGACGAACACTAATTCACCTGTGCTTTGCAGTAGGGCATCCATTTGAAGTAAACTTTGTGTTTTGAACTTTTATACTGGTGGGATGGATGGAGCCAAACTCCTTTTGCAACACTTTTATTTGGGGGCAAAAACACAGTTGATATCACTGTCAAAGATGTCCATCTCTTGTCCTATGTCTTGAGTCTGTAGGGACATGGTATGTCCACAGCCAACACAGAAAGAACTTCCCTCCAAAACCCAAATTCCCAGGAAAGCAGCACATTAATAAATGAAGGCAAGGGTCATTAAAGTTTCTTTTAAGCATACTGCCTCATTTCCTTAAGGGGCAATGTTGATTTTCTCTTATTTTATTTATAAGCCATGTGTAATTCATGTGGATAACTTACATATCTTTAAACCAGCTGACTTGGTATAAATAGCATTTCTGTCTTTAGCTACAAACACAGGACTCAAGAATCTCTTGTTTTGAGCCACTATCAGCACTTTAGTATTTGCAGTTAGTCCATGTGGTTCCATTTGGGTTAAATACACAGCCCCGTGGAGTTGGAGCAATTCATTTCCTATTCAAACAAGCTAAATACAGGAGCCAAAATGAGGATAAATTCCTCAATAGTCCAAGATAAGCTGGTTGGGTAAGGGGAAAGATAATTAGTCAGTCTTAGCCAGCGATGATTCTCCCAGGTTTTATCTTTGCAGCTCTTTAAAAATTTTCTTAAAATTTTTATTTATTTTAGAGAGAGAAGAAAGGTCAGAGAGAGAAAGAGAGGGAGAGAGACATCAATTTGTCATTCCGTGTATTTATGTTTTCTATGGTTGAGTCTTACATATGCCCTCACTGGGACTTGAACCCACAGCCTTGGCATATCAGGGCAATGCTCTAACTAACTGAACTACCCAGCCAGGCCTTATCTTTGCAATGTTGGTGATGGACCCTCTGTCTCTAAAGTTGAGAAATTTTGATGTGTTTCTCATACCTGGGACATTTCAGTAATAAGGTTAGTGGTAGCTAGAAATGCCCCTCTAATAATCTTTTCATTGTGTACATGCTCCTGGGTATTTTGGGAGGCAGGGAAAGATGTATAGAAATGATGGCCTTCAAGATAAGCAGGGAGAGGGCTCACTTTGTGAGAAAATACTAATGACACGAAGGGGTTCTTACTGAAATCTGTATTGGGAAGAAGCAGACTTAACACTGATGCTCCCCAATATGCTTAATATGAGGGAATTGGTTTATAGGTTTTGGAGAAGGCTAGTAGATCAGTCCTTCTTTTCAAATGTATAAGTGTAAATCCAAAAGCAGCGTGAAATTTCCATATTCTGTTCTCCCTGAGTGCCCTGCTACTTTTATCTCCTAGGTTTTTTCATCAATTTTCTGTTCTCATCTCAAATACTATTCTCATCCTGTCTGATACAACCAGGAGCATATTATTCTTTGGTCTGCAGACATCCCTGAAATGTCATCGGACTCCTTACTAATCAGACTGTGTTTGTGAAGCAGCAGCATTGTCATCACCTTCTGGGAGCTTGTTAGAAATGCAGAATCTCAGGTCCCACACCACACCTTCTGAATTAGAATCCATATTTTACAAGATCTCCACATAATCTGATGCACATTAAAGTTTCATTCTCCTTTAAGTCATCATTGGCTGATGGTTGCAGTATTTGTCACTTGATAGTCCTCAAATGCTTGGTGTGAAATTCTGGCATTTGAAGAAAGAGTATACTGTAATAAATGGCTGAGTATAACAAAAATAAACAGAATGTAGATTTTGGAAAGGTGATTTCTATTCCCCACTCTGTCTCCAATCAGCTGGGTGGCCTTGGAGAAGTCACTTTATCTCTCTAGGTCTCAGGGTGTTGTGTTAATGAGGTCTAATGATTCTGACCGTAATATCTGATAGTTGTGTGAACACAGGACTAGGTATTTATGGAGGCAGAAAAGTTCACTTAAGAATGTGTTGCTCATTATACATTTAGGTCAATAGTAGACCTATGGGGTGAGGACTCTTCCTATCAATGTATTTCAATTTTATGGCTTTTTCATGTTGCAGAACCACACCTTCAAGTGTAGAGGAGGCACTTAGTTGACTTGTGAGACTGGTCCAAGCGATTGCAGAAATAAAACTTTAGCCAGAGTGTGTAGTGTCCTCGAAGGGTGACTTAAGACCAGAACATGAAAAATGTTTTTTGTTTTGAGAAGGGCTGTTGAAATATGTAGGAGAACAGGGTAAAAACATGGCTGAAATTTGAAATACTTAAGGCTGGATAATCTAGTGAGTTGCAGAACTGAAGGCCTGAGGCTTCCAGCTGAATCTCTCATATATTTTGTATAATGTAAATTGTAATGAGGCATAAAGTCCCATGTTTTCAGATATGGGAATATAAGCAAGTTTTATATGTTTATATAGTTATATATAATCACATTTTTCAAATTCCAAAGCATTTTTATCTTTTATTCAAATGATCTTCGAAAGAGTCATTTTTGCTTGTTAAAGCGCATGTTATTTTACAACCCAACTAAATGATATCTCGTCTATGAAAACTTTCCCAGACCTGTTGAAAAGTGGTCTATGTTCTTCCTCTAACAAAGCCTTCCTCATAGTTTGATTAGCATTATAATGAGTCATTTCTCAGTTATCTTGTTCATTGGGTTGTGAATTCTTCAAGTGCAGGAAATCGCTTTCTTACTCTTCGTACTACTAGTATCTGGTGTGGTCTCTAAACCATCGCCAGTGTATGGTAGACATTTACTAAATTAAATGAAGCTCCTATTACCTAACCTCTGGCTCTTGTTGTTTTAATTTTAAGTGTCCCCGTATTTTATGAAACTAAGAGTAAACTGCATTCAAGAATAATAGAAATGGGATACGGTTTGGGAGATTTAGAAGTAGTGCAAATTGAAAAGGGATTAAAAATAGGTGTAAATGTAACCAATTTGAAGGATTTATTGTGAAAGATAAAGTTCAGCTGGGCTGAAGAAATTGGTTTCTGTATTTTCCAGAATGCTGCCTGGTCACCTCTCTCATTAAAGTGGACATGAAAATAAATAAAAATAAAAGACCAGTGTTTGTTTGATAAAATTCCAAAACAGCTGCTGGATCCCAGCAACCACATGATATTTTAGAGATGCCAGAGTTTGGCTTCCACGCATGGCAGTCAGCTCTGAATGTTCACCTTTAACTCTGGGGCTGTAATTAGATCACAAAGTTCATTTTTATTGTTTAAATTTCTTTCATTCCTCTTTTGCTGCCCAATTGTGTGGGTAAGGCAGGTTTTTACCACACTTTGCACGTTCATCACTTTTAATTCTATTCCTACCACGCTAGATTAAATTTAAGGGTCACTCAAGTCAGAAGCCACTGACCTTTGCCCCCTTAATGGTTCTCACCATTAATACTTGACCCTAAAAGCTATGTATACAATAAACCATATTTATAGGTGTGGAGGGAAGGGAAAAGCAGAAACAAAGTGGCTCGAGTGATTATTTATTTTGCCATGCTCTTCAGAGATTAGGAATGTTCACACAGCCTTACACTTCAGCTGATGAACTTGGACTGGCTGCCTTTTACAGCGTCAGGACAGCATGTTAGGAGGGAATGACGTTTGAAGATAATACTCAGAATGACTCTAGCTGGTCTGGATCACCTAGGAATTGCTGATATTTTACTTTCATTGTGCAATAACTGAGATCTCGCTTTCTGGTTTTCTTTGCATATGAAAGAGGGAAAATAAAGGACATATATTACATTTAATACTATCCTTCTCATAAAGAACAAAACATTCAAAGCTTAAATTCAAAGATTAAAATTGAGAAAATCTGAGAAACCTATTTAGGAATTCTGTGAAATATCTGTTCTGTCATTATTCCACCTGATTTATGAATTAAAAGCCTTTGTGAATTAAAATCTCTAGCGTTCTGTTAATACAAACTTTGTTTTTCTCCACTCAGTAGTTTCTAGAGTTAGTTTTCTCTTTCGTAACATTTGGGCAAATTGAATGACTTTTTTTCTTCTTTTGCTTTCTTTTCTTTACTTCTTGACATATCTAGTTTTCAGGACATGCATAATCCATTAAAAGCTGTTCACTTTTTTATCGGTGAGCACAGCATCTGGGCTGGGCAAGGGGATTCATGTCCTGGGAACAGAACTTTCAAGGCAACCAGCTGCCCATGAATTCTTAGACTGACAGAAAACTTGGCTTTCAATGGTCCATGTGCCTGCGCATATGTGGACATGAAATAATGCATTTTTAAAGGTTGCTTGAAAATACACATGCAAATATTACAAAAGAGGACAACTTTCATTATTAATTTACACACTGGAACATTCTACGTTCCAACCATTACAACTTTTGGGAACTGACTAGACAAAACCTTTCTCTTAGCCTGGGATAATTATTTTGGCACTGTACGAGCTATCCAAAAGAATGTATGGTGATTAAGGCAAAGAATTTCTCTTGGTCACAGATTGACGAAGAGTCCTGGGCTTATAAAATACTCTATTTCCTCCATTAATTGTGTCCGCGTGGAGTTGTAACCAAGTAGCTGAAACAAATAAAACTTAAGTAATATTGTTTCCTTTTAAAATACTTCACTTAATTTGTGGAAGAGATTTGAACTCATTAAACATACGCAGTCCCCCTTGCATCCCCAGAGAGTTCTCCACCCCCTTCCCTAACTCTCTCCTTCTGAAACATTCCAGCAATGCCCATAGCAACACCATCCTGTCTTCCCAGTGAGGGAGGCTTCTTGAGCTACCCTCTAATTTGGGAGTGTAGGTGGAAAGGAAAGCAGAAAGTACAAAGTTAGCCTGGGGCCCTGCAAACCTCTCTTCTTTTACCTGTAACTGGAGTTAATGGCTGATCCTTTCTTACTGTAGTGTATGTGATAATTTCCATTTTTAGATGCCTCTGAATGCTGTGGCAAAAATTAGTAATGCTTTGAGGGGGATTCTTTGTATGAAAGGATGAGGTGGTTTTACGAAAAGGTATATTTTCCGTACATACTAAAGCAGTCAATCAGTGGATTAGTACAGAAAAGCTTCACAGCATGCAGAGGAAAAAAAAAACACCCCAAAACCCTGAGAGAGAGCGAGGAGTGTATGTGCTTGTGTGTGAGTGGAGGGTTTGGACACGGCCTTGTGCTGGTTTACTGCCTCTCTTTGCTCCCTAGAGAGGGAGACAGGCCAGAATTAACAGAGAGAAACCTCTGAAAAAAAAAAATCCCCTTATTCACTTACACATAAAGCAAAGCTTTCTAACTACTTTCTTTTTCTTTCCCATTTTGTGAGAGAAGCCACAAAAATAAATAATTACTCTTTCCTTATTGCGGATGCAAAATCTTACTGAGAGTTGATTCTGTAATTAGACTAGCTTTACTAAATTATCTC
The DNA here is from genome assembly GCF_022682495.2 of Desmodus rotundus. NCBI lineage: Eukaryota > Metazoa > Chordata > Mammalia > Chiroptera > Phyllostomidae > Desmodus > Desmodus rotundus. Next base: position 120,234,643 of record NC_071392.1, read on the forward strand.
CTCCCACCACTGTCTCTGTGGGACAGCCAAACCAAGTCCAGAGATGTGCAGTCACTTAGGGCCTTTGGGCAGAGTTCTTTACAAAACAAGCTAATAAAGCTACAAATGAGTGGAATGAATTACCTTTGGGTCTTGCGAATTCTAGCTGGAGATTACTAAAGAATATGTTTCTTAAGTATTGGTATGCGTATTTTCAGCTCCTCAAAATACCAACCTAGTGATGGATCCATTCATTTCCCTTTCATTGTGTGGTGTGTGTGTGAGATCATTCACCATCTACTCTTCTCTTCTCGAGATCAACTTCAAGATTTTGCCCCCACACACCTTCTGCAAGAGTCAGGGCTTTGAGTTTAGTGAGTCAGGCTTTTCCTGTTAGGCTGAGTCGAATTTTATTTTTGTCTGTCCCCACTAGAAAGCGTGAAGCTATGATACACTCCTTTGGGTTTAGCTCTTGGCTGGGGTGGGGTGGAGGGATGGGGAGAAAAGGCACTCAACTGTAACTGAATAACAATAAAAAATTAAAAAAAGAATATACTGAAAATAAAATGACATACTGAATCATAAAAAAAAAATTTAAGGACCCATGGAACATAAGAAAGGCCATTAACTTTCAATGTGAGTCATTTCTAAATTTTTTTCAATGTTTCTCTGTCTCTCTCTTCCTCCAATGTAATATACTGTGAGAGAAGAATGCAGCTATAAATGTATTTATTATACAAAGTACCTACTGAATGAATCTATTTTTAGTATATGTTTTCCCTCCTCGTGGTACCATTATAAAATAAATGCAGAGGACAAGCAAGTAGACTGTGTGGTAAGTCGAGATTTCGTTTATCAGCAAAGAGCTGAACTTCTCACCTGGAAGTCTCTCAGCAATCTATATGACTGGGATAAGAAAATAACATGATTATGAATTGTTTTGCTTATTTCAAAAAGGAATCCTTGAAAAAATAGTTACCTTTAATTCTCTTTAAAATTTTTATTGTTATAAAATATACATAATATTAAACTTATAATTTCAACCATTTTTAAGTATGCAATTCAGTAGCACTAAAGTACATTCACAATGTTGTGCAACCATCACCACTATTTATTTCCAGAACTTCTCTATCATTTCCAAATGGAAATTCTGCATCCATTGAACATAGCTCCTTATATCTTATCCCCCAAACCCCAGTATCCAACATTCTATTTTTTCTTTCTCTGAATTTGCTTATTATGGATACCTCATATAAGCGAGATCATATTAAAGCTCTTCTTTTATGTCTGGTTTATTTCACTTATCATAATATCTTTAAGGTTAATCAATGTTGTACCAGGTATTGCAACTTCATTTCTCTTTATGACTATATAATATTCCATTTATATGTATAGATATATATATAATGGAATATATATATATAAATATAATGGAGTATATATAAGTATAATGGAATTTATATATTTTTATATATGCATATAAATCCATTAATTTATTGATGGACATTTGGGTTGTTTTTGCCTTCTGGCTATTGTGGATTATGATGATATGAACATTCATATACAAGTATCTGTTTGAGTCTCTACTTTCAATTATTTTGAGTATATACCTAAAAGTGAAATTGCTGTATCATATCATAATTCTGTTTAACCTTTTGAAGAACCACCAAACTGGTTTCCATATCAGCCATACCAATTTACATTTCCACCAGCCATGTACAAATTTTCCAATTTCTCCACATCCTTGCCAGCACTTATGGTTTTCTGTTCATGTTTTCATAATAGCTCTTGCAATGGGTGTGAAGTGGTATTTCATTACAGTTTTGATGTACATTTCCCTAATGACTAGAGATGTTGAGCATCTTTTCATATGCTTATTGACCACTTGGATATCATCTTTGGAGAAATTTCTGTTCAGATCTTTCGCCCACTTTCGAATTGCATGGTTTGTTTGTTTTTTGAGGTGTATGAGTTCTTTATATATTCTGACCATTGATATGTTTTATTCAAAAGTTTTCATGCTACATCTGAATTAATTTTCTTAAACAAACTATTTGTATATATGTGTGTATGTACATGTATGTAAATATTTTGCATTTATTAATGTATACATAAAATATATGTACATATACATTAATACATGCAGTCTTAAGCTTGAATAATTGCAAACTTAACCAAAAACTTTACTTGGAAGTTTAATTTTTAATATTAAATTTTAAATATTTGTTTATTTTATGGATTTTAAAAAATTAATTAAAAATATTTTTGTTTCATTTTTACCTTCCTCAATTAGAGGGACTAACACAAAATTATACAAACAATAAAAAGAAAATTACTCTTTTATGGGGCTATTTTATTGTTGTCCATTTCCAGTATGTTACAAAGTGAAAGAGCAGTAATTTGTATTAACATTAATGCAAATGGAACTCTGTAATTAATCTCTTAATCTCTGGAAGTGGCCTGCCTGGATTTGAATGACTCTGCCACTTACTGGCTGTGTGTGATTTTGGCTTGTTTAACCTTGCTAGACCTTACTTTCCTTATCTGAAAATTGGGATAATAATGGATAATAATAGGCTATTGTGAGGTTTCAATAAATAAACCTAGTTAAGTGATCTGTATAATTCTTTGCTCCTAAGAAGAACCCAGTTGGTGTTGGAGAATGTTCTGATTAGCTGGGGAAGTTCACAGCCCTCAGGGATAATTTCCTAGACTTGCAGATGAAAGGCATAGCTTGGATTTTACCAGTGTATTGCTGGATGATCATCAGAACCCCTCAGAGGTCAGGAAAAGGCTAAGCAATTTCCACGGTTTGAGACCCTGATACATTAAAAAATGAGGCAATGCCAGTTCAGGGTCACAGAAGTTATGGGATGTTTAAATATTTGTGTTTAACAAATTAACCCCACCCACATATATGTGGGCACACACATACACAATGGCTATATGACTTCTCTTGGTGATAACTTCAAAGTCTAACTTTACAGGCCTTAATGAATGGGAGGCCTAGGCCAAAGGCACTCCTCAAAGCTCCTCTTGCCTGCTACCACCATCCCATGGTAATCTCTGGTAGTCATACAAAAATAAAAGATCATCAAAGTTTAAGGTTCTAATAAACATGAGTAGTATTTGGTTCAGTGGATTTTATACTCTGATACCCAATTAGAAAGCGAATGAGAATGGAGGTTCCATGGTTAAGGTCAACGGGGCTGTTGAGACCGCCTGGTCCATGAACCTCAGCTAAAGGAGACTTTGAAGAGCCAAGAATAATGTATAGCATAGAACAAGTATAGAAACCCTAGCTTTAGTCTGATCTTATTTATAGATGTCCTCCTCTATTTCACCCTCTAAGAAATGGAGATTGGAAAGGAGTAGTGCAAAAATGTAGAAATTGTGAATTAATGACAAGACACAACATGTGGCCCTAGAGAATAAACTGAAGTTAACATTAAAATCCTAATCATGGAGAGTGATCAGTTCTATTGCCTGATGTAAGTTAATTGTAAAGCATGTCTGAAGTCAAACATGTCTGAAATGATGAACACATATGTACACAAATAGGATTATATCACACAGTCATTTTAAATAGTTTAAAATTGTTCTTTTTCATTTCTTTCTCCTTCTCCTCCTAGTCCCCTTCTCCCTCTCTTCTTCCTTCTTTTCTTCTTCCTTCTCTTTCTTTAAATAATCTTTTACAAACTACACAAGTTGGGTCAGATTTTATTACCTCTGGCTAAAGGTGGTTGTAAGAATAAAGAGCAAATACACTTATCTTCCTGCTGTGTAACAGCATATGTAAACATACAACCCATCGTAAGAAATCCTACAGATGGAGTTATCATAGTAGTGAAAAACTGCATAGGTTATGCTCTCCGTAGGCATTTACTCATTATTGTATGATGAATGGATGTGAGAAGTCATCATTAGAGAACATAATAGTCTCTGATGATGTATTTATGACATGGAACGATGTCATGTGATGAAGTGTTTACAACATGTAATGAGGTTGTGTAACAATCTTTTTACAGCCCGCAATTACATTGACTAATTCCTTGTAAAAATACTCAACAATATGCTCTCCCTGTGCACGTGTTTGATATCACAGCAGTTTCGTAACTGACACCTCTAAACTGCAAAATCAAGCAGCTTGGATGACTCAATACCCCGTTTCCTATCCAAGACATATGAAAGATCCTGGGGGTTTAGTTTGTACACTCCATGAATTGCCTCTTATTGGAGGTGACTGAGATAACTAATATAATGCATACATGCCAAATATCCTTAAGAGTTAGAGAACTTGAGAGGCAGCTGTACACCCGAAATAACCATTCTATGTACATTTGCTCTTTTGTTGCAACCAAGGGAGAGGTGCACACACCTGCTCTCTAACATCCAGGGCAATGTTTGTACTTGACCCTTCACTTCAATCCTTTAATTATCTAAATTTAATCCCTTGACTTATTTCACTAATTAGTGAAGAATATGACTCAAACGAGGTCCCCCAAATTTTAAGTATGAAACAGAAAGCACCTTCCATGTGAAGTCATGAATAATCTACATTATGTGTGACTACAGAGATGAATTAGGTAGCTGGGGAGCAGGAGCTCTTAAGAGGCTAAGAGGTTGAGATATAGAATCTGAAATGAGACCCTAAGCCTCCTGCCAGGAAATGAATTTCAAGATGTAAGTGAGAAAACGCTGAATCCATCCTGCAGATTTGTGAGAATATGAAGGGAAATGAGGAAGTTGGATGATGAATAGATAAAGATTAATATGATGTAGAAATAGTATCTATTGAACTTTCACCGGAATATGAATGAGCAGTTGAAAGGGCTTCTGTTCTGAGGAAAATTAATGGCTTCTTAGACTAGGAGAAATATTAGTCTAGGTGCATTGAACAGAAAGGCAAAGCAGGGTTGCAAGATTTAATTTGTATATATTCCCAAAAAGTGTGTTGTAGAGACTGATTTGAGAGTGAGCGAACTATACAAATTAGTTGAAATGTCGTGTCAGAAAAGGCTTACTTCTTTCCATGGTGAATTCTGACAAAATTCTAGCATCACATAGAATATGGCTAATCCCTTCCAATAAGACCACATAATGTAACATTGACAAAAAGTGGATAAGACCAGGTGACATAATCATATTTGGCATTTACATAAATCTTAATAATTTCCAAAGCACTTTTCATAACAATGAAACTTGAGGACAGTCTAGTACATGGGTGAGAGGAAGTGTGTTTGCTTTCTACTTTTCAAAGTTGGAAAGTAAGACCCTGAGAAGTTAAATGATCATTGCTTCAAGGTCTTGGAATGAATTAATGGGGAGGTCATGGACTCTCTTTTCTCATCCAAAGCTATTCCTAAGAAAAAAAATCAGCATATGATTTTCCTCAGGAATGGTGGAGGTATCAAGTGGCCTGTGGCCAACCTAACATACCAACTGGAGGCAGGTAACTCTACACAGAGAGATGGTCACTTCATGCAGTGAAACGACTCTGGTTTTTCTCAACTTGCTTTACAGCCAAAACAGTTAAGAGTGGAAGCAAAGCAACAGAACTGAAAGAGAAGACCTGCCACCAAAAAGACATTGAAGCTGAGTGCCGGGGTCAAGAGCCTGCCAGTTATGCATGGTTTCACAGAAAAGAAACATCTTAGCATCACTTGACGCAAGGTTCCTTGTTTTCACTAAGAAAGAATTTATTTCAGCAATGCCGTAGATGTAATTGGTTATTAAGAGAGTGATTATCCTACTCCTCTGTGTCCTTCTGGTCATTCCTCTGGTTCCAGACCTTCAAAACACTTCAAAAAGAGCTCTGCATTAAGAGAGCTGACTGGATTTGGACAAATAAATTGGATTTGAAGACTAACAAGGCTCTGTCAGTAATACCTCAGGGCAATCTAGTTGAATGCTCTGGCTATTATCTTGTCTGTTGTTGCCATGAAGGCTTTATTAAGTCACTTTGGTTAGTTCCAGGAAATGAGCAATAGGATTCATCTAGAAGGGACTATGGAGTGATTGCTGGTGTCTCTGTAACCCAGTTGCCATGATAAATTTCAGTCTGGGTTTGCATGTTACTCATTCCTGGGTTGTATATTTCATAATAACCAGTGGAGGAATTTTGATGGTATCTGTGATAAGGTGGGACAATGTCTGAGAAAGGGAAGGAAGGGATGCTGGTACTTAAAATACAGACTTAGATCTGCATTCCTGGTATTCAGGTCACAAATACAGGATCAGCCATTGGTTTGCTGAGAGGGAGCAGGAATTTTTTATTAGTTCCTTTTCTTCTGTTGACAAGCAATGAGGAGGAGCATTGAGATTTGCTGCAGAGACCAATTATCCAAGCAGTAGGACACCTGTGGTGACAGAGAAGCCATTGCAAGAGGGAGAGAAATACAAAATTCACATAGAGATAACAGTACTTGTGGTTATCATTATCAACTGATGGAAAAGATAGGTACATTGACAATGCCACATTCTGGAAAATAATTTCTGTCCAGCAAGGGTGTTTTCTGATTTTAAATGTCATCTCAAATTGTATTTTATTTTCATGTGAATTTCAAAGGAAATTACCATTAATTTACCATTTGTTTTCCATTTATATTTGAGTATAAGGAGTTAAAAATACATTTGATCTTACCTTATTTTACACTTACTTATGTTACTATCCCCTTCTCATGGATGAGTAAACTGCAGTTCAAAAAAGCTAAGTAACTTCCTTAAACATTTATTTATGCTTTTGGACTTTGCTGTACCTCACTGCATGCATGTAATACAAACATACTCCATGCCTGGTATTCTGTTTTGACTTGCTCTCACTTGTTTCTTCTTATTCACCTGATTGAAAGATGTACCCTTTAGAAACAGGTAAAAGCAACATAGTTTTAGCAGAAAGTTTGAGGGACTGAAAAAGTAATGTTAAATCCAGTTATCTTAACTAAATCCTGAATTGATGACCTATACTATAAAGATATTTTTCTTGGAAAGGATTTCAAAATTTAAAAACTTTCAACCTTCTACATCTAGGTGTCTAGAACAGTTGAGAGGGTTTTTCTTTCTTGCTTTTATTTGTCGTAGAGTCAATAAAATTGACTTCCATGTGTTTTCTTTTATTCCATAAAAAATCAGAGGGAAAAGAGTAAATTATTTATATTCCAAAGATGAATAAGAAGGTGGTCTAAACCACCAAAATTGGTGAAGGAAAGGGTCCCTGCACCTCTGGTGGACCTTGTCTGGCAGCCTTCTTTCCCAGCCTCAGGGCATGGCCTCCTGATGTGACCTGCTGAAGACGGGGCTGCAGGAGAGAGACAGGCCAGAGGGCAGAGAAACCACACACCAGCCAGTCCCAGGACTTGCAGTGAAATGAAGTGAAAAGTCCAAGGGTCTGCTTTTTACAGGTCACTGAGCCCAGGGCAATAGCCACAAAGAAAGATTTGCGTGAGGTACAACTGAAGTATTTTTAATTAAAACAAGTAAAATGTAAAGGAGACCAGAAGCCAGAGTTCTAAGTAGCAATAAGTATGCAATTTGTTTTTTAATTTAAAATTTTAATGTACTATATTTTAAGTTTAATGCTTATTTGAATCAGTACTTAAAATTAGTGTTATCATATTTAGTGTCTAGTGATCCACATAGATAGCTAAAATATCACCAAGATTCTTGCAAGACAATTGAGGCAAACTTAATTTGGAATGACTCCTTGATTTACTTACTACTTTTGAGGAGCTAGATTCTGCTTAGGCAGGTATTACCCTAATAGAAAGAAATACATACCACTGGAGCAAGAAAAGGATGATTTTTTGTGTGTGTTCTCAGGCCTTATTGTAATAATTAGATTTACCATAATCAATAAAATGTGTGAGCCAAGTTTATTGAAGTGTCAATTTCCCATTGCATAATTTCCCCCAGGAACCTTAATTTTTAATTCAAAAAGAAAGATGGAAGATTTGTCGTGCAGTTGCCAGGGAATATGTGAGGTTAAGGAAAAGCACAAAGCTCCTTATAGACATCAAAGTGAGGCCTAGAACAATTCCCTCGCCACTCCTTCCCACATCCGTTGTCTCATCATTAATTTTCCAGGACAATAAGATCTTGAAGTGGCCAAGATATAGATCTCTCTGCCTAGCTTGGAGAAAGATGTATTGGACATATGATTCGGTGACTTTTACTTCATCTTCAACAATCAAGAGCTTAGGGGTGAGGTATTATGGTTGGCTTACAGAGTTTGAACTATAAAGGGAAGTGAGCCCATGATTCTGGCTATCGACATACTTTTCAACTATACATACCAGTATGTGCAATGAAATGTGAGTCCTTGTGGACTTAGAAAATAAGCCTGGAAGTCCCACTAATGAAGATGAAGACATTTGTTGGCAGCATGCAGATTTTTTTGTAATGGTTATAGGATGCATCAGTTAGGTTGATTGGAAAAATATCCCCGACTTTCCACCCTTCCCTGTATCTAAGCACTTTGCAATATGGATTTGTAGCTCCACCCATCAAGAGAGGAGCCTATTTCCCTACCCCTTGAGTATAGATTGATTTAGTGACTTAATTTTGGCCCAAAGGATGCAGTGAAAGTGATCATGTGCCAGTTCCAAGCCTAGGCCTCAATAAACCTTGAGCGCTTTCACAAAATAAAGCATTTTACTGCAGTATTCTCTGGGTTTAAGGGTCAGGGAGAATCACAGAGATGTCAAAATAGAGCCATGATGACATCTCCTCAGGGCTCATGGAGTCCTGTCTTTAAGAACCACATGTACCTTTCCCCATTTGCTGGCTTCCTGTTCTGAGGTCACTTAGTTGATATGTCATTAAGAGCTGGAAGAGATCATCAAGGCAATCTAATCTAATCCAACACCCTCATTTTACAGATGGGGAAATAGATGAAGAACATTTGTTGTTTACTCAAGTTCACGTGGAAAGTGTTGTTGTTTTATTTTGACTGTGTTTGTGCACGTGCGCATTGCACATGAGTGTGTGTGAGTGATTTGAAGTATGAGATGCTGCTAGATTAAAAAAGATACAAAACAAAACCCTAATCCTCCGATAGTTGCTGATGTAGTCTATCCTGGACTTTGTGGAACATCGGGTGGTATCTTATCTGGAGTGCCAAGTCTTAGATATTGAGTCCAACTTCCTTCTTTGGCAAAAATGGGAATGATTCCCAAGGATATCCTGGCTGCCAATGCCACTGCCCCGTCATACAGTCCAGCCTGGTCATTCACAGATAATACCAGAGGCCAGTGGCTCCAATTTCTATTCATTTCCACTGGGATCAATTATTATTTTTTTTCTTACTCTTCTCCTCTTCCATGAGAAACAGGTCAACTACTTGCTGATCACTATGGTGAGCACCCTTCAGGTTAATCAAAGCTTTCCAGTTTCCTTTCAATATTCTTCTGTCCAAGCGAGGAAGGACAAGTTGGTCATGGTATTCTTTTTTTTTTTTTTTGAAGTCACATTCTTGGTAACATCTCTCTAATGTTGATCTGGGTGGGAATCTACAACAGTTAGATAAGAATCTGACTTACACCAAGTACACGTAAACGACTGTTTCATAAATGTCATATGCACATTCTGAATGCAATTTCTTTTCAAAGAGAAGAAACAAGGCTGATATTCATCTACTTAGAAAAATGTATACCTAAAGATAGGTTCATCAGCTTCAGACATCATGGAGGTTTATATCTAGACATAATTTCTTCCTCTGTTGTTTCAACTAGTTTTTCCCCATCACTATACATTTTATTTATTATTAAAATTAAAGTTTATGAGCTTTGGATGCTACTATTAATTCAGACTCAATTTGAAAGTCATTTTAAATTTATTTTTTTGTGTAGATAATATTTTAACCACTGCAGAGCACTGTAAACAAAGCAATTACCACCACAATAAATAAATTGATTTTTTTTTCATGCTCTGGACCAAAGGCTTGCATAATTTCTGTCTAGCTATCATCTTGCTTTCACTTACAAACTTTACAGGGGGAGAGATGATTTTCCATGATGCTAGTTGGGAAATGGGGATCTCAAGCTAGTTTCACTGGGTTCCCAATCTCCTTAAGTGAAGGCAAAATTTTCCCTTCCACATTCTTTCTCTCACTCTAAAAGCTCAAGGCTCTGATATTTGGTGCTGGCCACTGTCAAGGGAGGTCCTTATTTGGCATCCATGAAAACTTCAGCAGGATGAGGTGCTGGTGAGATGCCCCACTCAGAATTTCACTGGAGCAAAGTCTGGATCTTAATACACTGAGTCAACTCTCCTATAAGTTCTGGAGTCTTGAACAAAGCTCCCTCACTAATGTTTTATTATATAATAAATGAAATATTTTGCCATGGTTGGTGGTGTGGCTCAGAGCCAGCCTGCGAACCAAAGGTTTGCTGGTTCAATTCCCAGTCAGAGCACATGCCTGGGTTGTGGGCCAGGCCCGCAGTGGGGAGTGCGTGAGAGGCAACCATACATTGATGTTCTTCTCCCTCTCTATCCCTCCCTTCCCCCTCTCTAAATATAAATAAATAAAATCTTTTAAAAAATATTTCTTAGCAACATACACAAATGAGAGGCAGAATCAGAATGTAAATTAGTAATAGTTGACAAAGAAAGAAATTAATATAAAAGCATTAGTATGCATAAAATATAGATCCAGGAATGAGTCTAATTTAATAAAATGTAACTATTTTCCCCAAATGCAAATGAATTATCCAAGAAAAGAATAGTTCTTCCTGTTAAATATCCAAAATGAATTATCTCATGAGCCCTCAAAAATTAAAATGCCCAATTTTAGGAATAATATCTCATATAGATCCTTGTTGCCCAAGGTGTGTTTCTTGTACCAACAAAATGGACTCACCTTGGAGCTTGTTAAAAATGAAGACTCTCAGGCTTCATCCCTATCCTTCTGAACCAGAATCATCACATTAACCAGATCCCTGGGGGATTTGTGTACGCACATTAAGTGTGAGATGCCCTAGACCAGAGCATCCCTAGATTAGACACACTTCTTCCTGAGCCTTGAATTCTCTCAGCATCTTTCAATGGGATGTGCTGATGGGTCCTTGGTGAAACCACTTTGTAAATGCTGTTGGTGGGGCTTAATCCAGATATGTATATCGCAGATTATCCATTCACGTGAATGTTCTGCCTATCCTTCAGACAGTCTCTGCAAGTAGAGCTTCTTGCAGGCAAGATTTTATATATTCAATAGCAGTGATTTTTCACTTGTATTTTCTGTCAAGGACCTGCATTGTACTGAAACTTTCTGGGGTCCTGAACATAATGGGGAGCCTGATGGGGACTTACTTCAGTGGGTACAGAACGCCTTTGAACCTCCAGCACTTAGGTAGGCAGGGCCAAGATTCTTCTCAGAGAAGTGTTTTTCAAACTCCAGATAGGGAACCACGCGTAGTTCTTAAAATTAATAAAATGAGTCATAACCAGAGTGGAAAATAAAACAAAATAGCTGAGAACAAAATGAAGGGATTAAGCAAAGAAAAAAAAACCTCATAGACATAGACAACAGTATGGCGATTACCAGAGAGAAAGGGGGTTGGGGGTAGGTAGACGAGTATATAGGGGGATAAATGGCAATAGAAGGAAACTTGACTTGGGGTGGTGAACACACAATACAATATACAAATGATGTGTTATAGAATTGTACACCTGGAACTTACATAATTTTATTAACCAATTCCACCCCAATAAATTCAATAAAAAGTTTTTAAAAAAATAAATGGATTCAAGTAGAAAATACAAGAGCAGCACTTATGGTCAGGGGAAGTTTTGTTCTCTTAAAGCTATGCTCCAATTGTATATACACATGTATATGTGTACCAAGTCTCGAAGTAAAATGCAGGTTGGTTGGTTGGTTGGTTGGTTGGTTGGTTTTGCATTAGCCACCAGTCAAAAGTTTGAAAATCATTCCCTTAGATTGTACCTTTGCATACACTCTTATGGAGAGACATAGAAGAGAGGTTCACTCCCTGTGAATGTCAAGAGGAAAAAAGTTTTGTTTGCTTTCTTCTTTTGCTGATTATGTTCCAGTTAAAGGTGAGATCATATGGTATTTGTCCCTCACCGCCTGGCTTATTTCACTTATAAAAGCAAACAAAATATAACCAGAGACATTGAAATTAAGAACAATGTAACAATAGCCAGAGGGGAGAGGGGAGTGGGGAGTGGATAGTGGGGAGAGGGGTCTATAGGAGCTATGATAAAGGACACATGGACAAAATCAAGGGGGAGGGTAGAGGTGGGGGAGGCAGGTGGGATTGGCTGGGATGGGGTGGAGGGATGGGGAGAAAAGGCAGACAGTTGTAATTGAATAACAATAAAAAATAAAATAAAAAAAGGAAAAATGTTTTAATTTTCAATAATTATAAGCTATATTTTACATTAAAACTTTAAGATGAAAATCCATAATATTATGTATTATGATTTCTACCCAGAAATCATTTGTAATTTATGCAAGAATCATAAAAAGGAAAGCCATCATTAACACAATGTTTCCACGGCACATGGGTGCCTGGTTTAGTTTTTGGAAATATGGGATTTTGAGTATGAGATAGAATTTTGGAAATGTTGGTGTTCGTGAATGTTAAGTTGCAATAGCCATCCATTATTTGGACATTCTTCTGACAAAAGTATCATGTCAAATTTACAGGAAGAAAGTCAGATTTAGGAATCCCCCCACCCACAAAACTGCTTAGGTATAAACTCTCTCTTACAAATCAACATTTTATTAATTGAGTTTAAAAGGATTGGGAACATACTTATTTGATTTACCATGAAATTCACATGGGCTTGCCATATTTAGTGGCAGAAAGTATTTTTCTTATCCAAAATCTGTAGAGAGCAGTGAAGAAAATTCCCTTTTATCACGTGAGGCTCTTCCTCATAAAAATAAGGTGGGATCATTTCTGCCTCCAGCTTTGAATTAATATACCAAAATGTCCTAAGATATGCAATTCATTAAGATTTTCATTCTGTTCCCTTTAAAAGAGCTATTTCACAAAAGTATTTATGGCCAAGAACCAATGATATGTTTATGACTATGAGTTTCTGCTTAAAGAGTTGTTTTTAAAAATAAAGCAATAATGTATTATCAAAATCAGTTATGCTATGAATTATAAGAATTAAGATTCATTGGCTGTTCCCTATGCTAGATTATTTCTAGTCATTATTTTCTTCCCCTTTATAAAAGCTCAATGTTTTCTTTTAGGTAAACAGTCTATATTAATGTGTTTGAATGCATTTTACATATATCAATATACATATCTAAAACCTTTCCTAAAATAAGTTGTATATTATTAGTTGAAATCAGTAAAGATGTTGTATACACTTGATTTTTTTTAACAGTTGATAACTTAAGAATAGTTTCCAGAGGATCAATAAATAGTATAGTTGAGATTTTTTTTTTTTGCATGATTTGTATCAGGTAACATCAGAGAGTATTTGCAGATAAATGATATTAAAATGGTTTCATTAATATTGGCTGGTTAAACTAAATGCTACCAGAAGGAACTTTCCTTCTGACACATGGCAGGGAACACTCTGGCTCAACTGTTAAGTAGGTAGAAACACAACCCTCTAAGAGGAACATTAAAACAACCTGATTTGGGGTTTACAGGATGGAGAAACTAAGAGAGCAACAGCATAATTGCACACCCCAAGAAGACAGGCGATCAACTGATTATCTGGTCACTGTGTAAAATAATTTAAGCTACTTTAAAACACATGGTTCAATGTTAGCATTTAGGCAAAGAACATACAAACACTTCTGTCCCTTGGCAGGGCAGAAAAAGTTATGGTACTCCACAACTCTGTGAAGTCAGAGGCCTAAAATAGCCAGCTATAATCCTTTCTGGTAGATTTGCAAATAAATTATATTTACCGTATTAGAAGAAAGATTGCCTTTTTGATTAGAAGTGAAAGGAGTGTTGTGCAATAAGTATGAAGAGTTGACTCTTAAGATAAATGCCAGTTGTTTGTAAATGTGGGGTTTGTGTGTGTGCATGCATGTGTGTGTGGGTTTTAAGGGACCACATGCTTTTCTGGGTTTTCCTTAAAAAGAAGTTTAATTTTCTAAAGTGTCTAAGTTAAATTGGGACGTCTGTACTTCGTGGAGCTATGGAGACATAGTTGTGCCCGGGCCATGATGGGTAATTTTCAGGTTTAAGGCTCCTTTGAGTGTTTGGATGCATTGGTGATTATAATTGCTGCTCACAGCTAAAAGGTTGAAAAGTTCCGATGAACAATTCATTCATTGTCTTGTTCACATCTGGGTTAATGTTTCCTTCTTGGAGAACTCTGTACCACTCTGTTCTTTGCTTCTTGCCACAGATAGCAATGCCAATTTCCCTCTGTTTACTTGGAAGCTCTTGAGGCTGATGTATCAGCGCTAGCCACAAATTAATGGAATTCTTTCCAGCTGCAATGCTTTCAGATATTCAAACAATAAGCCAAAAACACTGAACTGTTTTGGCTGGTTTTTTTTCTGAATTACGCTCCATTCTCAGAGATGATGTAAACACAATTACTAGTGGATATGACCCTAGCATTTAAAATATTTCAAAGAAATAGATAAAACTTATGGAAAGCATGGGTCAAAATAAGATTTTTTAACCTGAAGCCAGAGGGCATATCATCTCAGAAGAGGAGTATTAGAGAAGGAAAAATACAAATGTTCACACTAAATAGAATGATATAGAAATCAAGATGTGAAGTTGGGAACCCCATTTCATTCTTGGGTTTATTTCTGTCCCGTGTGGTTAGTTAGCAGCATCGTTTCAGCTCTGCTACTAGGTTAACCTTTGGAAAGGGACTCTGGCTTGAGGAGATGCTTTGGCAGGCCACCAGTGCCCATCTCGCAATGGAGGCTGAGTCTGATGCCAGACCACCTGGTTAATCTGAGAACAGAACATCTGGTGAACTCAGCCATTTTGTTCCAGTGGGAAGGAGTCAGAAAATACCTGGACAACTGAGAAAGTCTTGGTGTTACAGCCTTAGGTTGAAAGAACCAGGGGACTGATATGCTGGTCTAATAGACTCTTTGGGATGATAATTTTTTATTCTCAGGCATTAAAAAGTTCCTGTTGACTTACTCCGTACCTTCTGCCTAATTGGCAATCTCAATATATTTGTTGAATTGAGCTGATTTGAAAGTTAACCTATCAATCAGTTTCTTTGAATAAATAAAAACTTTTCCTCTTTTTTTTTTTTTTGGAGATGTCTAATTCTGGAACTTTAACTTTGACTCAAGAATTTCCCTTTAAAATTGCCTGAGGAGATGTGAAGTATTCGTGCTGGGGTCCCACTCCCATCGACTCAGGTTCATTAGCTTTAGGGTGAGGCTTGAATATGGGTATTTTTCAATAGCTTCTCAAGTGATTCTAACATCCAGCAAAGATGGAAAACTACAGCTAAGAAGAGAATCAGAAACAATGGAAATACAGGTGTATTTAACAGCCATTTAAAGAAAGAGCTTTAATTGACCTTCTTTGTGTGTGTGTTTGTGTGTACTTTATTTTAGCCTCTTTTTACATCCTTCCCCCACAAATCACCTTCCTGTCAAGGAATATCATTTTGCTATGTACCTGGCATCATGTACCTGAATATCAAATGTACCTGACAAATGACTTTCCCTATAGGAACTGAAGTTGAAATCTTTAAGGATTTGAAGGACATGTAGATATAAACATTTTAGAAGAGCAAGAATGGCATGTACATGAATTTCTCAGTTTACCAACTTCATGAAAATTACATAGCTCAATGCCCTCCGTGTCTTAATGGCGGAAGGGAATGGGGTTTTAGAGGAAAATAAGTATGTGTTCCGTAGTTGCATTAAAGGAAATGACTAATCTTTGGCAAGGGGAAGATAAGATACCTACGTGAAATAATTAGACAGAATCAAATATAAGTTGTCTAAAATAGGAATAAACTTGTGCCAAAATTTACAGCATCGTTTCAAGTTTGCCCTTGAGCTCATATTCTTTCCATTAATGTTATTGATTGAGGAGAGAAGCAAAATGTGCTTGACTCTATGAAAAATTAGAAGTCTAAGAAGTTCAAGTTTATATATTACCAGAAGAAAATAACTACCTATAAAAGGTGTAGGAAAAGAAAAGAAAAAGCAGCGGGTACACGCAAAGCATGGGTGAATAGGATAGCTGCTAGAAAATGTAACAATCCTGAAATTTGAAGACGGTCAGCAATCTGGTCCTGTCTAAAATATCTGCCTGGCAGAAATTCTCCTTTCAAGCCTGAATTTGATGAAATCGCATGGTTATAAATCAAATCCAGAGATAGAAATCAGTAAATGGACCACATCCTCCCAATGGATTTGAAAAACTCTACCCTGCCTTTCCCGGGAAGGAATGTCTTGCTTATGAGTGATCTGTCATTTGAAAATCTAAAACATTATTCAAAGCAACAGTCTTTTCAGTAGCTACCTGTGCTTTTTAATGCTGAATCAAACATTTATTAAGGACCATGAGAAAGGGGGTACTTGATTTACAATTATTTTCTCAGTTGAGTAAATCTAAGATCCTTCACTTCCACTTAATAAAACATGTTATCCTTTCTTCTATTGATACCTTTTCTATTAAGAAAATGAATTGATGTAAACACTTTGGTGGTGCAAATTTCATAAATGTATTTAAGCCCTTCCTTTGTCTCTCACTCCCACAGAGGTTTTTGAATAATGATGGAAGTGAGAGTTGTCCTTCTTTCTACATCTTAACCGCTTATTATCTCTACAGAGTATTCCCTTCTGTGGTGACACCCATTCTCACTGCCCTTTCTCCTCCTGTCAAGCCCCGACATGTGCTTCCAGTTGTAGATCTAATGGAATCTCCTCTGTAAAGTTTCCATAGGACCTACCTACCCTGGACAGAGTTAGGTTCTTTGTACTTGGTATATGGCAAACTGTTATGAACCAAACTGACACTGTATTTGTTTATGTGGCGTTGGCAACTCTCTTTTTTTTGTTTTAATTGTAATCAGACTATGATTTCAAATTTTATTTCTTTAGTTATGTTTTAATTTAATTTATTTTTATATAAGTCGTTCCTTTTCACTGAATAGAAACTAAACAGAAACAAGAAAAGTATGACTCCCTACAGTCAACAACCAGAAAGAGCTACTTATAATATTGGTGTATTTCCTTCTAGAAACCCACCTGATACTATTGAATTTACACTGTTTTCAGATACATTCTCTTTTAAGCTATGTTTGATTGATATCTTTGTATATCAATCAGACATGGGTATACTTTGTACCTGGGTATACTTATTCAATTATTTTCCTAAGGTAAATGTTTAGATAAAAAATTGTAGCAAATGATATGACCTTTCTTTTTAACATTCTGATTTGTACTCCAAACTAACATCCGGGAAAGTTGTCCCAATTTACTGTTTCTTTAGTGTATGAAAGTTCCCATATGCTATGAAGATGGTGTTTATGTTTCTATCTTCCTGGAAGGGCAGAGAACATTTTTTATTCATTTTGCATTTCCAGTGCCTGTAGCACTCTTTGTGCAGTTCACATTCAAGGTTTGTCAGAAGAAGGATGGATGAATGGGAGGCTGGATGAAAGAAATAAAGGTGGACTTACTTTTACCATCAAAGCAACATATCTGAGCACTGGCTGAGTGGCTAAGTTTTTGGAGTGTTGTCCCATGCACCAAAAATTTGCAGGTTTGATTTCCTGGTCAGGGCACATACCTATGTTGCAGGTTCCATCCCCGATGGAGGCACATATGGGAGGGAGCCAATCAATGCTTCCTTCTCTCATTGATGTTTCCCTCTCTCTTTCTCTCCCTTTCTCTCTCTCTAGTATCAATAAACATATCCTCGGGTGAGGATTAAAAAAAAAAAGCAATGTACCTGATCTCAGACTTTCAAATCAAACACTACTTAGAACTCAACCTCTTAGATATCAGAATTAGTTGCTGGCTCTATTTCTTTACATCTCCTGTATCTTCACCTTGTGAGTTCCTGCCTCACTGAGGACGTAGAACACTTCCTCTCCCTTTGATTTGGGACTCAGCCCTGGCTCTGGGCACTGTCATGTAAGTGGAAGTGACAAAGTGGCATTTCTAGCCTAGGTCTCAGGGCTCACAGATTTTACTAGTCTTCTTACATCTCTACCATCATCAGGAGAAGCACATTCTTCAAGTCACAGATGTCCCTTTAGCCTGAGCTAGAGAAACCACAGGGGAAATATCTGAGCGAGTTGGACTTTCATCCTGCAGCTGAATCACCTCAGCTGACCTCCCTCATGAAGCAATATCTCCCCGAACACCACAGGCTGAAAGCATTTCTGCCCCAACAGAGCCCAGCCCAGATTAGTGAAGCCCCAGATGACCTGCAGTGGTCGTGACCTGTAATGAGTTATTGTTGCTTTAAGCTGCTGAGGTTTGGGATGGTTTGTTACGCGGTATTGTAGTTTTCCTGACACAATGTCCCCATGACAGATGTCTCTCAAATCTGTTTTTTTCCCCCAAGTTACCCAACTATGAAAATATGAAGCAGACATCAGTTGTGATATTTTCTGCCCCACCATTCAGACTTACGGACACATAACATCACTGGATGTCAAGACTTGTGTACTACACAGTTGGAAAGAGCAATGAGCTTCTTGAAAGATAATGGTTCAAACCATGCCTTCATTCATTGTAGTTGTGAGAGACATTTCACTTAATGCGAATTTTAGTTACCTCTTCTCTAAAGTGAAGACAGTAACAGACCTGTCTTATAGTGCTATAGTGAAAGTCAAAATACGTACATTATACACAAAAAGGAAATATTGAATACTAATCAACTGATCTAAATAAACTTTTCTTGAATTTTGTATTTAGTAATGTGTACTTAGTGCATTTACACATTTGCTGTGATAGACTAAATATTTCTCACTCACTCTATTTCTTTTTCTAGAACTGTTCCCTTAATGCTCTTAAGTTTAAAGGTGTGTCCTTGGTTTCATCCTAGAATATTCATTACCTAAAATACTGGTCAAATATTGGCAATCTGACTTTAGTGACAAATTCTAAGTAATACAAAAGACAATGAGTTACTGTGATTTTTGTCTTGTATACTGATGAGAAATCTGAGTTGCTAGTTTAAAAAGTCCTTTAAGTGTTGAATGTTCCTAAGGTGTTCTAAGGGAAGTACAACCACAACAATAAGAGACATCTGCAAAAATTTTTAAATCTCAGCTTTTATAGAATTCTGCAATTAAAGAATAGAAATACAAAGGTAATTCACTTGAATCCTAAGACAAGTTGGGAGAAAAATTTTAAAGTATCAAAAATATGGCTTAATAACAATAGGGTGTTTAAAACATTAAAATGTATCAAAGGTGCTAACTTATAGATGAATTGGTATTGGGGAAAGTGGTTTTTAGAAAAGCCAGCCTAGAGCTGCAGTGAAGGGCACTTCAGGCCAAGGCCTCTACGTCATCTGGTAATTCCATAGACTACAGAGCAGGAAGTACCTGTGTTCAGGGATTTCTAAGTAGCCCGATAGGTGTTCTGCATAGAGATTGGGCTGGGGCAAGACAGGAAGTGAAATGAGAGGAGATAAGGTGTTGGAATTCATCCTGAGAGAAATGAGGAACACTCTGTTGAGTGGCTAAGAGCATTCTGGCTGTGGTGTGGAGAGGGAACTGGAGAAGCAGGTGCAGCTGTAGGAGCCATGTGAGAGCTTTTGTAATTGACTATGAATTGGATGATGGTGCCGTCATGAAGAAAGTTGTCCAAAGGAATCCATTCAGACTGAAAGAGGAACTCTGCTAACTGTCTGTGGAATCTATGAAGAAAGAAGTTTCAGTCTGAAAGAAGAACTCAGCTAGTGCAGGGAGCAGGGCCCTACCTCCAAAGGCATGGGTCTGAAAGAGCTAGATGGGATAGTCAGGGCCTTCATGAAGTTCCAGGGGGTGGATTCCGGAGCTGGGCAGAGACCCCTGCATGATATGAGTCCAGGGAAAAGTTACACCAGAGACAATGCCCAGGTTGTGCCCACTGGGGGGAGGAAGGGACTCTTGGTATACCCTGAGGACTATGGATTCCTCTTGGCTTGAGACCAAGGGCTGAGTAAAGCAGGCTGAAGTCTTCAGGTCTCAGGCTTGGCTGGGCAGGCGTGAGGGTAATGTAGCTGGTCTTCCCATCTTCTGTGTCAGAGCCTTTCTGCGGCGGTTGTTCGGTGCTTCGGGCAGCATGCTGGTCGTTAAGTTCAGAGGAAGATAGATGGTGTACGGTACAATAAAATCAGGAACTATACATACTTCAGGAATAATCATTTCCGTTGTAACAATTCCTTTATAATTTGGAAATATCATTCTTCCTCTCCTCTTCACATTGATTTTAGTTCCTCTATATTTTTCTTTACTAAGTTTCAATTCAGAACTTTAATAGTAGACCACATTTTCCAAAAATCTGATCCAAATTCTGGCTCGTGCAAGCAATTGAACGATTTTGAATCCTATGAATTTTATTCCAACTATGAAGTTCATGGTATAGTCTTACATTCAGCAAATCACTCTTTGGATTTGAATCAGCATAATTGTAAGTGTTCTTTAAAATAGCCACACGTTTAAAGTACGTGACCAAGTCTCTGTTTTAATGTTACCAAATTTAATTACATTTATCCCAGCAATGTAATAAATTCAAAGGGTATAAATATGTAACATTTACACTATCAGGAATTTTTATAATTAAATTTGCTTTAATCAAAATACACTTAATATTATTGAGTGGAAGTTGTAAATATGAGGAAACAGATAATTTTTACATTTAAGCACCTGGTTTAACGTGAAAAATATCTTGGAGTTTTAATCTCAACAATGCCACGAAGAATATATTATATGTATGATCAGATGGCTGGTAAACAAGAGGTTAAACCAAGCTCAGATTAGCCTCTTAATTCTCCTGGTTCTTTTTACGAATAGGTTTTTAAAAATCTCATGCTTCATTTTATACACTCAAAAAGTAAATGACTCTACAACAGTATTATGAGGGCTTAATTATAAATCTACAAAGTAATGAAAGCAAGCATCAGAACTGTTTAATAACATAAAATATATTGTAATTGATTTTATTTTATTCCTGACACTGTGGGATTTATAATTTGCCTCGCACTATTTCCAAAGCGGTGGATAAAAGGCATAATTGTGATATGGAAATGAAGTCTATTTCTATTGTCTGCTTGGTTTACTAGGGTTTATTGAGCATCCGTACTGTGATACAACATTAGGCATTTCTAGAAGTTTTAAGTTTCAAGGAAAGTTTTGGGGCAATTAATGTTGAGTGAGTGACTGGTAGGCCCAGACATCCAGTAATCTCTCCTTTTCCTTCCTTCCTTTGAGTAGTTTTGTAACATATTGTTAATTTCTCTGTTTTGAATTATGTATTAAAAATTATTTATCTTCAAAGTAAAAGAATGGACATAATTTTAAAATGGAGGGGTGGAGAGGGATAAGAGGCAATTTGGAACAAGTATTGAAAATGCAATAAAATCCCATTTTAGGAAATAAGAAACAATATTATTTCAATATGAGAAATACAGGTCAAATAGAGGATTTTAAGAAAGAAACTAGGACTCTGCAAGTTTGGGGATGGTAATGATTGGAAAGGCTAGTGAAAAACAACTAGAGAGTCCTGGTCTTAGCCATATCCTTTCCCAGACAGAACATTGGATAGTCTCTTGTGAGGAGCCAAAATGATCCCCAGAAAGATCAGCAGATATATTTCTATTTGGCCTTCAGACGACCTGGCCATCTTTTCATCTGATTATCTCAGAGGCAACCTTACCATTGTACAAGCCCTAAAAATACACCTACAGCTTCTATTTAACTACTTAGTGTTTTTGCTGTAAAGTGTAAATGGCCAAGCAACATTGGCCATTTGCGTAAATCTTATTACAGAAAAGATAAACACCCAAAGAAACAGGAAAAAGAAATCAGAGGGAGAAGATGAAATACAGATAAGAGACCTAAACTTAAAGATATTGTTTTCTTAATTTCCTTTTCTGTTAGTTCATTATTGGCATATAGAAATGCAACTAATTTCTGGATATTAACTTTGTATCCTGCTACTTTGCTGAATTCATTTATCAGTTCTAGTAGTTTCTTGGTGGAATCTTATGAGTTCTCTATAAATAGAATCATGTCATCTGCAAATAAAGACAGTTTTAATTCTTCCTTTCCAAAGTTTTATTTCTTCTTCTTGCTTGTTAATTGGCTAGGACTTCCAGAACGATCTTGAATAAGACAGGCGAAAGTGAAGGTACCTGTCTTATTCCTGATTTTAAGGATAGCACTTGTAGTTTTTGCCCATTGAGTATGATGCTGGCAGTGGGTTTGTCATGTATAGCCTTATTATGTTTAGTTATGTTCCCTCTATTCCCAGTTTGCTGAGAGTTTTTATCATAAAATGGATACTGGATTTTATTAAATGTTTTTTCTGCATGTATTGCTATGACCATGTGATTTTTATTCTTCATTTTGTTTATGCGGTGAATCACATTTATTGATTTGCAAATATTGTACAAACCTTGCATTCCCAGAATAAATCCCACTTGATCATGGTGTATGATCTTTTTGATGTGTTGCTGTATTTGGTTTACTAATATTTTGTTGAGTATTTTAGCATCTATGTTCATTGGGGATATTGGTCTGTAATTTTCTTTTTTCTTGTGGTGTCTTTATCGGTTTTGAAATTAGGATAATGCTGCCCTCATAAAATGAGCTTGGGAGCTTTCCTTCCTCTTCAATTTTTTGAAGTAGTTTGAGAATGAGAAATATTAGTTCTTTATGGAATGTTTGGTAAAATTCACCTGTGAAGCCATCTGGTCCAGGGCATTTATTTGATGGGAGTTTTTTTTTAATTACTGCTGCAATTTCACTACTGTAATCTGTCTATTCAGATTCTTCTTGATTTAGTTTTGGAAGATTGTATGTTTCTAGGAATTTATCCATTTGTCCAGGTTGTCCAGTTTGTTGGCATATAATTGTTCATATTTTCTTAAAATCTTTCTTATTTCTTTTGGGTCAGTTGTTATTTCTCCTGTTTCATTTCTGATTTTATTTATTTGGGTCCTCTCTCTTATTTTCTTTTTCTTTTATTTAATCTTTATTGTATTTTTTCCATGTCTTTTTTCGTGATGAGTCTGGTTAAAGTTTTGTCAATCTTGTTCGTCTTTTCAAAGAACCAGGTCTTGGGTTCACTGATATTTTATATGTTTTTTAGACCCCATTTCCTCTATTTCTTCTGTTTTCTTCATTATTTCCTTCCTTGTACTTACTTTGGCCTTTGTTTGTTGTTCTTTTTCAAGTTCCTTTAAGTGTGAAGTTAGATAGTTTATTTGAGCTTTTTCTTGTTTTTTTGAGATAGGCCTGATGCTATATGAATTTCCCTCTTAGGATTGCTTTCCCTGTGTCCCACAGATTTTGGACTGTTGTGTCTTCATTTTCATTTGTTTGATGGTATCTTTTGATTTCTTTCTTGATCTCATTGTTGACCCATTCACTGTTAAATAACATGTCATTTAGCTTCCATCTCTTTGTGTATTTTTCAGTGTTCTTCTTCTGATTGATTTCTTATTTTATAGCATTGTGGTCAGAGAAAATGCTTGATATGATTCAGTATTCTAAAATTTATTGAGATTTGTTTTGTGTCTTGACATGTGGTCTATCCTAGAAAACATCCATGTTCACTTGAAAAGTAGGTACATTTTTTGGTAAAATGCTCTGAATGTATCAATTAAATCTATTCGATCTATTGTGCCATTTGAGGTCACTGTCTCCTTATTTATTTTCTGTTTGGAAGTACTATCCACTGAAGTGAATGGGGTATTAAAATCCCCAACTATGACTGTATTTCTGTTGATCTCTCCTTTTATGTCCATCAAGATTTGCTTTACATATTTAGGTGCTCCTGTGTTGGGTACATAGATGTTTACAAGGGTTATATCCTCTTTTTTTATTTAAAATGATTTTATTAATAAGATTTCTTTTTATTATTTTTATTTTTTTTAAGTTTTTTTATTGTTGTTCAATTACAGTTGTCCCCATTTTCCCCAGTACTCCTCTTGTTGTATTCATAATTTATTATTTTTCCCCTTTATCATTATATACAGTGCCCCTCTGCGTCTCTTACTATAGTCTTCATTTTAACGTCTATTTTGTTGGATCTAAGTATTGCTACTCCAGCTTTTTTTCTTCCTATTTGCATGAAATATCTTTTTCCATCCCTTAACTTTTGTCTGTGTGTATCTTTCGATCTGAGGTGGGTCTCTTGGAAACAGCATATATATATGGGTCTTGTTTTCTTATTCATTCAGCTACCTTATGTATCTTTTGGTTGTAGCATTTAAGCCATTTACATTTAAGGTGATTATTGGTAGATACCTATTTATTGTTTCCTTTGTTGTTTCTCTTCCTCCTCCTCCTCCTCCTCTTTCTCCTCCTTCTTCTTCTCCTTCTCCTCCTCCTCCTCCCTCATCTTCAAGCAAGCCCTTTGACATTTGTTGTAGCAGTCGTTTGGTATTACCATACTCCTTCAGCTTCTTCTTGTCTGGGAAGCTCTTTATTTCTCATTCACTTTCAATTATAGCCTTGATGGGTTAAGTAGCCTTGATTGTAGGTCCCTGCTTTTCATAACCTTGAATATTCATGCCAATCCCTTCTGGCCTGAAATGTTTCTGTTGAGAAATCAGATGACAGTTTAATTGGATCTCCCTTGTAGGTAACTACCTGCTATTGTCTTGTGGCTTTTAGGATGCTCTCCTTATCTTTAAGCTTTGCCATTTTAATTATGATTTGTCTTTTTGAAGGTCTCTTTGGGCCCATCTTGTTTGGGATTCTCTCTGCTTTCTGGACTTCTGTGTCTTTTTCTTTCACCAGGCTAGGGAAGCTTTTGATCACTATTTCTTCAAATAGGTTCTTTATCCCTTGCTCCCATTCAAGGTTGCTTCAAAAAGAATAAAATACCTAGGAATAAATCTAACCAAGGATGTAAAAGCGTGGACTCAGAAAACTTTAAGACATTGAATAAAATAAAAAATTGAAAAATATACAAATAACTGGAAGCACATACCATGTTCATGGATAGAAAGAATTAACATCATTAAAATGCCCATGCTACCCAAAGCAATCTATAGATTCATGCAATTCTTATCAATGTTGTATTTCAAAGAACTAGAACAAATATTTCAGACATTAATGTGGAACACCAAATGCCCCACATAGCAGCAGTGATCCTGAAAAAGAACAAAGGTGGAGTAATCATACTACCTAATATAAAACTATACTGTAAAGCCATAGTAATCAAAACAGCATGGTACTGGAATAAAAACAGACACATAGATCAATGGAACAGAATAGAGAACTGAGAAATAAAACCAAACCTTTATAGTCAATTAATATTCAACAGAGGAAGCAAGCATGTACAATGGGCTAAAGATAGTTTATTCGATAAATGGTGTTGGGAAAATTGGACAGATATGTGCAGAAAAATGAAACTAGACCAACTTCTTATACCACACACAAGAATAAATTCAAAGTTGATTAAAGACTTAAATATTAAACATAAAACTATGAAAATCCTAGAAGAAAACACAGGTAACAAAATCTCAGACATTGCTCATAGCAATATTTTATCAGATATGTCTCCCCAGGCATGGGAAACAAAAGAAAAAATAAACAAATGGGACTACATACATCAAACTAAAAACATTTTTGTGCAGCAAATAAGACCATCAACAAAATAAAAACGCAACCCATGGATTGGAAGAACATATTCTCCAATTCATCTGGTAAAGGTTAATAGCCAATAGTTCTAAAGAACTTATAAAACTCAACACCACAAAAACAAACAATCCATAAAAAATGGACAAAGGACCTGAATAGATCCATTTCTCCAAAGAGGACATACAGATGGCCAGTAGACATATGAAAAGATGCTCAATGTCACTAATCATCAGAGAAATGCAAGTTAAAACCACAATGAAATATGACCTCACACTTGTCAAAATGGTCATCATCAATAAATAAATATAAATAAATATATCATCAATAAACACTAAAGACATTATTAATCGTCTCAAAAAGATATATGGATATTATAATCATTGCATCTTAAAATGTTGCTAAAAATGGAATAACCCAAGAATAGAAGAGTTTGTTTTAAAAATTCAGAAGTGTTTATCTACAGAAGGAAGATAAAACTGAGGAAAATACCCAGGATTTAGAAGTAAAAAGACAAGATGATGAGTGATAGGATATAGCTTAAAGGGCATTAGCAGATTATTCTAGGTGATCTAACATCCAACTAAAAAGTGTTTGAGAAAATGAGAACAGAAAAAAAATGGCTAGGACATTATTAACCAAATAATGTAAGATTATTTCTCAGATAGGGACATTGACTATACCACTAAGTATTTAGCATAATGAATAAAAAGACTCACATGGAGGCAAAATTATCACAATAATTTAAGAAACTAGGAATAAAGAAGAATGGTAAAAACTTTAAGAGATGAAAAATGAGATCATATAATTAGCCATAGAAATGGTATCAGATAGCAATAATGGAACATGGAATGCAACAGAAAAGGCTTATAAAATTGTGAATGAAAATGGTTTTCATACCATACCACTGTACCAAGCAAAATTATCACTCAAATGTTAGAACAGACTAGAGTCATTATTAGACAAGCAATGTGAAGACAGAGCAAAGAGAGATGCCACCAAAAGCCAAGAAATGCAGGCAACCACCAGAAGCTGGAAGAGACAAGGAATGTTCTACACTACAATCTCCAAAAGAAGTGTGGCCCTCCCAATACCTTATCTTTCTTTCTTTTTCTTTCTTTCTTCCTTTCTTCCTTTCTTTCTTTCTTTTTTGGACTCCAGAACTGTGAGAGAACAAATTTCTCATTTTAAGCAACAAATGTTATGGTAATTCATAATGGCAGCCCTAGGAAATTAATACATGTGATAGGCACAATATTTTCTATTGAGCACCAAATAAGGATACCTAACTCTCCCTGGGCCAGGTATGGGGACTTGAAATATTTCACAAAGGTAATGATGTTCAAACTGAATTTTGAAGGATTTCATCAGTTAGAAAAGAAGAAACATATTCAAGAAGAAGCAGCATAAGTGAAGATCTAAAAGAATGAAATTCCATGGCTTAGGGAACATAAGGTAGTTCAGTGTTCTGGATTGGAGACATGGAAAGGAATTCTGACTGATGGACCTGGGAAGTGAGAAGATGTGAAGAGGCCTTGAATCCTTTGCTAAAACCCTTGCTCTGGTCTGACAGAGAGTACTCATTAACCAAAGTTCCCAGGTATAGGAATGGATGATAGAATATAATCATATGGGATAGAAGCAGGATCCAGGAGGTCAGTTAAGAGAATTTTGAATTAATCTGGCAAGAAAGAAGAGGGGATGAGTGATGGCCATTGTTGTAGAATAATATTGATGGTGAGAGAGGAGAAAGTCAGGAATGACTTGGAAGATTCTAGTTCCAGTGCCTGGATGTAGAGAGAGTGACTTTGCAAGAATAAATTGCAAATGTAGGAGAGGGAACCATTTTTGGTGAGATATAAAGGCATCCCTATCATAGAGTGGGATGGGTAAGGACCTAGGTTGCTGAACAGTAGACATCTTTGCAATTTATCAACTCAGTGACCTGGAGCACTTCACTTTTATCAACCTCAGCTTCCTTAGTTGCAAAATGGAGAGTGGGAGGTGGGGAGGAAGAAATATTATTTATTTCACAAAGAGGTGAACATTTAGTGAAATAATGTCTAAGAGAGCACTTTCTGAAGAACTTTTTGAAAACCAAATGAAGGTCAGCTATTTTCATAATGGGATCCATTTGGGAAATGATAACCTTCTGGACATGCAGGTGACTAGTGTCACATAGATCTGAACCAGAAGAGACTGCAGGGCTGCAGGTCCAAATATGGGAGTCCTTAGCAGACAGCTGGGGGCAAAGAAGTCCTCTGAAATCTTGCAGGGAGTGGAAGGGAAGGGGGCTAATGCAGAGTACCAAAGGACTCCAGCTGCTTAGGTGTGCTCAGAAAGTGAAGTGAAGGAATGCAATACAATGTGGGGAGACAATCAGGGATCTTCAAGGGATGTTAGAGCATTGTACTGATAGGCCAAGGTTGAGGGTTTAAACCCAGGTACATGCAAGAATCAACCAATGAATGCATCAATAAGTGGAACAACAAATCGATGTTTCTCTCTCTCTCTCTCTTTCTCTCTAAAATCAATAAATAAAAAATTAAAAGAATGGAGAAGGGTTGTCACTGAGTCTTTACATAGTTATGTTAATAGAGACAGATGTAAGAGCTCTAACTAGAAGTAGGCAATTTTGATTTCATAATAATATATAAGCAATTGTTGGAAGCCCTGTTTCTTTCAGGAGATAGGCTTTGCTCTGGTGTGCTTTTTTTTTTTATGTCAGCTCAGTACTACTCACAGACTTGCCCTAAGTGGGGCTTACAAGCTATATGTTCAAAAAGCCCATGATGAAGATCCAGTTTTTTCCCTTTTTCACTGAGGTGAAATACAACTGCATAAAATTAACTGTTGTAAAATGTATAATTTAGTGGTATTTATTTAATACATTTGCAGTGTTATACAACCCTCCCTTTTGTCTAGTTCTAAAACATTTTCCCGGCCCCGAAGGAATTCCATACTCATTAAGCAGTCACTGTCATTCTTGCCTGCTCCCAGCACCTGGCAACCATCAATGTTTTCTATCTGTGGATTTATCTAGATTAGGTACCCAAAATAATTGAAAACAGGTATTTAGACAAGTACTTGTACATGAATGAAGATCCAATTTTAAATGGGCAACTTTGAACGAGGTTAGGCTCTAGGCAATTTACCTTAGAAGGAGAGCCCTGTAAAGGTCATGGTAGACTGGCCACAATGCCAATTGAATTATTGAAACTGGTTTTCATTGTGTTCCTTAGTTCAAACTGCAAGTTGTGCCAAAAACAAATCAGAGGATGACAATGGTTTCTGTAAATTAGCTGAATTTATGTGGAAGGTGAGTTCTGGGTTAGCCATATTGTAAATTTTAATAAGAGAACCACAGAATCTAAACTTCATTGTTTTCAGGTTCATTTTTTTAAAAACTGTTTTATAATTGGGGAAATTTGGCCCTTAAATGGATACTATTTGTAAATAATCCTCTCTAATTGTAGGCTTAAAATGTCTGGGGAAAACAAAAAAATGACTGGCTATCCAAGGTTTAGTAACAGTTAAGGTATTTAAACAGGAGCAGACTGAAGAATTGTCCTTGAGTTTGATCTTAGTCAACCTGCAATTACTCATCTCCCCAGCTTGACTTTCCCTAAGCAAGTGAAGGGCAACCAAAGTGCATTAATTGTACTCTGATGACTCAAGAGAAACAAAACCCTTATAATCTTTGTTTCAAATAGTGTGTGTTGTAGATGGGGGTGGGGGAAGCCCCTCTTTGGTGGCGAATAACAGTTTCCCCATCAGATCTCCTCCAAGTCCAAGTTCCACTGCCTATGTCAAGCTTTTGAAAACTGCATATAAAACAAATGAAGCTTTACAAACTTAGTGGAATATTATGAAATACTAATTTTACAGGTGCATGAGAGCAGACTGCAGTTCCAAATACCAGAATGCCATTAAACATAATGCACTCCGTATGCCGGGGCAGTTAATTTAATATTAAACCAATAAAACATTTACCAGTGCCAGTGAAGGTTCTGGTTGTTGACAGCAGGCTAGGTGTCCCACAGCCATGCCGTCTTTCTGTTTGCAGGCCAATTTTACACAGCTGCTTTCTTCTGGAAATCATGCCTCATTTGAAGCCTTTGCAAGTATGACAAATAGCTTCTCTAAGCCTTAGCGACGGTGGGGAAGCTTGAAAATATTTAGGAGCATTTATTAGCCAGAGTATGAAACAAGATTTAGTTCAACGACAGCCTTTGACTGTGTGGAGGCCTGGTTATTAGAGGATATGCTACCTTCTCTGGTGTGTAGATCTTTTGCAGGGCACTGTATAAAATTATCACCCTGAGGGCAATAGTAAGTTTAAACTGCATAGAAATTCTAATGCCAATCCACAAAATGGGCACAATTAGAATAAAATATTTATGTCTAAACACACCTGTTTGGTGACTGACATTGCTGATCTATTTTTGGCTGCCATTCTAGGCAGAGCAGATATAAGATAGAGCTTTTTACATGGGGAGCTTTGAATCTATGAAGGAATTCAGGATATATAGGAAAAGGTAAGTAGCAATACAAGAAAAGCAAAACTAAGTCCTAACCATGTTGTTCAAATAAAACTTCAGGTGCACAAAGCACACCGGGGCAAAAGTGGTCAGGGAAGTCTTCCCGGAAGTTGGAGTTTGGGATCGATAACAGAAGATGGCAAGGCATAGAAAACTGGCAGTGTGTGGGGGTGGTTGGGGGGTGGACCTGTGCATACAAGGATGCTATACTCTGAGAAAAAGTGGACCAACATAGCTGAAATGGAGAGTTCAGGGAGCTGAGCAATAGAAGGTAAATTTGGGCAGATTGAATGGTTCTGATTACAAAGTCTCTTGAACAGGGTTAAGATTTTTTTGCTATAGGAAATGGTGGTGTGGTGAGGGCTTTGAAAACATGAAGATGACATAAGAGGGAAGGGTTTTGGGGAATTCCTTATGGTAGCCTCTTGGATTAATTGACATGGAGAGAATTGAAAAATGTACAGTGTGATTAGGAGGTTAAGTAATGAGAGATCTGCATTGGGTTGGCAGTGGTGAAAAGGAATGGAATGTTTAAAGAAACATTTTGAAAGAAGTATTTATAGGATCTGTGAACTTCCTGGGTGTAGAGTGACTGTGGGCAGGCCCAGGCCAATTCCAGGACTTGGAGCTCAGGTAACTTGAAGAACAGCATAAGAGCCCTGAAGAAGAAACTGACTTAGGTGAGGAATCAATGAGATCAATTTTAGACATGTTGAGTACATCCATGTGGAGGTGCCTAGCAAGGCTTAAGGAAAGCAGGACTGAAACTTAAGAGAAAAATAGATTT
This sequence comes from Desmodus rotundus, assembly GCF_022682495.2. Taxonomy (NCBI): domain Eukaryota; kingdom Metazoa; phylum Chordata; class Mammalia; order Chiroptera; family Phyllostomidae; genus Desmodus; species Desmodus rotundus. The sequence continues at coordinate 120,265,693 of NC_071392.1, forward strand.
GGGTGTCGTCACTCACAGGAGAAATGTTTGTTGATGCTATAAAACTTGAGATTTCTGAGGTGGACTGGAGAGAAAGCTCTAGGGACCTAGAGACAGAACTTCTTTTGGGTTTCTAGATGTTTGGGTTTCTAGTGCTGTAAGAAGTGAAGCCAGGGATATAAATAAGGGGTGGGCCAGGAGCCAGTAGAGGGTCAAACCGTTTTTCTAAACCATCTAATCAATAGTAATTACTGAATTGAGAAAAAGTCATTGAAATTCCTAAGTAAACACCTATGAGACACCATTGCTGGAGTTGGTGGGGAAAGGAACCAATTGCTGGAGGTTAAGGAATGAGTAGCTGCTTTGAACGTGGAAGCCATGAATATGGACTTCACTTCTGAGGAGTGAAAGTCAAAGCAGAGAGGAACAGTTAAGGTTTTTTTTATGTAATAGCAACATCAAAGGTACTTGTTTTAGAGATAAGACGTGATTATTTTAGGTAAGGGAGAGAGAAGTTAAAAAGAAATAAATATTAAAGACATTGAGAAGGGTATGTATCATCTTAGAAGGTAAAAGATCTAATATAATATAGCAGAATATGACTTCTATCAAGACAAGAGATAGTTAGAGATGATTAAAAAATACAGAAAGGAAAGGATATATCAAAGTTAACAAGGTTACTTGGAAGAGGGAACTGAGTGGATACATGAATGAAATATTCTCAGATAAAGCATTAGTTTCGAATAGCACTGAAAGTTAGGAAAATTTAATCCCTGGTGAAGTTTAATATAATCATTTTGGCAAATTTATTTGAAAGAGGAGAGACAGCCGGTTTCTTTTCACCATAATGGGATTTGTTAACGCCTGCCTGGTGCAAACTATTTTGCAGCTACAACCAGACTCAACAGTCAGGATTGCCACTGATAAGTCAATAATATCTGCTTGAGCGTGGGGTTAGGGAATGGCAGCTCCAGTGTTAGCTAGCGGGAAGAACTTTTAGGCAACAATGAACGTAAAGAGTCCAGTTGCTTAGAAGATTCCAGGAAACTTTTGCTTCTCAGAATGACACACAGTTGAAAATGAGCAAGGAGGGGAGTTACAGTGAGGAAGTCCAGGGTATTGTTACTCAAAGTATGGGCCAGCAGCATGCTTGCTAGAAATGCAGATTCTCGGGCTTCACTCCAGACCCACTGATCTCAACTCTTTATTTGAACAATGTCCCAACTGATTCATCTGCAAACCAAATTTTGTAAAGGGCATTGCAGGGGTGTTTGCCAACATTACCAACCACGGAGTTCAGGTAGGTGGGTGGGGGAGGCAAAGAAACCAAGAAGAGTTCTTAAAGTCTACATTAGTGGTTCCTAAAGTATGGTCCCCACACAAGCTACATCCTCAGCACCTGGGAACCTGTTAGAAATGCAAATCCTCTGGCCCCACCCCAGTTCTGCTGACTTAGAAACTCTGGGGTTAGGGTCTCAGAACTTGTATTTAATAAGCCCTCCAGCTGACTACAATATGTTCTAAAATTTGGGAACCATCAACCATCATTGTAGATAATCTGGTGACGTTGTGCTTACCTGGGTCAAGAACAGGTGTAAGAAGTAAAGAAAGTTAATTTAAAAGGTTCAGTTCTATGTCAGTACCACATACCACAAAGAGCTTAGCCAGATCAACCAAGAAAAAGACCATGGCTCTATGGTGTGGTAGACAAAACAAGCAGTAGTACAGATGAATTTCTGGAAATTAGCAGGCAAAGCTCTTACCTGAAGAAGTTCATGGTATAAGAGATTATTATACTGAGTTATGAGAAGATGCAAGTACTGAAAAGCACCATATACATTGACGATGGAACTGCAAAGCAAGTAAGTTGAGTTCAGTTTGGGGTGTTCGGAGGGCTAATTGCATATAATGTTGCTGCCATTACCAAAGTCAAACTGGACTTTTAGCAAACTGGCTATATTTGTGTCAATTATCATACACAACTAAAATTACTATGATTATATTGTTTTTGAAAAACTATTGCGATTCTAACCTCTCTCTCATCTACTACTAGAGTCTCCTTCCACACTAATCCAAAAGTGTTTTAAATGGGTCTGACGAGCATCGATATCTTGGAGTTGCCACTATCAAGGAAAGCCAACGGGTGCTCTCCGTGCGGCTGCAGTGCCCTACATGGCTACTTAAATTTCAATTAATAAAATTAAGTAACATGAAGGATTTTTTCAGGCAGATCAGCCACATTTCACACGTGCTCAATAGTTGCTTGTGGCAAGTGGCTGCCCTATTAGGCAACGAGGTTTATAAGACATTTTCATTACTATAGAATGTTTTATTGGACAGGTCCTGAGCTTTTGATTCAAGATTCATAGTCCAGGCTTTGTCAGAATCAGGCTTACTTACTAAGGAGATGCTTTTCATTGGGGCTAAAAGCACATCACATCTGCAAAAAGGATGGATTGGAGGCTGAAATTCCAGGGGTCTCCACCTGCTTTGAATATGCAAATGTTTTCTAGCTTGTACCTCAACAATTAGGATGTGGTGACCTGAGGGGAACAAGAGTTGACAGTATTCATTCATTCTCTTCTTTACTTTTGTGATGCAGAGGAGGCCAAAAAGATCACTGAAGTGATCTTTTACAAGATGATTTTGACTAACGTCCAGACCTCTCTTCATAATTTTTTTGCACATTTTTGTTTCTGTTTTGTTTTTACCAAGGCCTGCCATTAAGAAGGTGGCTGTACATAGTTTTGTTTTGCCAACTATCTATCTATCTATCTATCTATCTATGTATCTATCTATCTATCTATCTATCTATCATCTACCTTCTATCTATCTGCATTTTTTGCTGGAGCCCTAACAAGACAAGTGAATTATAAACAGTGACCCTGGTGAGCAGCCAGCAGAGCCTGGTGCCTGTCTGAGGTTGGCTTTTCAGGTTTGGTTTGAGGCCCTTATAAACTTTCAGTTATTTTTAACCCGCCTTTCTTGAAAGCAGGCTAGAAAGTGAACAGTGTTCATTCAGTTTTGCTATATAAATCTCTTTTTGGGGGCTAGGGGAGGTTGTTAGGTACCTTTTCCTTTGACTGAACCAAACATGCCAGAAAAGGGAGGGACAACAAATTATTGATTTGAAGCTCGAAACAGTGTCGCCACCTTAAGCCAAGAGGGTCGGCCCTAAGGGAAAGAAAGTTGAATTAACAGGAAGACCTCTGGAAACTTTCGTGCCTTCTGGTAAGTTAGAGGTACAGACCTTGGGGCTTCAATCTTTGACACAGATGTTTTGTTTTTATAGTAAGAATTTGCTTGGTACCTATAGGGATGAAATTTCACAGCCCAAATAATGCCATATTTATTATACACAGGTATAAATCTGTGAATAATCTTGCTAGGTCAGTGTCTTTTGTGTTATATATCCGTATCTATATTTTATCTATATCTATCAAGGAAGTCTCAGAAAAAGGATGTTGCTTTGGGAGACCTGTGAGCTATCATGTAGTTTAAGTTAGGGGTTTATGGCAGCATTTCTTGTTTATTCTTTAGTGTTACATGCCCTGGGAAAATATAAATACCTCTGTATTCCTGTTTCCTTTGTTCCCCAGAATAACTTTTTCTCACCCTTGTCCTGGGAAGATAGATGTTCTAAGCCTTTCTGATGAGGCTTCCAACATCTTCCATATGAATCGCTGTGAAAAGCTAAGAGGTCTTTTCCGGGCAATTAGCCACATATAATTTTCCAAATTATATGTTTAGCTCTGACGTGTGTCTCTCCAAAGTTGGTGAGCTATTTGTTTACTTGGATCTGAACCCGGGGTAGAAAGGAGTCTCTCCTGCTGCAGGTGACCCCCTGTGAGTCATGATGTGAGCAAACGTAGCCCAGAGAGGAGCTGCCTCCCTCCAGGTCCTGCCAAGGCCCCTTCCAGACCTTTATGAAAAATGGAAACTAGCTTTCTTCTTTTCTTAATTCTTATCATTATTCTTTTTAAAAATATAAATATGAAATTGACACTGGACCAAGATTTTTTTTATGGCATCCTCTCCAATTTCATACCTTTACTAACTTCCATTGACTGCAAGTCAAAGCCAGCAAAAGGCCATGCAGGGCAGAGTCCTCCTGAAGCATGTGAGTGCTCAGAACCTCGCAGGGGTGTCAGACTCATTTTCACCAGGGGCCACATCAGCCTCGTGGTTGCCTTCAAAGGGCAGAATGTAACTTTAGGACTGTATAAATGTAACTACTCCTTAACTAGGGGCAAGGAGTTCGGCGCTGCCGCCAGGTAGAAACAAGGTGCCAGGCAGGATAAAACAAGGTGGAGGGCTGGATTTGGCCCGAGGGCCTCGTGTTTGCCACCTGTGCCTACCCTCTATTTGGTGTACCCTGGACTTCATTCTGCCACCCAGCATATTCTGCTTAGAATCTGGGAAGCCCATCAAACTTCTTCCTCTTTTTCTCAAACTAAACATTTACTCAGTTTTTATTTTCGTGTCCTGATCCTCCTGGATTCATCAAAGATTAATTAGGTAAACTTATCCAGGCTGATACAGTAGCCAGCTAATCTATTACTCCTGCCCCATAAATCTTAACTCAGTTTACATGTGCATGTTTAAAAGAACCCTCCAGCTACTGGACAGAGTGGGCGTTCCACCTAGCAGGCCACGAGAGGAGGCAGGAGTGATGACTCAGGGCACTCAGCATGCCTGCCAGAGAAATCTTACTGTCGGCTGCCTTCCCTACCCCAAGATGACCAGGGACATCAGGGAGAGTTCGCACCTCCTTGAGTGACTAACTGAAGGTGGGGAAGAGTAATATACAGAGAACTTGATTTTTAGGCAATTAAAGATAATCCAGGTAGTTTATACACAAATCACATTTGTCCCAGAGTTACTCTTCATCCAGTTAAAAACATTTCACCATCTCAACATTCAGCTTCAAAACCTCTGTCATTTTCGTTCTACCATCTCTTTGCAACACAGTGAGTTTAAGTTCTCTAGACTATATATTTGATGATTCCCCTCATCATATGCTTTTTAAATTTTATTTTTATTGTATTTTTCATTTACCATTTATCCCCTTTATACGCACCCCCCCACAACCACCACACTGTTGTCCATGTCCATGAGTCCTTTATCCTTTTAACTCAATCCCTCCACTTTCTCCACCACTACCCCCAAAGCTGTCAACTTGCTCTCTATCTATGAGTCTGACTCTGTGTTGTTTGTTAGCATTATCATATACGTTTAAAACCCAAATTCCTTGGCATGATAGATAAGCATGCTTAATGCCATAGCTCAAATACACTTTTCGGCCTTTCTTCTCTTTATGCCTATTGTGTAAGCCCCTCACACATATCCACTTTCAAGAAGAGTTTCCTGGACTTGGCCTTTCCAGGGCTGGCTCTCTTCACTTTCTCCTCTTTCAGGAAGACTCTCGCCCCCTCTGCCTCCTGTAGTTCTACCCTTCATTTAAGGTCCAATTTAAATTTCATTTCCTTTACGAAGATTTTTCCTGATTCCCTTGGCTGGAGATTACCCTCTGTCATCTGCTCATCTCATATCCTTTGTTTAATTTTGTCTTTCACTGCATTATCAGTAAGCTAACAGTGTATCTACTCCGTTATGATTAACAAAGAAACCAAGTTTGGTTTATCTTGTTTCTACACTGTGCATCTATTACACATGGCAACTTTAAAAAAAATTCGTGAATTCAAATCCAACTAATTTTTGTTGAACACACACAGCACGTGTCTTTGTGAGCAACATGTCATGTGCAACATTGTACCAACATAAAATAGGATGAAAGAAACAAGAAGTGGATTTAGAAATCCAAAGTTGTGAGAATACTAAAAGAAAAGAGGCCAGGCAGTGGTGCATCAAAGCTGCCAATGATGTGGGCAGTTCGGTGGTGCCCCTACGAGAAAGCCATGGGACCCTGGGCAAAGCATGAGATAGTCCTGCTATGAGCCCAGCCAGGCATTTTCCTAGATTTGGCTAGCTTTGACTGAGTGGTGCTGGAGAAGCGGCTTAACTAAATGCAGAAACGGAGGCAACTGTGGCTTCTTAGTCTCATGTTATTGCTGCCATCTGGGTCTAAATATGGAAAAGAGTTTTTCTCTTTCCTTTTTTAATAGCTAGAAGTTTGTACCTTTTGACTGCATTCACCCATTTTGGCAACTGGCCCTGCCCTTTGGCAAGCACTAATGTGTTCTCTTTATCTGTGAGTTTGTTTTTAGAATCTATGTGTAAGTGAAATTGATCGTACAGTATTTGTCTTTCTCTGTCTGACTTATTTCGCTTGGGCGTGGGTGTGATGCCCTCAGGGTTCATCCCTGTTGTTGCAGATGGCAGGGTTTCCATCTGAATAATATTCCGTTGTATATTTTGTACACACACACACACACACACACACATGTCACATTTTCTTTCCATTTGTTCACTGATGGACACCTAGCTTGTTTCCATGTCTTGGCAATTGTAAATAATACTTCAGTAAACATGGGGTGACTTCATTTCCTTCAGATATATACCCAGAAGTGGAGTTGGGGAATCATAGGGTAATTCTATTTTTAAGTTTTGAGGAAACTCCATGCTGTTTTCCATAGTGGCTTCACCAATATACATTCCCACCAGCTGTGCACAAGGGCTCCTTTTTCTCCACATTCTCACCAACACTTATTATCTCTTGTCTTTTTTGATAATAACCAATCTTTCAGGTACAAAGTGGTACCCCATTATGGTTTTAATTCGCATTTCTCAGATGATTAGTGACGTTGAGCATCTTCTCATGTACCTGTTGCCCAGTTGTATGTCTTCTCTGGGAAAATGCCTATTCAGGTTCTCTGTCCATTTCTACATCATATTATCTGTTTTTTTTTATTGAGTTGTATGAGCTCCTTACATATTAGTGAAACTATAATACATCACAATCAGACTATTGAGATCGACACAATCCACTGAATTTATTCGGACTTCCTAGTTTTACTTGTAATGATGTGTAAGTTGCGGGTCATTGTGAACATGTGCGTGCATGTGCCTATCAGGGCTATCCAATTTTATGATAAGAGGTGTGTGTTCTCTACAGCAGACACTACAGAACAGTTCCATTACCACAGGATCCCTCATGCTGTTCGTGTTCTTAGGGAACTGTTTGCCTTTTACTGTTGAGTTTGGAAAGTTCTTTATATATATTCTAGATACTAGCCCTTTGTTGGACATAAAGTTTAAAAATATTCTCTCCCAATCTGTAGCTTGTTTTCATTCTCTTAACTGTATCTTTTGCAGAGCAAGTTCTTAATTTTAATGAAATCAAATTTATCGTTTTTTCTTTTATGGATTGTGTTTTTGGTGTCATTTAAGTATTCATCACTGAATACTAGATCCTGAAGATTTTCTCTTAACATCCCTTTCTAAAAGTTTCCACAGTTTTACATTTTACATTTAAGTTCCTGGTTCATTTTTTAAATTTTTGAAACATGTATTGATTTTGAGAGAAGAGAGAAACATTAACTTGTTGTTCCACCCATTCATGCATTCATTGGTTGCTTCTTCTATGTGCCCTGACTGAGGATCCAACCCACAACCTTGGCATACAAGGATGATGCTCTAATCAACTGAGCTATGCAGCCTGGGGAAGATTAATTTTTAGTTAATTTTTGTGTTAGATCTGAAGTTTAGGTTGAGGTTCATTTATTGCCAGCAGGTGTCCAATTGTCCCATCAACTTTTGTTGTAAACACTATCCTATTAATTGTTTTTGTACTTTGTCAAAATTTAGTTGATTTATTTGTGTGAATCTATTTCTGGATTCCCTATTCCAGATTTTTTTAATCTATGTGTCTATCCCTCTGCCAATACTATATTATCTTGATTACTGTGATGACAGAGTCAAACTAAACATCAGGTCCAGTGATTCCACTTTACTCTCCTTGGCTGTTCTAGATTCTGTGCTATTGCATATACATTTTTTACTAACTGTGCTTATGTCTACAAAAAAATCTTACTGAGATTTTGATAGAACTTGCATTAAATCTACAGACCATTTGGAGAGAATTGACATCTTTACTAGGTTGAGTCATCAAATACACAAACATTTATTTAAATTGTGTTTGATTTCATTTACTATTAGCATTTTGTAGTTTGCAAAAGCATACTGGTCCTGTATATGTTTTGTTAACTCTACACCTAAGCGTTTAATTTTGTTTGGAGTGATTGCAAGTAATATTGTGTTTTTAATTACTGTTTCCATGTATTCATTGCTATTACACAGAAATAAGATTGATTTGTTTTCCTTAATCCCTTCATCTTCTTCACCCAGCCCTGCAACCCCCTTCCCTCTGACAGCTGTCATTCTGTTCTCTGTATCTATGAATCTGTCTCTGTTTTGTTTGTTTGTTAATTTTGTTCATTAGACTTCACACATGAGTGAAATCATATGGTTCTTGTCTTTCTCTGACTGGCTTATTTCACTTAGCATCATACTGTCCAGGTTCATCCATGCTGTGTCAAGGTAAGATTTCCTCCTCCTTCTCCTTCTCGCTCTCTTTTTTTTTTTACAGTGGAGTAATATTCCACTTTGGAAATGTACCACAGCTTTTATATCCTCTCATAAATATAATTGATTTTTGTGTATTGATCCTATATCCCATGATCTTGCTAAAGTCACTTATTATTCAACAAGATTTTTAAATATTTTTTCTAATTTTATATGTGTGTATATTTGCCTCATTTCACTGACTAGAACTTCCAGTACTGTGTTGAGTAAGAAGGTGAGAGCTAACATCTTTGCCTTGTTCCTGATTTTAGGAAGAAAATGTTTAGTCATTCACCATTAAATATCATATTAACTATAGATTGTTTTGTAGATGCTGTTTTACAAGTTGAGAAAGTTCCCTTCTATTCCTGACTTCCTAAGGGTTTTTATCTTAAATGGGTGTTAGATTTTACAAAATGCATTTCTGTGTCAATTGATATGATCTGATATGTTTTTCTTTTTTAGCCTGTTTATATTGTATACTACATTAACTTTTGGATGAATGTTGAAACAGCCTACATTCCTAAAATGAATTCTGCTTGCTTAGGGCGTATACTTCTTTTTATACATTACTGGGTTTTATTTGCCAATATTTTGTTGTGGAGTTTTGCATCCATGTTTATGAGGGATAATGGCGTGTAGTTTTCTTGTTTTGTTTTACTTTTGTTTTTGTCCAGTTTTGATATCAACTTGGTTGATAATGGGCTCATAAAATAACTTGGAAAATGTTTATATTTTTGTTTTCTGGAATAGATTTTATAAAATTGGTGTTAATTCTTTAAATAGTAGCATTCTTCAATAACACATGTGTGTCTGAAGATTTTCTTCAGTTTCTTTAGTGGTTATGAAACTGAGGGTCCTTACGACTTTGATCAAATTTAATCTCTGTCTCTGTCTCTCTCTCGGTATCTCTCAGTCTGTCTCTCTCTCTTTCTCTCTCTCTCTATATATAAACCCCCCAGAGACCTAGTCTTTCCCCCAAATAATCAGCAATCCCCGAGGCAGCAGAAGACAGTAGCCCAGACCTAACAGTTATACCGTGTGGAGCTCTGGCAGGCTAAAAATAACATCTTGATCTATGTTATATTTTATATCCAGAGCTGAATACTCTGAAAGACTTTTGATTATTTTAAATTTTTTGAGGAGTAATTTATGGTCTGTGATATGCACTATCTTTGTGAATATTTTAACTGTGCTTCAAAATAATGTATAGTTTACTATTGTTGAGTAGATCTCTATAGTTCAATTAAATATTGTTAGTTGATTATGTTATTTATTTCTTCTATATCCTTGCTGATTCTTGTCTAGCAGTTCTACCACTTGCTAAAAGCGAGTTGCTGGAAGTCCCAAATGTAATTGTGGGTCTGTCTATTTTTTTCACCTACATCAGTTTTTGCTTCATGTATTTTGAAATGCCATTGTTTGGTAGATTCACAATTAGAATTGCTTTTTCCCCCTGGTGGATTGATTTTTTTATTATTATAAAATCTTCATTGTGTCACTAATAAATTCTATTGTTTTGTCAAGTTAACCGATTCTATCTTCTTTCTTTTCCACTCTTCTATTGAAGCAGTCCAATCAGTTCTTTGTTTTTATAATTTCAGTTGTGTGTTTTTCAGTTCTATAAGTTCCATTTGATTTTTTGAAACTGCTTTATTTGGTGACATTTTCCATTTCTTTCATTTGTTCTAGGAGCATTTGCAAGTGCTCTTGGAGCATTTTCATGATGGCTTGTCAGATAATTCCAACACGTGATTCATCTCAGTGTTAGCATCAGCTAAGTACCTTTTCTCACTTAGTTGTGATTTTTCTGTTTCTTGATATTACAGATGAAATTTGTATTGTGATCTGGACATTTTGGCCATTATGTTTGGAGATTCTGTGTCCTATTTACATTTCCTATTTTAGCAAGCAGTCCCCCAGTTAGTTTTAGCATCCATCCTGACTACTTCTGTGGACTGTGGTTCCAATGACAATTTAATTCTCAGAGTCTTTGCAATGCTATTTTGGCTTCTATTGGGCCCTACTGATGCCACCTAGGGGTGTAAGGGTTATCCCAGGCCAGGATACTTGGTGCCTCTTTGTAGTAGAGGGAAGTTAAGCTGAGGAACAAAGAGGCTTCCTGGTTAGGTACTTGTGAGATCTTTCTTGCAGGTGAATTCCAGTTACCTCATTGCCTCAGGACCATAGGGAAAAGATGCTGCCCAGCAAGACCACTTGCTGTGGTTGGATTCCCTTTGCTAGTGCACTGACCTCTCGATGTCCCTGAGTGGATGAAGGAAGTCTCAGTGGACAAAGAGGCTTTCTAAGCCCAGGTGCTTGTTGTGGTGGTTAAACTTACTGGCACATCAGTTCACCTACTGTCTCTGTGTAGGGGAATGGACTTTCCAACCCAGTGGGAAGGCTCATGCTTCCTGGGCCAGGACACTCGAGTTAGCAATCCACTCATCTTATCAGTGGTGCTGAGCTCACATCATTTTATGGGAGGGATTCCTATATAGTCTGGTGAGGAAATAAGCCTACCGGGATGACCTTTTGTTGCTAGGTTAGGGTCAGAAACGCTGGGCCTTCAGTATCTTCTTCTGTGGGATGAGTGAGTGGGGCTGGTATACCTAAGAGCTGCCTCGCTGCTCTGTTGCTTCTTCAGTGATCGGGGCCCATGCCAGACTTCCTTTCTCATTTCACCTTTCAAAGTTCATTTTAGGTTGCTTTTTGCATTATTTTCAGAGTTTATGTCTCTATTTTGCAGGGAGAAACAAATAGAAAGAAGTCTATCCCATTTTGTCCATACCAGAACAATCTCAGTATTTTCTGTAACATTTTAAGTGGAATACAAAAGTACAGCCCTGCCCAAATAATCTTTATGACTCCTATTGTCCTATAGTAGAAGTTTCTTTCTAAATAGTATTAGGGACTTTTCCTTAGATAAGATTACTTCTAAATGAAAAGAAGTGGCCAACAATATCGAAGCGCCTTGGACTATTCACCACATTTATACAGCCAGAGCATAGCCAGGCTATACAACTTCTCTTCCAATTTACACAGCAGTTATAATAGCACTATTTGAAAAGAGGGCAATGGAAGAGAAATAAAATTCCCAGTAATGGTCCGCTTCCTTTTTCCTCTCCAAGTTGCAGACGCATAGGTGCTGTTCCTCACAGTCTGTGCAGACTGAAAGGCAAACTTCCGGCCCCAGTGACAGAGCCCACAACAAGCGTCAAACAGTGGTTCTGTCTTTTTTTGTTTTTCTGCCTCTCATCTCCATTTCCTGATCTTCCTAATCTCAGTACAGCAGTTTCTTATCAGGAAGAGCTCCGGAAAATCAGCTTGCTTCGTAAGAGAGGATGCAGACTCAGCCTTGAGTGTTAGATGAGAACTGGCTCAAACTGGCTCCGTGGGTGTCAGCCTGCTGCCAGACAAAAGCCCTGCAGGTGAGGAAATGCAATGAACTCAGCAAACTTTGGGGCACAGGACAAAGTTGAATGTTCCCTTCCTTCTAGAGTATATGGTTAAAGGCCTGATTTTTTTTTTTAAGTCCCAGAACTTAAATGAAAATTTTGATCATTGTTACCATGCCTTTGTACTGTAGTCAGAATGGCTCTTCTCTCTTCTGGCCACCTTTTAATGTTTAATGAGTGCTTCCCAGGTGGTAGGCAGTATTCTAACCACTACCCTGGTATGCAGTGTAGGTCTGCTAATAATAACAGTGGTGGTGGTAGTAATAGTAATGATACTGTACTAATAATAGCCAGTGTTCATTGAACACATAGGCCATTCTCATTGCTTTTTATGGATTAACTAATTCCATCTGCCCATCAATGAATGGTATAAGGTGGTAACCACTACTATGCCTACTTTACAATTCAGGAAACTGAGGCAATGATATCGATTAAGTTAACCAAGTCCACACAGGTGGTAGGCAGAGGGATTGAGATTCAAACTTAGGTAGTGTGATGTCAGATGTTCTTGGTCACCAATTTGTAGCTACTTAATGCTTCTGGGACCGTTTACAGTAAGGTCAAGGAGTTTGGTCACACAACAACAGTTACAATAACACAATGACAACAACAACAAGTATACCAGCAATAGTAAGTAAAATCAACTGAGTGCTCATTATGGTTCCCAACTGATGCCATACATTTGACATGTGTTGTTTTCTCTTTTTCACATAACCCTTATCATAGCCTGCATGGGAAGAACTATTCTTACCCCTATTTTATAGTGCTGTAAAACTGTCAGGGGACTTGCTGCATATCACACAGTTAATAAGTGCTGGAACCAAAATCAAAGTCTAGCCACTCATTTTTCTATGAGTTAGCAAATACACACACAGAGACACACACTCTTCTATTGTGGAATTTTTGCCAAAATCGATACATGTATATTTATCCTCCAGTTAGAAATATATTTCTAAAGATGAACATCATTACTTCCTGAGCCATTTATTCAAAATTAGGGCCATGGAAACAGAAGGCAGCTACTATGTGACATAATCAAAGATAGAAGTCAGTAAACAGCACTGAGCTCGTTTTCCCCACACACAAGATAACCTGTTAGGCTGACAACATAATGGAAGTCGTGCACTTAAGTTAACCTGCCCCTGAATCTTGATCAAGCCTTCAGAAAACTTTAGACAATGATTTTATTTTTAGGAGGCATTCTTTTTTCCTCATAAATGCTTCAAACTAGATTGCTCTTTCACTGGGGATTTAAAAAAATAAAAGGAAAAAGAACATAAATTACGGCACTATCATGCAAACACATACTTTCAAATCTTTCTATTCTAATTTCCGAAAAAAGAACAGAAGCCTTGAGGTGATAACCGAGAATGTGGTTCTGTCATTCCAAAGACTGCACAGTTAACAGTCTGCTGAAGTAATTTACATCTACACCGGAAAGAGAACATCTTTAAAATGAACTTTTCTGTAAGTATAAATTATGAAAACCTGTCTGTGAGTTTGTATTTTGTAAAAATAGTGTTTGTACGGTTGAGGAAAACTGTTGAGGCAGTTTAAACAACTAACTCAGTGTCGTCTCTCTGTTAGATATGACCAATTTAACGAGTTTTTAGGTATTCGTACTTCATTATATGCACCAACCCAAACATGAAACTTTTTTCTTTTTGAGATGCAGTTTAAAATTGTGAGAAAATTAGCTTATTTTTTTTTATTTTGGTGGATTTTAATCATACAGTGAATTTTGATTATGTATCACACTTTTAAAAGTTGCTTTTAATCACATGTACCAAATTCACTCCTGAAAAGTTATTTATGCTTATATTTATATTTCAAAATAACAGTAATAATAACAACCCAGAATGAGTGGGCCATTTCACCAATAAGTGTTTAAAAAATCTCAGCAGTAAGGGGTTAAACTTTACTCGTAGGGTGACTAGTCTGGAATGGGAAATTTATCAAACGTCTGTAAACTCTAGGCCTTTACATGGTGCTTGCTCTTTGCCCAACAAATATTGACTGTGGTTCTACTATGTGTAAAACACTGGGAGGGGGGTGGCTCTCAAGGTGAATGAATCAGGCAGGATCTAATCTCACAACCCAGTTAAAGAGAAGGGGTGATAAAGTACATTCACCAACAAACATAAAATAGGAAAGTATGATGGAAAGTCCCATAGGAAAGATGCAGATAAATTACTAAGACAGTCTTGGGAAGGGAGACCAGCCTAATTCCAGGGAGTAGGGGGATGCTAGAATTGGGGCTTAAAATATGGCTGGGATTTCACAAAGTTGAGACCTTGACAGAAGCACTTCAGTCAAAGGCAGTAGTAGCCAAAGACACAGCGAATTGTACTCGGAAAGGAAAGTGTCAGCAGTCAAGACTAGAGAGCTGGGTAAAAAGAGGTGATGTTAGAGAATTGGGTGGGAAAGACGAGTTAAAGGCTTTGAAGTTTTGTCCAGAGAAAATGAAAAACTACTAAGGTATCAGATCAGGGGACTTGCATATCTCAACAATGACTTAGGAAGAATGATTTGCTAAGAGACTGTTAGAGATAATAGGAGCTGAGGAGTAGAGACGAGGAGACCAGTTATATGGCTATTAACAGAGTGATATAGCATTGGGAATGGGATCTAAAGAGCAAATATAAGAGATACAGCAAAAGAAGTAAACATAGAACGTGGTAGTAGACTATTTGTCACGGAGGTGTGTGTGTATGTTGGTAAGTTAGAAAGGGAGAATAATGGCACTCTGCAGAAATAGGAGCGTACCTGGGGCAGACCTGGTTGTGGTGGAAGGGAAGATGGTGATTTATACTACAATGGTGTTGATTTGAACTGACAAGAAGTAGGGGTGTTGAGGAACTAGGCATAGAGAAAGTGAGTTAAATAGACCAAATCTGATTAGAAATAAAGCTTCAGTTACCTCAGCTCTCAGACCTCAAGTTGTGCAGGAGATTTATTCAATTTAAGTGTACTTTTCAATTAGGTCTAATAGTATATTTCAGAGCATGCCTGTGAGAACATTAGCACTCCAGTGAGAATTCAGAGGACCGTAACTACAGTTTGTATTATACTAATGGCAAGAATGAAGTACCAAACCACCTTAGACCGCTGATGAGGTCAAGAAAGCCTTGGGCCCACCACATGCCCAGAATGTATGAATGGATGTATTTTTAGTCTCCCTTGAAAATCTGGCATGTTTTTTCATGGACTGAAACAAAGACATTAGCTCTTACACAAATCTATTTCTTGCATGTTTCTATCTCCTTCATATTTACTGAATATTTATTCATTCATTCATTTTATTTAGAGACTTCATTTTTGGAGGAGTTTTGAGTTTACAACAAAATTGAAAGGATGGTAGAGACATCTCCCATATTCCCTCCACTCCTGTACATGCATAGCCTTTACAATTATCAACATCCTTCACCAGAATGATTTTTTTTAACCAAGAATCAGCCTACACCGATACATCATAATTACCCAAAGTTTGTTTTAGGATTCCCTTTGGTGGTGTGTATTCTATGGGTTTGGAGAAATGTATAATGACATATAACCATCATTCTAATATAATACAGGGTAATTTCACTGCCCTAAAAATCCTCTGGGCTCTGCTTTTTCATTTCGCCCCCACTCCAACCCCACCCCTGTTAACCACTGATCTTTTTACTGTATCCATAGTTTTCCCTTTTCCAGATGTCATACAGGTGGAATTATACAGAGTGTAGCTTTTTCAGATTGCCTTCTTTCACTTAATAATGTGTATTTGTTTCAGTACTTATTCACTTAAACTAACATGTTTGAATTCTAGTTCATGTCATTCTTGCTAGTAAGGATTTTACACAGTCTTCTCTTAAACTATCAATAATTTTATACTAGATCTAGTAAACTATAATAATTAGAACATAATAATATGTTTACTATTTAATGGGTAAATTGTTTTAGAAATTTGCCTTAGAGGGTCAAATTTCAAACACAACTTTTGGCTATTTACACAGATAAATGAAAATTTACTATAATTTGAAAAGTAAAAATGTCTTACAAAAAATTATTTTTGACAATCTCTGGTAAACAGTGATGTGCTGACTTTTTAAGGTAAGTCTGTCAATTTGGTCTCAAATGGATAAAGTTTTTTTCCCTCTCAGAACTAACCTGTCCCTTCACGTTTACCCTGAGCCGTTTCCTCTTGTTTTCTTCCCATTATATCAGGTTTCCATTTTGTGATCTGTGCACTCGTGGTTGTTTAAAAAGCAGCCCAGACTTCTAGCCTATAGACATTATTCCCTCTGTCTCCTGAATTTATTTAAATGGCTGATACTTGAGCCCAAGGGATTGTTTACACTAACATCATGGAGTCAAGTGTACTCATTACCTTCACCTCAAGCTATCCATAGGTCAACAGCATGAGGCAAGAACCCTCATATTTCATTACTTGAAAACCAAATATCCTTTCTCAATCCTTCACTCCTCCAGCTTTATGCTTTGGATCCTCACTCACCCACTTTGTTAATAAGCCAATCGAAGTGCATGTTTGCAGCCCAGTCAAAAGTACATTTCCTTTTTCTTCCAGATCACTGTATTCACTTACTTGTTCTCCATCATTGTAGAAATAACAAATTGGCATTGATTTATTTTTTAACCAAGTTTTCTGAAAGTTTTCATGCTTTCCCAATGCAAAAAGAGGTTTCCTAATTGTCCATATCTTTAAACAGATGGAAAAACATATTGTGAACAAGTCGGATGGGATTTTTTTCTAATTTAAAGGAAAAGTAGCATTATTTACACCCTAAGTAGATATGAAAGTAAAAGCCAAGTAATCGCCTCTGTGTCACAGTGTCTCCTGATGATACTCTCCACTATGACAAGTGACTTTATAATTTAAGTTAAAAAATTAAACTCTATTTAACTTCACTGATTATTATGAAAAAATATCCCGTGTTCAACCTGTGGCCTGTGGGCCATATGCAGCCCAGGATGGCTATGAATGAAGCCCAACACAAAATTGTAAATTTACTTAAAAACTTTTTTTTGCTCGTCAGTTTTCATTAGTGTTTGTGCATTTAATGTGTGGCCCAAGAAACTCTTCTTCCAGTGTGGCCCAGAGAGGCCGAAAGGTTGGACACCCCTGCCTAGACCATTTATTTTTAACAGACATTTTTATCTCATTAACCCACAAAGTATCTTTCATAACTCATTTTGGGTTTGGAAATGTTTCTCTTAAATTTCATCTCCTCTAAATCTAAGAGTTCCTGAACTATAGAAGTCTCTTGATAGAAACTATTAATTTGTTACAAATAGGAATTATACTCTAGTTCATCAGGGGTATGCTTTGGTCTTGGTATGCTTGGTATGTAAAGATGTTCTTAACGACTGCAAAGAAATCAGTACTTCTCAAAGTCCATTTCCACTTACAGGCACGCCATCCCCTGCCAGGGGTTCCTGCCATGTGGTATCTAACAGTTGACCTGCTGGCATGACCTTAGACCCAGGATTTTTTCTAATTCTGATCCTCTGCCAAGGATATGTTGGTCTTTTATTCTCCAGTCCAATGTCTCATGTAGGAACAGGACTTATTGCTTTTCAGAGATTAAGACTGAAGAGAGATCAGGTCTCAAAATTCACCCATGAAGAGTTCACTGAGGGTAGGTCAAGTGGAAAGCCAACTCCCAATATGTTACTTAGAAGGGTTGGGCTCTCCTGGTCTTACCCTTGTTCTCCTGTCTCCTTAATGAGTCAATATAAATAATAAGAAAAAGTGGTTTCTATCTCACTAGTCCCCCACACCACTCCTCAGTTGAGTGAATAGTAAATGAGAGATGGAGTGAGCGTCACTGGGAATACACAGCCCCGTAAGTGTCCTAGGTGGTTCCTGTAGGAAAACTTGACATGGTTAATTTAGAGAATTATAGTTACTTTTGTTGAACCCCTGAAATGCATCTATACATGTACTTGTCACACAAGCAGCAGGCCTTACATGTCTTTACATACTACCAACCTATACACACACACACTTTTAAACACTTAAAAAAATCCCATTTGTCTAAATAGTACCAGGATCATGGTAGGTGCTTTACAAATATTTGTTGAATAAATAAGTGCATGACTTCATAACATTGTAGGGTTATCTTGGATACTTTTGGGCTGGTTGATTGGTTTTGAAATGTTGCTGCACAGAAATAGAATAGACTTAGGGACCAGGGCCAAGGAGCCAAACCCTAGCCATATGCCTACTTTCACTCCATGACTCAGACTCTATTGCTCCGTCTTGAAGGTATAACTAACCTCGTGCGTTCAGATGATTCTAATTTTAAATGTGTAACACTGGGCTTTGAAAGATTTTAAATTACTGTGAAATAACTAGAAATATAAAAGAGGTTAGAGGGGTCACTTGAAATCTTTTTGCCTCTATGAGGCTGACTTTCCCTTTACTTTTTTTTAAATTTAAAGAATGAATGAAACAGGATTCAAGAGCTGAAAAAGCAGGGAAAGAGAACACACCATTGTTAAGCACATCCACCTACTCTGAGGCACCACTTTACGTGTTGGAATGATTGGTAACTACTCTTAGTTAAATTGGGATAATCACCAAGCAATTTTTTGGTTATTTACGTTTATTAGTACTTTAAAAATTTCAAAAATTTAAGTACATATTACTAGTACTTAAAAACAACAAAACCGCATTTACAAAGGTTTCCATCCTTTAGCACTTACATTATTTCCGAATAATTTTCTGTATCAGATAATATGAATTCTTGGGTTTGGGATCGAATAGGTACAAATGGTACATGTACTACCAATCTAAGGCTGATATGGAACTCATCCTTCAAGGTTTCTTTCCTTTCCTGTATCTCAGTCTAAGGTTTGACATAACCAATTGTTGCTACTACTTTCACAGGATCAGGAGATTCCTGAGGCTCACCCCTCAAACCTTGTTTTGAACTTTTGCACTCGTGTCTAACTTATCTACTTTCAACTTTTTATTTATCCTTCAGATAGATACCCACCCAGAGAATAAGCACCAAACCTTCCAAATCTCTGTAGGAGAATGAGGGGAAAAACTTTTTAAAAGAAATTTCAGTTTATTCATTTTTATCCGAATTTGAATAATTTGTTGCAATCCTTCAAATTCTAGAAAATCATCACTGTGTGTGTGTGTGAGGGTATTGAAGGAATACCAGTCTCACTGAGCAAAAGGCAATTCTGATGTGGCGTGGATCCCGGGCCACAGGATCTGGTGTTGTGGTTGCAATATACAAATACACGTGGACTACAGAAATCCTGTGGAGGAAAAGGGACGGCATGGCCACTCTCTCAAGAGAGAGTGCCCCCACCCTTGCCTTGACAGGCTTTTATTGTTTTTCTAGGTCCCTTACATCCTCTTTTTTACTATGGTCCTCTTTTACTATGCATAGGTTTGTTTTGAATGGTTATATTTTGCAGACAAAGGAGAGGATGTCACTGAATACATCAAAGAAGGATATTTGCAATGTAAAAGGAGAAATGGTCCAAACGGCTATGTTCCATACCTGGAAGATGTAGCTCAGATTTGGGGAAGATAAAGATACTCAGTTAACATTTGCTGCCTCAGGGTGAGGGAGTTTTAGCAAGAGCAAGTCTCATAGCAGCCTATGTACAATGCAGGTCTGATTTCCCACTGGAGAACTTACCCATGGACATGGGTCCTGCCCACCAACCTCACTCCCCACTGGCTTTTCCGAGTGGGGGCTGAGCCACATTTCCCATGCTTGGAATAGTTTCCCACACTGATGGGAAGTCTTTTACAGTAATATGATGAGGACTGAACTAACCTTAATGTGAGAGTTAAATCAGCCTTATTTTTTAGGACCATAAAGGTCCACCACGTATACTCAGAAGTAAAAATGAATAGCCTCAATTATTTTAGAATCAGAGAAGACATTGGCCATCCACTTGGTTCTTTTTAGTCCAGAATTCCACGTTGTTAGGAATACAACTGTTTTTCAGCTCTATATGGGTAACATTTAATACACACTGGAAGTTAATGTAGATTCTGAAAAATACTACTTTACTGTGCAGAAGACTCAGTTGACTCATGTGATATGCTGGTGAATGACTAATATTAACCACATAAATAATGATTAACATTGGAATGATTTTCAGCTTTATTAATTATTGTCATCTGCCATATGTGAACAAATGGTATGTCTGAGGCTAGGAGAATATGTATATGTATGCTTTATATGTATGTGTATATATGTACACACACATACACATAGTTTGTGCCCTTAAACTGGGAGGAACAAATTAGAAGCATTAATTCATAGCACCCAGGAAGCGGCCAAATTGTAAACACAGGTCAACGTCCACTTTAGACTTTGAGTATAATCATGGGAACCGGATTCTGGATTCTCCTCGTACGGACGCGCAGTGGAGTTGCACTTGCAGGAGAATTTCCTCCTAAGAGTTTCAGCGTAGCTCTTGAGGCACAGTTCGTATTTTCTTCTAATATTTAAAGAAGCTTTTTAAAAAGAGGAAATGTCGCATTAGTCAAAATGTTAATTTGCCCTACAAATAGATATAGCAGTGCTTCAATGGTATTATGCTGCAAATAAAACATAAAAATACCACACAAATAATTTGGCACCTTCAAAAGAGTTTTGCTCCTCTGAAAGTAGCTATTGCTATAATCATGCAATTATTACAATTATTACATATTTTCCTATAATGCACTTAAGAGTTTGTTTTGGCGCTCTAAACTTTTTGAATAACACTCATTACTGTTATTTTATAGGTAAGCCCTCAAGTTTACCATATATTAGTTTTTAATTGTAGCTTCAGACATACCATTTGTTTGCTCATGGCAGATGCCAACAATTAATAACACTGAAAACCATTGCAATGTTCATATCTGAGGCTCTTTCCTCTGAGGTGTCTTTTAGGAACAACTGTCATCCATTACTTTTTTCCTGAAAGATCTCCATTGTCCGGCTGTACTGTTTCAATTTTTTTTTTCATTTGAAGTATCTGGGAATTTTTCTCCTTTTCTCCAGGTTAATGCATATCAAAGCTCCAGACATTCACAGCTTAATTGTGGCCTTTCTAATTAAGTATTAAATTGCACACAAACTCTTGTGTATTGGGCGAGGCTTACTCGGTCATCTAGACACGCCGCTGCGTGTCCTTCAGAGAAGAAGCGCAACCACCTGCCGAGGTATTCCATTTAATTAATTGTTTCCCTCAAAACGTTCACCTACTGATATATTTCAGGGGATACTTTAACTTATTTGAACTATATATTGAGGTCTGAAACTCGCCACAAAAATAACCTTTGGAGCGTGACCATATAGGAAAAGTGCTGTTCAAAAATAGATATTGACTAAGCTCTGTGGACATTGACAATAATGATAGTTGGGTGAATTTATTCTAAGACACAGGTTAAACTTAGTCTTCAGTAGTGAATGTTAACACAAACTGGACATTTTGAACTTATTTTATAGGTATTTTTGTTCATTATTTCTTGTTTTCAACTTAATTTAGGACAAGAGTGTACTCAAACAATTCTCCAAGGTTGAACAGATTTTATTCTACCTATGTACCAGATAGAAAAACAAACATCAATACTGAAGGCTTTCCTGTCCAAGAAAAACCACATCCAAGGGTGTTGACCATATCTATGGACTAGATAACTCAGTAGTGTAAGCAATCTTTTAAGAATTCCAAAGTAAAAGAAAGGCAGAAAATGATTGATGGGAGTCTGTACTGCAAAGTCACAATTGACGTACTAGCAAGTTTTACACTGAATTTAAAAATTAACCACTGTTTAGACGGCTAGCAGGGAATCAGAGGCCACTCAGAGCAATGGGGTTTATAATAGCAATGGTGATGTCTACCATTGATTGTACAACGAAAACCAGAACTGCATCATGTTTGACCTGCACTAATCCTTACGACAAAGTTATCCATTATCATCTTCCTTTCATGAGTGAAAGGTAAGGTGCACTCACTTTAATTAATTTGCAAGAGATTACATAAACAAAAAGTGACCTAGCTGCATCAGACTCTTACCCTTCCCAAATGATCCCTGACATACACACATACACCCCTTATTGATACTTTAAAATTTTAATTACATAATATATACTTTTTAGATCATATATTTTAAATAATTTATATACTTTTAATTAAATAATATATTAATTATGATTGCATACTCACTTTAAAGATTTCAAATGGTGAAGACATATATAGAATAAAAAGTAAATCTAGCCCTGACTGGTGGGGCTCAGTGGATTGGGTGTTGTCCCTCACACCAAAGCATTGCTCATTTGATTCTGGTCAGGGCATGTGCCTGGGCTGCAGACCAGGTCCCTGGTTGGGGGTGTGTGAGAGGCAACCAATCAGTGTTTCTCTCCCTCAGTCTTTCTCCCTTCCCTCTCACTAAAAATTAGTAAAGCTAAAAAAAACTTAGAAGACAGTTGATTGGCATTACTTTTAAAGTTGTAAATTTTGAGAGGATGCTATTTCATAATTACATTAAGATAGATTAGTCTTTAATAACAGTGTTTTTAATTGTGATAAGAAATTGCTGGTGATTTATCCCAAAAAGCCATTGGAAAACATTATTCTATGAAATGGTACTATAGGATATCACACCAAACCAACAGCACAAACATGGGAGGGCAATGAGCAATTGGGCATACTTTAATATGCAGGACCAGGCAAATAAGCGAGATAAAGATGTGAGGGCAGAGTGTTCTACTGAAAATCCATGTTATGGAAGGAGGGATTGTCAATGATTCTTACAGGATTCTTCTGAAGAGCCATGATGTAAATTGGTATATGTCCTGAGAGGGCCCAAAACCTGATACATTGGCTTATAGGGGCAGCACTTTAACTGAGCTACCTGGCAGGGATGGTTAATATATTATTGACTGTACTTTAAAAACCATGAATCAGTGTTACAGCTGAAATTTAAGAAACTCTTTTCAGAGACAAATAAAACTAACTTGGAAATTAGAATCCAATTTGATGCTTTCTTCTAAGAAGGAATCCTTCAATCTTCTAGTTTTTCAATGAGATACGCTCCTGGACTTAGCATTTAGGGGATGTTTGGAATGTTAAGAAACCTAAAATTCCAAATGGGTTTTGGAGAAAGAAGACAGCACATGGGCTTAACAAAAGGTGCATCCAGTGATAGAGTTTGTGTTTTGTGCTTATTTTTCCTTTCTTTCCTTTTTGTATGTGAGTGGGGGGAGGAGGCACTAATGGGTAGGATGTGTGATCAGCTGTTATCAATCAACTTTGGAAACTCCCTTGTGGTTTGACATTTTTGAGGACTGGCCTGGTCTTCCTGTTAGAAATCATCTAAACCCCAGAGGAGGGCTCTTTGTCTCAATAGCAGATAACTTATAAACAGAAATACCATAGTATTTTTATATTGGATGAGGTTAATTGGTTGGCTATATATTTGTAACTATGTTCTCTCCTAAAAAGTAGACTAGAATGTACAGTAGTTATTAATATTTGGTAGTTTTTTTTTTTTTTTTTAGCAAAGCAGGTTGTGAGAGTGGAGTACAATATGGGAATTTATACCATTGCTAATTCACTGCATTGAAATCAAGAACATCTTGATTTCAAAGAGTAGGGTTGGAGAAATGGTTCACAACCAGTTTGGAGCCTCGTTGTTGATTTTCCTCCTGAATTTAAAACTAAATATCATTTGGTTGGGGGTTCTGTGTATAATTTAATTCCTATGCCACTCCAATACTATTCTGTAAGATAGGAGACTAAGCCTTGGGAAGATTATTTAAATAACTGACCCAAGATCATACAGCTAGAAAGGGAAAGAGCCAGAATTTAAACCCAGATCCTCTTGACCCCAGATTTCTGCTTCTCAGCATAACATCAGACATTGCTGTTCTCCCAGTTTCCACCCAGTCAGTGGCAGTAATGATCACCAATTCTTGGATTTTTTTTTCTTAGCTTTTACAAAAATGATTCTTACTCCAACCACTTATTTGTGTAAAGAAAAAGTCATAGATGTAGGTGTAAGCCCTCAAAGTTCCAAGGAAACAAAAGCTACCAAGCAGGCCAGTACAGTTGTGGACCACGCACAGCCCAGAGCGATGTCAGAGCCATCTTCATCCTCTGTAACAGAGTTAGGGCTCTTTTTAGAAAGCATAAAGCACATAGGCTTACCAGTCGTCAAACATCCTCCCTAACATTTAATCTGAGTCATTTTTAGTTAAGCAAAATTGGCACAAGCCAATTGCCTATGGAGAGAATTTATAATGTGGACAGTTTGCCAAAATACGTACTACTATGGATTTTTTTTTCTGTCAAATTCCTTACCTTGTCACCTTCCAGAAAATATTTAAGTGGCCTTAAAATATAAACCATATGACCTTCTCCCCTTTTCTCATGAGTATGTGCATCTGTGTGTGTGTGGAGGGGTGTGTTTGCTATGAGGTACCACCTTTAGGAATTAGGTTTTCATAGGGCCAAGTTCAGGACTTTCAGAGTATAATAACTCCTGAGAAAATGATGACAAGAAGGTTTTGTTTTTCCCTGTCTTTCCTCTTTGTTTTTAAGCATTAGAGGTTATGACTCGAGGCATTTCCCTTTATTGGTTTTTCCTCCAGGATAATCAAGAAACTGATTTATACCAAAGTCAGAATGAGTCAGACAATAAGAAACCAAACTGTATTTGGACCAGTGAGTATGGATGCACTGAAATTAGTCCCAGCAAACTCCCTCTCTTTCTGCTGTTTAACCACATACAAACAGGATGGGATGGTGGCTTCACAACGGGTGTGGTTCTTCCACCTCTCCTCCCACAAACTCCCCTTCCTCTCTTTTTCTGCATGTGTTTCAAATTGGAGCAATGGTGGGTGGGAGAAGCAAGGGCTACTCTGTAACTATAAATAGTAAATCCAAGAATCTGAGTTTTCTGGAGGGGAGGTAGAGGAAGATAGCATGGGGGAGGTGGGAAGCTACCCAAATTAAATCATTTGGCATTGCTTTAAACTAAACCAACTTCTTTCTGTAGCATATTAAGAGGATTGAGTAAATATGTGGCCAACCTCAAACCTAATCTGAAAACAAAACAAAACAAAAAGCAAACAAAAAAACTCAAAACAACAGCAACAACAACAAAAAAGAGGCCATAGTAGAGATGATCCCTGATAGATAGTTACTTCCCTTAACTTTGGAAAAATATAGTTACAGTCAGGACTAAAGTGGACCAAAACCCATGGAAAGATTGACGGAAATTCATTTTAAAAAGCCACACACATGAAAATAATTTACACAGGAGGTTTTCTGCACCACAGCTGTGCTGGTTATTTATTTTGGACCAATTTGTATAAAAAGTGGTACCAAAAATGGACTCAATTCTTGCTTGATAACCTTACAAATGTCAAATTAGTCCCCTGAACTCAAAATCCCCTTTCCTGAATAGGCTGCCGTTTAAAGGCACATGGTCTTCAGGGCCTCCAGGTATTCATTTCTTTAGCATTCACTTTAAGATTCTACCCCAGGATCTCATCATTTTCATTCTCCGTACCTCTTGGTCCTATTAAGTTCAGCAACTTAAATACACCCAGAAGATACAGAATAGGAGACAGAAGACTGACTAGGACCACTGCTTAGTGTGTGAACCTGCATCTGCCTCAGGGTGGGAAAGATGCTTGTAAAGAGCACTCCCAGACCCATAAAAGTTATACAAAAGGATTCTCTAGAGCACTGTTGCTCCACCCAGACCATAGACATCAGAGGATAGAGTTGCACCTGCTTTGATGCTTGCTCATTTTCCTCTGAACCCCTGAGCCAGGATGAGACAAGTGGTTTATGGGAGTTCCGTGTACCTCACAGGGTGGGATCACCACTGCACCTTGAAATTTAATGGACCTTGGTGCCTCGGAGCTAGCCAACACAGGTGCAAGGGTGTGACATTTATTTAAGGGATTTGGAGACCAAGGTCTCATGTACATGTGATCAGAGGCTTCAGGTGTCAGTATTCACTGCATTATCCTTTGGTAAAGCAGGAGCTGGGGGTTGATACATCAAAATTCTGCCTTTGTGAAAGGGGAATGTTTGTATAGTTCTGATCTGGTTAATAATCATATTCGTTATTTGGATTTATACAATGTCTTTCTTCCATGTTGCCAAAGTGCTTCTTGGTCAATCTAGAATTACTGTATAACTCTTTTAGCTCAACACAAAGTTCACCTCCTAGGCCACCTCCCAATGGAGTGGATTTGTTTCCAAGAAGAACTTATTCCATGAAGAGGAGTGCTTGTCATTTATAACAAGAGACTTTGTTATATTTCTTAACATAATAAGTTTAAAGCTGATGTGTTTTTTAAATAGAACAATGTGTTAAAGCTCAAGGAATTAAAGTTCTGCTCTTAAGCCTCATGGTCTATCTGGAATATACTTTAAAATGATGCTAAATCCACTCAGTAACACCACCTCTCTTCACTGAAAATGCTGAATGTTGCTGAAAATCAATTTTGGCAAGCATCGAAATTCTCACTCACCCAGACCAATATATTTAGTTCAGCCAGGTAGTTTTCTCTGATTTTTTATGTCTTTTCTTTTGGCAATTTTATATTAAAATGACAAGAAGTCATAAAATTAAGTTCTTACAAAGCAAGGATTGTTTTCTTCCACATTACCCTACCAATATACAGACGTCAAGTCCCGTTTTATGAGCAAAATCCATGATAGCGTAATAGGGGAAGAATCAGTGTGCTGTCAACTCTTAGGTCATATTTTACTGATTCTAATATTTGATAGGCTCAGCTTTACCATAATTGGAACAATGACCTTTGATTTTCTTCCAATTTATTAGAACATTTTTTAAAGAAAGAGAATAAAGTTGACCTAATGAGACTTGTGAAATTTTTTTGTCTGTTCTCATGAGTGCATTTTAAAGTTTAATTTTATAATTTAAAAAAATAGGCACGTAGAAAGTAGATCAAAACTGGACCTTAACCTTATTATTGATTTAGAGACACCAATATGTCAAATATGTCACCTTTCTAATTGAAAAAAAAATTAATGTGACCATTAGCCAAAATAAGCAATGTCTCAGTTTACACCAGCCTGATCTTTTTTGGGGGGAAAATATATATGACATCCTCCTGCCAGCTTCTTGACAGAGTTGATGTAAAATAGCCTTGAAAATAAGTCCCCGCCTCAAGGTATGAACTCCAAATAACAATGGAAAGAAACAGTTATCTTACCACCAGGGGGCAACAGATGCTCCAATGGAGGCAGCTCCAAGAAAGGGATTGTGTGTGTTGCCTTGTACCTTTTTGTTGGTGTCCTCAGTACATTTGTATCCATGGAAGAACATTGCCCTTCCTCGTGGAAGAGAAATTAAGGACAAAAAAATTAAAAGTGCCTTGATTGAAAGGGGAAAAGAGAGGGAAGGCTGGTGGTACAAGTGGGAGGGTCGGGGGATTCAGTCAGACATGTTGTACCTTATGTGATCTTTGAGAGCCATAAATGTATGAGGCTTAAATGTATGAGGCTTAAACGTATGTCAAGAAAAATATGATTTAGTCACTTTGTATTCATGATTCTGTGTTTGCTATTTGCTATGAACTAAATATTTGTGTCCCTCCCAAAATTCATATGTCGAAACCCTAAACCTCAGTGTGACAGCGTTCGGAGGCTGGGTCTTTGGGAGGTAATTAGGTGGAGCCATCCTGGCGAATGGGGTCAGTGCCCTTATAAGAAGAGGCATGAGAAAGATGATCTCTCTCTGCCATAGGGAACAGGCCAGAAGGCATCCATGTGCAAACCAGGAAGACTTTTCTCACCATGAACTCACTCAACTGGCATCTTAATATTGTACTTGCCAGCCTCCAAAACTGTGAGAAATAAGTGTTTGTAGTTTAAACTTCCCAGTGAATTGTTGGGAACCACCCTGCCTGGCTTCAGAAGCTATAACCCCCCATGGCTAAGGCTGAGTCAGAGACCTTGGGACCTTAAGCCACTAAGGAGACAAAGGTATCTCTCTGGCAGGGGTGCCATCTCTGCCCACTTTACCCTGCTTGGCCCTTAGCCTGACCAGTTAGTCAATGATGGGTAAGATTCCTCAAGGGAGGAACGACCTAAGACAGGCATGGTCATGAAAAAGGCCCACAGGGAAGGACTCGGGGGGCTATAGAAAAAGGGGGTGATGGACCTTCACCCCTCGGGTTTGACATAGCCTGAGTTCTCATTCTGTCTGCAAGAAATTTCCTAATCTCTTGGCTGCCTTACTTCCCCTGCCTGACTTAAGCCTGAAACAATGACAGAGGATGGTACAGTCCTGTGCTGGAAAGGGCAGATTCCCCAGGGCGATCAGGACTAAGAAAGAATGCATAAAATCCTGTAAAACCTGCTTTGTTTATACCCTCAGCTTAAATGATAAGGGTCCAAGCCTGAAATGAGTTTGTTTCCCAAAGTTTTATAGCCCTTTAACTAACTGACCCTAACTCAGAATAAGCCCTCAAAATTCTTTATATGTTATGTATTGTTTGACCCTTACTGCCTGACAATGATTGATGAGCTTTACCTGTATTCCTGTGCAAAATGAACCTAATAAAAGCCCATGGAGGAAAAGGCTCTTGGCCCTTCTCCTTTGAGAGATCGCCACCTCTCCTCACCAAGCAGCTCATGTCTTGGTAGATTTATTTTCATCCGTGGCAGACGGGGGGCTCTGTGGTAAAGCTCCCCCACATTGAATGGTACTTGTTATAGCAAGCAGAAATAAGACACAGTCTGGACTTCTTAGCCCTTCGTTTTGCTTTCCTTAATTTGGATGTGTAGCACTTGCCTTCTAATTTTCTGCTAAGGGCATATGCAGAATTTTTTTTAAACCAAGAATTCTAGGTATATTTACCTAGTTTAATTACATGCTGTTTAGGACCAAATTACTCAAATGGAATTAAATTAAAAGAGTGCACATTATTGACGAAAACCATGGACAAAAAGGTTATGCTTTTTGAATTATTTATTTCTCTTCAGATCACTAATTTTAACCAGGGCAGGCCCCTTCCCCCCTCCCCCCTCAAAAAACAACAACAAAACCTACTGTGGGATATTTGGCAATGTCTGGAGAAATTTTTGGTTGTCACAACTTGGGAGAGGGGTGTAGCTAAAGGTATCTAGTAGGGAGAGGCCAAGAATATTGCTAAACCTCATACATTGAAGATGATAGCCCCCCACAACCAAGAATTATCTGACCCAAATGTCAGCAGTGCTGAGACTCAGAAACTCTGGTTGAGAGCAAGACAAATAAGGAAATGCATCTTTCTTTTTCCTTTGGGGTAAGTAATGTTAGTTTAAAAGAAGAATTCTCACCTGAGCTTTCTTGCTCCTACATGAAGAAAAAAATGTTTAGAAAAAACCCCAAAGATATGGTTGTTCCAAGTAGGAAAAATGCATGGTATCAAGAAACCATAAAGTAAGATGGCAGAAATGCTGTCAGTAAACTTTACCAAATCATGGAAAAGAAGAGAAAAGTCACAATTCCACAGATAAATGCACCAATTTTCAAAAAAGAAAAGGCAAATTCCGAGACATATTGAAAGCTGAGTGGTATCCAGTGAGGAGCTAACCAGATGTGTTTGACTAGCTACGTTATGGTCTTAATCTTCCTTTTCTTGGCCCAATAGGGCAGATGAGTGAACCTTAATTTAAATAGGCTAGGTGATTACTTTTGGTAGATAAATAACATTTCAGTGATCAACGAATTAATTGCATCCTGAACAGATGTGTGTGGTACACATTGCAACGTTTTGTATTTTAGTCTTTTTCTATCAAATGTTGTACCCAGTCTCAGGCAAAAACTGATAATCAAGTTGAATATGACAAAACCAGGAGGGTGGAAGAATGAAGATCAACAATATTATTATACAAAAAGGAGGATATGAGAATGGTAATGAGATAAACTTGAATGTAAGTCCTGAAAATCAGCAACACAGGAAGAGGTTGGAGGAGATGGGGGTGAGCAGAGGTTTATATGAAAATCACTTTAGTAATTTATATTGAATCCAAATGAGCCCAAATGCTTTTGTCTGTGTTAAGAGATGCACTGACAAATGGAGTATCCAGGGAAGAATGTGTAGGCTGGTGAGGACCTAGAAACTGTGCCATGTGATGAAAAATCAGAAGTAGGGAAAGAAAAACCAGAGGATAATGACATAACTGTGTCAAACTACAAATGGGCTGCAAGTAAGAGAAGGTTCCAGGGGTGTTCAATTTTCTAGCATCTCTGGGCCACACTGGAAGAAGAAAAGTTGTCTTGGGCCATACATTAAATACATTGTGACATGTAATCATAAAAAAATCTCATAATGTCTTAAGTAAATTTACGATTTTGTGTTGGGCTCCATTCGTAGCAGTCATGAGCCACATGTGGCCCGTGGGCCACAGGTTTGACCCCACTGGTAGGCTTCCAGTGATTGCCCCAAAAGAAGAACCTAGCAAGGTTAAGAAGGCACACTTGGGCTCAAAATAATAAATTGATTGAAACTAGAATGGGTTCCTTCGGTTGAGTTTCCCATCATCAGAGACTAGACAATGAAATATGTGGCGGTTTTTTTTTTTTTTTTGAGGCAGTTTAAACATCAGATAGCACCAGATGGACTCTAAATTATCTTCAGTTTATGTTTTGGCCATTTTTAGATCATCCATAATGAGAATAAACCCAAAATACCTTTTATGCTGGTCTGATTTTGTGAATGAATATTAATGCTATCACATTGTAAAGCAGTTTCAAATTACCTAAAAGAGAGTTTCCCTTATTATATGTCACAAACAGCAGGGTCCCTTTGCTCCTCATACACAAAATTTCATGAGCAAGAAACAGTTGAGATTATGCATGCCACATTTTTTTTAGAGAGTTATGATGCACCTTAGCATGTTAGAAGCTCTGCAAAGTACTGTAGTAAACATTAAAACAATTCTTAAATTCTTCAATGGAGCATTCAGAGTTCTTCACTCTTATCTTCCCTGACTTTTCAGCCTCAATGTCTATAACCCTCCTTGTGAACCCTTCATTCTGGCCATCTAGTAAGTTCTCCTTTACCTCTTCCACCCTTTAACTCTTGTCATTTCCTTTATTTGGAATATTTTAGTTCCTGTGACTACCCATAGGGGTCAGCACTCTTCCTGAAGGCAAAGCCTGAAGAAATCCCCCTCACTTTTGCACTCATAGCATAGTCTAGCAGTGGTTTTGCATGTAGTTCAACTATGCTCCTGACGATAGGATTAGAACATCATATATTATGATGTATGTTACAACACCTGCTATGGTGTTTCTTAGGTGTTCAATAAATCTTTCAGGAATTATTAAAGGAACCATAAGGCAATTGAAACTCTGTTGACCTATGCTTAGGTCAATGTTAATATTAAGGGCATGGCCTATTGTAATCCCAAAGAACAAATTGCAAAGAATGGTGTTAAATACTGACAGCCTTTTTTTCTTTTGGGGGGAACCATCATTGTAGTCCATAGCAACTTTTTAAAACAAATTATTCTCCCTTGGTCCAAACTAGACCAAATCATTCTTTGTCCAAACTAGATGATTGACTCCCAGATGGGTGAGTGGCTTTGTAAAGTTTATTACAAAGCCATAATAGTGACTTTATTTCAGTGAATGAGCCATGTTATCTGTTTTCACTTTTCTGTTTTTATTATTCTGTTTTGTTAGAGATATATGGCTATGCCTTTGCCTGTGGCTAGACACCTGATTTTTCATCATTGATTGGACTAAAGATTAAGGAGCATAATTGTAATTAGCCTACCATTTTTTAGCCTTTTAGTGGTTAATATCAAATCCCTGAAAAGCTATGATTCAGTATCAAGAGATATCTGGTGAAATGCCAAGTGTAGCAAAGGTAAACAGAAAATAGAAAGAAAATTAAATTCTTTTCATTGAACAATGAAGTAAATCTTCTACAAGAATGAAAGAAGCTCAAGTGTTCAGTTCTACCTCTTTGGAGAACTTTAGCATCTATTTCTTCCCTGATGATCTTTTAGCCAGACTCCCGCTTTAGAAGTTCATTTACCTTCCAGGCAAGGAGTGTAGGTGTGCTGTGCCCTTCTAAATCATTCTTATTATATGATCAAGTTCCAGTTAAGGATTTTAGCTAAAGAATGATGAAGCATCTGGTAAAAAGTGCGGGACTGTTAAAACATTTGCCTCTTTCAGTACACAACATCTAAGGCAGTTCTGGTTTTTTGTTTTGCCACAATAGAATGGTGGGTTTTTCACCATTTCCCACTCATTCAGTGGCCTTGGAGACTGACCATCCCAAAAGTCTTCCCAATGTTTCTGTGGCTATGTCTTTAGAATCTTTATCCACCTTCTTTTAAGAGACTTTTCAAGCATGCGTAACATCTGGCCTTCTTTCTGCTTTTCCTTGGTGAACACATGAATTCCAATTGTAGGATAGGAAACAAATCTTAAGCTTAATTCCAGGGATTGTGCAAATTAAACTGACAAAAGACAAAATAACAAGAGAGAAAGCATATAAATTTTATTGTGAGGTTAATATTTTCATTTTACAGAAAAGAAAGTGAAAGAGCCAGAGAAACAGTTAAGCCTGAAAGTTTGTTCCATTTTATGGGAGAGTGGTAAATTTATGAGAAGTGAAATTACAAAGGAAGAAGATTGGGCTTCTAGGGGAGGTAAATTGGGAAAAAGTAAATATACAGGGGAAATTAATAAAAGCTAAGAGCTATTTAACTAATTTTGCTAATGAGATTCAGGTTGGTGCTGTCTCCAGTGATGAGTTGTCCTCTTCTACCTGGTATGGGAGGGAGAGGAAAGATACCTTCAGGAAGGAAATTTATGCTCTGCCTATAGGTAGAAAGTGGGAGGGTAGGGAGCTTTCCTGTGTCCACTGTTTCTCCATTGCTGTCAGCGCAAACTAATCCCCGTGCCAAAATGGCATACTTTGGGGTGGTATATTCTGATCCCCTTCCCAAGCTTTCCTGGGAAGTCACTTACATTCCTATACTTATATTTAACCCAATGATCCCTTCAGCCTAGTTGACCCTAGGACACATGCAGGCAGAGCTTCCTGACTTCCAGTAAAAATCTGTGCTCGCTTATATATGCCTCTCAGTCCCCTTTTCACCCACCAGGTCTTGCTCTCTGCTGACCCTCTTCAAGGACATCTCCTCATTCCCTCTCTGTTCTCCTCATAGCTCAGCATACCCTCATCTAGTGTATCATTTTTAGCATAAAGTCTGCATCCTGCTTCCTTCAGAACTTTCCTTTTCAATTCTCAGCCATCTTTCTTTCTTCTTTTTCTTATCTCAGTAAGTGTTGCTTCTTTCAAAGGAAAGTCTTTGGGTTTCAAATTTATTTTTTATGAGAGTTTTAATAATTTTGGAATATTAAAAAATTAAATATTAAAATTTTCTTTCTCTTTGAAGTTATAACAATACTAAATTATGATCAATGATTGCTGTTGGATAACTAAGCAGTTTATATGTAAGCAAATCTGGAATAGGAAAGCATGAAAATAGATAATAAAGTACTATACTTCACTGAGAACATAAAAATCATTAAATGCAAGCCCTTTTCTCACCCCCTCCACCGAACCTACAACCTTGCCTTATCTGCCTCCTTTGTCTTCATCTTTATATTTAAAAAAAAAATTGCTCACTCCTATCAAAGACATGCATCACCTTTCTGCTTTTGCTTACTCAAGGATTTCAGTCTTTTAAACACTTCCTGTCTTTTTCTGCACTATCAAACTCCCCTCTTTTGCTGGATTTTTCCCATTTACATGTAGACATGACTATATCTTGTAAATAAGAAGTCAAATATTTCCCTTAATCACTTATCACTGTAGCTCTTCCATCTCATGTTATCCCCCACCACTTTCTGTTTCCCTTCCCATCAATATTTCTCCATTAGGGAATTTCTCCATAAGGGCCACTTGGTCTCTACTTCTTCACTACTCTTAAGTCCACTTTGACCTGGGGCTCATTCTCAAGCTCCACTAGAACTGTTCTTGTCAAGATGAATGATAACTTCCTATAGTCAGACACTTTCTGCCTTCTAATTACTTGCTCTCACATAAGTGATTGATCTAGTTGTTCATTCCCACCTTCCTTTCCTTTAATATCCCCAGACATCATAATCCTACCCATGAGTTGAGTCTTTGCTGGTTCTTTCATATATGCTTGAAGTTTAAACTTTTGAGTTTTTTGAGGCCTTCTCTTCTTTTTCTCTCCCCCTTCTCTCTCCTCTTCTCTGTCCCCTTCCCTTCTCCTCCTTTCTTTTCTCTTCTGACCTCTTCTCCCTCCTCTCTTCTTTATGTAAAAGATCACATTTTGTAGGTGATCTCATCCAGACTTACAGCTTCAAATAACATTCTATATGCATTCTATGAGAGTGAGGACTTTCTTACTGTTATTAGTGCCCCACTCTTTAATGCAATGCCTTGAGAATAGTAGGTTCTTGCATCAGTCTGTTTGGACTGCCACACACACACAGAGAGAGAGAGAGAGAGAGAGAGAGAGAGAGAGAGAGAGAGAGAGAGGGTTATCAAGCCCTCTGGTGTCTCGTCTCATAACAGCACTAATCACATCAGACCAGGGACCGACCCTCATGACCGTATGTAACCCTAATTAGCTCTCAAGGGCACCATCTCTACATCCCTCACATTGGGGTTTAGAGCTTCAACATATGAATTTTAGATGAACACAAATATTCAACTGAGAACAGTTCTCATTTGTCTATTCAACAAATATGTTTGAATAGACTATTGGCTATTTAAACTTATTTTCCTTATTGTGAATTATTTACTTAGTAATTTCAAAAATTGAAACATTTTTGACGTATATCATTGTACAAATTTAAAGTGTATACCATGTCAACTTGATACATTTACATTTATATATTGTAATGTGATTTCCACTGTAGTGATAATTAGTACCTCTATCATATTACATAATTATCATATTTTTTGGTGATTGTAATAATTAAGTTATAGTCCTTTAACAAGCTTGATGACAACAATACAATATTTTGACTGTATTTATTATACTGTACCTTATATCTATGGGGCTTATTTACCACTCATTGCTACTTTGTACCCCTAAACAACATCTGTCCTATTTATTCCTCCACTGCTCAGCTCTTGGTAACCACCATTTTACAATCTGTTTCTATGAGTTTGGCTTTTTCAATTCCACATATGAGCGACACTATACAATATTTGTCTCTCTCTGCCTGACCTATTTTACTTAGCATATGTCAATCCATGTTGTTGGAAATGTCAGGATGCCCTTTCTTCATGGCTGAATAATATTCCATTGTGTGTGTGTATTTATATATATCAAATCTTCTTTATCCATTGAACTTTTGATGGGCAAAAGAGCATGGCATTGGCATAAAAATAGACACATAAATCAATAGAACAGAATAAAGAGCCCAGATTAAACCCCTGCAAATACAGTCAACTAATATTTGACAAGAGAGCCAAGAACATCCAATGGGGAAAGGGTAGTCTCTTCAACAAATAGTGTCAGAAAAACTGGATAAATACATGCAGAACAATGATATTATATATCTCACAAAATTAACTTGAGTGATTAGAGTTAAATATAAGACCTGATCCCATAAAACTAGAAGAAAACATAGGGAAGGGTCTCCTCAACATTCATCTTGGCAATGATTTTTAGAATATGATGCCAAAAGAATAAATAACAAAAATAAAAATTGGCATGTGGAACTAGATCAAGCTAACAAGCAAAAGAAACAAAAAATGAAAAGAAAACCTACAGAATGGGAGAAAATATTTGCAAATCATGTACCTGATGAGGGGTTAATATCCAAGATATATAAGAAACTCATACAACTCAATAGCAAAAAAATAAATAAATACATAAATATCCAATTAAAAAAATTGGTCAAAGGACCTAAACAGACATTTTTTCTGAACAATATGTACAAATAGCCAATGGGCACTTGAAAAGGCGTTCAACATTGCTGAACATTAGGGAACTGCAAATAACAACTACAGTGAGATATTGCCCATGGCTGTTAGAATGGCTGTTATAAAAAAAAAATCTAAGCCATAATAAGACCTGGCGAGGAAATGCAGAAAAGGTAACCCTCGTGCACTGTTGGTGGGAATGTGCATTGACACAGCCACTATGGAAAGCAGTATGGAGGTTCCTCAAAAAATTGAAAATAAAACTACCATATAACCCAGCAATTCTACTTCTGAATATTTGTTTGAAGAAATTAACAACACTAATTCAGAAAGATATCTGCACTCCTATGTTGATTGCAGCATTATTTATAATGGCCAAGACATGGAAACAACCTAAGTGTTTGTGATGGATGGATGGATAAAGAATATGTTATATATATATATATATATATATGTATATATATATATATTTCTATATACATATAAAATATATACAATGTAGTATTGTCTAGCCATAAAAAGAAGGGAATCTTGCCATCTGCAACAACATGGATGAACCTTGAGGGCATGATGCTCAGTGAAATAAGTCAGACAGTGAAGGATAGATACTGTAATGATCTCACTTACATGTGGAATAGGAAAAAATACCAAACTCATGGAAACAGATAGTTGTTTGTTGGTTGCGAGGAAAGGAGAGGCAGTGGGGGAAATGGGTGAAGGTAGTCAAAGTGGGCAAACTTCAGTTATAAGATGAATCAGGTTTTGAGATCTAATGTACAGCATAGTAACTATAGTTAACAATGCTGTATTGTATTGTATTGTTTATAAGGTCTGTCCCGAAAAAGTCCAACCATTGTTAATACAGTGAGAGCAGTCTGTGTGACATTGATGTAATCTGGCAGCCAAGGACAATGGACTGGAATTTGCATGTGTGAACAATGATGACTTCACTGTACTAGTCATTTGGGGTGGTAGATGTTGCTCAGTGAACATGTGTACTTTGTGGATGTCCATTCAAAATGACTGAATGAGTAGAACAATGAATCTGCATCAAATTTTGTGTTAAGCTTGAACATCCCTCCATGGAAACTATTCGGAAGATTCAGAGGGCTGCAGCTGGTGACGGGAAGCTTCATCAAGACAATGCACCCACTCACACATCAGTCTTGTGCAATTTTTTGGTGAAACATCAAATTACCCATGTGGCTCAGACCCCTATAGACCAGATTTGGTGCCCTGAGACTTCTGGCTTTTCCCAAAACTAAAATCACCTTTGAAAGGGGAGAGATTTCAGATTGTCCATGAGATTCAGGAAAATATGACGGGGAAGCTGAGGTGATTGGGAGAACTGTGTGAAGTCCCAAGGTGCCTACTTTGAAGGGACTGAGGTGTCACTGTCCTATGTACAATATTTCTTGTATCTTCAATAAATGTCTCTATTTTTCCTATTACATAGCTGCATACCTTCTGGACAAACCTCATACTTGAAAGTTGCTAATAAACCTTAAAACTTCTTATAACATACAAAAAAAGGTAACATTGTGGGATAATGCACGTGTCAAGTAACTTTATTGTGGTAATCATTTTGCAGTATATATGTATATCATTTCTTGCTGTACACCTTAAACTTACACAGTGTTATATGTCCATTATATCTTCATAATTTTGGAGAAAAAAGACATGCTGACTTCAACTGCAGTTTTTGAGATTTGCACTTTTAAAAAAATGTTTAAATCTACTTTTGAAAAGTCTTAAATACTATTTGGTTTTCCTTCCTATTGAGGTCCATGGGCAACTTAGATAAAGTATGGACATGGAAGTCCTGAATAACCGTGAACAGTGTTTTTCAACTCGATACCTTGGACCCGGGAATTCTTTGTTGGGAATAAGGCGTGGGGATGAGAAGGGCTCTCCTGGGCAATGTAATGTGTTTAGCATCATCCCTGAGTGATTCAATGTCAGTAGCACCCCCCTGGTTTTGACAACCACAAATGTACTCAGACGTGTCAAAGTCCTCAGGATGGGTGATGGTGGTGGTGGTGACAAATTGTCTCCCTATTGAGAACCATGGGCCTAAAGGGTATTCTCACAGAAACTAGCCTGAGAGTCAAGACTCCCTTTGCCTGTCAGAGCCCAGCTCAAAACCTGGCTTCTCCCACAAGACATTTTTGAAAACTCTAAACTCATTATTTCTTCATTTTCTACTATTTAGCATTTTTAAACCTTGTTTACAATTACATAAACACTCCTCAGGTTTTTGTTGTCTTGTTCTTTTTATAATAGATATATATATTATTTATCCTGAAAACCTCCTAACTTTTGGGAGGTCAGAGGCTATTAAAAATTCATTTAATTTCATGAAAAAGGTAGGCACCAAAGCAAGTCTTTATTTAACTAACAAAGCCAAGTATAAGAATTGCCACAGAAGATCTTTGCTTAGCTTATTGAGTGTGAAGTTACAAATCAGCATGCAAAATATTATTCGGTAAGATACTTCCATTTTTTCCCCTTTAACTGTGGAAGTTGGTGAATTTCGTTAGACTAATATTATTGCTTTTCACTCCAATCAAGTGTGCCTTGGAAAGTTTTAGTATTAGTGCAATCCACCTAGGTCACTGCAATAGAGAAAAATAGACATGTGGGTGTTGTTTTTAACTTAGGCACAATATATTGTGTCTGAGAGTGAGCAGAGGTTATTGGTTTTTAACCTGGTCTTAATTTGGGAAGTTAAATTATACAGCTCTGAAAATAGGAGTAGGTAATGGAAAGACAAGCACATTTAAAATATGAAAGGCTTTGGATATGATCCTCCCCTTTTCGGCCCTGGGAAGTCCCTCTGAAGTCACAGGGAGGTCCCTGACCTCAGCTGGGACAGGAGCAGCCTTGAGACTTCCATGAAGACATCCACTTGGATGGCTGTAAAGTGGGGCTAGTGAACTCATTCCTAATAACCAGTCAACTCCTTTTAGTTCATTTTCCAGGGCAAGATTAGATCATGTTGGAAACATCACCAAATAACCTTATAAAAAGAGATGAACTCACTCTCAATTTTCATCAGGTTTTGAAGCAAAACCATAAAAACCACTATCCCACCTCAGGCTACTGGAAACAAATTTGCATCTCATTCTCAGGAACAGAAATATCTCCGGGCAAATATTTCAGTGAGAGGAGTGCCTATGTTTCTTCCCTACTCAAGAAACCCACCTTGTCAGGCTCTTGTTCTAGAGGCTCTCATGGCCCATTGCTGTATATGCCAGATGAAGTTTAAAAGCAACTGGGGGATTTATGGTCCCAGTTTTGAGGAGAGATAGAGCTCTTCAAATTTCTTCTTCCAATAATGATTGATTTGGTTCCATTGTAGCCATTTGTCTAGTTAGCCCATAAGAAACAATAATATTGTTTTTCAAAGGACAGATACTTCTTGGAAAAGTAGAACTTCCTCAATTAACGAGGCAAGTGTGGAAAGTGATGACACCTTTTGTTTGCTAAGTGTCATGAAGACCAGTGAGTCTAAAGGACAAAGAATATGGGACTAGATATCTATGGGTTTTTATTCATGCTAACAATGCTTTATTGACATTTAATTTACATTCGGTAAAAGTATACATCTTAAGCAGACAGCTTGACGAATTTTGACATATGTACATCCCTGCTGCTACTCAGATCGTAAAGGACATTTCCATCATCTCAGAAAGTTCCTTGGTGTTCTTTTTGATCAATGCATCCATCTTCCCTCCAAAGTCAACCAGTATTCTGAATTTTTATCACCATAATTTAGTTTTTTTTTTTTTTCTTGAACTTCATACAAGTGGAGTAATATACTATGTACTCTTTTGTAATCTGGCCTCTTTGGCTCAGCATATTTGTGAGATTTATCTATGTACTGTGTGTATTCGTTCTTTGTTCTTATTCATTGCTGAGTCGTATTTCGTTGTGTGAATGTACCACAATGTTAATCCATTTTCTTGTTGTTGGACCTGTTGTTTTCCTGGTTTGGGGCTCTTATGAATAGTGATGGTTTTGTAATGGGGTGCAGCCAGGGCCCCCCCAAAGAGGGATTTGTAACAGGGTCCAGAACTCAGGTGT
Source organism: Desmodus rotundus (assembly GCF_022682495.2). Classification (NCBI taxonomy): domain Eukaryota; kingdom Metazoa; phylum Chordata; class Mammalia; order Chiroptera; family Phyllostomidae; genus Desmodus; species Desmodus rotundus. Next base: position 120,305,672 of record NC_071392.1, read on the forward strand.
CCAAGAAATATGAGAATATAGAATATCCTCACCCCCACAAGTCTGAACTGGGGGATGGGACACAAGGAGCAGGGCCATTGAGAGTTATTTTTCATATCAACAGTTGGCCAGCTTCATACCTGATATGCAAAAATGGTTATTTTACATATCTATAACGGCTGGCTAGCTTCATAGGTATGTTAAGTAGCTGTGGCCATGCTTTCAGCCAGGGAGGTGGGAGTGACTTTGAACTATGACATAACTGGGAGGCAGCTCCCCCTGGTTACAGCGCTTGCATGAGAGCTTGGAGTTGGTTCACTCCATGTTTCGGGGCCACGCCTGCCCAAAATAACTATGACAGCCAAGAAAGGCTGGAAAAATACGGGAGTGCTGGCAGGTGTAGCTGATTGTGGGAGGAGTCGGAAATGGGGTTGCAGAGGAAGATTTGCACTGGGATTTAAACCCAGGCACAGCAGCCATGTGGGGTTTTTTAACCATGTGGTTTTGGGGGTGAACCATGCCATTTTGGGGCTCCCTTAACCACATGGCTTAGGAAGCAGGAAAGCAAGATGTAGCAGCTATGCAGAGCTCTCTTAGCAGTTTGGAAAAACACAGGAGAGACCTTGTGGGAAGGAAAGCGGTGAAAGGACTCTCACTGGTGGGCCATGTGAAGGTACCACATGGGCTTGGATTAAGAACTGGAGATTGAGGTGACACAGCTGATGCTTGGAACCTTGGGAGGCCTGCCAGCAGAGCATGGATTAATGGGGAAAACCGAGAGCTAGCCAAGCCACAGATTTCTTTTTTTTTTTTTTCCCCCTGAGAAATTGCACCCCTGACTGGCCTGACTGGGAAAAAAGGGGGAAGGAAGGACTGTATATGTGTGTGTGGGGGGTGTTTTAAGGGACTTTGAGTATTAAACGGTGGCATTCCACTATAACCCTAAACCTGTATAACTTTTGAATAAATAGTTCCTTTCTTTTTCACCAAACTTTGGCATTGAAAGCCATAATTCCAATTCCTAAGGGTGACGGGCAAGGTGAACCTAGTACAGGGGGACCCTAGGGGTGGGGGCGTCCTTTCAGTAACGGTATCTTGTCATCTGCCCCATGGGTCTGTTCTGTAACACTTTGGGCATTCATGTATATTCAAGTCAGTTTGTGGAATATGTGCATTCATTTCTCCAGAACAAATGCCTAGGGGTGCAATAGCTAGGTCATAGAGTAGGTGTATGTAGGTTAACTTTATTAAAAACTGCCAAACAATGTTATAAAGTGATTGCATTATTTTACATTCTCAAATGAGAAATGTATAAGAGGTCTGGTTTATCCACACTCTCACCTACACTTGGTATGAGTGGTTTCTTTCTGATGGACGTACAGTGATTCAAGACATCTCCAATGCCCATTCTATTTTAGATAATAATATTGAAGCAGGGTGCAGCCAAGAGGAGGGCCCCAAGAAGGGATTTGTAATGGGGTCCAGGACTCGGGGTATCCAGGAAATATTAGAAAAATGTATGTAGGATGTCTTCACCCCCACAGGCCTGAGCCAAGGGGGATGGGACACATGGAACAGGGCCATTCAGAGCTGTTTTGGGTAGCAAGAGCTTTGCAGCTAACCCCTGGCACAGTCATTTAACATATCTATAACCTTTAACTGGTTTCATAGATATGTTAAATAGCTGTGGCTATGCTTTGAGCCAGGGGGATGGGAGTGACTTCCACCCAAGATATAACTGGGAGGCAACTCTCCCTGGTTACAGAGCCTGCATGAGAGCTTGGAGAAGATTGGCTCCATGCCATGGGGCCACACCTGCCCAGAATTACTATGGCAGCCCAGTAAAGCTGGAAGAATACGGGGATGCTGGCAGGTGTAACTGACTGTAGGAGGAGTCGGAAATGGGGCTGCAAAGGAAGATGGGCGCTGGGATTTAAACCTAGGCCCGGCAGCCATAGAGGAGAGACCACGTGGCTCCATAGTAGTAGGGAGGACCAAAAGGTTTTGGGGAAGGAAAGAAGAGACCACGTGGCTCCAAAGTAAATGGGGAGGACCACAAGGTTTTGGGGGAGAAGGAAGAGACCACGCGGCTCTGAAGTAAATGGGGGAACCACGAGGTTCTGAAGCAAGTAGATAGATAGAGGTCCATGTGGTTCTGAAGTGGGGAAAAGGACCACACAGTTCTGAAGGAGAGTAGAGAGGACCACGAGGTTTTGGAGTGCTTCTTCTTGCCACGCGGCTTAGGCAGCAGGAGAGACTTTGCAGCCATAGAGAAAGGGGAGAAAGGGTTCTTGCTGGTGGGTGGTGAGAAGGTGACACATGGCTTTGGATTAACTGGAGATTGCAGCAGCCACACAGCTGATGGTGCCGGGAGCCTGAATCACGGACTTCTACTTCTTTTCCTGAGACATGGTACCCCGGACTGGGCACAGGGAGAGGGAAGGACTGTGCATCTGTGGGTATTCTAAAGGACTTTAGTATCTATTGAAGACATTAGGTCATTATTCTAAGTTTGTGTAACTTTTAAATAAACAATTCCTTTCCTTTTCACCAGTCTCTGGCATTGAGAGACGTCTTTCCTCTGGCGGCGGGCATTGCGAACCTAGCAGGTGGGAGTGGGGGAAGGAAGCTCCAGAGACAGAAAGGGGGAATCCTTTCTGTAATAATTTATCGTGAAGGAACCACCCCCCCCCCCCTGCTCTGTAACAATATCTATAGACAAAATGAAGAAAACTCGGAATTTAAAAAATATATTCAGATGGGAAAAGTCCCATTTGCCCGACTCATCTCCTACATTGTGTTTTAATTGATATTTCCTGCTTTCCTTATTTGTAAACTCAAAAGTGACTGTTGGTTGTTAGACAATGCTTTCTGCTCCAACTCTAGAGTTCTAACTGTCTTTGCTCTTTCTGCTCAGAGCACATTAGCTTGTTTTGCTCCCCAACCGATCCACATTTGTTCAACCTCTCTCAAAAACATTCCTATACACTGGCCATTAAGTTATGTTTTATAAATTCTTAGACTAGCTGTTGTGTTAATAAGTTTCCTGATAAAATTTGTTTCCAATCAATTCCCATTGATAACAAGGTTCTGATTGTTAATTAAAAGATGATCTATCTTTAACTGAGAATATATCACACAAATTGTATTATTCTGTTATTTCAAATTGTAATTCTACAGAGTCACTCCCACCTCCCTGGCTTAATTCTACAGTTATAGATAACAGTCACCTTCCTTAATGATTTTTACTTTTTGTTTTGAAATAAGTTTAATCTTATATAAATCTTAAAAACTTAAATTCTTATACCTGCTTCAGTTATATTCTTGAAATTTTAATATTTTGTTACCTTTGCTTTAACTTTTGTTCAGTGTCTTTTCATTATAACATCAATGAGAGGTGCAGTAGGAACTTAACTCTTCTTTATATCAATTAGCCTGTGGTAAAATTAGTTTCTTCATGTGTTGTTTCTCTAAAAGTCACAGAACCTGACAACTACATGAAGTGAGAACTTACAGTATTTGGGTGGGTCCTATGTAATCTCATGGGCCTTTTACAACAGAAGAGAAGGTGGCCGAAGAGTCAAAGAGGGGAGGCATGAGAAGGAATAATTGCCATTGCTGCCTTTGAAGATGAAGGGGGCCACAAGCCAAAGGGTACAGTGGCCTGTAAGAAGCCATCAGCTGACAGTCAGCAAGGAAAAGAGGACTTCGGACCTAAACCCTCCAGAAGCAGATTTCTGCCAGCAACCTGAGTGAGCGAGGAAACAGACTCTCCCCTGCAGCCTCCAGAAAGGGTCGCAGCCCTGCAGACACCTTGATTTTGACCTGGAGACACCATCAGACTTCTAACCTACAGAACCATAAGATAATATATATTTTGTTTTAAGCCACTAAGTTTATCATAATATTGATGATAGCAATAGAAAACTAATACTTAGATGATGTGCATGTATATGCATATGTATAGGCGTAGGTATAGGTATAGGTATAGGTATAGGTATAGGTATAGGTATAGGTACATATGGGCCATGGGCCATCTATGCACAATTTATTACATATTTTCTCACATTTTATCATTCTTTCACTCTGGCTCTCTTTCTCTGCATTTCTCTACCTCATTTTTGTTTCAATCCCTTCCTACCGTATCTTGGCTTTCATATATATAGGCATGTATATACATATACATAAATAATATTCTACTGACACAGCCTAATGAGTAAGTTAAACTATTCCCATGAAAACCAAGAAGATAGTAACATGGTAGTAGAAAGCCAATAAACACAAATTAACAGCAGCCAATCTTTGAACTTTTGAAAGCTGAACTCCTAACCTTTCTGTTTTTTGCAATGTGTTTTTGCTGCTTCCTTAGGGGAAATCACCTAAAATGATTTTGACTTGAGTATTACATAAAATATCTTCAAAGAGTTACTTTGCCAAGCCACACATAACACGCTAATTTTTTTTTCAAATGACTTTAATATAGTAATCAGTCTTCTTAAAAAATAGCATATTTCCCCCTATAACTTGACTTCATCATTGAAGCTTGTGGTAAACATAATTAAGTAGTCTGGAATAGGTTTGAATGCTTAACGGCATGCTGGACACAAAGCCAGTATTTCTATTTATAGGTGAGATCGGTTGGTTGGGCAGGTATCTCGAACTTCATGTAATTATCATATTCTGCAGAAGTTTGTTTATTTTCATAAATAAAACCATGTTGTAGAGTGACGAGTGGGGCTTGCTATATGAATAAGTCTTGTGGTGAATTGTTTCTTAACCATCATTTTACAGTGTGTGTGTGTGTATTTCTCTGTGGATACATCTGGATTGTCCTCAGGAGATGAGTACAGTCGATTCCTATTTAGGCATATGCAGAATTTTAAAAGCTGGAAATGGGAAAAGGTGGAGGCAATGGTAGAGGCAACAGTAGGGGCTAAAGTAGACATGAATGAAAGACAATATCGTATTTGCAAAGGGCAGTCTGAGGCCCTAAGCACAGAGTTCATTGTAGAGATTAGAAATTTTAGAATGTGGGCCCTCTGCCCGCCTTTTCTGAGCTGTTCACAGCCTCAGGCCACCAGGTCCTTAACTGTGTTTTGTGAGGACACTCTAGGTATTTTGCATGTTGTATTTTTCTAGGAATTAGTACATTTCATATAAATTTGAAAATTAATTTGATTAATACTTTCAATCAGGTAGAGTCTGTAGAGATATCTCCTTTTTTCTGAAGTTGCTAATTTTTGCATTTCCTCATAATTTTTGTCAGAAGTTTATTAGTGTTTTCAAATAAATAAATTTTTCTTGTTGATATTTTTCTATTATGCAGTTATTTATTTCACTGATTTGAACTTTTGTCTTATTATTTCTTGCACTCTGTTTTCTAATTATTTGTTTAATTTGCTGTTATTTTTAATTCCTTGAGATGTGAACTGACATCATTGATTTTCAACCATTTTCCTTCTTAAAATATATGTAAAAGTTTATAAACTTACCTCAGGAAAGCACACTAACTGTATATAGCTCATTTCAAGATATTTACTGATTTTTAAAAATTATTTTGTAGCCTATGGTGTTATTTTTAAGTTTATCTGTTAATTTTCCAATATTTGGATATTTTTAATATTTTTTGTTATTCATCAGTTTCAAACAATACCATTTTGGTTGTAGGATAATATTTGTATTTTTAACTCATGAAATTTCTTGGGAATTCATTTATGAACCAAGGTTTCTATGTGCAGTTTTTAAAAAAGACAAGAATTATGTTTTATAAACTTTGAGTGCATTGTTCTCTATGCACCTGTTAGGTTAACTTTGTTAATCATGGTGCTTACTCTACATTTTTTGCCATTTTTTGTTTGCTTTTGTATCACTTACTGAGAGAAGTGTTAAATTTCTCACAATTTGACTTTGTCTCTCCTTTTAGTTCTGTAATTTTTTGCTTTTTATTTTCAGGCTGTTATTAGCTCTCTTGCACATTAAGAATTATTTTACTCTCCTGAAGGATCGAACTCTTTTGAAATATAAACATCTTTATTATTCTCCAACACCACTTTTTACTTAAGGTCTAGTTTGTCTGTTAGTATCATTATGTCACCTTTCTTTTAGTTACAGTTTTTAGGGTATACATTTTTTTTACATTTTCTCCTAAGCCTTCTCTATTCTTATATTTAAAATGTGCTCCTTGTGAGCAACATATAGTATGATTTTCTTGCTATTTTTTAAACCATTTTGATTATATTTGATGAATTATTTAATCCATTTATGTTGAATGGAACTATTAACACATTTGGTTTCTATCTACTATTTCATCATTTATCACATGTTTATCTTACCTATTTAATAGTCTATGATTTTTTATCTCTGCTTTTTTGCCTTCTTTGGAAGACTCAAGTTCTTTTATTAATTTGTTTTCACCTTTTTACTATGTTGGGTATATATTGTTAAAATAACAGTATAAATTTTTGATTTATTAGAGTCTATTGGAATTTATTTCAATACTACTTATCAGTTATGGAAGGACCTTAGAACATTTGAACTTTAGTTACCTTTTTACCTTTTTTTTTTTGCTATTTTTTCAAATATTTAAATTATGTATTTTAAATGCCAAAAAATATTATTATTTTATTTGTATAATCAGTATTCATTTATGCTTACCCACATGTTCACCATTTTCCTTGCCTTGCAGTCAATTAATTTTTATGGGTTTTTTAAATAAAGATTTTATTTATTTATTTTTAGAGCAAGGAGAAGAGAGGGAGAAAGAGAGGGAGAAAACATCCATATACATGAGAAACATTGATTGGTTGCCTCTTGCATGCCCCCAGCCAGTGGTGTGGACCACCACCCAGGCATGTGCCCTGACTGGGAATTGAACCATGGACCTTTCAGTTTGTGTGAGAATGCTCAACCCACTGAGCTGCACCAGTCTGGGCACTGATATTTATGTTTTCATCTAAAATCCTTTTCCTCCTTCCTTTAGAATTCCCTCTATCTTTAGTGTTAAATACATACTGCAAATGTGCTGCTGATGAAAAATATCTGGGTTTGTTGGAAATATTTTCATTTTGACTAATTTTTAAAAGAATACTTATATAATAGAATTTTGGGTTAGCATTTGTGCACTCTGAAATTGTCATTCTATTACATTTAATTCATTATTTTATCTGACTCAATTTAGTTTTCTCTGTGTTCTTGGTTTACACCAATTTTAATATATACCTTGTGATGTTTTTCTTTGTGTATTTATCCTCTTTGGAGTTCATAGCTCTTCTTGAATCTTTGGCTTGATGTCTTTCGCTATTTTGGAAGACTCTTAGTCAGTATATTGTCTATATAGTGCTTCTTCATTAGTTTTCTCTCCTCTCTGGAACTTAACTTACATGATTTTGTTACTGAGTCCTATATATCTGTTATGGCCTTTCATGTATTTTTATTCTCCTTTGTTTCTATGCTTTAGGTCTAGCTGTTTTTTACTGCCTATTTTCCCGTCATAATTTTCTATGTTTATGTTCACCTATGTTTATCTGTTAATTGCATCTATCGCATTGAATTATTTCCTTCAGTTAGTGTGCTCTTCAGCTGTAGAATTTCCATTAAGTTTTTGATAGATCCTACGTATCTGTGCAAATACTTCATTTTGTATTCTATTTTCTTAAAAATATTAACTTCAGTATTGAGAACTCTTGTGGATTTTTTAATAACTTTTTTATGTTTATTTATTGATTTGAGAGAGAGAGAGACATCTACTTGTTGTTCCACTTATTTATGCTTTCACTGATTAATTCTTGTATGTGTCTTGACTGGGGACTGAACTCGCAACCTCGGCATATCAGGCGATGCTCTCTCTAACTGACTGAGTTACCCAACCAGGACCGGATTATTTTTTTCTCTTGGCATTTAATAATGTGGTCTTGTCTTATGGTGTACAAAATAATTCTTA